>NC_060123.1:605873678-607123678 GCF_021461395.2 Schistocerca americana | reverse complement strand
TGTGCAGTCCAGTCCATTACAGGGATGTTATTGTCGTGTAACCACACCGCCACAGGCCGTGCATTATGAATAGGTGCTCGATCGTGTTGAAAGACCAATTGCCATCCTCGAATTGCTCTTCAACAGTGGGAAGCAAGAAGTTGCTTAAAACATCGATGTCGGCCTTGCTGTGATAATGCCACGCAAAACAACAGGTGGTACAACCCCCCCTCTCCCCCCCCCCCCCCCCCCCCATGAACAATACGACCACACCACCGCCTCCAAATTTTACTGCTGGCACCACACACAGATGACGTTCACCGGGTGTTCGCCATACCCACACCCTGCCATTGGATCGTCACATTGTTTACCGTTATTCGTCACTCCAGACAACGTTTTTCCATTGTTCAATCGTCCAATGTTTACGCTCCTTACACCAGGCTCTGTCAGTCAACAGACGAGGTCGGCCTGTCAGGTTTCGTGCTGTACGTGTCCCTTCACGTTTCCGCTTCACTACCACGTTGGAAAGACTGGACCTAGGGATGTTTAGGAGTGTGTAAATTTCACGTAGAGACGTATGACCCAAGTGACACCCAATCACCTTACCACTTTTGAAGTCCGTGAGTTCCGCGGATCGGCCCATTCTGCTCTCTCACGATGTCTAATGACTAATGAGGTCGCTGATATGCAGTACCTGGCAGTAGGTGGCAGCACAATGCACCTAATATGAAAAACGTATGTTTTTGGGGGTGTCATTATACTTTTGATCACATAGTGCATATCTGTTGGAAGTACGCAACTTCGAAGCTATTAAATACGAAAGGAGACCTTAAACCTGAAATATTTCGACGTACTAAATTAGTCTGCCAAGCTTAAGGAAAATACTGTTCAGTTTTCAAGTCCAAGACGCCAGTCAGTATGAAGAAAACAGTTTTTGGCCAATGTATACGGCCAGTAATAAGTTATGGTTGTGAGAATCGGACATTACATGATTTCATTGTCAGAAAACTAATAGTAGCGCAAAGAGGAACGGAAATATCAATAATTGGCTACACAAAGAAATACGAAATAAAGGCAGTTAATATTAGACAAACGAAAAAGGTCAGTCACATAGTGGAAAAGGTGAATTCAAAATGGTTCAAATGGCTCTGAGTACTATGGGATTTAACTTTTGAGGTCGTCCCCTAGAACTTAGAAGTACTTAAACCTAACTAACCTAAGGTCAACACACACATCCATGGCCGAGGCTGGATTCGAACCTGCGACCGTAGCGATCGCATGGTTCCAGACTGTAGCGCCTAGAACCGCTCGGCCACCCCGGCCGGCGAAAGGGTGAATTCCTTGAAATGGCAATCGGTTGATCATGTCACTCGAAGAAAGGTTGGCAGGTGATCAAAGCAAGTATTGCATTGGAGTCCAGTTCACCAAAATAGACAAAGGGGAAGATCACTGTACTGATAGGACAGAGACTTATGAAAGTCAGCCGGACTGAACTGCTACCTGGAAGCTCAAAATCGGTAGAACCGGAAGAAACTGCAGGGATCCTATGTCGCACGCCAACTCAAACAGGCCACAACACCATGGGATCAGATTGACGTTGACGGATAGCTTCATTGCGAGGTGAGTGAGACTGTTGTTCTTTTATGCGTTGCCTATCATTGGATCAGGATCTCAGGGTCTTGATAACTGCAGAATTACTTTAGTGACGCTGGAAGAATCCCTGGATATCACTCAGTTTAAAGGTTATTCCAGGGAGGAATGGTTAGAGCCTGTGCGACACAAACAGTTTGGTTTACTTGGGCATTCTGCTTCTTGCGCCTTCTCTGTGGCAGTTGTTTGTTTCACATGTCGTTGTTTTGGCCTTGAATATAGACACTATAGCGAGTTCAGGTGGCTCATGATTAGACAGAGGAAGTGAGAGGAATGTTACTAGCTGATATGTGTTGTTCGTACTATTATCGAATTGTTATTTCTGAGCCGTAAATATGAGTAAGAGTGACGCAATGGCGAATTCAGAGCCACACGGTTGTGGTATCACGCTTTGATACTACCCCACAGGCGTCATAGCAATATAGTTGCAAGTTTCCGTCTGAGACCGGCAGCGGTCGCGCGGGATCTGGCGGACCCAGTGATGCGCTTCTGCTGAGCCACACCTGCAGCAGCTCTGAACCACGAGCTCCCTCTGCCGCCACGATTTAGGATGACCGGCGGCAGCCGTGGGGCCACTTTCATCATTCGTGCTACATCATTGTTGACATTACGATAGCTGGACTCTGTTTCTTGCTGCATTATTTGTAACGAGTCTTCATTCTCTTGGAGGAATACAACTTAGGTAAACCATCTGTTTGGTGTGTTATCTTGTCCGCTAATTATTTCTGTCTCCTGTACAGCTTTCCTACAACGACAGCTGCCGCACCACTCATCTCTCCTTACCGTTGTGTTCGAAGTCGTATACAACAAAACCTGTCACTAAATATTACTACCTAGGTGTGGCCGTCTTCAAGTCTTCAAAATGCTTTCTTCCTGTTCTGTAGTCTTTTTGATTGGTTTTTGCTGTTCTTGCTTACGTAGTGTTTTCCTTGCTTGTGCTCTTTATGTTCTAGGTTCCGCAATAGCTGCTCTGTATGTTCTAGGTTCCGCAGTAGCTGCTACTGCCCCCTCTTTGCTTTCTGTGTGCTTATTTGTCTTCGTATTCTTTCTTTCCGTTGTTTGTATATGTACAATGCTTTGTGGAATATACCTACAACGGCACAATCATCTTCTGCGCCGCCTGCAGTTGATGTAACTCAGTTTCATTTTAGGTTACGCACACACCTTCATATTTACCATAAATATTGACAGCCGCCAAGAGTACGAGAGATTGACCTCATTTACAGATAATTCATCACACCAACAGCTTGTACCCCTTGTCAGCTTGAAACTATATGTACATCAACTGCTGGCAGAAATTGTATATCTATCTGCATATTTTAAAGCGTTATCCAATGTATTACCCCAACCTTTAGGCAGCTAATATATGCAGCATGTAATCGTAAGACCCTTTGTCATGTAACGTTTGCTCTCATACAATCACTCTTTTCACCCTCTCTCTCTCTCTCTCTCTCTCTCTCTCTCACTCACTTTCTCTCCCTCTCCTTATGCCTCCAGCCTGCCACATCTGTCTACTAATCCCAATCAAATATTCTCATTTATGTATAATTTTACTGCTGTAGCCAATATGATTATTGTACTCAAAGTCTGTAACATTTCACCTGATTGTCATTAACAAGTATGAGGTTTAAGCCATTTTAACATTTCACCTGATTGTATAAACGAGTATGAAGTTTAAGCTGTTTTAACTTTTCAAAATGAGATTTATATGCCACCTGAAGTACACATACATGTATTCGACACCTCAAAACAAACACCTCCAAATCCTTTAAATAATTACCCTGTAATAATGTTGTTACGATGTATATTCTATGTACTTTGCGATTATGTCTTCTCTTCTGCTATACGAACCTTGTACCCAGCACATTCCAGACGCCATATTTGTTTACAAATATGACAGTACACGTGTGAAGTGTTACGACAGCGAAAGGAGCCCTAATTTCTCGTATCTTATCTTTGTATTCCTTACGCCCGACGTATGATGGTGGCCATAGAATCGTTCGGCAGTCAGCTTTAAATGCCAGTTTTCTAAATTTTCTCAATAGTCTTTCTCGAACTAACGTCGCCTTCCGTCGAGATATTCTCGTTCGAGTTCCCGAACCTTACGTGTTGGTGCGAAAAGAGGCCATTGACCCTGAATAAGGAAACGTGTGAAGTTATTCACATGAGTACTAAAAGAAATCCGCTAAATTTCTGTCACACAAATCTGAAGGCTGTAAATTCAGTTAAATACTTAGGGACTTCAATTACAAATACCCTAAATTGGAACTATCACATATATTATTTTATGGATAGAGCCAACCAAAGGCTGCGATTCATTGGAAGAACACTTAGAAAGTGCAACAGGTCTACTAAAGAGACTGCTTACACCACGCTTGTCCGCCCTATCTGGAGTATTGCTGTGCGGTGTGGGATCCGCATCAAATAGGACTGACGGATGACATCGAAAAAGTGCAAAGAAGGGCAGCTCGTTTTGTATTATCCCGAAGTACGGGAGATAGTGCCACAGTACAAAGAAGGGCAGCTCGTTTTGTATTATCCCGAAGTAGGGGAGATAGTGCCACAGACATGATACGTGAATTGGAGTGGCCATCATTAAAAAAAAGGCGTTTTTCGTTGCGACGGGATTTTCTCATGAAATTTCATTCAACAGTTTTCTCCTCCGATGGCGAAAACGTTCTGTTGGCACCCACCTACATAGGGAGAAATGATCATAATGATAAAATAAATTAAGGCTCCCCCAGAAAAATTTAACTGCTCGTTTTTCCCGCCCGCCGTTCGATAGAGACAGCTTGGAGGTAGTTCACTGAATCTTCTGTCAGGCACTTTATTGTGAATAGCAGAGTAATCAAGTAGATGTAGATGTTGTTCGAAACTACCGGTAACAAATCTAGCCGCCCGCCTCTGAAACGCTTGGAGGTCTTTCTTCAATACGACCTGGTATGGATCCCAAGCACTCGAGCAGAACTCAAGAGTAGGTCACACCAGCGTCCCATATGCCGTCTCCTTTGCAAGTGAACCATTCTCTCATAAAATTCTCCTAATAAACCGAAGTAGATCATTTGCCTTCTCTACGACGGTTTTCACATGTTCGTTCCGTCTCATATAGCTTTGCGACATTACTCCCAGATATTTAAACGAACATGTGCCGCCATTGCATGAGTTCGACGAGGTGAAGGAAGACTGGACAGAGCGCCTCATACTGTTCAACATGAACATCATAGCGCATCACATGGAAGGTATTGACAGATATTCTTATCTTGGCGACAGCGGGAGAGACTATTTATATGCTGTGCGCCAGATTTTTTCCCCACATCCCGCCCTGGTGCTGGTACTATACGAGGACCTATTGCATGTATCATGAGAACAGTGTACGAGTAGTAGTACCCATTACAAATTCTTGAGATTGCATAAACAACGAGGACAGACATACTGTCAGTGGCTGACTGAATTTCCAGGCCTTTTTAGACAGTGTAGATCCAATTGTGACTGTGGCAAATACAACAGTGACGCAATGGTTAGTGATGCCTTCAGAGCAATAAGGCTGACGTTCGAATTCAGGGACATATTCCTAAATACCAGGACCCTTCCTCGCAACAGGTTCTGCGGATTCTAGACTACCAGGATTCCTGACAGTTTTGAGGTAACGCCTGTTTGTTCTGTAGATAGCCACGGCAAACGGGCCTCCCAGTCGGCTCCCAGGCAGCGGCCTGGGCAGCCACAGCCACAACAATCGAGTCAACACGTGTCGCTTCGAGCACAAGGTGTGAAGTAGTGCTGTAATACGGCACGTAATCGCCGCTCTTGACCCTCGTTTGAAGCGACTTGCTTTTTTTGTTTCTTGATCCAATGTATTGTAGAAATTTATTTTATTTTATGAACTTCTACGTGCAACCCCCCCCCCCCCCCCCCCCCCCCCCCCCATGAACCATGGACCTTGCCGTTGGTGGGGAGGCTTGTGTGCCTCAGCGATACAGATAGCCGTACCGCAGGTGCAACCACAACGGAGGGGTATCTGTTGAGAGGCCAGACAAACGTGTGGTTCCTGAAGAGGGGCAGCAGCCTTTTCAGTAGTTGCAAGGGCAACAGTCTGGATGATTGACTGATCTGGCCTTGTAACAATAACCAAAACGGCCTTGCTGTGCTGGTACTGCGAACGGCTGAAAGCAAGGGGAAACTACAGCAGTAATTTTTCCCGAGGGCATGCAGCTTTACTGTATGATTACATGATGATGGCGTCCTCTTGGGTAAAATATTCCGGAGGTAAAATAGTCCCCCATTCGGATCTCCGGGCGGGGACTACTCAAGAGGATGTCGTTATCAGGAGAAAGAAAACTGGCGTTCTACGGATCGGAGCGTGGAATGTCAGATCCCTTAATCGGGCAGGTAGGTTAGAAAATTTAAAAAGGGAAATGGATAGGTTGAAGTTAGATATAGTGGGAATTAGTGAAGTTCGGTGGCAGGAGGAACAAGACTTCTGGTCAGGCGACTACAGGGTTATAAACACAAAATCAAATAGGGGTAATGCAGGAGTAGGTTTAATAATGAATAGGAAAATAGGAATGCGGGTAAGCTACTACAAACAGTATAGTGAACGCATTATTGTGGCCAAGATAGATACGAAGCCCACGCCTACTACAGTAGTACAAGTTTATATGCCAACTAGCTCTGCAGATGACGAAGAAATTGAAGAAATGTATGATGAAATAAAAGAAATTATTCAGATTGTGAAGGGAGACGAAAATTTAATAGTCATGGGTGACTGGAATTCGAGTGTAGGAAAAGGGAGAGAAGGAAACATAGTAGGTGAATATGGATTGGGGGACAGAAATGAAAGAGGAAGCCGCCTGGTCGAATTTTGCACAGAGCACAACATAATCATAACTAACACTTGGTTTAAGAATCATGAAAGAAGGTTGTATACATGGAAGAACCCTGGATACTAAAAGGTATCAGATAGATTATATAATGGTAAGATAGAGATTTAGGTACCAGGTTTTAAATTGTAAGACATTTCCAGGGGCAGATGTGGACTCTGACCACAATCTATTGGTTATGACCTGTAGATTAAAACTGAAGAAACTGCAAAAAGGTGGGAATTTAAGGAGATGGGACCTGGATAAACTAAAAGAACCAGAGGTTGTACAGAGATTCAGGGAGAGCATAAGGGAGCAATTGACAGGAATGGGGGAAATAAATACAGTAGAAGAAGAATGGGTAGCTTTGAGGGATGAAGTAGTGAAGGCAGCAGAGGATCAAGTAGGTAAAAAGACGAGGGCTAGTAGAAATCCTTGGGTAACAGAAGAAATACTGAATTTAATTGATGAAAGGAGAAAATATAAAAATGCAGTAAGTGAAACAGGCAAAAAGGAATACAAACGTCTCAAAAATGAGACCGACAGGAAGTGCAAAATGGCTAAGCAGGGATGGCTAGAGGACAGATGTAAGGATGTAGAGGCCTATCTCACTAGGGGTAAGATAGATACCGCCTACAGGAAAATTAAAGAGACCTTTGGAGATAAGAGAACGACTTGTATGAATATCAAGAGCTCAGATGGAAACCCAGTTCTAAGCAAAGAAGGGAAAGCAGAAAGGTGGAAGGAGTATATAGAGGGTCTATACAAGGGCGATATACTTGAGGACAATATTATGGAAATGGAAGAGGATGTAGATGAAGATGAAATGGGAGATATGATAGTGCGTGAAGAGTTTGACAGAGCACTGAAAGACCTGAGTCGAAACAAGGCCCCCGGAGTAGACAATATTCCATTGGAACTACTGACGGCCGTGGGAGAGCCAGTCCTGACAAAACTCTACCATCTGGTGAGCAAGATGTATGAAACAGGCGAAATACCCTCAGACTTCAAGAAGAATATAATAATTCCAATCCCAAAGAAAGCAGGTGTTGACAGATGTGAAAATTACCGAACTATCAGCTTAATAAGTCACAGCTGCAAAATACTAACACGAATTCTTTACAGACGAATGGAAAAACTAGTAGAAGCCAACCTCGGGGAAGATCAGTTTGGATTCCGTAGAAACACTGGAACACGTGAGGCAATACTGACCTTACGACTTATCTTAGAAGAAAGATTAAGGAAAGGCAAACCTACGTTTCTAGCATTTGTAGACTTAGAGAAAGCTTTTGACAATGTTGACTGGAATACTCTCCTTCAAATTCTAAAGGTGGCATGGGTAAAATACAGGGAGCGAAAGGCTATTTACAATTTGTACAGAAACCAGATGGCAGTTATAAGAGTCGAGGGACATGAAAGGGAAGCAGTGGTTGGGAAGGGAGTAAGACAGGGTTGTAGCCTCTCCCCGATGTTGTTCAATCTGTATATTGAGCAAGCAGTAAAGGAAACAAAAGAAAAATTCGGAGTAGGTATTAAAATTCATGGAGAAGAAATAAAAACTTTGAGGTTCGCCGATGACATTGTAATTCTGTCAGAGACAGCAAAGGACTTGGAAGAGCAGTTGAATGGAATGGACAGTGTCTTGAAAGGAAAATATAAGATGAACATCAACAAAAGCAAAACAAGGATAATGGAATGTAGTCTAATTAAGTCAGGTGATACTGAGGGAATTAGATTAGGAAATGAGGCACTTAAAGTAGTAAAGGAGTTTTGCTATTTGGGGAGCAAAATAACTGATGATGGTCGAAGTAGAGAGGATATAAAATGTAGGCTGGCAATGGCAAGGAAAGCGTTTCTGAAGAAGAGAAATTTGTTAACATCCAGTATTGATTTAAGTGTCAGGAAGTCATTTCTGAAAGTATTCGTATGGAGTGTAGCCATGTATGGAAGTGAAACATGGACGATAAATAGTTTGGACAAGAAGAGAATAGAAGCTTTCGAAATGTGGTGCTACAGAAGAATGCTGAAGATTAGATGGGTAGATCACATAACTAATGAGGAAGTATTGAATAGGATTGGGGAGAAGAGAAGTTTGTGGCACAACTTGACCAGAAGAAGGGATCGGTTGGTAGGACATGTTCTGAGGCATCAAGGGATCACCAATTTAGTATTGGAGGGCAGCGTGGAGGGTAAAAATCGTAGAGGGAGACCAAGAGATGAATACACTAAGCAGATTCAGAAGGATGTAGGCTGCAGTAGGTACTGGGAGATGAAAAAGCTTGCACAGGATAGAGTAGCATGGAGAGCTGCATCAAACCAGTCCCAGGACTGAAGACCACAACAACAACAACACGTGCAACCAGTTTCGGCATTACATTGGTGCCATCTTCAGACCCCACTCGTCATAGCCGTAAAATCGCTATACACGGAAGGAGCCATATAACCGGATCCGTGAATCAAATCGTCCTGCAACATCTCTTACGCCTGGCCACCAAGAACTGTTGCAGGACGATTTGATTCACGGATGCAGTTATATGGCTCCTTCCGTGTATAGCGATTTTACGGCTATGACGAGTGGGGTCTGAAGATGGCACCAATGTAATGCCGAAACTGGTTGCACGTAGAAGTTCATAAAATAAAATAAACTTCTACAAATCATACGGCTGTTGGTAGATTATTGCATCAAGAAGTTCATGCCAGCCGTCGTCCCCCGATCCATAATGGATCAACGAAGATGCTTTCTTTGTGGCGAATAGGGACATGTATAGTCCGTGTTCTTACAGAAGCATGAGGCACTCCCTTCTGCTACTCCTTCACGCAAATCTCAGTCACAAACAGTGTGTAGTGCGTTCTCAAAGCCGCGCGCCCTTGTTGGGGCAAAAGAGTGTAATGGCGCTACAGGAAAGGCTCCCAACTCAATCACAGTGCTACGTCACGACAGCGAACTTTTTGTGCCACTGACTATTGCTGGACGATCAATCCGTTGCAACTTGTCACTGGAACTTCAACGAATTTGGTCAACTGTAGCACTTATGAATTGCTTCAATCCTAAGTTGTGCACATTGTGCCATAGACTGATAGCGTATAACGGCCAAGACATTCCTGTCTTGGCACTTGTAGCCTTCCTACAACTTTCCGAATTTTGATGAATACAGTGACACAGTTCTTTCCTCTTGAGGCAGTGCTAATACGAGGGTTATTCGAAAAGTAGTGGCCGATCGGTCGCGAAATGGAAACCACAATGAAAATCCGATGAGGTTTTGCACGGGTATGTTGGGCAGTGTCTCTAGTATGCCCGTCGATCGCGTTACGTCGTTCTTTTCAGTCCTGAGCACACAGGCAGCACATAAAGATACCTGGAACAATAGTGTCTCCCGCCAAGTACGAGGGCCTGGTGAGAAATTTCTCCTGAAGCTACGCAGCCAACATTACATAACTGACGTGCGGTTTCTTCTTCAAGACAATTCTCAGTCGCATCCTGCAGGGGCAATGAAGATGCTCCTTCATCGTTTTCAATTGGAAATGTTTGATTACCCACAATACATCACGTAATTGTCTCCCTCTGAGTTTCATCTCTGCTCACATGAAGCACTGGCTATGAAGACAACACTTTGGCACAGACAACGAACTGTAGGCCAGCGTAGAGAATTGGCGGAAAGCACTGGCGGCTGCCTTCTATAAAGAGGGTATTGGAAAGTTGGTACAACGCTACGACAAACATCTACGCCGGATCGGCGACTATGGAGATAAGTAGCTGGAAGTTATAGCTAACTGCTGCAAATAAAACGGTTTTGATTTTCACTATGGTTTCCGGTTCGCGATCTATCGTTTCTTACTTTCCGAATAGCCCTCGTATTTTTGGTCTAGACTTCCTGTTTCTTCCTTTGATCCTAGGAGCAGTGTCGCTAAATTGTGTGCAGAACTTCAGGATTTGTTTTTGAGAGGTTAGGCAAAGCCAATAATTTTGTTGCTCATGCGACAATAAAGGACTAGGCGCAGCCACGTTTTGTTAGAGCTCATCCTGTTTCTCCAGCTCTTCGAGAACAGGTGGCTCAGGAACTTACTGCTATGCAAGACGGTGGGGCTGTAGCACCCGTTACTGCGTCAGCGGAGGTCCCTCTTTGTTATTCTCAAAGCGCCATCCGGCAGACTCCAGTTGTGCACTTTAAGAAAACTGCGAATCCTCAAACAGTCATTGGCAGTTATACCTTGCTGCGCCTGGAAGAACTGATGGACAAACTGGATGCTGGTCGCTCCTTACTCAAAACTGATTTGCGTGACGCTTACTTGTAAATCCCTGTGGATGAGCAGTCGCAACAGCTCATTGTTATTAATACTCATCTGGGTTTCTTCAAATTTTTGAGATTACCGTTTCGCAGTGCTTCCACACCCACCATATTTCAGCGCTTTCTGGAGCAGCTGACTGCAAAAGTTCCTCTTTGCTCCAATTGTCTAGATGACATTGTCGTCGCAGGTGACACACCTGAAGAACACATTAGTAATCTTCGCACTCTGTTTCAAGTGTTGTTTGCAGTTGGTCACAAATGTAATACAAACAAATGTGTGTTTTTTTCAGACTGAACGTGAGTACTTAGGATATGTCATTAGCTATGAGGTTCACCCACTGCAATCACATTTGCTTGCCATCGGCGGTCTTCCAGGGCACGCAGTGTGCTGGAACTGCAGTCTGTGGTAGAGAAGCTCACGTATTACATCAGATTTATTCCTAACGGCGCTCAAATCACGGCGCCGTTGCATCTCTTATGCAGGAAGAACGTTACTTTTGTTTGGTCGCAAGAGTGTCAGCCTGCTTTCCAAAATCTGAAAAATGCTTTGCTTAGTGATCGATACCCTGTTCATTTTGATCCATCCAAACATGTGGTGTTGGTTGTGGATGCTTCCTCTTATGACATCGGTCGCACAAATTTGGTTATATTGACAGGCTGTTTGCTTTTTCCTCGAAGTTGTTGAACAAGTTCAGTTACATAGGTAAAATGAAGAGGAAGCTGTCGCCATTGTCTATGGTGTCAGTAAGTATCGCGAGTATCTTTCTAGCGGAAAATTTTACTTGATGACTGAACATAAACCTCTACAATCTTTGAAACTTCCTGGCAGATTGAAATTGTGTGCCGGACCGGAACTCGAACTCGGAATCTTTGCCTTTCGCGGGCAAGTGCTCTACCAACTGAGCTACCCGAGCACGACTCACGGCCCATCCTCACAGCCTTACTTCTGCCAGTACCTCGTCTCCTACCTTCCAAACTGTGAGGATGGGGCGTGACTCGTGCTTGTGTTGCTCAGTTGGGAGAGTAGTTGCCCGCGAAAGGCAAAGGTCCCGAGTTCGAGTCTCGGTCCGGCACACAGTTTTAATCTGCCAGGAGGTTTCATATCAGCGCACATTCCTCTGCAGAGTGAAAATCTCATTCTCTACAATCTTTGTTTAGCCCTTCTGTCACTCCCAACTCGTACGGCACAGAAGCTGGAATTATGGGCTCTTCTTTTGAGATAGTGTATTGAGCCCCTTCTAAGGGTATCAACACAAATGCCCTTTCTTCCTGTTAGCCCTGATTCCGCATTCGACGAGTCCTCTGCTTATTGTTGCTAAGGTGATGCTTAGGCACAGGTGCTTTGCATAGCTTTGCGCTTAATCACCGGAAAATTTCTCAGGTCACAGCAGCAGAACCTTATTTTCAGATTCAATGGCTGGCCGCGTTCAACCATACAGTTTCATAGCTCTGTGGTTCACCCATATCTTGCCCACCGGCACGCCCTTGCAGTTCATCAAGGCGTCATTTTGTTTCACAGTGATAATACCAGTTACATATTGTGGTTCCCCAGGCTCTTCAGCCAGCGGTAAAAAAAGAACATCGTGCAGAAACCTGTTCAAGGAACTTTGTATTCTAACTACTGCTTCTCAGTACATTTATTCCTTAATGAAATTTGTTGCAAGTTATTACGCTATTTCCAACCAACATCTTAATACATTGTATCAATACTAGGAATAAGAACAGCCTACATAAAGATCTAAAATCACTTACTTTGGTTCAAAAAGGGGTCCAATTTTCAGGTACACACTTTTTCAGTAAATTACCAGCAACCATTAAAAACTTGGTTTCAGATAAAGCACGGTTTAAACAGAGGTTGAAAGACTTTTTGATAGGCAACTCCTTCTACTCTATAGATGAATATCTAAAGCAAGCTTAAGTAAAAATGTAGTTATATTTCACTTTTGACAGCACTTATGAATAAGAGTTAGTTACTTGCATGTATAATGCACGACACCACAGATAAAACTGACTTCCAAACCTTCCTATAAACAATGCTATGATCCATCATCCTGCCCCCTTGCGACCAATGTGAATTAATTAATCTATATTATTTAAAGCCATCTCTGTTATATTTGGCCTAACGGGGAACGGCCTCTTGTAACCTCTTTACATTTTTTGTGATACTAGGACATCAAGATTTTGGAATACATATAAAGAAATCAAAGTAACAAAAATGGGCTTCTGTTACGATGGCACTGGCCACATTAGCGTCCTGTAAACCTTCAGAAACCTTCAGAAACATTATTTTTTTCTGCATATTACTTTCTTTTACATTAAAAGTATTTGATGTGATACCATATAATACATAGATTAGAAATATATATGCAGCAAGCTTCTATCAGAGATAATGGCTTGGTGAAAATGCGGTTTATCTTAGACTGGACTCTCCACCCAACCTTCTTCTATTTTTAAAACTAGTTACATAACGTGTGGACGGTAAAGCCGTACTTCCTTGATCATGTGCTTTGTACCTCGAAAGAGGGGGAGGTCGTTTACCATGGAACATGGAATATTTGCAAATCAGCTGAATTTCGCTAACGTCTTAACAACTTTACCTTTCTTGAAAATGGAAAAAGACACATCACCAAATGCCATTACTTAATCTGATGTTATTAAAACAAAAGTTCTGTTAATACGTGTCTTCCAAGTAGAATTAACATGTCCAAGATGCGTCACTGTAAAATAATGATCTGACAATATTTGTGTATGTCTTCCAATATATTCTTCCCAGACGTAGCAGATAAATTCACAATTTCTCACCCTCATCAGTCCCATTTTACTGATAAATTCTTCACTGTCATCAGTTCCAGTTGACTGATGAAGTTTGACATTACAAAGACATATGAAATAAAAAGCAAACTATCTGAGCCATGAGTACTTCTTTGACTAACATAATCAACTGAAATACTCTCCACAGGTAGAATAACATAGATTCTTAAATGCAAAAGTAATAATTTATGATAAGAAATACGTCATTGATTGTGCTACATTAGTAATGTTACAATAAAAAATTAATTACTCATGACAAACAAAGCATAACTGTATGTTTTATGAAAAAAATGCTTGATACAGTTTGATTACTTTAAATAATTTTGAATATTTACTGAACATTTCATAAAAAATAAACTGGCATTAATTAATTGTTCAAAGCTTTAAATTTCTATTGCATAATAAGTTCATCAGTCTTTAAACATGCACTCGCTTAAGGATTACATTTTATTAGTTCAGCAAGGTACTTTGAAGATTACATCATACGTTACTAAACAGTGTTAATGTTTCCATATCGAGTTTATGGGCCTTACAAAATGATAATTTCGTACCAAAGATAACTGTGTTACATAAATAGTACACAGATGATCTTCAAAGACATTAAATAGTATTGAATAATAAATGTGAAATACAGTAAATATAATAAAATCACACTCTATGCAGTGTATCGAGTAACACATTAAAAGCTGTGTATGGCATACTCCAATATGATAGTCAGCCCTCCTACATTACGGTATGCATATGTATACCATGAATTTCTCTGTTTTAACACATATTTAATTTTTAACTACTTCATTAAGATGCTGAAGCGAAAAACAGTTACGAATTTGAAACCAAGGAATGTTAGTTTTAACTTGTTTTAGTGTTAATCGATGAGCATCCATAGTACACATTGCAAAGGCTTGGTCATTCCTTGATGTCCCTTTGTTAAATAGATTGGTGTTGTGAAGCACTGAGTACAGGCAGTGTGTAGTCTGTTAGGTAACTGTGACCGAATAACACTGGAATCCTGTTACATGTAATGCAGCTAGCATCAAGACGCAGATGCTGGGGCAACTGCTTGAGATGTTCAGTTAATTGTCCTCCCACACAGGGTTGAAGGCAGCGTTGCACGAATATACCACGCGTATTATTTAAAGAAGAGAGATACTCGATGATTGGGGAGTGTAAGTGTTGGCTTGTGGAGAGCAGCAGTGCACGGTACGGGGAGGTTCGGCAGGACTGGCGGAATATCTGCGCGCGGCGTAATCCTGGCGGCGGCGCCCCCGCCGCCCCCGCCACCGCCGCCGCCGCCGCCCCTCGGGTGTCCTGGCGCGGTCGCCAGCCTTGCCGCGCCATTACCCGCCGTCCTCTGCCGTCGCGGGCTACGCCGCTCGTCCGCCTCGCCTCGGATTAATTCATTAGCCGCCCGCCGGCGTCCGGCCACTCGGCGCTGCCCGGCCAGCGTTCCAATTTTCCTTATGGCTTTAATTAAGCCCTTTATAGCGGCCGGCCCTTCTTGCGGCCCCACAGCCCACAGGCCACCGCCGTCCTCAAATCAGCAGCCGCCAGCCGCCTGCCTTCCGGAGGAAGAAGACCCGCCAGACGTGGCCGGGGCAGTCGCTCTGCTCATATCCCAGTTAACTCGCAGACAGCGCGCCCCTCACTTATCTCCAACACACAGTTTCAGAGCTGGCTCTCTGCGTAAAGCTGTCGCCACCTACAAAGTTCCAAAAACTTGGCCACATACAACTCAACATTCTACTGCTTTTTGTGTATTGTACCTTTCCAAAATTAAAAATAGATGGTATAATAATTTTTAGGGTTTCGTATCTCAAGCCATGAAAATGGAACCCTTACAGGATAACTTTGTTGCTCCACTGTTTATACACTACTGGCCATATTGCTACACCAAGAAGAAATGCAGATAATAAACGGGTATTCATTGGACAAATATGTTATACCAGAACTGACATGTGATTACATTTTCACGCAATTTGGGTGCATAGATCCTGAGAAATCAGTACCCAGAACAACCACCTCTGGCCGTAATAACGGCCTTGATACGCCTGGGCATTGAGTCTAACAGAGCTTGGATGGCGTGTTCAGGTACAGCTGCCCATGCAGCTTCAACGCGATACCACAGTTCATCAAGACTAGTGACTGGTGTATTGTGACGAGACAGTTCCTCGGCCACCATTCACCAGACGTTTTCAGTTGGTGAGAGATCTGGAGAATGTGCTGGCCAGGGCAGCAGTCGAACATTATCTGTATCCGGAAAGGCACGTACAGGACCTGCAACATGCGGTCGTGCATTATCCTGCTGAAATGTGGGGTTTCGCAGGGATCGAATGAAGGGTAGAGCCGCGGGTCGTAACACATCTGAAATGTAATGTCCACTGTTCGAAGTGCCGTCAATGCGAACAAGAGGTGACCGAGACTTGTAACCAATGGCACCCCATACCATCACGCTAGGTGATGCGCCAGTATGGCGATGACGAATACACGCTTCCAACGTGCGTTCACCGCGATGTCGCATGATGCTGTAAACAGAACCTGGACTCATACGAAAAAATGACGTTTTGCCATTCGTACACCCAGGTTCGTCGTTGAGTACACCATCGCAGGCGCCTCTGCCTGTGATGCAGCGTCAAGGATAACCGCAGCCATGGTCTCCGAGCTGATAGTCCATGCTGCTGCAAACGTCGTCGAACTGCAGATGGTTGTTGTCCAGCAAACGTCCCCTTCTGTTGAGTCAGGGATCGAGACGTGGCTGCACGATCCGTTACAGCCATGCGGATAAGATGCCTGTCATCTCGACTGCTAGTGATACGAGACCGTTGGGATCCAGCACGGCGTTCCGTATTACCCTCCTGAACCCACCGATTCTTTACTCTGCTAACAGTCATTGGACCTCGACCAACACGAGCAGGAATGTCGCGATACGATAAACCGCAATCGTGATAGGCTACAATCCGACCTTTATCAAAGTCGGAAACGTGATGGTACGCATTTCTCCTCCGTACACGAGGCATCACAACAACGTTTCACCAGGGACCGCCGGTCAACTGCTGTTTGTGTATGAGAAATCGGTTGGAAACTTACCTGATGTCAGCACGTTGTAGGTGTCGCCACCGGCGCCAATCTGGTGTGAATGCTCTGAAAAGCTAATTATTTGCATATCACAACATCTTCTTCCTGACGGTTAAATTTCGCGTCTGTAGCACGTCATCGTCGTGGTGTAGCAGTATTAATGGCCAGTAGTGTATATAGTATGGATGGAACGAATGAGGTTGTGTTGCTAACAGGCTGGCCTTGTATTCGGAAGCTGTTTGCTCTAATCCTCATGTGACCATCACGTCTTACATATTCATTGCATCCATTAAATTGCTTAAGGCTAATGCCAAAATGATTCTTACTATAAGGCCATGGCCAACAATAACTTTTTCGTTCTTAATCTGTAATACCATGGCATGTTTGACAGCCTTTTACTACTACTACTGCTACTGCTACTACTGCCTGTCTGTCCGACTGTTCAAAACCCTTTTTCTCAAAAAGAGGTAGATGTATCAAGTTTAAATTTATCTCACATCTTAAAGTCCATGCTCTTTTGCAGATTTTAAAAAGTGAAGCATAAAAGTCAGGGCAGTCAACAGATATGGCTGTTTAAGTAACATACTTTGATGCTCGCAAACTCACTCATCGAAAACTGCTGGGTACTTCCCTTTCACATAGACTCATGAAATTTGCCAAGAAGAAGGGTTTCAAACTACAATCAAAGAAAAAGATCCGAAAATTGGCAATTCGTAATTACATGAAACGAAAATAAAAATAATTTTTGTCATTTGTTATCATTATATCTACCCGTCCGCCTATTAAGACCGCCATTACTCAGGAACGGATAGACGTATCAAGCTGAAATTTATGTGACATAGTAATGTGTGTGGTCTCTTACCACTATAACAAACGTTAACTTCTAAGTCAATGCAGTCAAGAGATACGGCCATTTAAGTCACATATTTTGATAATTGCAATCACACTTGTCAAAACCTATAACGTACTTCTCGTTGCTGTAAAATCAGGAAATTTACCAGGAAGCAAGGTTTCACTCTACAAGTAAAAGAAAAAAATCTAGAATCGTGAATTTGTAACTTGTTGTTGTTGTGGTCTTCAGTCCTGGGACTGGTTTGATACAGCTCTCCATTTTACTCTATCCTGTGCAAGCTTCGTCATCTCTCAGTACCTATCGCAATCTACATCCTTCTGAATCTGCTTAGTTTATTCATCTCTGGGTCTCCCTCTACGATTTTTACCCTCCACGCTGCCCTCCAATACTAAATCGGTGACTCCTTGATGCCTCAGAATATGCCCCACCAACCGATCACTTCTTCTTGTCAAGTTGTGCCACAAACTCCTCTTCTCCCCAATTCCATTCAATACATCCTTATTAGTTATGTGATCTACCCATCTAATCTTCAGCATTCTTCTGTAGCACCACATTTCGAAAGCTTCTATTCTCTTCTTGTCCAAACTGTTTATTGTCCATGCTACGCTCCGTACAAATTCTTGCAGAAACGACTTCCTGACACTTAAATCTATACTCGATGTTAACAAATTTCTCTTCTTCAGAAACGCTTTTCTTGCCATTGCCAGTCTACATTTTATATCCTCTCTACTTCGACCATAATCAAGTATTTTGCTCCCCAAATAGCAAAACTCCTTTACTACTTTAAGTATCTCATTTCCTAAATTTGTAACTATACCACACGAAAAAAATTGTTATTTGTCTGTGTGTCCGCCAGTCTGTTAAGAAAACTGTTTCTCAGGAATAGGTACACGTATCAAATTGTAATTTATGTTACATAGTAACGTCTATGGTCTCTTGGTGGTATAATAAACGCAGCTTCCCTGTCAAAGCAGTCAAAAGATATGGCGATTAATGCCACATACACTCCTGGAAATTGAAATAAGAACACCGTGAATTCATTGTCCCAGGAATGGGAAACTTTATTGACACATTCCTGGGGTCAGATACATCACATGATCGCACTGACAGAACCACAGGCACATAGACACAGGCAACAGAGCATGCACAATGTCGGCACTAGTACAGTGTATATCCACCTTTCGCAGCAATGCAGGCTGCTATTCTCCCATGGAGACGATCGTAGAGATGCTGGATGTAGTCCTGTGGAACGGCTTGCCATGCCATTTCCACCTGGCGCCTCAGTTCGACCAGCGTTCGTGCTGGACGTGCAGACCGCGTGAGACGACGCTTCATCCAGTCCCAAACATGCTCAATGGGGGACAGATCCGGAGATCTTGCTGGCCAGGGTAGTTGACTTACACCTTCTAGAGCACGTTGGGTGGCACGGGAAACATGCGGACGTGCATTGTCCTGTTGGAACAGCAAGTTCCCTTGCCGGTCTAGGAATGGTAGAACGATGGGTTCGATGACGGTTTGGATGTACCGTGCACTATTCAGTGTCCCCTCGACGATCACCAGTGGTGTACGGCCAGTGTAGGAGATCGCTCCCCACACCATGATGCCGGGTGTTGGCCCTGTGTGCCTCGGTCGTATGCAGTCCTGATTGTGGCGCTCACCTGCACGGCGCCAAACACGCATACGACCATCATTGGACCAAGGCAGAAGCGACTCTCATCGCTGAAGACGACACGTCTCCATTTGTCCCTCCATTCACGCCTGTCGCGACACCACTGGAGGCGGGCTGCACGATGTTGGGGCTTGAGCGGAAGACGGCCTAACGGTGTGCGGGACCGTAGCCCAGCTTCATGGAGACGGTTGCGAATGGTTCTCGCCGATACCCCAGGAGCAACAGTGTCCCTAATTTGCTGGGAAGTGGCGGTGCGGTCCCCTACGGCACTGCGTAGGATCCTACGGTCTTGGCGTGCATCCGTGCGTCGCTGCGGTCCGGTCCCAGGTCGACGGGCACGTGCACCTTCCGCCGACCACTGGCGACAACATCGATGTACTGTGGAGACCTCACGCCCCACGTGTTGAGCAATTCGGCGGTACGTCCACCCGGCCTCCCGCATGCCCACTATACGCCCTCGCTCAAAGTCCGTCAACTGCACATACGGTTCACGTCCACGCTGTCGCGGCATGCTACCAGTGTTAAAGACTGCGATGGAGCTCCGTATGCCACGGCAAACTGGCTGACACTGACGGCGGCGGTGCACAAATGCTGCGCAGCTAGCGCCATTCGACGGCCAACACCGTGGTTCCTGGTGTGTCCGCTGTGCCGTGCGTGTGATCATTGCTTGTACAGCCCTCTCGCAGTGTCCGGAGCAAGTATGGTGGGTCTGACACACCGGTGTCAATGTGTTCTTTTTTCCATTTCCAGGAGTGTATTTTGATACTCGTAAACTCACTCATGAAAACCTAAATGGTACTTCTCGTTCACCTGATATCGTGAAATGTACCAAGAAGCAAGGTTTTACGGTACTACCAAAGGAAAAAATCCGAAAACTGTAATTTATATTTATATGGCACGAAAAAGAATTTTGTCCTTTTTTTTACCAGACCGACTGACTGTCCAACCATCTGTTAAGAGTCCATTCTCTCAGCGAAGTGTAGACGTATCAAGCAAAAAATTTATGTCTCATACTAATGTCTATAGTCCTTTGGTGCTATAAAAATGTTAGGCTTTTAAGTGAGTGCAATCAAAAGATACGGCGATTTATGTCACACATTTCGATATTCGAAAATTCGCTCATTAAAACCTATAGGGTACTTCCCTTTGATACAGAATCGTGAATTTTGACTACAAGTATGGTTTCACAGTAGCCTACAAGTAAAGGAACAAATCAGAAGATTGGTAAACACGAAAAAAATATTTGCTTTCTCGTTTGTTATGCGACTTTAACGTCCCAGGTGTGGTCTGACGTACAGCTAGCGTTTATTGTTACTCTGTTGCTAATGCGTAGGGGTGGGATAAGAGATTACAGCGTTATCTAATTGTTCTTTCCCAAAGCTGCAGTGATTTCCTTTGTCATTAGCCATTTTGGCCGCATCTGGGACTTTGCGTCGTGGATTCAGTAGCCATCTTACGGACCCTGACTGTGGGGATACTGTTTTAAAACGGTTTCAGGACAGATTAGGAAGTTGGATTAGATAGTGACAACGAAATTGAAACTGAACCCAAATGAAAACAGAACAGTGCGAAAGTGAAGACGAATTTGTTTTGCCATCACTTAAATCTCTGAATCAAGCAAGTGATGAAGGCAGAGCGGAATTGTAGAGACGAATTTTTGTATATAGCTTCTGCTAGAAATATGTTTATTTGAAACAAACACCGCTGGTCGTAGAAGCGCTTCCAACGATGGCCGATGGAATTACTTTCTGCATGTTGGATGTAAGCTGGGTGACTGGGTTTTTCCTTCACAGTTCCTACAAAAAGTTTACGCATGTGGGCCGTCTTCAGGTCAGAAATCGCAAAATTTTTCATCATATTAGAAGATGGCCGTTGATCTGAATGAAACTGGTTATCTACGTAACAAAACTCGTGATCTAGGCAATTAAGTGTTATGAAAGACTACTAGACTGTCAAACACACAGAGTGATTTTTTCCACCGTTTACAGACTCTAGGGATTGATCGATGAGAGAATACAGAACAAAAAAGGTCTAATGTCCGGAAATGCATGGTTTCCATGCTAGAGACCATTTACTCTATCATATTTTGTTATAGAGGATCCGGTCTAATACACACTGTACCGTACAGCCACAGTTGCAATATTCATGGATTCCTCCTAGAGGGTGGTACTGTTCCTCATACGCCATGCCCTAGCGCCCTCTCCTGCCGTAGTAACTGGTAATGTTGTGTCCGATTCACTTCTCTTGCTGACTCACCTTGTAGTGGATGTGATACAGCGTTGTACACAATGGTTCCGTATTCCAATCGAGAGCTTGCCGACATGGTGCTTACTTACCGAAACGCAAATGGCAACGAGCGGTGGGCAGCGAGGTTGTATCGATAGGAGACATATCTCCGCCGACAACAACCACAGCATTCAATGTTTGCAACAGTGTTTCGCCGTTTGTCTGAGACAGGGTCGTTTCAGGAAGCAGGAAATCATTAGTAACGCACCCGAAGTCTTCGGGCACCAAACTTGGTCAGTACCAGGCAGTTGGGCGGCCAGTGCAGCGTAAGCCAAACGACCGACAACTCTTACTACCCTTATCACTTACAGAGTGCTCAAGGCTCACAAGCGACAGAATTTCCCCATCGGGAGCAGTTTTGTCACTGATTGCTTCGTCAGGCAACAACAATACCGGGATTTGTGTCATCCATCCTATTCACATATGAGAACATCTTTACGCGGAGTGGTATCTTGACCTTTTACAACGGTCATCTGTGGGATGTGACTACGAAGTCTTTCACTACGGAGTCCCTGCATAAAAAGTTCTCGGTTTACTTGCAGCGTCAAATTTAGATAAAATCTGTGGGATAGCATGCAGAACCCCAATGGTATGATGATGACAGAGATTCATTAGCATCGGTGCAGCCGAAATGTGGGGGCAGCGATAATTGGCGACCGTATTTTGGAACCAGTCTTCCTTCCACGTCGCCTAACAGGCCGCAACTATCGGCGTTTCTTGCAGGTGTTGCCTCCCCTGCCGGAAGAAGTACCACTGATGTTTCGAAGGGTTATGTGGCTGTTACATGATGGTGCTCCAACCGACTTCACCGTTAACGTCTGCACGCATCTCAGTCGTGTACTCTCTGGTCGATGGATCAGACGAGGAGGTCCAGTCGCATAGCCTGCTTGTTCTCCAGATCTCAACCTCTGCGATTTGTGGCCCCTCAAAAGTATCGTGTATGCAGTGACCATTCCAGATATGGGGACACTGGAGTAACGGATTCATGCAGAATTTGACACTATTCGGATGCAACCTTGTCAATGTGAACGTGTGAGACAGAAGACGCTACGGCGCGTACACGCATGCGTTGAGGCACAGGCAAACCACTTTCAAAAAAAATGGCTCTGAGCACTATGGGACTCAACTGCTGAGGTCATTAGTCCCCTAGAACTTAGAACTAGTTAAACCTAACTAACCTAAGGACATCACAAACATCCATGCCCGAGGCAGGATTCGAACCTGCGACCGTAGCGGTCTTGCGGTTCCAGACTGCAGCGCCTTTAACTGCACGGCCACTTCGGCCGGCAAACCACTTTCAACGCGTACTGTAACTGTAGCTGCACGGTGCAGCGCGTAATAGACCGCAGTCTCTGTAACAATGTGTGATTGAATAAATGGTCTCTAGCATAGAATCCCATGCATTTCCGGGCATATGTTCGTTAGACCTTTTTTGTTCCTTATCCTCTCGTCGATCAGTCCCTGGCTCTAAGCACTATGGGACTTGACATCTGAGGTCATCAGTCCCCTAGAACTACTTAAAGCTAACTAACCTAAAGGACATCACACACATCCATGCCCGAGGCAGGATTCGAACCTGCGGCCGTAGCAACAGCGCGATTCCAGACTGAAGCGCCTAAAGCTGCTCGGCCACATCGGCCGGCTGTTCACGGTAGAAAAAATCATTTTGTAGATCATCTCCTGCTTCCACTGACGACATCACGTCTTCATAACATGCTGAATGCTTTTGTGTTAATGTTTGGCCACCAATTTCGCTTGATGTGACTCCGATGGAAGATATCTGTCTGCCACCCGCTAGCCTCGCAGCCACAAAGCTTCGGACAGTAATTTACGGGTGTTCTGTTGTGTATGAGGTGGAACAATGGGCCTCATGGAAAAAGGGTGACCCGGCTGAGTGACGCAATTTGACTCTTAGTCTGATCACGAAGTGTGGCCATTCCAGGCGTTGATCACGTAGGCTGACTTGAGGATCAATAAACATCCTAGGTGATTAGAAGTTAGTAGACAGGAATACAATTAAATACTTAGCTTTAATTCAGCATCAGCGATAAACGTCAATCTTGACTTTGCACAATAATATTTACAAGTGCACTTATAGACTGAACTGCGAATACTGCTTTACAATTCTTATTGCTTGACACATATAGATCAACTGTCAATGCATAAACTGGATGTGGCGCCTGGCTAGGTCGTAGCTACTAACTTAGCTGAAGGCTATGCTAACTAGCCTCTCTACAAATGAGATCTCTAAAGCTATAGCGAGTGAACCATTCCTATTACAGTTGGCCGTAGAACTGGGCAGTGCGCTAGCTTGTCTCGTAAAGACCAGCCCAGTGGCGGCGCTCGGTCTGCTAGCGTCGACAGTGGCGCTCGTGGGTCCGATGTGTACTGACGGACCGCGGCCGATTTGAAGCCTACAACCTAGCCAGTGTGGTGCCTTGCGGTGACACCACATGTTCCACGACCTGCGCGCAACCATCTGGCGCCTCATACCTCCGGAAACCTAGCAAAGTTGAAACGTTTCCTTAGAACATTTTATGAATTACTGTGCTGGTAAACCCCTTACGTTATTTGATTTTCAAACAGCTGAGCAAAACTGAACGTACTCAGATATTTCTCTCTGTACTTATTCTGATCATCACTAAACTGACACACAATATTTTTAGCGCAACGCAATCTGACTTTTAATAATCCCTACAAAAGAATGGCCCTGACTAACATTAAACTATACCTTTCACAAATCACTTACCTCACAAAAATCTTCGTTACTCGAACTACCGCAATACGGCGAGCGCCACTACTGCCAGCTAAATAAAAGATTCAAACTACTGAAGGCTCTAACTACTGATAGGCATAGTTAGCAGCCGGCCGCAGCGGTCTAGCGGTTCTAGGCGCTCAGTCCGGAACCGCGCGACTGCTACGGTCGCAGATTCGAATCCTGCGTCGGGCATGGATGTGTGTGATGTCCTTAGGTTAGTTAGGTTTAAGTAGTTCTAAGTTCTAGGGGACTAACGACCAAAGATGTTAAGTCCCATAGTGCTCAGAGCCATTTGAACCATAGTTAGCAGATGAAAGATTTTGATAGAAAACAAACAATGTATTTACCTTAATAGTGTTCAAAAGTCATAATATATATAGCAGTTCATGAGATCCAGTCTTACAAATTTACTGTCTCTGATGGACACACGTCCGTATCATCAGCTCTCAAAACTCCGCCATCTCTCTCCCCACATCCACCACTGCTGGCAGCTCACCTCCAACTGCGCAACGCTACTCGCTGTTAACAGCCAACTGCCCAACACTACAATGGCAAATTCCAACAATGCAAACCAGCCACAGACTGCACACTGCACAGTAAGTGATTTTCATATAGAGTGCTACATGGCGTTACCAACATAAAAACCTAAACAGCCTACTTACAAAACCTTTTCGAATTCATACCACGCAGAATGGCTCATGATATTGCCTTGCGCTCCAATGGTCCACCAACTCGCTGTTGAGCGGGTGCTAATAGCTTTTTGAGCTGTTAATGCACATCAACAGGGCGTTTTTCTTCTAGTTTTGACCAGTAGTAACTCCTGTGACAATACAAAGACACATTTTTTTAAACACTAAGTGCTCGTTTTCCTGTTTATGTGTTGTAAGTAAAATTGTCAGGGAGGTGAGTAGTATGCAGTAATGAAACTCGGCGCACATAGCGACGCGATCGTGCTCTGCGGGCGCCCCCGCTGGCTCCGTGTCGCCCTCCCCGGATGCCGCCCCGGGGTGAAGGTCGGGTCACCGGGAGGGGAGCGCGCGGCAGACAATAGCCGCTCGCGACATCTGCGCCCGGACGGCAAAAATAACTGTTAGGCGCAGTTTACGGGCGAGCAGGGGAGTGTGGCGCACATGCTAATGTGGCCGGGCCGGGCCGAGGCTGTCTGCGCCCGCTTCGTCCTCCTGCTCCTCCTCCACCTCCTCCTCTTTCTCTGGCCGGCCGGAAAATTGCCGCTTGCGGTGCCGCGGAATTAAATAAGGCTGGCCGCCCGGCTGCCCGGCTGCCCGCCCCCGGCTCTTTTAAACGACACGGCGCGCTGCGCGCCGCTCCCCGGTAATACCCTTTCCGATAATCCGGCGGTGCCGGCCACGCCACGCCGCGATGCCTCCATCTGCCCGGCTAAACTGCCTCCCTCTGCACCGCGTCGCTGCCGGGGCGCCCGATATTGTCCCTCCTACGAGGCTCGGAATGTGTCATATCGACGACGCGGAACAGTCGCTAAAGTCTGCAACAGACGTTTTGCAGTGCACGACTTCGTACTCGGTGGCAAGGAGAGGTGGGCTATAGAGTGATGCAGCCACTGTCGCCGTGGGAAACCTGGACAGGAGCAGAAATGATTAGCGAATAAGGTAACATAGTAAACAGAAGATTTACGTAGCTTTTATTTCTCCAAAGGAAGGGTTGAGAGATCCGTGGGGGCCTACAGAACATCCCCGGAGGCAGCTCCATTAGTCATAATGGGGGTCTGCCCCTTGCACATCAAAACTCGAGAACAGGCTGCGTGGTTCTGGGCTAAAAGAGGGAATACCGCGAAGATAGAAGATATATTAGGCATTGGGTTCAAATGGCTCTGAGCACTATGGGACTTAACATCTATGGTCATCAGTCCCCTAGAACTTAGAACTACTTAAACCTAACTAACCTAAGGACATCACACACATCCATGCCCGAGGCAGGATTCGAACCTGCGACCGTAGCGGTCACGCTGTTCCAAACTGACGCGCTTAGAACCGCACGGCCACACCGGCCGGCGGGAATTAGAGGGTACTCCCGATCATGTGTCTACGAGTGCCCCCTTTTCAATGATGTAGCATCCACATTACGTGACCAATTGCCTGACCGTGACACATACCACTTACTTAGACAAGAAGACATTTTTCAAACTCTTAACCAATTGGCCGATGAGGTATCATGAAAAGTGTTAAAAGAATACCTGAGGGACATAAATTAAATTAACAATTTGAGACACACCAAGCACTAGCTGAATCTAGCGCCCTATTCCCACACCGCCTGTGCGTGGACAGGCCGACTTTCCTCATAGTCTGGAATCCGCCGTGTACAAGACTAGGGGGAGCGGGGTACGACACCACGGATACAGGACAAAGCACCGGACTTGACTTAGATTAGAACTAGTTAGTAGGACTTAGATTAGGAAACTAGCTATTTAGGAACCTGCAGCGAATAACATCCTTGGTCTGCCCAGTGTCAGGGGCACGCCCATCGGGATTAGCTCCATGAGCAAGGCTCCAAAAAGTAGGTTTATAAACTACTGACACAACTGTGACGCTGCAGGCAGTAGAGTTTAGTTAAGCGTAGGTCAGATAAAGTTAACATTAATAATAATAAATAAATTAGTCGCCCATTCTTATCTAGTTAAAGCTGTAGCTCACTAACTAAATTTGTATCTAGCTGCAATTAATGTTGAATAAAATTAGGACCCACTAATTTAAGGAAGCGGGCTAAGATTGTATAATTATTATAAATTTGTAAAAAGGAACGGCAACTGTTTACAGACATTGCGGCAAGCTGTCACTATGTCAACCAGGGAGATGCACGAATGAAGGTGTGGTAGTGAAGTGATTCCAAGTGAGCTGAGCGGCTGCCGCCGGCTGTCCTGTATTGCACCGGCAGAGGACGCTCGTGGTACAGAGCTACTGGAGGCGTGGCTCAGCAGGCACGCACCATTGGATCCGCCCGATCCCAGGCGACCACTATTGGCGTCGAACGGAAACCTGCAATTCCTTTACCAATGTAACGACGCCCGTGTGTTGTTACGAGTGCGCCTCGCACGTTGTGGTCGATTCTTATTTTGATATCTTTGGTGTTGTCTTATCTTCACAGTCTTGCTTTCTTGGCCAGTTTTGGTTTTGAAATCGGGGAGGGAACCAGTGAGGAGCGATCGCTTGGACAGTGGGCAGTGAGCGGGTTTGTGGCAGCGAGCTTGTAAAGTAGGCCGCTGTGGCCGAGTGGTTGTAGGCGCTTCAGTCCGGAACCGCGCTGCCGCTACGATCGCAGGTTCGAATCCTGCCTCGGATATGGATGTGTCTTATGTCCTTAGGTTAGTCGGATTTAAGTAGTTATAAGTCTAGTGGACTGATGACCTCAGATGTTAAGTCCCATGGTGCTTAGAGCCATTTGAAACATTTTTTTGAGCGTGTAAAGTTGGCGGCCATTGAGTGCCACATCTGGAAACTTGCTGGCATCAGGGAGCGAGTTCCAGCTGTGTGGCGTTAGATGGACACCTTATGCCGGAGGACGGGCAGTTCTGCACGACTCGGTGGGGATTGCTAACTCAGGCCATAGTGGTCTTCTACTGTTATCAACTGTGGACGTAAAGCTGTAACTCTGGATGTTCTCTGAGTCTTTACGACCACAACAGCTCGCTGGTATTGTATTGCCACTTGGCAGTTCTGGCTATTTGAAATCAATTAGCAATTAAGCTCTCTAGTTATCTGTTTCGTCCCAGGCTTGTCGCTTTGGTGACCTGGTGCTGGTTCAACCTCTCAGAGATAATTCCAAGTCGCTTTCGTAAAGTATGACTTCCAAGTTGTTATCGGTTATCAAACCGTGGTCTGTGCCCTGTCTTATTTTTTTTTTTTTTTTTACTTTATTGTTATTTGTATACCTGTACAAATCAGGCAGGCTGGCAGCGGCACACTACGCCGCTCTTCAGCCATAGTGTTCACAAAAGCATAAGAACGAAGAATGATAATGAACAAGTGACGGACAAAAGAGAGAGGTCACAGAGACACCAAAAACACGGGGTCGTTCACACGTGACGATAACAACACTGAAAACACGTTGACACGGTGCACAGAACACTGATGAATCCGACGGCACAAGTGAACGGAGTAGCGGGACAGCGGACACCAAAAACACTAAACGTCGTCACACACACGAGACACAGAAGGCGATGATCTCCGGCGCGCGAAAGTTCACTAAGCGTGTGCGAGTCCGGGGACCTGCCAAGAGAGGAGGAGGAGGAAGGGGAGTGGGAGAGCGAGAGGGGAGGGCAGGGATGCCACAGGGAGGGGAGAGAGGGGGGATGGAGGAAGGGGTAGGGGAAGCCCGGGGGAAGAGGGGTGGAGGGAGGGGATGGGGGAAAAGGAAAGAGAAGGGAAGAGAAGAGAAGGGAGGGAGGGTGCCTAGAGGAAAGGACACCAGAAGTGGGGGGTGGGGCAGGATCAAAGTTGATAGGAGGGGTAGATGGAGGGGACGAGGACATCATCAGGGAGGGGGAGCTGGCGGAAGCCACCTTGGGAGAGGGTAAGGAGGGTGGAGAGATGGAGACCGGTTGGGACGTGCGAATACAGGCACGGCAGCGGGCGGGGGCGGGAGAGGATCGGGGAGACGAGCGGGTGAGGAGGATCGAGTTTGCGGGAGGTGTACAGGATCCGTATCCTTTCAAGGAAGAGGAGGAGGTGGGGGAAGGGGATGAGATCGTAGAGGATCCGCGTGGGGGAGGGGAGACGGATGCGATAGGCGAGGCAGAGAGCATGGCGTTCAAGGATTTGGAGGGATTTATAAAAGGTAGGGGGAGCGGAGATCCATGCTGGATGGGCATAACAAAGGATAGGGTGGATGAGGGATTGATAGGTGTGGAGGATGGTGGAGGGGTCCAGACCCCACGTACGGCCGGAAAGGAGCTTGAGGAGACGGAGGCGGGAACGTGCCTTGGCTTGGATTGTCTGGAGATGGGGAGTCCAGGAGAGGCGACGGTCGAGGGTGACGCCAAGGTACTTAAGGGTGGGAGTGAGGGCGATGGGACGGCCATAGATGGTGATGTAGAAATCAAGGAGGCGGAAGGAAGGGGTGATTTTGCCTACAATGATCGCCTGGGTTTTGGAAGGATTGACCTTGAGCAACCACTGGTTGCACCAAGCGGTGAACCGGTCAAGATGGGATTGGAGAAGGCGTTGGGAGCGTTTCAGGGTGGGGGCAAGGGCAAGGAAGGCGGTGTCATCGGCAATGCCCTGTCTTACTTCGGGGGAATATTTTATATTATACTCTAGCCTTTTTTAAGTTGAACAGAGATCAGAAATTGTTTCAATCACTGAGCCATAAAGTTGTTGCCTCTTCTGCATAAAAGTTACTTGTGCATATTTATTGCTATTCTCACTGAAAATTTTAAAATAATTGTAAGCAAATTATCATTTACTTAATAGTACAGCAGTTCAAAATAGTTTTCTCTTCATTTGTGGAGATCTATGCACATACATATTTATATATTTGGAGGTTTCTTTATTTATTGCTAGCAAATTCTTGTAGTGTACCATTTATGTGCGAGAGTTGTCCAGGAGTTAAGTTCCGAACTGTCGCTAAATGGAAACCACAGTGAAAATCAGAAACATTCTATTTGCATGAGTTAGCTACACTTTCCAGATACTTCTCTGCATAGTCGCCGCTTCGACTTAGACATTTCCAACACCATCGTCATAAAAGGCAGCCGCCTGTGCATTCCAGTAATTCTCTACGCTGGTCTATAGCGCGTAGCCTGCGCCTACCAGCGTTTCATACGAACAGAGATGATACTCAGGACGAGCCAATTAGGGCTGTGTTACTGGTGATCGAACACTTCCCGTCGAAAAGGCTACAGAAGCGTCTTCACTGCCCCCGCAGAATGCGGCTGAGAATTGCCATGAAGAAGGAAGTGCGTGGCGGTTCTGTGAGGTGGGCTGCATTGATTAAGGCGAAGCCTCTCATCGCTCACAGTGCGCTCACAACTGAAAAGAGCGTCTTGATGCGAAATAGAGCGAATGTGTTTCAAATGTCAGAGTCGTGTAACTGAGACGGGACGTGGGGACCAGCCCGGCATACACCAAGTAGGATGTGGAAAACCGCCTAAAAACCACATCCAGGCTGGCCGGCACACCGGCCGTCGTCGTTAATCCGCCAGGCGGATTCGATCCGGGGCCGGCGCACCTACCCGAGTCCAGGAAACAACGCGTTAGCCCTCTCGCCTACCCTGGCGGGTTTTGTTATTCACTTGTGTTGCTTGCTTATTGTAGTATTAAGGTTTCGCTTGAGTATTAACTGCTGTATTCAGTACTGTAACTTTGTTGTTTTGATGTTCGTCGGGTGCCCTATGTTACCTTTTCACTTTGATCTACGCCCTATTCCTGAAGTAAAGGTGGCTCCGATCAACAGGAAACGATTATCTAGTTCCAGGTCCTTGTATGGGTTTATTTTACTGTTTTAATTTACATTATTGACTGATTTTTTCTCTCATTAATACTTAACATTGCTAAAAGAAGTACTGTACTAAACTTGAATGTTCAATATAGTTATACCAATTTATAGTAATTGTGTTAATAAAATGTCGCGGTAAATGTTCAATTAAACCATCTTGGCCAGTCCTTCCTTGATTCCTACTTCTCACGCACAACCATTGCTAGTTTCTGGTGAGTTGTTAATTACTGTTGAATGTTGTATGTTTTGGTTTGCATGCCTCTCTAGAAAAGCGGTACCATAGCGTTATCAAATATAATAGAATATGATTTTTCACATAGTTTGACCCTCTATCTTTTCCTACTGTGTAGCAATCTTTTTATTTCAACTAAAATCAGCATTCTCTACAGGATGACCTTTCGACATTTAGCAAAAATGAAAGGATGTACAGATGATATTGAAGGATCAGAATGAATTTTCACTCTGCAGCAGGGTGTATGCTGATATGAAACTTCCTGGCAGATTAAAACTGTGTGCCAGACTGGGACTCGAACCGGGGAGGTTTGTCTTTTGTGGTGAAGTGCTTCACCGGCTAGCCTACCACAGCACGACTAACGACTCGGCCTTACAGCTTTTCTTTCACCAATACCTAATCTACTTGCTAAATAACACAGGATTCTTCCCGAGTGACTCGTAGTTCTGGGAAGAAGGGATACTGCGGAGATATAGCTTAGTATCGGGTATCGTTTTCAGAAAGAATTTCCACTCTGGAGAGCGTCTATGATAATATAAACGGTTCTGGGTTCGAGTCCGTATCCGGCACACGGTTTGAACCTGACAGGAAGCTTCATATCAGCGCACATTCCGCATCAGAGTGAAAATTCGTTCCGCAAACAGACCTGCAGGCTGTGGCTAAGCCATGTCTACGCAGTACCCTATCTTCCCGTAAGTTACGCAGGAGAACTTCTGTGAAGTTGGGAATGTTTGGAAAGAGGCACTAGCGGCCAGTAAAGCTATGAGGGTGGATTGTGACTCACGTTTGGATAGCTCAGTCGGTATAGTATCTGCCTCCGAAAGTCAAAAGTCACCTCTTCCAGCCTCGACCTAGCACACAGTTTCAACCTATAAGTAGTTTCCGTCTTGGAAGGAAGTAAACAGTCATGCACCATTTTTCACCCAAACCATGTGTGTGTGTGTGTGTGTGTGTGTGTGTGTGTGTGTGTGTGTGTGTGTGTGTGTTTAAAAGCATAATTGTGAATTAATCTCATGAGTAGAATTTCCGAGCCCTGATATTCTCAGGAAATGCCTTATACATGAAACAAAAAACGGTTACGCAACACAAGCACTTTCACAAATTCAGTACAACGAAAAGAAAAATGGGGTCTCCATACCTAGCACCTGTATATTGCGAATGCTAAGTTCGTAAGCGCAATTGACTACGTGTTTGCCTTCCGCCTTTACCTATAGCGGCCAGCTATGCAACGAGACGGTCTCCTATTTTTGTAAATATAGATGTGATTTTTTTTTTAAAAAGTAGTTAATCAACAGATAAGCACTTCAGTCCCCACTAGCCTTCCAACATAACATCATAAAAGGATAGCACGATATTTCACACACAGCGTCTACATCTACGTGGATATTCTGCAAATCACACTTAAATTCCTGACTGTGGCTTCACCGAACAACCTTCTCTTATTCCACTCTCGGACAGCGCGCGGGAAAACGAAGACCTATATCTTTCTGTGTAAGCTCTAAGTCCCCTTATTTTATTATGATGTGGTTTCTCGCTATGTAGGTCGGCGCCAACAAAATATTTTCGTATTCGGAGGAGAAAATTGGTGATGGAAATTTCGTCAGATAATTCCGACACAACTAAAAACGCCTTTGTTTTAATGGTGTACTACCCAAATCCTGTATCATGTCCGTGATATTCCTTCCCTTATTTCGCAATTGTACAAAACGTGCTCCTCTTCTTTGAACTTTCTGTATGCAGTAATAGTGAATAATGCAGCATAGTCCATCTATCTTTATCAGTACCTGCTTCCCAAGGTCGAGGCACAGCACAGAGACTCTTTCACTTTTCCACACAGAATCAGGACAGGGAGTGTCAAAGTCATCTAATAGCGTATTCTATTCAAAGGAGTAGAAGCACATGGCCTAACGCCCGTGGACGAATCCTATAGGTTGAAAGCAAAATGGACTCCCAAAGACTTAAAATTGTCACGGCGACAAAGCAGAGAGATAGCTGTAAAGAGTGTATCGGTTAATCTTAACTGATTAGGGCACACTCACATATTACTCCGAAAAACACTCGCCTCGCATCCGCCGCCAACTCCTGATTACTTACGTGGTCTCAGTTTAAAACACACACACATGAACTTATCGACCAACCGCAGATGTAAGACGTTTGAGAAGGCCTGGAAGGGGGCGGGGTGTCAGGTGGAAGGAGGGGAGATCTAAAGAAAGTATGCCTGAAACTAATGCGTTTATGAGGAAGATAAATTTATTCAGGCACCTTTACAATATGATGTGACACACACCAGTACTCGTATAAGATGTACGCTAAAAAAAGGGGGGGGGGGGGGGGAATTATAACGTGACACAAGCACACCCCGCATTTCGATATCCGTAGCTCATATCTAATAACACGGTTAAGTATCAAACCTCTCCGTGGGAGAACGAAAGATTGAAACGATCACTAGTTCCACCTCACGCGAGGCTGGTTGCAATCCGTCTTGCCGCACGCCTTTAAGTGTGTGCCGACAAATATTTCGGCATTTTGGCACTGTCCAAAAGCGTTCTGCATCACAGAGCAAAGATATATGCCTAGATCTCCAGCGCCACGCATCATATTGGACACTTTCTTCGGTGCTACTCACAGCCATGATTCTGTGGTCAAGCGATGAAAGTTGCCACAATTACTACTCAAAACAGGAGTGGCATCAAGTAGGGCAACATGGACACCTTTCAATTCATTTTGGTTCATGCAGTCGAAACATTGGTTCACGTTTCCAAATAATGAAGTAAAATTATTAATTTTAATTTGTAGAGTAGCTATTTTTAAAAGGGTTGGGTTGTTTTTGGGGAAGGAGACCAGACAGCGAGGTCATCGGTCTCATTGGATTAGGGAAGGACGGGGAAGGAAGTCGGCCGTGCCCTTTCAAAGGAACCATCCCGGCATTTGCCTGGAGCGATTTAGGGAAATCACGGAAAACCTAAATCAGGATGGCCGGACGCGGGATATTTTTAAAAGGCTGTACTTATATTTCATATGCAGTCACACTGAACAGCTACGAAAGACTTTACGTGGTTACAAAAGACCGTGAAATAGAGACCGTTTCACCAACAACGTACATGATCGTATTTTACATGACTGAGACATTAATTTGTCAACAAACCTACATAGCCCATATCGGCAAGGCACGATAGTCTGTGTATTGGCGCTGTTCCTAGGAAACAGATGCTACGAACCCTGCTGGACGAAATTTTCTTCACCGGAATTTAGTAGGAATTGTTTGTAGCTTTTGGGCACCAGGCAATTCTCAGGGCTACGCTCGAATTTCTCCTATCTGTGCCTTTTGGAATGAGGATACATGACAATGTGGATGGGGATTTCAGGTTCCTCTAATCACCAGCATTAAATATTTAGCAGTGCAAACGTAACACGACAAGCATTCATTACAGACATCTAAACCAAGTTGACGAATTTTAAAGCGGGTGGGGGGGGGGGGGGGTAAGGGTAGGACAGGAAGAAAAAAATGGTTCAAATGGCTCTGAGCACTATGGGACTTAACATCTGAGGTCATCAGTCCCCTAGAATGTAGACCTACTTAAACCTAACTAACCTAAGGACATCACACACACAGATGCCCGAGGCAGGATTCGAACCTGCGACCGTAGCAGCTGCGCGGTTCTGGATTGAAGCGCCTAGAACCGCTCGGCCACCGCGGCCGGCGAGGACACGAAGAGGGGGGGAGAGAATTGGTTGGTCTTACCTTTTGAAGAGTGAGGCTTCTTACGATTATGAAGAAGATGTTCAAATGTGTGTGAATTCCTAAGGGATCAAACTGCTGAGGTCATCGGTCCCTTGACTTACACAATACTTAAACTAACTTATGCTAAGAACAACAAACACACAGCCATGCCCGATGGAGGACTGGAACCTCCGGCGAGAGGGGCCGCGCAATCCGTGACATGGCGCCTCTAACCGCACGGCCACTCCGCGCGTCTCGAATATGAAGCCTTCTCTGCACATCGGGAAAAAAAATCACTTGCTTGAGAAATCATTTTGCTCTTCTTCACTGTTCGTCAGTCTACAGTAACGCTGGTACATTATGAAGTACCTGATATTGTAACATTACGTCCATAATGATGTTCGAGATCGAAGTTGATGATGTAAGACGCTTTCATTTCAGAAGAGTAATGGGTCCCCATTTGCTGAGAGAAAGAGAAAAGTCTCAGAGCTGCTTTTCCTGGTATGCAGTATGGTAGACAAGATGACATTTACTATTGTTTGTGAGGTCCTATGCAAAGATTAATTTACGAGATTCCTGTAGAGACAGCGGAAGATCTGCTGGCACGAGTTCCGGCCGCTGCGCTAGAAACTGAAGAGACGCTAGGTGGGAGAGAGAGTGTACCAGAACACGCTTCGTATATACTCGTATAATGTCTGACCAACGATAGTGGTGGCTGCGTGGAGCCACTATTGTAGTGTATCAGTACTGTTCTTTAGGCTGGGTTCTTTTTTGTTTTCTAATGATGTAATATTTAAGTGTCGATACAAACAAAAGTGTTTAAGTGATAAATGGATGTTGCGCTATGTTTCCTTTCGGAGTGTTACCTTATAACCGTACTGCGTCATGCCTGACTCAATTCCTCAGTCAGAAGTGCACAAGTTAAACATCTGAATAGAAACCGTTGTCGAACGGAAATGGGACATGGGTTCCTGTTCAAAACATTATGTACTTACCCCTCTCTGTAAGTGCTAGAAGTTCGTGACGGGGTTTTCCAAACATCCTGTATAAATTTAAACATACTGTGATGCGGAGCTGGCCGCTGTGGCCGAGCAGTTCTAGGCACTTCAGTCCGGAACCACGCGGCTGCTACGGTCGCAGTTTCGAATCCTGCCTCGGGCATGGATATGTGTGATGTCTTTAGGTTAGTTAAGTTCACGTAGTTCTAAGTCTAGGGGACTGATGACCTCAGATGTTTAGTCCCATAGTGTTTAGAGCCATTTGAACCATTTCTGATGCGGAAGCAAGGGCACTATAACTTCTATGAAATGAAACAGGTGTGTATCAGACGATCACACTAATGCCATTTCTATAACCATGTGAAATTTAAGATAAAGAGGACAAAAGATTTAAAGAGAGGAAACAGCGTGGCAGATTCTGCCAAACTATAAGGCAGAACCATGACCACGGCCCACAATACCGCCCGTAACACACTGACCCCCGAGTGCAACTCCATATGAATCAAGAAAACAAAGGAAATAATGTAATAACAAGAAAAACAAATTAGCAATTTGGATTCCAAACACTTCGCAATATTTTCAGTCCGACATTAGTCAAGAAGCGAGGAGTGCACAGCCGAACAAAGAAATGTCTCATGTACATGACAATTATTGAACTATATGAAATAAAATCGTCATAACTTCTGAACGGTTTGCGTTAGGACGTACAAACTGCACGGTTGGCCGCGCGGCATTATGGGAATTAGTATGCGCATCATGGTTTGATTTGGTGACAAAGCCCACTTTCAAATGGATGGATTCATCAGCAAGCAAAATTGTCGGATTTGGGGGACTGAGAATCCTCATTTCAGGATCGACAAGTCTCTTCTCCCTCAACGGGTGACTGTGTGGAGTGCAATGTCCAGTCACGGAATAATCGGTGCGATATCCCTTGATGGTACGGTGACTACCGAACGGTACGTGAAGGTTTTGGAAGATGATTTCGTCCCCATTATCCAAAGTGACCCTGATTTCGACAAGATATGGTTCATGAAAGACGGAGCTCGACCCCATCGAAGCAGCAGAGTGTTTGATGCCCTGGAGGAGAACTTGGGGACCTCGTTCTGGCTTTGGGATCCCAGAGGCCACTGCCATGGGCCTCGATTGGCCGCCACAATGCCCGGATCTGAACACGTACGACTTGTTTTTGTGGGGCTATATTAAAGACAAGGTGTACAGGAATAACCCCAAAACCATTGCTGAGCTGAAAGCATCCATTAAGGAGGTCATAGACAGTATCGATGTTCCGACACTTCAGCTAATCATGTAAACTTTTGCTATTCGTCTGCCCCACATCATTGCCAATGATCACAGGCATATCGAACACATCATAATCTAAATCCGAATATCTGTAGCGACGTTTGCATGTTGAATAAAGTGTGTGCACACCGAAGTTTGTAAATAATCTATGTCTGTTTCTCGTATATTCAATAAGTCACCAAAATATATGCGGATGCAGCGGGAAATTCACGATAGGAATGTAGACAAGAGAATACCACTTACAGCTCCGAACAAATATTCCCTACTTGTGAGCTGTAATTGCCGAAAAAATATTAAAAATGTATTTAATTTTCCAAATCTATTACAAAATATGTAATTATGGAGATTTATGATTGATAATTCATTTTAACATCATGATAAATATAAATACGTATTGTAAACATTCATGACAAGTAAACGTCTATTGTAAAATACTCTGCTGTGAATGTCACTTTCTGCTTGCATCTTGATGACATCCATGTGTAATAACTCTTCACAAATTTCTTGTTACAGGCGATCTCCTTAGCCAACGAGTATGAAGAAGGATTATTCATAAATGTTGCGTTGTCTAGAAGACACTGTCAGCCCGCGGCACAACACCAATACAGTGACCGCATGGGGAAGCAAGCCATGGTTAAGGCAAGCTTGCAGGAACGCCATGGATATGGACACAGTCTTTTTTTTTTAAATTAAAAAACTTTTTATAATGTTTTTATGTCTTTTAATCCTGACAAACCTCAAATTTAAATCAAGTATCTCGAAGAACAGGATTCACAACAAATGAACACAAATCACTATCAGTTCAGTGTGGGTCTAAATATTTTATTCAAATGTGACAAATGTACAGACGCCATCTGTTGGTAACAACCTTGTGGGCTACGTAAAGACTTAGATCCTACCAGTCCACTATTTTATCCTGTGGTGTAGCGTATTCTCGCAAATTTTGCTGATACTCGGATGGGTTAACCTTATAACGAGTACAATCAGGTACGTCCTGGTACATTTCATGTTTGATGGTGGTATGGTGCGATAACATTATACGCTGAAGCGCCAGAAAAGCTGGTACAGGCGTAGGTATTCATATTTAGAGATATGTAAACAGGCAGAATACGGGGCTGCGGAAGGCAACGCCTGTATAAGTCAGCAAGTGTCTGGTGAAATTGTTAGATATGTTACTGCTGCTACAATGGCAGGTTATCAAGATTTAAGTGAGTTTGAACTTGGTGGTCTAGCCAGCGCACGAGCGATAGGACACAGCATCTCCGAGCTAGCGATGACGTAGGGATTTTCCCGTACGAACATTTCTCGAGTGTACCGTGAATATCAGGAATCCGGTAAAACATTATATCTCCGACATCGCTGCGGCTGGAAAAAGATCCTGCAAGAACGGGGCGAATGATGCCCGGAAAGGATCGTTCAACGGGACAGAAGTGCAATCCTTCGGCAAATTGCTGCAGATTTCAATGGTAGACCATCAACTAGTGCTAGCGTGAGAACCATCCAACGAAACATCATCGATATTGGCTTTCGGAGCCGAAGGTCCACTCGTGTACATTTGATAACTGCATGACACAAAGCTTCACGCCTCGCCTGAGCCCGTCAATACTGACATTGGACAGTTGATGACTGGAAATATGTTGCCTGGTCGGACGAGTTTCATTTCAAATTGTATCGAGCGGATGGACGTGTGTGGGTATGGAGACAACCTCATGGATGCTTGCACCATGCTTGTCAGCAGGGAACTGTTCAAGCTGTTGGAAGCTCTGTAATGGTGTGGGGCGTGTACAGTTAGAGTGAAATGGGACCCATGATACGTCTAGCTACGACTCTAGCACCCCGTCTGATCGCCTGTCGATTGTGCATTCCGAGGGAGTAAGACAATTCCAGAATGGCAATGCGACATCCTACACTTCTAAAATTGCTACAGAGTGGCTCCAGGAACACTCCCCTGAGCTTAACCACTTCTGCTGGCCACCAAACTGCCCAGAAACGAACATTATTGAGCATATCTGGGATGCCTTGCAACGTGCTGTTAAATCTCCACCACCCTCGCACTCTTACGGATTTATGGAAAGTCCTGCAGGATTCACAGTGTCAATTCCGTCCAGTACAACTTCAGACATTAGTCGAGTCCATGCCACGTCGTGTTGCGGCACTTCTGCGTGCTCGCGGGGGCCCTACACAATATTAGCCAGGTGGATCAATTTCCTTGACTCTTCAGTGTGTATTTCGTAGAGTATTTGTTCCTCTGGGCCCGGGTTCGATTCCCGGCTGGGTCGGAGATTTTCTCCGCTCAGGGACTGGGTGTTGTGTTGTGTTCATCATCATTTCATCCCCATCCGGCGTGCAGGTCGCCCAATGTGGCGCCGAATGTAATAAGACCTGCGATATGGCGGCCGGACCTGCCCCGCGAGGGGCCTCCCGGCCAATGACGCCAAACGCTCATTTCCAGAGTATTTGTTGACTAGTTTTTTTATTGTTGTCTATAGATCTGCGGATGGTCCGTTTTGAACCGGAACCGGTGGTTTAAAAAAAAAGTTATGCGGCGTAGACGGACAGAGAGTAATAAGTTTCTCTTGGGGGTGACTAAATTTATTTCCGGTTTTGCTACGGCGTCCTGCTTAGGTTGAAACGGGAACGGCCAGTGGGCAACCAAGCGACGAGCCGAATCGGTGGACACAGCGGAGCTTCGGCGAAGCGCAGAGCTCGCGCGGACAAGATTCATACCGGGCGGGCGTCGGCCATTAGAGGAGCGGCTGTAAGTGCATTAAACATAAATCTGTATTGAGTCAGCGACGCCGGCGATTCCGCGGCACACAGATCGCGCGCAAATGGCCCCTAATCAATAGCCCGGCCAGCTGAGACGCGGCGCCGTGAATATTTCATGCCGGCCGCCGGCCGCTCGGCCGGCCAACAGCTGAGTCACTGCGGGCTTCCGCTCCTCGCTGCGCGCTGCGGGGGCGCTGCAGGCCGTGGCTCCACGTGCAGTCCCAAGGTGCGCGTCTCAGTTCGTACGTTACCTGTTCCACAGGTCAATTTCACGATGCACTGAAATGACAAAAGTCACGGGATACCTGCTAATATCTTGCCGGACCTCCTTTTGCACGGCGCAGGGCAGAGTCTGGACTTAGCGTGGATTCAACAAGTCGTTGAAAGTCCCCTGCAGATACTGAGCTATGCTGCCTCTACAGCCGCCCTTAATTGCTAAAGTGTTGCCAGCGTAGGATTTTATGCACGAACTGACCTATCGATTATGCCGGCCCCTCCCGCCGGCGGTTCGAGTCCTCCCTCGGGCATGGGTGTGTGTGTTGTCCTTACGATAAGTCAGTTTAAGGGGCTCCGGAACGCCCGATACTTTCAATGTTAAAATAACGCTTATAAATTACATCTTTCCTCACAAAGTATTTGAGGTAGGAAGTTGAACTTTTTACAAATTATTTATTGGAATATGGGCTACAACTTAACACAGGGATTTTAGAAATTTTTGTTCAGTTATTAAAGATGATTTTTTTTTCAATTGTAATGAAAATTCACAACATTTTTTTGCAATTTTTTATTTATATATTCAAAAATATATAGTTTTTTGGAAAAATGCTGTGTTAAATTATGCAGAAGGTACTGTGTAACATTTACTGAAAGTTTGAAACAAATATGTTTGGAAGATCCTTAGAAAACATGTAATTAGTATGAGAAAATAAAAGTTTTGGGAATCGATTGGATTAACTTTTTAGTGCATTCCAGGTCCATAGGATGGATTATCTTCATCCTCTGCAAACTCCTCCTCCAGCTTCCTCTTGTTCCTCCTCCTGTTTACTCTTGCTTGTATTTCTAGACTCTTTACAGCCCTGTCTGCAGCCCGAAGGCGTTCCTTGTCTAAAGCAAGCATCGCTCGTTGTTGTGTTCGTAGATTTTGCTATCATGTTCTTCAGTTGCAGTTACTGCAACACTGTTCCAAAAGGTCATGTATGAACACTTCTCACATTTCAGTTGTATTTCACTAGCAAGTCCTACGTGCTTTATTATGGAGAGTTCCAGACCAACTTCACTACAATGAATACATCTTACACAGTTTGAAAAAATTGCTTTGAGAACCGACATATCAAATATTTCATTCACATCCGATTCGCCCATAAAACATTCATAGTTTTCACTCATTGAACCAAGCTTCTTCTGTGAAGTATTTTCTTTCCCACTTTGACTGCTATGGGCAGGTGTACTTGAGAGGTTAGGTTCACTCACTTGGTTATCGTCTTTATTGTTTACAGTAATAACACATACCTTTGGCTTTCCAACATTTCTCCTTTTCTTAAAAGCCTTCAGAGGATTTCTAATAACTTTACTTTTACTCATTATTATACTTCAACAAAACAGAGACTCAAGAAACAGAATTAATTACGAATATTTTCGAGATAACGAAAGAGTAAATAAACATGAAACAATCGACAATCACACCAGCGATATGTATTGAACCATCACAGGTTAGCCACAACACATACTTTATCTCACATCACTAAAATGTACCTGATGAACACGGACGTTAATAATAACACCATTTGACAGCTGTTTAACAGCGCCACAGTGGGTCGCGCCCATGTAGAACACATTTCAAAAAAATTTTAAAAATAGTTGTAGTCTTCAGAATTGAATAAATTATATATCTATTAAAAGGTAATAGTCTGCAGATTCAGAAAACGTAAAAAAGTAAAAATTGAACTTTTCATGATTTTGAGCCTTTCCGGAGCCCCTTAAGTCATGTGTACGTCCAGGGACTGATGACCTCAGTAGTTTGATCCTTTAGGAATTCATACACATTTGAACATTCTGAACATCGATGGTGTCCCATAAATGTTCGATGGGATTCGTGTCTGCGTAGCCAAATCGTTCGCTCGAATTGTCCAGAATGTTCTTCAAACCAATAACGGACAACAGCGGCCCAATGACACGTTTGGGAGAATGAAGTCCATGAATGGCTGCCGGCAGCTGTGGCCGAGCGGTTCCAGGCGCTTCAGTCCGGAACCGCGCTGCTGCTACGATGGCAGGTTCGAATCCTGCCTCGGGCATGGATGTGTGTGATGTCCTTAGGTTAGTTAGGTTTAAGTAGTCCTAAGTCTAGGGTACTGATGACCTCAGATGTTAAGTCTCGTAGTGCCTGGAGCCATTTGAACCATGAATGGCTGCAAATGGTCTCCAAGTAGCCGAACATTTCATTTGTACCAGAGAACCCAGTCCTTTCCATGTAAACACAGTCACCAGCTTGCACAGTGCCTTATTTACAACTTCAGCCCATAGCTTCGTGGGGTCTGCGCCACACTCGCGCCCTGTTATCAGCTGTCACCAACTGAAGTCGGGACTTGTCTGATCAGGCCACTGTTTTCCGGTTGTGTAGCGTCCAGCCGATATGGACACAGGTCCAGGAGAGGCAGGCAGTGCCATGCTTTAACAGAGCAGCTCGCGTCGGTCGTCTGCTGCCATATCCCATTAACTCCAAATTTCGCCTCACTATCCTAACCAGCTTGTTCGTCGTATGTCAGGTACTGATTTATGAGGTTATTTCACTCAGTGTTGCTCGTCTGTTGGCACTGACGACTCTATGCAAACACAGTTGCTCTCGGTCGTTAAGTGGAGGCTATCGGCCACTGCGTTGTCCGTAGTGAGAGGAATTGTCTCAAATCTTGTATTCTTGGCACACTCGTGACACTGTGGGTCGTGAAATATCGAATTCCCTAACCATTTGCCATTCTAGGCGCTACAGTGTGGAACTGCGCGACCGCTACGGTCGCAGGTTCGACTCCTGCCTCGGGCATAGGTGTGTGTGATGTCCTTAGGTTAGTTAGGTTTAAGTAGTTCTAAGTTCTAGGGGACTGATGACGTCAGAAGTTAAGTCCCATAGTGCTCAGAGCCATTTGAACCCTAACCATTTGCATAAAGCAATCAACTGTGCGTCGAGTTTCAATTACCATACCGTGTTAAAGTCTGTCAATTCCCTTCGTGTGGCCGTAATCACGTCGGATATCTTCTTTACATAACTCATTTGAGTACAAATGACAGCTCCGCCAACACGCTGCCTTTTTATACCTGGTGTAGGCGACAATACCGCCATTTGTATATGTGCATATCGCTATCCCACGACTTTTCTCCAAAATTAAAGCAACAAACCGCAGTTTCCCCGTCCTATGTCTAATTCTGGATTAATCATACAAACTGCCAACCAGATGTTTGTACGATCGTGTTCTGCACGGAAGTTGGCATACCGGTCAACGTGCAACCATGCTAACGATGGCGTCAGGGCACCTGTGAAACAAGGTAGTGTTTGCTCGGTAGTCTCACATCCACAATCGCAGCATACACAGTCACAGACGCAATAGTACGGCACAGAGAAGATGCCTACCAAACTCTCTGCGGTGGAGGGCCACAGGAAGAAAAAATGCAGGACAGTAGGAAACCGATTTGGCCCGATGGCTTAATGTGAATCGTTCTGTTGTTTCGCGGCTATGGCGATAGTTTAAAGAGACCCAAACTGTATACCGAAGACCATGGCATGGCCGACCACGTGTGAGTTCAGAAGAGAGGACCGTTAAGGAATGTAAGGGGACGACATTACCGCCTTAGTTTTACACGGAAATTGGAATGTGAGCTCGCATCATCCACTGGACATGTTGTATCGAGGCAAACGATGTCCAGAAGGTTTCAGCAAAGTGGCCTTCACTGTCGGAGACACGGTGTATGTCTACCTTTGACGCGTCTTCACGTAAGGGAATGTCTAGAGTGATCAACATGCCACCTGGACGGTCGAACACTGGGCCAATATGTTTTTCAAAGTTGAGTCCCGATTTAGTCTGGAGAGTGGTTCTTGATGGATTCGCATCTGAAGTGAACGTGGGACAAGATTTCGGGACCTAAACTTGTGGAAAGCGATCGACATCGAGGAGTATCCCTAATGGTGTTGACAGTGATTATGTTCACCACTCGAACCCCTCTTCATTGAATTGTGTGGGTGAATCGGCAAGGTTTAGCTGTTGTCAGGTATCCTTGGGACCTCATTTGCAGTTGTTGCGAGGTGCTGTGGGGCCAGACGTCGTATTGATGGACGACAATGCTCGACCTCATAGAGCACAGGTGGTTGATGTTTTCTTGGAAGCGGAAGATATTGCTATCTCCACCGATTTGAATCGCATAAACATGTCCGGGGTGTTCTATGGAGACGGCTTCCATCACGTCAGCATCCAAAAACCACCCTCCAAGACTGCGAGAAACTCTGCATTACGAATGGTCCTTACTGCCTAAACATGATACTGATGATATCACATCGTTCATAGCATTCCCCGTCGTTGCCAGGCCTATATTGCTCCCAGAGAAGGTCACACCCGGTACTGAGCACATTAACCACTTGTCGGAATGTTTGTGCAAATTCGTTAAGTTGGAAAAAAAGAAGAAAATTTTTTTCTACCGTTACGCATGTTGCAGTTGTTTACGTTATGTATTTTTTACACTGTTTCTACATTACTATCACTTGTTTGGACTGTTTTGTGACAAAATAAACGCAACCTTACTAAATTTCCTTTTGTTGTTTTATTTATGGACACCAGTGTGTATCGCAGTGATGTGGAACAAAAGTAATTAGCTTTTAATCAGAAACGAGTTGTGGCGTTTTGAGATTACGCTATCATCAATTTATTTTAACACTGAGTGACACCGAGCGAGGTGGCGCAGTGGTTAGACACTGGACTCGCATTCGGGAGGACGACGGTTCAATCCCGCGTCCGACCATTCTGATTTAGGTTTTCCGTGATTTCCCTAAATCGCTCCAGGCAAATGCCGGGATGGTTCATTTCAAAGGGCACGGCCGACTTCCTTCCCCGTCCTTCCCTAACCCGATGAGACCGATGACCTCGCTGTCTGGTCTCCTTCCTCAAAACCAACCAACCACTGAGTGACATCGGCTGATATAAATACACTTCTCTAGGGGAGATGGACAGATAACGTGTTCCAGCACGAGATCATATTATCTGCTCCAAAGTACCCGGACGCCTATTAGTGGACATTAATACAGGATGTTCGCCCCGTTTGCCTTTATGACAGCGTGAATTCGCGCGGGGAGACGTTCAATAAAGTGACTGAATGTCTGTGGAGGGACAGCAGCCCGTTCGTTCTCAAGAGCCGCAATCGGAGAAGGCAGCGAAGTTGGGAAACTGGAGTCTGGAGTGAATTCGACGTCCTGAATCATCCCAGTCGTGTTCCATTGGGTACAGTTCGGGACTCTTAGCAGACCATTCCAGGAATGTTGTTCTGCACAAACCAACGGCTCGTACGCGATACTTTATGGCAGCGTGCATTGGCACGGTGATCCACTCACTGTCTCTGAACGGTTCCTCTGCCTTCCGCATTTGTTCTTGGGTCCAATAACCGTGAAAAACACCAACATGTCATAACATTGCCTTCTCCGTACTTAACTGCTGACATTAAACATAACGGTAGGTAACGTACTCCATGAAGTCTCCTAACCCAAACCCATTTACTGTATTACCACGGGGTATAGCGTTTACGCGTTTACGCGATTCCTGTCATCCACTCTCCTGTCGCGACTCGCATTACACCATCTCAAGTATCGCTTAGCATATGTTCCAGAAATGTGTGACTTACGGGGAGCTGCTCGGACATTCTAGGCTACTCTTTTCAATTCACTGCCGCCATGGTGCTAGTTGGAATGCTAGTAGCCCTTTGGAACTCACGAATGATTCCGTCCGCTGATTTCATGAGATTTTTTTTTACACTCACCCTTCGCAGTTATCGAAGGTCCTTTTCCGTCAGTAAATGAGGCCTGCCTCGCTGTGGTTTAGTTGTGGTTGTTCCATCGCGTTTCCAGCTTCAGAAGTCTCCCTGATGGATTTGTTAGTCACAGTGACTAGTCCACGTTTGAAGTCACTACATTGCCCGGACCAACTCATTCTGGTATCACTGCTTTTCTCCTGACGACAGAGATTCCGCACCTCCTTTTATAATGGCAAATTTGCCTCTCGTGACATATAGTGGTCAGTTCGACATTAGATGACAACGTCCCAGTACTTTCGGTCAGATTGTTTACGGTCAGGAGCATGGATGTGTGTGCTCTCCTTAGGTTAGTTAGGTTTAATTAGTTCTAAGTTCGAGGCGACTGATGACATCAGATGTTAAGTCGCATAGTGCTCAGAGCCATTTGAACCATTTGAACGGTCAGGTGCAGGAGCCAGGAGTATTGGGATGAATCTGTTGCGTCAAGACGAAGACTGCCGCGAGTAATGAGTGTAATGGGCAAGGCAACTACGAATGCAATGTATGATCATTAAGTTGGGAATGTGGTTCTCATGGGGAGCTCGCAAGGAATAAATCCCTGCAGTCACTCTATCCTCTGTGCCCTCGGTGGTTCATATGGATAGAGCGTCTGCCGTGTAATCAGGAGATCTCAGGTTCGGGTCCCCGTCGGGGCACCCATTTTCAACTGTCCCCGTTGATGTATATCAATGCCCGTCGACAGCTTAAGGTATTTATTTAATTATCGTTTCACTACAAATGAAACTAAACTACTGGCCATTAAAATTGCTACACAAAGAACAAATGCAAATGATAAACGGGTATCCATTGGACAAATACACTCCTGGAAATGGAAAAAAGAACACATTGACACCGGTGTGTCAGACCCACCATACTTGCTCCGGACACTGCGAGAGGGCTGTACAAGCAATGATCACACGCACGGCACAGCGGACACACCAGGAACCGCGGTGTTGGCCGTCGAATGGCGCTAGCTGCGCAGCATTTGTGCACCGCCGCCGTCAGTGTCAGCCAGTTTGCCGTGGCATACGGAGCTCCATCGCAGTCTTTAACACTGGTAGCATGCCGCGACAGCGTGGACGTGAACCGTATGTGCAGTTGACGGACTTTGAGCGAGGGCGTATAGTGGGCATGCGGGAGGCCGGGTGGACGTACCGCCGAACTGCTCAACACGTGGGGCGTGAGGTCTCCACAGTACATCGATGTTGTCGCCAGTGGTCGGCGGAAGGTGCACGTGCCCGTCGACCTGGGACCGGACCGCAGCGACGCGCGGATGCACGCCAAGACCGTAGGATCCTACGCAGTGCCATAGGGGACCGCACCGCCACTTCCCAGCAAATTAGGGACACTGTTGCTCCTGGGGTATCGGCGAGGACCATTCGCAACCGTCTCCATGAAGCTGGGCTATGGTCCCGCACACCGTTAGGCCGTCTTCCGCTCACGCCCCAACATCGTGCAGCCCGCCTCCAGTGGTGTCGCGACAGGCGTGAATGGAGGGACGAATGGAGACGTGTCGTCTTCAGCGATGAGAGACGCTTCTGCCTTGGTGCCAGTGATGGTCGTATGCGTGTTTGGCGCCGTGCAGGTGAGCGCCACAATCAGGACTGCATACGACCGAGGCACACAGGGCCAACACCCGGCATCATTGTGTGGGGAGCGACCTCCTACACTGGCCGTACACCACTGGTGATCGTCGAGGGGACACTGAATAGTGCACGGTACATCCAAACCGTCATCGAACCCATCGCTCTACCATTCCTAAACCGGCAAGGGAACTTGCTGTTCCAACAGGACAATGCACGTCCGCATGTATCCCGTGCCACCCAACGTGCTCTAGAAGGTGTAAGTCAACTACCCTGGCCAGCAAGATCTCCGGATCTGTCCCCCATTGAGCATGTTTGGGACTGGATGAAGCGTCGTCTCACGCGGTCTGCACGTCCAGCACGAACGCTGGTCCAACTGAGGCGCCAGGTGGAAATGGCATGGCAAGCCGTTCCACAGGACTACATCCAGCATCTCTACGATCGTCTCGATGGGAGAATAGCAGCCTGCATTGCTGCGAAAGGTGGATATACACTGTACTAGTGCCGACATTGTGCATGCTCTGTTGCCTGTGTCTATGTGCCTGTGGTTCTGTCAGTGTGATCATGTGATGTATCTGACCCCAGGAATGTGTCAATAAAGTTTCCCCTTCCTGGGACAATGAATTCACGGTGTTCTTATTTCAATTTCCAGGAGTGTATACTATACTAGAACTGACATGTGAATACAATTTCACGCAATATGGGTGCATAGATCCTGAGAAATCAGTACTTGAAACAACGTAATAACGGCCTTGATACGCCTGAGCACTGAGTCAAACAGAGCTTGGATGGCGTGTAGAGGTACAGCTGCCCATGCAGCTTCAACACGATACCACAGTTCATCAAGAGTAGTGATTGGCGTATTGTGACGAGCCAGTTGCTCGGCCACCATTGACCAGACGTTTTCAATTGGTGAGAGATCTGGAGAATGTGCAAGACAGGGCAGCAGTCGAACATTTTCTGTATCCAGAAACACCTCTACAGGACCTGCAACATGCGGTCGTGTATTATCCTGCTGAAATATAGGGTTTCGCAGGGATCGAATGAAGGGTAGAGCCACGGGTCGTAACACATTAGAAATGTAACGTCCACTGTTCAAAGTCCCGTCAATGCGAACAAGAGGTGACCGAGACGTGTAACCGATGGCACCCCATACCATCACGCCGGGTGATACGCCAGTATGGCGATGACGAATACACGCTTCCAATATGCGTTCACCGCGATGTCGCCAAACACGGGTGCGACCATCGTGAAGCTGTAAACAGAACCTGGATTCATCCGAAAGAATGACGTTTTGCATTGGTGCACCCATGTTCGTCGTTGAGTACACCATCGCAGGCGCTCCTGTGTGTGTTGCAGCGTCAAGGGTAACCGCAGCCACGGTCTCCGAACTGATAGTCCATGCTGCTGCAAACGTCGTCGAACTGTTCGTGCAGATGGTTGTTGTCTTCCAAACGTCTCCATCTGTTGACTCAGGGATAGAGACGTGGCTGCACGATCCGTTACAGCCATGCGGATGAGATGCCTGTCATCTCGACTGCTAATGATACGAGGCCGTTGGGATCCAGCACTGCGTTCCGTATTACCCTCCTGAACCCACCGATTCCATATTCTGCTAACAGTCATTGGATCTCGACCAACGCGAGCAGCAGTGTCGCAATACTATAAACCGCAATCGTGATAGGCTACAATCCGACCTTTATCAAAGTCAGAAACGTGATGGTACGCAATTCTCCTCCTTACACGAGCCATCACAACAACGTTTCACCAGGAAACGCCGGTCAACTGCTGCTTGTGTATGAGAAATCGGTTGGAAACTTTCCTCATGTCAGCACGTTGTAGGTGCCACCACCGGCGCCAACCTTGTGTGAATGCTCTGAAAAGCTAATCATTTGCATATCACAGCATCTTCTTCCTGTCGGCTAAATTTCGCGTCTGTAGCACGTCATCTTCGTGGTGTAGCGATTTTAATGGCCAGTAATGTATATTAAAAAGAAATAAAAAACTAAGATCACATATGAAAATTCGCGGCAAGTTCAATAAAATTAAATTTTATAGATAAAATTTAACACTTTTTTTGTATATATAACCGCCTTTACCCGCTGTCAATTTATTTTTCACAGACGCGTTTCGAATTTTTCTTGTTATAAGGCATCATTATTGTGATCTATAACGATTCAGTTTTGTTATTTTTAGATTATCAAACAGTTAACGCCGCGATTGTTATGTAAAAAGTAATTACTTTTACATAAAAATGTAATTACCTTTACATTAAAATCGCGGCGTGAACTGTTTGATAATCTAAAAATAACAAAATCCCACTGATGATGCCTTAGAACAAGAAAAAGGCGAAACGCATCTGGGAAAAATAAATTAAGTGGCAGCAGGAAAAGGCGGTTATATTTACAAAATAAGTATTTCTGTTGTTGCTGCGGAAGATGGCCACGCAAACCAACTTGTTAAAATTGAACACATTGAAATTATACGCTGAACTTTGCGGAAGAGTGGTACTGCCATTTCCCCTGTCAAATAATTTTGCTGAAACCATCGCGTTAACAATGTACTATCATGAATAAGAGTAATCCGATGCAAATTGACGGTAAAAGCCTACCGCTGGGGAAGTATGGTTTGTGTAGACAAACGAGTCCGCTACCGTCTGAAGTTACAAGGGTTCTGCGTAGCCATAGTGCTCAGACTGCTGGCAGCAGCGTACAGTGCTTGGGATTCGTTCACTGTAGCATACATTTTTGCCTTACACGTGCACTGGACATTGACTAGACTGATATAGGTAGATGTAATATGAGAAAAGAGTGCGACTAACACCTAATTACTGATACATCCGGAGCTGTGAAGAGACATTCACATTTTTACTTCGTTGGCTCTCGATCGGCAAAATCTTAAAGTGTGAAACGCGTTTTCTCACTACACCAATGAAAATGAGTTTGGATGATTTCTTTTAAATGAAAAATTTTGGAGTTCACCATCCAAGATAAAAATAGCGATTCTCATTACCACCCTAGATTTTAGCGTCTATTTGTCAGCTAAGAATCTGTGACCAATGGAAAAGATATCCAATGGGACATGGACATCTATAGAAGACAGACTTCTTAGCATTTACTTTTTAGATACAAGGTATTGATTCAAACTATGTATATACTGATTTATGCTCCAACTTTCATTAAATGTCACAATGATAGTGAGTAGTTTATAACTGGAAGTTATCCATGCAGATTGTGTACCACTAGGACTGTTGCTAATGTTAGAGGATATTTCTTTCGATTTGATGATGAGACTGAAAAGTTTGACTTCAACAATGGATCGATGTGTGTGGATTTCATCTGTAAGGCATGCTATGTCAACGGCATACCATTATCATTACACTGCTCTAAAGACTATTTTCGTGATTGGTATCATCGATGCAGTCATCTTGTGACAGTCCTTAATGCATTATCTACTGATGTACTTGTGCTCATTGAGGTGACATCAACGGATAGGAGGATGTGGTTGATATGTCTATGTTCTTGTTCCCATCTGAGAGTTCCTTGAGTTTTCCGAATTTTCTGTGATTTTCGTGTGAGTATATGTTGTTTACTGCTGTGTGTGTGTGTGTGTGTGTGTGTGTGTGTTGAGCTCACTGGCATCATGATGGACTCCTAAAACTAGTCTTAAAGGGATTTTTCGTTTGTGACTTTTTGGAAAGCAACTTACGTCTCATTCTTTTATGTGGACTTTGGTGAAAGCGTGTTTTCCAGTTTTTTAGGAATTATCTATTCTATCTTACACTTGGCTCACTAATTCCGGTGTTTTCAGGAGTATCATTTTCTTTCGTTAATACAATTATGTTGTCTGTGTCTGCCATTATAAGAATGACATTGTGTTTTTAACTTTCGTGTTTTGCAAAAGCAGGTGAAACCAAAATCTAGAATTTGTTCTGTTGCACTCGCAAATGGAGCGAGGGTAAAACGATTGTTTAGATGCTTCTGTGAGTCCTCATTCCTCTTATTTTAACGGTCCTTACGCGAGATGTATGCAGGATCGTCCTGCAGGCTGTCATAAATGTCCCTTCTCTAAACTTCCTCAACAGTGTTGCGCGAAAAGGACGTATTGTCTCCTACAGGGATTTCCATTTCATTTGAACTCGCATTCCCGTAATAATGATCGAATTTGCCTGCACAAAACCAGCAGCAGTCCGCTGAATTTTTCCTATGTCTTTCTTTAATCCGACCTGGTAGGGTATTAGAAATATTTGCGTACTACTTAAGAAGGGGCTACACAAGTGTTGTGTACACCGTCTCTTTTATATATGATGTAAGCTTTTCCAGAATTTTGTAAGCGTTACATCGAGCACTCCGGTTCCGTACATTTGACCTCTCCTGCTCAAGTCATTCCATGTCGCTTTGCAACGTTATCCCTAGATATTTAATCGACGTGAGTGTGTCAGACAGCATATCGCTGATGCTGTATTCGAAAACTGCAGGATTGTTTTCCTACTCACCTGCAAATTTTTCCACATTTAGAGCAATTTGTCTTTCAAGGTACCAAACAGAAATGCTGTTCACGTGAGCCGGTATAACCCTACAGTCAAGCAAAGACAATACTGTCACGTACACTGCAGACTCATCAGCAAAAAGTCGCAGACTGCTGCTCACTCTTCCGACAGCTAGTTTATATACACGGTGGTTCAAGAGCCCCTACCGATTTCGTTTTATGCAACCCGCATTAGTCTATATCAGATTCGCTGTCCAGACATGCTACAGCCACGTGAGGATTGGCCATTAGTTACACGCTCTTTTTGGACCAAGATATACCTCATTCCTGCTATACTTATCCAAGTGACAGTAGTCTTTTTTTTTTTTGTGTACCTAGCGGTACATTCATATAGGTTTTGGATGTCTATATAAGTATATTCCATTTTTATTACTCAGTTGTAAGGTGGCTATAATTTCGCACCTTACAAGCACTCATCTACATCCTTTGCCGTGATTTACAAACACAATTATGTATTGTTTGATAGGTGGTATATCGTATACAGGGTGTTACAAAAAGGTACGGCCAAACTTTCAGGAAACATTCCTCACACACAAATAAAGAAAAGATGTTATGTGGACATGTGTCCGGAAACGCTTAATTTCCACGTTAGAGCTCATTTTAGTTTCGTCAGTGTGTACTGTACTTCCTCGATTCACCGCCAGTTGGCCCAATTGAAGGAAGGTAATGTTGACTTCGGTGCTTGTGTTGACATGCGGCTCATTGCTCTACAGTGAGAGCACATCATTACGTAGCATCAACAGGTTAGTGTTCATCACGAACGTGGTTTTGCAGTCAGTGCAGTGTTTACAAATGTGGAGTTGGCAGATGCCCGTTTGATGTATGGATTAGCACGGGGCAATAGCCGTGGCGCGGTACGTTTTTATCGAGACAGATTTCCAGAACGAAGGTGTCCCGACAGGAAGACGTTCGAAGCAATTGATCGGCGTCTTAGGGAGCACGGAACATTCCAGCCTATGACTCGCGACTGGGGAAGACATAGAACGACGAGGACAGCTGCAATAGACGAGGCAATTCTTCGTGCAGTTGACGATAACCCTAATGTCAGCGTCAGAGAAGTTGCTGCTGTACAAGGTAACGTTGACCACGTCACTGTATGGAGAGTGCTACGGGAGAACCAGTTGTTGCCGTAGCATGTACAGCGTGTGCAGGCACTATCAGCAGCTGATTGACCTCCACGGGTACACTTCTGCGAATGGTTCATCCAACAATGTGTCAATCCTCATTTCAGTGCAAATATTCTCTTTACGGATGAGGCTTCATCCCAACGTGATCAAATTGTAAATTTTCACAATCAACATGTGTAGGCTGACGAGAATCAGCACGCAGTTGTGCAATCACGTCATTAACACAGATTTTCTGTGAACGTTTGGGCAGGCATTGTTGGTGATGTCTTGATTGGGCCCCATGTTCTTCCACCTACGCTCAATGGAGCACGTTATCATGATTTCATACGGGATACTCTACCTGTGCTGCTAGCACATGTGCCTTTACAAGTACGACACAACATGTGGTTCATGCACGATGGAGCTCCTGCACATTTCAGTCGGAGTGTTCGTACGCTTCTCAACAACAGATTCGGTGACCGATGGATTGGTAGAGGCGGACCAATTCCATGGCCTCCACGCTCTCCTGACCTCAACCCTCCTGACTTTCATTTATGGGGACATTTGAAAGCTCTTGTCTACGCAAACCCGGTACCAAATGTAGAGACTCTTCGTGCTCGTATTGTGGACGGCTGTGATACAATACGCCATTCTCCAGGGATGCATCAGCGCATCAGGTATTCCATGCGACGGAGGGTGGATGCATGTATCCTCGCTAACGGAGCACATTTTGAACATTTCCTGTAACAAAGTGTTTGAAGTCACGCTGATACGTTCTGTTGCTGCGTGTTTCCATTCCATGATTAATGTGATTTGAAGAGAAGTAATAAAATGAGCTCTAACATGGAAAGTAAGCGTTTCTGGGCACATGTCCACATAATATATTTTCTTTCTTTGTGTGTGAGGAATGTTTCCTGAAAGTTTTTTTTTTTTTTTTTTTTTTTTTTTTTTTTTTGGTAGGGTTTAAGGGCGCTCATCTGCTGAGGTCATTAGCGCCCAGTCACTGGTGTTAGAGCACATGGAATGTGCTAAAACTCAAGGGGATGGGGGGACACCAGAAGGACCTGACAAAGATGCAGATAAAATAAGTAAAAAGGTTAAATGTCTGTGGACAAGCCAGTTAAAGTTATAAAACGCAGAATACGAGCAGCTGCTCGAGCGTCATCAGCTAAAACATCCGGTAAAGTAGATGGCAGGGACAGGACAACACGAAATTGACTAAAACGGGGACACGACAATAAAACATAGCGCACTGTTAATGTCTGACCACAAGGGCACTGCGGGGCTGGGTCACCGGAGAGCAGGTAGCGGTGGCTAAACCGGCAATGCCCAATCCGCAACCTGGTCAGAAGGACCTCCTCGCGCCGAGATGGTCGGGAGGATGTTGTCCAAGCAGTTGGGAGCGGTTTTACTGCCCGGAGCATGTTTCCTTGGAGGGATGACCAAGCATCCCACCCCAACGACACAAGCCTCTTACATACATCCCCACGAACGTCAGATGACGGGACACAATGGGAGGCTGGCCGAGGCAGGAGGACTGCAGCCTTGGCTGCAGCATCCGCAGCCTCATTCCCAGGCACTCCTACATGTCTGGGAACCCACAGAAAGCTGACAGAACCACCATTATCAGCGAAAGAATGGAGGGACTGCTGTATCCGTTGAATCAAGGGATGGACCGGATAGGGAGCTCCAAGGCTCTGAAGAGCACTGAGTGAGTCAGAGCAGAGTACATACGATGAATGGCGGTGGTGGCGGGCATACTGAACGGCCTGATGGAGAGCAAAAAGCTCGGCCGTAAAGCTGGAACATTGGTCGAGGAGCCGATATTTAAAGGTGGCGGCCCCGACGACAAAGGCACAGCCGACACCATCGTCAGTTTTGGAACCATCGGTGTAAATAAAGGTGTGACCGGCACGTCGAGCACGAAGTTCGACAAACCGTGAGCAATACACTGCAGCCGGAGTACCCTCCTTCGGGAGTGAGCTGAGGTCGAGATAAATATGAACCGGAGCCTGGAGCCAAGGTGGTGTCGGCCTCTCACCCTCTCTGAAGGTGGTAGGGAGGGCAAAATCCAATTGTCGAAGCAGGCGACGGAAGCGGACTCCGGGGGGCGGCAGGGCAGACACATACAACCCGTACTGACGGTCGAGAGAATCGGCCAAGAAGGACTTGTAAGAGGGGTGGTCGTGCATAGACAACAGCCGGCAGGCATACCAACACAGCAGTACGTCGCGCCGGTAGGTCAATGGTAACTCGGCAGCTTCAGCATAAAGACTCTCGACAGGACTGGTGTAGAAGGCTCCGGTCGCAAGACGTATCCCCCGATGGTGGATGGAGTTGAGCCGGCGTAAGAGGGATGGCCGAGCGGACGAGTAGACGAAGCTCCGATAATCCAGCTTCGATCGGACTATGGACCGATACAAGCGAAGCAGGACAGTGCGATCCGCTCCCCAAGATGAACCGCTAAGAACTCTGAGGACAGTAAGGGAACGTGTACAACGGGCCGCCAAATAAGAGACATGTGGAGACCAACACAGTTTCCTGTCCAACGTGAGCCCTAGAAACTTAGTTGTGTCCACGAATGGGAGAACAACGGGACCGAGATGTAAGGATGGCGGAAGGAACGCTTTATATCGCCAAAAGTTGATACAAACCGTCTTCTCTTCAGAGAACCGGAAGCTATTTGCCACGCTCCATGAGTAGAGGCTGTCTAGACAACGCTGAAGGCAGCGCTCCAGGAGGCATGTTCTCTGGGCACTGCAGTAGATCGCGAAGTCATCGACAAAGAGAGAGCCTGAGACATTAGGTGGAATGCAATCCATAATTGGATTGATCGCGATGGCAAAAAGGGCTACGCTCAAGACGGAGCCCTGAGGCACTCCGTTCTCCTGGAGGAAGACGTCGGACAATACGGAACCCACACGTACCCTAATCTTTCGATCCGTTAAAAAGGAATCAATAAAAAGGGGCAGGCGACCGTGTAGGCCCCACCTGTGCATAGTGCGGAGGATACCTCCTCTCCAACAGGTATCATAAGCCTTCTCCAAGTCGAAGAACACGGCTACCGTTTGGCGCCTTCCCAAAAAGTTGTTCATGATGAATGTCGACAAGGTCACAAGGTGGTCAACAGCGGAGCGGCGGCGACGAAAGCCGCATTGGACATTAGTAAGTAGCCGTCGAGATTCAAGAATCCAGACTAACCGAGCATTAACCATGCGCTCCATCACCTTACAGACACAGTTTGTAAGAGAAATGGGGCGGTAACTAGAAGGAAGGTGTCTATCCTTCCCAGGTTTGGGTATAGGAACAACAACGGCGTCACGCCAACGCATGGGGACTTGACCTTCGGTCCAGACGCGATTGTAGGTACGAAGAAGGAAGCTTTTGCCCGCCGGAGAAAGGTGTGCCAGCATCTGAACGTGAATGGCATCTGGCCCCGGAGCAGAGGACCGGGACAGTGCAAGCGCACGTTCGAGTTCCCGCATAGTAAAGGGGGCATTATAAGTTTCCAGATTCAGCGAGTGGAAGGAAGGTCGCCGAGCCTCTTCTGCCTCTTTCCTGGGAAGGAAGGCAGGATGGTAATGGGCGGAGCTTGAAACGTCCGCGAAAAAGCGGCCAAAGGCGGTGGAGACAGCCACAGGATCAACAAGGACCTCATTACCTGAGGTCAGGCCAGGTACCGAGGAGTGGGCCTTAATGCCCGACAGCCGGCGCAGGCTACCCCAAACGACGGAAGAGGGAGTAAAACTGTTAAAGGAGCTGGTGAAAGAGGCCCAACAAGCTTTTTTGCTGTCTTTGATGACTCTACGGCATTGCGCTCGGAGTCGTTTGTAGTCAATACAATTCGCCAACGTAGGATGGCGGCGAAAGGTGCGTCAAGCACGTCGTCGGGCACGGATAGCGTCCCTACAAGCCTCGTTCCACCAGGGGACGGAAACGCGACGTGAAGAAGAAGTAGTACGAGGAATGGAACGTTCGGCAGCATTGATGATAACAGCCATGAGGTATTCGACCTGACTGTCACAACTGGGAAAATCGTGGTCTGGAAAGGTCGCCAGGGAGGAGTAAAGTCCCCAGTCAGCTTTCAGTATGTTCCAGCTCGAAGGACGTGGGGATGGGGTGTGGTGCAGGAGACGAACGACACAGGGGAAGTGGTCGCTCGAATAGGTGTCAGAAGGACATACCACTCGAACCGACGGGCAAGAGTGGTAGAACAGATCGAGAGGTCCAAGTGGGAGTAGGTATGAGTAGAGTCCGAGAGGAAAGTCGGGGCGCCGGTATTGAGGCAGACAAGATTGAGATGGTTGAAGTCATCCGCCAAGAGTGAGCCTCTTGGACAGGATGCAGGAGAGCCCCAAAGGGGATGATGGGCAAACAATAAGAACGGCGGGGGAAGCTGAACGATCAGGTGCATCATGTCAGCCCGACTAACAGCAGATGACGGTGGAGTGTAGATGGTACAAACTGAAAAAGTAAAAGCAGAAAGAGTAATGCGGACAGCTATTGCTTGGAGTGGGGTGGTCAATGGGATGGGATGGTAATAGACATCGTCCCGAACGAGCAACATGACCCCACCATGAGCTGGGATACCGTCCACAGGGGTGAGGTCATACCGCTCCGAGGTATAGGGGGTAAAGGCAATACGGTCAGTCGGGCGCAACTTGGTTTCCTGGAGACCAAGGACGAGCGGACAGTGCAGGCGGAGGAGCAGTTGTAATTCCTCCCGATTAGATCGAATACCTCTTATGTTCCAATGAAACAACGCCATCGCTAGTCAAAAAGTTGGGGGAACGAGACGGGGGAAGAGCTGGTCACCTCGACGGCCGCGGAGGGCCAGGTTGCGAGGGAACAACGCTACAACCGACGGGAGGCGGATCCAGTTCCATCGACTCGTCGCCAGCTGCGGCCGCTGTCCCTGGTTGTGTAGGAGGGGCCGCATCATTTGCCGACTAAAGGCCGGCGGAGCGCCTGGCAGCAGAGCGTCCCAGCGAAACTGAGGACGGCCGGGAGCAGCGACTCAGGGATGGAGCGTCAGACGAAACGCGCCGGGGTGGAGAGGGGGATAGAGACTTCTTCTTGGAGGCCTTCTTGGAAGGCCGAGGAGGCACAGGGATGGTGGGCTGGACCCGAAGTAGGTCCTCACGCGCGGGGTCCGTTTTGGAACGCCGGACCTCGGAAGCTGGGGTCCGGAACGTTTCCCCGATGGACGCCTGAGAAGAGGATCGCTTCTCAGGTGGCGTGGGGGGAGGAGGAGGAAGGGTGGCCCCTGGGGCAGAGGGGGTGGGGGCCACGGGGAGGAGGATTTGGAAGGGAGGGATTTGGGAGGCGGAGGCAGAGCCCCCTGATGGGCAGAGGAGGCGGAGGGGGGACAGGATAGGGGTGAGGATACCGCGGAAGGAGTGGACACAACTGAGGCAAACGAAGTGGTCAATAGCATGGGATGGAGGCGGTCATACTTCTTCCGGGCCTCAGAATAAGAGAGCCGATCCAAAGTTTTGATTTCTTGTATCTTCTTCTCCTTCTGATATGCGGGGCAGTCTGAGGATCTAGGCGAGTGGACGCCAGGACAATTAATGCACCGAGGTGGTGGGGTGCATGTATGTTCCTCACGAAGAGGACGTCCACAATCGCCACAAAGGGGCTCAGCCTCACACCGTGACGACATGTGCCCAAAGCGCAACACCTAAAACAGCGCATAGGAGGCGGGACGTAAGGTCGCACGTCACACCGGTAGCACATCACCTTTATCTTCTCTGGGAGAACGTCCCCCTCGAAGGCGAGGATAAAGGCCCCGGTGTCGATGCGACGGTCTTTGGGGCCGCGCTGGACTCGCCGGACGAGATGCATGCCTCGGCGCTCCAGGTTGGCTCTGAGCTCCTCATCAGATTGTAGCAGGAGGTCACGATGAAAAATAACCCCCTGCGTCCTATTTAGTGCCAGATGTGGGACAATGGATACTGGGATGTCTCCTAGGCGGTCGCACGCCTGGAGCGCCGCCGACTGTGTGGCGGAGGTGGTCTTGATAAGATACGGACCCTGAACGCATCTTGCTGAGAGCCTCGATTTCCCCGAAGATGTCCTCAATGTGCTGAACAAAGAACATGGGCTTGGAGGTGGCGAATGTGCCCCCATCGGTTCGAGAACAGACCAAATAGCGGGGGAAGTACTTTGCCCCAAGCCGGTGAGCCTGTCCCTCCTCCCATGGAGTGGCCAAGGGGGGAAAGGGCAGGAAAACCAGGACTAGAAACGGTACCTTTTCTTTTGAAAGACTCGGCCACAGAGCGACCTGATATGTGTTGACGTTTCATCTGCGAAACGTCCGCCCCGATACCACCCACTCCGACCAGGGGCTCTCCCCACGGGCGCCACCCAGCCGCAGCAAGGGCCACCTGGCAGGATGACCATTGCCGGGAGTCCTGATGCCCCAAGGAGACGGGCATCTACTCCTTGGCCGACGTGGGGAGGGTGCAGCTCAGGTATCGGCAGTACGATCCCTGTGTTGTCAGGGGGCTACAACCTAGAGGGTACATGACGACCCCACCACAATGGGCTGGCTACCGTGCTGGATTTCTGGTGCCGTGGAAAGTCCATCATGATCGCTGGGGCAGATGGAAATGCATGATGGGCGTAACTTGGACAACCCATCAGGCGTTTAGGCCCAATTTGAGGAATAGTGGGTATGGTTACAACCCCGGTGCAATGCTGAGTGCCAAGGTCTTAGTGCACTTAGGACCAATGGTACACCACGTAAGGTGTCCTTCCCCAAAAGGCTCGTACTTCAGTAGAATTTTGAAAAATGGAGGTCAAACCCCAAGGGGGACCATCACATGGAAGGCCGAAACGGTTGAAACTCCTTTTAGTCGCCTCGTACGACAGGCAGGAATACCTCGGGCCTATTCTTACCCCGGACCCGCAGGGGGGCCTGAAAGTTTGGCCGTACCTTTTTGTAACACCATGTATATGAATATTTAAAGAAGACTGACATTGTCACTTACACCTTGTAAATAGTTGTTAACACTTATTGCTTGACAGGTGACAGAGTGTCTTTATTATGAAAACGGAGTAATGAATGATTGTCTATACTAGTAGCGGCCGGCCAGTGTGGCCACGCGGTTAAAGGCGCTTCAGTCTGGAACCGTACGACCGCTACGGTCGCAGGTTCGAATCCTGCCTCGGGCATGGATGTGTGTGATGTCCTTAGGTTAGTTAGGTTTAAGTAGTTCTAAGTTCTAGGGGACTGATGACCTCAGATGTTAAGCCCCATAGTGCTCAGAGCCATTTGAACCATATACTAGTAGCGGTTGGAACGCCAGTGGAAATGAAACGCAGGCGTAACTCAAGCCCTGGGTGGAAAAACCCGCGCAGGTGCGTTGGTCTGCTTTAACACAGGAAGTGCCAAGACGGAGGGTCTGGGCACCTGAGCGTGGAAGCAGAATAGAGCGGCGGCCGGCCGATATTGTAGTGGGGCCAGAAAGATAACCTGAAAATCTTGGACGCACCAGAGATGAACGAGGAAACGTTACCTCAGAAATCGCAGGCTGGGTTATTTCCAGGGATTTTTACTCCGAGAAGCGTAGCGTTGTGTGAGTATAGGTATTTCCTAGCACACTTTCCGCGCTATGTGGTCGGTCGGCGGTCAGCAGAATCTGCAGAGAGGGAGAATATTCCGTGGTTTCGAGAACAGGATTGGCCTTCTGCATTTACGAGGGAGAGGAGCCGAGTTTTTCTGGGAAGCCAGCGGTGGGGAGAAAAGGTCTTCCGTTTTGAGCGCCCGTGTTTGACGGTCGTCAGTATCAGCTATTGTTGGTACAGATGTACTTGCTGTCTTTGCTCTCAGGAGATTTTATAGTTAGAACGGTTAGGCACTGTACTCTTGCGAACTTATACGACACTGGACTTCGCCTCCGGGTAGGGAGTCGTCGTTGAGTACGCAGCGTTCAGTGATTGAGAGCACTTCTTCTGCCTATACTCAAGTTGAGACGTTATCTGAACTCCGTCCGTGCGGCTGGGAGTCTACGTTTCTCGTCTGTAGAACACAGGAGGAGAATTATACTAGTCAGAGGACCGTCTTGTGCCGTCCTAGTGTTTGAATGATTTTTTTTTTATATTTTGTGGCTGGAGTTCTTCCGTCGCCGCAGACGTGTACGAGAACCATCACTCCGACTCACATGACGCAGTACATACGGTGATATTGCTAATCGATTCGGCTTATTAGGGCTATAAAGCTTAATAGATGTGTTCACGTAAATTTCATTTCCACTGAGGTTGCACACCAATGTAGATCATCTTTGAAAGTAGTGTCTTCTAGTGTTTGGTACGTAGATGATGTCAGTCATATCACGTTATTTATATTAGATCACATAGCCATAAAAAGGGGCATATTTGGGCAACTGATCAATCGTATTAGTTAGGAAATTCATTTGTATCTCTTTATGTGAGAAGACAGTATTAGATTATACTAGTCAGAGGACCGTCTTGTGCCGTCCTAGTGTTTGAATGAGTATTTTTTATATTTTGTGGCTGGAGTTCTTCCATCGTCGGAGACGTGTACGACAACCATCACTCCGACGCACCTGACACAGTATTTACGGTGATATTGCTAACTGATTCTTCTTATTAGGGCTATAAAGCTAAACAGCTGTGATCACGTAAATTTTATTTCCACTGAGTTTGCACACCACTGTGATCATCTTTGAAAGTAGTGTCTTCTAGTGTTTGGTACGTAGATGATGTTAGTCGTCCCGTGTTATTTATGTTAGATCACTTAGCCATAAAAAGGGGCATATTTGAGCAACTGATCAATCGTGTTAGTTAGGAAATTCATTTGTATCTCCTTATGTCCATTGGACATTGATATATAAAAATTTGTAATATATAGGGTCTTTAATCTGAAATAAATGTATAAGCGGAAACAGCATTTATCATTTAGTAGTTACTAGTTCCCTTTATCATTCATTTATGCTTATCTTGTAATTTATATGTTAAAGAGCAAGAAGGAGATAATCACCACTAAGAGGTCCTAAGATCTGCTTCAGGGGGTAGTCAAACAGGGCCAAATCTTCATTTTCGCGTTCAGCATTTCCGTTGCGCACATTCATTTTACATCCGCATGGAGCAGCATCTTGGGCAGTCTTTCATAAATAGTTCAGGGACGTTGCCTTATGAAGTGTGTTTCACCATTGGAAACTACGCAATTAACAGGGGATATCAAAATGGGAAGTTTGGAAGTAAAAATTTTCTGGCACCTAATCCAATGAAAAGTATGTTACGACTTGCCACATTAATGTGCCAAAGTAATTTCATAAACAAAATTTGTACAATAGATTTAATGTGTCTTCATATAGTTTACCAGTTATTCTCTGACATTTTGACAATGTGATTTACATCCCCAGAGCGCACTGGCCAACAACTGTAAGATGACAAGAACTATGCCTCTTACATGAAGTCATTAAAGATAATCAAACTCACGTTGAGTGAACAGTAGGGCTGAACAAAAATGACTGACAAGGTGCAATGCATCTTGTAGAGGGTATAGTATGGACATATTGGAATAATTAATGTTGGCTGATGGTTTTAAAGTAATTTACGCAACATGAAAACTTTCTGGTAACACGTCCATTTACCGGAGGCTAGTTTATCCCAGGGAAGTATTCAGAGTTGACCGCAGCTGGGGGCACACGCGGCTGGGGAGCGGCGAAGGGAAGCAACAATAGGCAGCTTAGGGCGGCTCAAACTCTGAGAAAGTGGTAATGGGGCGTGTACCTACAGCTGCCTTAAGATGAGGGACAGTGAGGGGGTGGTTGACCCCATGCTGGTGTACCGGGTAGCAGACGAGGAACTTGTACGCCTGTTGATAAATGTCCGTCGTCCCGTTTTCAGTGAAACATGCGAGAAAACTGCGCAAAGCTACCGTGGAGCAGTCAACAGAGGCCAAAATATGCATGTTCGTGACTATAGCAACTTCATGCTGAATTCATGAGCTGCAGAGTCTGAAGTAAATCAGGTGAAGAGTGACAGAATGAAATATGCCGGCCTCCGATGGGAACATAGGACCAAGGAATTTGAAGTACTCTCCTGGGAGTCAGAATTCCAGAAAAATTGGTGTTTCATGCAGACGCTAACCTTGATGTGTGGCCTGGGAGGAGCTAAATAGCAGAACTTGAGAGGAAGGGAAATTTTGTGGGAATTTGTTCACTTCCCAGAGCAGGCATTGGTCGGCACTGGGAAGAGACGCATAATTAACGTGACTTGCATTGCAATTGGCGTAAGTTATTAAGTACTATAAACGGAATAAACATACAGAGACATCCAAAACCTGAATGACTACATCGCTAATTACGCAAAGACACACTGGAGACACTTGGATAGGAATGGCAGAACTAACTCAAGACCAATCCTCACTGTGACTGCGTTCGCTAACAGTCTTTCGAAGCTCTGAGAGGTAGCTTATATCGATTCCATGGCTATTCGCCCTGTCCGGAAACCGTTCCTGAGATAGAAGTTGCACGGATTGCATAAAACGAAATCGGTAGGGGCAACTTACACACTTTGTGTACACGGTTTCTCACTAAAATAGGTGCAAATGTAAGGGATGAGTAGACGATGAAATGAGGCAATAATCCTAATAAAAATAGATACAGTAACGAATGTTACATTCATTTGCTACCTTGGTCGACTTGGTCTTGTGTACCCTCATTTCCTGCATCACAAGATAATCGATTATTCTGATGTTTATGTTCAAAGGATGCGTATTTGGAAACGATGGTGCACCATCGCTCCATCATGGAGCTGTTCGGGAATATGTAGCACGAATCTTCTACAAAATGTGTATAAGCCTTGGCTCAACAACGTCATGTCCTCCCCCAAGCCACCAAACAGGTGGATTATTTTGTATGGGGATGTTTGAAAAGTTTGGTGGATTCCACTAGTTCTGCTAGCGTCGATGAACGCTTGGAATGCATAGTGGCTCTTTGGCACTACATTTGGAACACTCCTGGGATTTTTGAACATATACAGGCACCAACGAAGAGGTGTGCTAAACCTGCTCTCACATGGACGCTGACCACTGAGAATACCTATTGAATGTGTTTGTGCTCAATCCCCTACCTGCATTATGCATCCTCAGAGACTGTCATACTTTGTTCATGTGCTCATTGGTAATATACCGTATCAGGGAACCCATCAGTTTCCGAACCCGTGGTTATTCTGACTGTTTGCTTGTTTCAGTGTCCTATATAATAACGAAACATCCTGTATAGAAAAGAAGAGCAGTCATTATCTCACTCCTTTGGTGACTCCTGACGATACCCTTATCTTCGAATAACACTCGCCGTCCGAGGCAACGTCAGGGCTACAGAACCTAAGGCATCGTTGAGGCTAATATAAGTATTTGGCGCCAGTCGCCTGCCAAGCGGGCCTGTTCTCGACTGTGGACATAACACAACACAGCACAGCCGCCTCGTGGGGAGGCGCGGCGCGTGCCGATGACTTCATCTGTATCAGCCGGCCAGACCCGGCAGCAGGTAATTAGCGGCGTCTGGCGGTGGGGTGAGGGTGGCAGGGGCTGATGGCAGTGGGGGTGGGGGGGATGGGGAGGAGGGGGGGAGGCGCCGCTTCCGGCGTCCGCCTGCGGGCTGCGTGCAGGGGTCGGCTGTCGGCTCCCGGCCCCAGCAAAACGACTTAATGGGGAGTTCTCGCTCGCTGCCACTCAGCAGGAAAATTACGAACCTCTCCAACGACAGCCTCTTCATCCGCTGCCGCCCTCAGCAAGTTATGGCTCACTGCAATGTCGAGGATCCTCCCAAAGCACCCGAGTAAGAAAGGGAACACGTACACTCCAGAACACAACACTTTGATGCTTGCACTTCCTCTGCTCCAGTCTACGCAAGACTTTAGCGTTTATTTAGTTCACTTTTTTCTTTTTGTTCTTTTTTTTTTTTTTTACAATCGTATTAACCAGCTAGTATCACGTTAATAGCTTCAGTTCCTCTTCTTCCTTTGTTGTTGTTTCCTATTTTTCCAGTATTCCCTCATTTTCTCCCCATGAAGTCTCTTCCTTTCTTCTGTCCATGTTGTTCCGGATTTTTTATTTCTTCTGCTTTAAAAGCCTTCCAAATTTAGTATTTTGTTTTTAAAACGGTTTCTTTCTGCTATTTCTGATTCTTTGATGTTATTTCTTTCAAGATCTTTTCTTACTTCTGTAATCCATGCTATTGTCGATTTCTTCTTCTAGAAATATAGGAGTATTTGTTTTGTTAGTCTATTTCCATCCATTCGGTAGAGATGTCCAAAAAATGTTAATCTTCGTTTGGCCATTACTTCAGATATTTTCTCTATATTTTTGTAGATCTCCTTATTTTCCAACCATCTGCAGTTTTCATTGCACCCATTGTTTTTCTAATAATCCTTCTTTCCAGTACCTCTAGTTTGTCCATCTTATAGTTCATCGTTAGGCATTCAGATCCATATAAACATTCTGGTCATACCACTGTGGTGTAGTGTTTTAGTTTTGTTTTTCTAGATATACATTTCTTGTTGTAAATATTTTTAGTCAAACCATATGCTCTTTCCATTTTGTTAATTCTTACATCTATTGCAGATTTTTTTAGTCCGTTATGTTGTATAGTTTCTCCAAGATATTTAAATTTATTTACTCGCTCTATTTTACCTATTTGTGTTTCTATGTATTTTGGTGCATTTTTTATAGTTGTCATGAATTTCGTTTTTTCAGCTGAAATTTTGAGACCAGTTCTGTTTCCTAATTTTTCCAGAATGTTTATTTGAGTAACTGCTTCTGTCAGGTTTTCTGAAAGTATTGCGAAATCATCCGCAAAAGCCAAGCATTTTACCTTAATTCCATTTGTTCTCCTTCCCAGAGTTACTGGTTCAATTTTGTGATTTTTTTAGCTCCAAATTCAATTTTTTTATTTTATTTATCGTGTCAAAAGTACAGAAACATCAAATATAAGTGTTGACATAATTTTACACAAAAGAAGATCAAAAATTGGACACTTCAAGTGCATTTGGTGCAGCTCTCGTAAGGTGTTGCATGGTGCAGGTGGTTGGTGATGAGGAACACTGAAGGAAATGGCTGTTAGTCTGCTCAACGCCACACTGACAAAGAACTGAGTCCACAGAGAAACCCCAAGTCCACAGATTGGTCTTGCATCTCGTTGTGTTTGATCGTAGCCTATTGAGAGACCTCCATATTGACCACTTTTTCGAATGTACATGTTGTGTACATAGTTCCACGTAGTCAGCGCGTACACAACTTTTCTAATAGAACGCGCCCCACTAAGCACAACAGCACAGGCGCAGCGCTCGTTCGTCTCCGCACTACCAGATGGCGCTGTCTTAGAGACGGACCAAATTCTGCTTCCGCCGATCCACGTATTAATATGTAACGCAGCCAATGAGATTGCTGCTAACGTAGAACCTTTTCTCCTCGTGGATCACACTCACGCAGTGATACCTGAACGCTCGAGGTATTATAACAAGTGTACAGACCTCAGATCAGCCAGTCTGCATTAGTCTGCATTAGTCTGTAGTCAAGTTTCAGTCTGCGCCTAATAAGATTACCATATTCCTGTACATAGCCATGCAGATAAATGAATAGACACTTTGTCAAGTATCAGAGATATGTGAGAATAAGATTATCGTACCAAGACCAAAGGAACTTCAGATTGTGAATTGTAAACAGCATCCGGAATCAAGTTACGTAATGGCTATGTTTTTTATTATTTTAATAAATGTGTGTGAAAATTAATCAAGTTCTGTTTAAAGTTGGTCACTGTCAATCTGCTACTCTAAGCGTGCAAGTGCTATTTCTATCGTCTGACCTAACGGCAGAAGATAAAAACGCCACGATAAGACCACGAGACATCTTGCTGACACTCGCCTACTTCGTTAGAGCGACAAGTCAAATAATCTGATGGTGTGTGTACCGAAGGTCTTACAGTATGCACACCACAGTACAGAAGGAAGTTCTTCCTTTGGAGCCATCCATTCTCCCAAATACCGACATTTCTCCCGCCATCGCGAGATCCTTGCAGTATGTGGATTCTCGATGAGAGCCTAGTAGTTGTCAAGAAGCTCTTTCTTGATTTCAACCTAGGATGTGCGGGCTGACGACCATATAGTGGATGGGCTTCCATCGTTGTAGCGTTACTTTTCTCATATCTCGCAGCTACCTCATGTCTTCATGTCTGATTTCAGGAGGAGCTATGTCAGTGAGGCAACAGAGTTTGTCCACAGGAGTAGGTCTTAAGTGACCCGTGATAATCCGGCAAGACTCATTTAGAGCCACATGTAAGTTCCTGGCATGACTGGACTTGTACCATACCGAACACGCATATTCAGCAGTGGAATAACATAGAGCAAGCAAGCTTGGGCACACAGTGCATGGATTAGCACCCCACGATGTACCTGTCAAGTTCACTTCACAATAATGGTTCAAAATGGTTCAAATGGCTCTGAACACTGTGCGACTTAACTTCTGAGGTCATCAGTCCCCTAGAACTTAGAACTAATTAAACCTAACTAACCTAAGGACATCACACACATCCATGCCCGAGGCAGGATTCGAACCTTTTACCGTAGCGGTCGTTCGGCTCCAGACTGTAGCGCCTAGAACCGCACGGCGACTCCCGCCGGCACTTCACAATAATGACTATATACTGAACAGCGTGTGTTTTACACTGAAGCGCCAAAGAAAATGGTATAGCCATGCGTATTCAAGTACAGAGATACGTAAACTGGCGGAATACGGCGCTGCCGTCGGCAACGCCTATGTAACACAAGTGTCGGCGCACTAGCGATGGGACACACCACCTCCTAGGTAGCGATGAGGTGGGAATTTTCCCGTATGATCATTTCACGAGTTTACCGTGAATATCAGGAATCCGGTGAAACATCAAATCTCCGCTGCGGCCGGAAAAAGATCCTGCAAGAACAGGACCAACGACAACTCAAGAGAATCGTTCTACGTGACAGAAGTGCAACCATTCCGCAAATTTGTCCAGATTTCAATGCTGGCCCATTAGAAAGTGTTAGCGTGCCAACCATTCAACGAAACATCGTCGATATGCGCTTTCGGAGCCGAAAGCCCACTCGTGTACCCTTGATGACCGCACGACACAAAGCTTTACGCCTCGCCTGGGCCCGTCAGCACCGACGCTGGACTGTTGATGACTGGAAACATGTTGCCTGGTCGAACGAGTATCGTTTCAAATTGTATCGAGCGGACGGACGTGTACGGGTATGGAGACAACCTCATGAATCCATGGACCCTGCATGTCTGTAGGGAACTGTTTAAGGTTGTGGAGTCTTTTTAACAGTGCGGAGCGTGTGCAGTTGGAATGATATGGGGCCCGTCGTACGTCTAGATACGACTCTCACAGGACTGACACATACATAAGCATCCTGTATGATCACTTGAATCAGTTCATGTCCATTGTGCATTTGTACAGACTTGGGCAATCCCAACAGGACAATGCGACATCCCACACGTCCAGAATTGCTACAGAATGGCTCCAGGAACACTCTTCTGAGTTTAAGCACTTCCACTGCCACCAGACTCTCCAGGCATGGGATGCCATGCAAAGTTCTGTTCAGAAGAGATCTCCACCCCCTCATACTCTTACGGCTTTATGGACAGCTCTGCAGGATTCATGGTGTCAGTTCCCTCCAGCACAACTTCAGACATTAGCCGAGCCCATGCCACGTCATGTTGCGGCACTTCTGCGTGCTCCCGGGAGCCCTAAATGATATTAGGCAGGTGTACCAGTTTCTTTGGACTAAGAAAAAAAAAGGAGCCACGGATTCCTAAAGGAGATAATGCTGGTAAAAACTACGAGGTGCGACAATAAAGTAATGAGACTGATTTTCTTTGCAAGAGGTGGCAACCCTGCAGACTTGCGTAGGCACAATATCTGTCACCTTGGTCTATAAGCTGCTCCTAGTCCAAGCGGAACATCGATACAACATCTCAGTCGTGAGTTGTGCTGTAATAAGTTAACACGTGTTTGTGTCTCTCGTCACGGAAATGGAACCGCATAATATTGCGCAACGGTGTGCCATTTCTTTTTGCGTTAAATTGGCTGAAAACGCGACGACAACTTATGGTAAGCTTCAGAAGGCTTTTGGTGAGGAGGTTATGTCAAGTTTTTTGTTGGCATAAAATGTTTAGTGGAGGCAGAACGAATGTTGAGATGAAGACGGTAATGGACGGCCACCAACCTCACGGACGGATGTCAACTTGCCCATGGTGCATGAATCGTTCGATCTGATCGAAGGTTATCCGTGAAAATGGCAGAAGAACTGAACATCAATCAAGAAACGGTTCGTCTAATAATAACTGAAGATCTTGGTATGAGAATGATTTGTGCAAAAATTGTCCCCAAAAATCTCACAGCACAACAGCGAGAAACATGGAAAAGTTTGGCATCCGATCTGTTAGAGCAAACAGAAATCAATTCAGAATTGTTGAGCAGTGTTATCACTGGAGATGAAAGTTGTTTTTTTCAGTACGATCCAGAGACAAAACGCCAAAGTTCGCAATTCTGCTGAAAGGGGTCATCCAGACCAAAAAAAGCTCGCATGTCAAACTCAAAAGTGAAATGCATGCTTGCGTGCTTCTTTGACTCCAAGGTAATTGTTCATAAAGAGTGGGTGCCTCCTGGACAAACAGTTAACCAATATTACTACAAAGAAATTTTAGAAAGACTTTGTGAAAGGGTTCTTCGTGTCCGTGCCAACAATGTTGATAGTGGGATTCTGCATCACGATAATGCGCCATCCCGTACTGCTCTGTCAGTACAGCAATTTTAACCTCAAAACAAATTTCAATACTACCACAACCACCTTATTGACCAGGTATCGCTATGTGCGACTTTTTTCTATATCCAAGAGCCAAAATAGTGTTCAAGGGATACCATTTTCAAACAACACAAGATGTCCAAAAAGCTGTGACGAGGGTCTTGGAGGATATTACAAATGATGAGTTCCAGAAATGTTACCATCAATGGCAGAAGGACTGGAAAAGGTGTGTGCAATCAGAAGGGAACTACTTTGAAGGACACAACACTAAACTTGACTAAAACTGTAAGCAATATGTTTTGCACTTCAGTCTCATTGCTTTATTGTCGCACCTCGTGCAACAAAACGTTTTGTAATTTTTACATTGTAATTTTTACATTGTAATTGATATGAAGTGAGGCTAGTTTCCCTTGCTGTGTGTGCGAGCGAGGTTATATGTCGTAAAACACGCCTGTCACACAGAAAAGGCCAAAAACTCAAGTATGTAGGAGATCCCATTAATGAAAATGTGTTAGAAAAGTCTGCTGTAGATGAAAGAATAACCAAAATGGAACGGGCATATTGAATACAAAAACAAAATTTTAAAAGAAGTCTGTTACAGAATGTGCACGTCACGAAATGTAAAAATTACGCGTTACAACACCTAGTGAAACCAGAATGCCTCCATGCAAGTGAATGCTTAGCACTGAATAAAAGTTAGACAAGCTAAAAAAATTAGAGAATATGCTCATGAGAATGTTTTCATGTACATACTTATTGTAATTTCTCTGAAGGACACACTCTTTAGCACAGTTTTGTCTTACCCTACGTAAATTAAGAACCAGATATGAAAAAAATATAGAAAATAACAGAAATTAGGAAAAGTAGGCAGCCAGTTTTTGAACATTTATGCAGAATGAATAACAATAAGCTAACGAAATAGATTTTCATAAATCAAAACATTCAGGTACGTACTTATTGTAATTTCTCTGAAGGACACACTCTTTAGCACAGTTTTGTCTGTGTAAATAGCTATAGTTGTATGTAAACATCCAGGTGCGAGAATATATTTGTGAGCGTGATGCTCTACAGAGTCTGTGACTTCAGAGTCTTTCGGGGATACGCACTTCTTCGAAAGCAGCCAACACACACACACACACACACACACACACAAAGAAAAAACGACGCAGGTCTTCAATGTTAGTGGCACAAAACTAGTTCACTTCTTATTTTAGGAAGTTACTTCTATTTATAGCTAGTTCCAATTGCAATAAAATAGTGCTTTTTCTTGCATCATGTTTTGCCGTAGGACACCATCAGTCTGAGAAACTTTCGACATAACGAAATTCATCAAACAGCATATGTACAGCATGAACTATAATCAATTTCAAACGTGAACGAGCGCCTGATGATACAGTAGATATTACACCGTAAAGGGGTATCTTCAATAAAAAAATAAAAAATTACCTTGAGGTGAGAGATATGTCGATTGGAAACCGCTAACAGAGCTATTTTTTCTTAATACGTAGCATTATTAACAGTGACTGATTGTTTCTTTTTTGCTTCATTGTAAGAATTAACTTTTTTCACCTAGCTACTGTCTGACCATTTCAGTTTTCAACAAAATTTCATTTTGAAGCATCTGTTGGAAAATAAATTAACAGTAAGCCTAATCCGAAAGTTAAAAAAGATGTATAAACCGATTAAAACCTGAAAAAGCAGCACAAAGAGACATCTAAAGAAGGGTAGTGCTAACTGCAGAAGGAATTCAAGACAAGAGCAGTAGGAAAGCAGTTGTGAAGTGGCCTGAAAAAGAAAAAAAGGCATAATAAGAATTCGGCGATCCTCAGAAACGTGTTTAAATACTCATCATCCACTGCCTATGACATTAGTCAGTCATCAGACCAAGTGCTTTTGCGATTCCCTTCTTTTGTTGCCATAAAGAGCATGCACCTACCGTATTTTATGGATTATAAGACGCTACAGACTTAAAGACTAACCTTAATTTTAAACAGTTTTTTTTAAATAACATTTTTACCATTTTTATTATTAGATTGCAAAGCCAAACTAAAAAAAAATCTTTGTGTATAAATACAGAACTGACCTTAAAGTTCCTGAAAATTGTCGTCTGAACTTTTGTCTCCTTCTTCTTCTTTTTCTTGTTCCTCTTCGTCGTCATCGTTGTCCTTTTCATATATAAGATCGTCTTCACTGCCAACGAGAGCGCTGCTTATGCCGGGCTTCTTGAATGATTTAACAATAATGATTTCTCTCACTGTAGGTCACGACTGTTTTATCCACTGACACCCTTGTTGATTGTAGGTCGTTCTAAAGCTCCATTGTGCGTGAATTCGTGTTGGGTTTCATCCATCACCCATTTCTTCTATTTCCCTCTCATATACGCTTTAAATGATTTATTTATCGAGACATCAAGAGGTTGCACTCGTTAAGTAAGACCTCTCGGAATACCAGTAAGCCTTGTACTTCCCTGTCTCAATTACTCTTTCACAGAATTTATCAAACGGCTACTAAACTGATCTAGCACAACAAGAGAACTCTTCCTCAATGAAGCACCTTTCCTTCTCTCCCACACTCTCTTAATTCATAAATTCATACCAGCCTCATCCATCCAATCCTTGTCATGTACATGCACAACACCACCTGGCGGTATTTCAGAACGTTTTGGCATTGTTTTGCGCTTGCAAATGATCATTGGATTAAGTTTAGTACCGTCAGCACAGCATGAAAGGACAACAGTGTAGTGGAGTTTTTCATGTCCACTTGTTTCTGTAGTTAATGTTTTATAGCACCTTTGATGGCAACAGTTTTGTTCCTCAGCTCATCAAATGTCAGGGGAGTTTCGTCCATATCCGCTATTTGGCTTAGTTCCACACTGGTTTTCTTTCGATGTTGAGTAATAAGGCAATGGAAAGATAATACTTTCTCTTTATACTCTTGTGGAATTTTCTGTGAAACTTTGGTTTTGGTTCGCATGCTAAGTCCATGACACTTCATAAATCTGTAGCACCAACAAACTCCACCCTTAAAGTCCGTCAAGTTCCCCTATAGCGCTAGCTTACCCACTTGTATTTGAAATATTTTTTGTATTAATTCCAATGCAGTTTTCACGGTGTTCTCGAATTCATTTCAGTACGCCATCTTTTAGTTTTGTCCATTTTATATTCAGTCCTCTATCTGTATATTTAGTCTTCCTCACTTTTTGTCAGTACATCTTTACTAGCCTACCAATTGCGAATGGCTTTTTCTGTTGATTGCGGGCGAAATGCCGCTCGGCTGCTCTCGTTCCACGTTCTTCCGATATTATGTCACTTTCAATTTGTAGCCCGCATCATACGAATGCCTTTCATTTTTTCCGTTGTGAACTAGTTACTCACAAAAATATTGTATAATTGTCGATAGCAGAAATCACTTTCAATTCAAGTTCATTGACACCGTAGTATGCAATGACGCATCATAGACTAGACAGTGTTCTGAGTTTGCGATGGCTCATCGAGAGGGAGACAGTGTTACCAAGCTTGTGAATCAACGCAACTCATGTTCGTAGCATCGGTGGACTGCTGCTGCCTGTTGATTCCATTGTTGCCAGATAGAGAGTTTTCCCGCGGCATCGAGTATATGGCCACTTTTAGCGCTGGAGGAAATTTTAGATCAAACACTGGATATTTTTATATCAATTTCTAGTATAAGAAGCACCGGAATTTTAGAGGCAATTTTACGAAGAATGAAGTGCGATTTATAATCCGTAAAATACGGGTCTGTAAAGTATTAGCGCCACGTGAATGGGCACTAGCCGTGTCTTTCTGGGTCAAAGCAAAACACAGAATTTCTACAAAGGTCCGTCAACCTGGCGTCTTCAAGTGAAGTTGTAGTCCCCCCTTGCTGTGAGGCTCCAAGATGCTACTCCAGGCGGGTGTAAAATCAATGTGAGCAACGGAAAACAACAAACGCTCAAATGAAGATTTGGCCGTGTCGGACTACACCTACTGAAGCACATTTTAGGATCTCTTAATTCTATAAATTACAGTCTAAACATAAATGAATGATGAAAGCAACTATTCCTACTAAATGATAAACGTTGTTACTGCTTGTATATTTATTGTAGATTAAAAAAACCTTTAGATTACAAAGCTTACATTTCCTAAGTAAAATTACTAATCAATTGCCTAACTCTGACCCTTATTATGACTGCGACGTCTAATATCAATAACGCGAAATGACTGACATCTTCCACGTACCAAACACTAGAAGACACTACTTTCAAATACACTCCTGGAAATGGAAAAAAGAACACATTGACACCGGTGTGTCAGACCCACCATACTTGCTCCGGACACTGCGAGAGGGCTGTACAAGCAATGATCACACGCACGGCACAGCGGACACACCAGGAACCGCGGTGTTGGCCGTCGAATGGCGCTAGCTGCGCAGCATTTGTGCACCGCCGCCGTCAGTGTCAGCCAGTTTGCCATGGCATACGGAGCTCCATCGCAGTCTTTTAACACCGGTAGCATGCCGCGACAGCGTGGACGTGAACCGTATGTGCAGTTGACGGACTTTGAGCGAGGGCGTATAGTGGGCATGCGGGAGGCCGGGTGGACGTACCGCCGAATTGCTCAACACGTGGGGCGTGAGGTCTCCACAGTACATCGATGTTGTCGCCAGTGGTCGGCGGAAGGTGCACGTGCCCGTCGACCTGGGACCGGACCGCAGCGACGCACGGATGCGCGCCAAGACCGTAGGATCCTACGCAGTGCCGTAGGGGACCGCACCGCCACTTCTCAGCAAATTAGGGACACTGTTGCTCCTGGGGTATCGGCGAGGACCATTCGCAACCGTCTCCATGAAGCTGGGCTACGGTCCCGCACACCGTTAGGCCGTCTTCCGCTCACGCCCCAACATCGTGCAGCCCGCCTCCAGTGGTGTCGCGACAGGCGTGAATGGAGGGACGAATGGAGACGTGTCGTCTTCAGCGATGAGAGTCGCTTCAGCCTTGGTGCCAATGATGGTCGTATGCGTGTTTGGCGCCGTGCAGGTGAGCGCCACAATGAGGACTGCATACGACCGAGGCACACAGGGCCAACACCTGGCATCATGGTGTGGGGAGTGATCTCCTACACTGGCCGTACACCACTGGTGATCGTCGAGGGGACACTGAATAGTGCACGGTACATCCAAACCGTCATCGACCCCATCGTTCTACCATTCCTAGACCGGCAAGGGAACTTGCTGTTCCAACAGGACAATTCACGTCCGCATGTATCCCGTGCCACCCAACGTGCTCTAGAAGGTGTAAGTCAACTACCCTGGCCAGCAAGATCTCCGAATCTGTCCCCCATTGAGCATGTTTGGGACTGGATGAAGCGTCGTCTCACGCAGTCTGCACGTCCAGCACGAACGCTGGTCCAACCGAGGCGCCAGGTGGAAATGGCATGGCAAGCCGTTCCACAGGACTACATCCAGCATCTCTACGATCGTCTCCATGGGAGAATAGCAGCCTGCATTGCTGCGAAAGGTGGATATACACTGTACTAGTGTCTAGCAGTTCTAGGCGCGCAGTCCGGAACCGCGCGACTGCTACGGTCGCAGGTTCGAATCCTGCCTCGGGCATGGATGTGTGTGATGTCCTTAGGTTAGTTAGGTTTAAGTAGTTCTAAGTTCTAGGGGACTGATGACCACTGCAGTTAAGTCCCATAGTGCTCAGAGCCATTTGAACCATTTTGAACCACTGTACTAGTGCCGACATTGTGCATGCTCTGTTGCCTGTGTCTATGTGCCTGTGGTTCTGTCAGTGTGATCATGTGATGTATCTGACCCCAGGAATGTGTCAATAAAGTTTCCCCTTCCTGGGACAATGAATTCACGGTGTTCTTATTTCAATTTCCAGGAGTGTATGATCTACGGTGGTGTGGAACCTCAGTGGAAATAAGGTAACGTGATCACAGCTGTTTAGCTTTTATAGCCCTAATAAGCCGAAGCTATTTGCGATAACACCGTATGTAGTGCTTCCGGTGTGTCGAAGTGATGGTTCTCGTTCTTGTCTGCGACGATGGAAGCACGCCAGCCACAAATAAACCCTTCCAAACACTAGGGCGGTAGAAGACGGTCCTCTGACTAATATACTCTAATACTGTCTTCTCCTCTCTGTGCTCCCAGCCACAAGGACAGAGTTCAGATAACGTCTAAACGTAAGTATAGACAGAGGAAGTGCTCTCAATTATTGAACGCTGCGTACTCAACGACGACTTCCAACCCGAAGGTGAAGTCCAAAATCGTATAGGTTCGCAAGAGCACAGTGCCTAACTGTTGTAACTATAAACTCTCCTGAGAGCAAAGACAGCAAGTCCGTCTGAATCAACAAAGCTGATATCGAGCGACCGTCAACCACGGGCGCTCACAACGGAAGACCTCGTCTCTCCACCGCTGGCTTCCCAGTAAGGCTCGGCTCCCCACCATCGTAATTCCGAAAATGAATCATATTCCCGAAACCACAGAATATACTCCCTCTCTACAGATTGTTCCGAACGCCGACCAACCATATTTTTGTCTTTTGTCGTCCAGCGCGGAAAGTTTGCGAGGAAAAACCTATACTCATACAATGGTACTCAACTAGTATAGGCAGTCATTCATTACGCCGTTTTTATAATGAACACACTCCGTCACGTTTCATGTAATAAGCGTTAACAATTATTTACTAGGCGTAAGTGACAATGTCAGTCTCCTTTAAATATTCATATATACGATGTACAACCTATCACATGATACCTAATTGTGTTTGTAGATCATGGCAAAGTATGTGGATGGGTGCTTGTAAGGTGCGAAATTGTAGCCACCTTACAAGGCTACACTGTTATTACTAATAAACTGGCTACGGCTGCCTCTTACTGTTAGCTATCCCAGAGACCAACCATGTACCGAAACAGAAACTCCCCTGGTTCACTGAGTTAACAACACTAAGGAAAGTCGTTAGGGACAGAGGAAACGCTACGAAAAAGCAAGAACAGCACAAGAAAGAGATGAAAGAATGAAACTACACCCTTACGCAAAGAAAAATATAAAAACTAATTATATCGCGGGCACATAGAATCACTGGAACAATTTTGTCAAAACTCAGTTACAAAACTTTATATGAGCAGAGCATTTTAAACTTCAAACAGATAGGGTGAAGACACCGACGGCATTTTCAACTCCTAGGCGCACGATCGCCACTATTACAAGAGGTGGAAATGTTCAGCAGAGTTCCTCCTGGACAAGCTTCTCCCTAATGACGAAAAGACGAACGACCAGCCAACTAACAAAAGCGTTTGTAGACAAATGAATGACACCTACACAAACGACCCCGTTACTGTGGCATGTGCCCAAGAAGAATACATCTACATCTACAACTACGTTTATTCTCCGCAAGCCACCCAACGGTGTGTGGCGGAGGGCACTTTACGTGCCACTGTCATTACCTCCCTTTCCTGTTCCAGTTGCGTATGGTTCGCGGGAAGAACGACTGTCTGAAAGCCTCCGTGCGCGCTCGAATCTCTCTAATTTTACATTCGTGATCTCCTCGGGAGGTATAAGTAGGGGGAAGCAATATATTCGATACCTCATCCAGAAACGCACCCTCTCGAAACCTGGCGAGCAAGCTACACCGCGATGCAGAGCGCCTCTCTTGCAGAGTCTGCCAATTGAGTTTGTTAAACATCTCCGTGACGCTATCACGGTTACCAAATAACCCTGTGACGAAACGCGCCGCTCTTCTTTGGATCTTCTCTATCTCCTCCGTCAACCCGATCTGGTACGGATCCCACGCTGATGAGCAATACTCAAGTATAGGTCGAACGAGTGTTTTGTAAGCCACCTCCTTTGTTGATGGACTACATTTTCTAAGGACTCTGCCAATGAATCTCAACCTGGTACCCGCCTTACCAACAATTAGTTTTATATGATCATTCCACTTCAAATCGTTCCGCACGCATACTCCCAGATATTTTACAGAAGTTACTGCTACCAGTGTTTGGTCCGCTATCATATACTCATACAATAAAGGATCCTTCTTTCTATGTATTCGCAATACATTACATTGGTCTGTCTTAAGGGTCAGTTGCCACTCCCTGCACCAAGTGCCTATCCGCTGCAGATCTTCCTGCATTTCGCTACAATTTTCTAATGCTGCAACTTCTCTGTATACTACAGCATCATCCGCGAAAAGCCGCATGGGACATCCAACACTATCTACTAGGTCATTTATATATATTGTGAAAAGCAATGGCCCCATAACACTCCCCTGTGGCACGCCAGAGGTTACTTTATCGTCTGTAGACGTCTCTCCATTGACAACAACATGCTGTGTTCTGTTTGCTAAAAACTCTTCAATCCAGCCACACAGCTGGTCTGATATTCCGTAGGCTCTTACTTTGTTTATCAGGCGACAGTGCGGAACTGTATCGAACGCCTTCCGGAAGTCAAGAAAAATAGCATCTACCTGGGAGCCGGTATCTAATATTTTCTGGGTCTCATGAACAAATAAAGCGAGTTGGGTCTCACACGATCGCTGTTTCCGGAATCCATGTTGATTCCTACGTAGTAGATTCTGGGTTTCCACGAACGACATGATACTCGAGCAAAAAACATGTTCTAAAATTCTACAAAAGATCGACGTCAGAGATATAGGTCTATAGTTTTGCGCATCTGCTCGACGACCCTTCTTGAAGACTGGGACTACCTGTGCTCTTTTCCAATCATTTGGAACCTTCCGTTCCTCTAGAGACTTGCGGTACACGGCTGTTAGAAGGGGGGCAAGTTCTTTCGCGTACTCTGTGTAGAATCGAATTGGTATCCCGTCAGGTCCAGTGGATTTTCCTCTGTTGAGTGATTCCAGTTGCTTTTCTATTCCTTGGACACTTATTTCGATGTCAGCCATTTTTTCGTTTGTGCGAGGATTTAGAGAAGGAACTGCAGTGCGGTCTTCCTTTGTGAAACAGCTTTGGAAAAAGGTGTTTAGTATTTCAGCTTTACGCGTGTCATCCTCTGTTTCAATGCCATCATCATCCCGGAGTGTCTGGATATGCTGTTTCGAGCCACTTACTGATTTAACGTAAGACCAGAACTTCCTAGGATTTTCTGTCAAGTCGGTACATAGAATTTTACTTTCGAATTCACTGAACGCTTCACGCATAGCCCTCCTTACGCTAACTTTGACATCGTTTAGCTTCTGTTTGTCTGAGAGGTTTTGGCTGCGTTTAAACTTGGAGTGAAGCTCTCTTTGCTTTCGCAGTAGTTTCCTAACTTTGTTGTTGTACCACGGTGGGTTTTTCCCGTCCCTCACAGTTTTACTCGGCACGTACCTGTCTAAAACGCATTTTACGATTGCCTTGAACTTTTTCCATAAACACTCAACATTGTCAGTGTCGGAACAGAAATTTTCGTTTTGATCTGTTAGGTAGTCTGAAATCTGCCTCCTATTGCTCTTGCTAAACAGATAAACCTTCCTCCCTTTTTTTATATTCCTACTAACTTCCACATTCAGGGATGCTGCAACGGCCTTATGATCACTGATTCCCTGTTCTGTACATACAGAATCGAAAAGTTCGGGTCTGTTTGTTATCAGTAGGTCCAAGATGTTATCTCCACGAGTCGGTTCTCTGTTTAATTGCTCGAGGTAATTTTCGGATAGTGCACTCAGTATAATGTCACTCGATGCTCTGTCCCTACCACCCGTCCTAAACATCTGAGTGTCCCAGTCTATATCTGGTAAATTGAAATCTCCACCTAAGACTATAACATGCTGAGAAAATTTATGTGAAATGTATTCCAAATTTTCTCTCATTTGTTCTGCCACTAATGCTGCTGTGTCGGGAGGTCGGTAAAAGGAGCCAATTACTAACCTACCTCGGTTGTTGAGTGTAACCTCCACCCATAATAATTCACAGGAACAATCCACTTCTACTTCACTACAGGATAAACTACTACTAACAGCGACGAACACTCCACCACCGGTTGCATGCACTCTATCCTTTCTAAACACCGTCTGTACCTTTGTAAAAATTTCGGCAGAATTTATCTCTGGCTTCAGCCAGCTTTCTGTACATATAACGATTTCAGCTTCGGTGCTTTCTATCAGCGCTTGAAGTTCCGGTACTTTACCAACGCAGCTTCGACAGTTTACAATTACAATACCGATTGCTGCTTGGTCCCCGCATGTCCTGACTTTGCCCCGCACCCGTTGAGGCTGTTGCCCTTTCTGTACTTGCCCAAGACCATCTAACCTAAAAAACTGCCCAGCCCACGCCACACAACCCCTGCTACCCGTGTAGCCGCTTGTTGCGTGTAGTGGACTCCTGACCTATCCAGCGGAACCCGAAACCCCACCACCCTATGGCGCAAGTTGAGGAATCTGCAGCCCACACGGTCGCAGAACCGTCTCAGCTTCTGATTCAGACCCTCCACTCGGCTCTGTACCAAAGGTCCGCAGTCAGTCCTGTCGACGATGCTGCAGATGGTGAGCTCTGCTTTCATCCCGCTAGCGAGACTGGCAGTCTTCACCAAATCAGATAGCCGCCGGAAGCCAGCATTAGCATTAGCAATTAAACAATTAAAGAGAAAGCAGACTGCCGGTACAGATAGCATGCACTCGGAAACACTCAAAAATGCAGCTGGAAAGATGACCCCTTTTCTAACAGAGCTACTGAATGAAGCACTGCCGCAAGTCAGGGTCGCTGCCACATGAAACGTAGTTATCATCAAAAAAATTGAAGGGTTCGGGACCCAATAGACCCAAACGCTTACAGCCCCGTCTGCATCTTGAATACTTTGGCCAGGTTGCAGGACAAGCTTCTGTGTGATCGACTACAGTCACTCAGTCTTTGGCCATAGTTCCCATCAATATGGCTTTAGACACGAAAGCTCAAAAAATGACATCTTTAACCGCGCGCCGTAAATACACTCCTGGAAATTGAAATAAGAACACCGTGAATTCATTGTCCCAGGAAGGGGAAACTTTATTGACACATTCCTGGGGTCAGATACATCACATGATCACACTGACAGAACCACAGGCACATAGACACAGGCAACAGAGCATGCACAATGTCGGCACTAGTACAGTGTATATCCACCTTTCGCAGCAATGCAGGCTGCTATTCTCCCATGGAGACGATCGTAGAGATGCTGGATGTAGTCCTGTGGAACGGCTTGCCATGCCATTTCCACCTGGCGCCTCAGTTGGACCAGCGTTCGTGCTGGACGTGCAGACCGCGTGAGACGACGCTTCATCCAGTCCCAAACATGCTCAATGGGGGACAGATCCGGAGATCTTGCTGGCCAGGGTAGTTGACTTACACCTTCTAGAGCACGTTGGGTGGCACGGGATACATGCGGACGTGCATTGTCCTGTTGGAACAGCAAGTTCCCTTGCCGGTCTAGGAATTGTAGAACGATGGGTTCGATGACGGTTTGGATGTACCGTGCACTATTCAGTGTCCCCTCGACGATCACCAGTGGTGTACGGCCAGTGTAGGAGATCGCTCCCCACACCATGTGTAAGTAGGCTGTTTATGTTTTCTCTATGTAAGTAGGCTGTTTAGGTTTTTTTATTGGTAACGCCACCTCTGTATGAAAATCACTGGCTGTGCTGTGTGCAGTCTGTGGCTGCTTTGCGTTGTTGTAATACTCGCCATTGTAGTGTTAGGCAGCTGGCTGTGAACAGCACGTAGCGTTGCGCAGTTGGAGGTGAGCCGCCAGCAGTGGTGGATGTGTGGAGAGAGATGGCGGAGATTTGTAATTTGTCATGAACTGCTATATTTACATATGATGATATCAAGGTAAATACATTGTTTGTTCTCTACTAATATCTTTCATTTGCTAACTATCCCTATCAGTAGTTAGTGCCTTCCATAGTTTGAATCTTTTATTTAGCTGGCAGTAGTGGCGCTCGCTGTATTGCAGTAGCTTGAGCTGCGAAGATTTTTGTGAGGTAAGTGATTTGTGAAAGGTATAGTTTAATGTTAGTCAGGGCCATTCTTTTGTAGGGAATTTTGAAAGTCAGTTTGCGTTGCGCTAACAAAATATTGTGTGTCAGTTTAAGGACAGTCGTGTAAGAATTCTTCAAAAGGGGACGTTTCATATGTCGACCCTTAGCCGAGGATACCTCACTGGAATCTTCTGATTTTTTTTCTTGTAGTTTGTGTAATTAGTGTAGATTTTGTTTATTGATAGCGCGTAATCATAGAGAGAATTTCCTTTGTAGTTGTAGTTTTTCATTGTTGTACAGTAAAACAGTTGTGGAATGCATGTAGATTTGCACCAAGTATTTCGCAGCTGCAATTAACTAGATATTATTTTCAGTGTTATGTTAATGTGTTCTCTTATTTTTGATCTTCAAATTGTGTTTTTCTGTGTTGTCGTGTGAAATACTGTGACAATAATGGCGTGTGAAAAACGTAATACTAGGCTCCAAAGTAAACTGAGAAATGACAGTGAAAATGAAAGCAGTGTGTTAGCGCCACCGAGTAATGAATTAACTGATGTTCAAAGTAGTAATTTGGTAATTGTGCATAGGGAAATGGAGCGGGCTGCAAACAATGGTGTAGACAGTGAAACAGGTAGTGAACAGGGAAGCATTATCGATCGATCGGTCGGCAACAGCTCGCCTCAGGAATCCGAAATGACAGGACACAATTTCGCAAATACTGTAGATTCAGGTTTTGGGTTATCACCGTTTTCTCAAATAAGTCAAGACGCATTTTCTGCTTGTCAAAATGTGAATGTTGCCGGTGCAAATGCACTGCCGAAAAGCGTAGAGAAACAGATTCCAGACACTAATACATTATTATTGCAATTAATGCAACAAATGGAACAAAATCAGAGACAAATGGGACAAAATCTTAAAAAGTTAGACACAGTGGAACAAAATCTCAAAAAGTTAGACACAGTGGAACAAAATCTCAAAAAGTTAGACACAGTGGAACAAAATCTCAAAAAGTTAGACACAATGGAACAAAATCTTCAAAAGTTAGACACTACACTTGAACAAACACGTGAAGATTTAACCACTGAGTTACATAACATCGAATTGAAATGTCAAAAGGTCTGTAATGACGTAAAAACACAAATTTGTGAGCATTTCCAACCTATTTTTTCGCGTCATGAAAATGTATTACAGAATCACGAAGCAGCCATAAAAGAACTGCAAACTATTGTTCATGAAAATCATGAGACCTTGCAAGCTAAAATTGACTCAGTTGCATCTACCGATTCGGTTACGCAACTTGCTAGAACTCAGGAAAACTTAAAGGACACAGTAGATATCCTGAAAATTGGTTCAGAAAGACACATGGAGGAAATAAGTACACTATCGGAGAAAGTAGCCGAACTTTCGGATCAGGTCACTAACTTATCTACAAAGGTAGATGATGATCTGAATGACACAAGACCCGTAGCCTTCACTGACACAGAAGAGTATGAACAAATAAGAAAATTCAAACAAAATCAAAATCAAATCAATACACAGTACAAAAGAGAAATCCGGGAAGTACAAGATCAGCTGACGCAGGTAATACAAGAATTACGTATTTCAGAGGACATTCGCGCTCCAATACGGGAAGAGGGACATAGAAATACGGAACAACCACAAAATAATAACACAGGACACTTCGGAAATTATGAAAGAAATTGGCAAGGCGCATTAGATTTTGAGATGGAACCGCCGAATCGAAGTAACAATGACCGACATGCGACTCGCCGACAGGATGATTTTGACTATAAGCTGTTCATTACTACACGTAAATTCAAAACATTTAAGAATTCTGGCAACGACATTCATCCACAAGCATGGCTCCATCAATTCTCTCATTGTTTTCCTCCCAACTGGTCGTTAGAACACAGATTAGAATTTATGTGTGGCTACTTGGAGAATGAACCAGCTGTAAGAATGCGATCGGTAATTCACGATTGCCACAGTGAAGGAGAGTTTTACCATGCCTTCCTCTCAGCATATTGGTCTCAACCCACACAAGACCGAGTAAAACATGGCATCATAATGATGAAACATTTCGAACAATCTGAATTTTCCAGTCTTGTGAAATATTTTGAAGACATGTTGCATAAGAATCAGTATCTTTCAAACCCATACAGCCCCTCAGAACTCATCCGCATTTGCTTACTCAAAATGGTTCAAATGGCTCTGAGCACTATGGGACTCAACATCTTAGGTCATAAGTCCCCTAGAACTTAGAACTACTTAAACCTAACTAACCTAAGGACATCACACACACCCATGCCCGAGGCAGGATTCGAACCTGCGACCGTAGCAGTCCCGCGGTTCCAGACTGAAGCGCCAGAACCGCTAGACCACCGCGGCCGGCATTTGCTTACTCAAATTGCCTGAACATTTACGACATATTATTTTAGCAGGACGTTGCAAAGATGACATTGAAGCTTTTCAGGGTCTGTTACAAGAATTGGAAATTGACACTGACAATCGGGGAACGCGGAAACAGGAGCACAACAATTACAGGTCACATCTGTCACAATTCCACGATGAAAGAAATAATAACTGGACACGACAAGGCTATTCTCACAACACATATCGTGACCAAAACAGACACCACCCGTATGACAACCGTTGGCAGAGTAGTAATAATTACAGGGAAAGATCACCTCTCCGTGGTAATGACTATCACAGAGACAATCAGAGAAACAGACAATATGGGAACCAAAACAATTATTATCAAGGGAGACAGAATAACTTTAGACGCAACGGTCCAGCGCGCAGTTACGATTCAGGGAGAAATTCTCCACCACTTAACCGACAAGAAAGAAACTACAGGAACTATCGACATGACGACAGACGATGTGATCGTAACGACAGACCTGAACTGCATCAGAACTGGCGGGATTTAAACAGGGCAGGGCCCTCTCGTCACGGTGAATTTGTAGAAGTTAGGTCTCCAAATCCCAATAACGACGCTCGCCAACAAAGAGACAATAGGCAATGACTCACACCGCTGGCAGCCACAAAACGTTCTTATGACACTAACGACGCAGCTGCCGTAGCTAGTAATTACGTAAAAATGGAAGACATTAGGGACATCTTACTCCAAGAACACGACGTAAAACATAACAACATTGCATATCCTGTGATTCACATTACAGTAAATGACGTAAAATTTACGGCAGTACTTGACTCTGGCAGTCCCATTTCAGTAATCAGTGAAACAGCCTTTAGCAAATGCAACAAATCGAACGATTGCCCCACACTTCCGTTACGTAAGATTAAATTACAAGGTGCAATCTTTGGAAAAAGTGTAGATGTACGCCAACAAACCAACTTAGAATTCTTTTGTCAAAGCCACAGCTTCTCTATGAACTTTCTTATTGTTCCATTATTGTCGACGGAAATTATACTGGGAGTAGACTTTTTGAATGAATACAAAGCAATCTTAAACTTTCACGATGCTGAAATAACTTTAGAAATAGAGGGTAAGTCAGTAGCTTTGAAATTTGAAGATTGGCTCTCAAACCATGACGAAGAAATTAATCGGCTTTACCTCCTGTTAGACAACAGTTCGGAATTTTCGACGGAACTTGACGCTAACAATCATTCTGCAAGTACTGACAGGGATGATATCGACGGCGCATTTGACACTAATAAGTTAATTCAGAATAAAATTCAAACAATTGAGAATTGTAATGACACTGATAGGCAGGACCTTTTTGAGATTTTACAAGCACATTCCACAGTTTTTACTCACAAAACAGGAACAATTAAGGGATTTCAATACCAATTTCGTGTTCGTGAACATACTAAATTTTGTGTTAGACCATACGTAATTCCGGCGCATTATAGGGACCGTGTTAGAACAGAAATACAATCTATGCTTAATGAGGGCATTATTGAGCCTGCAGTAAGCTCATACAACAATCCATTACATGTTGTTGAGAAGAAAAATGGATCGATCAGGCTTGTCTTAGATTCGAGACAAATCAATACGATCATTATTCCTGAAACAGACAGGCCGCAAACGTTGGAAGAACTTCTTCAAAATTTTAATGGTGTAAAAGTGTTGTCTTCCATTGATCTCAGATCCAGCTTTTATCAGATCGAACTTCATCCAGAATGTAGAAAATACACAGCTTTCCTTTGTTTCGGCGTTTGTTATCAGTTTCGGAAACTTCCCTTTGGTTTGAACATTTCTTCGGCAGCATTCATTCGTGGGTTAAATTCCATATTACCTGAGTTCTTAAAACGTCACATCACCTTATATGTGGACGATATTCTGATAGCAGAAGCTTCATGGGAACAACATAATCGCACTCTCAACAGTTTGTTACATATTTTTGCAGAATCTGGAATTACAGTTAACTTGGAAAAGTCTGAATTCGGTAGGACAAAAGTGAAGTTTTTGGGACATATTATTTCTTCTGAAGGCATTCAGCCGGATCCTGAAAAGTTAGAAGCAATCAGAGCCATTCCAGTTCCATCTACAAAAAGACAAGTCCGCAGTTTTCTAGGTCTCGTAAATTTTTACCGTCGTTTTCTGAATATGCAAATTCTTGTTACACCAAAACTTTGTTCTCTCACTGGAAAAAATACTATTTGGAACTGGGACGAACAAGCACAGTTGGAATTCAATTCTTTGAAAGAATCGCTACTTAACGCGCCAATACTAGCTCATCCAGATCTGTCACAAGATTTCTGCCTTAGCACGGATTCTTCTAAAGTCGGTCTTGGTGCCCATTTATTTCAAGAAGCCATAGAAAATGACACTACCGTTCAGAAAACCATTGCTTTTGCTAGCCGAGTGCTAACAAAATCTGAAAAAAATTATTCCGTTACTGAATTAGAAGCTTTAGCTATCGTTTGGGCATTTAACAAATTCCGTTTCTTTCTTTCTGGTAAGCACGTAAAAGTATACAGTGATCATCGTGCATTACAATTTCTTATGTCTTCAAAATTAAATCATGACAGGTTAAAACGTTGGGCATTGTTTCTGCAAGAATTCCGCTTCACAATAGTCTACATTCCCGGCAAGGAGAACATTGTTGCGGACGCACTGTCACGCGCACCGGCTGGGCTTGAGAAAAGTAACACAGAAGGCAACATTGAGAAAAATTTCAGTATTCTTTACATTCAGAAAGTCGCCTTTGAAAACTTCATCACCACATCTTTAAAGGACATTGCTCATGAACAAGATAAAGATCCGATTTGGAAAGACATCAAGAGCAAATGGCATGAAAAGACACACACACAGATTCGGCATTATTACCTGGTTAGAAACAACATACTCTTCAAACGCTGCACTGTTGATGACAAGCTATGGGTACTTTGTATTCCTGACGATTTTGTTAATAAGCTCATTTGGTACATTCATTTCAGCTACGCACATTTTGGTCCACGAACATGTTATCATATTCTTCGAACGACTTGTTATTTTAACAATATGGAAAAAAGAATTCGAAGAGTCTTGTCTATTTGTAAACTTTGTCAAAAGGCGAAACCATCTACTGTCTCACATCGTGCTCCGTTGTTTCCTATTATTCCTTCTAAATTAAAAGAATTTGCTGCTGTTGATCTCTTGGGACCGCTTGTCAGAACATCTAATGGATTTTCGTACGTTTTAGTCGCTGTTGAACTTACTTCAAAATTTGTTTCTTTCACTCCGTTACGTAAAGCTACTGGACGATCTGTATCCAACGCCTTTGTTAAAAATTTCTTACGTGAAGTTGGACACGTTAGCAAAGTCATTTCAGATAACGGACCTCAATTCAGATCTGCTGTTTGGTCACGCACGCTTCGGAATCATAAAATCAAACCTGTTTTTATTTCATTGTACTCACCACATTGCAACCCATCTGAACGGATTATGAAAGAAATCAATAAGCTTTGCAGACTTTATTGTCACAGAAAGCATCAGCATTGGGACAGATATTTACACTTATTTCAAAATGTGCTGAATGAAATGCCTCATGATTCCACTGCTTTACCACCCACTCTTGTACTAAAGAATGAAGAACCACCGAACAGAATCAGAGAGCTTGTACCTTTCCCGAATACACATAAACTTCGACACAAAGACATAATTGATTTGGCTCTTAAAAATATAATATCTGCAGCAGACAAAAGGAGAAAACTACACGGTAAAGCAAATGCAAAGAAATTGTATATTGGTCAGAAAGTTCTCATTAAGGCTCATTCATTGTCACATAAGAAGAAACACTTGAGTCACAAATTCTTTCTAGTTTACAATGGACCTTATAGAATCCGACGTATACCACATGATAATTGTGTTGAAGTTGAAACTCTGCGTACTAGGAAGAGTAAAGGTTTACACCACATTTCACATGTAAAGCCGTTTATTGAAAGATAATCTGCTTTTTAACTTTGTCTTTGCCATATAACTTTTCACTTTACATTACTAGTATGCTGTGTCAGACTTAAGAAACTGTTAACATACAACTATGTTTGAAGTTAAATATCCAGTCTAGAACATAGGGAACATTTTTAAACAGAAATTACGAATGCATTGTTGTAGTGAACAGACGACACAGTGTTGTATTTGTACATTCTTGCTTGTTAGTTGCACGATTATGGAACGACTATAAGGCTTACTTACTTAGAACATTTACCAGTACTGCTAATGAGATTTTAATGCAACATTTTGGTTTACTTGAAAATATATTCTGGATTTAAAGTACTTTCAGTGAGATACCAGATGGCACAGTGGTTAGTTTATGTGACAGCTACACGATTTTATCACGACGCTACTAATGAGTGACAATTTACAATGTTGCTTTTGCAGTGTTTCTGTTTTATATCTGCACAGTTTTTCTGAATTCTTCTGGAAAGTAAAACATGTTTTAGTAGTAACTTTTGTGGTACAGCAACAATGAGATTGTCTTTTCTGTAGCACAACAATACATTACAGCACAGTACTTTCTTCATCACGGCAATAAGCGTAATAACTAAGATATCTATACATAAAGCATTTCACTTTTGTTTATCATGAGGTAAGTACATTGACTTCTGCAGAACTTGGCTTTCGGAGGACGATAAGTACGACACTTCCACAGAATTATCTTACAGCAAGACGCACATTTAGCGCTACAGGACACGCATTTGAGAGATTTTGTACTTAAGCCATTTATTTTTCAAGATTTTTGAATTACAAAGAAAGTTTTCCGTGATATATTTCATTCTATTGCTGTAATCTGTAACACCTGAGGGTATAATTACATTAATCCTCAGGGGGGTATACGCCTACTTTGTGTACCATGTGTGTGGCAACCACAAGGAACCCTAGCTAATATGGTATTTGCTTATACAACTTTACACATCGGTACCATATTTCTCTAACACACAAATTACACAGCTATCTGATCATTTAACTGAGAGATAAACATTTTTTTTACTACGTCAGTGACACATGTTTACGTAATTACACTGTTGGATAACTTCACACTTACGAAATTGTATTTTGTCTGTACTGTGTGAACTCTTCATATTTTTTCGGAACCATTGTGATACTATGAGAGCTTTGAATGATGTATTTGGTATGGATTCATGATTTTTAAAGTACGTTTGAGGCAGATGACACTTTTGACATGAACAGAGAATTTTTTAATTATTGGAGGAAGCTACGACGATTTTGAGATTTGACTGAGGTGTTATGATGTTATTTTTACGACGACGATGTGTATTATGCTGCTGAGGTATGTTTATGATTAATAGGCTGAGGCTATATGAGTTATTTGATTATGCTTCATATTTATAATGAAGAAATATTGACAAGTGTCGATGGATACGTATATGTGTAATAAGGTAAGGAGTAATGAATAGTGGGTAGGGACTCTTGACTTGTGAAACAGGATGTTGGAAACCAAGAATCATACTTTAAGAGTTATGAAATGTGTGTAAATTCGTGACTGTATCACAATGCTGACGAGTATTTTATTTGGACACTTATATTTATAGGATTTTCTTTCTACAGATTTGCAACGCTAATTCTTGACCTGTGAAATATTTTTATATGAGACTGCCACTGTAGCGGAAACTGCTGTCGTAAATATTTCCGTAAGAAAGTTAAGTGACCACCTGCACGTAATGCGTCGTGGGCACCCAGCTGTGTCAGACGCCTGGAGAAAAAGCCATTAGCGCGTGCCTTTCAGAGCACAGAAAAAAAAAGGGAGGCCATTATCCTGGCCATTGTCATTCCTTTAGAGAAAGCATCGCAAATCCGACACGCTAATTACTTGGAAACATATCGTACTTTCTGATATTTACTGAAATGCCTAATGAAATGACAAGAAATAGTTTGTCTACACACCTGACTATGACTACTGTCTTTCTAGATGAGAGATTTTTTTACTACTTATGAAATGCCACATGACTATTGAACGATGTTCTTACGCTTTGCTTTGTACATAGTTGCTTATTTCATTTGATATCTAGTTTCTAGCTGCACTGCAGCATTGGTTAAAATAAAATTTTATAGATGTACTAATATAAATATTTTCTGTCTACAGATCGAGTATATAATAATTTTTTTCAAAAAAATGAGGGAGCACAAAGCGACATTTACCTTCACAGGAACTGCATTCATAATTTTCTTTTCAAGTACTTGGTAATTTCTTTTGTAGAATAAATTGTGATGCATCACTCTAGTGTTAAGATGTGACATAGGTATTAGACATGGCCATTTTTAGTGTAATATTTTTTTCTGCTTGAGCTATGTCATGTTTAGATATAAGTTATTACATTTACTGCTGCTGGCTTTGCCATTTTGCATTCTTTTCATTGCTGTTTGTATTAATTGTTTTGTGCTGCTGCATTGCCTCGTCCCTTAGTTTAGCATCTGAGCTCAGTAGATTTAAGTTAGCTTAAGAGGGGGTAGTCTATAGAAGAGAATGAGTTGCGATGAATTGGAAGAAATGCATTGAGAATCTATACGAAAAACGTACAGAAAGCAGGTATAGGTAGGATTTTCTTGGAAATAAATAATGAGGTAAGAAATACGTGAAATAAATACAGAAAGCATGCTTGGATAGGATTTTTTTGGTGGAAACAAAGGATGAAATAAGAGGAAAGATATATGAAGTTTTGGGTTGGACTGCAGTACCACATGTTACACTGAAAACGAACCCTGTCCTTTCCTATTGGTGTTATCCCACTATGTGTTTGTGTACCCTTGTGTATTTGTTTTCTTCCTGTCTCTGTGTAGTTTCATAGAATTTTTTCTTCTTTTAATATTAAGCTACATTCACTATGATGAGGAATACTGTTATCCTCGAATATAATTGGCATTAATAATATGTTATTTACTTTGTAAAGATGTTAGACATTATTAATTCTGTTCTGTTTAATGCTCATGTGTGAAGTTGATGTTTCAAAAGTTATTGTGATCTTTTATGTATGTACTCATGTCATAATTCCACTGATGTATATGTTTATTTCTATTCTGTTGTAAAGCCTGTACTACAAATGTTATCTGTATTGTTATGTTCTTTAATGATGTATTTTGGACCTTTGTTATTGTATTCTTATGTTATAAAATTGTAATTGTCACCAGTTCATGATATTATTAACTTGTTAGTTACATTTCACTGCACACGTTTCTGTTGGTCATAGTATATGGATAATATGTGAGAAGTTGGGACTGTGAGTGTTTGCACGTGTGTTACTAATTCAGCAAGGGACTGGATAACAGCATTGCTGGTTCTAAGGACAATTCCAAAAACTTTGTGAGTGCACAAGTGGTGGTTTATGGACTTGCTATATTCTCCGCAAGACTCTTTGATGGTGAATGTGCACCTGCAAAATCGCAACAGATGGCTGCTGGCCATCTCTACAAGGACTACAGTGGGTCTGCATCTATGATGACCCACCAACGCCATTATTTCTACAAGGACTGCAGTGGGTCTGCACCTCTGGTGGCCCACCAATACCACAATCTCTACCAGGACTCCAGTGGGTCTGCTCTGTGATGACCTACCTACCAATATTCTTCAAAACTTCGAATGACTCTGCTGTGGGTTTGCTCCATTGTGGCTCATTACCTGTCAGCATGTCAAGAGTCAGCACTGTCTTTCCATTGGAAGGACAACACTACTTCTTCAAGACTGCATGGAAATCCACTACTTCTGTGTGCAATTTCTTTTACTAATGAGACTTTGTGAAAAAAAACCTGTAATTACTATTATGATGAATGATCAGGACTATCTTTATGGACTGTGAGAAAATTTTAGCTTTTGACCAACATTGTATCAATAAGTGTGTGCATTTGATTTCTTTGTTATTGTAATTATGAAAAATTTTACCAAATCATTATTGGCCACTGCCCAAAAAAATTTGTAAAATTTTTTGTGGGGAGCATGGGGGCTATGTAAGTAGGCTGTTTATGTTTTCTCTATGTAAGTAGGCTGTTTAGGTTTTTTTATTGGTAACGCCACCTCTGTATGAAAATCACTGGCTGTGCTGTGTGCAGTCTGTGGCTGCTTTGCATTGTTGTAATACTCGCCATTGTAGTGTTAGGCAGCTGGCTGTGAACAGCACGTAGCGTTGCGCAGTTGGAGGTGAGCCGCCAGCAGTGGTGGATGTGGGGAGAGAGATGGCGGAGATTTGTAATTTGTCATGAACTGCTATATTTACATATGATGATATCAAGGTAAATACATTGTTTGTTCTCTACTAATATCTTTCATTTGCTAACTATCCCTATCAGTAGTTAGTGCCTTCCATAGTTTGAATCTTTTATTTAGCTGGCAGTAGTGGCGCTCGCTGTATTGCAGTAGCTTGAGCAGCGAAGATTTTTGTGAGGTAAGTGATTTGTGAAAAGTATAGTTTAATGTTAGTCAGGGCCATTCTTTTGTAGGGACTTTTGAAAGTCAGATTGCGTTGCGCTAACAAAATATTGTGTGTCAGTTTAAGCACAGTCTTGTATAATTGTTCAAAGGGGAGGTTTCACATGATGCCGGGTGTTGGCCCTGTGTGCCTCGGTCGTATGCAGTCCTGATTGTGGCGCTCACCTGCACGGCGCCAAACACGCATACGACCATCATTGGCACCAAGGCAGAAGCGACTCTCATCGCTGAAGACGACACGTCTCCATTCGTCCCACCATTCACGCCTGTCGCGACACCACTGGAGGCGGGCTGCACGATGTTGGGGCGTGAGCGTAAGACGGCCTAGCGGTGTGCGGGACCGTAGCCCAGCTTCATGGAGATGGTTGCGAATGGTCCTCGCCGATACCCCAGAAGCAACAGTGTCCCTAATTTGCTGGGAAGTGGCGGTGCGGTCCCCTACGGCACTACGTAGGATCCTACGGTCTTGGCGTGCATCCGTGCGTCGCTGCAGTCCGGTCCCAGGTCGACGGGCACGTGCACCTTCCGCCGACCACTGGCGACAACATCGATGTACTGTGGAGACCTCACGCCCCACGTGTTGAGCAATTCGGCGGTACGTCCACCCGGCCTCTCGCATGCCCACTATACGCCCTCGCTAAAAGTCCGTCAACTGCACATACGGTTCACGTCCACGCTGTCGCGGCATGCTACCAGTGTTAAAGACTGCGATGGAGCTCCGTATGCCACGGCAAACTGGCTGACACTGACGGCGGCGGTGCACAAATGCTGCGCAGCTAGCGCCATTCGACGGCCAACACCGCGGTTCCTGGTGTGTCCGCTGTGCCGTGCGTGTGATCATTGCTTGAACAGCCCTCTCGCAGTGTCCGGAGCAAGTATGGTGGGTCTGACACACCGGTGTCAATGTGTTCTATTTTCCATTTCCAGGAGTGTATTACAGGACACACAAGAGTATACGCAACTGAAATAGCCGGAACCCTCGACAATCTCTGATGGCCAGCTTTGTTCACAAGGCTACGAGAACTGCAGACGACAACAGTTCTATACAGCAGCCAACTCGACTGCTGCAAAGACACAGTGGCTCAATGGGAAGCAAGAACACGAAGGTTATCAAGAAAAATAACTACAGGATGCCCACAATGTTCAATCTGCGGGAAACCTTTTTGGGATATTGCCACTGAACCACTTCTAAGCAATCTGGGCGAAGGTGTTGCGGTTAAGGGTATAATAGTTTATGCTGACGACTTGCTAGTGGTAATAACTGCAAAACCGAGAGCGCAACTCGAAGACAATACAAGGGTAAGTGACTGGGTGCAGTCTTAACAAGCTCACGATTTACTGATCGAAGGGGCACTGCAGAGAAACGTCGTTATTAGACTGAACAAAACTAGCAGACAGAGAAAAGTAACGACAAAGTACCTAGGGATACACCTAGACGAACGGTTGACATTCAACCAGCACATAAGACATGTTTATCTTTTGAATCTGCAGCGCTTGTCCTTTCTTTCCGCATTTCAATATTTCGTCGTGCAGTCGGGTATTCCCCAGCAAATTCTACAATAAATACAGGAACACCTTAATGAAACATCATAAGACAATCATCAACATACAGTTTAATAAAAACTGTCTATCTCATAATCTAATTCCACACTATATACAAAACTCTGTAAATAGCACCAAGTAAAGTGAAAAGGAAGGCGGAGATTATAAGGCTAAAACACGAAATTAACATGATATCCGTCTGCAAACTCGTGAAGAATATCAGCAGTTATTACGCCGGGAAAGTCTACGAAATCACGAAATTAACATCTTGACAAACCAAAATCACGTTTTTCTAAAAATCAAGAGAAGTGTTAAGTCGCCGATGAAATTTACATTTACGTCATTTGGTTTGTAGATGACAAGCTATCAGAGCGGGACACCATACTGTTGGTCCTGAAAAACCATATCAAATAAACTCACTATAAGAAGCAAAACGAACTTTCTTTAGGACTCACTTTGTTAAATCAGCTATATCCTAAAATAATTTCACCTTTTACAATTTTCAATAAACAAAAACCCACTGATGATAGCACAGAGCTGCTGAAGCATGTTTGGGTAAAAATAGAAAACAGTGTGTTTGCGAAAAGGAGGAACTCATATCCTATGAAATAGCATATAACACAATTGAAAAAGTGACAAGACCGATGCACTTACTTGATACGCTAAACTCAACTCACTACAGATTTTCATTACAGACACTAACTTTTCACGATGAGATGGTGAATGATCGAACTGTGTCAAATGGATATGCGCTCGAGTGTAACAGTAACTCTAAATACGACCACGCTATTAGTTTGCTTTCTGAATAAACATTATTTAAACAAAATCGCAACTGTGTGGCCTACATCATTTATGGAGCGTTAGTTTATTTCCCGATATTATTATTACTGTTATTATATGTTATATTAACTTTGTAGTTTGCGAACTTGCCATCAGCCAGACAATTTAACCAAGCGGTCACAAGTATATAATTTAGGTCGTGTAATGCGACACGCGCGTTTCAACCCCTAGACGAATTTGAGCCAAGACATTTCGACGAAGAGGAACCGAATCTATGGGATGTTGGCTCGCACATGCTAGTATGTCACCATCTTGTCGGCATAAGTTACTGCATTCTTCGTGGTATCAATAACCAGACAGCTCGCGAATACTCGACTAACTCAGTTGTACGCTGGTATTTCAGCCCACCAATAATAACTATTCCTTTCTTTTTCATGAGTAACTTTCAGGTGCGGAAGGGGTGGTCACTGGGTGCTGTTCTGGAATGCATCTAAAAGTAAATGATTACTCTCCAGTTCACAATTAAGTGCCTGGCAGAGAATTTATCGAACCACCTTCAACCTATTTCTCTGCCTTTCCACTCTCGAACAGCGAGCGCGGAAAAAAGAAGAACGTTTAAATCTTCCGTGCGCGCTCTGGTTGCCCTTATTTTACTATCACGATCACCTCACACTTTTCACACCATTCAGACATCTTTTCTAAATCGTTTTGCAGTTCGTTTTGATCTTCTGATGACTTTATTAGTCAATAAACGACAGCGTCATCTGCAAACAACCGAAGACGGCTGCTGAGATTGTGTCCCACAAACACAAACACACACACACACACACACACACACACACACACACACACACTATCCCCTCCACCTCCACCTCCACCGTAAACCCATCCTCCCATGATGCCCTATCGTTCATATAGATAAGGAACAGGAAAGGGCCTATAACACTACCTTTGGGAACGCCAGAAATCACTTCTGTTGTACTCGATGACTTCCCGTCAATTGCTAAGAACTGTGACCTCTCTGACAGGAAATCACAAATCCAGTAACATAACTGAGTCGATATTCCACAAGCACGCAACTTCACCACGAGCCGCTTGTGTGGTACAGTGTCAAAAGCCTTCCGGGAATCCAGAAATACGGAATCGATCTGAAATCTCTTGTCAATAGCACTCAACACCAGGTGAATAAGAGCTAGTTGTGTTTCACAGGAACGATGTCTTCTAAACCCATATTGACAGTGTGTCAATAGCGCGTTTTTAGTATGAAAGCTTTCACGACCGGGTGACATATCTTCTGGGAAACCTTCCGGGATGTAAGGTCGTGGTCCATGAAACTATTCAGCTTCTAACGTTTCGTCCAGAGCTACGCTGGACATCTTCAGAGGGGGGTTTCTCCTCCGGTGAGTCTTGCCGACTGACGGGTCGGACGTCTGAGAACGACTTATATATCGTAGAAAGTGGGCGTGACCAGAGTTACACGTGATATGCAGAGATAATCTTTGTCAATGATAAAACTTAACTATCGGTCGTAATCTCGTCACGAATAAAACTGTCTAGCAATTCTGTAGTGCTACTGTCCAAATATCACTAAGTTTCATGGTCTCTTCTTTCCGATTAAAATTATCCCTATGTTTATATATTTTAATTGCTTCTCTAAAAAGCCGTGGGTAATAGTTCGTCGTCGTAGATAAAATTTTTGTTTCGGAAAACTTCACTTGATGATTTCCTGGCTGATTAGGAAAAACAGATAAATCGGCTGTAGCAGAACACGCTTTTCAGCCAGGAAATCATCAAAGTGAAGTTTTCCGAAACAAAAATTTTATCTACGACGACGAACAAGACTCACCGGAGGAGAAACCCCCCTCTGAAGATGTCCAGCGCAGCTCTGGACGAAACGTTAGGAGCTGAAGAGTTTCATGGACCACGACCTTACATCCCGGAAGGTTTACCAGAAGATAGAATAGCCCGTTTTCTTCGAGGTAATTCATAATGTTCAAACACAATATATGTTTCAAAATCGTGCTGCATATCGAAGTTAACGATATGGGCCTGTAATGTAGTGGATTACTCCTACTATCTTTCTTGAATATTGGTGTGACCTGTGCAACTTTCCACATGAAGCATGCTGAGATAGTCCTCACAGTTGCGATAACGCTGAAGCCCGGATGGCTCAGTGGTTAACGCTCCTGTTTAGTAGGCAAAAGATTGCAGGTTCGAATTCTGGTCCGGTACACATTTTCACTCATCGTCGCTGATTGGGCACAATGTCACAATGCAGCTGAGAGCAGTGATCCCCTCACATTCATTTCATTTCTCTTCCTCTCCATCTTCATTAACATACACTACTGGCCATTAAAATTGCAACACCACGAAGACGATGTGCTACAGATGCGAAATTTAACCGACAGGAAGAAGATGCTGTGATATGAAAATGATTAGCTTTTCAGAGCATCCACACAAGGTTGATGCCAGTGGCGACACCCACAACGTGCTGACATCAGGAAAGTTTCCAACCGATTTCTCATACACAAACAGCAGTTGACCGGCGTTGCCTGGTGAAACGTTGTTGTGATGGCTCGTGTAAGGAAGAGAAATGCGTACCATCACGTTTCCGACTTTGATAAAGGTCGGATTGTAGCCTGTCGCGATTGCTGTTTATCGTATCGCGACATTGCTGCTCGCGTTGGTCGAGATCCAATGACTGTTAGCAGAATATGGAATCGGTGGGTTCAGGAGGGCAATACGGAAGGCCATGCTAGATCCCAACGGCCTCGTATCACTATCAGTCGGGATGACAGGCATCTTATCCGCATGGCTGTAACGGATCGTGCAGCCATGTCTCGATCCCTGAGTCAACAATGGGTACGTTCGCAAGACAACAACCATCTGCACGAACAGTTCGACGACGTTTGTAGCAAAATGGACTATCAGCTCGGAGACCGTGGTTGCGGTTACCCTTGACGCTGCATCACAGACAGGAACGCCTGCGATGGTGCACTCAACGACGAACCTGGGTGCACGAATGGCAAAACGTCCTTTTTTCGGATGAATCCAGGTTCTGTTTACAGCATCATGGTGGTAGCATCGGTGTTTGACGACATCGCGGTGAACGCACATTGGAATCGTGTATTCGTCATCGCCATACTGATGTATCACCCGGCGTGCTTTTATGGAGTGCTGTTGGTTACACGCCTCAGTCACCCCTTGGTCGCATTGACGGCACTTTGAACAGTGGACGTTACATTTCAGATGTGTTACGACCCGTGGCTCTACTCTTCATTCGATCCCTCCGAAACCCTACATTTCAGCAGGATAACGCACGACCGCATGTTGCAGGTCCTGTACGGGTCTTTCTGGATACAGAAAATGTTCGACTGCTGCCCTGGACAGAACATTCTCCAGTTCTCTCACCAATTGAAAACGTCTGGTCAATGGTGCCCGAGCAACTGGATCGTTACAATACGCCGGTGAGTACTCTCGATGAACTGTGGTATCGTGTTGCAGCTGCATGGGCAGCTGTACCTGTACAGAGTTGGTTGTTCTGGGTACTGATTTCTCAGGATCGATGCACCCAATTTGCCTGAAAATGTAATCACATGTCTGTTCTAGTATAATATATTTGTCCAATGAATACCCGTTTATCATCTGCATTTCTTCTTGGTTTAGCAGTTTTCATGGCCAGTAGTGTATACTAGATTCTATTATTAAAGAAATATTTGAGCGACTCACATATCTGTGAACATGCGCTCATACCTTTGTTAAGCTCCTTCAGTAGGGCACCATTTCAAATGTTTTCAGTAATCTTGACGTATGGAATCTGCATGTTATCTTTTATGTTTAGTTCGCAGTAAATGGAGATTGTAATGGTCTTGAGGTTTTAAAGTGATGAGAGAATATCTGAGGAAAATAAACGAGCAGATGAGAAGGGCGGTCTTCTGTGGGAACTTCAGAGCAGAAACCGCAACCAAGCTTCATCGCAAATTGTTTAAAAGCAGTCCGGCGGATGTAGATAGCTGAACGGTGGTTACTAGTGAGAGGTAATTTCTGTGGCTTGCGGGGCGAGCGTTCGTGTCCGGCGATTAGAGGGCGTGCTGGGGGCATCAGATGCAGAGCGCAGAGCAGACGTATAGCGTGATTTTGGGGAGTAATGGGCGCGCACGCCACGCGGCCCGCAGAGCGCGGCTGCTCAATTATTAAACGTCGGCCACTGGCGCAGCCCACAGATGGCGCCGATACGCGCCTGCAACCAGTGCCGCGACCAATCAGAGCTCGCCGCATCCATATTTAATGGCTGCGTTATCACTTCACAGTTTTCGCTCGACGCTGTCGGGTCACGACCCACGACACGCACACCGCTGCCATCTATTTCCCCTTTGTTTTTGTCGGCGCTGCGACAACGTCTTCATGAGGTTAAACAGACTGCCGTGTAGTGCGTTTACCTGTTCCAGTTTACAGCCCGCGATTATTCGTGATTCATATTTACGCCACTGGGCAATTTTCGCTCTGCTACTCGCGACAAGTAGAGTTATGACGCATGCGTGGTGTCTGCTGCAACAAAGCGACACAGGATTGACTGTCCCGGCTGCATGTGAGCAGGTCACAAATCGAGAGGGAACTTCGACAAATTAATAATGCGTTATCGATATATCAGTAGCGACATTTGATTTGAATTCGACGATCTTTCCTGGTTATTCTTTAATGGCTCTGAGCACTAGGGGACTTAACATCTCAGGTCATCAGTCCCCTAGAGCTTAGAACTACTTAAACCTAACTAACCTAAGGACAACACACACATCCATGCCCAAGGCAGGATTCGAACCTGCGACCGTAGCGGTCACGCGGTTCCAGACTGAAGCGCCTATAACAGCTCGGCCACCAGGGGCCGGCGGTTATTCTTTACGTCAGGTATGGACAAAAATGGAGTTCGTAAGGCTCTTGGGGCTTTTCTACTTATTTTCTTACTTACGCTGTATCCTATTCGTGTTTGAACTTAAATCGTATACCTGACGTAATGTAAACGAAATAGTGACGAGTCATTTGTTGCCTAAAGTGAATTATCTAGTTCGAACTAACGTAACATTCAGCTGACCTTTCACTTATTCTATGGAAGTAACTCTAAAGTATCTGTCGAAGGTTGTAAGTAAATAATAAGTTAGTTATTCATCTCTGTAATGTAATATCCTCTACTACACAAGTACTGATAAAGCTGGCTAGTATGCTGAAAGATCTTCGACAAGACGAAGAATAAATCTCCAAATGACTAGTAAAATAGACTGGAGAAAGAGATTCTTCTCAAGTTATGAACTACCAAGTATCCTAACAAGAAACCTGTCATATATCGAATGGGAGATACACAGCCATGTATGTAGGAGAGCCTGCATAGTTGAAAGAAGACCAGAAAATGACACGACAGTGCGGACCTTAATTCACCAAACACCTGACGGAAGAAATATTAGTCGGCCTGTGCAACTCATCAGTCCACTTGAAACTGACCACGGTGGGGCGAATATTAAGGACTGTAAATAGAGTCTGTTTTCCTTATTCATTTCTGTAATGTTATATGTTACGTATGTGGCGGAACTATGGGCCTCATGGAAAAAGGGTGACCCGGCTGAGTCACGCAATTTGGCTCTTGGTCTGATCACAAGGGGAGGCCATTAATGGCACGCGTGGGATCACCTAGGCTGGCGTGAGGTTCAATGAACTATAATTGACGGAATGTATCTGGAACATCTCAGGTGATTAGAAAGTTAGTATTGATTAGCGACTCAATAGGGTGCTATGTGCACAACGACCATATTCGTGAAATTGGAAGGAAGGTCAGCGTTGGTCGTAATTTTGATGGTTTATTGACAGCTAAATTGATTTTCAATCACATAGATTTTGCTGTCAATAAACCATCAAAATTACGGCCAACGCTGACCTACCTTCTAAAGAAAGTTAGTAGACAGGAATACAATTGAATACTTAGCTTTAATTCAGCATCAGCGGTGAACGTCGACCTTCACTTTGTACAATAATATTTACAAGTGCAGTTACAGACTGAACTGCGAATACTTCTTTACAATTCTGATTGCCTCACACATATAGATCAACTGTCAATGCATAAACTGTATGTGGCGCCTGGCTAGGTCGTAGCTACTAACTTAGCTGAAGGCTATGCTAACTAGCCTCTCTACAAATGAGATCTCTGAAGCTATAGCGAGTGAACCATTCCTATTAAAGTCGGCTGTAGAACTGGGCAGCTAGCTTGTCTCGTAAGACCAGCCGAGTGGCGGCGCTCGGTCTGCTAGCGTCGACAGTGGCGACTCGCGGGTCCGATGTGTACTGACGGACCGCGCCCGATTTGAAGCCTACAACCTGCGGTGACACCACATTATATCCTTGACTATAGAGGTAATAATAAAACTACAAGAAAATAGGCTTGGTGCATTACGTCCTAATCCACGATATACAACAATATCACTTAACAGCAATTATATGAAGAAATTTGGTCACCTAATACTGCGATATTCCTTTTAAGTAAGTACTTTTAATTAACAAATTGTGTCTGCCACATCAAAGGCCATCTATTCTCCGCAGAGCCTAATACAGATTAATGTGGCCATTTCAGAAGCACATCGATGCAGACACTTTCAGTGTTAAAAAAAAATAGTGGGATTCTCTATTTCCCAAACCTGCAATGCCTCTACGTAAAAGTCGGGCAGTTATTCCTGCAGCTCTCGTTGATAAATTTCACCTGTAAATTTGCTATATTTGAAATCGGTCGCCAGATCCTTTAGACCAATTATTTTTATTTTACTTCAACCTGTTTGTTATCATTATTTTTGTTCACCCTAGTTTTCTACTTTAGTAAATACCAAGAAGACGAAACACTCATTAGTTCCCTTTTTGCAAATCAGTACAAGGTATCTCTCATTACAAAACGTAGCTAAGCTTGTATGTGCTACTGTTGTGGCTAAATCAGTTCAAAACTTTTGCTCAAATCGTCCATGAAGTAGCAACATAATGTGGGATCACTCCTACTAGTGAATACAGAGGAACATGACTCTATGTTGTAGCTTTCGCGGTTTAATAGGATGCACTTACGGACAAGTAAAGCTGTCTTTAGTTTATTTCGTAGATAAAAAATGTGCAAGATAAGGTATTACAGTTACATAAATACCTTGATGAAATTGTTGAAAAAGTAACCCATAAATGAAGGTTTGGTTCTACAGAACACAATCAGTTACCAAGCTTTACGACCAACGTTTCTGAAGACATTGGCATGGAGATTTTGTATGGAAGTGAAATGTGGACGATGATATGAACAGAACAGAAGCTATAATGACATGTTTACCCCAACGCCCCCCCCTCCCCCTCCCTCTGGTGGTGTTGGGGCTAGAATAGACCCGCGGTCCTTCCTTGCCTGTCATAATAGGAGTCTTTATTTGCTCACTTTTTTGCCTTGGTATTTTAACTGTTTTCTGGACTTCTGAAGGCTTTCGCTCTTTTAGATTTTTTAACGCATTTTCCTCACCTATATAAATTTTGGTCCCCCATTTTGGGTTGGGCCTCCACTTTCCAAATTTTACGGAAGTGTGGACAGTTTGCGTAAGGACGCGTTACTGGTGTGCTTAACTCTGCACCGTGCGCTGTTATCTTTTGCATCTACCAATCAAGTGGATCTATCTCTGCACCCTCGCGATGGCCAGTCCGTCCGGGTGGGGTTGTCATGTGCCCTCTCGGTGGTAGCCCCAGATAACACAGGGATCGCACTGTAACCTCCCCGTGTCAGCCACTTCGCAGTACAGTGACTTAGGGCAACGGCTAATGTGCCAGGTGGCCTTTGCCTCGGCGGGGAGAGCTTCCGATCTGGATGAGCGACATCGGGGCGGATGACCTGCAGTGAAACAGATCAAACTCAAAGGTAGCCGTGCAAACACCGCCGTCTCAACAGTCAGACACACTGATATTATTGCAGAGGTTTACAATCCTATGGCACTTCCGTCTTTCACCATGCCTCAAGACGAGAACCAGCTAAGGAAAAGTGGAAGTGAACAGTTTGCCGAGTTCTTGAATTGTTCCCGAAATGAAGGCGGATCTTTCGATACAACGAAGCCACCGTTTACTGACGAAAATGTTGAAGATCGATTTGGGGAGGTTGCTGCAGTAGAAAAGACGAGAAATGGATCTTTGCTGATCAAAAAATCGCACGCCAACCAATCACGAGCGCTTCAGGCCTTTTCCAAGATAGAAGTTTTGCCAGTCACCACTTCTCCTCATAACAAGCTCAATTGAATTCAAGGTGTTACCTTCCATCCGGACTTATCGCTACAAACTGATAAAGAGCTGCGTGCTAATCTGGCGTAGCGTAGAGTCCATTTTGTTCGCCATATCCAGAAGGGTCACAGGAGCTTTTATCCTAGTCTTCGACGGCAACATTATGCCTGAGAAGGTTAAGGTCATGATTAATAGGTGTGGTGTCACGCCTTATTTTCCTCCTCCGATAGGATGTTTTAAATGCCAGAGGTTCAGACACATGTCCCTCGCCCCCCCCCCCCCCCTCCCCCCGTTCTAATGAGACTGTCGGGCATGTGGACGGGCGTCCCCTTGAGGGCATCTCGTGTGACCAACCCCATCAACTGCCCAAAAAGCAGCCTCCTAGACCACAGCAATGCTCTTTGATTAAGAGGGAAAAGAACATTGAAGAATATAAAATGCTTGACCTCCTGTATTATCAGTATGCAAGGCAAAGTTTGAAAGACTTCATCCGACTGATAGCCTCTCAAATTTTGCGCCCCCTGTGTCGCAGTCCGCCCCTTACGCGGTGATGAGATCTCACACGACACCTCCTGTCCCTGGTCGTGTTCCAGGGCCTGCATCACAGCTGAGGTAGGTAATGTCAGCTACCATGCCCCTACCCCTTATAGCACCGGTGGTTCTCACATAGTCGGTGCAGCCAGAGATGCCTAGTCATCCTAAGGCGCCATCAGGGAAGGTGGCCCCTCTTAAAGCAAGGACCAACAGTCACACCCTTAAGGCCAAAGTAAAGTACGGTCCTCTTCGCTCCCGGAACATAAAATGGGAAAAATCATCACAGAAATCGAAGTCTCACAGTGATAAGAAGCGTATGAAGAAAGATAACGCTTCGAATGTTCCGCTGCGCACTCCTGCGAAGGTCGACCCTATGCAGGTTGACGACGGATCACACAATTATGCGGACTGCGACCTACTAGCGAAGTGATCACACTCATCTTTTCCATTGGCCACTTTCTCAGAGCTGACTGCAACACTCCTTCAGTGGAACTGTAACGGCTACTATTGCCATCTGACAGAACTCCGTCGTTCACTGGCTACTTATTCCGTAATTGGTATAAGTTGACAGGAACACACCTCCATACTCTGGAAAACTATTAGCCCTATTGTACCAATCGCGTTAACGTAGAGAGAGTTTCCGGTGGGATCTGTGCCCTCATACGCTGTGTTCAGTGGGCAGTGCCTCTTACCACTGCACTAGAAGCTGTGGCCGTTAGGATCTACCTGTGTGTGTGTTTGGATGACAATCTGTAATGTTTATCTACCCTCAGACTGACCTTTCCGTTATCACGAGCTGTTAGTGGCCATGATAGGGGAGCCCATAATCTTCTGAGGGGCAGAGACACTTTTTCTCACAGAGGCCGAGTACTAGAACACCTCCTTTCAAAATTGGACGTCTTCCAGCTCAACACTGGATCTGCAGTACATTTCAGTGACGACCACGGAACCTACTCAACTCTTGACTCATAGTTTACAGCCCATGTAACTTACCACTGATACAGTGGCGCGTCCATGGCGACGTCTGTGAGAGTGACCATTTTCCTTTCGTTCTCTCCCTTCCCACTCCTGGACATCTACAACTCGCTCCACACTGGTCGCTTTGGAAAGCTGACTGGCAGGATTTCTCCTCTACAGTCACTTTTGCAGCCAACAGACACATATCGACAGACTGGTACGGGATACTGTTGATACTATTATTCACGCATCATTCCGACGACCAGTGGCGCCATGATGGCCTGACATATAGCCACAGCTATCAGGGAACGCCACAGGACGCTTAAATGGCTATTTAATAGGATTCAAGAGACGCCGGGCGAAAGCACTGTTTTTAATTAAGAAAATGAAGCACGAGTGTTGGGAGCAATATGTATCATCTATGCGATCCCACATCCCGTCGTCCCAAGTATGGACTAAACTAGTCCGTATTAGCGTCCATCCACCACCCACGGCGATTCCTGGTATCGTTGTCAGTGGTAAAATTCTGCACTGATCACTGATCCCGTGGTACTTGCCCAAGATTTTGCATCTCACTTTGCTGATGTGTCCGCTTGCAGTAGTTACCATCCTCATTTCCTGATCCAGAAACACCTCACGTCCTATCTAGCGAATGAGAGTTTCGCAGAGCTTAGGCAGAGTGTCGAGAAGCGGCCCCTGGACCAGACAAAATCCACAATCAAATGTTCACATATGTCCGAGCCGGCAGTATAGAATTCTCGGGAAGGAGTGTTTCCCTCTCAAGGACAGGACGGTATTATTATTCCTATCCCGAAGCTGGGGTTAGACCCAGGACTACGGGCCAATATCTCTGACGAGTGGGCTGTGTAAGCTATTCCAACGAATGACCTGAAGGTGGAGGGCATATATAACGATTCCAAAGTGACTATCGGGCTTTCCGCACCACCACATATCATGGAATCTGCGGTGTGCAGTGCTTTGGAGCATCTCCAACATCTGATTGCTGTGTTCTTTAACCTACAGAAGGCATACGATACCACCTGGGGACATCACATCGTATCTACACAGCATGAGTGGGGTTTCTAGGCCGTTTTCAAATTTTTATCCAGAATTTCCTATATCTTCGACTTTTTCGGGTCCGGATAGGTTGGACTCTCAGCAACCAACATATACAGGAAACTGGAGTCCCTCAGGGATCGGTTCTGAGCGTAACGCTGTTCGCTATCGCCATCAATGGTATCGTAAATGCAGTGGGCCCTACAGTCGCTACGGTGCCGGCCGCGATGGTCTCGCGGTTCTAGGCGCGCAGTCAGGAACCGTGCGCCTGCTACGGTCGCAGGTTGGAATCCTGCCTCGGGCATGGATGTGTGTGATGTCCTTAGGTTAGTTAGGTTTAAGTAGTTCTAAGTTCTAGGGGACTGATGACCACAGCAGTTGAGTCCCATAGTGCTCAGAGCCATTTGAACCATTTGAACCTACAGTCGCTCAAGCACTGTTTGTGATGATCCTTGCCCGCACTGTGCACGCCTGATCGACAACTTGCGTTGGCTGACTGGAGAGTATATGACTGGGTCCTGGATCATGGCTATCAGTTTTCTCCTACAAAATCACGAGTACTACACTTTTGTCTTCTTTGAACTATGCACCCGCACCCAGAAATTTATCTTGGTGTCTAGTTGCTTGAAGTCGTTGAAATGTTTCAATTCTTAGGTATTTTATGAGACAACGAACTAACTTGGCTGCCACACGTCCGCCGGCTCAAGGCAGCTTGCATGAAGAAGCTAAATTCTCTCCGTTTTCTTAGTAACTCCTCATAGGGCGCGGACCGTATTCTTCTTCTGAGATTTTACAAAGAGCTGATTTTATCCCGCTGTGGATGTGTTGTCCATGGGTCGGTAGCACCGACCGTACTGGGCTTGCTGGATCCTGTTCACCACACTGGCGCGCAGTTGGGAATGGGGGCATTCTGTACCAGCCCTGTTGACAACGCTCTGCTGGAACCTGGTGTCCCACCACTCAGGGTAGACAACAGCAGCCTTGGCTAATTACGCAGTCACTATCTGTCAGATGCCTACTCACCCATACCCATGTTACTCAGCTCTGTTCCACGACCAACAGGTCACACTGTTTGCACACCGCCTAAAATTGGGTAGACCGGCTGGGATCCGACTCGATACTTTTCTGAAGGCCTCCAACATTCTCCTTTTGTCTGTGCTCCTAGGGCTCACTCTCGACGCCCCCCACACTCCTGTGATATGGATGGCCCTCTTTTGTGGCCCCAAGAAGGATGCTGATCCTACCCTTCTCCGACACCTGTTTCGTTCGATCGTCCACGATTGTTCTAATTCGGTATGCATCTACGCGGACGGATCGAAAGTGAACGAGAGGGTCACACTTTCGCACATTTAAGGAGATATGAGAAGCACTCTTCGACGAGTTCCTACAGTACAGGGCTATTACAAATGATTGAAGCGATTTCATAAATTCACTGTACCTCCATTCATTGACATATGGTCACGACACACTACAGATACGTAGAAAAACTCATAAAGTTTTGTTCGGCTGAAGCCGCACTTCAGTTTTCTGCCGCCAGAGCGCTCGAGAGCGCAGTGAGACAAAATGGCGACAGGAGCCGAGAAAGCGTATGTTGTGCTTGAAATGCACACACATCAGTCAGTCATAACAGTGCAACGACACTTCAGGACGAAGATGGTATGCGCAGTTTAAAGCTTCTGGATGCCTCTGTAAGGGGAAATCAACGGGTCGGGCTGCAGTGAGCGAAGAAACGGTTGAACGCGTGCGGGCAAGTTTCACGCGTAGCCCGCGGAAGTCGACGAATAAAGCAAGCAGGGAGCTAAACGTACCACAGTCGTTTACAATTGCTACAAGCCCTGACACCCGATGACAAAGTCAAACGCTTTGAATTTTCGGCGCGGTTGCAACAGCTCATGGAAGAGGATGCGTTCAGTGCGAAACTTGTTTTCAGTGATGAAGCAACATTTTTTCTTAATGGTGAAGTGAACAGACACAATGTGCGAATCTGGGCGGTAGAGAATCCTCACGCATTCGTGCAGAAAATTCGCAATTCACCAAAAGTTAACGTGTTTTGTGAAATCTCACGGTTTAAAGTTTACGGCCCCTTTTTCTTCTGCGAAAAAAAACGTTACAGGACACGTGTATCTGGACATGCTGGAAAATTGGCTCATGCCACAACTGGAGACCGACAGCGCCGACTTCATCTTTCAACAGGATGGTGCTCCACCGCACTTCCATCATGATGTTCGGCATTTCTTAAACAGGAGATTGGAAAACCGATGGATCGGTCGTGGTGGAGATCATGATCAGCAATTCATGTCATGGCCTCCACGCTCTCCCGACTTAACCCCATGCGATTTCTTTCTGTGGGGTTATGTGAAAGATTCAGTGTTTAAACCTCCTCTACCAAGAAACGTGCCAGAACTGCGAGCTCGCATCAACGATGCTTTCGAACTCATTGATGGGGATATGCTGCGCCGAGTGTGGGAGGAACTTGATTATCGGCTTGATGTCTGCCGAATCACTAAAGGGGCACATATCGAACATTTGTGAATGCCTAAAAAAACTTTTTGAGTTTTTGTATGTGTGTGCAAAGCATTGCGAAAATATCTCAAATAATAAGTTATTGTAGAGCTGTGAAATCGCTTCAATCATTTGTAATAACCCTGTATATACACTGCAGACTTGTTTGCCACCTCAAATCCCTAGCCAACATATCCTCATGTTGCCAACATCCAGGACCTACCGATGGACCTGTACAGCTCTGGAAAGACAGCGACCTCCACTCTGGACACCAAGCCACATATACATTCCAGGAAATGAACTCACCTACAGTCTAGGTAAAGACGCGGCTACAGATGATCGACGTTGGAATACCGGGAACAGCCTTACGGTTACAACTCCGACGCAACATTTTGAGGCTCTGGGAATTCGAATGGCAAACTACTATGACCCACAACAAGTTGAGTGTGATAAAGGGGTCCCCTAAGGTGTGGCATACATCTTTCCCGGCCTCTCGGAATGATGCCATTGAGTTGTGCCGACTACGCTTCGGCCACAAGAGACTCACCCCTGATTTCCTTCTGCATCGTGAGGATCCTCCCCACTGCAGCTGCGGTAGTCCACTGACGACATCGCATGTTCCTTTTGAGTGCGCCCTACTTGTCGGTCTGCGGCACACTCTCGGCTTCACTACCTCATTACCTCAGATTCTCCGGCCGGTATGGCCGAGCGGTTCTAGGCGATTCAGTCTGGAACCTCGTGGCCACTACGGTCGCAGGTTCGAATCCTGCCTCGGGTATGGATGTGTGTGTTGTCCTGAGATTAGTTAGGTTTAAGTAGTTCTAAGTTCTAGGGGACTGATGACCTCAGATGTTAAGTCCCATAGTGCTCAGAGCCATTTGAACCTCAGATGCTTGCGGATGACGAGACAGCCCCTATCAAAGTGTTGCATTTCCTCAGGAGAGCGGATTTTACACTTAACTATAATACTCCTCCACTTTCAGTGTTCGGGTGGTTCTGGAGGGGGGGGGGGGTGGGAACGAGCCTCCCCCCCCCCCCCCATGGCGTTTACCCCTCTCCCCCCACGCGACCATTGGTTACTTTCTTCCCCCCACACTTTGCTCTGCCTTTAGACCGTCTTGTGCAAGATGCTGCCTGGGTTAAATGGCTCTGAGCACTATGGGACTCAACTGCCGTGGTCATCAGTCCCCTAGAACTTAGAACTACTTAAACCTAACTACTCTAAGGACATCACACACATCTATGCCTGAGGCAGGATTCGAACCTGCGACCGCAGCAGTCGCACGGTTCCGGACTGCGCGCCTAGAACCGCGAGACCACCGCGGCCGGCCTTGCCTGGGTTATCTCTATTTTCTTTTACCTATCGTGTTACAACTACTGTCAAGCCCTTTTTAAAACTCTTATATAGTTGGAGCAATCAAGTCTCGACTTGTCCGCTTCTTACCTTTTTAGTATTTCTCTCATGAAATAGAGGGAGTGATGACACAGTAGTTTAGTCCTTGTAAACACATAACCATCATTATCATCACCAGCTAATGAGGTGATACTGAACTGAATGGGGGAAGAAGAAACTCATGGCACGACTTGAGTAAAGTGTATATCTGCTTTAGTTAACACTCTGATAAACCAAGGAATCATCAGTTTGGTAATCGAAGGGAGTGTGGGAAGGGAAGGGAGAGTAGAAATTTTAGAGGGAGACCAAGATTTGAGTACAGTAAGCAGGTTCAAGTTGATGTATGTCGCAGTAGCTAAGCAGACACGAAGAAGCTTGCACAGAATACACAGGAGTGGAGAAATGCATCAAACCAGTCTTCGGAGTGAAGGCAACAACCAAAACAGCAACGTACGTTTCGTAGCGGATTCGTTCATTCGTACGGGAGTGGGAAGGAAACGTACGTTCGACTCCACATGTCACATGATACAAGAGTGGCAATATGCACTATACAGAGATCAGGTAATACAGTTTCCAGGTTCAGGCAACTTATTACTTCCCCCTATAAGGTGTGACATTTCAATCTGTATGGAAAATCCAACAACTTAAAAAAGAGGTTGGAGCTAGTTTGCTAGTTTGGAAATGGCTATTTGGTAGAACATGAAATTAAATCATATGTGCAGTGATGTCGGTCGCAAAGTGCACAGAAAAGTACAGCGAGTAGTATCTTCAGCGATACTATACTTCTGTACTTCCCCCGTGTTTGGCCCACAGTCCCGTTGTTGAGTGAATGTAGCATATGTTTCCTTGCACACATGTGCCGTGCATTGTCAACACGAACCAGAATATCCTCCTTAAAACATTTTCTGCCGCATCCACATACAGCTAAATGCACCGGCCTCAGTCAGTTTGCTATCCTATACTCTCAAACTCGGGCGTTAATTTTTTTAGTAAAACGCTGCCCAAGTAAAAAAGTAGGAGAGGAACTGTGAGCTGCAAATAATTTCTGTTTTCCGCAGGAGGTGTTTCCGTACACATTGAAAGTCACCCTGTATATCTGACAGGGATAAAATACAGAATGCGAAAGATAATTTAGAAATAGGACAGAAACCAGACGACAGTAATAAGAGTTGAAGAACAGGAAAGGGAGGAAATAGTTGAGAAGGGAGTGAGATGGGTTCTAGAATAACCTCGATGTTATTCAATTTGTACATTGTCCAAGCAATAAATAAGACAAAGAAACTGAAGTTCAGGCAGAAGGCACAAAAACTTTGAGATTTGTCAGTGACACTGCAATACTGTTAGAGACGGCAAAAGACTTGGAATGTCAGTTGAACGGAACACATAGCATCATGAAAAGAGGTTATAAGATGAATATCAAGAAAATTAAAACAGCGGTAATGAAATGTAGCCGAATTGAATCAGGTGTTGCAGAGGGAATTAGATTATGAATCGATACGCTAAGAGTTCTAGAAGTGTTTTGGTATTTGGGCAACAAACAACTGACGACGGCCAAAGTAGAGAGAATGTAAAGCGCAGATTGGCAACAGTAAAGAAATACTTTATGAAAGAGAGAAATTAGTTAACATGAATATCAATTTAAGGGTTAGGAAGTATTTCCTGAAGACATTCGTAGGGATTGTAGCCTCGAACAGAAGCGTAATGTTGACGGTGTACGGTTCAGACAAGAAGAGAAGGCTTTGTAATCCGGTCATATAAAAGAATGCTGAAGCATAGTTGAGTAGATAGAGGAATTGTTGAAAAGATTCTGAGAAAATAAATATATGGCGCAACTTCGCTAAAAGAAGTATAAAATTTCTCCAGTGTTTGTGTATTACTGTATGGTGCTTTTAATTCTTTCCCTAAAACAGTCTTGCTTTCTCTAGCCTTTCCTCGTCTGGGTGGGACGAGTTTATCATTAACAAATTTACGTCGTGGAGGATATGACTCCGGAAACAAAAATCTCAGTATCCGTTAGTAATGTACAGAAGACACTGGACAGATTTTAGTAATTATTTTCTCTTTTTTTCTGGCCTTTATCCCGCATGTTTGCGGAGTCGTCATGTTAATTACTTGATTTGGCAATGTTGTGTTAGAGAGTGGGCCGGACAGCCTCCCCGTCACCACCCCCTCCTCCTTCCTATGAACAGAATTAGTGCACCCGTCCGCGTTTAGTGTTATCCCAGGTGAAAGTGTGAGAGAATTTTTTTTTCCCCAAATGTTTGGGAATCGTGTTAGTGGGGTAAGACACGGGTACCAGCCCGCAATTCACCTATGCGGATGTTAGGAAACCGCCTAAAACCCACATCTAGATTTGCCAACAGACAGGCCCTCGTCGTTGATCTGCCGCACGGATTTGATACGGGCCCGGCGTGCCTCCCCGAATCTGTAAAACGCCGAGCTAACGCGCGAGGCTATCTGGATAGATAATAGATTCTAATGATTGCCTTTAGTCTATTATATCCTAGATCTTTCCTGGCAGATATGAGACTGAATATAAACAAATTCGTGTAAATGCTATTCTCTATAAATAAAAGGCAATGTCCTGACTGACTTAATGCGTCATCATCGTCCAGCAAAAACCGCGAAGGATAGAAACTTTTAATTTGGAGAAGCTGTGGATCCTATACCTAGGCGTCAGGTAAAGAGAGATTTTTTTTGAAATACCAACCCTAAGGGGGTGAAATAGGGGATGAAGGGTTTTTTCGAAAAATGGCGCTATTAAGACAAGCTAGACCTACCGAAAATGGTATTTGATTTCTCTGTCAGAAGTAAAGAAACACGTGTCCAGCATTTTTGGTATTTCAACCCAATGAGAGTGAATTAGTAGGTGAAAGCTTTCTTCGAAAATATATCGTTATTAAAGAACTACTGAAGTATTTTTAAAGGTACATCTGTGAACATTGGTATTTGGCGTTTCAGAGTTTTTGGAAATTGAACCGCCGATGGGGTGAAACAGAGGGTGAAATGTTTTGTGAAAATATTTTATTATGAAAAGATTTTTAAAGCTAAACATATGAAAATTTAAATTTGACTTCTAAGTTAGAAATAAAAAAATACGTGTTTTATTGTTTTCGGAAATTCGACCCCTTTGGAGGTGAAACGGGGGGGGGAGTGGAGTTGTTTTTGTGAAGGTATTTCATTGTGCAAACATTTTTCAAGTTAAATCTATGAAAATTTTTATTTGGCTTCTCTGTAAGAAATAAAACATACGCATGTCACTTTTTTAATGGATATTCAACTCCTAAGGGGTGACACGTTTTATGAAAATATTTCACTGCAACAACATTCTTAAATCTATACCTTTGAAAACTGGTGTTTGGCTTCTCAGCTAGAGATGAAAAGAGACGTATTTCACTGTTTTATAAAATTCAGTCGCTAAGGAGGTGAAACAGTGCCATACTGGTTCACTGACTCATCGTAGCCCAGCCCAAACCGCTAAGGGTAGAAACGTGAAGTTCGGAAAGTGTGTAGATCTTATACTGTAGACATCGTTTAAGAACAGATTGTCCGCAATCCCACTCCTAAGGGGGTGAAATAAGGGATGAAAGTCTTTTTGAAGGTATGCCACTATTAAGGAAATTTTTAAGCTAGAACTACCAAAACTGGTGTTTGGTCTCTCAGCCAAAAAATAAAAAATACGTGTTTCAGCATATTTGGAAATTGAACCAATAAGTGAGAAAAGTGTGGGTGAAAGTTTTTTACAAAAGAATAATTACTAAAGGACCACCAAAGGATTTTAAGGCTACACCTATGACAAATGGTATTTGACTCCTTGCTTAGAAATTTAAAAAAAAAAAACGTGTTTCAGTGTTTCTGGAAAATCAACCCCTAAGAGGATGCAATAGGGAATAAAAATTTTTAAGAAACTACTCTGTTACATTAAAAAAAATTAGAGCTAAATTTATGAAAATTGATTTCCACTTCTCCGTTAGATATAACTAAATATTTGGTAGGGGATGGAAGTTGCCATGCAAATACCTCCACAGGAACGCAAACTGCATGATTAACAAAAAATTTGGACTCCAGTTACAAGAATCGGTGTTCGGTCAGGAGCACATTCGGAAAAGAGCAAGCTTGTGTCGACTTAATAAGCGTGGAAAGCTTAGAAGGTGTTACAGTTTATGAACAACACAAAATTTCGATTTAATAAAAACAAAAGCAGAAAAAATCGCTGCAGGCCATACTGTCTGCGCGAGTGAAGCGGCCGGCGCTAAGCTACTACACTACTGCCCATTAAAATTCCTACACCACGAAGATGACGTACAGACGCGAAATTTAACCGACAAGAAGAAGATGCTGTGATACGCAAATGATTAGCTTTTCAGAGCATTCACACAAGGTTGCCGCCAATGACGACACTTACAACGTCCTGATATGAGGAAAATTTCCAACTGATTTCTCATACAAAAACAGCAGTTGACCGACGTTGCCTGGTGAAACGTTGATGTGATGCCTCGTGTAAGGAGGAGAAATGCGTACCATCACGTTTTCGACTTTGATAAGGGATTGTAGCCTATCGCGATTGCGGTTTATCGTATCGCGACATTGCTGCTCGCGTCGGTCGAGATCCAATGACTGTTACTAGAATATGGAATCGGTGGGTTGAGGAGGGTAATACGGAAAGCCGTGCTGGATCCCAGCGGCCTCGTATCACTAGCAGTCCAGATGACAGGCATCTTATCCGCATGGCTGTAACGGATCGTGCAGCCACGTCTCGATCCCTGAGTCAACAGAAGGGGACGTTTGCAAGACAACAACCATCTGCACGAACAGTTCGACGACGTTTGCAGCAGCATGGACTATCAGCTCGAAGACCATGGCTGCGATTACCCTTGATGCTGCATCACAGACGGGAGCGCCTACGATTGTGTACTCAACGACGAACCTGGGTGCACGAATGCCTAAGCGTCATTTTTTTCGGATGAATCTAGGTTCTGTTTACAGCATCTTGATGGTCGCATCCGTGTTTTGCGACATCACTGTGAACGCACATTGGTAGCGTGTGTTCGTCATCGCCATACTGGCGTATCACCCAGCGTGATGGTATGGGGTGCCATTGGTTACACGTCTCGGTCACCTCTTGTTCGCATTGATGGCATTTTGAACAGTGGACGTTACATTTCAGATGTGTTACGACCCGCCGGCCGAAGTGGCCGTGCGGTTAAAGGCGCTGCAGTCTGGAACCGCAAGACCGCTACGGTCGCAGGTTCGAATCCTGCCTCGGGCATGGATGTTTGTGATGTCCTTAGGTTAGTTAGGTTTAACTAGTTCTAAGTTCTAGGGGACAAATGACCTCAGCAGTTGAGTCCCATAGTGCTCAGAGCCATTTGGACCATTTTTTTGTTACGACCCGTGGCTCTACCCTTCATTCGACCCCTGCGAAACCCTACATTTCAGTAGGATAATGCACGACCGCATGTTGCAGGTCCTGTACGGGCCTTTCTGGTTACATAAAATGTTCGACTGCTGTCCTGGACGGCACATTCTCCAGATCTCTCACCAATTGAAAACGTGTGGTCAATGATGGCCGAGCAACTGGCTCGTCACAATACGCCAGTCACTACTCTTGATGAACTGTGGTATCGCGTTGAAGCTGCATGGGCAGCTGTACCTGTACACGCCATCCAAGCTCTGTTTGACTCAATGGCCAGGCGTATCAAGGCCGATATTACGGCCAGAGCTGGTTGTTCTTCTGGGTACTGATTTCTCAGGAGCTATGCACCCAAATTGCGGAAAATGAAATCACATATCAGTTGTAGTATAACATATTTGTCCAATGAATAGCCGTTTATCATCCGCATTTCTTCTTGGTGTAGCAATTTTAATGGGCGGTAGTGTATTACATATGGCACCGTACCGATTAGCTTGAACATGTTAGCGGATTACAATTTCCATTCATTTCATTACTATCAGCGAGGGACGAACAAGCGAATACGTCTCAGCCGTTTGAAAAGTTAGCTAGAATTGTTCATTATCTCTGTCATCGGATAGAGGGTCACAAAATGAATTACAGGGTATTACAATTATTATCTCTGACTTACGTAATCGTAGGCTGATTTACTCCATTGATCGGATTGCTAAATACTTCGCGTTTGGAATTCAGAGTTTGTTCACAAATTTCTTAGACAGTTTGTGTGTCACTGAATGAATCGGAGGTTACCGCAGAGATCGTTACCTTACACTTACACTCCCAAAGTGAAACGTGCCTCCTTTCCGGTAAGAAACGCAGAGGAGCGTGTCAGTTGGCGGGCAGTTAGGACTACAAGGGCGGCGCTTCCGCCCCTGTGTTCCTACAGGGGTGACGCGGGCAAGGGCGAGGGGCGCCGTGTGTGTGTCGTGATCATTGGGCACGCGATTGCTGCCTCCGCGGGGCCTTAAATTATCGTGCCGCCGCCGCCGCCGCGCCGCTGGTTTAAAATTTATAAAGAAAGGCGGGGGTGAGAGGCAGGGAGGCAGGGACGCGACGCTGGGGCTGGGGGCTCGTCCCTGGGGATGAAAGGGCGCGGCCGGCCCTGCGGGTGATAATCCGCCGGCAGCGGCAGTCGAGGCCCTACGGTAATTACCGATAGGCCAAGGAGGCGGGGGAGGAGGAGGAGGCGGCACGCACGCGCTGGAGTCTGTCGACTGGCGACCGAGGAGGTGCCGGCAAGTGCTGGCCACTGGTTTCCGCACCTGGAAAGAACGCGCTTCCCGAAAGTTGCTCGCTGATCACAACTGTGTCCCCTACCGGGTCTCGAACCTGAGACCTCTGCCTTTCGATGACAAGTGCGGGCAGGAGTCGAAACCCGAGGCCTCGCCACGATGCCTTCCCCTTCTCGTCCTTGAACCATCCATTCCAATATTGTGTGTGATTTGTGTGTATGTGTGTGTGTTTGTGTGTGTGTGTTTGTGTGTGTGTGTGTGTAGAGCAGGAAGGCCAGTTAAACAAAACACCTTTACTGTATACACATTAAAAAAAGTTTTGCATCACGACGGTTCACACAGTTCCGGAACCTGCACAGAAAACTGGAATAGAGATCAACGTAAACATCATTTCCGCCCTTTTTATTGCTCATGAAAACTACCCATTGCATGCTGTACCACCATACAGCAAGACCTTCGGAGGTGGTGGCCCAGACTGCTGTACACACCGATACCACTGTTATCCAGTAGAACGTCCTCTTGCATTGATGCATGCCTGAATTCGTCGTGGCATACTATCGACAAGTTTATCAAGGCACTATTCGTCCACATTATCCCACTCCTCAACGGCGATTCGGGGTAGATGCCTCAGAGTGGTGGGTGGGTCACGTCGTCCATAAACAGCCCTTTTCAATCTCTCCCAGGCATGTTCGATAGGGTTCATATCTGGAGAAAATGCTGGCCACTCTAGTCGAGCGATGTCGTTATCCTGAAGGAAGTCATTCACAAGCTGTGATCGATGGGAGCGCGAATTGTCGTCAATGAAGACGAATGCCTCGCCAATATGCTGCCTATATGGTTGCACTATCGGTCGGAGGATGGCATTCACGTATCGAACAGCCTTTACGGCTCCTTCCATGACCACCAGCGGCATATGTCGGCCCCACATAATGCCACCCCAAAACAACAGGGAACCTCCACCTTGCTGCACTCGCTGGACTCTGTGTGTAAGGCGTTCAGCCTGACCAGGTTGCCTCCGAACACGTCTCCGACGATTGTCTGGTTGAAGGCATATGCGACACTCATCGGTGAAGAGAACGTCATGCCCATCCTGAGCGGTCCATTCGGCATGTTGTTGGGCCCATCTGTACCGCGCTGCATGGTGTCGTGGTCGTAAAGGTGGACCTCGCTACTGACGTCGGGGGTGAAGTTGCGTATCATGCAGCCTAATGCGCAAAGTTTGAGTCGTAACACGGCGTAGTGTGGCTGCGTTATTCAACATGGTGGCGTTTCTGTCAGGGTTCCTCCGAGCCATAATCCGTAGGTAGCGGTCATCCACTGCAGTAGTAGCCCCTGGGCGGCGTGGGCGAGGCATGTCATCGACAGTTCCCGTCTCTCTGCATATCCTCCATGTCCGACAACATCGCTTTGGTTCACTGCGAGACGCCTGAACACTTCCCTCGTTGAGAGCCCTTCCTGCGACAACGTAACAATGCGGACGCGATCGAACCGCGGTACTGACCGTCTAGGCATGGCTCAACTACAGACAACACTCGCCATATACCTCCTGCCTGGTGGAGTGACTGGAACTGATCGGCTGTCGGACCCCCTCCGTCTAATAGGTGCTGCTCATGCATGGTTGTTTACATCTTTGGGCAGGTTTAGTGACATCTCTGAACAGTCAAAGGGACTGTGTATGATATACAATACGCACAGTCAACATCTATCTTCAAGAGTTCTGGGAACTGGGGTGATGCAAAACTTTTTTTGATGTGTGTACAAAGATGCTCCTCTAGGGGTAACTCAACAACAAACAATCTTTAATTTTAAAGCATAAATAGAACGTAAAGGCCACCTTTCCCACAGAACCAACATTAGGCATTACATCCACTGGTACTACTGATTAACTTGTCCACAGTTCCTTCTAATTTGCCATTAGGGCCGGGAACGTTTGCACAACGAAAAGGTTCATATGATTCTGTCACCTGTTCCGGTCTGTTTCGTAAAATTGACTTGCAGATAAGGTTAACTTCTCATGCCCAGCACACTGAAACTGTGTGGAGCGACCAAGATGATATTACCCTGACATTTAACGAATTATTGGCAGTAGAGTGGGTGGCGCCATAGATGAGTGAATCTTCGAATAGGAAGGTCCAAAAAATGGGAAAGTGTTTGTCATCATCATCGTAAAGATGGCGAAACCCTTGATCCATAGCAGTGCATTTATCTTAGCATGTGAATAAATCATCATGTTTGGATAAGAAAGGATATCGTAGTCAGTGCCGTAGGGGTCGTTTGCTGGATGAGGGTCAACATCAGTCACATCAATCTCCACAGCAGACATACATTCCCGATGGTGTTCACGTGTATCGGGATTCCAGATAGTGCTCATGGTTATCAGATAGATGGCCTTAGTGACATAACGGATAATCTGCCGTACGTAAGCAATGGAGTCTCTCGCAATTCATATATTTGCGGTGGACCACCAACTACCAGGCCGCTCTGGCCTCGGCATCGAGAGGAGCGCCAGACACTGAACGCCAGGTCACTGGCGAAGTAATCACTGGTAGAATGCTTCCAATCAGATTTCGGGGCTGGCCTTGCATCATGTGACAATAAACATCAAAGGTCCTCTGCAGCTGCTCACTGAGCAGCTCAGTGTTGACATAACCGGCAGAAGGTCGCAGCACATCCAATGAATCCACTATGCATCACCCAGAATCGTGACACTCTGAGGGGCCTCCTTCGAAACCGCTGCTGATCGAGTTCTGTCAAGGAAACTGACAGTCATATCTTCCTGCCAGTGATGGTCGCTACCACTGAGATCTTCGTCTTCTGTTGACATTGTCCTACAGGTATCAGATAGAGCCAGTCGATGTGTCATCTGGAACGTCTTGTTTTCGGACATTTGTGTTTGTATCCGACAACGACTGGGGGTCGTTGCCATCAGGAACAAAAGCATCGGTTCTCACCACCAAATATGCGGTGGCAAACCTCTTCCACTGGACCGTTCCCCATTCGCATTGCAACACCTATGCCATGGGTTGCTCTGGGAGTGCAGAATGTCCACATTAGAGACGGCTGAGTGTCGACTGAAACCGACGCTTCTCCCGACAGTCGATGATCAGATGAAAAAGATTGAGGGTCCCCCGTTTGGCAATTGGAACACCATCAGATCAGGCGACATCTTTTGCTCCCCCATCGGTAGTTCCGTGATGCGGCGTTGATCCGAGATGTCCCTGTTGCCCGCGTCTCGAACAGGTTTTTGTCTGGTCATAACCAATTACGATGGCATGGCATCTGTTAATGCTCAGTTAGGATGGGACATGTTGAATAAGGTCTATCCGTATGTGGCGCACCCCATTGAGAACTGGGTGCATAGTAAAGTGGGTCCATTTTTCCGCTGTGTAGCTTATCACAATGCCACGGAGTCTCAATGCTCCGATCACCATATCTTCTTGCACCTCAAACGGCAACCCGAACACACCGATCGTCATCAGGCCAAGACCTGCATGCTCCATTTTCACAGGGCCAATGTGTCCATCCGAATAGTTGAATTGAAGGTCGCTCGTCTTTTGGAGAATCGTTTCACAAGCCGTGTCGTCCACCAGTTTCATGTAGGCTCACGATGGAGAGCTGCATCCCTATTACTTCATGATAATCGATGCTCATGTCACCTCGTAAAAACTTTTCAATTTACAATGCTTTTTGTCGCACATACTGTGCCGTAAAACTGAATTTGAATGTCGACTTCAGTTGTGAAAATGTCATGGAGCGTCGAAGGAAGTAAGCTGCGTGGAAACGGCTGTAAACCACAACATGGCGAGCGCTAACGCGGCAGGAACGTAAAGAGGACGTCCGAGCGGGTGCCCTGTCGAAGGTAGGCACGAGCTATCCAAGCGCGACTTACGATCCACCCTCACGACTTTACTAGTATCTCATCTCCTACCCTCCAAACTTCTAAACGCATTCTAGAAACAGTACCCTACACCGTGGCTAAGTCTCAATACCCTCTCTTCCAGGATTGCTACTCTCGCAAGGTATGTACGACAATTTCCGTGAAATTGGTGGGTATGAGATGAGCTGTTGTCAGAAGTAAAGCTTTGACGGCAGGTTTTGAGTCGTACTACGACAGCTCAATCTGTAGACCACTTGTCCGCCAGTGGTAAAGATCCGAGGTTCGATTCCCAATCAGGCAGTTTTAATCTGCCAGGAATATTCAAATCAGTCCACGCACCCTCTACTGTACACTGAAGTGACATGGGAGGTCATGAGATATCTCCTAAAATCATCTCGGACCAGCTTTTGCCCAGCGAAGTGAAGCAACTCGACGTGGTTCAAATGGCTCTGAGCACTATGGGACTTAACTTTTGAGGTCATCAGTCCCCTAGAACTTAGAACTACTTAAACCTAACTAACCTAAGGACATCACACACATCCATGCCCGAGGCAGGATTCGAACCTGCGACCGTAGCGGTCGCGCGCTTACAGACTGTAGCGCCTAGAACCGCTCGGCCACACCAGCCTCAACTCGACGTGGCATGGACTCAACAAGTCGTTCGAGTCCCCTGCAGAAATGTTTAGCCATGCAGCCTCTATAGCCGTCCATAACTGCAGAGGTGTTGCGGTTGCAGGATTTTGTGCACGAACTGACATTTCGGTTACGTCCCACATATGTTCTACGGCGTTCACGTCGGGCGAACTGGGTGGCCAATTCATTCGCTCCACTTGTCCAGGCTGTTATTCAGACCAATAGCGAACACCTGTGGCGCAGTGACATGGCGCATGTCACCCATAAAAATTCCATCGTTGTTTGGAAACGTGAGCCGGCCGGTGTGGCCGTGCGGTTCTAAGCGCTTCAGTTTGGAACCGCGTGACCGCTACGGTCGCAGGTTCGAATCATGCCTCGGGCATGGATGTGTGTGATGTCCTTAGGTTAGTTAGGTTTAAGTAGTTCTAAGTTCTAGGGGACTGATGACCTCAGAAGTTAAGTCCCATAGTGCTCAGAGCCATTTGAACCATTTTTTTGGAAACGTGAGGTCCATGAATTGCTGTATATGGTCTCCAAGTAGCCGAACAAAACCGTTTCCAGTCAATGATCGGTTCAGTTGGACCAGAGAACCCAGTCTACTGCATGTAAATACAGCCCACACCATTATGGAGTCACCAGCAGCTTGCACAAAGCCCTGTGGGTGTCTGCACCACGCTCTAACCCTACCATAAGCTCTTACCAATTGAAATCGGGACTCATCTGATCAGGCAACGGTTTTCCAGTCGTCTAGGTTCCCACGGAAATGGTAACGAGTCCAGGAGAGAATCTCCAAGCGATGTTGTGTTGTCAGCAAAGGCACGCGCGCCGGCCGTTTAATTCCATAGCCAATTAACGCCACATTTCGCTACACTGCCCTAACGGACACGCCAGTCGTACGTCCCACATTAATTTCTGCGGTTATTTCACGCAGTGTTGCATGGCTGTAGGCACTGACAAGTAATGCAAAATCCCATTCTCTCCGTCGTTAAGTGAAGGCAGTCTGCCACTGCATTGTACGCACCTGAAATTTGGTATTCCTCGCACACTCTTGAGACTGTGGATGAGGAACACTGTATTCTCTAAAATTTCCGAAATGAAATGTCCCATGCAACTAGCTCCAACAATCACTCCATCTTCAAAGTCTTTTAATTCCTTCCGTCGAAAACGTTTTCACACGAATCATCTGAGTAGAAATGACAGCGCCACCAATGCACTGCCCTTTTATGCATTGCATACGCGATCTTTTATATATGCATATCGCTATCAAAAAATGGTTCAAATGGCTCTAAGCACTATGGCACTTAACATCTGAGGTCATCAGTCCCCTATATTTAGAACTACTTAAACCTAAGGGGTAGACCCGTGGTCTAGGGGTAGCGTCTTTGATTCATAACCAAAAACGTCTTCGGTCCCGGGTTCGATCGCCGCCACTGCCTAAATTTTGATAAATAATCAGCATTGGCGGCCGAAGACTTCCGGCATAAGAAGTCAGCCTCATTCTGCCAACGGCCTTGTCAAAGAGGGCGGAGGAGCGGATAGATGTTCAGGGCACTCTCTTGTCCTAGGGGTGGGAAATTGCCCCTAAAAGGCGGACGAATCAGCAATGATCAACGACATGAGGATGCAGAAGGCAATGGAAACCACTGCATTAAAGACACGTAACGTGTATCCACAGGACATGTGGCCTGTAACTGAAGAAGTGTCATGATGATCTCTCCATTGGCAAAAGATTCCGGAATAGTCCCCCATTCGGATCTCCGGGAGGGGACTGCCAAGGGGGAGGTTACCATGAGAAAAAGATTGAATAATCAACGAAAGGATAACGTTCTACGGGTCGGGGCGTGGAATGTCAGAAGCTTGAACGTGGTAGGGAAACTGGAAAATCTGAAAAGGTAAATGCAAAGGCTCAATCTAGATATAGTAGGGGTCAGTGAAGTGAAGTGGAAGGAAGACAAGGATTTCTGGTCAGATGAGTATCGGGTAATACCAACAGCAGCAGAAAATGGTATAACAGGTGTAGGATTCGTTATGAATAGGATGGTAGGGCAGAGGGTGTGTTACTGTGAACAGTTCAGTGAACGGGTTGCTCTAATCAGAATCGACAGCAGACCAACACCGACAACGATAGTTCAGGTATACATGCCGACGTCGCAAACTGAACATGAACAGATAGAGAAAGTGTATGAGGATATTAAAAGGGTAATGCAGTATGTAAAGGGGGACGAAAATCAAATAGTCATGGGCGACTGGAATGCAGTTGTAGGGGAAGGAGTAGAAGAAAAGGTTACAGGAGAATATGGGCTTGGGACAAGGAATGAAAGAGGAGAAAGACTAATTGAGTTCTGTAACAAGTTTCAGCTAGTAATAGCGAATACCCTGTTCAAGAATCACAAGAGGAGGAGGTATATTTGGAAAAGACCGGGAGATACGGGAAGATTTCAATTAGATTACATCATGGTCAGACAGAGATTCCGAAATCAGATACTGGATTGTAAGATGTACCCAGGAGCAGATATAGACTCAGATCACAATATAGTAGTGATGAAGAGTAGACTGAAGTTCAAGACACTAGTCAGGAAGAATCAATACGCAAAGAAGTGGGATCCGGAAGTACTAAGGAATGACGAGATACGTTTGAAGTTCTCTAACGCTATAGATACAGCAATAAGGAATAGCGCAGTACGCAGTACAGTTGAAGAGGAATGGACATCTCTAAAAAGGGCCATCACAGAAGTTGGGAAGGAAAACATAGGTACAAAGAAGGTAGCTGCGAAGAAACCATGGGTAACAGAAGAAATACTTCAGTTGATTGATGAAAGGAGGAAGTACAAACATGTTCCGGGAAAATCAGGAATACAGAAATACAAGTCGCTGAGGAATGAAATAAATAGGAAGTGCAGGGAGGCTAAGATGAAATGGCTGCAGGAAAAATGTGAAGACATCGAAAAAGATATGATTGTCGGAAGGACAGACTCAGCATACAGGAAAGTCAAAACAATCTTTGGTGACATTAGAAGCAACGGTGGTAACATTAAGAGTGCAACGGGAATTCCACTGTTAAATGCAGAGGAGAGAGCAGATAGGTGGAAAGAATACATTGAAAGCCTCTATGACGGTGAAGAATTGTCTGATGTGATAGAAGAAGAAACAGGAGTCGATTTAGAAGAGATAGGGGATCCAGTATTAGAATCGGAATTTAAAAGAGCTTTGGATGACGTACGGTCAAATAAGGCAGAAGGGATAAAAAACATTCCATCAGAATTTCTAAAATCATTGGGGGAAGTGGCAACAAAACGACTATTCACGTTGGTGTGTAGAATATATGAGTCTGGCGATATACCATCTAACTTTCGGAAAAGCATCATCCACACAATTCCGAAGACGGCAAGAGCTGACAAGTGCGAGAATTATCGAACAATCAGCTTAACAGCTCATGCATCGAAGCTGCTTACAAGAATAATATACAGAAGTATGGAAAAGAAAATTGAGAATGCGCTAGGTGACGAGCAGTTTGGCTTTAGGAAAAGTAAAGGGACGAGAGAGGCAATTTTGACGTTACGGCTAATAATGGAAGCAAGGCTAAAGAAAAATCAAGACACTTTCATAGGATTTGTCGACCTGGAAAAAGCGTTCGACGATATAAAATGGTGCAAGCTGTTCGAGATTCTGAAAAAAGTAGGGGTAAGCTATAGGGAGAGACGGGTCATATACAATATGTACAACAACCAAAAGGGAATAATAAGAGTGGACGATCAAGAACGGAGTGCTCGTATTAAGAAGGGTGTAAGACAAGGCTGTAGCCTTTCGCCCCTACTCTTCAATCTGTACATCGAGGAAGAAATGATGGAAATAAAAGAAAGGTTCAGGAGTGGAATTAAAATACAAGGTGAAAGGATATCAATGATACGATTCGCTGATGACATTGCTATCCTGAGTGAAAGTGAAGAACAATTAAATGATCTGCTGAACGGAATGAACAGTCTAATGAGTACACAGTATGGTTTGAGGGTAAATCGGAGAAAGACGAAGGTAATGAGAAGTAGTAGAAATGAGAACAGCGAGAAACTTAACATCAGGATTGATGGTCACGAAGTCAGTGAAGTTAAGGAATTCTGCTACCTAGGCAGTAAAATAACCAATGACGGACGGAGCAAGGAGGACGTCAAAAGCAGACTCGCTATGGCAAAAAAGGCATTTCTGGCCAAGAGAAGTCTACTAATATCAAATACCGGCCTTAATTTGAGGAAGAAATTTCTGAGGATGTACGTCTGGAGTACAGAATTGTATGGTAGTGAAACATGGACTGTGGGAAAACCGGAACAGAAGAGAATCGAAGCATTTGAGATGTGGTGCTATAGACGAATGTTGAGAATTAGGTGGACTGATAAGGTAAGGAATGAGGAGGTTCTACGCAGAATCGGAGAGGAAATATGTGGAAAACACTGATAAGGAGAGGGGACAGGATGATAGGACATCTGCTAAGACATGAGGGAATGACTTCCATGGTACTAGAGGGAGCTGTAGAGGGCAAAAACTGTAGAGAAAGACAGAGATTGGAATACGTCAAGCAAATAATTGAGGACGTAGGTTGCAAGTGCTACTCTGAGATGAAGAGGTTAGCGCAGGAAAGGAATTCGTGGCGGGCCGCATCAAACCAGTCAGTAGACTGACGACAAAAAAAAAAAAAAAAAAAACCTAACTAACCTCTAAGGACATCACATACATCCATGCCCGAGGCAGGATTCGAACCTGCGACCGCAGCAGCAGCGCGGTTCCGGACTGAAGCGCCTAGAACCACTCGGCCACAGCGGCCGGCATTTGTTCGCGTATCATGTAATTTCTGGAAACCCAGAATCTACTCTGTAGGTATCAGCATGGATTCCGGAAACAGCGATCGTGTGAGACCCAACTCGCTTTATTTGCTCATGAGACCCAGAAAATATTAGATACAGGCTCCCAGGTAGATGCCATTTTCCTTGACTTCCAGTTGTGTGGCTGGACTGGAGAGTTTTTAGCAAACAGAACACAGCATGTTGTTCTCAATGGAGAGACGTCTACAAACCTTAAAGTTCAAAAATGGTTGAAATGGCTCTGAGCACTATAGGACTAAATATCTGTGGTCGTCAGTCTCCTAGAACTTAGAACTACTTAAACCTAAGGAACCTAATGACATCACACACATCCATACCCGAGGCAGGATTCGAACTTGCGACCGTAGCGGTCACGCGGTTCCAGACTGAAGCGCCTAGAACCGCAGGGCCACACGGGCCGGCAGACCTTAAAGTAACCTCTGGCGTGCCACAGGGGAGTGTTATGGGACCATTGCTTTTCACAATATACATAAATGGCCTAGTAGATAGTGTCGGAAGTTCCATGCGGCTTTTCGAGGATGATGCTGTAGTATACAGAGAAGTTGCAGCATTAGAAAATTGCAGCGAAATGCAGGAAGATCTGCAGCGGATAGGCACTTGGTGCAGGGAGTGGCAACTGACCCTTAACATAGACAAATGTAATGTATTCCGAATACATAGAAAGAAGGATCCTTTACTGTATGATTATATGATAGCGGAACAAACACTGGTAGCAGTTACTTCTGTAAAATATATGGGAGTATACGTGCGGAACGATTTAAAGTGGAATGATCATATAAAATTAATTGTTGGTAAGGCGGGTACCAGGTTGAGATTCATTGGGAGAGTCCTTAGAAAATGTAGTCCATCAACAAAGGAGATGGCTTACCAACACTCGTTCGACCTATACTTGAGTATTGCTTGTCAGTGTGGGATCCGTACCAGGTCGGGTTGGCAAGGGAGATAGAGAAGATCCAAAGAAGAGCGGCGCGTTTCGTCACAGGGTTATTTGGTAAGCATGATACCGTTGCGGAGACGTATAGCAAACTCAAGTGGCAGACTCTTCAAGGGAGGCGCTGTGCATCGCGGTGTAGCTTGCTGTCCAGGTTTCGAGAGGGTGCGTTTCTGGATGAGGTATCGAATTTATTGCTTCTCCGTACTTATACCTCCCGAGGAGATCACGAATGTAAACTTAGAGAGATTCGAGCGCGCACGGAGGCTTTCAGACAGTCGTTCTTCCCGCTAACCATACGCGAGTGGAACAGGAAAGGGAGGTAATGACAGTGGCACGTAAAGTGCCCTCCGCCACACACCGCTGGGTGGCTTGCGGAGTATAAATGTAGATGTAGATTATCTCGTAACTTTAGTCACCTCAGCGTAGAGTGAACATTCTTACTGGAGCGTGTTTCCTTCCCAGCTGGCTATTAGGTAAGTTTCAGTCCAGATAACGAAGAATTTTCATAGCGTCAGATTATCCTGTACCTCTTTTAAGTAACGTAAGGGCTCATCGTTCGTGAAATGTTAACTCGCAGTGCCGAAAATGTCAGACTTATTGAACTTTTATCAGAGGTTTTCTGCTATACCCAACTCTATTAGTTCATCGCTTCCTGCCGGTCGCGGTGGCCGTGCAGTTCTAGGCGCTCCAGTCCGGAGCCGCGCTGCTGCTACGGTCGCAGGATCGAATCCTGCCTCGGGCATGGGTGTTTGTGATGTCCTTAGGTTAGTTAGGTTTAAGTTCAAAATGGTTCAAATGGCTCTGAGCACTATGAGACTTAACATCTGTGGTCATCAGTCCCCTAGAACTTAGAACTACTTAAACCTAACTAACCTAAGGACATCACACACATCCATGCCCGAGGCAGGATTCGAACCTGCGACCGTAGCAGTCGCGCGGTTCCGGACTGCGCGCCTAGAACCGCTAGACCACCGCGGCCGGCCTAGGTTTAAGTAGTTCTAAGTTCTAGGGGACTGATGACCACAGCAGTTGAGTCCGATAGTGCTCAGAGCCATTTGAACCATCATCGCTTCCTGCTGGATGCTGCTATTTGTGCTGCCGTCTGCCAGGTCTTCCACGATGCGACATGTGTTCCTTACTCTCCTCGTCTTCCTTTACACGTTCCGTTCCAACAAGGAGTTTGTGACGGCTGTGTGGACTGACAGTTGTATGGAAATGGAATGTGTTCACGTTTCTGCGGAGTCTGGCACACTTTCTCTAGCTTTCTGGCTTTCAAATTCGTTGGCTTCGTCAACTTACAACCAAACTGCTACTTTCCAACCTAACCTAGACCGCTACCTGAAGATAGGCAATCCCGTCTGAAACTAGTAAATGCAAATTATGATAAAAAAGTAGTTATTATTATAATAACTGACATTAGTGTACGTTATTTGTACACGAATCTCTTTTATTGGTGATGTACTCTGTATTTTAATTTAATTTTATTTTGGGGATGTAATTAAGCATATTTTATGTTAGAGTCAGCACATAATTCCATCCGCATAAACTCACTTAGGCTCCATATTACGGTGTTATCTTTTAATTTCACGAATGATCGATGTATGGTTGATTTTCACAACGTCTTCATGGTTACTGGTTGGCACCCTTAGCACAAGCCAGCCTTCAAAACATCTTTTGTCTCTAGAGGAATCGATGTAAAATATCGTTTCCGTAGTTAACAAGCTGGCTTCCTACCACTTCCGGTATCTGTCACCTGCAGAGAACAGCCAGTGCTCACACGTCCAGTATCACAGTTAACGCGGTTTTTAGCTACTTATCAACTGCTGTATAAGAAGTTTTGGTTTAAAATGGATAAATGTTCCCCTTTTTTTGTTTTTGGACAAAATAAATTTTAGGAGTAGCTTTTATTACTTATACTGACGTTTCATACCCATTTGCCAGTAATGGCGACAAGCTGGAGAAGCGGACAGGGTCCTCGCTATTCAACCACGAGCAACTGAGCCACAGTCAGCACTCGATTACATTTCTCTACATTCTGTTGTTTATCACCAACGCTGTTCAATATATATCTGGAGGAAATTATTAGTCAAAGTTTTGATGGAAGGAGATGAGTTTGTATAGGGAGTCGGAGAGTGGATTGTATAAGATTTGCAGACGACATGGCTGTGATGGCAGGGAGTGCAAGAAAGATGGAACAAATGTTAGATGGTCTAAACACAAAATTAGAAGAATATGGAATGAAGATTAACAAGACGAAAACGAAAAGCATGGTAAATGGAGGAAAGGGGAGAAAATGCCGTGTGAAAATAGGGAGAGAAGAAATAGAGCAAGTGAATAACTACAATTACTTGGGAAGTGTAATAATGGATGACACGTATTGCTCAACAGATATTAGGAAAAGAATTGCAACTGCAAAAGAAGGATTCAAGAAGAAACAGAAAGTAGTTTGTGGACCACTGAACAAAGATCTGAGGAAAAGACTTACCAAATTCTACATCTGGAGCGTTGCACTATTTGGTGCGGAGACCTGGACCTTGAGGAAGGAAGATGAAAGAAGATTGGAGGCACTAGAGATGTGGATATGGAGAAGAATGGAAAAAGTGAAGTGAGAAGACCGAGTAAAAAAATGGTTCAAATGGCTCTGAGCACTATGGGACTTAACATCTGAAGTCATCAGTCCCCTAGAACTTAGAACTACTTAAACCTAACTAACCTAAGGACATCGCACAGATCCATGCCCGAGGCAGGATTCGAACCTGCGACCGTAGCAGTCGTGCGGTTCCGGACTTTAGCGCCTAGAACCGCTCGGCCACCGTGGCCGGCGAAAACCGAGTAAGGAATGAAGAAGTATTAAGAACAGTTGGAGAAGAAAGAAACATGCTGAAAGACATCAGAAAGAGAAAACGGAACTGGATTGGACATTGTTTGAGGAGGGACTGTTTATTGAAGGAAGGAATAGAAGGAATGGTGGAGAGAAAAAGGGGAAGAGGAAAAAGATCAAATGCTGGACAATATCAAAGGAGGCAAATATTCAGAAATGAAAAGACTGGCTATGGACAGACAAAAGTGGAAGAGGCTTAACCCATGACAAGACCTGCCGTAAGGCAGAATACCACACATACATACATTTCTCTAGAAATGCCTGCTCAGCAAGCCGAGCTCTTGTCACCATCATGTAATTATATTTTATAACTATTCCGCTTTATTATTATAATGTTTTTGTTACTTGTAAGCTGGGTTACTGCTCTCTGTGTAGAGTACAGAATCTGACCGGTCGCCAGATTAAATAAGATATTTGTGTGGTTAAGAGTGGCTTCAGCAAAGTTCAAACAAAGTGACTGGTTGCAGTTTGTCAATCTCTCAACATAAATTGCAGCTCATTCCTAATAGCAAATGTTGTAGACTTCAGCATGGTGTGCTCCACTGCTAGACAAGAAATAAGTCTCAAGCCTGCATGTACGGTACCTGCGAAATGCCGCTTATCTCAGCAACGGCCTGAGACGCCGCAGAAATGTTTCTCCGCATAAGCGTTCCAACCCTTACGACAAGGGACCTTACGAACTGCTCGGCATTGTTCGAGTTTTTTTAATGCGTTTTGGACTTGAATCTCAGTGTTTAGATATAAGTTTCCTAAAGCAGTTCGACGCAGTTCTCAGAATTAATTCAAAATAGTTGCTTCTGAAGATAACATGATTTCAGAGCGTTGTTAAGAACAAAATGGCAGTACTCACAGTAAGACAAATTTGACATAAAACTGCGAAACTGAAAATATATATATATATATATATATATATATATATATATAGAAAAAAGCATTTAATTTTCAGTTTCGCTGATATATATATATATATATATATATATATATATATATATATATATATATATATCAACTAACTATTAGGCAGGTGTACCAGTTTCTTTGGTTCTTCAGTGTACTAAGGCGCTGCAGTCATGGACTGTGCGGCTGTTCTCGGCGGAGGTTCGAGTCCTACCTCGGGCATGGGTGTGTGTGTTTGTCCTTAGGATAATCAAGGTTAAGTAGTGTGTAAGCTTAGGGACTGATGACCTTGCCGGCCGATGTGGCCGAGCGGTTCTAGGCGCTACAGTCTGGAACCGTCCGACCGCTACGGTCGCAGATTCGATGTATGTGATGTCCTTAGGTTAGTTATGTTTAAGTAGGTCTAAGTTCTAGGGGACTGATGACCTCAGAAGTTAAGTCCCGTAGTGCTCAGAGCCATTAGAACCATTTTGAACTGATGACCTCAGCAGTTAAGTCCCATAAGATTTCACACACGTTTGAACATTTTTTTTCCTTCAGTGTAGTTAGCAATATCGTATAATTTCCCCTGCATCAGTTTTCACTGTTAGTTATGACTCATGACTCACCCTGTATAGACAGTTGTAGACTGTCGCTTTTCGTGTTCCTGGCAGGTGTGGGCGCGTCTGGGGACGTTCTCGGCGACGTGGCGGGCCCCTTCTCCCAGGGGTCTCCAGTTCGCGGCCCGCCGTCCCCGCTGCATGTTGGACGAGCGTCGTGGCGCGGCCCGCCCTGGGACGCCCGCCCACACACGGCTGACCCCTCGCCTTTTGACAAACGCCCCGCCGCGGCGGACCTTTCGCCTCCCGTTAGGAGGCGACTCGGCAGCGCCGCGGACACCGCTCCTGCGCACTTTCTCATCTCGCACGAGGCAGATTGGCGCCGACGTTGAGCAAATGGCGTGGGCGCTAAACTCGACAGCGCGCGCGCGCAAGAAACAGGCGCCCCGTGCGGCAGCGCACGCCGCGTGGCGAGGCAAATCATCAGTTTTCTGCCTGCACCTAATACCCAGGACAGTGAGCAGCAGAAAGCAAGTTTCAAGCATATCGCAACTTGTGGTGTGCGTACTGTAAGACCTTCGGTACACACACCATCAGATTATTTGACTTGTCGCTCTAACGAAGTAGGCGAGTGTCAGCAATATGTCTCGTGGTCTTATCGTGGCGTGTTTATCTTCTGCCGTTAGGTCAGACGATACAAATGCCACTTGCACGCTTAGAGTAGCAGATTGATGGTGACCAACTCTAAACAGAACTTGATTAATTTTCACACACATTTATTAAGATAATAATAATCATAAACATTACTTAACTTGATTCTGGATGCTATTTACAACTGACAATATAAAGTTCCTTTGGTCTTGGTACGTTAATCTTATTTTTACATATCTATGATACTTGACAAAGTGTCTATACATTTATCTTCATGGCTATGTACAGGAATTTGGTAATCTTATTAGGCGCAGACTGAAACTTGACTGCAGATTAATGCAGACTGACTAATCGGAGGTCTGTACACTCTTTATAATACCTCGAGCGTTCAGGTATCACTGCGCGAGTGTGATCCGCGAGGGGAAAAGGTTCTACGTTAGCAGCAATCTCATTGGCTGCGTTACATATGAATACGCGGATCGGCGGAAGCAGAATTTGGTCCGTCTCTATGGCAGCGCCATCTCGTAGTGCGGAGACGGACGAGCGCTGCGCCTGCGCTGTTGTGCTTAGCGGGGCGCGCTCTAGTGGGAAAGTTGTGTACGCGCTGACTACACGGACCTATGTACACAACACAACTTTCTGTATGAGCGGGGAGAGCTTAAGCACTGCCTTTTCCATTAGTTAATCGTTACACGTCATCTGTTACCTCGACTGCCAACATTGACCACATGACCTCAAGGATAGGGTGGATAGCAATGTGCGGCTGTTTGCTGGTGATGCTGTGGTGTACGGGAAAGTGTCGACGTCGAGTGACTGCAGGGGGATACAAGATGACTTGGACAGGATTTGTGAGTGGTGTAAAGCATGGCATCTAGCTCTAAATATAGATGAATGTAAATTAATGCAGACGAATAGGAAAAAGAAACCCATAATGTTTGGATACTCCATTAGTAGTGTAGCGCTTGACAGTCACGTCGATTAAATATTTGGGCGCAACATAGTAGAACGATATGAAGTGGGACAAGCATGTAATGGCAGTTGTGGGGAAGGCGGATAGTCGTCTTCGGTTCATTGGTAGAATTTTGGGAAGATGTGGTTCATCTGTAAAGGAGACCGCTTATAAAACACTAATACGACCTATTCTTGAGTACTGCTCGAGCGTTTGGGATCCCTATCAGGTCGGATTGAGGGAGGACATAGAAGCAATTCAGAGGCGGGCTGCTAGATTTGTTACTGATAGGTTTGATCATCATGCGAGTGTTACGGAAATGCTTCAGGAACTCGGGTGGGAGTCTCTAGAGGAAAGGAGGCGTTCTTTTCGTGAATCGCTACTGAGGAAATTTAGAGAACCAGCATTTGAGGCAGACTGCAGTACAATTTTACTGCCGCCAACTTACATTTCGCGGAAAGACCACAAAGATAAGATAAGAGAGATTAGGGCTCGTACAGAGGCATATAGGGAGTCATTTTTCCCTCCTTCTGTTTGGGAGTGGAACAGGGAGAGAAGATGCTAGTTGTGGTACGAGGTACCCTCCGCCACGCACCGTATGGTGGATTGCGGAGTATGTATGTAGATGTAGATGTAGAGGTCACCCGTACCCGAGGGCGACTGGGAACCCAACACCCCTCTCCCTCCTCTATTCTAAGGGAAATAAAAAATGTATTTTAGTCAGGTGTTTCTCTTTCAAGAAAATGATTTAAGATTCGGTATTCACCTGGTTTTTGACTGGGTCGAAACCGGAACTCTTTTATGGCTACTTACAAGTCGCCTTTCTTCTTCCGAAATACTTTAAAAAGAAGTAACGCCAGGTCCAGCCTCTCACCCCCTACAAACTCTCGTATGGACGACCTTGCATGACGCCACTTTCATTTATTGACTCTTTGTGTTCCGTACATTACATCATGAAGGAGAGCCCTGAACAACGTGGACACAACAATAAACACATTATCAGAGATAATAATTTGATACCAACTGTACTGATAATTGACGCCCGTTAACGTCTTCAATATTATTCGTTCTAATGAAGGTTAAATTTAAGGTAATAAAACAGCTGGTGGTTCCCCAGATTCAATAATAAACTGCATTTTACTGCAGCTCCACTCTTAATACGAGCGTCTACTTTGCCACATTGACACTTACCAAATAGTGATCCCCACAGTAAAAATGAAATGTTTTTACAACATTGACGCCAGTGGAAAAAAATCATATAATTTTGTTGGAGGGTAAAACATTTTTGTAAGTGTTTCCAGCCTCTAATAATTTTATTCATTTATTTATTTATTGAAGATAATTCGGCCCACTGTTAGAGTGAACCACGCTTTAATGCCCATAATAATTTTTACATCACTTAATTATAATAATTATGAATAGTGGTACTAACGGACGTAATAGAACTGAAAAGATGATTTGAACCAAGCTTTGGATATGTCTAAGTTAATTTGGAACAACAGTACTGACTAGTAAATGATAGCAATTATAACAACAATAATAGTTACTGCCAATAATAATGTAATAATTGAAGCGACGATAAAAATAAAAAAGTATATTGTGGGTGTAGTAAATGGGTTACCATGATACAGTGAGTTTTATGAGAAAGTTTTAAATAGACTGCACGACCTAAGGACTTTGAGAAAAGAGGGTCTTGAGGGAAAGTTGGATACTTTGTTATAATGGGGTAAGGGGCGCATGCAAAAACAAAGGAAGACGATTTTGCTTTAATATATCTATATTTTGACATTGAAGATATTATTCAGTTTTATCATAAAGTGGGGGAAATTATTTCAAACTTGGTTTCCTGCCACTGAAAATGTGATAAAGAAAGAGGTTGTCTGAAACAATGGAGCAGGAACGATAATGCTCTGATGGGAACGTGATTTCCTGCATTTTTGTTTAGGCAAGGACGTAAGGCTTATTTAGCAACATCTACCATCAATAGTAAGTGAACTGGGATGTGAATAGAAGTACTCCACCATCTTTTAAGAAGTCTCAACGAGATATGTGATTATTTATTTTATATCGCATTAACATTGCTCGCTTTTACTCAAAATACTCATAATTCACTTTAAATAGCTGAATTGGTACAGAGATAATACCTTGAGCCATTGCTGCGGCCGGCCGGGGTAGCCGAGCGGTTATTGGCGCTACAGTCTGGAACCGCGCGACCGCTACAGTCGCAGGTTCGAATCCTGCCTCGGGCATGGATGTGTGTGATGTCCGTAGGTTGGTTAGGTTTAAGTAGTTCTAAGTTCTAGGGGACTGATGACCTCAGATGTTAAGTCCTATAGTGCTCAGAGCCATTTGATCATTTGATTTTCCAAAGCGGCGAGTCGTATTGAAACCTTCCACGAAGCATTTTTTTTTCCGCTTTATTCAAATTTGTGTCTGTGTCGTGGCGTAACGTCCGTTTGAAACAGCGAGGTTTAAGGTAGGGACCTATAATGACAGTTGATTCTGCAAAACTACTCTGTTAGCAGCCGAAAGGAAGTGGCTTTCGAATGGGAACCGCAAACGGTTGATGACAAGGCGATAGGTCAACCGTATCCTCCACCAGAAATCACCTCTGGTGTGTCACGTTAGTGACAGTACGTGTGTCATATGATAGGAATATCTTACCGACGCACCTAATTTGTACGCCTGGTAAGTGTGAGATTTGCCACCTTGCCCGATATAGTTGTTCGTATGAATATCACTGCGGAGAAAATGACGAAAACATAATAGTTTGTCACATAAGCTGCAATAAATAAACGAAAAGTTTCAAAATCACACTGTTCCTCTATGCTCTGACAAAACATATGTTTTTAACTTTATTGAAGTCGCGTTTCGTTTTTGAAGTCTTCTCTGTTGAATTCCTTCGTTGTAACGTAGTTCAAACCAGTTTATTTGTTGTTTTCATTTCCCTGAGACGTCTATGTGATATCTCGCTTATTCTCACTTTTCATCACATTTACTTGCGACGGTAATGTATTCTTACCCCATGACTCATATTCTATAACCAATGTATAGTATGACAACTGCCAAGACTACAAAAACAGAACACTTACCAAATTAAAATCTCTCAAAAGAGGAAAGGCCGCTGGACCTGATGGGATACCAGTTCGATTTTACACAGAATACGCGAAGGAACTTGCCCCCTTCTTGCAGCGGTGTACCATAGGTCTCTAGAAGAGCGCAGCGTTACAAAAGACTGGAATATGGACGTCGAACAGATGTGCAGAACTATAGACCTATAGCTCTAACGTCGATCAGTTGTAGAATTTTGGAACACGTCGTATGTTCGAGTATAATGACTTTATAGAGACTAGAAATCTACTCTATAGGAATCAGCATGGGTTTCGAAAAAGGCGATCGTGTGAAACCCAGCTCGCGCTATTCGTCCACGAGACTCAGAGGGTCATAGACGCGGGTTCCCAGATAGATGCCGTGTTTCTTGACTTCCGCAAGGCATTTGATGCAGTTTCCCACAGTCGTTTAATGAGCAAAGTAAGAGAATATAGACTATTAGACCAGTTGTGTGATTGGGTTGAAGAGTTACTAGATAACAGAACGCAGCATGTCATTCTCAATGGAGAGAAGTCTTCCGAAGTAAGAGTGACTTCAGGTGTGCCGCAAGGGAGTGTCGTAGGACCGTTGCTATTCATAATATATATAAATGACCTTGTGGATAACATCGGAAGTTCACTGAGGATTTTTGCGGATGATGCTGTAGGACATCGAGAGGTTGTAACAATGGAAAATTGTACTGAAACGCAGGAGAATCTGCAACGAATTGACGCATGGTGCAGGGAATGGCAACTGAATCTCAATGTAGACAAGTGTAATGTGCTGCGAATACATAGAAAGAAACATCCCTTATCATTTAGCTACAATATAGCAGGTCAGCAACTGGAAGCAGTTAATTTCATAAATTATCTGGGAGTAAGCATTGGGAGTGATTTAAAATGGAATGACCATATAAAATTAATCGTCGGTAAAGCAGATGCCAGACTCCGATTCATTGGATGAATCCTAAGGAAATGCAGTCCGAAAACAAAGGAAGTAGGTTACAGTGCGCTTGTTCGCCCACTGCTTGATTACTGCTCAGCGTACCAGAAAGGGTTGATAGAAGAGATAGAGCAGATCCAACGGAGAGCAAGGCGCGCTTCGTTACAGGATCATTTAGTAATCGCGAAAGCGTTACGGAGATGATAGATGAACTCCAATGGAAGACTCAGGAAGAGATGCAAGAGAGACGCTCAATAGCTCGGCACGGGCTTTTGTTGAAGTTTCGAGAACATACCTTCACCGAAGAGTCAAGCAGTATATTGCTCCCTTCTATGTATATGTCGCGAAGAGACGTTGAGAATAAAATCAGACAGATCAAACAGATTAGAGCCCACACGGAGGCATACCGACAATCTTTATTTCCACGAACAATACGAGACTGGAATAGAAGGGAGAAGCGATAGAGGTACACAAGGTACTCTCCGCCACACACCGTTAGGTGGCTTGCGGAGTATGAATGTAGATGTAGATGTAGAACAAACATTTCAATGACCGGACGGACAGTTTATAATGTTGTGAAAATTAGATACATAAATATCACGAGGGAGTTTTAAACACGGCTCGCCCGCTTGGTAGACCAATACTAAGACCACGACGCTGTTGCTTTATACGCTGATCTATATTGCACTTGTTGTTTTTGGACCGGTCACTGTTTCCAAGAATCAAATGTGTGTGAAATCTTACGGGACTTAACTTCTAAGGTCATCAGTTCCTAAGCTTACAGCCGGCCACGGTGGTCTAGCGGTTCTGGCGCTGCAGTCCGGAACCGCGGGACTGCTACGGTCGCAGGTTCGAATCCAGCCTCGGGCATTGGTGTGTGTGATGTCCTTAGGTTAGTTAGGTTTAAGTAGTTCTAAGTTCTAGGGGACTTATGACCTAAGATGTTGAGTCCCATAGTGCTCAGAGCCATTTGAAGCCATCCTAAGCTTACACACTACTTAACATAATTATGGTTCAAATGGCTCTGAGCACTATGGGACTCAACTGCTGTGGTCATCAGTCCCCTAGAACTTAGAACTACTTAAACCTAACTAACCTAAGGACATCACATACAGCCATGCCCGAGGCAGGATTCGAACCTGCGACCGTAGCAACAGCGCGGCTCCGGACTAAACCTAAATTATCCTAAAGACTAACAGACACACCCATGCCCAAGGGAGGACTCGAACCTCCACCGGGACCAGCCGCACAGTCCATGACTGCAGCGCCTTAGACAGCTCTGCTAATCCCGCGCGGCACACTGTTTCCATTTTCTTCTTTTTTTCACAGATCAGTACACTTTCTTCCTATTTTCATGTTTGATCTGTGTTCAGTTTTTGACGGGCTATCCACTGAGTCAACCTACCGCTAAATATGAGGGTAGTGCGGTAGGGAGTTTCCCTTGTTAGAAGTACAAGCCTCTCCTTTGCCAACCTCTTCACATAAGAGTAGCACTTGGAACCTACGCTCTCAGTTATTTGCTGGATATATTCCAGTCTCTGTATTCCTCTACAGTTTTTACACTCTACTCCCTGTAGTATCGTGCAAGCTACTCCGTGACGTCTAAACAGCTGTCATACCATCCCGTCCAAACTACCAAACCATAGGGTATTATAAAAGAAAAAGTATGGTACCGTCCGAAGAGTGAATTCCTTGGTTGTAGTTTGTACCTCACAAGGGCACTACAAGCTAAAGGCAGCCGCTGCCAGACACGGTGATTGAGACACATCGGCCTAGACGCGCCCTCAGGAAGTGAATCCACACGCCGCGCCACCGCTGCCGGAAGCTCACGTCAGCGCACTCTGTAATCTTCGCGTAATACGACTGCATCGTCTTAGCTCAGATCCAGCTGCGAACTGACGGAAGTATTAGTCGGAACTATGTATCAGAGTTTACAGTCAGTTGTACATTGAGATGTGACTATCGTTCTGTATTTTATCGAGCGCTAACAGTTATAGTGTTCAGTAACGGTAACAAATATATAGTGTCATTCCTGTGGACGTGGATTGTTTCCAAGTTAATTATTTTAGATTGTTCAAATTTTAATAAAGTGATCTAACATTTTGTGTGTGTTGGGGTATCCGCTTAACTTCCGTCGGAAGTAAATCTAGGCTTGCTGCGAACCACAAAATAAGAAGTACAGATAAGAAACTTATCAAAGGAATTTAGGGAAAAGAAAGGGGATTAGATAATGTCAGTGGGACTTTCCTGTATAGCATTGCACGAAAGAAACAAGAAAGATGTCACAGAAGTGGAACTGCCCTTGTACTTGGTGTGCGGCCACTTCAAATCCGGTGTTCGACGTATTAATCTGCAACTGGAAATTCTTTGGTGGATACATCAAATGGTTACGGACTGCAGCGCTCTGTGTGATGGCAGACGTAACTATTGGCAGATGACCAGAATATTCAAATGTCTTGGCGCGGAGTCATAACGTAGTCGGTTGTATATGCGCCACATAGGAGGTGACTGACCATATCCCTAAGTGGCACCATGCTCTGATAGCGTGGTGTATGGTACCCTCTAAAACTGCTACTGTTGGCCGCGTCTGGCGAAGATGCATACTCCCTCCAAATTTACCATGACAACGCTCGCCCACGCATCGCTCGGCAAACTTTGGCTTTCCTGCAACAGTTTCAGTGAAACATAATCACCCACCCACCCTATAGTTCTGACTTGGCGCCCATTGACTATATCACCTGTTCCCTAAGTTAAAAGATCATTTGGCCGGAAAGCGATTCAGCTCCGACGACGAGGTGGAAGAAGAGGTTCGTAACTTTCTGAACAGCACCGCGGCGAGCTGGTATGACATGGACATACAAGAACTGCCACAGCATCTACAAAAATGCATCCACAGAAATGGTGATTATGTCGAAAAATAGCCAAATGTTCAAGCTGTAAACTCATGTAAACGATTTTAGAAATAAACAGGTCTATGTACTTACAAAAAAATAGAAGACCTTACTTTTGGGATTACCCTCGTATTTAAAAATAATCACTGGGCTGTACTAATGTGGGAACGTAGAAACTGATACTTACTGATAGGTCCTTAATTTTGACCCTGTAGTTCATACACAGGGTCTTAGTCGTCACTGGGATGGACTGCTTCAGACATTCATATATCGTTGGAACTTCCTCCAGGTTACAGGCTTGACGCTGCAACCCATGGTCAGCTTTCCCACACAGGAACTTCAGGCTGGACTGTCGTGCTATCCACTGCGGTACAGATTGCAGGGGAGTGCAGCAACATGACGCTTGCACCGCTGACCACTTTTCGGAACGACTTCTGTACACTGAACTTTGTAGTTGTTGTAGCTGGGATTCACAGTCATACAAAACTTTTTGAAGGACATCATCTTTACGCCAGTGACTGTTATGGGTTTATTTTTATTGCACTATTGCAGTTTCGGCCTTAGGCCATTGTCAGGTGCTGATATTATGGCCTCAAGCCATGTCAACGTAATGTAAGCTGACACATTTGTATGTCGTTGTCAATCCTGCTAAATACGTTCGTGTCGTTACATAGTGTGAGTATACATATTCAGACATCGTAAAATACCATGATCTGTAAACGCACATGTTCCTTAACACATCACTAGTCACGCACTCAGTGATGTGTTAACGAACATGTGCATTAACAGATTATGTTATTTTACGATGTCTGAATATGTCTACTCGCACTATGTAACAACGACACGAATGTATTTAACAGGATTGACAACGACATACAAATCCCTCTCCTCCCCCTCCCTCCTTCTGAGCGGATTTCCCCTCCTACTCCCCCTCCATCTCTTGTGCCTTCTTTCAGTGTCTCTGCGCTCCCTCCTGCCCTGTCTTCCCTTTTCCTCTCCCGCCCCATGTGTCTCCTGCCTCTTCGTGAACCCACGGTTGGCCCTCCTCTCTTCATCCCGCCGCTTCCCCAGCTGCCCCATGCTCTCCCCTCCTTTTCCATCCTCTCTGACCTTTCCCTCTGCAGGTCCCACCTGGTAGTTTTATTCTTCGTCGTGTGTGCTCCAAGTGGGTTTTAAGTGTGTTTTTTCGGAGTGCTTTTAATACTGTGGTCCACTTTTAACCTGTGCATGCGCATCCAGTGTCTTCTCTGTGTTTTAAGAATCGCCAACTACGTTTTTTTTTCTGGTGACTTTTTTAACTGTCCCCAATGACCGTCTACATGTCAGTGTATTTTTACCTCCATTTTCTCCCCTTACTCTGTTTTATGTTCCCCTTTTTTACCACCTTATGTATGTATTATTTTATTCTTGTTTTAGTTGTCATGTCACTCGGCTGAAGAGCGGCGGATTGTGCTGCTGACAGCCCTCCCCTGCCCATATGGGGCAGGGGAATGAAATCACAACAAAGAAAAAAAAAAAAAGACATACATTACGTTGACATGGCTTAAGGCCGTAATATCAGCACTTGACAATGGCCTAAGGCCGAAACTGCAATAGTGCAATAAAAATAAACCTATACAGTCACTGGTGTAAAGATGATGTCCTTCAAAAACTGAACTTGTCTTCCGCAGGCTTGTTTCCGGCGCCGCTGAGGACCGGGCCGTTAACGCCGCTGTAGGCGGGCAGGGTAGGCTGCGCGGCCCCGTGTTGTGTGCGATGACGCCTCCCCTCGCCGCCTCCCCTCCTGTCACACCCCCGCATCCCACACCCACACCCCTCGTTCGGCAGGCGCGCCACGGCGGATCATTGTATTGCATCGGCCCACCCTCGGCGCCGCTCGCCCCTGCCACTGCGCCGGCGGTATTTAGAGCCGGCTGCTCATTTGTCAGAATTAATTAATGACCCTGTTCGCTGTCGGGACGGCTGTAGCGCGAATGAATATTGAAAATCGTGTATCGCGCGATTTTGTGATTTAACCCGGCGCCCCGAAGCGCTGCTCGCTCGCCGGAGGCCGTTGATTGATTTCCGACGATTTCGGACGAGCGCGCTCTTCGCTCTGCGTCCAGCGCCAGTGCAAACGGCGCTAAATGTCCCAGCGCGAGTGCTTAACACTGGAAAGGAGATCACTGCGGCTCTGCCGCTGTTGTGTGACAACAATCTGTGCTGCGGCGCGTGGCTCACTCTGGCGAGTCCCACGTTTCGGCGTCAGCCCGGCGTGTGTGGAGAACAGAGAGCTGAGCCAGCAGAAGGAAGCGGCGTTGTTTCGTGCGACGAAACGAAGCAAACCGTGTCGTTCAACGTTTGCCGCCACTTCACCAGTCTTCTGGTCCATTCATTCATTAATTCAATTAATCATTAAAAGCGTTAAGTACAACCCATTGAAATGGAAAAAAGAAACACGTGGATGAGTAATACGTCGAGGTAAACATTAACTAAGAGGAATGGTTGCCGGTAGCTAATCAACGTTCACCGTGTAATTAGGCTGTTTAGGTTTATATGTTGGTAACGCCACGTAGCGCTTTGTATGAAAATCACTAACTGTTGTGATGTGTGCAGTCTGCGGCTGATTTGCATTGTTGGAATATAAGATATTGTAGTGTTGGGCAGTTGGATATGAACAGCGCGTAGTGTTGTGCAGTTGGAGGTGAGCCGCCAGCAGTGGTGGATGTCGGGGGAGAGATGGCAGAATTTTGAGAGCGAACGATCTGGACGTGTGTCCATCAGAAAAAGTAACTTTGTAATACTGGATGTCACGAACTGATATATATATATATATATATATATATATATATATATATATATATATATATATATATATATATATAATGACTTTTAAACACTATTAAGGTAAATACATTGTTTGTTCTCTACCAAAATCTTTCATTTGCTAACTATGCCTATCAGTAGTTAATTCCTTCAGTAGTTAGAATCTTTTACTTAGCTAGCAGTATTGGCGCTCGCTATATTGCAGTAGTTAGAGTAAAGAAGATTTTTGTGAGGTAAGTGATTCATGAAATTATTCATTCATTCATTCATGTTATTGTTAGTCAGGGCCATTCTTTTGTAGCGAATATTGTAAGTCAGATTGCGTTCCGCTAAAAATATTGTGTGTCAGTTTAGTGTTGATCAGAATAAGTAAAGAGCGAAATGTCTGAGTACGTTCAGTTTTGCTCAGCTGTTTGAAAATGAAATAACGTAGAGGTTTTCCAGCACAGTAAAATTAAATTTTCCTAACGGGATGTTTCAACTCTACATTTAGTCATTCCGAACAGCCGATAAATATGCAGAACCGCGATATGTAACTGTTGTTGTTGTTGTAATCTTCAGTCCTGAGACTGGTTTGATGCAGTTCCCATGCTACTCTATCCTGCGCAAGCTTTTTCATCTCTCAGTACTTGCTGCAACCCACATCCTTCTGAATCTGCTTAGTGTATCCATCTCTTGGTCTCCCTCTACGATTTTTACCCTCCACGCTGCCCTCCAATACTAAATTGGTGATCCCTTGATGCCTCAGAACATGTCCTACCAACCGATCCCTTCTTCTTGTCAAGTTGTGCCACAAACTCCTCTTCTCCCCAATTCTATTCAACACCTCCTCGTTAGTTACGTGATCTACCCATCTAATCTTCATCATTCTTCTGTAGCACCACATTCCGAAAGCTTCTATTCTCTTCTAGTCTAAACTATTTATCGTCCACGTTTCACTTCCATACATGGCTACACTCAACACAAATACTTTCAGAAACGACTTCCTGACACTTAAATCTATACTCGTTGTTAACAACCTTCTCTTCTTCAAAAACGCTTTCCTTGCCACTGCCAGTCTACATTTTATATCCTCTCTACTTCGATCATCATCAGTTATTTTGCTCCCCAAATAGCAAAACTCCTTTACTACTTTAAGTGTCTCATTCCCTAATCTAATTCCCTCAGCATCAACCGACTTAACTCGACTACATTCCATTATCCTCGTTTTGCTTTTGTTGATTTCATCTTATATCCTCCTTTCAAGCCACTGTCCATTCCGTTCAACTGCTCTTCCAAGTCCTTTGCTGTCTCTGACAGAATTACAATGCCATCGGCGAACCTCGAAGTCTTTATTTCTTCTCCATGGATTTTAATTTCTACTACGAATTTTTCTTTTGTTTCCTTTACTGCTTGCTCAATATACAGATTGAATAACATCGGGGAGAGGCTACAACCCTGTCTCACTCCCTTCCCAACCACTGCTTCCCTTTCATGCCCCTAGACTTTTATAACTGCCATCTGGTTTCTGTACAGATAGTAAATAGCCTTTCGCTCCCTGTATTTTACCCCTGCCACCTTCAGAATTTGAAAGAGAGTATTCCAGTCAACATTGTCAAAAGCTTTCTCTAAGTCTACAAATGCTAGAAACGTAGGTTTCCCTTTCCTTACACTTTCTTCTAAAATAAGTCGTAAGGTCAGTATTGCCTCACGTGCTCCAACATATCTACTGAATCCAAACTGATCTTCTCCGAGGTCGGCTTCTACCAGTTTTCCCATTCATCTGTAAAGAATTCGCGTTAGTATTTTGCAGCTGTGACTTATTAAACTGATAGTTCGGTAATTTTCACATCTGTGAACACCTGCTTTGTTTGGGATTGGAATTATTATGTTCTTCTTGAAATCTGAGGGTATTTCGCCTGTCTCATACACCTTGCTTACAAGATGGTAGAGTTTTGTCATGACTGGCTCTCCCAAGGCCGTCAGTAGTTCTGATGGAATGATGTCTACTCCTGGGACCTTGTTTCCACTCAGGTCTTTCAGTGCTCTGTCAAACTCTTCACGCAGTATAGTATCTCCCATTTCATCTTCATCCACATCCTCTTCCATTTCCATAATATTGTCCTCAAGTACATCGCCCTTGTATAGACCCTCTATATACACCTTCCACCTTTCTGCTTTCCCTTCTTTGCTTAGAACTGGGTTTCCATCTGAGCTCTTGATATTTTCCAAAGGTCTCTTTAATTTTCCTGTAGGCGGTATCTATCTTACCCCTAGTGAGATAAGCCTCTACATCCTTACATTTGTCCTCTAGCCATCCCTGCTTAGCCATTTTGCACTTCCTGTCCATCTCATTTTTGAGATGATTGTATTGTTTTTTGCCTGCTTCATTTACTGCATTTTTATATTTTGTCCTTTCATCAATTAAATTCAATATTTCTTCTGTTACCCAAGAATTTCGACTAGCCCTCGTCTTTTTACCATCTTGATCCTCTGCTGCCTTCACTACTTCATCCCTCAGAGCTACCCATTCTTCTTCTACTGTATTTCTTTCCCCCATTCTTGTCAATTGTTCCCGTATGCTCTCCCTGAAACTCTGTACAACCTCTGGTGTAGTCAGTTTATCCATGTCCCATCTCCTTAAAGTCCCACCTTTTTGCAGTTTCTTCAGTTTTAATCTACAGTTCATAACCAATAGATTATGGTCAGAGTCCACATCTGCCCCTGGAAATGTCTTACAATTTAAAACCTGGTTTCTAAATCTCTATCTTTCCGTTATATGATCTGTCTGATACCTTCTAGTATCTCCAGGATTCTTCCAAGTATACAACCTTCTTTCATGATTCTTGAACCGAGTGTTAGCTATGATTAAGTTATGCTCTGTGCAAAATTCTACCAGAGGGCTTCCTCTTTCATTTCTTACCCCCAATCCATATTCACCTACTATGTTTCCTTCTCTTCCCATGACTATTAAATGTTCGTCTCCCTTCAGTACTTGAATAATTTCTTTTATCTCATCATACATTTCATCAATTTCTTCATCATCTGCAGAGCTAGTTGTCATATAAACTTGTACTACTGTAGTAGGCGTGGGCTTTGTAACTAGTCAAGGTGTGCTGGAGAATGTCGTACCTAGAGGATAATCTAGCTAGGAACCTACGATGGTTTTTGCTTGGTGCTTCGGCCTAGTGACTAATTTTAGAATCACAAGAAGGAATTAGCACTAGAGAGCGCCATTTACTACATTCTGTGTTGTTGTGAGACAAGAAGCTGTGTTTTGTGCAGCATTTGTATATATTTCGCGTTCTGCGCATATTAGTGCTGTATAATACTGAAACCTCGTGGTAGCCAAGGGAAGGCGGGATTCGGTTACGATTGTGGACTGGGAGGTAATCAGTTGATATTGTTTGCCTTTTACAGTTACACACAATTTATTTTAAACGAGTAGTTCAGGACTCAACAATAAATAAAAAAGTACCACACGTTATTAGTGAAGGAAGAAACAATAGTGTAAATAGTAGCGTTTTCAATGAGATACAATTTAGAAAATCACCTTTAAAGACAGATACAACAGATAATGTTTGACAACAAGCCACTGCGATCTGGGCAGAAGGCCTAGTACGCCAGGAATGGCAATAAATTAAGACCTGTTTAAAACTCGCTGCAACTTACAAATTACACGTATTGAAATATTAAAGGAAAGTCGCCACAAACACAGCAGACGGCATCAGACGCCAGGAATGGCAGTAAATAAAGTTTTAAGGCTTACTGCGTAAATACAAACACCAAATTTGAATTTTAAGGCAAATGACCACAATCGTAGCTGAAGGCCGTACACGCAAGGAACGACAATAATATAAAAATAATTTTGAAACCTGCTGTATAACAGCAAATGCAATAGCAGAAGTTAATTAAAAAAACAAGCAAGTGATCCATACGGTGCTCCAGGAATCGATCTCTGAGAAGGTCCGGCAACCAACACTTTCGCGAGCGATGAGATAGGCAGCCAAGAGTTGCATTCACTTCACAAGATGGTAGCTCAGACTAGTGGCAGTCTGACGAATGACTAATCATAATCTTGCTGAAGCTACCTGACGTCCGATAAACCAAATGCAAAGATGGAACAGTACGCCAAAGCCGGAACCGGCGGTCTGCACAACGTCCAGAATACTGTGTTTAGAGCCCCTGGAACGAGAAAAGAATCATTAACACCAGAGTAAAGCGATCACCAACCGGCCTGCAACCAAGAAAGCAATCAAAACTACACGCCTTACCGGACAGCAGTGGCCAGGCGAGGAAAAATACACTGGCGTTACATACACTAATCCCCAGGGCCGGTAACTGGGTCGTTAGCGGCCACCAGGCAAGAAAAATTACCGAGCATTGAATTTAACAAATTGTAAAAGTTGAACGCAGTAAATAGTAAAAAGAAGTCGAGGAAAGCTAATCAGATCCGCCTTCCCCAACCACTCTACTCGCTGCTCTTCGCCTCGGCGACACTACGAGCAGCAACACGAACCAAGGTCACTGGAGAATCGCGAGATATCACAATGGTGGAGGTTTCTCTACGTGGATTGAAACGCACTCATCTTAAAGCTTGCTGGATCCGGTTTACGACGAAGTCATGCACCCTCGTGATCACTGGCCTTCCATCCGGCAGTCCATGTGTGCCACCAGGGGTCGTGGTGAGTTTCGCACAGCGCGGACCTGGCTTCTCCTTAGTCCGCAACCGATCTCGCCACTCACACGACCCGGAAAAACGACGACGTCGCCACAAAAATAGGGCAACAGTTACTACACATCGATAACCACCGCTGCTGTTATTAGCGGACAGGCAACGCTTGCGAAACCGAGCGGCGCCAGTCAACACGAGAAGAAGACAAACAACCGCAACCATGCCAACTAAACGATACTGTCTGGCCTCCAACAGAGGGCAGAAATCTACAAACCAACGCGAGCCGCAGCACACATCAAATACTCAGGTACGGAAGATATTTTGAAACAAAACTAGCTTGTGAAGCTCAGCTAGCTCTTTACTCACACGAAGTGTTGAGTGCTATTTCAAATTGATTCCGTGTTTCTAGATTTCCAAAAGGCTTTTGATACTGTACCACACAAGCGGCTTGTAGTGATATTGCGTGCTTATGGAATATCGTTTCAGTTATGTGACTGGATTCGCGATTTCCGGTCAGAGTGGTGACAGTTCGTAGTGATTGACGGAAAGTCATCGAGTAAAACAGAAGTGATTTCTGGCGTTCCCCAATGTAGTGGTATAGGCCCTCTGCTGTTCCTTAACTATATAAACGATTTAGGAGACAATCTGAGCAGCCATCTTAGGTTGTTTGCAGATGATGCTGTCGTTTATCGTTTAGTAAACTCATCAGAAGATCAAAAAAAATTGCAAATCAAGTTAGAAAAGATATCTGAATGGTGCGAAAACTGGCAGTTGGCTCTACATAATGAAAAGCCTGAGGTTATCCACATGAGAGCCGAAGGGAATTTGTTAAACTTCAGTTACATGATAAATCAGTCTAATCTAGAGGCCGTAAATTCAACTAAATACCTAGAAATTACAATTACGAACAGTTTAAATTCGAAAGAACACATAGAAAATGTTGGGTAATGCAAACCAAAGACTGCGTTTTATTGGCAGAACGCTTATAAAATGTAACAGATCTGCTACAGAGACTGCCAACACTACGCTTGTGTGTCCTCTTTTGGAGTACTGCTGCGTGGTCAGGGATCCTTACCAGACAAGATCATCGGAATACATCGAGAAAGTTCAAAGAAGAGCAGCACGTTTTCTGTTACCGCGAAATAGGGGAGGGACTGTCATGGGCAAGATACAGCGTTTGGAATGGACATCATTACAACAAAGGCGCTTTTCGTTGCGGCGGAATCTTCTCACGAAATTTCAATTTCCAACTTTCTCCTCCAAATTCGAAAATACTTTTTTGATGACGATCTATGTAGGGAGAAACGACTATCGTAATAAAAAAATTGTTCAAATGGCTCTGAGCACTATGGGACTCAACTGCTGTGGTCATAAGTCCCCTAGAACTTAGAACTACTTAAACCTAACTAACCTAAGGACAGCACACAACACCCAGCCATCACGAGGCAGAGAAAATCCCTGACCCCGCCGGGAATCGAACCCGGGAACCCGGGCGTGGGAAGCGAGAACGCTACCGCACGACCACGAGATGCGGGCTATCGTAATAAAATAAGAGAAATCAGAGTTCGCACGGAAAGACTTAGGTGTTCGTTTTTTCTGCGCGCTGTTCGAGAGTGGATTTGTAAAGAATTATAATGAGGGTGGTTCGATGAACCCTCTGTCACTCACTTAAGTATGACTTGCAGGGTACCACTGTAGATATAGATATCGTTAATTCATCAGGTACAGCCTCTTATCATGAGTAAAATGTTGTCTGTTTTAGAAGTAATTATATACACTCCTGGAAATTGAAATAAGAACACCGTGAATTCATTGTCCCAGGAAGGGGAAACTTTATTGACACATTCCTGGGGTCAGATACATCACATGATCACACTGACAGAACCACAGGCACATAGACACAGGCAACAGAGCATGCACAATGTCGGCACTAGTACAGTGTATATCCACCTTTCGCAGCAATGCAGGCTGCTATTCTCCCATGGAGACGATCGTAGAGATGCTGGATGTAGTCCTGTGGAACGGCTTGCCATGCCATTTCCACCTGGCGCCTCAGTTGGACCAGCGTTCGTGCTGGACGTGCAGACCGCGTGAGACGACGCTTCATCCAGTCCCAAACATGCTCAATGGGGGACAGATCCGGAGATCTTGCTGGCCAGGGTAGTTGACTTACACCTTCTAGAGCACGTTGGGTGGCACGGGATACATGCGGACGTGCATTGTCCTGTTGGAACAGAAAGTTCCCTTGCCGGTCTAGGAATGGTAGAACGATGGGTTCGATGACGGTTTGGATGTACCGTGCACTATTCAGTGTCCCCTCGACGATCACCAGTGGTGTACGGCCAGTGTAGGAGATCGCTCCCCACACCATGATGCCGGGTGTTGGCCCTGTGTGCCTCGGTCGTATGCAGTCCTGATTGTGGCGCTCACCTGCACGGCGCCAAACACGCATACGACCATCATTGGCACCAAGGCAGAAGCGACTCTCATCGCTGAAGACGACACGTCTCCATTCGTCCCTCCATTCACGCCTGTCGCGACACCACTGGAGGCGGACTGCACGATGTTGGGGCGTGAGCGGAAGACGGCCTAACGGTGTGCGGGACCGTAGCCCAGCTTCATGGAGACGGTTGCGAATGGTCCTCGCCGATACCCCAGGAGCAACAGTGTCCCTAATTTGCTGGGAAGTGGCGGTGCGGTCCCCTACGGCACTGCGTAGGATCCTACGGTCTTGGCGTGCATCCGTGCGTCGCTGCGGTCTGGTCCCAGGTCGACGGGCACGTGCACCTTCCGCCGACCACTGGCGACAACATCGATGTACTGTGGAGACCTCACGGCCCACGTGTTGAGCAATTCGGCGGTACGTCCACCCGGCCTCCCGCATGCCCACTATACGCCCTCGCTCAAAGTCCGTCGACTACACATACGGTTCACGTCCACGCTGTCGCGGCATGCTACCAGTGTTAAAGACTGCGATGGAGCTCCGTATGCCACGGCAAACTGGCTGACACTGACGGCGGCGGTGCACAAATGCTGCGGAGCTAGCGCCATTCGACGGCCAACACCGCGGTTCCTGGCGTGTCCGCTGTGCCGTGCGTGTGATCATTGCTTGTACAGCCCTCTCGCAGTGTCCGGAGCAAGTATGGTGGGTCTGACACACCGGTGTCAATGTGTTCTTTTTTCCATTTCCAGGAGTGTAACATACTTCGTTACTCATGCACCACCTTCTACATTGAAACAGAAGAAGGTCCTTTACCATTGACATGTAATACATGCAAATGAACTGAGGTTTTTTTTTAATGTCTTGACAATCCTACGTGTTTTGAAAATGTAAATTTTAGTTGGTTACCAGTAACTTATATTTCATAATGTAGGGTAAGTCCGAGACAGTTGGACTACTTTTTTTCTGCTGCTGACAGGTGTTACCGGATGCTGCCGGTCGATACAATTGGATCTTCAAGGCCTCTTCGGACGGTGTTCGTTTGTTGCTTAGCATTTTGTATAGAGTCTCATATAATATATTACTGATGCACTGCCACTTAGCATACATGAGATATTACGAAAGAAGAATACGCATGAGTGATCCATCTCACCGATAGGTGTGTGGGTGAGATGGACCGGAGTACTAGGAGAGAAGAAAGGTATGAAAATAGCTATACATAAAGAAAAGAGTCAATTAAAATTTCAAACTTTTGTTTGGAAATGTTATAATGAATACAGAATTATACGGTTAAATAATTTAGCCCAAATAATTTTATCAGTTTATTATAGATCTTGATTGAACGTTGGTTCTTCTAATGAGTTGGCTTCGTTCTGGAATCAGCCTGCCTTTCTCTCATCACAGCGGTTACTCGTGTTACCAAATATTGACCATGGTGAACAGGCAACACACTGAGCCCAATCATAATTTTTATTAGATTCGTAACTGATTTCGCCACAGCCAACACATTCATCCTCAAATGATTCACTGAAGTTATTTTCGTAATCTTGTACAATGTATGTACCTGATGAACGCACTATTCTTCTTATCGAACTTCTTGAATCTGTGTCTCTTCACTAGCATTTCCCTTTGGCAATTTTTTTTGCCTTTTTTCTGTTACCTTTCTTTTCTTCTCCATCTTTTTCTTTGCAGTTTCAATATTTTTACCAGAGTTTAGCCCTTTGGATACAGTTACTGCCTTCCTCTTAAAATCCATGGTTTTATCAATAGAAGGAACGGGTGATATATGTTCCAAAAGTTTCGTCTGTGTTGGCTCAGGAGTAGTCAGTTTTGAGGTGGTAATCTTGAAAGTTTTAGGTTAAACAGAAGAGGATTCTGAAGTTTTTTCAGTGAAGGAATGCATCTTGTGCATGTAACTCTGCTCTTTTGATGTGCTTGGGGTCAGTAGACCTTTTGATGAGATTGGAAGTGGTCTGTTGACCTGTGTACAAGATCCTGATCTTCAATTTGTTGGCAAGCACATATTTTCCGCCGACCGCGGTGGTCTAGTGGTTCTAGGCGCGCAGTCCGGAACCGCGGGACTATTACGGTCGCAGGTTCGAATCCTGCCTCGGGCATGGATGTGTGTGATGTCCTTAGGTTAGTTAGGTTTAAGTAGTTCTAAGTTTTAGGAGACTGATGACCACAGAAGTTAAGTCCCATAGTGCTCAGAGCCATTTGATTTTGGACATATTTTCCGACAAATAAGTATAGTCGGAGACTGCGGCCAACTTCGGTGTGACTATCGCACATGCCTTGAAGATAAATTTAATTGTTCTCCATCTCTCTAACAATACCGCAAATCAAGTAGTCCATATTTCCCAAATAAGACTGGTCCAGACCTCCGATTGTCTGGGAGAGAGGAACACAACCGACTTCTGTCTGCAAGCAGCGATCTCTGTGGCCATTTTAGGTTAGTTTCATGCCTACACATTTGTCAAGCTGGCAGCAAAAACTGCATCAATATTGTGCAAACTAAGCCTTAATGCCAAAATTATGAAACTGCACAATAAAACTTTTCGGCTTACCAGAACAGAGTATGTGATTTTTCTCCATATCTAACACGAAAATGACAGACATACCTCTCAATGACATTTGTTCGCAAAAGAACTTCCTCGTAAGTAGCGGAAGCTGCTCTCCAGCGGCGCATTTGTGAAACACGCCACAGGTCCATCTCAACCCAGTGGCCCAACTCTCCTGGACTCACCGGACTTGACTTGTAACTAGTTTCTAATAATACTTCCGCTTAATTTGATTGCTCTTCCTGATTACTGGTGTGTAATAGAATAATCATGTAAAACATGGACCATTAAATACTGTACTGACAAGATTTCACCGATTGCAGCACTTTTAAATTTCAATAGGAAATTTGTTTATAGGTCAATGTGAAACGCCCTGCTAAAGCCGCAGGACAGGACAAATAGTAGGAATATTGTGGAAGGGGCCAGAACGAGCGGCTGTCAGTAAGACTTCAAACATAACACTCTATTTAGTTGTCCAGACATTACAGCGCAACTTCTAAGCTTGACTATCGACAGAAAACGTCTTCTCTCTCTTTTTTTTAACCTTAAGTAGTATTTAAGGCCAAGCGATGTAAGACTTGACTAGTCAAATAGGTTAAGTTTCTTGTAAAGCGGCTGAAGGCCGATAAATTTAAAACAACATAACTACAATAACCTTTCAATAGCCAGAAGGCCCAAGCATTATGACCAATAAGAAACCTTACTCCAAAACGGCTGTAGGGGTTTGTTTAAAAAAATAACTGCAACCAATTATCCAAGGCAGAGGGCCCAAAGCCTTAACCTTAAATAGTATTTAAGCCCAAGTGATGTAAGACTTTATAAGAAACAATCCAAAATTTTAAAGCGGCTGAAGGCCCATCATTTTAAGAACAACACAACTACGATAAATTTTCAACAGGCAGAAGGCCCACAGCTTTATCTTGAAAGAATGTAATACTTGATAAGTAAGAAACTTAAAATTTAAAGCGGATGAGGGCCCATGCTTTTTTTAAAAAAAGTACAACTACAATAGATTTTCAACAGGCTGAAAGCCTATAGCTTTATCTTCCAAAATTGATAAGTAGGATCCTTATAGCGGCTGAAGGCCGATCCTTTTAAATACAAAACAATAAGTTTTCAACAGGCAGCAGGCCCAAGATTTATCTTCAGACAACGTAAGACTCGCCCAATTTAGAAAAACTTACTTTTACTTTTAAAACTGCTGAAGGCCTTTGTTTTTAAAAACGCAGTTACAAGCATACAAATGCCAACCATCGGCTATGAGCCATTAAAAATACACAATTAAACGCTAATAAGAGGGCAGTATAGGCAACGGCGCTGAGAAGTTTCCAGGGGGCTCGGTCTGCCCTTGAAGTCTTAACGTTCGCTTAGGTGAGACAAGAAGTCGGCACAACTATACTCGGTCCGCTGGCAACACAATCAAGAGACAGCCAGGGACCCACAGACAAGACGACTTGCTAACCACCGACCAATATACGAGAATTCCGTAGCCAAAACGTTACAGACATAGCCGCCCACAACCAAAAATACATCTAGCTGCCAAAAACTACACACCATGTTGGACAGCGACAACACGTGAGGAAACGACACTGTCTGAAGTTACGTCAGCGACCAGGGCAGGTAACTGGAACACTAACGGCCACAAGGCAGAAAATTCCGCTGGTGCACTTGAGTTTCAAACCGACAAATATGGTTAATTCCACCACACAGCGGCTAAATCTTCAACTCGAACACTCGCTGTTGCTCCCAGCAATACTGCCAACAGCGAACCACCAACCAAGGGGACAACGTGAACAGACGTGTCTTCGGTAATCAAACCACCACTCAACTTTCATGTTCTGGGTCGGTGAGCCACGAACCTCGTAACACTCGGAACAGCCCCCACACGCTCTGACACTGCGTACAGGCCGCCAGAGGCCCGGCCGACTGCGCCACGCGGAGACTTGCTTGCTGTTCCGCTCCAACCGACCGACTGGCTGCACGTTCGCCGACAACATTTAAAACCAGTTGTCAGTGGAAATGACACCAACTACACACAGTTTGACAAACACTTGCACGAAGACTTGAACCACACTCAGCAGTGTCTGTGCAGTCACGAAGACAAATCGGGAGTCGATACACACACACACAGACACACACACACACAGGCAACCCATAAGCGATCGGCGAGCCCATTCACGTCGTCCAGTAGGACGACCGACCGACGATCGACGAAGACCATGCCCGGCTCAAGTGATGCTTGGCTGTAACGCTCGGGCGAGCCATGGGCATCCATGCCTCACTGCTGCTCCAATCCGACTGAACTAGAGCCGCGTTCCAACTCCACGACTGGCAGGTCCGAACTGCCCTCCTGGCACATTCCAACTCACTCCACGACAGACGACAACCGGGAAGTGCACGGCTCACAATGACGACGTCGTTCCTTGGAATATATTTTCAGCTTGGGAGAATCCTTAAATTTCTGTAACAAAGTATATTAAATTTCTGTTGCAGGCGGTTAGAGGCAGAGTCTGAAAAGTGACAAGCTACAACACTTTGCTCAACATTAACGAAAATTACGAATCCTTAGAAGTTTAGTCTGTACACTGTATTGTCAAGAAACTATGCTGACGTAACCTGGCGCCAGCACACCAGGCGGCAAAGACGTTGCGACAAGATCAATAGAGGCCAAAGACAGACTCGCAAGAAACGCGCAGCTAACGCCCTCTCGACTGCCAGTATTTAGATCGCCGCCGCGGACCGGAAGGCCCAGCCAGCCAGGCAGTCATCCAGTGAGTCAACGAGTCAAGTCATCAGTCGCAGCCCAGTGGGAGTCGCAGTCGCAGTTAGCGCAGCCTCTAGCTCAGAGTCAGTCAGTACCTAACAACCAGAGTAGTGTGCATAGCGGGACTTCACCAGCAGTGAGGCTAACGTGGACTATTACAGTAGAGCTTGTACCGCAACACCTGGACTATCTTAAGTAACTTCTTGTTCTTATGAATAAAGAACCTTCTTAATATGTGCATGCATTTTTTGCTATAGAAGAGAATACCGGCCAAAATTCAACATCTTCTCCTTGCTTCCCATGGTACAAGCCTACAGTGACAATGAGACGACACAAAACAAACCACCCTATTACAGTTTAATGCAATTTGTGCTTACAAAATTTAACCTACTTATAGTGAATTAAAAGCAAATCTGTTACCCTAAAAAGCTATTAAGTAGGGACTAATGATCTACCATCTTTTCTATAGTGTTTATGCTGCCATATAGGTCCCGCAGTTTTCTCATGATTTGGTATTTTGTTTTTATTTTCTCTATGTGTCCAGAAAACCTTCCTGTCGCCACAGTCATAAGTTACGTAATCAAGACAAGTCCGTGGATCATGCACACTTTGTTCTGAGTGTTACAGTGGTTTAGCTGTCTGTGTATGGTATCTTCTAAGGCAGACATTGGGACCGACCTAGTATTTTCTTCGACCCCTGCATCGACATATCACTGTTGACTTTCCTGTTGATAGCAGCAGCAGGTCCTCGGTTGTCCATCATATAAAACGATGGACTGACACCCTCTTATGTACAAATAAGATGGTATGTGCTTTCAGAGATCGTTATGTGTCTGCTGCATGCTACTGAGTACCAGTCAAGTCTCGAAACTTGGCCATTTTTCTGCAAAATGATTGAGGACTGTTCCATACGGTCGGAAAGCGTCAATAACCGTGACAGTCGGAACTCTGAATGGAAGTTCACATACACAAATAGTTCTACCTCCCATGTGGGCATGATCAACAGAATCTGCACGCACATTCCCATCGGTATGACAAAAATAGTAACCATCCACAGATCGCAACGGAATCTGTCGCATGGCACTTCATTCCTGAGCTTGATGTAAACTGTACTGGAAACAATGGACAAGCGGAACATTATCAGCTGTATTGGGTCGAGTTTCGTCACATCATGTAAGACCTGTCGAATTTCGTATGCTTCTGATCGTGTATATTGAGGTCCAAAAGTAAACTTAAACGTCTGTTGTGGTTTTCATAAATCACTAGACTAGTACGTGGTGCACTGCAGTACACAGGCAAACACCACCACACGAACGATGAGCGGGAGCAGTGCAAACACGTCCATGCTGCTACACTGCTGAAGAAAGACTGGCGCCACTCGACTACCGACCTCGCTCTGCTAGACACGTAGAAGCCGGACAGAGTGGCCGAGCGGTTCTAGGCGCTGCAGTCTGGAACCGCGCGACTGCTACGGTCGCAGGTTCGAATCCTGCCTTGGGCATGGGTGTGTGTGATGTTCTTAGATTCGTTAGGTTTAAGTAGTTCTAAGTTCTAGGGGACTGATGACCTCAGAAGTTCCATAGTGCTCAGAGCCATTTGAACCATTTAGACATGTAGATTAAAACACGAAAGTGTTAATAAGTAAACATTATTAACTTTGGACCCCATATTATACTAATAAAAGATGCTTGTTTTTAAACGATCTTATGATATGTAACTGTTGTGTACATAGTTCCGCGTAGTCGGCACGTACACAACTTTCCCACTAGAGCGCGCCCCGCTAAGCATAACAGCGCAGGCGCAGCGCTCGTCCGTCTCCGCACTACGAGATGGCACTGTTTCAGAGACGGACCAAATTCTGCTTCCGCCGATCCGCGTATTAATATGTAACGCAGCCAATGAGATTTCTGCTAACTTAGAATCTTTCCTCCTCGCGGATCACGCTCGCGCAGTGATAACTGAACGCTCGACGTATTATAACGAGTGTACAGACCTCCGATGAGTCAGTCTGCATAGTCTGCATTAGTCTGCATTTGTCTATAGTCAAGTTTCAGTCTGCGCCTAATAAGATTATCATATTCCTGTACATAGCCATGAAGATAAATGTATAGACACTTTGTCAAGTATCAGAGATATGTGAGAATAAGATTAACGTACCAAGACCAAAGGAACTTCAGATCGTCAATTGTAAACAGCATCCAGAATCAAGTTACGTAATGGCTATGTTTTTTGTTATTTTAATAAATGTGTGTGAAAATTAATCAAGTTCTGTTTAAAGTTGGTCACTGTCAATCTGCTACTCTAAGCGTGCAAGTGGCATTCCTATCGTCTGACCTAACGGCAGAAGATAAACACGCCACGATAAGACCACGAGACATATTGCTGACACTCGCCTACTTCGTTAGAGCGACAAGTCAGATAATCTGATGGTGTGTGTACCGAAAGTCTTACAGTACGCACACCATAGTAACATTCAAATTTCGATCACCTGTCATCAACTTTGATCTCGATTTTTTTTTTCAAAAACTGGGTAATGTCCAGCCAACAGCCAAAATATGTCTCTCTTTATTTTCGATATAAATCGTCCTTGCAAAACTGGATCAAAATCGGTGACCCACATGTCAGACACTCCCCTTGTGAGCACAGAGTTTACACGAGGATGCAAATACTCAGGCAGTAGATACTCAGATACCAAGAGAATCTTATTAAGCGATTTCAAACACTGTAGAAGTTTACTTATTGTATTCATGTCAAAAGTAAGACTCGCTCGATCACAACAATAAGAATGTAACAAAATATCTTGCAGAGAGATCTCAATCGCTAATATAAATTACTGATCTCACAGAACAGCCCCTGGCCTGAGCTCAATCCGAAACCAGGAGTTCAAGCTAGAAGCTGATCGAACTGAAGGATTAACTACCAACAAAAAAGGATTAACTTTACCAATGTGTAATGAAAAGGCCTACATTGCTTCGAAATGAGCCCTGCACATTGAGTAGTGTCCTTACATCCTGGAAAACTTAAATGCACATGTATTTCTCCCTCTCTTACACTCTGTGGCCCTTACTGTAACCAGGTAAACATACAGTTAATGCCTCATTTTTCCATTCAATCAGTTTTTAACACCGCTCTTGAATAAACATTAGCCGTACGACCGATTGTCTATATGAGAGATTAGAGATAACAAAATTAAGAAAGTGATTCGTCTTGGTGTCGGGCACTTTGTGCACCTTAGTACTCTGCAGCACTGCATGCCAGACAAAGCAGATTCGGCTAGTCCTTATAAGGCGAGTGCCAATGCACCACGCTTTCCCCCAGAGAGATACTATAAGAACAATATACAAAGATAAGCGAAGAGTATCAGATTCCATACAGAGTTTGAGACTGTGTTACCTCCTATTTGACCAATAATGCACCAAAATAACAAAAACCTATACTCTATGAGTGGAAAAAAGTACATTTTACATTCTTCTAAAAGACGAGCACGAAAAATGACCCATAAAACTACTGTCCGATGTCCTTGACGTCCACTTGCTTCAGAATCTTAGAAAACATCCTGAGCTCAGACAAAATGGGGTACCTCGAACTGAACATCAGTAATGTGAAACCCAACTCGCACTTTTCTCGCATGACATCCGGAAAGCCATGGGTCAAGGCAGTCAAGTAGATGCAGAGTTTCTTGGATTCTAAAAGGTATTTGACTCATATATTTGTTACGTAAAGCACGATTATATGGAGTCTCAAGCGAGACTTGTGACTGAACTGAGGACTCGTTGGTGGAGAGGACACAGAAAGTGATTCACTTGGCTGGAGGGCTATCGTCAGATATAGAAGTAACTACAGTTGCATCACAGGGAAGTTTGTTGGCACATTTTATGTTCATATTTCATATTAATGACCGTGCAATCAATATTAATAGTAGCCTCTAACCCATCACAGGTTTTGGGGTTGTCTGCAATGTCTGAAGAAAGCTGCCCAAATCTTCAGACATTGACAAGCTTTCAAAGTAGTACAGCGATTGACAAGTTGCTTTAAGCGTTCAGAAATTAAAAAGTTTGCGCTTCACTAAACGAAAAAATGCAGTATCTCATGGCCACAGTATCAACGAGTCACCGTTGGAAACGATCAACATATACGAGGGTTATTCCAAAAGTAAGGTCCGGTTATAAAAAAAAAAATCAAAACTAAAATGTTTTTTCAAAACAATTGTTTTATTTACATTCCTTACATCTTTATCTATTTTTCTACATAACTTCCATACTTATTTAAACATTTGTCACATCGTTCAACAAGCTTTTGAATGCCCATGTTATAGAAATCGGCCGCCTGTGACGATAACCAGTCCTTAACTGCTTCTTTCACTTCATCATCTGTGTCGAAGCGCTTGCCGCCGAGAAACTCCTTTAAGTAACGGAACAGGTGGAAATCACTTGGCGCCAGGTCCGGACTGTAAGGAGGATGGTCCATCTGTTCCCATCCAAATTTCTTGATCAGAGCTTGCGTTGCATTTGCAGTGTGGGGTCTGGCATTGTCATGCAACAACAAGATTCCAGACGACAAAAGACCACGTCGCTTATTCTGGATTGCATGTCGAAGTTTAGTCAGGGTAGCGCAGTAGGTGGCTTTATTAATCGTTGTTCCTCTCTCCATAAAGTCGACTAACAATACTCCACGTCTATCCCAGAACACAGTCGCCATAACCTTACGTGTTGAGATTGTCTGCTTTGCCTTGACCTTGACTGGCGATGACGTGTGACGCCATTGCATTGACTGACGTGTAGACTCTGGAGTGATGTGAGAAACCCATGTCTCATCCCCTGTGACAACATTGTCTAAAAGACTGTCACCTTCCTTATGATATCGCTCCAAAAAATCAAGAGCAAAAGCCATTCTTTTCATTCGTTGGGGCTCAGTAAGCAGCCTGGGAACCCAACGGGCACACAATTTGTGAAACTTCAAATGTTCAGACACAATTCTGTACAAAGTTGTTCTACTCACATTCGGAAAATGCATGTCTACGCCTGTAATAGTGAATCGGCGATCTTCACGTTGTCAACCGCATTGACCAAATCGTCTGAAATCACTGATGGTCGGCCACACCGTGGTTCATCGTGCACATTATCCCGTCCTTCATTAAAAGCTCGCACCCACTTGCGCACTTTACTGTCGCTCATTATGCTAGGACCGTACACTTCACTAATCTGCCGATGGATTTCCGCCGCTGAATTGTTTCTTGCAGACAAAAACCGTATCACTGCCCTTACTTCACAATCGGCGGGCTGATCAATTGTCTTAAACATTGTAAAGTGACACTGTGAACTACACTCAGCAACAGTAACAAAGCGAATGGCGGCGTTTGACGCGCAAGGCTTGCCGGGAGTCGGCGCGCATGCGTGTTTTGTCATTGGCGCCAAATTTCAATAGTTACAGCGAATCGGACCTTACTTTTGGAATAACCCTCGTACTATAACAGTTTATTTGGATATAAAATGTAAATATCACAAAGGCTCAATTATAGGTTCAAGACTGCGGTTCATTGGTAGAAAACTAGAGAAATGGAGTCAGTCTATAAACGAGATTACATACACAACAACGATATTGCCCATGTGTGTGTAACATGTACCAAATAGGACTAACAGGGCATCACGAAAGGTCACATGCTCATTTGACCCGTGGGAGAATGTTGCGTAGATGCTGAAAGAACTGAACTGGCAGACTTCTGATGGTAGGGACCAACTATTCCATGAAACCCTACTTACAATTTTTTAGAATCAATTGTAAGGAATATACTACAGTCTCCTACGTATCGTTCCTACGGATATCACTAAGACAGTGTACACAGAGCAAGCGTTATTCCCGCGCTACATGCATGCGTGGAACGGGAAAAAACTCTAAATCTGATATAATGGGAAGTATCATCTGCCATGCACTTCACAGTGGTTTGAAGATTATAGGTGTACATGTAGATTTAGATGAATCAACAAGTGACTGTTGGCTCAAGCAGTCTAACCTTCAGCAGCTCGCCGACTTCGATTCGCGGCCAGGTTGGGGATTTTTTCCCCTAGAGACTAGGTGCGTGTTGTCATTTTACCCTTGGATATAGAAACGATAAGCAGTAGGCAGGGGTAATATCTACATTCTCCACGTGTGGAAAGATTATGCAGTGGGTTTCTAATTCAGAAATCAGTTTTGAATGTTGTTTTATTCGTCACGTGTAAGGAAGAGAGCACCAGCAGCAGTGAGTACTGTTTGTATAAAGCGTTTATTTTGCATTTTGTTTACGACCTTCCACTAAGGAAGGGATTCTATTTGTGTTTATCTGCTCTGCATAGTAACTAACAGTTCTTGATAAAACTTTACGTAGTTTTCGTGTTAGATTTCTTAGTGTTTTCTTGATCGTTTAGAACAGAAAGCGCCCTAAAACCGTCTTTTGTTTGTTTCGCGGCCGTTAGCCACTAGTCACTTGAATCAGCAGTTGTCTTGTGACAGCCAGAGCGAGAGCACCAGCAGCAGCGAGTACTGTTTGTATAAAGCGTTTATTTTGCATTTTGTTTACGACCTTCCACTAAGGAAGGGATTCTATTTGTGTTTATATGCTCTGCATAGTAACTAACAGTTCTTGATAAAACTTCACGTAGTTTTCGTGTTAGATTTCTTAGTGTTTTCTTGATCGTTTAGAACAGAAAGCGCCCTAAAACCGTCTTTTGTTTGTTTCGCGGCCGTTAGCCACTAGTCACTTGAATCAGCAGTTGTCTTGTGACAGCCAGAGCGAGAGCACCAGCAGCAGCGAGTACTGTTTGTATAAAGCGTTTATTTTGCATTTTGTTTACGACCTTCCACTAAGGAAGGGATTCTATTTGTGTTTATATGCTCTGCATAGTAACTAACAGTTCTTGATAAAACTTCACGTAGTTTTCGTGTTAGATTTCTTAGTGTTTTCTTGATCGTTTAGAACAGAAAGCGCCCTAAAACCGTCTTTTGTTTGTTTCGCGGCCGTTAGCCACTAGTCACTTGAATCAGTAGTTGTCTTGTGACAGCCAGAGCGAGAGCACCAGCAGCAGCGAGTACTGTTTGTATAAAGCGTTTTGTACTTATTTGCTGCGCTTAGCTTTTAAATAGTTTTTCTGGGAAAACCTAGCGTAGTTTTCGCGTCTCGTATTTTAGTGAGTGTTTCTTGATTATCAGAGTAGCTCATCAGAAGATTATCTTGGGAATTTGTGTGAGACCTATGCCTACTTCGGTGGCCTTGGAATCACATGGAACCCCTGATGTCGCTGCGTCTTCCGGCAGTGAGCATCTTACCGGTCAGCCATCACTCCAGGGTGAATGGCGGACAGTGGTGGGCTCGCGCGTGCCTGGCCGAAAGGCGAAGGTGGGATCTGGCCGCGTGGCAGCTGCCTTACCCCTTTCCAACAGGTACGGGGTGCTTCCTAGTGGTGATGACATCGTTTCCGAGCCACCACAGGATGCCTCGCCTGTTGGGCCAGTGGCCGATTCTCCGGCAAGGTCCCGACAGTCACAGAGGGCGGGCCTATTAGTTATAGGGAGCTCCAACGTTAGGCGGGTTATGGAGCCCCTCAGGAAAATAGCGGGTAGGTCGGGGAAGAATGCCAGTGTGCACTCGGTGTGCTTGCCGGGGGGTCTCGTCCGTAATGTGGAGGAGGCCCTTCCGGCAGCTATTGAACGCACTGGGTGTGACCGGCTGCAGATAGTAGCACATGTCGGAACGAATGACGCCTGCCGCTTGGGTTCTGAGGCCATCCTTGGTTCCTTCCGGCGGCTGGCTGATTTGGTGAAGACAACCAGCATCGCACGCGGAGTGCAAGCTGAGCTTAATATCTGCAGCATAGTGCCCAGAGTCGATCGCGGTCCTCTGGTTTGGAGCCGTGTGGAGGGTCTAAACCAGAGGCTCAGATGACTCTGCGACTATAATGGTTGCAAATTCATCGACCTCCGTTATTGGGTGGAGAACTGTAGGGCCCCCCTAGACAGGTCAGGCGTGCACTACACACCGGAAGCAGCTACTAGGGTAGCAGAGTACGTGTGGCGTGCACACGGGGGTTTTTTAGGTTAGAGGGACCCCCCCTTGGGCGAAACGATAAAATACCTGACGGCTTACCAGAGAGGACATTATCATCGTTGATAAAGAACGTCCGTCCTCAGAGACCAAAAACAGGAAAAGTTAACGTAATATTGGTAAACTGCAGGAGTATCCAGGGCAAGGTTCCTGAATTAATATCTCTTATTGAAGGAAATAGTGCGCATATAGTATTAGGAACGGAAAGTTGGTTAAAACCGGAAGTGAACAGTAACGAAATCCTAGACACAGAATGGAATATATACCGCAAGGATAGGATAAACGCCAATGGTGGAGGAGTATTTATAGCAGTAAAGAATTCAATAATATCCAGTGAAGTTATTAGCGAATGCGAATGTGAAATAATCTGGGTTAAGTTAAGTATCAAAGGTGGGTCAGATATGATAGTCGGATGCTTCTATAGACCACCTGCATCAGCAACCGTAGTAGTTGAGGGCCTCAGAGAGAACCTGCAGAACGTCGTGAAGAAGTTTCGTGATCATACTATTGTAATAGGGGGAGACTTCAATCTACCAGTTATAGAATGGGATAGTCACACAATCAAAACTGGAGCCAGGGACAGAGACTCTTGTGACATTATCCTGACTGCCTTGTCCGAGAATTACTTCGAGCAGATAGTTAGAGAACCAACTCGTGAAGCTAACGTTTTAGACCTCATAGCAACAAATAGACCGGAACTTTTCGACTCCGTGAATGTAGAAGAGGGTATCAGTGATCATAAGTCAGTGGTTGCATCAATGACTACAAGTGTAATAAGAAATGCCAAGAAAGGAAGGAAAATATATTTGCTTAACAAGAGTGATAGGGCACAAATCGCAGAATATCTGAGTGACCACCATCAAACGTTCATTTCTGAGGAAGAGGATGTGGAACAAAAATGGAAAAAATTCAGAAACATCGTCCAGTACGCCTTAGATAAGTTCGTACCGACTAAGGTCCAAAGCGAGGGGAAAGATCCACCGTGGTATAACAATCATGTACGAAAGGTACTACGGAAACAAAGAAAGCTTCATCATAGGTTTAAGAGTAGTCGAATCATAGCTGATAAGGAAAAGCTGAACGAAGCGAAAAAGAGCGTAAAGAGAGCAATGAGAGAAGCATTCAACGAATTCGAACATAAAACATTGGCAAACAATCTAAACAAGAACCCTAAAAAGTTTTGGTCATATGTAAAATCGGTAAGCGGATCTAAATCCCCTATTCAGTCACTCGTTGACCACGATGGCACCGAAACAGAGGACGACCGAAGAAAGGCAGAAATACTGAATTCAGTGTTCCGAAACTGTTTCACTGCGGAAAATCGTAACACGGTCCCTGACTTCAGCCGTCGCACGGACGCCAAAATGGAAAATATTGAAATAAACGATATCGGAATTGAAAAACAACTGCTATCACTTAGTAGCGGAAAAGCATCCGGACCAGACGAGATACCCTTAAGATTCTACAGTGATTATGCTAAAGAACTTGCCCCCTTTCTATCAGCAATTTATCGTAGATCGATGGAAGTACGTAAAGTACCTAGCGACTGGAAGAAAGCGCAGGTCGTTCCCATTTTCAAGAAGGGTCATAAATCAGATGCGAATAATTATAGGCCTATTTCGCTTACGTCAATCTGTTGTAGAACAATGGAACATGTTTTGTGTTCTCGTATTATGACGTTCTTAGATAATACAAATCTCCTTCATCATAACCAACATGGATTCCGCAAACAGAGATCATGTGAAACTCAGCTCGCCCTATTTGCCCAAGAAATTCACAGTGCCGTAGACACTGGCGAGCAGATTGATGCCGTATTCCTGGACTTCAGGAAGGCATTTGATACGGTTCCGCACTTACGTTTAGTGAAAAAAATACGAGCTTACGGAATATCAGACGAGGTTTGTGATTGGATTCAGGATTTCCTAGAAGAAAGAACACAACATGTCATTCTTAACGGTTCAAAATCTGCAGATGTAGAGGTAATTTCGGGAGTACCGCAGGGAAGCGTGATAGGACCTTTATTGTTTACAATATACATAAATGACTTAGTTGACAACATCGGTAGCTCCGTGAGGCTATTTGCAGATGACACGGTTGTCTACAAGAAAGTAGCAACATCAGAAGACTCGTACGTACTCCAGGAGGACCTGCAGAGGATTAATGCATGGTGCGACAGCTGGCAGCTTTCCCTAAACGTAGATAAATGTAATATAATGCGCATACATAGGGGCAGAAATCCATTCCAGTACGATTATGCCATAGGTGGTAAATCATTGGAAGCGGTAACGACCGTAAAATACTTAGGAGTTACTATGCGGAGCGATCTGAAGTGGAATGATCACATAAAACAAATAGTGGGAAAAGCAGGCGCCAGGTTGAGATTCATAGGAAGAATTCTAAGAAAATGTGACTCATCGACGAAAGAAGTAGCTTACAAAACGCTTGTTCGTCCGATTCTTGAGTATTGCTCATCAGTATGGGACCCTTACCAGGTTGGATTAATAGAAGAGATAGACATGATCCAGCGAAAAGCAGCGCGATTCGTCATGGGGACATTTAGTCAGCGCGAGAGCGTTACGGAGATGCTGAACAAGCTCCAGTGGCGGACACTTCAAGAAAGGCGTTACGCAATACGGAGAGGTTTATTATCGAAATTACGAGAGAGCACATTCCGGGAAGAGATGGGCAACATATTACTACCGCCCACATATATCTCGCGTAATGATCACAACGAAAAGATCCGAGAAATTAGAGCAAATACGGAGACTTACAAGCAGTCGTTCTTCCCACGCACAATTCGTGAATGGAACAGGGAAGGGGGGATCAGATAGTGGTACAATAAGCACCCTCCGCCACACACCGTAAGGTGGCTCGCGGAGTATAGATGTAGATGTAGATGTAGATCAACCAGCACGTGTTAGAAACTTATGGCCGCAAGATTGTGGCCTGTGGAGAGTGTAGTTTATCAGTCAGTAATATTACTGTTCATATTGGTCAGGATCCCATGACTCTCGTGCGAGTGTCGAATCGATGACTTCAGGAGGGCCGTACCCAATGCCAATCAGGTTTTCAATGGCCTTACGTGACTAGCACCCGAGAGGACAGACATTCAGCAACATCAGGAAAGACCGTATGTTGCCCATGCTGTCTTGAGCTACCTTGGTACAGAGATTGCTCGAATGCTGCTCTGTCACGCACTAAAACATCCAGTCAAGGGATAACGAAAGTCTGGCACGTCGCCTCTAGCCAACCACTTTGATCAACTAGCAGAGGTTGAAAATACCGCTTCAGTTGTAAATTTCTTTTATTATCACGACCGGTTTCGGACTCTCATAAGCCCATCCTCAGGTGTCGCAACTGTGCTGTGGTCCCCGAGGGCCGCGGTGGACGTGTACCAGGCGCGGCACAGTTGCGACACCTGAGGATGGGCTTATGAGAGCCCGAAACCGGTCGTGATAATAAAAGAAATTTGCAACTGAAGCGGTATTTTCAACGTCTGGTATAATGTTCAGTTGCGGATGTTCTTACAACAGGATTGTTTGCTGATCAACTAGGCTGGAAACGAATAGTAATCGTGTATTATCGGCGTAAAGAATTCGATAGTATGCTGTGTGCTTATTACAGATTCAGAACATAGATTAAGATAAGCGTGAAAGGCGTGTCCAACACGGTAACTTGATGCTTCTAAAGACCACCGGCCTCAGGCGCTGCAGTGGTGGAGCGCTCCAGAGAATCCTTTCAGTATACCATGGCTCTGGCACAGAGCTGAAGCAGCACGGAGTGTCGTGGGCGTACCTGCCATCCATGCTCAGTTCGATTCGATTAGAAGTCTGTTGCTGCCAGAGGTGTGGGTTCTCTCTACTAAATTCCATCCTCCGGGTCATCTACAAATTTAATCGCGTAATTTACCTAATGTCTAAATTACTATATAAAAATAAGTTGATGTTTCAAAGTTGTTGTTTAACCTTGTTACCAAAAATCTCGAGAAGTACTTGACCAATATACTTCAGGTATTTACTCGGTGCTCTAATAAACATTCGGGTCGACATAAGCTATATGTTTTTAAATATATATAATACAAAATCGTATATAGGATTTAACAAGTTCAAGTGTAGCTATTCCTCTCAGCGACTAAGGACGGTGAAGATGATGGATACGAAAGTCATCGAAATGGAATACACCTAGAAAACCTGCAAGTTGAAGCTTTTACATGTCACATTTCTTAAGTCGCAAAATGTCTCCAAGTATGCCAGTGAAGGCTGTAAAGTTTGTGACGTACTTGCAGGAAAACTGTTTCACGCAGATAACAAAAATGGTTCAAATGGCTCTGAGCACTATGGGACTTAACAGCTATGGTCATCAGTCCCCTAGAACTTAGAACTACTTAAACCTAACTAACCTAAGGACATCACACAACACCCAGTCATCACGAGGCAGAGAAAATCCCTGACCCGCCGGGAATCGAACCCGGGAACCCGGGCGTGGGAAGCGAGAACGCTACCGCACGACCACGAGCTGCGGACTCACGTAGATAACAACCAACACACTCATGTGTGTGTATCTTATGATACCACATATAAAAATATCTGGACTTTTACTCAATACGCCGTATATATAATATAACCAAAGACGAAAAACAGAACCATTAAAAAGGAATTCGACCCCTCCCGCTGGAGCTTCGAGTCCTCTCTCGGGCATGGGTGTGTGTGATGTTGCTAGCATAAGTTAGTTTCAGTAGTGTGTATGTCTAGGCAGCGATGACCCAAGCAGTTAGGAATTCACACACATTTGAACATTTGAAAAAGGAATTATCACAATCGGACGGAAATCATCTTCAACTTTTTTGGTCCTGCCTTCCTCAGTTGCGTGTAATATTACGGTAATTGATAATTTTTACTTATGGACCGTCTGACAGCAACTGAATAAAACACAAATCAGTAGACGTGATCTACATGTACAGACAAATGATTGCAATTTCAGAAGAATTGGATAATTCATTCACCAGATAGAGCTTCACAAACTGAACAAGTCAATAACGTGTTGGTCCACTTCTTTGCCTTATGAAAGCGCTTATTCAGGTTGTCGTTGACTGAAAGGATTGATGAATGTCCTCCTGAAGGATATCGAGCCGTATTCTGTCGAACTGTCACGTTAGTTCGTCAGGATCATGAGATGGTTGGAGAGCCCTGCCCACAACGCTCCAAACGATCTCAACTGAGGAAAGATCCGGCGAGATTGCTGGCAAATGTGTCATTTCGCAGTCATGAAGACAAGCAGTACAAATTATCGATGTATGCGGGCGGCCAGCCTTGCTGAAATAGAAGCCCAGACGTCTTTTCATTTGGGGATGATTGAAAAGTAATGTAATAACGTTAAAGCACCAAATGAAAGTGCATAAGCGTTAATAGAGCGGGCTATGACATTTCATTTAATAATATATGTGGAATTCATCGTAACTCTGAAATCATTTATGCACGCCGGTTGTGCCAACAAAGACTATTACTACTAATGGACAAACAACCGAGATAAGTAAAAGCAAAGTTCACTTATTACAACGTCAGTTTCAATACTCAACGTGACTTTTCTCAAGTTGTTCTCCATGTGACAAAATGTGCAGAATGTACGGTAAACTAAATCACAGCAGAGATTTTCAAGGCTTACAAGGTAAAATAATTATTCTAAGTTGTAATTTATATGTAATAAATTAACAGGCACGTTAGAAATTCCACTGTGTAATGGTTCGTTTATGTACTCTTTTATTACATCCTAAACTATTAATTTAGTACGCAAAAGGCTAGGTAATGAATCTTAAACATTCTCTGTTGTGAAGCCACCATACACCTACAGCTGTCTCATGAAATGGTACTGAGAACGTTACGCCACCAGCGTCACCTGTGTATAATTTTAGCACAATATGCTTCGGACTGTATTGTCCCATTATGAAATACTATAAAGCAAGAAAACCAATGAAATGAAATGTCGTGTGGCTAGGGCCTCCCGTCGGGTAGACCGGTCGCCTGGTGCAAGTCTTTTTAGTTAACGAGGCTTCGGCGACTTGCATGTCGATGCGGATGAGATGATGAGAAGACAACACAACACCCAGTACATGAGCGGAGAAAATTCCCGACACAGCCGGGAATCGAACGCCTTTGCATGGCATTCTGTTGCGCTGACCACTTTTTTTGCGTTTTGTTCGTTATGGTTTGTTGTATGTGGTCGTAGCGGACGTCACATGACATTCGTTGAAGTTCGTTGTTGATCCCTTCACTCAGTTTTTTTATTTTTTATTTTTTATTTTATTACAGAGAGCAGCCTGCTCTCTGACTGAACACGCTGAGCTACCGTGCCGGCAACTACTCAGCTATCGAGGCGGACAGAAAACCTCAGTAAATCGAAATACACTCCGAGACAACAAAAGACGCAACACAAAGGAACAATCTAAATGGGACGGAAATTGGTAGATGTGATGTAGATATACAAACAAATGATTACAGTTTGAGATTCATTGGATGATTCACTCAAGAGAACAAGCTTCACAAATTGAGCGAGTCAGTAATGCGTTGGTCCACCCCTGGGCATTATGCAAGGAGTTATTCGGCTTGGCATTGAATGATATTGGACTGATGTTGGATGTGGTCCTGAGAAATATTGTGCCAAATTCAGACCAACTGGCGCGTTAGGTCGTCAAAACCCCAAGGTGGTTGGAGGGCACTGCCCATAATGCTCCAAGATTTTCAATTGGGAACAGATCCGGTGACCTTGTTGCCCAATGATTTTGCAAGACAAGTGGTAGAAACTCTCGCTGTGTGCGGTGGGCATTATCTTGCTGAAATAAAAGGCCAGCGAGGCTTGCCATGAAGGGCAACAAAATCATCGTCAACCTACCGCAGTGCTGTAAGGGTACAGCGGATGACAACCAAAGTGGTCCTGCTATGGAAAGAAGTGACATCCCATACCATAACTGTTGGTTGTCAGGCCGTATATTGTGTTGTTGCTATCCTCCCACCGTCGAGGGTGTCTCCACACACGTCTTCCGCTTGGAATCTCATTGACTGGAGTAGGTCTTCAGTGATGAATCCCGGTTTGAAATCAGTCCCGACGACCAGCGAAGACGTGTTAAGCAAAGGGTTTTGCTCACACTTGAGGGGCTTTGCCATCGCCGATGAGCTATTTACTTTCTTATTAAGCTGTTTAAACCTTATATTCAAGTTTCTTTTCGTTTGGCCCACGTCCTTCGTTTCACTATCTTGACACTATGTCATAAACTCCCGCTTCCCCCATATGGTTCTCCCCTGTGAAAATCTTATGCTTCTGGCTCTGCTCCAGTTTGCCGCTCATCCTGACATAATTTTCAGTTGATTTTAGGATCGAGACTAAGCGCAACAAGCTTGCGATAATAATATTTAGCAACTCTACGTTCAAAGGCGGAGTAATTTTTTGTTGGTCGTCTCTTATGGATGCACACGTATGAACACAGATGTTGTATCAGCGTTAGGAATTTACTAGAAAAACAGAGACTTACTAGGACTTCAGGGACAATGTTCAAAGATTTTATGAGAGAAGTAGCTGGCCTCTGACATATGCATTGTGAGAAAGTATTATATTTTCAAGGTGAAAGCGGCTGCCTTTATTTTACAACTGTTCCTTGAGAGTATAACATGCCAACAAGAGATGTTCTAAGCAGAATTTCGTGTTTGACAATGCAAGTTTGCTGCTGGATTATTACTTTTGACGGTGCGTAATGAAACAGGACAGTAAATATTTTTCATTTTGTTGTCAAAACGTGTAGCATTTGGTTTCCTTGCTTTGAAGTATCTGATAATGGGAAACATGTTGTGCTAAGAATATCACACGTTTGAGAATTGGTGGCGTAACGTTGTCAGCACCGAACCTTAAACAGTCGCTGACCGACGCGAGAAGAGCGATGAGCGGGGAGAACTTCTTTTATTAATTTGTATCTAAAAATGTGTCGCATGTTATAGCTGACAGAGAAAGCCCAAACCGCCACCTACCAACGCATTCCGCGAAAAGAAGACACCTGGACGACTGATGTGGAACGATGGTGTAAGAACAAGAGGTTCCACATCCACAAGCAGCACTTGTTTTCGCAAGAATAAATTCCAATGGGGCAATGGAATAACGACAGTCGCCGTGTTGTACTCGCTGAACTGAAGTGTTTATGGTTACGACGGACCAGATCTATTTCATTTGTCACATCATTATTCAGTACATTACGAAAGTTGTTCTATGAGGTGCAGTCCCTGCAACGGTACTGCAAGAATATATTACGTTTTTAATTTATTGATCATTGGTTTATTTTACAGACTCAGTGGTTATGAAAGCGTGTTCATTTCATTTGTAGTAATTTGGCGTACTGTGTGGTTTTCAGATCACTTCTCGTAGCTACGACAAGCACTTAAGGCTTGGAATTGCAGTCCGTGTTCAGTTGCTTCGTTAATGCCACGGACCACAGGAAAATTTTTATACACCCACATGCCGTTCTAGCACTGGTTTCCAAGGGCTTTCTGTGGTGTCACCGCCAGACACCACACTTGCTAGGTGGTAGCCTTTAAATCGGCCGCGGTCCGTTAGTATACGTCGGACCCGCGTGTCGCCATTGCCAGTGATTGCAGACCGAGAGCCGCCACACGGCAGGTCTAGAGAGACGTCCTAGCACTCGCCCCAGTTGTACAGCCGACTTTGCTAGCGATGGTTCACTGACAAAATACGCTCTCAATTGCCGAGACGATAGTTAGCATAGCCTTCAGCTACGTCATTTGCTACGACCTAGCAAGGCGTCATTATCATTTGCTATTTATCTTTTGATGCATGTACCGTCAGACCGATGTTCACCAATTATGGATTAAAGTATTCTAGAAGCTACGTACTTTTTTACTATTCTCACCTCCTTTAACTGTTCCAGACCTCACGCCAGCCTGCGTGAGCGTAAACGCGTGCCTTTCGGCTTCACCTCATAGTGGCTTGGCTGTCTTGCCAAGTCACAACACTTTCAATGATATCCAGTAATGCGGCAGTTAACGCAAGCCAAATTGTTACTAGTATTTAGAAAAGAACCGCAACAATTGTTGGTCATTAAAACTAAAACGCCTGGGAGTATACAAATAGCGAAATTTCGCTTACTGCGCGTATGCACTGAGCTGACAAAAGTCACGGGATAGTGACACGTATATATACAGATGGCAGAAGAATCACGTACACAAGGTATAAAAGGACAGTGCATTGGTAGCATTTGTACCCAAGCGATTTATGTGAAAAGGTTCACCACGTGATTACGGCCACACGGCGGCAATTAACGGACTGATCGCGAGTTGGTAGTTGAAGGTAGACGCATGGCACATTCTATTTCGGAAATCGTTAGGCAATTCAGTATTCAGAGATTCACAATGTCAAGAGTGTGCCGAGAATACCAACTTTCACGTATTACAGCCGGCCATTGTGACCGAGCGGTTCTAGGCGCTTCAGTCCGGAACCGCGCGACTGCTATGGACGCAGGATCGAATCCTCTCGGCCATGGGTGTGTGTGATGTCCTTAGGTTAGTCAGGTTTAGTAGTTCTAAGTTCTAGGGGACTGATGACCTCAGATGTTAAGTCTCATACTGCTTACAGCCATTTGAACCATTTTTCATGCATTACCTCTCACCACAGACAACGCAGTGGACGACGGCCTTCACTTAACGACCGAGAGCAGTGGTGTTTGCGGACAGTTGTCAGTGCTAAGAGACAAGCAACACTGCGCAAAATAAAAGCGGGAATCAATGTGGGACGTACGATGAACGTATCGTCTATTAGAGCGGTGCCGCGAAATTTGGCGTGAATGGGCCATGGCAGCAGACGACCGACCCTAGTACCTTTGCTAACAGCACGCCTCTCCTGAAATCCTGACTACATCGGTTAAACCGTAGACAGTCGGAAAACCGTGACCCTGTCAGATGAGTCCCGATTTCTGTTGGTAGGAGATGATGGTAAGGTTCGAGTGTTTCGCAGATCGCACGTAACCATAGACCCAAGTTGTCAACAAGACAAACTGATGGTGGTTCCATAATGGTGTGGACTATGTTTACATGGAATTGACTGGGTCCTCCCGGGTTCGATTCCCGGCGGGGTCAGGGATTTTTTCTGCCTCGTGATGACTGGGTGTTGTGTGATGTCCTTAGGTTAGTTAGGTTTAAGTAGTTCTAAGTTCTAGGGGACTGATGACCATAGATGTTAAGTCCCACAGCGCTCAGAGCCATTTGAACCATTTTTTTTTGACTGGGTCCTCTGCTCGAGCTGAGTCGATCATTGACTGGAAATGGCTATGTTCAGCGACTTGGACACTGTCTTCAGCCATTCATGGACTTCATGTTCCCAAACAACGACGTCATACCACTGGGCCACAATTATAGTTCTTGGTGTCACCTCATTGTACAGTACTACTGAACCTGGTAGTGCTTCTCAATTGCTAAATTTGTATGGGAATGGCACGTTCACCCTAAACGCCTTCTCCCTATCTCTGTTCACCTCCTCCTCTGCTCTCTCTTTGTCCATCTCCTCCTCCTCCGCACTCGCTCTCTTTTTGCATTACCTCCAACCCTCTCTATCTCCATCTAGTCTTCTCCTCCCAACCCCCTGTCCAGGCTCTATCCCGTCTTCCCCCCCCCCCACCCTCTCTCGGTCCATCTCCTCCTAACCCCTCTCTCTGTCCATCTTCTCCTCTCCCATCTCTTTGTCTATCTCCTCCCCATCCGCCCCCCCCCCCTCTCTCTGGGCTACAGCCTGCCCCGTATCTCTCTTTATCTCCTATTTTTCGCTTTCTCTGATCTTGGTTATTGTTATTGCAAACGAAGTCCTCAGCTCGTGGTCTAGTAACTAGCGTTGCTATCTCTGGATCATGGGGTCCCGGGCTCGATTCCCGGCCAGGTTGGGGATTTTCTATGTCCGGGAACTGAGTTGTGTTGTCGTGTTGTCGCCATGATTTCATCATTATCCTCATCATTCGTAACAATGGCCAGATTGGACTGCGAAAAATTTGGAACTTTGTACGGACGCTGATGACCGCGCAGTTGACGCCTCACAAACCAAACATCATTATCATTGCAAACGAAACGTTGTGTGGGAATTGAAATTGTTTAAAACGAAATAGTAAACTGTTTGGTGTCGTTGTTATACGAAATGTCAAAGAGAACTCACCAGCTCCTAGGTCTGTGAGTGTGGCACCCTCAACGACAATATTCGGCATCTTTTTAATATTGGAACAGGTATGATTACAACGTTTCGAACGATTCAGATTCTTTAATATAATTCAGATCATAAGCCCATAATCCATAAATACAACTTTAATGTGTTCTGTAAAACGTACAACGAAGAGGAAAACAGAACTTCACATTGTTCTGTATAAAATTTTTGTTTAAAACATGGGACAAACAGTTTGTATACTTAATGCTTTACATGCCCTGCTATGGTAGTAAAACTGACTGAGAGAAATAATACGAAACCGCACATTTTGCAGAAAGTGCATTACGGTATTTTGTTTCCCGCAGTCGGTTTTTACTAACTCTGTAAATCTCCGTTGAAAAAGGTATATCCGTATAACTGTTCGTGTGTTTATTATGTACTGTGTGGAACACTGGAATAAGCTGAGACCAGCTTAACTGCAGCTATAATGACATGCTGTACTAATTTAGGAGATTTACAGCTGATTTCTTATTCAGATACGAGACGGCCTCGCTCACTGAGAATTCCATACAAAATTAATTATTTCTAGAGGCAGTTGATCCATTCCGGGCATCGAGAATCACGACCATTTTTATGTGTTGTCGACATCGATAATGGCAAGGCATCTACCACAGGCATTCTAAGATCTTCGAGACATCTTGTTCATGAGGTCAGCGTTAAATGAACATGGTTTACTACAAAAAAAAGTTTAAGATGTGGAGCTGACAGGTAAGAGTGGTGAAACCAACTGTCTTCATTAAAAAATATTTTGTGCTATCTCGGCATTTGAATGGTTTGTAACAATCTTCAAGAATGTTTTAAGTTTAATAATATAAATGTGTCATAAAATTATGCAGGAGGTGGGCGACCACGATTACAATAATCAGCAGCTCTGGATTCTGGTTGACTAGATCGCAACGGTCAAAGTCAAGTATGGAGCAATGAATGACTATAGTGCTCATATGACGTGCTTAGGAATTTATCGATAATCTGATGTCCAGGAACGATTACTGCAAGTAGATATGAAGTTTCAAGTTGTATGTGAACCGTCACATCTACGTGCAGTAATTGCTCCCGGATATCTGATGATGGATATATTCAACAACGCATCATATGAGCAATAAACTCATTCCTTGCCTGATTTCTGATTTTCCGGTCATCCTGAGTGCAGAACTGCTGTTTGTTTTAATTTCAAGTTAGAAGTAGGAAAACAAATGACAAAAGAAATAATTTTTTTATGTGATATAATTACAAGCTGCAAGTTTTTGGACTTTTTCTTGTACTTCTATTGGGAACCTTTCTTCTTCGCAAATTTCACAGTTCTAGGTCAACGAGAAGTACACTATATTGCTTGATGAATGAGTTTGCATCAAAATATGTGACATAAATGGACGTAGCCTTTGGCTGGACTGACTTTGAAACTTACATGTATTACAAGTGAAAGGGCCTATAGACCTTGGTATTTGGAATAAATTTCAGTTTGATATGTCCAGCCTTTCCTAAGAAAAAGGGTTCTAAACAGACGGCCCGCATCTCGTGGTCGTGCGGTAGCGTACTCGCTTCCCACGCCCGGGTTCCCGGGTTCGATTCCCGGCGGGGTCAGGGATTTTCTCTGCCTCGTGATGGCTGGGTGTTGCGTGCTGTCCTTAGGTTAGTTAGGTTTAAGTAGTTCTAAGTTCTAGGGGACTGATGACCATAGATGTTAAGTCCCATAGTGCTCAGAGCCATTTGAACCTTAACAGACGGGTGAACTGACAGTCAAATAAGAACAGACAAAAAGTTGTTTTGTGTGGTAAAATTCCAAATTCATAGTCTTTGGATTTTTTTTCTTTAGTTGTAGTGTTACACCTTCCTTTCTGTCAGATTTCGTGATTCTGTGTCAACGGGAAGTACCTTATAGGCTTTGATGAGTAAATTTGCGAGTACTGAAATATCTATATCTACAATCCTGGAAATTGAAATAAGAACACCGTGAATTCATTGTCCCAGGAAGGGGAAACTTTATTGACACATTCCTGGGGTCAGATACATCACATGATCACACTGACAGAACCACAGGCACATAGACACAGGCAACAGAGCATGCACAATGTCGGCACTAGTACAGTGTATATCCACCTTTCGCAGCAATGCAGGCTGCTATTCTCCCATGGAGACGATCGTAGAGATGCTGGATGTAGTCCTGTGGAACGGCTTGCCATGCCATTTCCACCTGGCGCCTCAGTTGGACCAGCGTTCGTGCTGGACGTGCAGACCGCGTGAGACGACGCTTCATCCAGTCCCAAACATGCTCAATGGGGGACAGATCCGGAGATCTTGCTGGCCAGGGTAGTTGACTTACACCTTCTAGAGCACGTTGGGTGGCACGGGATACATGCGGACGTGCATTGTCCTGTTGGAACAGCAAGTTCCCTTGCCGGTCTAGGAATGGTAGAACGATGGGATCGATGACGGTTTGGATGTACCGTGCACTATTCAGTGTCCCCTCGACGATCACCAGTGGTGTACGGCCAGTGTAGGAGATCGCTCCCCACACCATGATACCGGGTGTTGGCCCTGTGTGCCTCGGTCGTATGCAGTCCTGATTGTGGCGCTCATCTGCACGGCGCCAAACACGCATACGACCATCATTGGCACCAAGGCAGAAGCGACTCTCATCGCTGAAGACGACACGTCTCCATTCGTCCCTCCATTCACGCCTGTCGCGACACCACTGGAGGCGGGCTGCACGATGTTGGGGCGTGAGCGGAAGACGGCCTAACGGTGTGCGGGACCGTAGCCCAGCTTCATGGAGACGGTTGCGAATGGTCCTCGCCGATACCCCAGGAGCAACAGTGTCCCTAATTTGCTGGGAAGTGGCGGTGCGGTCCCCTACGGCACTGCGTAGGATCCTTCGGTCTTAGCGTGCATCCGTGCGTCGCTGCGGTCCGGTCCCAGGTCGACGGGCACGTGCACCTTCCGCCGACCACTGGCGACAACATCGATGTACTGTGGAGACCTCACGCCCCACGTGTTGAGCAATTCGGCGGTACGTCCACCCGGCCTCCCGCATGCCCACTATACGCCCTCGCTCGAAGTCCGTCAACTGCACATACGGTTCACGTCCACGCTGTCGCGGCATGGTACCAGTGTTAAAGACTGCGATGGAGCTTCGTATGCCACGGCAAACTGGCTGACACTGACGGCGGCGGTGCACAAATGCTGCGCAGCTAGCGCCATTCGACGGCCAACACCGCGGTTCCTGGTGTGTCCGCTGTGCCGTGCGTGTGATCATTGCTTGTACAGCCCTCTCGCAGTGTCTGGAGCAAGTATGGTGGGTCTGACACACCGGTGTCAATGTGTTCCTTTTTCCATTTCCAGGAGTGTACATCTACACACATCAAAAAGATTTGCAGCACCCCGGTTCCCACAACTCCTGAAAACAGATGTTGGCTGTGGATATTGTATCACAGACACAGTCTCTTTGACTGCTCAAAGATGTTACTAAACTTTCCCATAGATGTAAACAATCATGCATGAGCAGTGCCTATAAGACGGAGGGGTCCGACAGCCTATCACTTCCAGTCATTCCACCAGGAAGGAGGTACACGGCTCGTGTTGTCTGTAGTTCAACCATGCCTAGAGTATAGATGTCACGATAAGCATATCTCCGCTGTAACGATTCATTTTAATTAGTTTTGCTACACAATTATTGTCGATTGTGTTTGTTACGCTACTGCTTACCACATTTGTTCATAACGTTTGTATTTTATTATACCATATGTCAGACATTACGTCAGACGAACGTGCCTCTGCTCTTCAATATATTTAGTATCACATTATTATGCTTTATATTTTTTGTGTATTTATTTACATGTGATCGTCGTTATACAACATTTTACGCTGGTTAAGTGCGTATGTGCACCAAGCTATTTTCTTGCCTTACGTATACGCTACATGTCACTTATCTGTGTTTTACTGTTTGGCAAGGGATGCTTTTCACCCTACCCTGATATGCCAGCGGTTATTGCTGTATTTATTAAGACTATATTTCAACAGTATGATTAGCGCAGACATTATTTCGTGTGCCCATGACGTGACCGTCCAGACAGTGGTTGTATCTCTTCTTTATTGGCGTAATGTCATTAATTTTACGCTCATGATAGCCATCACGTAGCATTCTATGCAGACCAACGACCGTAACGGTAATATAGCTCTTACTTTATAAAATTTTCTTTAATATTCCACTACCGATGTCGCATTTCAGACGTAACATTTTTTGAAGTTATTTTGACGAGATGTCTTCTAAATTTTAACGGTAACAGTAACTCATTCGCATATCACTTACCCATATCATGTACTGATCGACCTTCGGTGGGTCTCCCACGCAACCTTAGAGCGACCAGGACGCTTTCCCCACAGATAGCCTCTTTGGCCCTAGTAAGACGAGTAGATAGCCATGGTTACTACAGTGGTGTCCCTGCTATCATCTTTGGCCCTAGTAAGACGAGTAGGTAGCCATGGTTACTAGAGTGGCGTCCTTGCTATCATCTTAGCTTTGGTCGATAACAGTATCTGATAGAGGGCCACACTGTTTAGGTCGCAGTAATTACCTGTTTACACTATATTTTATAAAATGTAAGATCTTAACTTGTTTTATAATGTTCTATAGATGGTAATAATGACTTAATAGTAACTACCACGTTACTTTCTTAAGCGGCAGAAATGCAACTTACGTTATTGGCTATCCATGACGTAATGCCGGAGACGGTGGGCGGGATTCAAGTGTTTAATTAGCGACTGGTGTCCTTCACGTTGCAGTACACCACCAGCCACAAGCAAGAGGGTTGCCGTGCGCCACCGCCATCGGCAGACAATTATGGTATATCAGCGTTATTTACTGTTTTATCAATATACGATTTCGTACTTTATGTGTTTATAACGATTCCTATCTATTGTAGACCTGAATATGATCTTATAATAAGATCGAAACCGGTCACCACATTAAAAAATTTATGCGATCAAGACTGCTTCCAGTTTATTCATAATAATTATAGATCGCTGTTTCCTATAATAAGAACTATGTTCTTTAAAATGTTTCATGCCTAGACAGTCAATACTGCGGTTCCATCGCGTCCGCATTGTCACTTTGTGCCAGGAAGGGCTCTCAACAAGGGAAGTGTTCAGGCCTCTCGGAGTGAACGAAAGCGATGGCTCAAATGGCTCTGAGCACTATGGGACTTAACATCTATGGTCATCAGTCCCCTAGAACTTAGAACTACTTAAACCTAACTAACCTAAGGACAGCACACAACACCCAGCCATCACGAGGCAGAGAAAATCCCTGACCCCGCCGAGAATCGAACCCGGGAACCCGGGCGTGGGAAGCGAGAACGCTACCGCACGACCACGAGATGCGGGCACGAAAGCGATGATGTTCGGACTTGGAGGAGATACAAAGAGACAGGAACTGCCGATGACATGCCTCACTCAGGGAACCCCAGGGCTACTACTGCAGTGGATGACCGCTACCTACGGATTATGGCTCGGAGGAACCCTGACAGAAACGCCACCATGTTGAACAATGTTTTTCGTGCAGACACAGACTCAAACAGTGCGCAATAGGCTGCAATAGGCTGCAATAGGCTGCGTAACTTCACTCCCGACGTCCATGGCGAAGTCAATCTTTGCAACTGCGACACCATGCAGCGCGGTACAGATGGGCCCAACAACATGCCGAATGGACCGCTCAGGATTGGCATCGCGTTCTCTTCACCGATGAGTGTCGCATATGGCTTCAACCAGACAATCGTCGGAGACGTGTTTGGAGGCAACCCGGTCAGGCTAAACGCCTTAGACATACTGTCCAGCGAGTGCAGCAAGGTGGAGGTTACCTGCTGTTTTGCGGTGGCATTATGTGGGGTCGATGTACGCTGTTGGTGGGCGTGGAAAGCGCCGTAACGGCTGTGCGATACGTGAATGTCATCCTCCGACGGATAGTGCAATCATATCGGCAGCATATTGGCGAGGCATTAGTCTACATGGATAACGATATCGCTCGACTAGAGTGGACAGCACGTTCCCAGACATGATTCCTATCTAACATGTCTGGGATGGATTGAAAAGTACTGTTTACGGACGACGTGACCCACCAACCACTCTGAGGGGTCTACACCGATTCCTCGTTGAAGATGGGACAATCTGGACCAACAGTGCCTTGATGAACTTGGGTATAGTATGCCACAACGAATACAGGCATGCATCAGTGCAAGAGGATGTGCTACTGGGTATTAGAGGCACCAGTGTGTACAGCAATCTGAACCACCACCTCTGAAGATCTCGCTGTATGGTGGTACAAAATGCAATGTGTGGTTTTCATGAGCAATAGAAAGGGCGGAAATGATGTTTATGTTGATCTCTGTTCTAATTTTCTGTACAGGTTGCGGAACTCTCGGGACCGAGGTGACGCAAAACTTTTTTTGATGTGTGTACAAGCAAGCCACTGTCCGGTGCGCGGCGATGAGTACCCTGTTCTACTACTAGTTATTTCCTTTCGTGCCACGCGGGGCATGTTGGTGGCAGTAGAATCGTTCGGCAGTCAGCTTCAATTCATCTGTTTCCCTAAATTTTCTGAACAGTGTTTCTCAAAAGAACGTCTACTTGCCTCCAGGGATTCCCATTTGAGTTCCCGAAACATCTCCGTAACATTTACGTGTTGTTGGATCCTACCGGTAACAATTCCTTCGACGTCTTCCGTCTATCCGACCTGGTACGGATCCCAAACACACGAGCAGAAACGTCGCACAAACGTCCTATATGCGGTCTCCTTTAGAGGTGAACTACCCTTTCCTAAAATTTTCCCAATAAACCGAAATCGACATTTTCTAATTCCGAGATGTGGATGTCCCGTACGCGTGCTGTAGTCTTACTAGCAGCACGCGTCTCCTTTGGCTTGTCATGTTTGTAAACACTGAGAGATAAGCGGTTACGTGATGACCAAGGTCAACGCTCACACAGAGTATGTCCCACGTGGCTGATGCAATGAGCTAATAAATTATTTTTCTTGTTTTAATATATTTTATTTCCTAAGGATAAGGGAAAGGAAAGATTTTATTTAATTTCTATAATAACGGGTGAAATCAGCAACAAGTTTAATTTTCTTACAGTTCTCAATACCTTTAACCCACACTGATACAGATTCAGATTCATTTATTTTACGATGACTCTTGGACTGAGAACGAGAGGCATGGTCGACGGGTAATATGATTTACCCATATCTCTATTGTAGTCCTCTGCGATGTGAAAAGCCCGATAAGCGATGACGTCCCGGCTGTTAAAACTTTCTAGCCCTGGAACTTTGTCGACTTCAGGTCCACGGACGAGGGCTACGGTTACCCAGCCGTTACCATGCTGCAAGGTGTCACTGTTGCTAATAGTAAAGTTGAGAACTCTACTACAGAACACTGATGAACCATGCAAGACGACTTGCGCACCTACATAGTTTCAGTATTAATAGCAATATTGTCTATTGCTTTATAAAGTGTAAGGCGCGTACGCCTTCTTCTCCTGTAATATCCCTACCACAGTTCTCACATGCTCGTTCCACCTCATATCGATTTTCAACTTTACGCCCAGATACTTAAACGACTTGACTGTGTCAAGCAGAACACTGGCAATACTGTATCCGAACATTACGGTTTTGATCTTCCTACCCATCGGCTTTTATTTACATTTTTGCCATTCATGACACCAACTGGAATATGTGACACAAGGGGTGGCCGGCCGGAGTGGCCGTGCGGTTCTAGGCGTTACAGTCTGGAGCCGAGCGACCGCTACGGTCGCAGGTTCGAATCCTGCCTCGGCCATGGATGTGTGTGATGTTCTTAGGTTGGTTAGGTTTAATTAGTTCTAAGTTCTAGGCGACTGATGACCTCAGAAGTTAAGTCGCATAGTGCTCAGAGCCATTTTTTTGACACAAGGGGTGGTATCTTTTGATTTCATTGACTGAGAAGCTTGAACTTTTTACACCGCCGAGGGACCACAGGTCTCAGTACGCAACACAAATTTCATCTTTATACGTCTACCTGTTCCTGATAAAAAGGGTTTTTAACAATCGAACAGAAAGACGGAGAAAAAAGCGACCCTACAAGAGTTCCGTTTCTACCGACTAAGCCATGTTACCTTAAACAGAAACAATAAAAGAAAAGAAAAAACCACTGAGACTCTCACAACTGGAGATTAAACAAAATAAAAAGTTTTGTCCTTGGTAGAAGATGGACCCTCTGTAATTCATTCTTCATATCGATATAAAAAAAAAAACTACTTGTGAAATATTACCGTTACGGAACATTGTCCGGCAACAATTCAGACCAGTGTCAAGTGTTCAGGCAAGGTACACGGCCATTTACTAAATACGTAAGTCGTTTAGTCTGTTGTGGGTGCGCAGTGTTTTGAGTGGACATTATGTGAGCCGCAATGAGTCGGACAGCGGCCGTACAAGAGGCACAGGGGCGGCGGAGAGAGGAGGGGCAGAAGGGGCGCGCGGCACTTGTTCCCCGTGTGGGGCGGCAGCGGCTGGCGTGTCGCCGTGTTTACAGCGGCCGGCAGGCAGCCGAGCGCCGGTTCATAACTCACGCCGATGAATCTTGCATGAGCCGGGGCCGCGGTAGTGGGCGGTGGCGGGGGCGGCGGGTCGCCCGCTACCCTCTGCACGTTGTCAGCGGGACATGGGCCGGCTCCGGCGCGATGTCCTTACAGCCGCTCCCTCAAGGACGCAGCCGGCACCACCTCTTCCAACTTGCTCTTGTTCTGGTCGAGGTCTTCTGTCCGAAGACTGGTTTGATGTAGCTGTGCCGGCCGAAATGGCCGTGCGGTTAAAGGCGCTGCAGTCTGGAACCGCAAGACCGCTACGGTCGCAGGTTCGAATCCTGTCTCGGGCTTGGATATTTGTGATGTCCTCAGGTTAGTTAGGTTTAATTAGTTCTAAGTTCTAGGGGACTAATGACCTCAGCAGTTGAGTCCCATAGTGCTCAGAGCCATTTGAACCATTTTTTGATGTAGCTGTCCTCGACATTCCATCCTGTCCGAGGCTCCTTATCTCTTGATAATTACTAAAATCTACATCCATATGAACCTGCTTGCTGTAATAATACATAAGTCCTCTCTGCAATTGTTACCTCCCCCCTCCCCAACCCTCACCACCGACACAGACGCGCACACTTCCAACCATCAGCAATCTGACGATTCCTTGTTGCCTCAGGATTATTCCAATAGACCGATCCCTTCCTTTAGTCAAGTAGCCCCATATTTTTCCAGTACCTCCTCATCACTTTTTCGACCTATCCATCTAATTTTCATCATTCTTTTGTGGTATCACGTTTCAAAAGTTTCTATTCTCATCTTGTCTGAACTGCTTACCGTCGACGGTTAGTTCCCGTACAAGGTTACACTCCAAAGAAACACCAGAATAGACTAGCTGGCCGCTGTGGGCAAGCGTTTCTAGGCGCTTCGGTCCGGAATCACGCGGCTGCTACGGTCGCAGGTTCAAATCCTGCCTCGGGCATGGTTCAATAGTTCAAATGGCTCTGAGCACTATGGGACTCAACTGCTGTGGTCATAAGTCCCCTAGAACTTAGAACTACTTAAACCTAACTAACCTAAGGACATCACACACATCCATGCCCGAGGCAGGATTCGAACCTGCGACCGTAGCGGTCGTGCGGTTCCAGACTGTAGCGCCTTTAACCGCTCGGCCACTCCGGCCGGCTGCCTCGGGCATGGATGTGTGTGATGTCCTTAGGTTAGTTAAGTTCACGTAGTCCTACGTCTAGGGGGCTGATGACCTCAGATGTTTAGTCCCATAGTGCTTAGAGCCATTTAAACCATCTGAAAAGACTTCCTAACACTTGAATTTAAGAGGGCCGTTCTGAAAGTTATGCCTCCCATTTTTACTCATGGAATTTACAGGATATATATAAATCACAACAGCACAGTTAAATAGGGCAATACTTCCACTACAGATTGTCATTTTTCCACGTAGTCACCACCATTCGTTATGCGCTTCCGCCAAAGAACCAGGGACTACATGCCGCGCTTGTAAAAATCGGAACCAGCTGAGGCTAGCCATCTCCTTACAACTTTGACAACAGTATCCCAGTCTTGAAAATGTTCGCCGCGTAGTCCATTTTTTCAAGGCCCAGAGAGATGGAACTCTGAAGGCGCTAAATTGAGACTGCATAGTGGGTGTGGTAATACAGTCCAGCCGATTTTCATAATAGGTTGCGTCGTCGCAAAACTGGTGTGGGGCTAGGCGTTATCATCTTGAAGGTGAATGCTGGTCTTCTTTTCTGGCCTTACCCTGGAAATTCGGGTTTTCACCTTAGTCAGTGTCGTCTTGTAGCGTGCTGAAGTGACATTTTTCCACGCTCCAGGGCGTCTAAAAGAATCGCACCGTGGCCACCCCAGAAGACTGTGCACATCACTTTTCCTGCAGACGGCTATATCTTGAATTCCTTCTTTGATGGAGAAATCGCATGTCGCCTTTCCATGGACTGTCTTTTGGGTTCCAGCTCGTAGTAGTGACACCTCGTCTCATCTCCGGCGACGATGCTATTCAGAAAATTGTCACCTTCAGTTTCATATTGGTCTATCAGGTCCCGACAAATTTCCATTCGATGAGTTTTTTTGTTCTTCTGTAAGCATCCGCGGGACCCATATCGCATAAACTTTGCAATAATGATGTTCCAACATTGTTTCCAATGCTTTACAGCCGACATTCAGCCTTGCACACAATTGTCTGGTTGTTATCCGTCGATCGCACGAATGAGTTGATCAAGACGTTCTTTATTGCGAGGGATCACAGCTGTGCAGGGTCGACCGGGCCGTAGCTTGTTATGCACAACCTTTTCATCACCTTGGAAATGCCGTACCCGTCGTCTCAAGTTTCTCATGTCTATCGTATCGGCTCCATACACCTTTAGCTAACGTCCATGGATTTCAATCGGCGCAATTTCTTCAGCAGTGAGGAATTCAATCACAAATCGCTGTTTTATACGTGCGTCTATTTTAGACACCATTTTGGAACACTTCTATACTGGCGCCAACTACCACAAAACAGCGGAACCGCGTGCAAATCAAAGAGGAAGGTTCAAGCATTAGCACTAACCAACGACATCTGGCGCGTACATCCGAAGTCATCATAAAAATATAGGAGGCATCACTTTCGGAACGACCATCATGTGTTAGGTGTTTGCCAGATCCTGTTCTTCAGAAATTCTTCTCTTACTGTTACCAGTCTGCATTTCAAATCCTATTTATTTAGACCATCATGAGTTATTTTGCTGCCCAAATGGAAAACCCGATCTTCTACTTTTACATTCCCGTTTCCTTATGTAATGTCCTCAGCATCACCTGATTTAATACGGCCACATTCCATTGCCTTTGGTGTACTTCTGTTAATATTCATCTTATAGCCGCTTAGAAGGACACTCGCCACTCCGTTCAGTTGTTCTTCCAAGTTCTTCGCCGTATCTGAGAGCATTACAGTATCAATGAAGACCCTCTTTCCCCCTTAAGTTCAATTCTCTTCCGAATTTTCTTCTTGGATTGTTTTACTACTTGTCAACAGATTTCATAACACTGAGGATAGGCTAAAAACCTGTCTCATTTGCTTCTCAACCGCTGCTTCCCTTTCATGACCTTCGGCTTTTATAACTACAGCCTGGTTTCTTTAGGAGTTGTAGATAATTTTTCGCTTCCCGTATCTTATCCCCACTATCTTCATAATTTCAAAGGTTGTAGTCCAGAAAACATCGCAAAATCTTTCACTAAATCTACAAATGCTATAAACATAGGTTTGGGTTTCTTCAACCTACCTTCTAAGATAAGTTGTAACGAAAGTTGTGCCTTGAGTGTTACTACATTTTTCCGGAAAACGTACTGATCTTCCACAAGGTCGACTTCTATTACTTTCTCCGTTCTTTTGGAAATAAATCGTGTCTCTATTTTCAAACCGCGAGTTACTAAACCGATAGTTCAGTAGTATTCGTATCTGTCAGAACCTACCTCCTTTGGAAGTCTGTAGCTATCTCGCCTGCCTGTACACACCAGGTGAAATAGTTTTGTCACGGCTGATTCTCTCAAGGAACACAATATTTCTCAATAATTTTCTCAATATTTTTAAATATAAAAGAATTGTCATCATACATACACGAAGCAAATATACTTCTCCTTCATGACTATGCAAATGTTACAATCGCGCTTAATGGAATAAATACAATAAGAAACTTTACTGAAAATTAATGATTATTTCATTGCAAATCGACCTTCTCTCAGTTTAGATAAAGCACAATACAGACTATTCAGTACTGACCACATTATTGTAATTAACGCATGTAGTACATCAAATATAACTTCCTTAATTTTTAGGTATTATTACGATAAAAACGTGAATTACACGTCACATTTCACAGGTTTTTATATGTTTAATATCTGAAACATTTGTGTTAGGGATAATATCAGATCTAGGAGAAGAAAATGTCAGAGAGTAGACGTTCTTTTCTTATTTCCGTTCACTATTATCATACGGTACCACATTCTTAAGTAACCCGTCAAAAAAATGGTTCAAATGGCTCTAAGCACTATGGGACTTAACATCTGAGGTCATCAGTCCCCTAGAACTTAGAACTACTTAAACCTAACTAACCTAAGGACATCACACACATCCATGCCCGAGGCAGGATTCGAACCTGCGACCGTACGTTCGCGCGGAGTAACCCGCCGTCGAGGGAAAAACTTTTTGTTGGACTGAAGCGTGTAATAAGTATAGTACGTGGTGCCCGTTCTAGAACTCTTTAAACAATTCGACATACTGACTAGGTACATTCCTGCTCTCTTATGGAGTTTGTTGTCAACTATCACATGTAATGTATATAAAAATAATACCGGAAGGAGAAATGACTTATACTATCTATCACTCATCCTTAGTGTGACATAGAAAGAGTGAGGTATTCAGCCATAACAGTCTTTCACTACCTACTTAGTGAAATCAAAAATTTAACGGATAATAAAATTAACTTCAAATAAAAACGGAAATTGTATCTTCTTCACAAGAAAAAGTTAATAAGTAATATAAGTTGTCAGTATGTTCCCATACGTGTAAAACTGACTTCTTCAAACCATTTTGTGGTCGCCATTATTTTGAATGGAACAGACTTTGGAAATTTGTGCTAAGTTCCTATGGGACGACACTGCTGTGGTCATCGGTCCCTAGACTTACACACTACTTAATCTAACTGAAACTAACTTTCGCTAAGGACAACACATACACACCCATGCCCGAGAGAGGACTCAAACTTCCGACGGGGAGAGCCGCCCGTCAAGGCGCCCTAGATCGCACGGCCTACCCCACGCGGCTGAATGGGACATACAAATAACTACTGTAAAATGTGCACGGCTCTGTAGTTTTCCTTCGCAACCTCCTACAGGGTGTTTCAAAAATGACCGGTATATTTGAAACGGCAATAAAAACTAAACGAGCAGCGATAGAAATACACCGTTTGTTGCAATATGCTTGGGACAACAGTACATTTTCAGGCGGACAAACTTTCGAAATTACAGTAGTTACAATTTTCAACAACAGATGGCGCTGCAAGTGATGTGAAAGATATAGAAGACAACGCAGTCTGTGGGTGCGCCATTCTGTACGTCGTCTTTCTGCTGTAAGCGTGTGCTGTTCACAACGTGCAAGTGTGCTGTAGACAACATGGTTTATTCCTTAGAACAGAGGATTTTTCTGGTGTTGGAATTCCACCGCCTAGAACACGGTGTTGTTGCAACAAGACGAAGTTTTCAACGGAGGTTTAATGTAACCAAAGGACCGAAAAGCGATACAATAAAGGATCTGTTTGAAAAATTTCAACTGACTGGGAACGTGACGGATGAACGTGCTGGAAAGGTAGAAGGTAGGGCGACCGCGTACGGCAACCACAGAGGGCAACGCGCAGCTACTGCAGCAGGTGATCCAACAGCGGCCTCGAGTTTCCGTTCGCCGTGTTGCAGCTGCGGTCCAAATGACCCCAACGTCCACGTATCGTCTCATGCGCCAGAGTGTACACCTCTATCCATACAAAATTCAAACGCGGCAACCCCTCAGCGCCGCTACCATTGCTGCACGAGAGACATTCGCTAACGATATAGTGCACAGGATTGATGACGGCGATATGCATGTGGGCAGCATTTGGTTTACTGACGAAGCTTATTTTTACCTGGACGGCTTCGTCAATAAACAGAACTGGCGCATATGGGGAACCGAAAAGCCCCATGTTGCAGTCCCATCGTCCCTGCATCCTCAAAAAGTACTGGTCTGGGCCGCCATTTCTTCCAAAGGAATCATTGGCCCATTTTTCAGATCCGAAACGATTACTGCATCACGCTATCTGGACATTCTTCGTGAATTTGTGGCGGTACAAACTGCCTTAGACGACACTGCGAACACCGTGTGGTTTATGCAAGATGGTGCCCGCAACATCGCACGGCCGACGTCTTTAATTTCCTGAATGAATATTTCGATGATCGTGTGATTGCTTTGGGAAATCCGAAACATACAGAAGGCGGCGTGGATTGGCCTCCCTATTCTCCAGACATGAACTCCTGTGATTTCTTTCTGTGGTGACACTTGAAAGACCAGGTGTACCGCCAGAATCCAGAAACAATTGAACAGCTGAAGCAGTACATCTCATCTGCATGTGAAGCCATTCCGCCAGACACGTTGTCAAAGGTTTCGGGTAATTTCATTCAGAGACTACGCCATATTATTGCTACGCATGGTGGATATGTGGAAAATATCGTACTATAGAGTTTCCCAGACCGCAGCGCCATCTGTTGTTGAAAATTGTAACTACTGTAATTTCGAAAGTTTGTCTGCCTGAAAATGTACTGTTGTCCCAAGCATATTGCAACAAACGGTGTATTTCTATCGCTGCTCGTTTAGTTTTTATTGCCGTTTCAAATATACCGGTCATTTTTGAAACACCCTGTAAGTCCCATCTCCACAGTTCATCTGCACCACTTCGAAAGTGGTGAGAAACGCAATCACAACACGGTTTTTCGTTGTCTCCTTTTGTTCATCAGTGTTTTGACTGGTTCGATGTGCTTCTCCACGACTTCGTCTTATCTTTTCTGTCCAAATTACTTCGTCAGTGTCAGCATAGTAGCATCCGCACCAGCGTTCTGGGTCATACAAGGTGAGTCACTCAATACTTTTGTTTCGCGAATGGTTCAAGATATTGAAACGAGTTTTTGCCGGACGATAATAAGCGAAGGGAAACTTAACTCTGGTATGTGCTTGAACCTCTGGTGTTAAACTCTTGAAAAGACGAGAACAGTGGTATAAAGCTCGTTAATGTCGGCCGTGAAACTTTTCACATAAATATCCTAAAAATGTGCTAATACTTAAAAAGAAGGCTGTCTGAATCGGCTACATCGTTGTGTACAGAAATAAAATATAGGAGTTGGACTAAAACACAGAAACACAGCAACGAATGAATACTTGAACATAAATGCAACTGCTAGCCAAGCATGCAGATGGCGCTGTTGTATTTGACCGCGGACGACAACTGTGCAATGTCCTTAACATGATGCAAGTGTCACTCGTGTTCGGGACTGCGTTCTGTGTGGTTCTGAGTGCATTGTGTCAGAGCTAAGTAAATACGAACATAGGCAAAGCGTTGGTGTTCGTGTAGTGGATGCTTCCGTAATCGAGGTAGCCGAAATGTTTAGCGTTTTAAGAGGCACCGTATGAAATATTTATATGGCATACAGGGTAAGTGGAAAAATATCCACTAAGTCATAACTAGAACTAGTATTTATGTTAAGTGTTCGTGACAGAGGATCACTGAAGATGACTGTTACATTACATTACACTAATACTTGTTCCACATATCACGAATAAGACATTTCGTAATGAAGTGGAACGAGTCAGTTATCGTAAGTTTTCTTTACACAATGTAATTCATTTTTTTACAGTAACTACTTCATATCTAAAAATTGAACTGTTGAGCAGAAGGAGTTGTCATTCAGAAATTCTTTTAATTTGTTTTTAAATGTTGATTGGTTATCTGTCAGACTTTTAATGCTATTTGGCAAATGACCAAAGATTTTTGTGGCAGCATAATTTACCCCATCCTGTGCCAAAGCCAGATTTAACCCAGAATAGTGGAAGATCATCCTTTCTTCTAGTGTTGTAGCTATGCACTTGGCTATTATTTTTGAATTGAGATGGGTTGTTAATAACAGATTTCGTAATGAATATATGTATTGCGAAAGTCTGTGATATCCCAACTTCCTTAAATAAATGTACGCAAGATGATCCTGGGTGGACTCCAGCTATTATTCTGATTACACGCTTTTGTGCAACGAATACTTTTTCTCTTAGTGATGAATTACCCTTATGATGCCATATGAAAGCAGTGAATGAAAACAGTCATACTAAGCTAATTTACTGATATGTTTATCAACAAAATTTGCAATAATCCTAATAGCACAAGTAGCTGACCTAACTGTTTCAGTAGATCATCAATGAGTTTCTGCCAATTCAGTTCTCATCAGTGCACACATCCAAAAATTTTGAACTTTCTGCCTTAGCAAAAGACTTCTGTTCAAAGTCTATATTTATGAATGGTGTTATGCTATTTACTGTACAGAATCGTATATACTGTGTCTTCTCAAAATTTAGTGGAAGTCCGTTTGCATAAAACCACTTACTAATTTTCTGAAAAACATCATTTACAATTTCGTCAGCTGATTCTTGTTTATTGGGTATAATTATTGTCTTGTATCATCAACAAAAAGAACTATCTTTGCAGTTTCATGAATACAGAGTGGCAAGTCATTAACATATATTAAGTGTAATAAGGGATCCAAGGCTGAACCATATGGGACATCATACGTGATACCTGTGAGGACTCTGCTGGTTTCTGCATTCTTACAGTTAAATGTAAGTTAAACCATTTGTGCACTGTACATCTCATACCATAATACTTAAGCTTATCTAGAAGAATTTCATGATTCACACAGTCAAAAGCCTTTGAGAGATCAGGAAATATCTCAATGGCTGAGCACCCAAGAGGACTAGACACTCTTTCACTGGTTCGCGCTTGGCTACCACGGGGCCCCAGCCTTTGCAGCATTTTTTCCCTTCCGTTCTGCATGTCTATTCTCTTCCTACTCTTTTTCCCCTCCCTTGGGGAACATGTCAGTGGTGTTATTGGGAATGTTCTGCATTGTCTGTCGCTGATGCAAGAACAGTCTCACCTTTGTTTTGCACTCCATTTTCCTTTCTTTTTTTCCCTTCTCCTCTCATTCCTCCACTTCGGCGTTTGAGGTTCATCTTTTTCTTCTTCCTCTCTGTGCGCTCCTGAAGACTGGCACACGCGTCTGACGCATAACAGGTGATTGGGTAACGCGTAATTCCCAGCTCCGGGTCGACAGGTAGAGTTCGCACGTACCCCTTGGTACAGCCCAGGCCTGGGGAGGGGTGATTGTCTGAGCTGCAACCTTCCCAAACCGATGATTCGTCCCTCTGTCAGGTGTTCTTGTATCTTGAGGTGTGAAAAATCACCTAGTTGGGTGTGCCCCCTTGTGAAGTGGTCACCAGCCGGTGTGGCCGAGCGGTTCTAGGCGGTACAGTCTGGAACCGCGCGACCGCTACGCTCGCAGGTTCGAACTCTGCCTCGAGCATGGATGTGTGTAATGTCCTTAGGATAATTAGGTTTAAGCAGTTCTAAGTTCTAGGGGACTGATGACCTCAGATGTTAGGTCCCACAGACCTCAGAGCCATTTGGACCATTTTGTGAAGGGGGCCCCCAGTTGGAAGGAACACACCATAGGAGATGCTGGAATTAGTGGGGGATTTTCTGGCAATGAGTCAATCATCTTCTACGAAATGTAAACGTAATGAGGCTAATGATTCAAATGCCATTTCCACTGCACCACAGTTACTCGTGGTCTCACGTACTCAAGATGGTCAGTCCTTCGCCAGGGTAAATCCGTTTATTATTCAGAAAGGTGTTGATGCAATTGCCGGCCCTGTGAAATCTTGCTCTCGTTTATGGAATAGCACTTTGCTTTTGGAGACTACTTCTGATTCTCAAGCACAACAACTGCTTGCTGCCTCGCTTCTCCACAGCTACTCTGTTCGTGCCGAGGCCCATAAAAGTTTGAATTCTTCTTGTGGTGTAATTTACATCAGGCTGCTCGACGGTCTAACTGAGGCCGAAATCCACTCTCTGATCACGGTGTCAGTGCCGTCCACCGTGTAATGAAAAAGGTAGATTCCTCCTTAGTGCCCACCTGTACTCCTTTCCTCGTCTTTGATAGGTTGGTGCATCCATCCAAGATCAAAGCAGGCTACGAAATTATCACAGTCCGGCCGTACATTATGAACTCGATGCGCTGCTACTAGTGTCATCGTTTCAGCCACATCAGAACGTCTTGTCGACACCCAGTCAAATGTGTAATCTACGGTAGGGGTGCGCACGAGGGCGATTGTCCGCCTGCTTCTCGCTGCTGTATCAACTGCAATGGTGGCCATGCCGTCTCCTCTCGGGATTTTCCCATGTATCTTGATGAGCGGGCTGACCAATAGATCTGGGTAAAGGAAAGAGTGCCTTACCCAGTCGCTCGCAAGTTACTGCCTAGTCGCAAACCCCGTGTTCTCCCATCTGGCACCTATAGTTCTTGTTACCCCTTGCTCCATGAAGGACATGGCCACGTAGACATGCGACCTCCAATTCAGCTCTGAGGTTGTGAAATCACCCAGTGTCAAGGTAGCATCGCCATCCCCCAGTCCAGCTGTGCAACAAGCCGTCAAACTCTAGCCTCAAGGGGTGAAGCCACCAGCTACACAACTTGTAGGCTGGAAAAGACGGAAGGAGTACTCCCATTAAGACTCCCTCCGTCCCTCTAGCCAAGCAAAACCCGAGTCTTTCTCTAAACGAAGAAGTCCACCAATAGCAAACGGTCTTCTCCTTCGCCAACTCAAAGATCCTTTTCGACAGAGTCGCCACGTGATACCTTAGCCCGGCTGGTCTCCGTGTCGCTGGTACGCACCACCAGCCATTTTTCAGCATTGGACTCCACAGACTGACTGCACAAGCAAGCCGATACTTCTGTGGGCTCCATGGAGCAGGATACTCCTGCTTCTGTGTCCTGTAGTAACGACTCTTCATTGGCTGCCACTCTGCAGCTGCTGACGTGACACCCCTACATCTCTTCCTCATCATGACTCTCCTCCAATGGAACGTTCGCAGCCTTTGGTTTCACAAAAAGGATTTACGGCTGCCTTTAGCATTGCAGCAGCCCCTTGTACTCTGCCTTCAGGAAACGAAACTGCACCTCCACGACCGCTTTGAGTTTTTACATTTCTTACCAATTCGTTTTGACCTTCCCCCTGAGATCGTCATTCCATCTCAAGGGTGTGTCATGCTGCTCATATGGGATGACATTCACAGTCAACCCATCTCCCTGACTACCCATCTTCAAGCTGTTGCCGTTCACCTTTTCCTTTCCCACCTGACATTAGCCATCTGTAACATTTATGTTCCTCCGTCATTCGATATCATCAGGGCAGACTTCCTTCAGATTATTGGGCAGCTATCTCCTCCATTTTTTGCTACTCCATGACTTTATGCACATCATGCCCTTTGGGGTTCTCCCAGGACCTGTCAGAGCCTTCTTCACTGACTTTCTTAACCAACTTAGCCTCTTCTGCATTAGCACTGGAGCACCCACTTTCCTTTCTGACTCCATGCACACCATTTCCCAGTTGAACCTATTCTTCTGCACTGCCCAGCTTATCCATCGTCTTGAGTGATCCGTTCTTTCCGACATCTACTCGAACGATCATTTCCCCTGTGCTATCCATTTGCTGACTCCTACTCCATCTGCGTGCATGCCCAAACGGCAGTTTACTAAGGCTGACTGGCAGCTTTACTCCTCCCTGTCGACCTTGAAAGAACAAGATTTCCCCACTTGTGATGACCAGTTGGAATATCTCACAAATGTTATCCTTACTGCTGCAGAACGTTCCATTACTCACACTTCCTCTTTACCACATCGTGTCCCAGTCCCTTGGTGGACTGAGGCATGCCGCGACGCACTTCGTACATGGAGATACGCTCTCAGCGTTTTTAACCCCCATCCTACGATGGAAAACTGCATTCATTATAAACAACGTGTGCAAAGTGTCATCGCGTTCTTCGGGATAGCAAAAGAGCTAGCTGGATTTCATTCACTAGTTCATTTAACAGTTCCACCCCTTCCTCTGTCGCGTGGGCCACACCTCCGACAGCTTTCTGGGGCCAAGATCTATTCCCCAATTTCCGGTCTCACAGTAGCAGACGATGTCATCGTGGACCCTATTGCTACCTCCAACACATTGGGCCGCCATTTTGCGGAAGTTTCGAGGTCTTACCACTATTACCCTGCCTTCCTCCATCGGAAACGAGCGGAGGAGGCTCGGGCGATACCCTTCTCCGAATCGTGAGTTCTACAATGCCGCCTTTAGTATGAGGGAGCTAGAGCATGCTCTCAGTTTATCCCGATCCTTCGCCCCAGGGCCAGACGCCATCCACATTCAGATGTTGCAGCACCTTCCTCTTGGGGGCTAGCACTTTCTGCTTAACACATACAATGGCATCTGGGCAGAGGGCACATTTCCCGGATGCTGACATGAAGCCACCGTCATACCCATACCTAAGCCCGGTAAAGACAAAAACCTTCCTCCTAGCTACCGTTCCCTCTCTCTTACCAGCTGCGTTTGCAAGGTGATGGAACCTATGATTCATGCCAATCTGGTGTGGTGGCTCGAGTCTCACAATTTACTGACGAAGGCACCCTGTGGATTTAGAGCACGGCGTTCTGCAGTTGACCATCTCCTTACTTTGTCATGAAATGGTTTTCTGCTAAAATCCCAGACTGTGGCTGTGTTTCCATTTGGGGAAGGCCTATGACACCCGCTGGAGAACTGGTATCCTCCATACACTTTACATGTGGGGCTTCTGGGGCCGCCTGCCTGTTTCCTTCAGGCATTTTTAAAAGACTGAGTTTTCAAGGTGAGTGTGGGTTCCCCCTTGTTGGACACCTATATCCAGGAAAAAGGTGTGTCTCAGGGTTTCGTCCTGAGTGTCATCCTCTTTGCTATCGCCAAAACCCTATTAAAGCCTATCTCCTGCTGGGCATCTGCGGCTCTCTTTTTGTTGACGATTTTGCCATCTATTGCAGTTCTCCACGGACCTGTCTCACTGAGCCGCTTCTTCATCGATGTCTTGCTCGTCTTTACTACTGGAGCATCGACAATGGCTTTCGCTTTTCCACGGACAAACCGTCTGTATGAAGTTCTGGCGACACAATTGGTTTCTCCCACCATCTTTAGATCTTGGGCCTGTTGCCCTTCCATTCGTTGAAGCTACGAAATTCCTGATGTTCATGATCGATAGGAAACGCTCTTGGTTCTCCCATGTGTCTTACCTGGCAGCCCACTGCACTTGGTTCCTCAATTTCCTACGTGTCCTCATTGGTACTTCCTGGGGTGCCGATCCCTCCTTCGCTTGTACCGGTCCCTTGTCCGTTCGAAACTCGACTATTGGTACTTTGTTTATGCGCCTGCACGTCCATTCCTCTTACGGTATCTCAACACTATGCACCATAGTGGCATCCGTTTGTCCACGGGCGCCTTTTACATTAGCCCAGTTGAGAGTCTGTATGCTGAAGCTGCTGAACTACCACTGTCCTACTGCCGTGATTTTCTCCTCAGCAGAAATGTCTGCCATTTGTCTGCCACGTGTGGCTACCCATTCTATGCCTTCTTCTATGATAATTCCTTTGTTCGCCAGTATGGGGCGCATCCCTCTTCTGTGTTACCTCCTGGAGTCCGCTTTCGGCACTTGGTACGGCGGCTTAACGTCACACCACCTGCAACTTTCCCTGTAAGTGTCAACCCTTACCCACCTTGGCTTCATGAAGCGGCCCATGTTAACCTTGCCCTTCATTCGCTTCCTAAGCACCAGCCTCGCTCTATCGCCTTCAGTTTCACAACCTTCGCATGGAACTTCGCGATAGTACCTTTATATTCATTGATGACTCCGGACTGACCATGGGATTGGGTGTGTCTTCATCTTTGGCTCCCGTGTCTTCCGACATCGGCTTCCGGCACACTGCTCAGTATTTACAGCCGAGCTCTTTCCCCTGTATCAGGCCACGGAGTACATCCGGCGACACAGCCTTTTCAATTGTGCCCTCTGTTCAGGCTCACTCAGCATCATTCAAAGTCTATGTGCGCTGTACACCGCACATCCCTTAGTGCAGCGGGTCCAGGAAAACGGTCGCTTGCCCACTCTTGGTGGAGCCAGTGTGATGTTTCTGTGGGTTTCTGGTCATGTCTGTGTGTCAGGAAACGAGGCTCCTGATGCTGTTGCCAAGTCTGCAGCCTTCGTACCTCAGCCCGCGAGTGCCTACTTTTCCTCCGATGATCTCTGTGTTGCCATCTGTCAGGAGGTGGTCCTCACTTCACGGGAATAAGCTCCGGCTTATTAAGCCTCTCCCAGTTGGTTGGACGACCTCCTCCCGGCCCTCCCGCCGGGAGTAAGTCATTTTAAATAGGTTGGGTATTGGGCACTGCCCTTTTCGCCATCATCATTTGATAAGTGGCGCTACCCCACCACTTTGTACACATTGCGCCCACATTTTAAGCGTCCACCACTTCCTGATGGAATGCCCATTTTTTAACCATTTACGTTCCCGATTGGGTTTGCCGCCTGAGTTATCGACCATTTAAGCAAATGACGCGCGGGTTGTCGACCGCGTTTTACTTTTTATCCGCCAAAGCAATATAGCTAGCGCCATTTAATTTTTAGTTTTGGACCTCCGTTTCTGTATGGAGTGTTTTTTAGCCCTATTTCCACGTGCCTGTTTTTAGCTGTCTTCTATTAAGTCTTTTAGGACTGACGTATAGTCGTTTTTTTTACTCCTGTCTGTCTTCGTGTTCCACAGTTTTGACTTAGGCGCGTATGACCCCAGTAGTTTTTTGCGCCCTAAAGCAAAGCAAAACCAAACCAATGGGTGATGTTCAGTTATTCAAAGCATTTAATATTTAATATTGAAAGCATACGTAGCATTGTCTTTTGAAAAGCCTTTCTGAAATCCAATTTGACAGATATATATATATATATATATATATATATATATATATATATATTGTGCTAGTCTTGAATACATTACTTTTATAAGAATTTGAAGAAAGCTGTCAGAAGTGAGATTGGGCGTTACTTCTTAGCACCAGAACTATCCCCTTTTCATGCAATTATTTAGCAATTGTGTATTTCAGTCTATCTGGAAAAATGCCCTGTTGCTGAGAATCTTACTTACCTTTTGGGAACAAGCTTTTAGTACTCTATTGGAAAGGCCACCAATTCGGTATGAGCTATTACTTTTGAGTAAATTTATTATTTTCCTAGTTTCAGTAGAGGGTGGCTTGAACTTAAATTTTATCAAATTGCATAGGTATTGCCTCTTCCATATACTGCCTTGCATTTTCTAATAAATAGCTTGCTCCTATTTTCTCCACAATGATTGTTAAAATGTTTTCTTCTTCTAACTTTTTGTTAACAAACTTTGCATAGGATTTAATAGAAATACAGTCTTCCTGTGCTCTCAGTTTCCCATTTTCCCTTTTAAAAATGTTCAAAATTGTTTAAATTTTAGTATCAGATGTGCTAATCTCAGACATAATGCACATACTTCTGGACTTTTTAATAACTTTTCTTAATACAGTGCAGTAGTTTTTACATTGTTTCACCGTTTCTGGATCATTATGCCTTCTAGCTATAAGATACATTTCCCTTTTCTGTTTACAAGATATTTTTATCCCTTTAGTAAGCTATGACTTTTTACACGGTTTCATACAGTTATTTTTCACTGTTTTCTTTTAAACATATGGTTCAAATGGCTCCAAGCACCATGGGACTTAACATCTGAGGCCATCAGTCCCATAGACTTAGAACTACTTAAACCTAACTAATCTAAGGACATCACACACAGCCATGCCCGAGACAGGATTCTAATCTGCGACCGTGGCAGCAGCGCGGTTCCGGACTGAAGCGCCTAGAACCGCTCGGCCACAGCTGCCGGCTCACTGTTTTCTTATGAAAACTTTTTAAATATACTCACGAAGGTATCATGAAATAGATCAAATTTTGAATTAGCATCAGTTTCCTTGAACCCATCATCCCATCATACCAGTCTAACTCTTGCAAACTTCCCCTAAAATTTTCAATTATTAAATCGTTAATTGAACGCACTATTTTGAAGGACTGTTTTGCATTACTGTATGGAGTTATGGCATTTACTGTAACTAGCTGTGCATCATGATCAGACAGACGAAAAATCGGAGGATTACAGCCAAAATTGTGACTGCAGCAATGAATGTCTCACTTCCGAATCCTGACAGCACCAAAAGAATGAGGAGGGAACTCCATAGTATGGGAATTGCAGAGAGAGCTGAAACTCCCAAGCCACACTTTGGTGATGCAAATGCCAGTAACAGGAAAACGTGATGCCGAAGCCATAAAACCTGGACTACGGAGCAATGGAAGAATGTCGTTTGGTTTCGATGCGTCTTTTCAGATCGTTTCCAGCTTCTGAGCGACTTTAAGCCCTAAGACTGAAACGTTGTGGAGGATCGATGAGGAATGGGCAGCCATATCTGGGTACTGCATGGGCCCCATGGTTGCATTACCGCCAAGGATTATGTGACATTTTTGACCGTTCTGGTCCATTCCATGGCACCTATTCTTTCCCCAATTGTGATGCTGCGCTCCAAGACGACAGGACCCGTGTTCACAGAGCTTGCATCGTCCAAGACTGGGTCTGTGACCTCGAGGATGAAGTGTCGCAACTCCCCTAGACACCACAGGCACCAAATCTCAATATTATTGAGACTTTGTCTACTCTCGAGAGGAGGGTGCGTAATTTCTATTCACCTCCATCATCCTTATCTGAACTTTACAAAGTTTTTCACGGAAGAATGGCATAAGATTCAATCGAAAACTGTAGAGAAATTGTATTTATCCATTCCGAGACGTCTACAAGCCGTTTTGAACGCCAACGGTTTTTCTACACTGTATTAGGAATGATAATGTGTTGTGAGTCTACACTTCAAAGATAAAGGATATGGTTCGACCACGTTCTCCACAAGATCAGTAATTTCTACGTTTTTTGGCGCTTTCGAGCTTCCTTGTTCTGCAGTTTTAACACGCGCTGCCGATTTGATAGCTGAGGATGCATATACCGTAGCGTTTCGAAGGCACACCAGTGCTCCTGCCGGGTATGCAGCCAGCGGTGCTCCTCTGTGCACGCTGGCGCGGCTCTCCAGCCGTGCGGGCGGCGCCTTTGATTCGGGCTTGATTGTTTTGATAAGCGGGCGCGCGCCTCCGGCCGATCTCAATTCTCTTTGATGGCTGAGCAGCGGCGAGCGGGGGCCGACGGCGCATTGGTGACGTCACCTCCCGCCGCCCGCTCGTTCTGACGAGTCTCTGAGTGGGCGTGTGTTTACAGCACGAGGTCCCGCACAACCGGAGCACCCCACGGCGGATTTTAAATTTTATTCTGTTTCAGTCCGTCACCGGTTTACAGTTGACTTCAGTTTTCATAAGGCGAGCGCCTGTTGACGCAAGCACATACAGATAATGTTATTGTATTTTCTACGCAAGAATAACTAGTACGTGTGGTTTTAACGGAAATATTTACTTTTTTGGCACCAAATGTCATTCGCGTTAATGGCTTAGGTATCATCAGTTGGCTACACAGCAATATGAAATACGAATTTCTCTGATTTCCTACATGAGACATAAAAGTAAATGCTCAGCCTTTGCTTGCAAATGCTGTGAATAACGAGATAACATAGAATCGTTGCTATAAAACACTAAAAAAACCTCCGTCCAAACAGGCCATAAGACTCAACGGTACCGACCGGCCGCCGTGTCATCCTCAGCCCACTGGCGTCATTAGATATAGATACGGAGGCCACGTGGTCATCACACCGCTCTCCCGGCCGTATGTCAGTTTAAGAGGCCAGAGCCGCTCCTTCTCAATCAAGTAGCTCCTCAGTTTGCCTCACAAGGGCTGAGTGCACACCGCTTGCCAACAGCGCATGGCGGACCGAACGGTCACCCAGCCAAGTGCTAGCCCGGCCCACAGCCCTTAATTTCGGTGATCTGACGGGAACCTGTGTTACCACAGCGGCAAGGCCGTTGCGCTATGAAAGGTTATGTATCTCAAAACAAAATGTCTTTTATTTATTTCTTAAGACAACCATGCGGTAAACTTTTGGTGTCAAAATCAAATATATATGCTTTGTTGAACCTACAGGATTGTTTATAATATTCTTTCTCGAATTGTTTTCCATTTTTGCTGATACATTTCGTCAAACGACCTATGATGAGGATCGTCTTCTAATAGCCCATGTATGAGACGACGTATATAAAGCTTGAATTTTCCCTCATGCAAAATTCTCTGCACAGAATTTTTAGCAATATCTTCTTCGATAGATAGCCTAAGTGCAGAGTGCGTAGAGCTCTGGATCACCGTTTGTAAAACTTTAAGCTTAGTTTTATCACTTATTTATGGCCTAATTCATCTGTGACAATCAGCTACTGATCCACTTTCTCAAAACGTTTCCATAAATTGTAGACAGGTGGCACAATATTCAAGTTATTATTGCACACATTTATTACACGAGGCGTCTTCAGTGAATAATGCAGCGCACTATTTCCTCAGTCAATTTCGGTTGCGCACCATCGTGGAATATTCATGTTTCAGCCCCTATAGTTCCATGAAGTTCCGACAGGTGGTAGCGGTATACGTAGCCATCAACATGACGTCTGTAATGGAGGTGCGTTCCTAGCAGAGAACTGTCACCGAGTTTCTTTTGACGGAAAACTAGAGCATCACAAATATTCATAGGCGCTTGCACAACGTCTACGGAGACCAGGCAGTGAACAAACGCGAGGTGAGCCGTTGGGTGAGTTGTCTGTCATCATCGCAAACCTGTCCGATGTCCCGCGTGCCTCCCGGTCACACACAGCTGTGACACCCGCAGTGTTCGAATGTGCAGACACACTCGTTCGGGGTGATAGGTGGGCCGCAATCAGAGACCTCTCTGCGCAACCGGACGTCTCTGTTGGTAGTGCTCACACATCCATCCACCAGTTGGGTCACTCACAGCTCAGTTCCTCATTGTTTGACAGAATACCATGAACAATGAAGAATGCACCCCACATGAAGCAATACGGGAGAAGGGAGGTTATTGTTGTGGTGGTTATTGATGCAACACAGCTCTGACGTTGACCCATATGGGTATACGTCTGACGTATCAACAGATACCCCTCCGTTTTCGTTGCACCTATAGTACGGCTATCTGTATCACTTAGGCATGCAAGCTACCCCGTTGACGACAAGGCCCATGGCTCATGGGGAGACAGATTAAGTAAGACAAAACGCTGGTCAATACTACAAGAAAATGGAACTCCACGACTCTAGGTATGGACAATAAGATACAAAATACACGGATGAGCCAAAATATTTTGACCACCTGCTCACAAGGGAACCTCCCCATCGCACCCCCCTCAGATTTAGTTATAAGTTGGCACAGGGATAGGCCTTGAAAAACTGAACACAGATCAATCGAGAAAACAGGAAGAAGTTGTGTGGAACTATGAAAAAAGTAAGCAAAATGTACAAACTGAGTAGTCCACGCGCAAGGTAGACAACATCAAGGAATGTGTTAGCTTACGAGCGCCGTGGGCCCGTGGTTAGCGTGGGCAGTTGTGGAACGATAGGTCCTAGGTTCACATCTTCTCTCGGGTGAAAATTTTAATTTTTTATTTTCAGATAATTATCAAAGTTCAGGCACTCACACGTAATCAACTTCGCTCTCCAAAATTCCAGGACATGTTCAGATTTGCTTGGACATATACAGAATTTGACGGTCTACGCACGGAAACATTTGAAAACGTAAAAAAACATGTTTTGACAGAGCACAGGGAAAACTGTGCGAGTCTGAAACTGTTGCACTCATTTGATGTAGTTTAAGTGACAAACTCTTATGTTTTCCTCACTTTTTTTGGAGTGATTATCACATCCACAAGAAAACCTAAATTGGGCAAGGTAGAAGAATCTTTTTAACCATTCGCCAAGTGTGCAAGTTAGGTGGGTCGACAACATATTCCTGTCATGTGACGCACATGCCGTCAAAAGTGTCGTAAAGAATATATCAGACGTGTTTTCCTGTGGAGGAATCGGTTGACCTATGACCTTGCGATAAAATGTTTTCGGTTCCTATTGGAGAGGCACGTCCTTTCGTCTACTAACCGCACGGTTTTGCGGTGCGGTCGCAAAACAGACACTAAACTTATTACAATGAACAGAGACGTCAATGAATGAACGGACAGATCGTAACTTTGCCAAAATAAAGAAAGTAAAATTTTCACTCAAGGGAGGACTCGAACCAAGGACCTTTCGTTCCGCAGTTGCTCACTCTAACCACGAGACCACGGCCTTCTAGCTATAAGATACATTTCCCTTTTCTGTTTACAAGATATTTTTATCCCTTTAGTAAGCTATGACTTTTTACACGGTTTCATACAGTTATTTTTCACTGTTTTCTTTTAAACATATGTTTCAAATGGCTCTGAGCACTATGGGACTCAACTGCTGAGGTCATTAGTCCCCTAGAACTTAGAACTAGTTAAACCTAACTAACCTAAGGACATCACAAACATCCATGCCCGAGGCAGGATTCGAAACTGCGACCGTAGCGGTCTTGCGGTTCCAGACTGCAGCGCCTTTAACCGCACGGCCACTTCGGCCGGCTTTCTGCGTAACTGATTCTGCGTATCAGGGATCCGACAGTTTGTTGGAAGATTTATGGAGGTATGTGGTAGCTTCTCTGTCCTTCTATCTCTTTCCGTACAAGCTCACGACAGTAGCACGTGACCATTCTAGTAGATCCGGCGTCTTCGGGATACTCGTTCACAGGCACTGCATCATAATAATCTGCCGTTTGTCAAATCACTTATCTCAATTGATTTCCCCATTTGCAGCCCATATCTCCACCAGGGTCACTCTCTGTCCTTGTCTCCTCGGCTTATATACGAGGGATGTAACTTTAATAGCGGCAACTATTTATTTAAAGCTCGTAAAAAAAGATACGTTTTTCAAAGTTTTACTGACCTTCAAAGTAGTCACCAGCATTGTGTATAACCCGTTGCCAGCGATGTGGGAGTCGTAGAATAGTCTTAGCAGTGCCAGTCGTGTTGACAGTTCGAGCGGTATGCGGTCTATTGCCCAACGAATTCGTAGCAGCTCTGAAGTGAATGCCGTGAAGTGTTTGCTTCAGTTTAGAAATCGAGTTGAATTTACGAGGTCTTAAGTCAGGGGAGTGCAGTAGGTGGTATAGCACTTAGCAGCCCCATCAGTCAAACAAATCAGTAACTTCTTGCACTGTACGTGCTTGAGCATTGTCCTGCAAAATGATGGGGTCAGGTTTTGCAGAAAGTGTCATCACGTCTGTCTCTAAGCTGGTCGTAGGCTCTGTTCCAAAAATGAACAGCATAGAGACAGAAGTGGTGACATTTTCTGCAGGACCTGACCACCATTTTCCAGCACAATGCTCAAGCAAGTACTGTGCAAGCTGTTACTGATTTGTTTGACTGATGCGGCTACTAAGTGCTATACCACCTACTGCACTCCCCAGACTTAAGCCCTCCTGAGTTAAACTCGATTTCTAGACTGAAGCAAACACTTCACGGCATTCACCTCAGAGCTGCTACAAATTCGTCGGGCAGTAGACCGCGCCGCTCGAACTTCTCGAACTGCTAAGAGTATCCTACGACTCCCACATCGCTGGCAACGGGTTATACACAATGCTAGTGACTACTTTGAATGTCAGTAAAGCTTTGAAACACATCTATTTTGTACGAGCTGTAAATAAATAGTTTCCACTATTAAAGTTTCAACCCTCGTATTTTGTTACCATGTCACGTGCCCGCAACGCCAGGAGGCAGGCTTCAACGTCGCGCTGGTCATTGGTCATAATGTTTTGGCGTATCAGTGTAAGTAAGAATGGCAATTTTACGAACCGCGGAGTTAAACAAGGTTGCAATATTTCGCCAATTTTATTCAATTTATGTATAAATGACATGATTAAAAATAGAATAAGGAAACAAAAAATTACAAAGCAATAAAACTACGTAGGGACAGTTGTATAAAAACATTAATGTATGCTGGTGGCCAGACTGTGGGAGCCACTTCGTAAGAATAATTTTAAATAAATATTTTTAAATTAAACCAATCGGAGCAATGTTATAATTTTAAATAACTGTGGAAAAATAAGTAATGGCACTCTGAAGGAAACAACAGATGTGCTCAAAACAAGAGATAGAAAACAAAATCATCGAGCAAGCATATCATTTTGACAACCTGGACTGCGACATTTATTTTGATTATGATAAAGACATAAAGAATAAAACAGCAAAACTACGGGCTATCTGTGGAACAATAAAAAGAACATAAACAAAGAGACAATTAGAGCAACGTAACTGAATTTTTATGAGACACTAGCTGTTCCGCTGCACTTTTGCGAATCTAAGGCTTGGATACCACACAAGAAAGACTTAAGTGCAATAACGAAGTCAAAAATGAAATTCATCGGATCAGTTAAAAGATGTACTGTATACTAGAAGATACAATAAGAAACGAAGCTAGTGAAAATGAGCTTAAAATATTTGCAATAACAGAAGAAATCGAGGCATATGTTTAGGAATTGAAGCAACATGTTGAAAGAATGCAACAATACAAGGTGTTTCAGAAGTGGTGGTCAATTTTTCAGGGATATGACAGGAATGATCAAAAATGGTTCAAATGGCTTTAAGCACTATGGGACTTAATATCATCAGTCCCCTAGACTTAGAACTACTTAAACCTAACTAACCAAAGGACATCACACACATCCATGCCCGAGGCAGGATTCGAAGCTGCGACTGTAGCAGCAGCGAGGTTCCGGACTAAAGTGCTTAGAACCGCTCGACCACAGCGGCCGGCCAGGAATGATGGTTCGAAACAAAAAAGTCAAGTAAACATGGTCTCTAAAACGCATACCTTAACAGCTATAAGTACCTGTTCATCTTTGGTGCTTTGGAACACAACTCTTCTAATGAAAAAGAGTTCATAACTTTTAAGATATGCATTTTAGAGCACAAGTTTACTGGACTTGTTTTGCTTGTTTTGGACCAAAATATGGAAAGCTAAGAGCTTGTAGTAGAAGAGATTCGTTTCACAATATTGAAGATCAAGAATATCTCATAGCTCTTAAGGTACGCGTTTTAGAACCCATGTTTACCATATTGACCATCACTTTTGAAACACCCTGTATAGATATCTTAAGGAAGTTTTACAATATGCACTCAAAGGGGTAAAGGACGTAGGTAGCCCCAGGAAGTGTTGGAGTTAAGACGCTGAAGTTGGAGCAGGTTCCTCGAACCTAATCCAAGAATGTAGATGATGCTTATAATCAATTTAATTGGTAGAAAATATTTTCGGCAGATATTTGCCTGGAGTTTAGCCTTATATGGTAGTAAAACGTGGACGATAAACATGACAGACGAGAATAGGTGAATGCAGAGAATTAGGCGGTATGTCGGATAACTAATGAGGAAGTACTGAATCGAGTTGGCGAGACACAAAAATTTATGGCACAACGTGACTAAAAAGAAGAATCGCTTTATAGACACATTTCGTAGTGTCAAGGAATCGTCAATTAACTAGTGGAAAAAAGTGTGAGGAATAAAAATTGAAGAGAGACAGAGATACTACAGGAATAAGCTTCAAACAGACTTCATACAGGTAAAACTAGCGAGGAGGACTGCATCAAAACAATCTTCGGACTGATGTCCACAACAACCCGTATATATAGAATTGGTCCAAGATATTGATATAGACATTCATCGCGTGAAATATCCAAACAAATTAGCGTCCTGACGTTTTAATCAATTAACCTGCAATCAGACTTATTGAAAAAGATGCTGAACGTAAGGGTATATCATGTGTTGAAATTCCTCTTAATAGGAACAACCAAATATCTTTCAGTCGGTCTATAAAGTCTGAATTTTAACCGCTGCTGAAACCAATGTGTCTGATTCTCTTTTATTCTCATCGTAAGCTTAGTTCGCCTAACGAAAAAGAAATGCGTGAGTCTACTGGTCACTAGTATTGATTCCAAAAGAAACTGTTTTCCGTTGAGTGTTCCCTCCCTTTATTATGTGACGTGCGAGGGACGTTATCAGAGTCGTTATCGGCAGTATGTGTGTCTTTTTTGTGTGTGTATGTGTGTGTGTGCTCTCCGCTTGGTTGGGGAGTCATGTCGTCCACTAGAGACGTTCCCGCGTCTTACGGCTCCGGGGAGCTGCGAGGTAGCAAGCAGGTCAGCGCCGGCGTCGTAACCGTGGCGACCGTAAAGGACGCAAGATGGTGGTGGGGGAAGGGAGGGAGGAGATGGGGGTCGTATCTGGAGGCTCGCATCCTCGGCGCTGCGGTAATTGCTTAATCCGGGCAGCGCCGTGAACATGAAATATATAATCTGTGCGCGACATTGCTAAGTCCGATATTAGCGCGGCCGTAACTTTGGAGGGGCGGCTGTTAAGTGCAGCGCCGGCGCGTGTTTACAACCCCTCCCCCTCCCCCACCGTCCAACCCTTCTGCACCCACCCCCCACCCACCCTGCGCTAACGTCGGAGCGTCGGCGCCACAGTAGCCGAAGTGAGCGTCCTCAGGTGGAGGGACTAAAACGCCGTACTCAGCGTACGAGGCTGCGTGGGTTAGTTTGGTGGGACACCAATGATCTCCTTAAAATTGTTTCTCCGCGTTTATAAACCGGAAGCAGCGAGATTCTATTTCGTTCGTCTCACAAGTAAGTCCTGTCAGTCTCTCTTAGAAAATTCTGGAACGGCGCGACCAGTTACTCGTTCGATGGAACTGTGTTTCCATTAAGGCATAATTCCCAGTTAAGGCCTAGGAATAAATCGGTAGGGGTTAAACAGAGAAAACTGCAAGTATGGAGAACAAGTTCTAACATTAATTATGCTAATCATTAACCCTATTGCCAGTATTTGTTTTTCGTGACAACGCGTTCCAGGAGGAATGGCCAACGTTCAGGGATATGACAGGAACGAGAAAAAGTTCCACTAAACCTGAGCTCTGAAATTGTTCATTTTCAATACTGTGAAACAAATCCCCTTCATCGAACAAGTGCTCATATCTCCTAAGATACGCATTTTAGAGCTCATGTTTGCTTCGAATGATCGTTCGTGTCATATACTGGAATATTGACCACTCCTCCTGAGACACTTTGTGTATTGGCATGAGGGCATACAAATCACACAATCATCAATGATGATATTTATAGTATCTTAATTTGCGTGTTAGTTTCGTATAGGAGGTGTAATTTCGAGTGTAAATTCAGGCAGATTGTAGCGCAGTCGTTAGGCATTTGTACAGGTTAGTTCATACATTCTTTGCGTGTTTCCCTTGCATTATCTAGGCACGGACTCGTGTTTCAGTAACTGTTGTTCAACATCGATTAGAATGGATAGGGACTGTGATTGCTGTGTTCGGATGAGGGCTGAGTTGGCATCCTTTTGCTCACAGCTGCAGGTGGCGCTGACTTCGGTCGCGCAGCTTAAGGCTGTTGCCAATGGGCACTACTGTGGGGAGTCGGACTTGGGTATCACGGGGATGTCAACCTCGTCCCGTCTGTCCCCAGATGGGTCTGCCGCTGTGGTTGCCCCGGTTGCTGCCTGCAGTGGGGCTGAGCCCTCGCCTGTGGTTGATTGGGAGGTCGTTCCAAGGCATGGCAGGCAGCGAAAGGCGTCCCCGGAGGCTGATCAGAAAGCTTCCCCGGTGCGTCTGACAAACAGGTTTCAGGTACTGTCTCCGGCTGAGCCAGAATCAGCTGCCTGCCCTGTTTCAGGGGATGATTCTCAGCCTTCAACGTCCGGGCAATCGCAGAGGGTGGGCTTGTTGGTAGTTGGAAGCTCCAATGTTAGGCGCGTAATGGGGCCACTTAGGGATATGGCGGCTATGGAGGGGAAGAAATCCAGTGTGCACTCCGTGTGCATTCCGGGTGGAGTAATTCCTGATGTGGAATGGGTCCTTCCGGATGCCATGAAGAGCACAGGGTGCAGCCAGATGCAGGTGGTGGCACATGTCGGCACTAATGACGTGTGTCGCTTTGGATCTGAGGAAATTCTCTCTGGATTCCAGCGGCTATCTGATTTGGTGAAGGCTGCCGATCTTGCTTACGAGATGAAGACAGAGCTCACCATCTGCAACATCGTTGACAGAACCGACTGCGGACCTTTGGTGCAGAGCTGGGTGGAATGTGTGAATCAGAGGCTCAGACGGTTTTGCGACCGTGTTGGCTGCAGATTCCTTGGCTTGCGCCATAGGGTGGTGGGGTTTCGGGTTCCGCTGAATACGTCAGGAGTTCACTACACTCATCTGGCGGCTACACGGGTAGCGGAAGCTGTGTGGCGTGGACTGGGCGGTTTTTTAGGTTAGAAGGCCTCGGGAAAGTAGAGGGTGGGTTGCAATCTCAAAGGGTGCATGGCAAATACAGGTTCAACACCGTTTCTTCCAAATCCACCAGAAACAAACGCAAAATAATTTTATTTAAAAAAGCGGATAAAGTGTCACTAGAAGCCTTCCTAAGAGACAATCTCCATTCCTTCCGCACTGACTATGCAAATGCAGACGAGATATGGCTCAAATTCAAAGATGTAGTAGCAACAGCAATTGAGAGATTCATATCTCATAAATTGGTAAGAGGTGGAACTGATCCCCCATGGTACACGAAACAGGTCCGAACGCTGTTGCAGAGGCAACGGAAAAAGCATGCGAAGTTCAGAAGAACGCGAAATCCCGAAGATTGGCTAAAATTTACAGACGCGCGAAATTTGGCACGGACTTCAATGCGAGATGCCTTTAATAGGTTCCACAACGGAACATTGTCTCGAAATTTGGTAGAAAATCCGAAGAAATTCTGGTCGTATGTAAAGTACACAAGCGGCAAGACGTAGTCAATACCTTCGCTGCGCAGTGCCGATGGTACTGTTACCGACGACTGTGCCGCTATAGCGGAGTTATTGAACGCAGTTTTCCGAAATTCCTTCACCAGGGAAGACGAATGGAATATTCCAGAATTTGAAACACGAACAGCAGCTAGCATGAGTTTCTTAGAAGTAGATACCTTAGGGGTTGCGAAGCAACTCAAATCGCTTGATACGGGCAAATCTTCAGGTCCAGATTGTATACCGATTAGGTTCATTTCAGATTACGCTGATACAATAGCTCCCTACTTAGCAATCATATACAACCGCTCGCTCATCGATAGATCTGTACCTACAGATTGGAAAATTGCGCAGGTCGCACCAGTGTTAAAGAAGGGTAGTAGGAGTAATCAATCGAACTACAGACCTATATCGTTGACGTCGGTTTGCAGTAGGGTTTTGGAGCATATACTTTATTCAGATATTATGAATTATCTCGAAGGGAACGATCTATTGATACGTAATCAGCATCGTTTCAGAAAACATCGTTCTTGTGCAACGCAGCTAGCTCTTTATTCGCACTAAGTAATGGCCGCTATCGACAGGGGATCTCAAGTTGATTCCGCATTTCTAGATTTCCGGAAAGCTTTTGACATCGTTCCTCACAAGCGACTTCTAATCAAGCTGCGGGCCTATGGGGTATCGTCTCAGTTGTGCGACTGGATTCGTGATTTCCTGTCAGGAAGGTCGCAGTTCGTAGTAATAGACGGTAAATCATCGAGTAAAACTGAAGTGATATCAGGTGTTCCCCAGGGAAGCGTCCTGGGACCTCTGCTGTTCCTGATCTATATAAATGACCTGGGTGACAATCAGCAGGTCTCTTAGGTTGTTCGCAGATGATGCTGTAATTTACCGTCTAGTAAGGTCATCCGAAGACCAGTATCAGTTGCAAAGCGATTTAGAAAAGATTGCTATATGGTGTGGCAGGTGGCAGTTGACGCTAAATAACGAAAAGTGTGAGGTGATCCGCATGAGTTCGAAAAGAAATCCGTTGGAATTCGATTACTCGATAAATAGTACAATTCTCAAGGCTGTCAATTCAACTAAGTACCTGGGTGTTAAAATTACGAACAACTTCAGTTGGAAAGACCACATAGATAGTATTGTGGGGAAGGCGAGCCAAAGGTTGCGTTTCATTGGCAGGACACTTAGAAGATCCAACAGGTCCACTAAAGAGACAGTTTACACTACACTCGTTCGTCCTCTGTTAGAATATTGCTGCGCGGTGTGGGGTCCTTACCACGTGGAATTGACGGAGGACATCGAAAGGGTGCAAAAAAGGGCAGCTCGTTTTGTATTATCACGTAACAGGGGAGAGAGTGTGGCAGATATGATACGCGAGTTGGGATGGAAGTCATTAAAGCAAAGACGTTCTTCGTCGCGGCGAGATCTATTTACGAAACTTCAGTCACCAACTTTCTCTTCCGATTGCGACAATATTTTGTTCATCCCAACCTACATAGGTAAGTATGACCATCAAAATAAAATAAGAGAAATCAGAGCTCGAACAGAAAGGTTTAGGTGGTCGTTTTTCCCGCGCGCTATTCGGAAGTGGAATGGTAGGGAGATAGCATGATTGTGGTTCGATGAACCCTCTGCCAAGCACTCAAATGTGAATTGCAGAGTAATCATGTAGATGTAGATGTCGATGTAGATTAAGTAAATTATCCATTGTAGAGTTATTAGGATCTTCATACAGACGATCGCATCGAAATGGAAAACATAGAGCTTATGTTTGTGGTCAAACAGACATGCTACTGTGCAAGTATTTGACGAGGCCATTATTCCGTTGACTGACTGCATCTGTGTCCACTGGTTGCTGGGGCGGCCGAATGTCTTCCCCGTTTCTTAGCACTGTCACCACTCTGTTTTAAGCTACGTTCAATTTTGTACAAGGTTTCCAGAGAAGCCTGTGTTTATATGGTGTTCTTTTTATGTTTATAGTGTGTTTTTTATGTGAATCTAATACGCTAACCTTTTTTAATCATCACAATAATTGAGTATTGCGTGCGAATACAATGCAGTATACACAAACCTCGCTTAAAAGCAGAACACGAAGTGAAACGTGAATGGAAAGTGCTACAGTCCAACCGCATAAGAAAGCAGTCACTGGTAAATTGTTTCTACAGATTAAACTGAGCAATGTATGGCGTATAAGTCATTGACAGTTATTCCACTGCTTTGATAGAACGATGTCAAATGGCTCTGAGCACTATGGGACTTAACATCTGAGGTCATCAGTCCCCTAGGCTTAGAACTACTTAAACCTAGCTAACCTAAGGACATCACACACATCCATGCCCGAGGCAGGATTCGAACCTGCGACCGTAGCAGCAGCGCGGTTCCGGACTGAAGCGCCTAGAGCCGCTCGGTCACATCGGCCGGCAGAACGATGTCATTCAATAAACTATCACTTTTGTAGTTCACGTAAGCTAGTAGAAAAACTAGCAGCAATTTGCCTATCGAGGAACCAAAAATTTGATTTTTAATTATTTCATATCATTATTGGCTATATTTAAAATTTAAAATGTTGTAATAATCTACTCATCATCAGGAATGAAAGGAGTGAAACGATATAGATTCGACAAAATAAGTCAAGTATTGAGGTTAGAAACTGCTTACATGTATTGAGGGAGGGTACCTCACGGCGTGGAAACTATCCAGACTGTACACTGATCAGCCAGAACACTATGAACACAGACCTACCATCGATATAAACCCGTCCAGGCGGTAGCAGCATCACCTGTCGAGGAATGACTGCTAGTCAGACACACACACGGAGCATGTAGTATCAATGAGCGTGCTGTCCGTGTGTAGAATGGGGAAGAAGCGCGCGATCTGTCTCAGTTTGACCGAAGGCAGATTGTGAGGGTCAGGATGCTCGGCACGAGAATTTCGAAAACTGCACGACTTGTTGGGTGTTCCAGGAACGCTGTGGTGAGTGTCTTCAACACGTGGCGAAACCAAGGTGAAACCACGTCCAGACGTCGTGGGGTTGGGATGCCACCCCTCATTACAGATGCCAGACGTCGTAGGCTGGGCAGACGGGTAAAACAAAGCAGGCGGCGAACTTCGGCGGAACTAAAATCACACTTTAATGCTGGGTTGATTACAAGAGCGTCTGAACAACAGTACACCGCCGCCAGCTGTGACCGAGCGGTTCTAGGCGCTTCAATCTGGAACCGCGCTGGTGCTACGGTCGCAGGTTCGAATCCTGTCTCAGGCATGGATGTGTGTGATGTCCTTAGGTTAGTTAGGTTTAAGTAGTTCTAAGTCTTGGGGACTGATGACCTCAGATGTTAAGTCCCATAGAGGTTAGAGCCATTTGAACCATTTTTTGAACAGTACACCAAACACTCCCAACGAAGGGCCTTCGCAGCTGATGACCCCTGAATGTGCCATCGGCAACTACGACTGAAATGGTCACGTGACCATCGGCACCCTGGCGCAGTGGCAGTGTTGTACACTCTGATGAATCCCGATACCTTCCTCATCATCCCGACGGCAGGGCGCAAATCCGTCGTCTTCCAGGGCAACAGTTCCTTTGACACCTGTACTGCGGGACGGAGACAATCTGTGGCGGCTCCGTTATGCTCTGGGGAACATTCATGTCGGCGTCCATGGGTCCAGAGGAGGTCGTGCAGGGTGCCATGATGGCCAAGATGTATCGTACGCTTTTTGCAGATCACGTACACTCCTTCATGACGATCACGTCTACCCATGGCAGTGACAGTTTTCAGCAAGATAATGCATCATGTCACGACGCCAGGAGTGTGATGAAATTAGGCGACTTGTGTGAGTGCGTGCGGTGCCAGCTCCCTCCAGCAACCTATCAAGGACTCATTGCTTCCATGCTACGATGCGTCGCCGTTGTTATCCATACCAAAGGTGAACATACCAGCTGTTAGGTAGGTGTTCATAATGTTCTGCCTGATCGGTGCATTTATCCAGTAGTTGAGAAAGGGACTTCCCACAAAGTTTAGACATAATTTTAAAACTTCTTCGAATTTCCTCTCAATGACAGCCTCAGAAAAATAGTCAAAGCAAAACAATTTATCGATTAACACATCTAAAACGCCCGCTAAACTCGCTGGGCAGAACTGGTAATTAGGATTGTGGAAAGGGCCAAATAAGGTTGGGGTCAGTTTGACCTTCTAATTGTAATTTATTGTAATTTAATAACACATTTACAACCAAAGCGGCACATAGCCGAACGTTTACCAAATGCAATTCTTTCATGGCTGAAGGCCTCCAAACAAGAAATCTTAGCATATCAACAAGATAAAAATCCAATTACAATAGCAATAAAATAATAAAAAAACTATCACAGCTTGGTGGAAAGCGTCAAGGGAAAGCAGACAGCACAGACAAATGCAAGGTGCAATACCAATGGCTGAAGGCCACAATTATGTTTCAAAATTTTAAAATATACTACCATAATCTTTCAAAGGCAGAAGGACCCAATGTTTAAGCTTGAAACATAATTTTAAGCATAAGGTTACAAGACTGTAAGTCCATAATTAATTTTGCAAAGCTTTTAAGAAAAAGAAAGAAAAAATAACCATAAGCCTTAAATCTTAGGTAGCTGAAAACAGATAATTAGACATTAGTGGGAAAGACCATAAAGACAACGCCACTCAGAAGCCTCCATGGAGGTCGGTCTGCTCTCGTTCACTTAGGCGAGGCAGGTGGTGAGCCCAACTGCACTTGTTCCATCGGAATCCAACCAGGGGACAACCACGGACCGACCGACACAACGACTTGCTTCCCATCAATCAGTACATGAGAACTCAAACAGAAAGGTTACAAACGTGATGATCCACAGTGGAGTATGTATTAGCTGTCAAAATCACACACCATGTTGGACAGCGACAACAGGTGAGGAAATAGCGGTTCCTGAAATTACGTTACTGGCCAGGGCAGGTAACCGGAACACTAACGGCCACAAGGCAGAAATTCCGCTGGTGCACTTGAAATGTAGTCAACCAAAATTGTTAACTGCATCGTATGCCGCTTGAATTTCATCAGTAGAAACGGTGTTGCTCACAGGAAAACCTCCCCAACAGCAAATCACCGAAACGAACCACCACAACATGAATAGACGCGGCTTGGGTAGTTGAAACCACTAGTCAGCTTTGACGTCCTGGGTCGCTGAACCACGAAACTCGTAGCGATCGGACAGCTCCACACACGCTCCGACACTACGCAGGTATTGTCAGCGGACTACCAGACTGCACCGCGCGGAGATAACTTCCCTCGTCCGCAACAACCGACGGACTAGGCTCAGAATGTGGAAAACATCTAAAATAGTCGTCAGTGGAAATAACGCCAACTACACACGCAACCTGACAAACACTTGCACGAAGACCTGAACGATACCCAACAGTCACTGTGGTATCGATATCAAAGCATAGTTTCAAAGGTTGGCACTACGAGACACAGGCGACAGCGCCCTGTAGCCGGTGCTGTCTAGTTCTACGAGCGCCTTGCACGAAGACCTGAACGATAGCCAACAGTCATTGTGGTATCGATAGCAACGCATAGTTTCAAAGGTTGGCATTACCACGAGACACAGACGACAGCGCCCTCTAGCCGGTGCTGTCGAGTTCTACGAGCTCCACGACTGCTTCGCCCCATTTCATCAGGTGCAGCCAGACAGGAAACTTCGCTTCAGTTTGCTCTCCATACGACGGGTCGAAGACTTCGCATCTGTACAAAGTTATGTATTCTTTCCCGCACCAGTAAACCATTTCTAATCTCACTGCAGTACCGACGTGTTTTCCCTGCTCCTTCTCCTACCCACGCGCTGCCTTCCAGGCAGGATACAAATGTCACTAAGCACACACGATGACAAATCGGGAGTAGATGCACACACACAAATACACAGCCGACTCATGAACGATCGGCGAGCGAAAACGCGTCGTTCGGTAGGACGACCGACCGACTATTCACCAAGATCGCGACCCGGTTCAAGTGATGCGTGGCGGCAATGGTCCTTTTTTTTTTTTTTTTTTTTTCAATCACATCTTGTTCGTTACATCTGCTCGTGGCGGACGTCGCAAGACACTCGTTTCAATTCGTCGTTGATTTATTAACTCAATTTCTTTATTACAGAGGGCAGCTAACCCTCTGACCGAACACGCTGAGTTACCTTGCCGGTTCGGACAAGCCATGTCGACGCAGAAGTCACTGCTGCTCCAACCCGACTGCACTAGTGCCGCATTGCAACTCCCCGACTGGCAGGTCCGGACTGGGCTCCAGACGCGTTCCAACGAACTGGAAGCCCGAACTCGCTATCCGAACTGCCCTATGTCAGACAACGACCGGGAAGTAATAGCAGTCGAGCAAAGATACTACGAGAGGGGATATATCGATACGCGCTGCTAACGCCGGTCGCTGTTAGGCAAAGCAGCAACTCAGTGACAGTAGTAATTTAAATTAACGTAGTGACGTGGAAGTACGTTAAGAAAACAGGGTGTAGAATACACACAATGGCGGGAACACGAGCCACGCACGGCTGAACATCTTCGATGTTCATGTGGTAAAACTGCAGCATCAGGTACGACGATTTAACTTATTACTTCTTTACTACTGACTCTATTCGTGACAAATTTTGCAGACGGTATCCACACAACATACCTACAAAATCATGTAATTGTACGACACATTGTTTAGCAGATATGACGTCACGAACAAGGAGGTACATGAAACACTAGCTTCTGCTTAAAACGGAGAACAAACTACACAATTTATATTCATCCAATGTTTGATAATGAGAACACTTAGCGGCTTGCATCAAATTTTAAACACACCTTCAAATCTTATCTAACCTTTCTGTGGCTTACATGCTGAACATGAAATATTTTACACATTAACTCATTTGCAAAGTAATCATACAGGGTGTTTCAAAAATGACAGGTATATTTGAAACGGCAATAAAAACTAAACGAGCAGCGATAGAAATACACCGTTTGTTGCAATATGCTTGGGACAACAGTACATTTTCACGCGGACAAACTTTCGAAATTACAGTAGTTACAATTTTCAACAACAGATGGCGCTGTAAGTGATGTGAAAGATATAGAAGACAATGCAGTCCGTGGGTGCGCCATTCTGTACGTCGTCTTTCTGCTGTAAGCGTGTGCTGTTCACAACGTGCAAGTGTGCTGTAGACAAGATGGTTTATTCCTTAGAACAGACGATTTTCCGGTGTTGGAATTCCACCGCCTAGAACACAGTGTTGTTGCAACAAGACGAAGTTTTCAACGGAGGTTTAATGTAACCAAAGGACCGAAAAGCGATACAATAAAGGATCTGTTTGAAAAATTTCAACGGACTGGGAACGTGACGGATGAACATGCTGGAAAGGTAGGGCGACCGCGTACGGCAATCACAGAGGGCAACGCGCAGCTAGTGCAGCAGGTGATCCGACAGCGGCCTCGGGTTTCCGTTCGCCGTGTTGCAGCTGCGGTCCAAATGACGCCAACGTCCACGTATCGTCTCATGCGCCAGAGTTTACACCTCTATCCATACAAAATTCAAACGCGGCAACCCCTCAGCGCTGCTACCATTGCTGCACGAGAGACATTCGCTAACGATATAGTGCACAGGATTGATGACGGCGATATGCATGTGGGCAGCATTTGGTTTACTGACGAAGCTTATTTTTACCTGGACGGCTTCGTAAATAAACAGAACTGGGGCATATGGGGAACCGAAAAGCCCCATGTTGTAGTCCCATCGTCCCTGCATCCTCAAAAAGTACTGGTCTGGGCCGCCATTTCTTCCAAAGGAATCATTGGCCCATTTTTCAGATCCGAAACGATTACTGCATCACGCTATCTGGACATTCTTCGTGAATTTGTGGCGGTACAAACTGCCTTAGACGACACTGCGAACACCTCGTGGTTTATGCAAGATGGTGCCCGGCCACATCGCACGGCCGACGTCTTTAATTTCCTGAATGAATATTTCGATGATCGTGTGATTGCTTTGGGCGGCGGCGTGGATTGGCCTCCCTATTCGCCAGACATGAACCCCTGTGACTTCTTTCTGTGGGGACACTTGAAAGACCAGCTATACCGCCAGAATCCAGAAACAATTGAACAGCTTAAGCAGTACATCTCATCTGCATGTGAAGCCATTCCGCCAGACACGTTGTCAAAGGTTTCGGGTAATTTCATTCAGAGACTACGCAATATTATTGCTACGCATGGTGGATATGTGGAAAATATCGTACTACAGAGTTTCCCAGACCGCAGCGCCATCTGTTGTTGAAAATTGTAACTACTGTAATTTCGAAAGTTTGTGTGCCTGAAAATGTACTGTTGTCCCAAGCATATTGCAACAAACGGTGTATTTCTATCGCTGCTCGTTTAGTTTTTATTGCCGTTTCAAATATACCGGTCATTTTTGAAACCCCCTGTATGTCTAAAGCGGTTTTGTACATGGGATTTCGTTTGTTTACAGAATTCGGTGATTACTAGTTCTGCTTGTAGCCGAGCATTTTATGCAGTCTTAAATACTTCGGGAACAAATAATGTTGTAGCAAATAACGCTGCTAACCTGCCGTGCGGAACCTTGCGGTATCTGCGACCTCGTGTACGTCTAAGCCCTGCGAGCACCTTGCATGGGTATCAAAGGGTACTTGCGATGCCGCTACGAAGTTGCCCTTCCCGCTTTCTCACAGAGTAGATAGGTGGGAAGAAAGGCCAATGGCGAACTTGCCTGTCATCTCTGTTTTCGATTATTCTCTCGCTGTGATTACTTCGCGACACGTGCGTCGGAGGATGTAATGAGATATCCAGCACTTCTTGGCCCGTCCTATCTCGGAAATTTAACGAAAAAACTCTCATTGATATTCAACGACACTTTTGCAGCGTTTGCTAGTGGAGTTCGTTCAGCATCACCATAACGCTCTCGAATTTAAACGACCCCGTGACGGAATGTGTGGATCTTCAGTGAAAGTTCTCCGTTGTTGTTGTTGTTGTGGTCTTCAGTCCTGAGACTGGTTTGATGCAGCTCTCCATGCTACTCTATCCTGTGTCAGCTTCTTCATCTCCCAGTACCTACTGCAACCTACATCCTTCTGAATCTGCTTAGTGTATTCATCTCTTGGTCTCCCTCTACGATTTTTACCCTCCACGCTGCCCTCCAATACTAAATTGGTGATCCCTCGATGCCTCAGAACATGTCCTACCAACCGATCCCTTCTTCTGGTCTAGTTGTACCACAAACTTCTCTTCTCCGCAATCCTATTCAATACTTCCTCATTAGTTATGTGATCTACCCATCTCATCTTCAGCATTCTTCTGTAGCACCACATTTCGAAAACTTCTATTCTCTTCTTGTCCAAACTATTTATCGTCCATGTTTCACTTCCATACATGGCTACACTCCATAAAAATACTTTCATAAATGACTTCCTGACACTTAAATCTATACTCGATGTTAACAAATTTCTCTTCTTCAGAAACGCTTTCCTTGCCATTGCCAGTCTACATTTTATATCCTCTCTACTTCGACCATCATCAGTTATTTTGCTCCCCAAATAGCAAAACTCCGTTACTACTTTAAGTGTCTCACTTCCTAATCTAATTCCCTCAGCATCATCCGACTTAATTCGACTACATTCCATTATCCTCGTTCTGCTTTTGTTGATGTTCATCTTATATCCTCCTTTCAAGACGCTATCCATTCCATTCAACTGCTCTTAAGTTCTCCGTATCTTCTTTAAAACCAACCAAGTAAGGGACGCAAAATGACGAACAGTACTCAATAATCGTTCGAAACAGTGTATTTTAAGCCATTTCTTTTCTTAAGATTCTTCAAATGAATCTCAACCTGGCATCTGTTTTTCCTACAGGTTGTTTTGTGTAATAGTCCACTTCACATCATCCCAGACGTATTTAACAATTATTGCTGTTTCATCGATTTGTCGTCAACGGCGTAATCGAACGAGTACTAAATCTCTTCGCGTATTTATGAGCATTATTTTACAATTATTTACGTTGAGGGTCAGCTGTCAGTTCCAGCACCACCCATCGATCCTTCGCAGGTCTTCCTGCATTTCACTACTTACAAGGGAACCTTCCCATCGCACCCCCCTCACATTTAGTTATAAGTCGGCACAGTGGACAGGCCTTCAAAAACTGAACACAGATCAATCGAGAAAACAGGAAGAAGTTGTGTGGAACTACGAAGAAATAACCAAAATATACAAAGTGAGTAGTCGATGACTAAAAAATATGCAATATAAAGGACAATGTAAGCCCAGGAGCACGGTGGTCTCGTGGTTAGCGTGAGCAGCTGCGGAACGTGAGGTCATTGGTTCAAGTCTTCCCTCGAGTGAAAATTTTACATTCTTTATTTTCGCAAAGTTATGATCTGTCCGTTCGTTCATTGACGTCTCTGTTCACTGTGATTAGTTTAGTGTCTCTGTTTTGCGACCGCGCCGCAAAACTGTGCGATTAGTAGACGAAAGGACGTGTCTCTCCAATGGGAACCGAAAACATTTGATCGCAAGGTCATAGATCAACCGATTCTTCCAAAGTAAAACACGTCTGATATATTCTATACCACACTCGTGGCGGCATGTGCGTCACATGATAGGAATATGTTGTCGACCCACGTAACTTGTACACTTAGCGAATGGGTAAAAAGATTTTTCTACCTTGCCCGATTTAGGTTTTCTTGTGCATGTGATAATCACTCCCAAAACTGTGATGAAAACATAAGAGTTTGTCACATACATTGAAAATAAAAAATTAAAATTTTCACGCGAGGAAGGACTTAAACCAAGGACCTCTCATTCCGCAGCTGTTCACGCTAACCACGGGACCACCGTGCTCCGGAGCTCAAACTCACCTTGATTTTGTATATCTTACGCATGGACTACTCAGTTTGTATATTTTGCTTATTTTTTTCAGAGTTCCACACAACTTCTTCCTGTTTTCTCGATTGATCTGTGTTCAGTTTTTCAAGGCCTGTCCACTGTGCCAACTTATAACTAAATCTGAGGGGGGTGCGATGGGGAGGTTCCCTTGTTAGTTATATGTTCCATAGATCATCTGAACGATTCTTTTACCAAAATGTTGTTGAACAGTCATTAATCAACACATTATTGTAGTCGTGTTGAGGCCACTACACCTAAAAACTAATATTTTTCTGCTTCTCAGCCATTTTATGTTATTCGGCCAATGATCAAAACTTTATAATGCTGCATATCGAGCTCCGTTGTGAGTCATTGAGGGGTTTAATAATGGCAAATAAAGATCGTTTTTACGTTTAGTGCTGTAGGTATGGATATTACTATCCTTCTCAAATTGTGGTGGATTATGTATAACCAATTTCTGTAACGAATATATGTATTATGAGGCTATAATTAAAATGCTCAAGTTTGTGAAATACCTACAGTATGACCAAGTTGAGCACCACATATTATTCTTACTGCGCGTGCTTTTGTGCAAAAAAATAATGAGTGAGTCCACAAAATTATTCCACAAGACATTCTTCTTCTTTCGTTTCACCATCTTTGGGGTACGCTGGATCAATCGTTTCTTTGCGCGTTGTTCTTTTCTTAGGGTCCAGTATTTCTTCATTCTTTCTGATCTTCTTTTCCTCTCTTCTTCCGAGATGCAGTGTTTGGACTTTTGTGTGGATTTGCCTTGGAACTTTATGTTTTCATCTTTAGTAATTAATTTAGCTGTTCGATCAATAAGTGAATTTTCTGAAATCTTTAATTCTAGTAGGTCTTTCTCAATTTCTTTAAACCAGTTGCGTATCGTTTTGCGGTTACGAAAAAAGTCAAAGATTTGTTTAGTTAATCTGTTGGAATTCATTCTGAGAAGATGGCCATAAAAATTTATCCTCCTTTTACGCATAGTATCTGAAAGTTTTTCAATTTTCTTGTAGAGAGTTTCATTTTTTATGTATATAATCTTATTGTCTTGAAATTTTGGTCCTATGATTTTTCTTAAAATTTTTCTTTCCTTTAGCTCAAGTATCTCCATTTGGCCTTTTAAATTCATGTTTGGTGTTTCTGCTGCATACAGTGCTTCTGGCTTAATCACTGTCTTGTAATGTGTAATTTTGGACCCCCCTGAAAGGGACATTTTGTTGTATGTATTTTTTGTTAGTTGGAAGGCCAATTCAAGGTTATTTTTTCTGGATTACATTGCTTTGCTTTCCCCAGCATTCCACAAGACATTACTGATTGTAAATACGGAAAATATGTTACGAGGCTGATCGTTTGTTTCCACGACTAGCATTTATACGGACAGCAAACGTAGTTGAATTAACTGCTTCAAATGCCCAGTAATATGATTCTTCCAGTTCAAGTTTTCATCGGCACGTACACCCAGTAATTTTGAGCATTCTATACTGTTTTCTGTTCATGTGCTGCCTCAATTTTTCGTGCGGGTATTTGTTGTACAGAACTGAACAGAGTGTGTTTTCTCAAAATTTAGATGTAGACAATTTTCAAAGAATCACTTAATATCCTTTGTAAAACATAATTAATAATCTTCTCAGTTTCCTTCTTTCTAATGGTATTTACTATAGCACTAGTATCGTCTACAAAAAGTATCAGTTCTGCTTGTTGAATGTTAAGTGGAATATCACGCACATATACAGGGCGTAACTCAGTTCGCTATTGCTTGAGGATTGGTTCCTTACACCAAAGAAAGAAAAAAAATAGTGGTAAACATGGGCTACAAAATGCATACTTTAAAGCTATGAGCAGTTGTTCATCTTCACTATAGTGAAACATCTGTTCTACTGTACGAGTGCTCATAGGTCTTAAGATATATATTTTAGAGGCTATGTTTACTGGACATTATTTTCTTGTATTGCTGTAAGGAACCTGTCTTCAAGGCTTGTAAAGTTAATTTATCTACACCCAGAATGAGAAATAAGAAACACCCAAGATTTAACACCATGGGACTTCCTTTGTGATTTCCCAGTCTCCCTCCCTTCCCCCTCCCCCCTCCCCACCAACACACAAACACTTCGCTAAAATTTTCTGCCGTTTCAGAATTGTCTGATTCATTCGTCACATCACTTTTCGTTCTGTTTGTTAAGTACATTTCAGAACAGCTGTGTGTAAAGCCATCAGTTCCATAAAACTTGAGTTTTTCTAAAAGAAGAACATGATCGACATTATCAAAGGCATTAGAAAGGTCACAAAAAATACCAGGAGGCGATATTTGTGAGACTAGAGTCCTCTGACGTTGCGCTCTCCTATAAACAACAGTATCGTCTTCGGACAGCTTCACGGAACTTTTGAAGTTATCCAGTAGATATTTTATATAAATTGTAAAAGGTAACGGCCTTATAACATTCCCGTGGGGTACTCCAAAAACTACCTGCACATCTGTCGATTTCGTCCCGTTAAGAACAGTGGGTTGATTTCTGTCTGTTTGGAAATTCTGAACACGGTCACAAATCTTTTCTGACGCTTGCTAAGTACGTATTTTTTTCTCCTACGTAAATTCTAGGTAAACGGTGCAACTGATGCTGTTGATTATTAAAATTAATATTTATACAGTTGCTGACAGGGCCGCGAAATGTTGAAGATATTAAAAAGATAGCGCTTACTGCATCGAATGCCTTCCGGAACTCAAGCAACATCCCATCAACCTGGGCACCTTCTCCTACGGCGCTTTGGATTTTATGGAAGTCCAGAGCGAACTATTTGACAACAACGCTTTTTACAGAATCGCTTTCATTTATAAAGAGGAGATTTTCGTTCCCGAACTACGTTATAATACACTAGTGTAAAACATGTTCCTTAATCCTACAGCAGGTATAGGTCTATAAATAAGAACATCTGTCTGTCGATCTACGCTGTTTACCAGTCGATTGGTACCCCTTGCTGCTCCAGCAACCTACGATAAACTGCTCCTTGATGGTGATCACGTTCTTTCGCATAATCTCTGCAGAATCTCGCAGGTATCACATCTTGTCCTGATATCTTTCCACTGTTGAGCAATTTCTGTTGATTATCAATTTCGTGAACACTTAATCTCGGTATCTCCCAATTTAGCGTTTGTGTGATAGTTGGAAGGAGGAACCGTGTTACCATATTCCGTAGTGAAAAAATTTCGGAAGATCTAATTCACTTCGGCATTCTCTGTCATGTTCTGGTTCGGTGTCAGTACGGTCAATGAGCGGGTGATCGCCTGAGAAAATTTTACTTTCGGATTCACTTAACACTTCTCGCGCTACTCTGCGTGTGCTCATTCCGGCTTTTTACAACTTTGCTTCTCAACTAGTCTTGGAATCACTTATATCGGTGCTGTAGCTGTATTTGCTTTCGTAGCAACTCTCTAGCAGCTGAGCCGGGATAGGTCGCTCCAATTCGACAAAACTTTGATCGTCCCATACTGTTCTAAGGCATATTATGCAATACTTTTCAATTTCATCCGTTTTTCTAAACATTTACGTCCTCAGTGGTGAATATTTGATATTGATTGCTCAGATAGTCTGCAATTTTTTTCGTGTCACTGTTGCTAATCAAAAACACTGACCAACCTTTTTTTAAAATGACATTTTAGGTGTGTATCCATTGATGATTTTTTTCTCATAAGTTTTCGGATTGATTTCTAGCGTACCGCCAAGAATTCCTCTCTTGCTCCAATATGTTCATTTTAGAACAGCACTTGCACAGATCGTCCTCAGTTATTTGTTGGATAAATTCCAGTCTCTGTCATTGCCTACAGTTCTTTCCCTCTATAGCTCCCTCAAGTTTCATGAAAGGTATTCCGTCGTGCCTTAACACATGTCCTATCATCGTGACCCTTTATCTTATTAATGATTTCAACACGTTTCTCTCGTCTCCGACACTACGGAGAATTTCCTGGTTCCTTACCTTATCTGCCCATCTAATTGTCAACATTCTTTTGAAGTACCAGTCTCAAATGCTTCCATTCTCTTCTTCTCCTGTTGTCACACAGTCAATGATTCTCTTTTATACAGTGCTCTATTCCAGACCACGTTTTCATAAATTTCGTCCTCAAATTAAGGCCAATATTTGAGACCAGAAGACTTCTTTTGGCCTGGAATATCCTCATTGCTTGTGTTAGGTTAGCAAAATTCCTCCACTTCAGCTACTTCGTGATCTCCAATTTTGATCTAAGGTTTGTCAGTAATCTCATTTTTGCTCCTCCTCATTACTTTCAGCTTCCTTAACTTTTTCTCAGTCCATGGTGTTCTCTCGTTAGACTGTTCATTCCATTCAACAGGTGTTTCATTTCTTCCTCACTTTCACTCAGGATAGCAATGCTTGCAGCGCATGTAATCATTGATATCCTTTGGCCCAGCATTTCAATCCCACACCAAAGTCTTTGCGTAATTTCCCGCATTGTTTCTTCGATGGATGCATTGAGCAGTAGGGTTGAAAGACTCTGTCACTGTCTTACATCCTTCTAGTCTTTGCACTTTTGTCCTTTGTTTCCATTCTTATTTTTACCCATGTGCTCTCTTGCATGTTGTATATCATCTCTCTTTCCCTGTAGCTTGCACCTATTTCATTAAGAATTTTTGAAATCTAACCCAATTTTACTTTCTCGAACGCTTTTTCTAGGTCGAAAAACCCCGTGGAAGTGTCTCGATTTTTCTTAAGTCTTTCCAGGATTGTCAGTCGCAACTTCAGAGCTGCCTCTCTGTTGCTTTTACCTAACTTCAACTCAAACTGACAATCATTTAACTGACCCTCAATTTTCTGTTTCATGTTTCCTCATATTATTCTTGTCAGCAGCTTGGACGCTAATTGTACGGCAGATATGACACTCATTTTCTCTTGTTACTTTCGAGATTCGGTGTATGATACTGTTCTGAAAGTATCCAGGCTCAGAGACTATACAACCCAATCTGAATAGTTGTTTACTTGCCATACCTGTCGAATATTTAAGAAATTTCATAGGAATGTATTTCTCCCTTCTGCTTTATTCAATCGATAGTCTTCCAAAGCTCTGCTAAATTGTAATATTGCATCCTTATGTCTGTCATACCATTTTATTTCTTCTTTCATCACGTTCCCTCTCGTAGAGGCGCATAATAATATAGCGAATTCCCATTTCACTCCTAATATTGCCGGTCTTGCATCCGATTTCTTCGAAGGTTTGTTCGACTTTTCAGTAAGCTGAATCAGATCTTCTGACTGCCTTTTCCGTTTCAATTTCTTCTCATTTTTGCTGCAGACATTATACCTTGGCTTTCCAGCACTTCCTATTTCATTTGTGACAAATTTATCTATTCCTGTCTTTTCCTGTCTTGTTGCACTTCCTTCTTTCGTCCGTCTGTTGAAGTATTTCTTCTATTACCCAAGGTTTCTTCGTAGTTACCTTTCTTGTATTTATACTCATGTATTCAAATTGTATAATTGCCCTTTTTAGAGGTTTTAATTCCTCTTCAATTGAACTGCCTATAGTGGAATTAATAATCGCATTATATACAGCCTTGGAAAACTTAAAACGTACCTGATCAGTCCTTAGTGCTTTAATATCCCACTCCTCTCCACACTGATTCTTCCGGACGATTGTCTTAAACTCTACATAATTACTAAATTGCGATATGCGTCTATATGATATGTAAGGCCCAGTTTTAAGTTTTCCATGGTTTCCCAAAATCGAGTAAGATAAATGCCGGGATAGTTTCCTTGAAAAAGACACGGCTGATTTTTTTGTCATCAGTCTTCTGACTGGTTTGATGCACGCATCGCTATTTCCTCTCATCTTTCTGTACCAATCTCTTTAGCAGAGAGAAGCAATTACACCCAGTGTCCTCTGTTATTGGATCCATCCTCCGCCTTCCTCTACAACTTCGCCCTCTACGACTCGCTCTAGCAAATGGTTCAAATGGCTCTAGGCACTATGGAACTTGACATCGGAGGTTATCAGTTCCCTAGACTCAGAACTACTTAAACCTAACCAACCTAAGGACATCACACACATCCATGAACGAGGCAGGATTCGAACCTGCGACGGTAGCAGCAGATCAGTTCCGAACTGAAGCGCCTACAATCGCAGGGCCACAGCGGCCGGCGACTCACTTTAGCGCCCTGGAAATTATTGCGTGCTATCCTAACAGCTGCCCTGTCTCCCTGTACTCTCCCTTCCTCATCGATTGTGTGCAGAACCTCCTCATTTATTGTGAGTCGACATAAGTGATAGCATCCTTATGCAACATTACATTTCGACGGATTCAGTTCTCTTCTTTTCCGGTGGCAGAATTCCATTACGTGGTCCCAGTTTTGACACTGAATTTTCCGCTAATCTCATTTTTGCTAGCCTCAATTGCATTTCCTTTCTTTTATTCTCAGTGCATATTCTGAGGTGAGGTATGGCCCAAAAATTCTGTTGTTGTTGTTGTGGTCTTCAGTCCTGAGACTGGTTTGATGCAGCTCTCCATGCTACTCTATCCTGTGCAAGCCTCTTCATCTCCCAGTACCTACTGCAACCTACATCCTTCTGAATCTGCTTAGTGTATTCATCTCTTGGTCTCCCTATACGATTTTTACCCTCCACGCTGCCCTCCAATACTAAATTGGTGATCCCTTGACGCCTCAGAACATGTCCTACCAACCGATCCCTTCTTCTAGTCAAGTTGTGCCACAAACTTCTCTTCTCCCCAATCGTATTCAATACTTCCTCATTAGTTATGTGATCTACCCATCTAATCTTCAGCATTCTTCTGTAGCACCACATTTCAAAAGCTTCTATTCTCTTTCTGTCCAAACTATTTATCGTCCATGTTTCACTTCCATACGTGGCTACACTCCATACAAATACTTTCAGAAATGACTTCCTGACACTTAAATCTATACTCGATGCTAACAAATTTCTCTTCTTCAGAAACGCTTTACTTGCCATTGCCAGTCTACATTTTATATCCTCTCTACTTCGACCATAATCAGTTCTTTTGCTCCCCAAATAGCAAAACTCCTTTACTACTTTAAGTGTCTCATTTCCTAATCTAATTCCCTCAGCATCACCCGACTTAATTCGACTACGTTCCATTATCCTCGTTTTGCTTTTGTTGATGTTCATCTTGTATCCTCCTTTCAAGACACTATCCATTCCGTTCAACTGCTCTTCCAAGTCCTTTGCTGTCTCTGACAGAATTACAATGTCATCGGCGAACCTCAAAGTATTTATTTCTTCTCCATGGATTTTAATACCTACTCCGAATTTTTCTTTTGTTTCCTTCACTGCTTGCTCAATATACAGATTGAATAACATCGGGGATAGGCTACAGCCCTGTCTCACTCCCTTCCCAACCACTGCCTCTCAATTCTTACAACTGCCATCTGGTTTCTGTACAAATTGTAAATAGCCTTTCGCTCCCTGTATTTTACCCCTGCCACCTTCAAATTCTGTATGAATATCTAAAAGACTTATTTAATTGATGGGGAGGAAATTCCAATAGAGTGGAACTTAGCGTACCTAAGTCCCATACATAAAAAAATAAGCCAGATAGTGTGTAGAAACTATCGTGGCCTAAGTGTCAGGAGTTCTATTAGCATGCTGGATTGTAAAATCATTTATGGAGAAGTTTGTAAATGTAAATGAATTGGCAGAAGGAAGTGGCTTTAGAAGAGGCAGGTTATATGTAGAAAACGTTTACCCTAACACAAATCACGGAGAAGAGATTGGTAATGAATCTAAGCCGTCATCTGCTCTTCATAGATCTTGAGATATCATGTGACACGATGCCATTAAAGCTATTATTCCAAGTGCTGTGGTCAGAGGAATTGCCAAAAATTTACGTAAGAAGTATCATAAACCTATACAAGTAGGCAAAATATGTCATTAAAGTGTGGATAGAAATTTCTAGAAGAACTTCAGAATAACTAAAGGAATGAAGCGACGATAGTGTCTGTCTCTCGCATTCTTTAAGATGTATGTGCAAAAGCCATTCGTTCTATCGTGTAGAAAGTGCACGGGCATAGTCACAGAAGTAGGGAACCAGTGTATGTACACACTTATCTATGTTGCTGAAGAGATCGTTGCAGCTAACGATGTGAGGGTACATCTCACATGCTTAGGAAATTGTTGGAATAGTATAAAAAGTGGGGTTTAAATATTAATTTCGAGAAGACACACAATATCTATGTTGCGGGGAAGAGGGAAGTAACTTGGACATTGATGGATATCTTATTAAAGTGTGTATAGAGTTTAAGTACCTGGGTAGTATCCTATCATGTGATGTGTGATGTGACAGAGGTATCCAACAACGGATCAGACAGGGAAGAGCGGTTAAATCACGTACTTTGGTCCTAAAACATGAATTTAAAAGCTATCATCAATTTATATAAATCCGTAGTGGAACCGGTAACATGCTGTGGGAGTGAGTGCTGGGAAGTCACAGGAAGAACTAAAAATACACCCAGAGCTTTACAAATAGACCATCTGAGAAGAAAGCGTGGAATGTGCCGACTTCCCCAAGTGAGAAATCAGGAAATAAGAGAAAGGACGCAGACTCATTATACATTACGGATAGAAGAGAAGAAAGACAGCTAGAATAGTTTGGGTATATCAAAAGAATGGATGAAGACAAGTGGCCAAAGAGAGTACATTCATGGCAGCGTCCTGGAAGTAGAAGAGGAAGAAGACCACGGAAAGCGTGGGTAAGGGGTATCAAAGAAGCGACGAAGGGAAGAGGAATAGGAGGAGATGGGGAAGAATGGCGAGATCAAGGAGTTAGGCGACAGAGATGAGGCGTAAAACGACAGCTGTAGGACCCCAACAACCCGAATAACTATGTTCTGTGCTTTCAAGAGCGTTCATTCAGTTAAAAAGCTCTCGTGATTCTTTCTCCCCTTCACCAAGTATAGTAGTGTCATTCCACTGATTTGTCCAGCCAATAATAGGGAGACTTACAGCTAAACGTAGATTCCCAACTAAGGTTGGCACGCTTCGCTTTAACAGATCATTGCAAAATGCGGAAGAATTTCTGCAGATGACAGAGAAAAAAACGAGGACGAACTGAGTTTGAACCACAGCCCTTTGGATTGGAGCCCATACAAAAGTATTTGGCGTGTTGCGTACTTGCACCTTACCTCTAACAGCAGGTGGCTTTCTCCGTCTCTCCCTCTTCCCGGCTCACATTGTAAGGCAGCTGTGGTTAACGTTTATACCGAATTCTTGAAGGTGTAAGCTCATTTACTAGGCATCTGACTTCGTTTGGACGTAGATGCCTACCTTTCGCAACGAAGAACCGCTAAAACCGTTTTTATTCAGCTACCTCACCTCGCATTTTGGTAAAGTTGATCTCAGTTTACTACTTGCATTAATGGTTAGGACCTGAACATATACAACTTGCAACTGAGAACTTTAATATAATTGGATTCTACCTCATAGAAATCCTCTGTGCTCTGTATATGTGGATGGAATCTGTATAATGTGCAAACTTCTATGAAAATATTGAAAACCAAACAAAAGAGGATACACCAGTAACTTCAAGATTAAGTAAACAAACTCAGCGACCTAAAAGAGGCGACTCGATTCTAATTTTTTTTAAGAAAAGTTTTATGTAGCCACTAGATGCACTGCTCGGCGACTTACTGAAAATTACAGGTGACCAACGATACTGCTACTGATCCAAGACATCTTGAAAGGAAAGCATCATTAAATTTTATCACGTGCTTAGCACCTACTGTTGTGGACCTATGAAGGCCTGGGATATGTGACACGTATCGAAGAGGAAATCAAGTCTCTGGGGGAAATCAAGCCTGGGCTAGATCTGTTTTAGCTTCCCTGTATATAGTCAGTACCATTTTGCAAACAACTCCGAAACATAAGGTGTTCTGGTTAAGTAATAGAACAGCTCATCTACAAAGAGAATGCGGAAGTCCACAAGCAATGGAAACTTTCAGAGATAAAACCGTGTGCCGGCCGGTGTGGCCGAAGAGTTCTAGGCGCTTCAGTCTGGAACCGCGCGACCGCTACGGTCGCAGGTTCGAATCCTGCCTCGGGCATGGCTGTGTGTGATGTCCTTAGATTAGTCAGGTTTAAGTATTTCTAAGTTCTTGGGGACTGATGACATCAGATGTTAAGTCCCATGGTGCTCAGAGCCATTTGAACGATAAAAGCGTGTGTAATTAATGAAATATTACGCAAGTGGCAAGAATATAACTGCACCCGTTATTTATACACGTGGATTTTATTTCACAAAGAAGAACAAAAATACTCGAAGATAACACTCGACGGAAAGTCACTACTAAACCAATCAACTTACTTGCTTCCCAATGATCATAAGGCCGTTGCAGCATCCCCGAATATGGAAATTAATAGGAATATAAAAAAAGGGAGGAAGGTTTATCTGTTTAGCAAGAGTAATAGAAGGCAGATTTCAGACTACCTAACAGATCAAAACGAAAATTCCTGTTCCGACACTGACAATGTTGAGTGTTTATGGAAAAAGTTCAAGGCAATCGTAAAATGCGTTTATGACAGGTATGTGCCGAGTAAAACTGTGAGGGACGGGAAAAATCCACCGTGGTACAACAACAAAGTTAGGAAACTACTGCGAAAGCAAAGAGAGGTCCACTCCAAGTTTAAACGCAGCCAAAACCTCTCAGACAAACAGAAGCTAAACGATGTCAAAGTTAGCGTAAGGAGGGCTATGCGTGAAGCGTTCAGTGAATTCGAAAGTAAAATTCTATGTACCGACTTGACAGAAAATCCTAGGAAGTTCTGGTCTTACGTTAAATCAGTAAGTGGCTCGAAACAGCATATCCAGACACTACGGGATGATGATGGCATTGAAACAGAGGATGACACGCGTAAAGCTGAAATACTAAACACCTTTTTCCAAAGCTGTTTCACAGAGGAAGACCGCACTGCAGTTCCTTCTCTAAATCCTCGCACAAACGAAAAAATGGCTGACATCGAAATAAGTGTCCAGGGAATAGAAAAGCAACTGGAATCACTCAATAGAGGAAAGTCCACTGGACCTCACGGGATACCAATTCGATTCTACACAGAGTACGCGAAAGAACTTGCCCCCCTTCTAACAGCCGTGCACCGCAAGTCTCTAGAGGAACGGAGGGTTCCAAATGATTGGAAAAGAGCACAGATAGTCCCAGTCTTCAAGAAGGGTCGTCGAGCAGATGCGCAAAACTATAGACCTATATCTCTGACGTCGATCTGTTGTAGAATTTTAGAACATGTTTTTTGCTCGAGTATCATGTCGTTTTTGGAAACCCAGAATCTACTATGTAGGAATCAACATGGATTCCGGAAACAGCGATCGTGTGAGACCCAACTCGCTTTATTTGTTCATGAGACCCAGAAAATATCAGATACCGGCTCCCAGGTAGATGCTATTTTTCTTGACTTCCGGAAGGCGTTCGATACAGTTCCGCACTGTCGCCTGATAAACAAAGTAAGAGCCTACGGAATATCAGACCAGCTGTGTGGCTGGATTGAAGAGTTATTAGCAAACCGAACACAGCATGTTGTTATCAATGGAGAGACGTCTACAGACGTTAAAGTAACCTCTGGCGTGCCACAGGGGAGTGTTATGGGACCATTGCTTTTCACAATATATATAAATGACCTAGTAGATAGTGTCGGAAGTTCCATGCGGCTTTTCGCGGATGATGCTGTAGTATACAGAGAAGTTGCAGCATTAGAAAATTTGTAGCGAAATGCAGGAAGATCTGCAGCGGATAGGCACTTGGTGCAGGGAGTGGCAACTGACCATTAACATCGACAAATGTAACGTATTGCGAATTCATAGAAAGAAGGATCCTTTATTGTATGATTATATGATAGCGGAACAAACACTGGTAGCAGTTACTTCTGTAAAATATCTGGGAGTATGCGTGCGGAACGATTTGAAGTGGAATGATCATATAAAATTAATTGTTGGTAAGGCGGGTACCAGGTTGAGATTCATTGGGAGAGTGCTTAGAAAATGTAGTCCATCAACAAAGGAGGTGGCTTACAAAACACTCGTTCGACCTATACTTGAGTATTGCTCATCAGTGTGGGATCCGTACCAGATCGGTCTGACGGAGGAGATAGAGAAGATCCAAAGAAGAGCGGCGCGTTTCGTCACAGGGTTATTTGGTAACCGTGATAGTGTTACGGAGATGTTTAATAAACTCAAGTGGCAGACTCTTCAAGAGAGGCGCTCTGCATCGCGGTGTAGCTTGCTCGCCAGGTTTCGAGAGGGTGCGTTTCTGGATGAGATATCGAATATATTGCTTCCCCCTACTTATACCTGCCGAGGAGATCACGAATGTAAAATTAGAGAGATTCGAGCGCGCACGGAGGCTTTCAGACAGTAGTTCTTCCCGCGAACCATACGCGACTGGAACAGGAAAGGGAGGTAATGACAGTGGCACGTAAAGTGCCCTCCGCCACACACCGTTGGGTGGCTTGCGGAGTATAAATGTAGATGTAGATGAGAGCGGCTAGGACAAATGCACTTCGAGGGGATGCTGGGGGAATACTGACAGACCCCAGTGCTATGTTAAGTAAATGGAGGGCGTATTTTGAGCATCTATTAAATGCACACCAGGAAGCAGGAAATAAGCAGGCGTACGAAATACATACAGCAGAACCACAGATACCTGAGCCAACGTTACAGGCAGTAAGAGATGCAATCAACAAATTGAAAAACCATAAAGCACCAGGATCATACTGCATAACTGCAGAATTAGTTAAAAACGGGGACAGAAATTGGTGGAAGTAGGTCACAAAGTGATAACTAAAGTATGGAACTCAGACAAGATACCTGAAGAGTGGCAGGAGTCGATTCTGATCCCAATTTTTAAGAAAGGTGACAAAATGGATTGTAGTAATTATAGAAGGATATCGCTGTTACCAGTATGTTCCAAAATTTTCTGGAATATTATGCTACGCAGGCTTACACCATATGCAGATGAAATTGTGGGGGATTACCAAGCCGGCTTTCGGAGAAACAGATCAACTATAGACCAAATATTCACCCTGCGTCAAATTTTGGAAAAGAAATGGGAATACAATAAACCAGTTCATAATCTTTTCATAGATTTTACAAAAGCATATGATTCAGTATTGCAGTCAAAATTGTACAGAATTCTTTTGGAACTTGGAATACCAAAGAAGTATGTTAGACTGATTGAAGCGAGTTTGAAAAACACAAAAGGTAGAGTACGCGTGGGGAAATTCGAGTCAGAAGAATTTGTAATAAAGAGCGGACTTAAGCAGGGAGATGCCCTGTCTCCGCTACTTTGTAATTTAGTCCTAGAATATATTGCACGAATGGCAGCAGATAATTCAGAGGGTGTGGAGTTAAATGGAAATATTAAGATATTAGGGTATGCAGATGATCTAAACATCATTAGCGATAGGAAATAATCTGTAACAGCAAATGCGAATGCGTTAATCAAGGCTAGTGAAGATGTAGGTCTAAGGATAAGTGAAGACCAAACTAAATACCTGGTTACTACTAGAATGCCAACAACAGTAGATCAGGAAATGTTAAGAGTTGGAGACATGCACTACTTCTCACTAAATAGATTACTTTCATCGCGGATATTGTCTAGGAATTTAAAGATAAGAATATACAAAACTATTATTCTACCAGTTATGCTGTATGGGTGTGAGACTTGGTCTCTCACAGTGCAAAATGGAAAGCCGTTTCGAGTATTTGAAAAAAAAAAAAAATTGAGGAATATTTTCGGAGCAAAAAGGGATGACATTAGCGGAGAGTGGCGAAAACTGCATAACGAAGAGATTCACGAACTCTATTCAAGCCCGACATAATCAGTATTATTAAATCACGTAGGCTGCGCTGGGCGGGTCACGTAGCTCGAATGGATGAGGGCAGGGCAGCGCGCAGAGTACTGGTAGGGCACCTACAGGGAAGACGTCCTGTGGGGGACCGAGGCGTAGGTGGGAGGACAATGTGAAGGCTGATTTGAGGAGCCTCGGTATTGAAGGTGAATCGAAGGAAATAGCCCAAGACAGGGACAGATGGCGAAAATACGTTGCTGTGGTAATGGACTCTCGAGTCCGGTATGACCAGTGAGTATGTAAGTAATGCACAAATATATTATAGCAGTGCATTCCCTTCACACGAAAGCATCGTGGCACCTCAGCAGTTAATGCAGTGTGTAGTTCCTCCTAGAGCTGTGTCCCTCTGGTGCTGAAGTTCCTCCACTGGCGCCTAAAGCAAAAACGACCCTTTCAAACTTTCGACAGCCAAACCCTTGTGGCAGCTGTTCCAAGAAACTCGGCAAGACATTCCTAAAACTTCCAGGCAGATTAATACTGTGTGCCGGATTGAGACTCGGGACTTTAGCGGGCAAGTGCTCTACCAGCTGAGCTACCCATACTTGACTCACGCCCCGTCCTCACAGCTTTAATTCCGCCAGTTCGTCTCCTACTTCCAAACTTCACAGAAGCTCTCCTGGTAGAGCACTTGGCCGCGAAAGGCAAAGGTCCCAAGTTCGAGTCTCGATCCGGCACACACTTTTAATCTGCCAGGAAGTTTTATATCAGCGCACACTCCGCTGTAGAGTGAAAATTTCATTCTTAAGAAATTCCTGTCAAACTGCCACCTGTCGGGCTAGAGACAGCCACTAAGTCCCACCACCGACTGACTCGTGTGCGAATTTCGCCACGTATATCGGTTTACGCTAAGGACGTGAAATAGCTTCACGTTTCAACATATCTGGTTCCCGACCGTCGGTAATGACACATCAACCGCGTTACGGTACTGGCTCACATGTTGTTTTTGTCAAGCGTTGGCGCCGGCAGTGACCTGGTGCCCTACGGTCCATTTGTCTGCTGCTGCGGCCTGTGCTAACCGAAGACGACCCCTGTCATCCAGATGTAGTTGCCCGCAGCACTTGACCCCTCCAGTGGCGGTTCTGTCTGAATCACGGCGCTGATCATGGGTCCTTGACACAATATCCCATCAGAGACCGAGTTCCACGACAACATCAGAAATGGGCTGCAGGTTCATGTAGGTCCTGTGCTGAAAACCCGACTCTAGGCGGTCACAAACACGGCAAGGTGTTCAGTTCGCCGAAGCGGCAAGAGCTACTTCCACATCACAGAGCAGTCGACTGAAATTTAGTTTCCAGTGCGTATTTGCGTTATTTGATTTCAGCGGGAGAGGAAGGAACGAGAGAAGGTCAGGGTTTAGCCTTCCGCATAGTACGAGGTCATCATAATCACAACAACGCCTACGCTACTGGCCATTAAAATTGCTACACCAAGAAGAAATGCAGATGATAAACGGGTATTCATTGGACAAATATATTATACTAGAACTGACATGTGACTACATTTTCAAGCAATTTGGGTGCATAGATCCTGAGAAATCAGTATCCAGAACCACCACCTCTGGCCGTAACAACGGCCTTGATACGCCTGGGCATTGAGTCAAACAGAGCTTGGATGGCGTGTACAGATACAGCTACCCCTGCAGCTTCAACACGATACCACAGTTCATCAAGAGTAGTCACTGGCGTATTGTGACGTACCAGTTGCTCGGCCACTATTGACCAGACGTTTTCAATTGGTGAGAGATCTGGAGAATGTGCTGGCCAGGGCAGCAGTCGAACATTTTCTGTATCCAGAAAGGCCCGTAGAGTACCTGCCACATGCGATCGTGCATTATCCTGCTGAAATGTAGGGTTTAGCAGGGATAGAATGAAGGGTAGAGCCAGGGGTCGTAACACATCTGAAATGTAACGTCCACTGTTCAAAGTGCCGTCAATGCGAACAAGAGGTGACCGAGACGTGTACCCAATGGCACCCCATACCATCACGCCGGATGATACGTCAGTATGGCGATGACGAATACACGCTTCCAATGTGAGTTCACTGCGATGTCGCCAAACACGGATGCGACCATCATGATGCTGTAAACAGAACCTGGATTCATCCGAAAAAATGACGTTTTGCCATCCGTACACCCAGGTTCGTCGTTGAGTACACCATCGCAGGCGCTCCTGTCTGTGATGCAGCGTCAAGGGTAACCGCAGCCATGGTCTCCGAGCTGATAGTCCATGCTGCTGCACACGTCGTCGAACTGTTCGCGCAGATGGTTGTTGTCATGCAAACGTCCCCGATTGCTAGCGATACCAGGCCGTTGGGATCCAGCACGGCGTTCCGTATTACTTTCCTGAACCCACCGATTTCGTATCCTGCTAACAGTCATTGGATCTCGACCAACGCGAGCAGCAATGTCGCGATACGATAAACCGCAATCGCGATAAGCTACAATCCGACCTTCATCAAAGTCGGAAACGTGATGGTACGCATTTCTCCTCCTTACAAGAGGCATCACAACAGCGTTTCACCAGGCAACGCCGGTCAACTGCTGTTTGTCTATGAGAAATGCGTTGCAGTCTTTCCTCATGTCTGCACGTTGTAGGTGTCGCTGCCATCGCCAACCTTGTGTGAATACTCTGGAAAGCTAATCATTTGCGTATCACAGCATCTTCTTCCTGTTCAGTTAAATTTCGCGTCTGTAGCACGTTATCTTCGTGGTGCACCAATTTTAATGGCCAGTAGTGTATTATTCGGAAGGCAAACGGAAGGGAACGGGCTGCGTTCTATACGGAGCAACACTTAGCATTCGTCGTAAGTGATTCATGAAAACGACAGAAAATATGAATCTCGATGGTCGGAGGAGAAGTTGAATCTCGTTACTCACGAATGGACCTTCCCTGTCTGAATCACTGATCCACCTTGTTGAGTAACACGAAATATGTCCAGGAAATATCTTTTGTTTATTGTTGATACAAGTCATGCTACTCCCTCCGAAGTTCTTTTACAATTTCTGGAAGATTTCGAATCGTAACGAGGAGTCTATGAGGTTTTTTGATTGCACTCGGATGGTGTAGATAACTTGCCAAGCTATATCGGCTAACAAACATTCAGCCATCTTCAGACAAATTTTCGTGTATAATTCTCAACTGAAGATGCCTGAATGGTTGTCAACCGAAATATCGTGGCAAGCTGTCAACGTCTCCCAGCTGCAGTCCAGAAACTCCATTTGATCTGGTTTAACTTCTCTTCCAACTCCAATCACCTATCTCCACGTCAAATTTGCATGACTTCTCTGCATTTCACACTTAAGTGCCGGGCAGTGGGTTCTTCGATGCACCTTCAGACTGCTTCTCTACCGTTCAACTCTTTAAGACCGCGAGGCAAAAATTAGCACTTAAATCGTTCTGTATGAGCTCTAGTTTCTCTTATTTTATTACGACGACCATTTCTTCCTATGTAGCTTGGCGACACAAATATTTTCACATTAAGATGAGAAAGATGGTGATTTAAATTTCGTGAAAAGATCTAGTCCCAAGGAAAATACAAAACGAGCTGTCCTTTTTTGAACTTTTTCGTTGTCCTATGTCAATCGTATCTGGTAAGGATCCCATAGAGCACAGCAGTACACTAGGAGAAGACAAACAAGCATAGTGTAGGCAGTCTCTTTGATAGACCTGTAGCATGTTCTAGTGTCCTACCAGTAAATCGTAGTCTTTGGTTTGCCCTCTCCACAACGATATCTATGTGATCTTTGTAATTTAAATTACTACTGATTATAAATCTTACGTATTTAATGAAATTGATAGCCCTGAAATTTGAGTTATTTATCGTGTAATCGAAATTTAACGAATTTCTTTTCATACTCATGTGGATGAGGGATTTTCCCTTATCCAGAGACAATTTCCACTTTTAGCATCATGCAGATATCTGTCTAAGTCGTTTCGCAATTGGTTTTGAGCTCCTGATGGCTTTACTAGACGGTAAATGACAGCATCATCTGCAAACAATCTAACAGCGCTGATCAGATTCTCTCCCAAGTAGTTTATGTAAATCAGTAACACCAGAGAAGCCTATAACACTTTCTCGGGAAACGCCGGATTTACTCAATGATTTCCCGTCGATTACTACGTACTGCGATTTTTCTGACAGGAAATTACGAATGCAGTCGCACCTACTGTATCTTAATATCGTAGATCTCTGCAATTAATTTTCCGTAAATAATAAGTAACACCAGATGATGCATGTCTAAGGTCTATCTTATTGTCTATATAGCCAAACTTCGCGTAGCAAGATGCGGGCTCAGAAAAGACTGGGCGTACCCCAACGTCTGAAGCCGCTACCTAAGTTTCGCTAGTCCACTGATCGCATTCAGCCAGACCGGAATACCGAACTAGTTTACACTCAATACGTGGCAGTTGACTCCTTTCCAGCCCGAGTACCTCTCTCTTTGCCATCAATTTTTATTGTTTCTTCTTGGTTCTGGTACATATTTCTCTGTAATTTATGTTGTCGAATAGCTGGATGTAGGACTCATAGTTTCTGAGCATAGAACTTCATCGTTCCTGCCATGTGCATCCTCGTCTTATTCTAGTTTAACAAAAAATCTTCCATCGATCTGTCCTTGCATGTTTTCTTGTAACCGGTACCTAGTTATAAATCTTAACTCATTGTCTGATCCAAGAAACTATCAGATCAGCACAAGGTTTCGACACCTCATTTGATGACCCCTTATAATCAGAATAATTCCTTCCTTCACATACGATAAGAATTACAGGCGCACTTAAATTTTTCCTGGCATATAAGGTAACAATCGCAACATAATTAAAATTATTGGGGCTAATTTGGTTCCAGTAATTATTACTTGATATACATTTGCATTTTACGGAACTAAACACACGTACCTGCTTATGATGGGCAAATGTGCTGAGAAATGTTTGGCCATTAAGAACTAAAGCTGTTTCCATAACAGACGAACCGGAACTCCCACGGTTCTCCAGCTTTGGTTTAGTATTCCACAACACCATTTCCAGAACTGGTATCAGAAAATTTCTCAGATCCATGAAGTTCTTGTACTAAACGTCCTTCTCTCCTGACTTCAAGGATTTTCTTACAGGCTCGTTTATTCTGGAGCACCTTTGGCCCCTTGGATTGCTGTACCACATATTAATTACATTTTAATAATAAGAGAGTATGAAATATATGTGATTAAAATCTCTAAACATGCGTAATTTAAACCTAGAGTGTTAACTGAAATAAAATGATTGTGGTACAGCTTTTTGCTATCATATTACAATAAAGCACGTTAAAAAGTCATTTTCATTTGAATAGTTGTTTCAGTATTTGCCTGTGATATTAAAAAAATTAGTCTATTTAGATTTTTACTGCTATCAGTAGGCGAACGGGAAATCTGAGTCATTCTCAGTTTCGTCCCCTGAGTAGGATTGTCAATCAGATATTGATACGTTTGTTCTTGACCATCATCGCAGAATGTTTGTATCACCATTTGAAATGCTGTGTACTGTCATTAGCTCGAAGATTTGTTAGAAGGTAGCGGTCTTGTGCTAAGCATGGTCCATCTTGCGCAAATCCTCCCTTGCTGTCCTTGTACGGGGTGTTCAAAAAGTCTCTCCGCAGTGCCGTATGATTGTTAGCCGCAGTGAATATACCGAAATGAATCTCAGTGAAATACAAGTTATTAATTTATTGAATATTCATTTTTACTTACAAATTTTCACATTAAATGTTGAAAGCGTCCCTCATGATGTTGAATACGCAATTCAATTCGTCTAATCATGTTTCCAAACACAAGTTGAAACATTTCTTCTGTAACAGAAGCAGTGAAAGTGGATATCGCGGTTTTCAATTCATCGATGGATTTTGGACGGTTTTTGTAGACAGTTGCTTTCACTGCACCCCAGAAGAAAATAATCAGGTGGTGTTAGGTCAGGCGATGCTGGAGGCCAAAGTCCCTGTGTAATTATGCAGTCACCATAAACATCAGGAAGCAGTGACATTGAAACACGAGCTGTATGCGCGTTTCTACCATCTTGTTGAAAATAACCATTCAGTATTTCACTTAACATAAGTTCTCCTATTAATGGGTACAGAATATCACTGCAGTACCGTTGTGCGTTTATTGTTTCGTTGAAAAATATGAGACCCACAATCGGACGTCTAGAAACTGCAATCCAAACTCCTATTTTCACAGAATGAAGTGGTTCCTTATGAATACACAATGAATTTGCAGTACTCCACATACGAGAATTTTGCGAGTTCATGTACCCGGATAAATGAAACTACGCCCCAGCAGTGAAAAACGGTTCATTAAGAATACCCCTTCCATTTTGTTGAACGAAATTTTTTAACCATTGACAATAATGCAGTCTCTTGCCATGATCAGTATCTTTCAGTTCTTGTACGACTGTCACTTTGTATGGGAAAAGTTCTAATTGTTTTCCTTACATCTGTGTGGGCCGTTCCGACACTAACATAGATTTCCTGGGCGAGATTTCTTTCTGACTTGTTCGGACTCATGCACATTTTATCGGAAATATCGAGCAGTTTATTCTCAGACAAAACGCTAGGACGACCACTTCTCGGTGCATCTGTCACTGAACCCGTACTTCGAAATTTGTTAATCAGATATCGCACAGTATCGCGATGTGGGAGTGTTGTCTCCAGGAAAACTGAATTAAATGTTTGGCGAACTGAAACTGTGTATTTAACGCCAGCTTTGAACACTTGTTCGACTAAAAACACACGTTCTTCAGTGGTTATCATTTTAACAGTGACAAAACGAAACAAAGGAACTAAACTTAAACGTTCACGCCAGTACGTAACGACACACACCAACGATACTACAGACGCTGGCTGAGATAAACGAAACGGTGGAACGTTGGGAGAGTCCACTTGAAGGGAAGTAACCCAGGCAGGCGAACAATAACACGGCACTCGCGGCTAACGATCACACGGCACTGCGGATGGTTCAAATTGTTCAAATGGTTCAAATGGCTCTGAGCACTATGGGACTCAACTGCTGTGGTCATCAGTCCCCTAGAACTTAGAACTACTTAAACCTAACTAACCTAAGGACATCACACACATCCATGCCCGAGGCAGGATTCAAACCTGCGACCGTAGCAGTCGTACGGTTCCGGACTGCGCGCCTAGAACCGCGAGACCACCGCGGCCGGCGGCACTGCGGAGAGACTTTTTCAACACCCCTTAGTTCGAATCACTGCAAATCTTGGGGAGATGCAGATCAGTAAGTTGACGTATTTTGCGTATTTTCATTCAGTAACGCCGTGTGGAATTATGTTTATGTGTTTTACAGAACTGAATACAAGTTGCCACTGATGCTGGCACAAAGAAGATCTTAAGAAAGAAAGTCTTCATTGTTCAAAAATGTGCTGGAAGAATAATATGTGGTGCTCACCCACGATCATCTTGAAGACATTTCTTTAAAGAGTTAGGCATTTTTTAATATTGATACACACCACACGTCTTCCCTCACGAACTTTTTGCAAATAATCCACTGCAGTTCAAAAGGGAAAATAATGTACATAGTTACAATACCAGAAGCAAAAATGCCATTCATTACTCCACATTAAGGCTGTCTTTAACAGAAAAAGGGGGCGCAATACGCTACAATCAAACATTTTGACTACTTTCCCAGAGATATAAAATGTTTGACGCACAGCAAAGTCAATTATGAAAACAACTGGGAAAGTTTCTGCTTGACAATTCCTCTAGGCGAAGAATTTCTGTTTGTGTAATCTGCAAAACGTGATGGATAAAATTACTAACGCACATCTCTGTAAAAGAAAAATAACCATGTAAATCGTCAGCATGTAGCCCACATTTAAAAATAAGAGGTGAAAGACGTGGTATGTGATAGGATAAAGAATACCAGAATCGACTGAGGATTACACCCCCAGCCAGACCCCTGCATTTGTGGTCTGTCACTTCCCACGCAGCCTCTGAATCTCGCTTCAGAGATGTACATCTAATAAATTTCGTTCAAATACATCATTGTTCAGCTCTTTTAAACATAAGACGGGTAGACATAAAGTTTTATTACCACAACAAAAATGATGTTATGTTATGGTGAGCGGCAGTCTTCGGCTGTTTGATGACGCTGCGGTGTACAGGAAGGCGTCGTAGTTAAGTGACTGTACGAGCATAGAGGACGACTCACACAGAATTCTCTCTGGTGTGATGAATGGCTGTAAATGTAGAAAAATGTAAGCTAATGTAAATCCTGTGAAGTTCGAATAGAGTATTAATTATGTACTTCCTGACTCAGTCACGTCGGATGAATATCTAGGAGTAACAATGCAAAGCGATATGAAATGAAACGAGCATATAAGGTCTGTTGGAGGGATTGAAAGTTTTCGACTTCGGTTCATGTATACAGAAGACGGTTTATAAAACACTTGTGGGAACTATTCTTGACTACTGGTCGAGCTTTGGTATCCTCACCAGGTTGGATGAAAAGAGGACATCGAAGCAATTTAGAGGTGTGTTGCTAGATTTTTTTACCGGTTGATTCCATGAACAGGCTTTGAAGAAATGCTCCCTGAACTCAAATGGCAGTCGCTAGAGCGAAGACGAAACATTATTGTGAAAGTTTAGAAAACTGGCATTTGAGACAGACTGCTGAATGACCCTATTGCCTCGGACATATGTCTCACAACATTTCATCTCATACAAGAGGATGATATATTCTGAAATGTAGCTATGAAGATTATTTATGGAAAAATATAATTTCATGAATGGGAAAGGTACGTTCAATTCTTTCGTTACTTTAACTTCCCCCTTGTCTGTGGCTCGGAACAATGTTTCGTGCGTCGTGACTCGTAGGGAATTTTGTATTCTGTGAAATCAGTATAGCCTGCACCACGCTCGTTTATGCTCTATTTTAAGGGATTAAATTATGAACTTTATCGAAAATGATACGCAAATTGGACGCTGATTCCCATGCTGCAGAGTGAGTACGTCATAGCACCCAAGACGGCTTCCCCACGGCGTACGATTGTGCCTCTGACTATTTTAAGAATTTTCAGACTCGACGATCGCCGGAATTCTGCAGAGCCTCAGAGATTTTATTCCAGGTGCTGACTTGGACAAAGAGGATCAGACAGAGTATGACTATGAACTATAACTTCTAATCTTTTTTTTATAGATCTGAGAATTCAAAATAGTAGCAAAATTTCTAGCTGATAGTGTCAGAGATAATTTTGTGAAAATAATTGGGAAGCGACTTCTCTCGCCTATAAGATTCCATTCAGGTAACTAGATAATATTCACTCATAATGATTTAACTTAAATCTCAGGGGAAGATATGTTAAAGGTGGGAGTGCAGGGCAGCAAGTACAGAGTAGTTGGGTAGCGCTGATGGTAGCAGTGAGGGCAAGTAAGACTGAAAGACGAAAAACCAAATGGCAGACCACCTCTCTGTAAAGAATCACGAATTTAAAACCAAGAGGAAGAGTATTAGAATCGGGACGGGGGTAGGAGACATAAAATGAGCCATGCGCTAGCTGTCAGCGTCCAGCACGACATTTTGATCATGACACAGGCCGTCACCACTGAGTTCCGCGACTGCAGTCACCTTTTCCAGAGGACCGCCGAGCCAAGGCAAAAGTGGACATGTTGCTGGTGTGTGCTGTAAGTGACTTCTTTACCTGCCTAATCGCCGTGAAAGACCAAGAACGAAGTATCTTTTGCTCCTACTGTTCAATCTATGTATCGAAGAAGCAATGAAGCTAATAAAACAAAGGTCCAAGGGTGGATTTAAATTTCTGGACGAAACGACATCAAAGATAAGATTCGCTGACGGTATTTCTATCCTCAGTGAAAGTAGAGAACAATTACAGGATGTGTTCAATGGAATTAACAGTCTAAAGGGTATATAATATGGACTGAGAATAAATCGGAGAAAGACGAAAGTAATGAGAATTAACACGAACGAACAGCGACAAATTTAACATTCGAGTTGATGATCACGAAGTAGGTAAAATTGAGGAATTTTGCTACCTAGGCGCAAAATAACCCATGACGTACTGAGTAAGGAGGATATAAAAAGCAGACGAGCGGCGACAAAAAGGACGTTTCTGGCCAAGAAAAGTTTGTTAGTGTCAAACATAGGTCTTAATTGAAGGAAGAAATCTCTGAGAATGGACGTTTGGACTACATCGTTGTATGGAGGTAAAACTTGGGCTGTGGGAAAACCTGAAAAGAAGAGAACTGAAGCATCTGAAAGATGCTGCAGGAGAATGTTGAAAATTAGGCTGACTGAAAAGGTTAAGAATGAGAAGGTTCTCCAGAGAACCGGCGAGGAAACGGACATATGGCAAACACTGACAAGAAGGAGGCAAAGGATGATAGAGCATCTGTTAAGGCACCAGGGAATAACTTCAGTGGTACTAAAGGGAGCTGTAGAGATTAAAAACTGTAGAAGAAGACAGATATTGGAATAAATCCAGCAAGTAACGAGGACGTACGTTGCAATTGCTGCTCTGAGATGAAAAGGCCGGTACAAGAGAGAAATTCGAGACGGGCCGCATCAAACCAGTCAGAAGACTAATAAAGAAAAAAGATCGCCCTGAAAGTGTGTTGAGTGTATCACTACAATCTCGGAATAATGGACCAAAGATAGCAGTGGAAAAATGTGGACTGAACACAGCAAAAAGCGAACACTCAGCCATCATCAGTGGAGGTGATTCTGAACGTTTGTTGGGGCTGCATGGTGTGGTGCTAGTGGGCAAACTGACAGAAGACCAAATTACCGAGATTTCCTGACGAGAATACGGGGGTTTTCAAGACTAAACGTCGCGTGAAGCTGACCACGGGGGGAGGTTTTGTTTCCATAACAAAACCCCAGCTCATTCTGCTGGGGACACACATGCTGCTTTTATGGGCTATCAGTACCAGTAAGTTCCAAATCGCCGAACGCGAAAATGCAGTTTTTCAGAGGCGTCATACCTCTGGTTCTGTTGACACAGAGTTAAGGGTCAAGTGTATTGGATAGCCCTTGACCTGCAGACTTTTTATAGGCCTATAACTTTCGGAAGAATGGAAATACTGTACCTATTCTACAGTACAGGGTCAAAATTTAAACATCACACACTTCCTCCAGTCCAGGTAAATTGAGCAAATCTGTTGGTTATTATGCTTCAGGTGTGGTCTATGATGGACCTTAGGCGGTTTATAAAAACATCATTTGTTCATGTGCGATTACTGAAAAAAAAAACGAAAACCCGTAATTTTTAGATACGAAGACGGCCACTTCTGTAATTTCTATTCATGGCAGAGCGTCGAAATTTATACCATGTGTTCTTAATATGATATTCTCGGGGAACGTGGAAACTTTTTTCGATATCATCATCCATTACCGACACTCAGATGTTAAAATTTACCGTACTTATGTACATAGAAAATGCAAATAATATCCGGTCTGAATCGTAAATGTAGTTTCAACGGACGTAGTAAGCACTTGGCAAGGGCTCTTTGGTCAATGCAAGGGTTCTCAGGTTACCAAACTACGTTTTTAGTCGTCATTTTTCACCAATGTAACTTCATGACGCGGTGTCTCTATAATGGGCACTTCACGCGTTTACAAATATTCCCAAAGTGATACTGCAGTGACAAAAAATGGGGTAAAAGGGGTCTTAACTGGCGTGAAAAGAACTTAAAATGACTGCCAAATATTATGTAAAACTGGAAAACCGCAAATTCAGTAAAATATTTCTATTAGTATTATTACTCTTATAAGACGAATTGCGATCGGTGAGCAAAGCATCCATAAAAAATGTAGAGCAAACGATTTTGTGTTAACCTTAAATTATGAGTACTTGCTTGCTGTTCGTGTGTGTCACAGTATATGCGCCGAAGTATATAAATAAACTTCCAAAACTTTGTTGACGTATAGAATTCGTTTTGGATGAGCAGCATACCCTGACTTAGCTCCTGTCGGACCACAAAGATGACGAATATTCTGCTCTTGAAACGTCTCTGGCAGAAGCGTGGAGAATCACCTGCATCAATACTCATTCAACCTTCCTGACCAAAAATTTTGGTGTTTGAACATATAGGCACTTTTTTGTGCTGAGGGAGAGTAGTAAAGAGATGGAGAGGGTAAAAGACAGACCGGAGAGTGCGAGTGGGAGAGAAAAAGAGGGGACACAGTAATAGTAGGAGAGAAGAGAAAAAGAGATGGATGAAGAGGTAAGCACGGGTAGCCAAAGAGAGAGGAAAGAGTGATGGCCAGTAAGAGGGAGTGGTGGTAAAAGAGAAACAGAGGTGGATGGAGACAGAAGCAGTGGGAACGAGAGGAGGCAGTGCAATGGTTGGTTGGCTGATTTGGCGGAGGGGACCAAACAGCGTCACCGGTCCCATCGAATTAGAGAAGGATGGGGAAGCAAATCGGCCGTGCGCTCTCAAAGAAACCATTCCGGTATTTGCCTGAAGCGATTTATGGAAATCGCGGAAAACCTAAGTCAGGATGGCCAGACGCGGGTTTGAACCGTCGTCCTCCCGAATGCGAGTCCAGAGTGCTAACCACTGCGCTACTTCGGTCGGTGGAAATGAATAACATATATGTGTGAAGACTGTACATAGGCTTGGAAGGGGTCTGGAGGACCATCCCAGGCCGGCGAACTTAAACACGTGGGTATAGGAGAGATAGGATTTTGGACAAAAATTGTAAGCATATCGGTATAGGTGAAAAAATAAGATGGATGCACCATAATTTTTGAGTTGCCGAAGTATAGTGGAGACAGTGACAGTGGGAAAGAAAGACAAAAGGAGACAATGTAAGTGAGAAAGGAGTCAGTGGCAACGGGATATACTGTAAAACAATGGGAAAAAGGGACGCAGTATGAGAGAAACTTTTGTGGATAGTGGCAATGAAAGGGATATGCTGAATATCAAGGCTTAACTACGAAGTGATATTGGGAAAAAGTCATCAGCTTGCATTGAAGACGTAGCTTGCCGGAGAGATGGCGTTGGTTCTGACGCTGGCTACTAGGTAGGGCGAGCGGTGTACGCGACTAATGCTGCGCGCAATAGTTACATTTATTCTAGTACCATTATATATAACATTTTTTTACACTCAATGTACCAAATTCTACGCATAATAGAAGTATACCGCTGAAATTTCAGATCAATAACTTCAGTACTTTTGGAGGTATAAATTTTTACCTAAAACTCGTAATAACCTTGCTGGCATTGTTAAACCGAGTTAGGGACTGTAATGTATCATCTGTAGTAGCAACTGAAATGGCTCTGGGCACTATGGGACTCAACTGCTGAGGTCATTAGTCTCCTAGAACTTAGAACTAGTTAAACCTAACCAACCTAAGGACATCACAAACATCCATGCCCGAGGCAGGATTCGAACCTGCGACCGTAGCGATCTTGCGGTTCCAGACTGCAGCGCCTTTAACCGCACGGCCACTTCGGCCGGCTGAGTAGCAACTGAAACTACAACCAACAGGATAGCTTCATATAACCCAATTTTCTGGAAGATTCTTTACATTTCCACAGATTTCTGACGTAACTAAGAGTACACTGGGAAATTGTATTGTGGTGTCACCGCCAGACACCACACTTGCTAGGTGGTAGCCTTTAAATCGGCCGCGGTCCGTTAGTATACGTCGGACCCGCGTGTCGCCACTGTCAGTGATTGCAGACCGAGCGCCACCACACGGCAGGTCTAGAGAGACGTCCTGGCACTCGCCCCAGTTGTACAGACGACTTTGCTAGCGATGCTACACCGACAAATACGCTCTCATTTGCCGAGACGATAGTTAGCATAGCCTTCAGCTACGTCATTTGCTACGACCTAGCAAGGCGCCATTACCAGTTTATATTGAGATTGTTATTAATGTATCAAGAAGAGCAATGTTCTCCAATTATGGATTAAAGTTAAGTATTACATCAAGTACGTACTTTATTTGCTACTATAAATCCCTTAACTGTTCCAGACCTCACGCCAGTCTGCGTGAGCTTAACGCGTGCCTTTCGGCTACCGGTCATAGTGGATTGGCTGTCTGGCCAGTCCACTACAGTTATTTCATTATGTTTTCGTTGTGTGGGGGTTTTGGAGGGACACAGAGGAAATGGAGGACGTACGTAAAGTGAGAATGTGATATTTTATTAAAACTATGTAAACGTAGATGTGAGGAAGTTGTTGTGTAGTAGGTGAACTTGTGACTCATGTCCGAGGGAGCTTGATTTTGTAAAGAGCAGCCAGAAGGGGCGTTGAGTATTGAATTTTTTAGTAATTTGTTTTGTCAAAGGAATCATATTTAGCTTTCATTAAATTTTTTCTAGTTTCGGAATTACGACACCCCTAGTCTAAATTACGTGTGGTAATATGACTGGCTGATACTAGAAATACCGCGAATACAGAAATGCTCGAGTTGATTTGATTGGCTGATTAACAACATACTACCCAATAGCAATTCAGCGTTTCCCACGCTTTGTGCCTCCGATCTCTGAGTCGATAGAGCCTCTCGGGAGCATTCTTCTGGTAAATACCTATGTTAAGTCACGCTGATCAAACTCGTACCAAAATAAAGAAATCCACGCGTGTGATCGGTTCTCGTCTAGTTGATGGAAAGCAACTACAGTGTTGAGTATTTTGAGAAATTTTGAGCTTTGTGAGTGATTTATTTTAGGAGATTTCCCTTTTGAACATTTCAAGTCGTACATAAACTCCGCGTGGCGTGTTTCGAGCAAACTGCGAGACATTATGGTGAGCACTTGTTTACAAGAAGACTACTGAACCACTGACTAACTCGCAAGTAGTCGTGGGCCAGTGACTGTGTAGGACGTTTAAAACATCGGGTCGGATTGAATATCTTCTGGTTGCTTTTGGGCGTGAAGTTGTTGCAGGTACATTCAGTAATCTTGCGTACGTAGTGTCGGGTTATTAAACAAGAACTTAGCAGCCATTTTCTGTGTTTTAAAGACAATAAACCAGCGTACAGCGAATTTTGACATTTTTCAAACGAGACACGCAAAAATCGCGAACGCTCGACAGTTTAACAAACTTTCAGATTCTGTTCACGTACTATAGTTATGTAGCGTTTCTGCGGTAGGTATTTAGCTGACTTCTCGTCAACGCTGATTTTATCGTCTAAACGAGTATCTGCCATCACAGAGTGAAAGGGTAGACAACCTGAAGCGTATCCAGGTAGGCGGAAAGATTGTTTACAGGAGAGAGACCAAACCGCCCCGCCGCATGTGTTAAAAGAGCGCGAATATGTTCGCATGCCAAAATTTTTGGTGAGGAAGGCCGAATGAGTATTGAGGCACGTGGTTCTCCATTTCGCCTTTATTGTGCTCTGTCGGGAACATTTTCTCGCTAGCCAAAATTTTAATCACTTCCCGAATGTTCGTGCTACGTCACCGACTGATGTCTTCCTCTTTCCCACCGTGAAGAATCCATTGCGTGACAGTAATTTCCAGAATAAAGGTGACGTGATGTTCGAAGTGGCACTTTTCGTGAACGGACGAAATGCAGATGTCTCTATCTAAACTCTCCTCCGCCAATTCTTTCATCGCTGGAAAAATGTAGAAGTGTATGGCACTGAAGAATATAAAGACGAGGACTAACAGGGTCACCAAGCTTCAGTATTGCAGTTTTGTTTTCTCGATGAGATAATTAACTACCCCTCGTATTTTCACTTCAGATGGGTCTACATTACTCTGTGCTTATATTTATACTTTACATTTGTACGTGAAAACATTAATATTAACACATCAGTGTTAACTATTGGCTGAGGAACCGGGTATTTTGTTGTTTGTTTATAAATGGAATTATGCTTCATGCTATACAGAAACAGTCATTTTACTGGGAATCACACAGGGGGAGATGAGTAATGGCCCTGCTTGTTATTTAGCTGCAATGTTTTGTTTACGACTCTCCGCTCGTTCCACGCCGATGCTGTGGTTACGTTGTCATTTGCCGCTAAACCTCACTACAAACGCTGTGAAACGCGCCGAGTGTTCCGCAAACGCGTCCCAGGTCTTGTTTGTACAATTGTGTCACTGAATTCTGGTTTCTGTTTGTCACTGCGCTCGCGTAAGCGATGCTGTTAGTTACGCAGCCAGACAGGAAGTTGGTGATGCTTAAAAGAGCCAGATTAAATTACAGTTTTCGCTCGTAATGTATGCGTTAATCATGGCGTGCAGCAGTTTTCAGAATAAAAACGCCGACTCCCTTAACTAGTGGTAATGGGATAAGGGTCGTCAGATGAGCAGCTTCCGCATTGAAAGTGCTGCGCCGGCGCTTTCCGGAGATTTGGTTTCTCCAGAGACTTCCTAAGTGTCGCTGCGTTTTTTACGCTTCACGGAATTTTTTGCCTCTTCCGCTGGACTCCTGCCGAGTGTAGCACACAAAAACCAGTAGTTCATCGATATTGCAGTGCAAACTTCCATTTCAAATAAAGTGAATGACTATGCTGTATAACGATACGAACGAAAAAATCTCAGGAAATACGCTTTAAGAAAGAAGAAGAAACGATGCTCCACGAAGTCAATATCCGAATCGAACGGAAATCGTTAGATGTGATTCATATGCAGACAAACAAAGGATTACATTTTCAGAAATTTTGTATGATTTATTCAAGATAGAGAGCTGCACGAATTGAACAAGTCAATAATAGTGTTGGTCTGTAACGTGGCGTGTCAATACGCAACAGCATTTTATTACAGTAAGTTACTTTGAAGTACAGGCTCTTAGCTTTGGAGCCGTTGGCGGTGGCAACATATAGCCGCTGGTATCTTAGCGTGACACTCGCACCTGTCGCTGGGCTAGGTGTGGGAAGCGCAACCTGTGTTAGTTCGAGCGACAGGATATGCAAGCCCCTAAGAATCTAAATAAACATTATTAAATATTATTAAATTTTGTTAAAAGTCAATATACAGCACTTTGTTATTAAAAAAAGGTTTTATTCGACTTCTTAAGTAGTAGAACCCAATACGTTGTCCTCGATGGTGAGTGTTCATCGGAGGCGACGGGATCATCTGGAGTGCCCCAGGGAAGTGTGGTAGGTCCGCTGTTGTTTTCTGTCTACATAAATGATCTTTTGGATAGGGTGGATAGCAGTGTGCGGCTGTTTGCTGATGATGCTGTTGTGTACGGAAAGGTGCCGTCGTTGAGTCATTGTAGGAGGATACAAGATGACTTGGACAGGATTTGTGATTGATGTAAAGAATGGCAGCTAACTCTAAATATAGATAAATGTAAATTAATGCAGATTAATAGGAAAAAGAATCCTGTAATGTTTGAATACTCCATTAGTAGTGTAGCGCTTGACACAGTCACGTCGGTTAAATATTTGGGCGTAACATTGCAGAGCGATATGAAGTGGGACAAGCATGTAATGGCAGTTGTGGGGAAGGCGGATAGTCGTCTTCAGTTCATTGGTAGAATTTTTGGAAGATGTGGTTCATCTGCAAAGGAGACCGCCTGTAAAACACTAATACGACCTGTTCTTGAGTACTGCTCGAGCTTTTGGGATCCCTATCAGGTCAGATTGAGGGAGGACATAGAAGCAATTCAGAGGCGGGCTGCTAGATTTGTTACTGGTAGGTTTGATCATCACGCGAGTGTTACGGAAATGCTTCAGGAACTCGGGTGGGAGTCTCTAGAGGAAAGGAAGCGTTCTTTTCGTGAATCGCTACTGAGGAAATTTAGAGAACCAGCATTTGAAGCTGACTGCAGTACAATTTTACTGCCGCCAACTTACACTTCGCGGAAAGACCACAAAGATAAGATAAGAGAGATTAGGGCTCGCACAGAAGCATATAAGAGGTCATTTTTCCCTCGTTCTGTTTGGGAGTGGAACAGAGAGAGAAGATGTTAGTAGTGGTACGAGGTACCCTCCGCCACGCACCGTATGGTGGATTGCGGAGTATGTATGTAGATATAGATACATGTATTAAAATCTCAGCTATCTAGCTGAGATACTTTCAGGTTTAGAAACAATTGCCTAAAACACCAAAAACCGACACTTATAAGATTACAGTCAGTTAGGATTCATAGTAGTTTGTCTTTTAGTATCATTTGGAATTATTACTGAAGTTGACTAAATGGCAGAACTATTTGTTTAGATTTTTTATAATTAAAAACGTTCACTATTTTTCATTTTCGTAACATAGAATTCAGAAAGGATTAATATTTATTTAATAACTATTTGTTTTGTTGTGTGAATGACTGAGAGTGAGTGAGAGTATATATGTGGGACATGCGTAAAGATTCAATATTATCTTATGTTAAATATTACTTAACTATGCCGGCCGGTGTGGCCGTGCGGTGAAAGGCGCTTCAGTCTGGAACCGCGTGATCGCTACGGTCGCAGGTTCGAATCCTGCCTCGGGCATGGATGTGCGTGATGTCCTTAGGTTAGTTAGGTTTAATTAGTTCTAAGTTCTAGGCGACTGATGACCTCAGAAAAGTCGCATAGTGCTCAGAGCCATTTGAACCATTTTTGAACGTAACTATGTCATGGGAAAGTGTGAAGCAAGCAGTTGCCATGAAAACTGTAATTTCCCTACCTTGCTGATGACGTATGTACAAGGGTACTTGCTTTTATAAAAGGCAGCCAGAATAGCCATTTACAGAGTAATGATTTTCTAAAGTCATTTCAAGATTAGTTTTCTTTTCTTTTGGTTTTGTCAACTATTTTATTAAGATTTGCATGATGAAGTGATGTAAATGCATCTGTGAATATTGATTGGCGTAGGACAGTTTTGGTGTGAGAAAGAACTCTAAGGATTGTTTTGATTGGCTCGTCATTTTGAACAACCAGTCAGAGTTAAGCATTTCCCGCGCTCTATCAAGTAGTTATAGGCCCTGGAAGGAACGGCAGGGAGGCAGTCGTTGGCTAGCTATCGAACGTACACGTCATGCTGGACGTGGCCGCTTACGTTATGAGTAAAATGAAGAAATTACTGGTATTTCGCGTCCGGATGGTATTGCTGTGAAATCAGTTGCATTTATGGACAGATTGTCGAAATTTGAGCTCTGTGGAGCGATTAGTTGGAAAGATAAACGTGAGTGAACTTTCGGCCTTTGTAGAATTTCGCGTGGCATGTTTCATATTCATCTATGGAATAGTTGGCGAGCAGTTTCTTTATTAGAAATCCATGAAAAAAAAGACCGAATGTGAAACTCATATATTGTAGCAGAGCACCGACTGTAGATCACGTAATAATTCGGGCCGGACTTGAGTACATTTCTGGCTGTCTTGCGTGTATACTGGGTTGTATGAACTGTGAGCTGAGGACATTGATATTAGTCGTTTCATTAAATAAATACAGGTTCATGGCTAATTCTGTAATTTTGAACCTAAAGAAATAAAGAACTTGTTGCGGAATTTTGACATTTTTTCTAAAAGAATGAAGCAATCGCCCTCCACCCGAAAATCGTTGTAAGATATTACAGGATAGCTTGATACCAGAGTTTAGGCGGTCTTTGCAAACGTAAGTATTGACGATGTTTTTCTTCAACGCTACTTTTAACATCGTCTGAGCAGTATCTACGTATGCAGAGAATCGGGCAGGTGACCAGACGCCGTACTGAGGTAGGTGGAACTTTTTGTAGTGCACAGTACGACGAAAGACAGTGGTCAAACAATTACGCAATGCAACGCGACTTTTAACCCTCCTCGCCGCAGGTCCATCTTTGGCCCTTATGCAAGCAGCTATTCGGCTTACCATTGATTGACAGAGTTTCTGGATGTCCTCCTGAGGATATCTTGACAAGTTGCGTCCAGTTCAAAATTAAGAGCTGATTGCAGGGCTCTGCCCATAATGCTCCGAACGTTCTCAATTAGGGAGAGATCCAGTGACCTCATTGGCCAATCCAGGGTTTGTCAAGCACGAAGACAAGATGTAGAAACCCTTGCCGTGTCCGGCCGGACATTATGTTGCTGAGGTGTATGCCCAGGATGGCTTTCCACGAAGAGCAACAAAACGGGGCATGGTGTTTCGCGGATGATAAGAAAAGGGGTCCTCCTTTGAAAGGAAATGGTACCCCACTCCATTGCTCCTGATCGTCGCGGCATGTGGAGGGGGAAAGTCTGTTTGGTACCCCACTGCTGCCGGGGGCGTCGTCAGACACTGCTTTGCTGGTAATCAGGGCTCTTTTCGAAGTGGCATTCATCACTGAAGACAGTTCTACTCCAGTCAATGACATTTCTGGGCGAATGTGCGCGACAACACAGCAAAAGGTCAATGGTAGTCGGCGCAAGGGCTCAGCCTCCTCTCTATGAGCCGCCTATTAATAGTCCTTGTTGTCACTGAAGCACCAGTTGTACGCCGGATTGATGAAAACAGTGAACTCAGGATACCGGATGCCTCTCTGATAGTTGCTCGGTCCTTACGTTCTGTCGACGCTCTTCGTCGACCGCTTCGTTCTGGACGCTGTGTTCAGCCGTGGTTCACCTGTGCCTCCCAGTATCGTCGAATACTGGCATCGCTCGTATTCAAATTTCGAGAGCTTCGCCAATTATTCCAACCGGCTTCTTCAAGCCCAAGTCTTCTCTCAAATACTGATATTTTCATATGTTGTTCATCCGCCTGTCTCCTAGTCATAGTTACTGTCCATCTGAATACACGGAATGAAATTCGCAAAGAATTTGTACCCTGGTATCGGCATGTCACCTGTTTGCTATCCTTTCCTGCTCCGCGATGAAATTGCGCTGCAGCGTCACACATTCATCCACTGACCACCAAAGATTTTTGAATCCTCTGCTGATACCTGTATCAATATAATATTTCTTGTCTTAGAGAGTACTTCCTGAAACCGCTCGAGTGGTTGGGTTGGGTTGTTTGTGGGAGGAGACCAGACAGCTAGGTCATAGGTCTCATCGGATTAGGGAAGGAAGTCGGCCGTGCTCTTTCAATGGAACCATCCCGGCATTTGCCTGGAGCGATTTAAAAAGTCACGGAAAACCTATATCAGGATGGCCGGCCGGTGTGGACGAGCGGTTCTAGGCGCTACAGTCTGGAACCGCGCGACCGCTACGGTCGCAGGTTCGAATCCTGCCTCGGGCATGGATGTGCGTGATGTCAGGTTAGTTAAGTTTAAGTAGTTCTAAGTTTTAGGGGACTGATCACCCCAGAAGTTAAATCCCATAGCGCTCAGAGCCATTTGAACCATTTTTGAATACCTTTACTGGTCACGACTATGTGCGGCTGTTTCTTGTTCAATTGTCTGATCAGTCGAAAGTTGCTTTGTAGAGGAGGTAAATGACCATTGAAAATATAATAGTTTTTGGATAGCTCAACATGAATTTCCTAAGGGACCGAAGTTTACCATGCATTTAGCAGTAGAATAAGGTTGTTGTTGTTGTGGTCTTCAGTCCTGAGACTGGTTTGATGCAGCTCTCCATGCTACTCTATCCTGTCCAAGCTCCTTCATCTCCCAGTACTTACTGCAACCTACATCCTTCTGAATCTGCTTAGTGTATTCATCTCTTGGTCTCCCTCTACGATTTTTACCCTCCACGCTGTCCTCCAATGCTAAATTTGTGATCCCTTGATGCCTCAAAACATGTCCTACCAACCGATCCCTTCTTCTAGTCAAGTTGTGCCACAAAATTCTCTTCTCCCCAATCCTATTCAATACCTCCTCATTAGTTACGTGATCTACTCACCTTATCTTCAGCATTCTTCTGTAGCACCACAATTCGAAAGCTTCTATTCTCTTCTTGTCCAAACTAGTTATCGTCCATGTTTCACTTCCATACATGGCTACACTCCATACCAATACTTTCAGAAACGACTTCCTCACACTTAAATCTATACTGGATGTTAACAAATTTCTCTTCTTCAGAAACGATTTCCTTGCCATTGCCAGTCTACATTTTATATCCTCTCTACTTCGACCATCATCAGTTATTTTACTCCCCAAATAGCAGAACTCCTTTACTACTTTAAGTGTCTCATTTCCTAATCTAATTCCCTCAGCATCACCTGATTTAATTTGACTACATTCCATTATCCTCGTTTTGCTTCTGTTGATGTTCATCTTATATCCTCCTTTCAAGACGCTGTCCATTCCGTTCAACTGCTCTTCCAAGTCCTTTGCTGTCTCTGACAGAATTACAATGTCATCGGCGAACCTCAAAGTTTCTACTTCTTCTCCATGAATTTTAATACCTACTCCGAATTTTTCTTTTGTTTCCTTTACTGCTTGCTCAATATACAGATTGAATAACATCGGGGAGAGGCTACAACCCTGTCTCGCTCCTTTCCCAACCACTGCTTCCCTTTCATGCCCCTCAACTCTTATAACTGCCATCTGGTTTCTGTACAAATTGTAAATAGCCTTTCGCTCCCTGTATTATACCCCTGCCACCTTCAGAATTTGAAAGAGAGTATTCCAGTTAACATTGTCAAAAGCTTTCTCTAAGTCTACAAATGCTAGAAACGTAGGTTTGCCTTTTGTTAATCTTTCTTCTAAGATAAGTCGTAAGGTTAGTATTGCCTCACGTGTTCCAACATTTCAACGGAATCCAAACTGATCTTCCCCGGGGTCCGCTTCTACCAGTTTTTTCCATTCGTCTGTAAAGAATTCGCGTTAGTATTTTGCAGCTGTGACTTATTGAAGATAGTTCGGTAATTTTCACATCTGTCAACACCTGCTTTCTTTGGGATTGGAATTATTATATTCTTCTTGAAGTCTGAGGGTATTTCGCCTGCCTCTTGCTCACCAGATGGTAGAGTTTTGTCATGACTGGCTCTCCCAAGGCCATCAGTAGTTCTAATGGAATGTTGTCTACTCTGGGGGCCTTGTTTCGACTCAGGTCTTTCAGTGCTCTGTCAAACTCTTCACGCAGTATCTTATCTCCCATTTCGTCTTCATCTACATCCTCTTCCATTTCCATAATATTGTCCTCAAGTACATCGCCCTTGTATAAACCCTCTATATACTCCTTCCACCTTTCTGGGCCGGCCGAAGTGGCCGTGCGGTTAAAGGCGCTGCAGTCTGGAACCGCAAGACCGCTACGGTCGCAGGTTCGAATCCTGCCTCGGGCATGGATGTTTGTGATGTCCTTAGGTTAGTTAGGTTTAACTAGTTCTAAGTTCTAGGGGACTAATGACCTCAGCAGTTGAGTCCCATAGTGCTCAGAGCCATTTGAACCATTTGAACCACCTTTCTGCCTTCCCTTCTTTGCTTAGAACTGGGTTGCCATCTGAGCTCTTGATATTCATACAAGTGGTTCTCTTCTCTCCTAAGGTCTCTTTAATTTTCCTGTAGGCAGTATCTATCTTACCTCTAGTGAGACAAGCCTCTACATCCTTACATTTGTCCTCTAGCCATCCCTGCTTAGCCATTTTGCACTTCCTGTCGATCTCATTTTTGAGACGTTTGTATTCCTTTTTGCCTGCTTCATTTACTGCATTTTTATATTTTCTCCTTTCATCAATTAAATTCAATATTTCTTCTGTTACCCAAGGATTTCTATTAGCCCTCGTCTTTTTACCTACTTGATCGTCTGCTGCCTTCACTACTTCATCCCTCAGAGCTATCCATTCTTCTTCTACTGTATTTCCTTCCCCCATTCCTGTCAATTGTTCCCTTATGCTCTCCCTGAAACACTCTACAACCTCTGGTTCTTTCAGTTTATCCAGGTCCTATCTCCTTAAATTCCCACCTTTTTGCAGTTTCTTCAGTTTCAATCTGCAGTTCATAACCAATAGATTGTGGTCAGAATCCACATCTGCCCCTGGAAATGTCTTACAATTTAAAACCTGGTTCCTAAATCTCTGTCTTACCATTATATAATCTATCTGATACCTTTTAGTATCTCCAGGATTCTTCCAGGTATACAACCTTCTTTTATGATTCTTGAACCAGGTGTTAGCTATGATTAAGTTATGCTCTGTGCAAAATTCTACGAGGCGGCTTCCTCTTTCATTTCTTGCCCCCAATCCATATTCACCTACTATGTTCCCTTCTCTCCCTTTTCCTACTGACGAATTCCAGTCACCCATGACTATTAAATTTTCGTCTCCCTTCACTACCTGAATAATTTCTTTTATCTCGTCATACATTTCATCTATTTCTTCATCATCTGCAGAGCTAGTTGGCATATAAACTTGTACTACTGTAGCAGGCATGGGCTTTGTGTCTATCTTGGCCACAATAGTGCGTTCACTATGCTGTTTGTAGTAGCTAACCCACACTCCTATTTTTTTATTCATTATTAAACCTACTCCTGCATTACCCCTATTTGATTTTGTATTTATAACCCTGTAATCACCTGACCAAAAGTCTTGTTCCTCCTGCCACCGAACTTCACTAATTCCCACTATATCTAACTTTAACCTATCCATTTCCCTTTTTAAATTTTCTAACCTACCTGCCCGATTAAGGGATCTGACATTCCACGCTCCGATCCGTAGAACGCCAGTTTTCTTTCTCCTGATAACGACGTCCTCTTGAGTAGTCCCCGCCCGGAAATCCGAATGGGGGACTATTTTACCTCCGGAATATTTTACCCAAGAGGACGCCATCATCATTTAATCATACAGTAAAGCTGCATGTCCTCGGGAAAAATTACGGCTGTAGTTTCCCCTTGCTTTCAGCCGTTCGCAGTACCAGCACAGCAAGGTCGTTTTGGTTAATGTTACAAGGCCAGATCAGTCAATCATCCAGACTGTTGCCCCTGCAACTACTGAAAAGGCTGCTGCCCCTCTTCAGGAACCACATGTTTGTCTGGCCTCTCAACAGATACCCCTCCGTTGTGGTTGCACCTACGGTACGGCCATCTGTATCGCTGAGGCACGCAAGCCTCCCCACCAACGGCAAGGTCCATGGTTCATGGGGGGCAGAATAAGGTGTGAGGAGAAAATATTTCGCCGAAACAATTCGTGACTGTGAACCACCGAACTTTGCAGAAATATGAAAGAAAATTAAATACGTATGGTCATGAAGTAGTGAGACATAGGTTCTGTACTAAATAATTAGTTCATACACAAGTCCATTTAAATTTGAATTTATGGCAGTCAATAGAAAACGAACTTACATCCTTCGACATTTCTAGATACACGTCGCACAACATAGCTTCTCACATAAATCTACTGCTATGCAGTATGGCTCTTTCACGTTACACTAAAGTAATGTTTTTTAAACAATAATAATACGGTGGCAAGACATGCGTGTCCGACACAAATTACAACAGACAGAAGAGTGAGTAACTGTTCATTGAGAATGTCTCGTACATCAAAAGAATGTGTTCAAATATGTTACAACAGACAGAAGAGTGAGTAACTGTTCATTGAGAATGTCTCGTACATCAAAAGAATGTGTTAAAATACGTTCTTTTATCCGCCTATCGCGCAGCGGCTTTGAAGGTCAACAGCTCACAGCATCGCTGACGGCGCCTCCACAATAAACACGTCACGTCACAGGACGTTTTTTTTCCATTCTCGCAAGATTATTTGCTAACTGTAGTTGTTGCCGAGCGACTGCTCGGTTAGTGAATGATTTAAAATGGTAGGGCAATCACATAATGCTACTATGTGAAGAGGGTATAAAATACAGATTGGCAATAACAAGAAAAAATTTTCTGGGAAAGAGAAACTTGAAAGTAGCGAATACAGATTTAAGTGTTAGAAACTATTTGCGGGAAGTATTTGCCTGAAGTGTAATCATTGGCAGTGAAACCTGGTCAGTCTAGGCCAGAGGAGAACAGAAGCTATTGAAATGTTATGGTACAGAAGAATGCCAAATGTCGGATGGTTAAACCAAGAAACTAACTAAGAACTGTATCCAACTGGGGATGCAAGGAGTTATTGTAAACATGGTTAACGGAAAGGATAGATTGATAGGATCCTTCCTGAGATATCACGGAATAGGTTATTCGATAATAGAGGTGTGTGTGTGTGTGTGTGTGTGTGTGTGTGTGTGTGTGGAGGGGTTGATGTAGTTGTGACAGCCAAAGGTTGACTGCAACAAGCAGCTTCAATTGAAAGCAGGTTGGAGTAGTTAATGCAGAGGTGAAGAGGTACTCACAGGATATGCTAGCATGGACAAGTTGCGTCAAAACATTCTTCGGAACGAAAATGCGACAAATAATTTAGTAACGAACTAGTTTTATAACTGAGAGTCGCGATCCCAGACATTTTCTTACGATCAATGCGCCTCCCAAAATTGTCATAGAGACAACATTAAACATTGTAAAGTATGGAAACAAAATTATTCGTACCATTTTTACCTTTTCTGAAATTACAACACTGCAGTTTTATGCATTGTATTTGCGAGAGTTAATGAAGCGTAGAATCTACGGAATGAAGCTTTCGATTGGTATCAGTATATGATGACTGCGGACCTTACTAACATGCATTTATTTCATAACTTGTTGAGTTTAACGTAAGTCCGTAGACTTTCAGGGCCAATGTCGGTTCAATAAAACCATTTTAGGTATTAGGCCGCGTCATTATTGTGTTTCATAATGTCGTGGCCTAGTTCCAAAAATTATTTAATTCACAGTGAACGCTTTCTTTCTTGCCTAGACTCTCCAAGTTATTTTTCTTTTTGCCTGTCTTCTTTCCTTAACATGAACGTGGTTCTCCCATTCTTCTTCATAGAAAATTTTGAAAAAGCTTACGTGGAGTATGCATACGTTCGATTTAAAAATGCAGTTACGGAGATGCACGCAAGAGACCGTAAGGAAACTGTTCGCTTTGTGTATACAGTTTGTGGTCATATTTTTAATTCCATATTCTATGAGCAAGAAATTTTATTTTGCAGTGGAGGAAAACGCTCGAAACTGAGTAGAACAATAATACGCACAGTGTGCGTAAATGAGAAAGTACAAATATAAAACAAAGAGAATTATGTAATCAATGTTGTATCATTTGTACCGATGTTTAAACAGCTGGCTGGGAGGAATATTACAGGTTAGATCCTCTAACCCCATTTTTAGTTTGTGGAAAACTACAGTGGTGTAATGGTTTGGTTCCACTTTCTATTACCGAGCGCGATGGCGCAGTGGTTAGCACACCGGACCCTCATTCGGCAGGACGACGGTTCAAACCCGAGTCCGACTATCCTCATTTAGGTTCCCATAAATCGATTCAGGCAAATGCTGGGATAGTTCCTTTGAAAGGGCGCGGCCGATTTCCTTCCACATCCTTCCCTAAACTGATGGGACCGATCAGCTCGCTGTTTGGCCCCCTACACCGAATCAACCAACCAGCCATTTTCTACTTTAGAAGTCGCCGTTTAGACGACTATACGATATAATAGGTGATGAAGAAGCATGTCTTGTGCTGACTAGATTATCAGTGACATATTCCAGGAAACGGAACACAAATAAAACTGTTTTATTTAATGTTTCAGCCTGAGCTCACACAATATATTTTCTTAAGGTATTCCACTACCGATTTCGAAGCTTTAGGTGCCATCAAATAATCACGGGAATATAAATGTGTGGCGATCGGGCCAGTCATTAGGAATCACACCCTCGTCAAACAAACGCGATACACCGCTGCAGTCAGCTGATGTCCAGTTTCCGTGTCGCTTGACCCACTGCAGAGGTGGAGCATTACCTGCCGCTGCAAACAAAGGTCTTTCACGAGGTACCTAATTCAGAATGTCCACTGCACATAGTTCATGCTCGAATGTTTCCTCAAAAAGTTATTCGAATGGACTTGCATTCGTGGGCAGCAGCAATTCCCGTCGGGTTGTAAGGCTATTGCTGTTGTTAAGGTATGAAACCCATCTCTGGTCCTTGTCGGTTATGATGTTTGACGACCACTGTCCTTACGCCATGTTACGTGGCTGTGAGTGGTAAACCATTTCTTGTAAATAAGTCTGAGATTCTGCATTGATATATTGAAAGACGTACGTTTATTTGAGTTTCATTAGAGCATATCCTGCCAACTAGGTGAGACATTTTATCAGTTTATACAACATCTTTTCAAATTCTACTTGAACCAATGTATTTAGGAAGTGATTTATGGGGTACGTGTTTTATTTAATCGTAACTTTCCCTGAACGATCAGCAGCCTCAGTTTCACGAACACTCCCTGTCTTGAATGAAATCCATTGTGTTGGTTTGGCTGTGGCTAACGTGAATTCTCTCCTCTCTCCGAGCTTAGAAACAGAGGGCTGAACCGTTGTAAGTGTGTAGGTACATGATGCAGGACCCCCAGGATACCGCGAAGTTAACATTTATTTTTAAAGAAATTGGGACACCGATCGATCATAAGCATTGGCAAATACGTTAATTGTGAATGCGCGGTGGGGCGCAGACAAACGAAGGGGCTTTCATTCAATTGTTTTAGACAGTCCCAGTCAGGCTCTCTCGTATGTTTTTGTTATGCTGTACTGCTCGGAGTATGACGAGCTACGAGTCTTTTGTATCATATGTGTTTCCGAATAAGAGAAGACTTAATAATAGTGTTACGCATTTTTATTAAAGTGAAATAGAACGAAGTCAAGAAAGATTCCTTTATATTTTGCATCATCTTGAGAGTGACTGGTGTGTCCTGGAGTCGGCTGCCTGGCTCTACAATTGAAATGGAGGAAAAGAAGTCCACAGTCATATTTTCAAAAAATTAACAGAAGGAGAAGTTTTCAGAAGACGATATATATATATATATATATATATATATATATATATATATATATATATATATAACGATAGTAAAAGAAACGATGCAAGGTAAAGTGAATGAACAATAGCACAATTTTGTACATGCAGAACATTTCATAATAATGCAATCGTACTAACATTCTCTCTTCATTGCAAGCGGGAGGACAGTTACCAATCAATTTCTTTCATTCCTTCATTTAATTTTTTTATTATATTGCAGAAGCCACAGAACAATAGCAGGGCGTGGGACTGAAGAACGCCGGCTGGGGTGGCTAGCGGTTCTAGGTGCTATTTTTTTTTTAAGTGAAGAATAAGGAGAGCAACGGTGGCAGAGGACCACAGCCTCCTCTGTCTTGGTATACGTGACTGCGAGCACGTAGGTGAAACGATCTTTCCCGACGAATTCGTGCACGAGTGTTTCCCTTGGTCGCTGGAAGTTCGCGGTAGAAGCTTCGAGATCTTTCTAGAAAATGTATCTGTTAAAACGGACGAACGAGAAATGAGTGGTGCGCGCTTTTGACGCGAGCCGATCGGGCCCTTGTGTTGCGCCCGGAAGGAAGGCCTCTGATTGGCAGGAATGTGCGTCAGAAAGTGCGTCCTCTCGGAGGTTGTTGAGGAGCCAACAGTACGCAGTTGAGGACAGGACGAGCTGCAGTCTGGACGCGTCGGAGATGTTGCTGGCCGATGGGGACACGCTGAGGGGTTGAACTACGAGCCATTGCTGCTGAGACGCAGTGCATTTACTCGCTGCCCTATTGCTATTTAGGTCGCGAACACAGCTTGCTAGCAGCCACAACTCTGTGTACCAAACTCTTTCCGAATTGCTGAAATCTTTGTCATGTGAGTCGTAATCTACACTGACACCGCCCTGTTTCAGGGTGACCAGTGTGTGCAAAAAATGGTTCAAATGGCTCTGAGCACTATGGGACTTAACTCCTGAGGTCATCAGTCCCCTAGAACTTAGAACTATTTAAACCTAACTAACATAAGGACAACACACACATCCATGCCCGAGGTAGGATTCGAACCTAGCGACCGTAGCGGTCGCGCGGTTCCAGACTGTAGCGCCAGTGTGTGCACCCTCTCGTTTCAAATATTGTAACTAACACCAACTTTTCTCTCCCTCTGCACGTGTTCCACGTAAATCGGTTATCGAAATTGTTAGTTTATCAGCACCGCAAATATCTGTGAATGAGTAATAGCAAGTTTCTCTCTTGTTCTTTGTCCTCAGCAACTCTTGTTTCTGTTGTAGTATGTTGGACCACACACAAGCTTATAAAATAGTTTCCCTTGTTCCCCCCGCCACCCCTCCCCCATGCTGATCACTTTGTCTGCAAAGTTATTTTCATGTCATCATTACTTAAGGGACAGTAACATTTGGGAACATTGTCTGATACGCAATTCAAATTTCCTTCATGAAAAAGTAACTATTAGCAGATTCAACTGTTTGAATTTATTCCTTTACTTCAAGCATCCAAGGTAATTTTGAGACGGATCAGACAACAGATTAAGAAATATGCACATCAAAAAAAAGTTTTGCATCGCCCCGGTTCCCAAACCTCTAGAAGACAGACGTTATCTGTGGATATTCTATCACAGACACTGTTGACTGTTCAGAGATGTCACTAAGATGTAAACAGCCATGCATAAACAGCGCCTATTAGACGGAGGGGTCGGACAGCCGATCAGTCCGTCATTCCACCAGGAAGGAGGTACACGGCTCGTGTTGTCTGTAGTTCAACCATGCCTAGACTTTCAATACTGCGGTCTGATCGCGTCCGCATTGTTACTTTGTGCCAGGAAGCGCTCTCAACAAGGAAAGCGTCCAGGAGTCCCGGAGTGAACCAAGCGATGTTGTTCGGACTTGGAGGAGATACAGAGAGACAGGAATTGTCAATGACATGCCCCGCTCAGGCCGCCCAAGGGCTACTGCTGCAGTGGATGACCGCTACCTACGGATCATGGCTCGGAGGAACCCTGGCAGCAACGCCACCACGTTGAATAATGCTTTTCGTGCAGCCACAGGATGTCGTGTTACGACTCAAACTGTGCGCAATAGGCTGCATGATGAGCAACTTCACTGCCGACGTCCATGGCGAGGTCCACCTTTGCAACCACGACACCATGCAGCGCGGTACAGATGGGACCAACAACTTGCCGAATGGACCGCTCGAGTTTGGCATGACGTTCTCTTCAACGATCAGTGTCGCATATGACTTCAACCAGACAATCGTCGGAGACGTGTTTGGAGCCTGAACGACTTAGACGCACTGTCCAGTGAATGCAACAAAGTGGAGGTTCCCTGATGTTTTGGGGTGGAATTACGTGGGGCCGACGCACGCCGCTGGTGACCATGGAAGGGGCCGTAACGGCTGTACGATACGTGAATACCATCCTACGACCGACAGTGTAACCATATCGGCACCATGTTGGTGAGGCATTCGTCTTCATGGACGACAATTCGCGCCACCATCGTGCACATCTTGTGAATCACTTCCTTCAGGATAACGACATCGTTCGACTAGAGTGGCCATCATGTTCTCCATACATGAAAAAGTTTGAAATGGGCTGTTTGTGGACGACGTGACCAACCAACCACTCTGAGGGATCTACGCCGAATCGCCGTTGAGGAATGGGAGAATTTGGACCAACAGTGCCTTGATGAACTTGTGGATAGTATGCCACGAATACAGGCATGCATCAGTGCTAGAGGCGTGCTACTGGGTATTAGAGGTACCGGAGTCTACAGCAATCTGGACCACCACCTCTGAAGGTCTCACTGTATGGTGATACAACATGCAATGTGTGGTTTTCATGAGCAATAGAAAGGGCGGAAATGATGTTTATGTTGATCTCTATTTCAATTTTCTGTACAGGTTCCCGAACTCTCGGAACCGAGGTGATAGAAAACTTTTTTTGATATTTGTGTACGAGGTACGACTAAACATTGCGTCCATGGCTGTAAGGTCGTACTGTGCTGCTTGTGTCCGTTGCAGTGCAGAAACTTAACCTACTTTAATTAAACACGATGTGGCCATTGCACTTATCGTGTATGACACTATCATCAGTGGATGTGTTGAAAGAAAGAATAGAAATTGGTGATTAATTGTGATACTGTCACATTTTTTGCTTATTTTCAAACAAAAATACAGGTTAAGGTCACTAATTTATCAGCAGATCACACCATGCTTCCAAACATCAAATCACAGCAAGCAGCTCATACCAACAAACGGGGCAATATCCAGGGTGTCATCATCGGCACACCCAGACACCATGGCTCCTTTCCGCTGCTGTACCAAGTGTGCACGTTGTCCCACCGGACCGTTCTCATTCAGCACTGCCGAGTCGTCCCACTTCACTGGCAGGATTTGGGTCAGCGATCACGCGTCCTGCTGGTACCAGTTCTGCACAACCCACAGGGCTCCAGCGAGACTACTGCGTTCTTTTACTGAGGCGACTAATATATTACGCGGAGATGTTACCCCTGAACAGGCAAGAAAACACTCTCAGAATGTAAATATATCTGTTCTGTCATTGATACAACTGAAGGATACAGTCTACTGCACGACGGCACAAAGCTTGTAACTATTAAAATCAGAAATATACAATTATAAACATACACTATATAAAATTCATGGTATGATATTCCCTTCTTAAAGTGAAAACTGGCAGACGTTCAGCAGAAGCAGTTTATACGGTGTCACCTACTGACGGGATAAGCGAGTGACAATCTGGTCGCCTACTCCAAATAGCCTTATCGGAAGTATCGATCAAAGAAGCTACTACCACTGAACTAGGCGACCCTGCAGAAAGTGGAATAACAACAAATAAAATAACAAAAAAAAACAGGGAGAAGAGACGTCACAACTCAGAAAGTACTTCGAGAAACTTTTTGTTATGGTAATCAGTTTGTTCATTTAACAGTTGCTTATTTTAAAATTGATATCCACTGACGGGAAAAAATGGAAACACCAAGAAGGAGTTGTGTTTGAGAAACGGAAGTTGGCAGTAGTCTTTCTATACTTCGAAGATGATGTCTATTCCAATTTCGCGTCAGTGGCACAAGAGTCATGCTAGTAGCGCCACTATGTGAATGTAAATAAAGTTGGCTTTAAATACACGCCGTAACGGTCGTGGGCGTTAGTTACCGATGAGACTGGATGTAGTAAGTAGATTGTAATACTATTATCGATATGACCTACAACTGTCTTATTTATTCTTTGAATGTTTATACTTAATGTGCCTTCTGTGTAGCCATGCTCTCGAATGTTGCATTTCGTTTAGTCATCATTTATGATAATTTATGTAATTGTAACCAACCTATGGATGTAACTTCAAAAGTAATACGCTGTAAAAGAATGGAAGTATTAAAAATTTTACTTGTAATAATGGTTCATGCGTGGGGAAAGTAGGTGTGTAATCATGTGGAACATGGACAGAATCCTCTTTGCAACGAAACTTTGCGGGAATAGAAAAGGTGGAACTGGCGGTCGAACTGCAGGGTTTCCTTGTGGCAAATAAACTTAACGAGACAAAAAGAACAGCAAGATTATATAACACAGCCTTGGATATGGAAGTAATTTGGTTTGTTGTTCATAGCATGTAAGAATTTTCAGAGCTAGTTACACAGCAAGAGCCACAGATACTTTTGCAGTCTTTTTGGAATAACCGCAGCAGATCGACACTGCCGCGACCTTCATCATAAAATTATCAGCTGAGTTCTGTATAACTGCCGGCCGGGGTTGCCGAGCGGTTCTAGGCGCTACAGTCTGGAACCGCGCGACCGCTACGGTCACAGGTTCGAATCCTGCCTCGGGCATGGATGTGTGTGATGTCCTTAGGTTAGTTAGGTTTAAATACACTCCTGGAAATGGAAAAAAGAACACATTGACACCGGTGTGTCAGACCCACCATACTTGCTCCGGACACTGCGAGAGGGCTGTACAAGCAATGATCACACGCACGGCACAGCGGACACACCAGGAACCGCGGTGTTGGCCGTCGAATGGCGCTAGCTGCGCAGCATTTGTGCACCGCCGCCGTCAGTGTCAGCCAGTTTGCCGTGGCATACGGAGCTCCATCGCAGTCTTTAACACTGGTAGCATGCCGCGACAGCGTGGACGTGAACCGTATGTGCAGTTGACGGACTTTGAGCGAGGGCGTATTGTGGGCATGCGGGAGGCCGGGTGGACGTACCGCCGAATTGCTCAACACGTGGGGCGTGAGGTCTCCACAGTACATCGATGTTGTCGCCAGTGGTCAGCGGAAGGTGCACGTGCCCGTCGACCTGGGACCGGACCGCAGCGACGCACGGATGCACGCCAAGACCGTAGGATCCTACGCAGTGCCGTAGGGGACCGCACCGCCACTTCCCAGCAAATTAGGGACACTGTTGCTCCTGGGGTATCGGCGAGGACCATTCGTAACCGTCTCCATGAAGCTGGGCTACGGTCCCGCACACCGTTAGGCCGTCTTCCGCTCACGCCCCAACATCGTGCAGCCCGCCTCCAGTGGTGTCGCGACAGGCGTGAATGGAGGGACGAATGGAGACGTGTCGTCTTCAACGATGAGAGTCGCTTCTGCCTTGGTGCCAATGATGGTCGTATGCGTGTTTGGCGCCGTGCAGGTGAGCGCCACAATCAGGACTGCATACGACCGAGGCACACAGGGCCAACACCCGGCATCATGGTGTGGGGAGCGATCTCCTACACTGGCCGTACACCACTGGTGATCGTCGAGGGGACACTGAATAGTGCACGGTACATCCAAACCGTCATCGAACCCATCGTTCTACCATTCCTAGACCGGCAAGGGAACTTGCTGTTCCAACAGGACAATGCACGTCCGCATGTATCCCGTGCCACCCAACGTGCTCTAGAAGGTGTAAGTCAACTACCCTGGCCAGCAAGATCTCCGGATCTGTCCCCCATTGAGCATGTTTGGGACTGGATGAAGCGTCGTCTCACGCGGTCTGCACGTCCAGCACGAACGCTGGTCCAACTGAGGCGCCAGGTGGAAATGGCATGGCAAGCCGTTCCACAGGACTACATCCAGCATCTCTACGATCGTCTCCATGGGAGAATAGCAGCCTGCATTGCTGCGAAAGGTGGATATCCACTGTACTAGTGCCGACATTGTGCATGCTGTGTTGCCTGTGTCTATGTGCCTGTGGTTCTGTCAGTGTGATCATGTGATGTATCTGACCCCAGGAATGTGTCAATAAAGTTTCCCCTTCCTGGGACAATGAATTTACGGTGTTCTTATTTCAATTTCCAGGAGTGTAGTTCTAAGTTCTAGGGGACTTATGACCTCAGTTTTTGAGTCCCATAGTGCTCAGAGCCATTTGAACCAATAAGTGTTATTGAGAACCAGTTGTCTGCGTATATATATTAATACTCCTTCCTTGTCGTTCATGTCAAACCACTGAAGCGCGCTACTGCCTTATATGTTATCAGTCAAAGAGAATTCCAGTGTAAGTGAACTCCGTCTTAATAGTTTTTGAAAATGGCTCTAAGCACTATGGGACTTAACATCCTAGGCCATCAGTCCCCTAGACTTAGAACTACTTAAACCTAACTAACCTAAGGACATCACACACATCCATGCCCGAGGCAGGATTCGCACCTGCGACCGTAGCAGTCGCGCGGTTCCGGACTGAAGCGCCTAGAACCGCACGGCCACAGCGACCTGGCTAGGTTCGTAAGAGATCGGTATAGTCCATACCAACCTGTAACATAGATGTTCCAGGAACGACATTGGTGTCCAAAATTAAAGCAACAAATCGCTATTTCCCCGTCGTATATCTAATTCGTTATATAATCATACTAACTGTCAAATCGTGTTCCGCACAGAAGATGAAACTCCAGTCAACGGACAACCATGCCAACGATGACGTCACGACATCTGTGAAACGAGGTAATGTTTGCCGCATAGCCTTGTATCTCCAATCGCTGTGTACAGTCACAGACGGTGCAGAATGCACAGAGAAGGGGCCTACAAGACTCTCTGCTGTGGAAGGCCGTAGAAAGAAAGGAACCAGCACATGACAAACATTTGGTCCCATGGTTTAATGTGAATCGTTCTTTTGTTTCTCGGATGCGGTGACAGTTTATAGAGACCGAAACTGTGTCCCCGAGACCAAAGCAGGCCGACTACGCATGAGTTCAGAAGAGTGAACCACTACTTGGCTGTAAAGGCACGACTCCCTGCCTTAGTAATGCACGGCAACTGGCATGTAAGATCGCAGCATCCACTGGACCTGTTGTATCGAGACTAATGGTATACAAACCGTTTCAGCAGAGGGCCTTTTTTGTCGGAGGCCTGCTGTATGTGTACCCCTGACGCGTCTTCACAGAAGGGAACGTCTAGAATGGAGTCATCAACATGCCCACCTGGACGATCGAACAGTGCCCCAATTTTGTATTCGCAGATGAGTCCCAATTTAGCCAGGAGAGTGGCATGCTCGACCTCAAAGAGCGCAGGTAGTTGATGTTTTCTTGGAAACGGAAGGATTTGGACATATGGTGTGACCTGCTCGCTCTGCCGGTTTGAATCCCATACAGCATGTCTGGGACGCACTAGGGAGACGGCTTGTATCACGTCAGCATCAACCAGCCATCTCCAAGATGGCCCAGACACAATAAGCATCACAAATGCGCGGACTATCACTGCACGCTCCCCGGGCGACTGACATTGCCACCTGTCTACAGTCCTTGTGATGTCGTCAGTCATACGACCACACCGCCGCATGAGAGATCGATCCGCCGGATGCGAATCTCTCGATAAACGGAACAGAACAACGGCTGTGCTAGCCAAAGAGTACACAGCCAGTCGCAGTACTTCTGCTCGCCGCGAGGCCACTTCATGTGCAGCAGGAGAGTAGTGCAGTTGTGTCGGTCTACAGTTCGTGGCCGCGCTCAGTGGTCAGCCAGCGCCGATGTTAGTCCATTGCTGACATCAAGTCTTTGTAGCCAAGTGCCAAGTTAGTCTTCAAATTCACCGGATTCGACATTCAAGATTACTAGAGATTAATTCGTCACTGCAAGACTTGTGACTTGTAAAATATGTCAGTCTACAGACTGTTAATTTAGTCGCGACTTCTATAATTGTCAACCAACAGATCATGGACTACAACAAAGTTAAGTAATAAATACTTCCTTATTTTGTACTCCTGCTAATTAATTGTGTTTTCCTGTTGTAGCTACCAAGCAGTCTTGGCACAGTAGAACCCACGTTTCCATCTCCTTGGCTATCCCGTATTTGCTACCTCATGTTTTGACAGACTCGGTTATGGTCGAAGATCGAGAGCCATCAGTCCGTGTCCACGTCCTCCACGTTCGCTGATTTTTCGATTTCCGCTGGAGGTCGAAAGTAAATGTGCGTCCGCACTGGAGGTGTGCATCAAGGTGAATCAGTTATACGAATGTCTGGTGTCTGTTCTTTCCGAAAGAAAATTCGAGTTTAATACTATGACATACTCATACACTGCAGAAGTACACCAGCGAAGCAATAAAAAGGAAATGACAAAAGACTCAGTTTACGTTATCGAGTCTTCGAAATGTCCATCTTCGCAAGCACAGTGAAAACCAAACTCGTGTGTCTCAGAGCGAAATACCTATTCACTACTGGAGGGGGTTTAAGTGGAACTAGGGTATTACAAAGTTTATGAAACTCCTAGTGCAGAGGTGATTCGCCTTACAGACTATCTCCTGTGGAATGCACGTGCTTATGTAGTTTGTATAATATGAATCATTCCGAATCTTACTTAAATGCAAATATTCGGACCTCCGTAAACACAAAAGAGAGATTTTCTCTGATCAATCGGTGAAAGTTGATCTGTGGCGTGTGGTGGCTGCGCCGCTGCATTGGCCGTCAGTCTGCCGCACAAGTTCTTTCCCAGAAGTGCTGAAACACTGCGTACTATGAAATAATATTCGTAGTGTAGTTAAATGTACCAAATATTTATGACTCCTGGTCCAGTTAAATGGGGGATTCATTCATTGTGCGCACACCATGAAATTACATAACCATATGAGAGCAAAATGTCGCGCTGCTGCTACGGTCGCAGGTTCGTATGCTGCCTCGGGCATGGACGTGTGTGATGTCCTTAGGTTAGTTAGGTTTAAGTAGTTCTAAGTTCTAGGGGACTGATGACCTCAGATAGTGCCATAGTGGTTAGAGCCATTTGAACCATTTGAACAGCAAAATCAACAAGGGAGATTTGAAAAGACCGGGTACACCGAGAACGGTTGTTAATAACTCGCTCTACTAGAGCACCATGCCTCTTATAGAATATGCAGACGTAAATTGAACCTCGTCAATCAAATCGGAATTCAAACTGAGCACAAAAGATACAAATCGCTATGCAGTATATAAAAAATTGTTGATATCAAAGAAACGAACTAACTTGCTACTGAATGAGAGGGACTTCTAGGATCTACACATTCCAGTCACATTCACGTGACCACCGCCTATGTTCGACGTCAACGTGCAACAACCACTCACAGACAACAGCCGCTCGGAGTGCCCGCGAGGTTTGAGGCGCCATGTCACGGATTGAGCGGCCGCTCCCGCCGGAGGTTCGAGTCCTCCCTCGGGCATGAGGGTGTGTGCGTTGTTCGTAGCATAAGTTAGTTTAAGTAGTTGTAAGTCTAGGGACCGATGACCTCAACAGTTTGATCCCTTGTGAATTCACACACATTTATCACAGACAACAGGTGAAAGCATTACCAGCGGAGGGTTCATAAAGCGTGTCGGGAGACGCGGAAAACAGTGGAGTCATTGTCGTATTGTGTAAACCGAGCGATTTATCTGACGTCGAAAAGGGCCCGATCATTGGCTTTGGGGGCCAATGGTGGAAGCATTTCGGAAATGTCTAAGTATGTAAACTGTTCGCGCGCAGCCGTGTTTTAAGTATACAGTGCATGCGAAAAACGCTCCATCTAAAACGGCTCCCAGGGAACTGTTATGCACTACGGGCCATGTGGCAGGGGTTTACGGGTGAACAGACGTACAGCCGTTGAGCACCTGACCGTCCAGATGAACCAAGGTGTCTTACGCGACTCCACAATGACTCCAAAAATGTTCAAATGTGTGTGAAATCTTATGGGACTTAACTGCTAAGGTCATCAGTCCCTAAGCTTACACAATACTTAACATAAATTACCCTAACGACAAACACACACATCCATGCCCGAGGGACGACTCGAACCTCCGCCGGGACCAAACGCACAGTCCATGACTGCAGCGCCTGAGACCGCTCGGCTAATCCCGCGCGGCCCACAATGGCTGTTCAGCGAAAGTTGCTGCATAGGAACCTCAGCAGCAGCCGCCTGGTTCGTGCACCCAGGCTAACTGCTGTTCATCTGGAACGAAGACTGGAATTTGCACGTCAGTCCGCAACCGGACGTCCACAGAGCGCCGACAGGTGACCTTTTCGGATGAATCACGTATTGTGCTCCATCGTCTGCGGCACGAAACGTCTGAAAGCAAACACCCTACAATCGGGAGGGGGTATTGCGGACTGGGGGACGTTTTAGTGGCATTTGCTGCGTGATCTCATCATTCAGGAAGGCACAAGTATGCACCTAGCCCACGTCCTCCCCTAGATGCAGTTTGTTTCTCCTCATCAAGATGGAATCTACCAGCAGGGCAATCCGTCGCACAGCTTACAGTGTACACGTGTGATTCGAAGAGCACTAGCATGAGCTCACCGTACTTCCCTGGGTACCGAACGCCACAGATTTAAACTCACTCGAAAATCTGTGGGACAACCTCGCTCAGGCTTTCCGCGCCATGGATCCTCAGCCGAGAAACGTAGCGTAGCTGGCCAAGGCATCGGAGTCGGAATGGCTCAGTATCCCTAGCGGTACCTTCCAGAACATCCCTGGACGTCTCTCGGCCTTTGGCAGGTGATCACATTACTAGGACTGGGCAGTGTAACAAGATCGTGTGACTGCAGTATCACCTATCAGTATCACACGCAACTCCAAAACATACACTGTGAAACTAACGTAAGTCCTGTTTTCAACCGGAACGCAAAGTAATGACAAGCGAAACATCATAAATCTAGTTTTACACGAATCCAGCCGATTACATTTCAGTGGGATGCTTAACCCAACAGCATATGCAGATCTCACCATTAGATATGTGGCACCATGATGCGGAACAGCAGCCTGCGACAATCCCCACTGATGTACGAGTACAAAATAAATGCCCAGTCTTTGGAAGCGGTAACATCAAAAATGGCTCTGAGCACTATGGGACTTAACATCTGTGGTTATCAGTCCCCTAGAACTTAGAACTACTTAAACCTAACTAACCTAAGGACATCACACACATCCATGCCCGAGGCAGGATTCGAACCTGCGAGCGTAGCAGTCGCGCAGTTCCGGACTGCGCGCCTAGAACCGCTAGACCACCGCGGCCGGCAGCGGTAACATCCGTCAAGTTCAAAATGGCTCTGAGCACTATGGGACTTAACATCTGTGGTCATCAGTCCCCTAGAACCTAGAACTACTTAAACCTAACTAACCTAAGGACATCACACACATCCATGCCCGAGGCAGAATTCGAACCTGCAACCGTAGCATCCGTCAAGTATCTGGGTGTGACTATTCGAAATGATCTCAAATGGAATGATCAGATTACACAAGTAACTCGCAAGGCGAACTATAGATTGCGGTTTATTAGTAGAATTCTGAACCGATGCAGTCCTTCAACAAAGGAAATTGCTTACAATACGTCAGTTCGTCCAGTCTTAGAGTATTGTTCGTCTTTATGGACCCCTTACCAGTTGGGTCTGATTCAAGAGATTGAGAAGGTCCAAAGAAGAGCAGCCAGATTCCTGACTACTACATTTAGCCATCGCGAGAGCGTTACAAATCTCACTGAAAGATTGAAGTGGGACACATTTGCAGATTGACGACGCGCTAAACAGAATGGGCTGCTCACTAAATTCGCTGAGGATGTAGAGCATGTATCATTACCACCAACTTTCAAATCGCGCAATGATCACAATTCAAAGATAAGGGAAATTAGAGCTCGTACTGACGCGTTCAGACAGTTTATTTTGCCTCGCACGATCCGCGAGTGGAACAGAGGGGGGAAATACGACTTTGGCGCGAATTGTGCCCTCCGCCACACACCGCTTTGTGGCTAACGGAGGTCCATTGATAGTGACCGGCCCAAATATATCACGAAATAAGCATCAAACGAAAAAACTACAAACAATGAAACTCGTCTAGCTTGAAGGGGGAAACCAGATGGCACTATAGTTGACCCGCTAGATAGCGATGCCGTACGTCAAAAGGATATAAACTGCGTTTTTTTTTTTTTTTTTTTTTTTTTTAGAGTAGGAACCCCCATGGTTTATTATACATTCGTGTAGTACGTAAAGAAATATGATGAATGTTTTTGTTGGAGCACTTTTTTCGCTTTGTGATAGATAGCGCTGTAATAGTCACAAACATATAAGTACGTGGTATCACGTAACATTGCGCCAGTGCGGACGGTATTTGCTTCGTGATACATTACCCGTATTAAAATGGACCGTTTACCAACTGCTGAAAAGGTTGATATCGTGTTGATGTGTGGCTATTGTGATCAAATTGCCCAACGGGCGTGTGCTATGTATGCTGCTCGGTATCCTGGACGACATCATCCAATTGTCGGGACCGTTCGCCGGATAGTTACATTATTTAAGGAAACAGGAAGTGTTCAGCCACATGTGAAACGTCAACAACGACCTGCAACAAATGATGATGCCCAACTAGACGTTTTAGCTGCTGTCGCGGCTAATCCGCACATCAGTAGCAGACAAATTGCGCGAGAATCGGGAATCTCAAAAACGTCGGTGTTGAGAATGCTACATCAACATCGATTGCACCCTTACCATATTTCTATGCAACAGGAATTGCATGGCGAAGACTTTGAACGTCGTGCACAGTTCTGCCACTCGGCACAAGACAAATTACGTGACGATGGCAGATTTTTTGCACGCGTTCTATTTAGCGACGAAGCGTGATTCACCAACAGCGGTAACTTAAACCGGCATAATACGCACTACTGCGCAACGGAAAATGCACGACGGCTGCGGCAAGTGGAACATCAGCGACCTAGGTGGGTTAATGTGTGGTGCGGCATTATGAGAGGAAGGATAATTGGCCCCCATTTTATCGATGACAATCTAAATGGTGCGATGTGTGTTGATTTCCTACGTAATGTTCTACCGATGTTAGTACAAGATGTTTCACTGCATGACAGAATGGTGATATACTTCCAACATGATGGATGTCCGGCACATAGCTCGCGTGCTGTTGAAGCGGTATTGAATAGCATATTTCATGACAGGTGGATTGGTCGTCGAAGCACCATACCACGACCCGCACGTTCACCGGAAAGTTGAAGGATATTTGCTATCGTGGTCTACCAACAACCCCTGACAACATGCGTCAGCGCATTGCCAATGCATGAGCGAACATTACGGAAGGCGAACTGCTCGCTCTTGAGAGTAATGTCGTTACACGTATTGCCAAATGCATTGAGGTTGACGGACGTCATTTTGAGCATTTATTGCATTAATGTGGTATTTACAGGTAATCACGCTGTAACAGCATGCGTTCTCAGAAATGATAAGTTCACAAAGATACATGTATCACATTGGAACAACCGAAATAAAATGTTCGAACGTACCTACGTTCTGTATTTTAATTTAAAAAACCTACCTGTTACCAAGTGTTCGTCTAAAATCGTGAGCCATGTGTTGGTGACTATTACAGCGCCATCTATCACAAAGCGAAAAAAGTGGTCCAACTAAAACATTCATATTTCTTTAAACGAATATGTAATAAAAAATGGGGGTTCCTATTTTTAAAAAACGCAGTTGATATCCGTTCGACCTATGGCAGCGCCACCTAGCGGGCCAACCATAGCGCCATCTGGTTTCCCCCGTCAGTCTAGACAAGTTTCGTTCTCTGGAGTTTTTTCGTTTGACGCTTATTTCGTGACATATTTGGCCCGGTCACGATCTGTGGACCGCCCTGCATATGTAGATGTAGACCGTGTGACCGAGTGGAACCGAGAACAGACAAGAAGTGGCCAAAATTGACAGGCAGTTGGATCAACTTGAACTGGGCCAACGCCACGCCACGCCAAAACACAGTACGAATTATCGCAAGTCGTCCTGCGAAACGTGTCACCTGCCCATCCAGGCCAAAGAGCAACCGTAGGTGATACACTGTCGATCGTTCCTCTTTGGATATGACACTATGGCGTCATGTTAACTCATCGACGAAAAGAGTCGAGGCGTAACCACGCGCGCTTGACGACGTCGGCCGTTGTCATGCGACCCTGGCCGGCGCCAGGCGCTCCGCCTGCAGGCAGTGGGCAGCTAGCGGCCAGCACCGGCCGCGTCTCCGTGCAGACGGCCACGGGCGCCGCCACCCACCGGCTGTCTCCGCCACATCACGCTTGACACCGACTGACTTGACTGGCAGCGCCCCCTCCAGCGCCCAGATTAGATTAGGTGTGCGCCTCGGCTCCAGACGGCCGTCACTCCATGTCCAGGACTCCAGACGGTGTCAGCCGCTGGCCTCTCCCCCCATCCCCCCACTAAACTCATCACCCCCGACAGCGAGGCTCCAGCCGCTTTACGGTACCTCCACGCGGTGACGATATCATGTTTATACACTGAAGCGCCAAAGAAACTGGCATAGGCATGCGTGTTCAAGTACAGAGATATGTAAACAGGCAGAAAACGGTGCTGCGGTCGACAACGTCTATTTAAGACAAGTGTCTGCTACAGTGTTTCAATGGCAGGTTATCAAGATTTAATATAATAATAATAATAATAGAATTCCACCCCATCCAAGTCCCATCAAAATATAAATCTTGTTCCATACTATCGCTGTCTATAATGTTGGTTCTGTGCTAAACTCTCCTCACGAGATGTTGCTGAGTTCCTGCGTGAACTGTTGAAGAGACAAGTCTTTACCATACTATGATGAATTTACTCCCTGCAGATCCAGAGCCACAATAAAATGCTTTAACGAAAAATTAAGGGGAAGGGCCTTTTAGAAATGACAAACTGGATACCCTGGAATTCTGTGCTCGTATGTAACTCAGCGATGTGGCTTATTGCCTACAACAATAACAACAACCAACAAAAATGTAATCATCCCAAGGAGACATCACGCAAATTCCGTGTAACGCGCCCTCCAGCATTGCTAATGGTCTCAAATAGGAGAGGAGATTCCTTCAAGTGTGACGTATCCAGTTGATTATTGAGCTACCTGGGGTGTTGACTGCTACGTTGTACAAACTATGCCAAACTGTTTTATTGGGGTTACGATCGGGTGGTTCAGCGGGCTAGTCGGGTGCGAAAGTGTGTCTCGAGTGTTCGGCCAATCGGAAACAATGGGCATGCGGATCTGTGAACACGGCTGTTTTCTGCTTGTAAGAATGAAGATGAAGAAGAAAGGACAACAGCTGTTCGCCGAGAATGTTGGTATAAACATCTCGGTCCCTGTTGACAGCAGCCTGAAAGAGTGGCCCCAACACATAGTCATTGAAGGATTGTCAATAAATCGCAGAATCACCTGCGGCCTGAATTAAATCCTACACGCACTGAGGGTTAAACGCCTCGCATCGCTGGAAAAGAAACAGATTCACGACGCTTCCGACCATACTGTCGTCTCTAGCCGCGTACTGTCTAGCTCCCGTGTTGTGTGCTCTCTGAAGACATTCGATTTAATGTGCCGCTCGCTGTGAGCAATGGTCTTTTGATATGCACCGGACTCCAAATGTAGGTTGAATGCAGTCAGCTCCCTTCGCAACAATAGCTCGGTAGCTGGTTGACACGGATCCGCCTTCACTGGCAGCAACAATTACTGTTGGGTTTCAATCCGATCGTCAATGGAAAGCCCTGACGTACCTCTCCGGTACATGTGCTTTAGCAGGAGGAGGAGATTAACGTCCCGTCGACAAAGAGGTCATTAGAGACGGAGCACAAATTCGGATTAGGGAAGGGTATCGGTCGTGCCCTTTCCAAGGAACCATCCCCGGTATTTGTCTGAAGCGGTTTAGGGAAATCACGGAAAACCTAAATCAGGATGGCCGGACGCGGGATTGAACCGCCGTCCTGCCGAATGCGAGTCCAGTGTGCTAACCACTGCGCCACCTCGCTCGGTGTGCGTTGAGATGGTTTTACTACTGCTGCCACTCCGCTATGCTTTACGGCGGCGATTGGTATTCCACGGTGCGGTATTCCATTGGTTGTAGACCCCTTCGACCATCCGCATCGATACACCAAACAATCGTGCAAATTCATTCACAGAGTGATCACAGAGACCTCCGAATAAGTTTTGTCGATAAAATATAGATATATCGATATTTTTCCAGTGACTATAGATATGTGTAGGCGATATTTTTTAACCAATATATCGACATCCAAATGACAATATCGAGTACCCATATTTTCATTTTGTATTACACATCAAAATAAAAGAAAGGTTATGCATCACCTCGGTTCCGAGAGTTCCGGAACCTTTACAGAAAATTGAAATCGAGATAAATATAAACACCTTTTCCGCTCTTTTTATTGCTCATGAAAACCACTATACAGCGAGACCTTCGGAGGTGATGGTCCAGATTGCTGTACACACCGGTACCTCTAATACCCAGTAGCGCAGCTTCTTGCATTGATGCATGCCTGTATTAGTCGTGGCATACTATCCACAAGTTCATCAAGGCACTGTTGGTCCAGATTGTCCAACTCCTCAACGGCGATTCGGTGTAGATCCCTCAGAGTGATTGGTGGGTCATGTCGTCAATCTATCCCAGGCATTTTCGATAGGGTTCATGCCTGAAGAACATGCCAAGTACTCTAGTCTAGCGATGTCGTTATCCTGAAGGAAGTCACTCACAAGATGTGCACGATAGGGACGCGAATTGGCGTCCATGAAGACGAATGCCTCGCCAACATGCTGCCGATATGGTTGCACTATCGGTCGGAGGATGGCGTTCACGTATCGTACAGCCGTTACGGCGCCTTCCATGACCACCAGCGGCGGGCGTATGTCGTCCCCACATAATGCCACCCCAAAACAACAGGGAACTCCACCTTGCTGAACTCTCTGGACAGTGTGTCTAATGCGTTCAGCCTGACCGGGTTGCCTCCAAACACGTCTCCGACGATTATCTGGCTCAAGGCATATGCGAAACTCATCGGTGAAGAGAACAGGATGCGAATCCTGAGCGGTCCATTCGTATGTTGCTGGGCCCATCTATACCGCGCTGCATGGTGTCCGGGTTGCAAAGATGGATCTCACCATGGACGTCGGGAGTGAAGTTGCGCATCATGCTGCCTATTGCGCACAGTTTGCGTCGTAAAACGACAACGTCCTGTGGCTGCACGAAAACCATTATTCAACATGGTGGCGTTGCTGTCAGGGTTCCTCCGAGCCACAATCCGTAGGTAGCGGTCATCCACTGCAGTGGTAGCCATTGGGCGGCCTGAGCGAGGCATGTCATCGACAGTTCCTGTCTCTCTGTATCTCCTCCATGTCCGAGGAACATCGCTTTGGCTCACTCCGAGACGCCTGGACACTTCCCTTGTTGCGGGCCCTTCCTGGCACAAAGTAACAATGCAGTCACGATCGAACCGCGGTATTGACCGTCTACGTATCGTTGAACTACAGACAACACGAACCGTGTACCTCCTTCCTGGTGAAATGACGGGAACTGATCGGCTGTCGGACCCCCTCCGCCTAATACGCGCTGCTCATGCATCGTTGTTAACATCTTTGGGCCAGTTTGGTGACATCTCTGTACAGTCAAAGCGACTGTGTCTGTGGTACAGTATCCACAGCCAATGTCTATCTTCAGGAGTTAGGAGTTCTGAGAACCGGGGTGATGTAAAACTCTTTTTAATGTACGTTGCTTATCGCAGTTTTCGAAAAATATTTGAGTTTTTTCTTTTGAAATTGTAGTAGAACGTATATTTACTTTTAGTGTGTGAAGGATTCTTACTACTTTTTGAGCTTTCATCTCGTCCAGTCCTTCTCTTTGACTATGTGGAGGAAGTATAGATGGCGCAAAGAACAAGTCCGATTGCGCTGGAGGGTAGCGGTGTGAATGGAATAACAAGATATGCGATGTGAAGAGATAGCACACCAGGTGCGATAAAAAAACCGTTTTTAACGCAACTAGCGTGCCATTTCTTCTCGTGGACATTCTTCAAAAACAGTTGCAGAAACTGAAGAACAAAAATCTAAATGACAAGATCGGTCTTTGCGGTGGGCGGAGAAGTATAAGGGAAAATGCTGACGTAATCGGCGCTTAGCACTACCAATAGAAACCACAACGTTTAATTTCACCACGCAATTTTGACACTACAACTGCTAGGTCGCTAGCATTCGTAGAAATTAAAAGCACGGAAGTCTAAATGAAGTGCTCCAAACAAATCCGCTATGTGATGAAACCGAACGACGGACCCGTCCGGCGCCTTTTGTTGTGCCACTTACCTGCAGTAACCATTGTTAACAAAGTTGTTATCGTCAAGCGTGAACGTACATCGTTTTCCTTTCAGTTCTTCCTCTGAGGGGGATAAGCAGGCTGCTAGCTTGTTGATGTACAGAATATGTGGTGTCACCGCCAGACACCACACTTGCTAGGTGGTAGCCTTTAAATCGGCCGCGGTCCGTTAGTATACGTCGGACCCGCGTGTCGCCACTACCAGTGATTGCAGACCGAGCGCCGCCACACGGCAGGTCTAGAGAGACTTCCTAGCACTCGTCCCAGTTGTACAGCCGACTTTGCTAGCGATGGTTCACTGACAAAATACGCTCTCATTTGCCGAGACGATAGTTAGCATAGCCTTCAGCTACGTCATTTGCTACGACCCAGCAAGGCGCCGTTATCAGTTGCTATTGATCTTGTGATTAATGTACAGTCAAGAGCGACGTTCTCCATTTATGGATTAAAGTTAAGTATTCCACCAGCTACGTCCGTTTTTTCTAAATTCTAACTTCCTTGTCCTGTTCCAGACCTCACGCCAGCCTGCGTGAGCTAAAACGCGTGCCTCTCGTCTTCCTCTTGTATCCCGGTGCTGGCTCTCCTGCCAGCCCACAACAGAATATCTATTAATAAATCAATACCTAAATATACAGTTCTAAAACTGGCAGTATATTTACAATGTGCAAGCTTCGTTCTTTGTAGTTTTTTCGTTTGACGCTTATTTCGTGAGATATTTGGCCCGGTCACTACCAATGGACCACCCTGTATATAGATACCGCTTCACCGCCATATGACATGTCGTCGACGGTGAAGAACCACACGAATGCCTGGTACGAGTTCTAAGCCATATAAACAGTTCCAGAGCGACCAGAGTGTTCTTTTGAGGAGGTGTTTGATATTTTTACTGGTGAGCTTACATCCATAATTAATAAGATTCATTTTGAAGTCTGCTACATTACTTCCAACGATTGAGAAACAGGCGGGTATACTCTAACACATCAATTCCTTAAGATTATCCACTTGGAGGAAGTCAGAATACTACAACCAGGGATGTAAATAGGACAGAAAACAGAGAGCTAAAAAGATGTGTTATTAACTGAAAACATGCATTATTGATAGGTTCACGGTTAAAGGTGTATCATATGACAGAGGTCGTAGCCCTTCAGAAGAAACAGTGCTGTCCGGCACGGGAAATAAGCTACGAGTTAACTTCCTGCAATATGGATCCCGCAGTCGTATGTTGACCGTAAGTAAAGACAAATAAGGATTTCTTCGCAGAGCTGAGGGGCTCTAAAATGAAGATCAACCATGTGTTCCAATAAGTTTCTGTTCATGAAATGTGGTTGCCGGGTCCACAACTCGTTGCCAATAACGATTCGCAAACCGAAGCAATGTGTAGAAGTGGGAGGACCTGCACGAAAAAAGGCAAAGATTACTGGCCTGTGACAACTATTTTCTGCGGTGCAAAGTACACTGTGATGTTAGTATAATGTCTCGCCTGTAGACTTACGAAATCCTCAGGATACGAAAAGCACTGCAGTGCACCTCAGTTCCAAAACATGAACGTAGAAGGCTCACTCTTTAGCACAGTAAAGTGAATACCAAGCTTTCGCACACCTTCAGATTCGTGGAACAGTCTTTCTGAGAAGGCGGCAGCCAAAACAGTTTCCACTACCGATATAATGTAAGACTCTTGTTCGATCACTTTTTTTTATTCCCACTGAGGCATTTACTTAAAACGAAAAAGGACGTATAAAAACTTGATCCGTTGCTGAGCGACAGAAAAATGGAAAGAAGCGGGGAAATTCCTTTATTAATTTGTGTGTTAAAAATATGTGTGCAATTGGGTGGCTGACGACATCAGAAACGTCAAGTGGCATCGCATGCCGGAGAACTGATCTGGTCGCGACGAAGGCCGTGAAGAATGGGTATAGGATACGATTGAGTAGGGTGGACCAAAAAAATTCGAATCGGTTTTTTTACATCGTAATACTAAGAAAATGATTCAGATTATGGAGATTAAGGAAACAGGGAAAAAATCAAATCGACCCATATCTCCTGGTCGTGCTTGCGTCTAAGTTTGCGGAAATTTGCGGATAGTCATTTTTTTTCAGTGATGACTGTCCGTATTATTTGACTTGCCATATTCTGAATTACTAACGGACTATTCCGGAACCCAGTACCGGCTCAAATGGCTCTGAGCACTATGCGACTTAACTTTTAAGGTCATCAGTCGCCTAGAACTTAGAATTAATTAAACCTAACCTAAGGACATCACACACATCCATGCCCGAGGCAGGATTCGAACCTGCGACCGTAGCGGTCGCTCGGTTCCTGACTGTAGCGCCTAGAACCGCACGGCCACTCCAGCCGGCTCCAGTACCGGATTAGGTTTCCTATCCCATGGCTTCTAGGGACAAAACTATTTGATGTTTAATATTTCCTGTAATTACAGACCAAATTCAGAAATTTAAAATACTGTCATGACCCACTCATTAAGATGTTAAAAGCTAAACACAAAAGGTAGGTATTACAGTGAGAAACCGTCTACTTGTCTCGAAGCAGCGTAATTGGTGGTGTGCAAATACCCGGATTTTATTCATCCACTATCACAGTATGGGAGCACTTAGAGATATTTTAGCAAACTTTACACATAATTTGAGACCATTACGTAGCTTTTTCTTGGTGATGCCCCCACAAAATGATGAAAGGAAAATCGCTCTGAGCACTATGGGATTTAACATCTGAGATCATCAGTCCCCTAGACTTAGAAATACTTAAACCTAACTAACCTAAGGACATCACACACGTCCATGTCCGAGACAGGATTCGTACCTACGACCGTAGCTGTCACGCGGTTCCGGACTGAGGCGCCCTAGAACCGCTCGGCCACAGAGGCCGGCCATGTCTGTCATTTACTACACCTTCTTTGTTCATGTAGAAGAACTTCAATACCACATAAGGCATTTTAATTTATTACCTTCTGTACTCCCGACTCCGTTCGCAACACAGTTTGTGCACAGTATCCATATATACCTTTGGATGTACCTGCAAATATACACCATTGTACGACACACGGTTCAGGGTATTTCACGTCAGAAACATTTAGATGAATAAAAGAGTAATTTTAGCTTAAAATGGCGCGCAGTAAGAGTTTAGCATCAGGCAGGAAATTTTAATTTATTACTTCTTTACCACTAACTCTATTCGCAACACGCTTTACAGACAGTATCTGCAATTATCACTATATATACCTAAAAATTCAAACCAGTGTACGCTCGTAGCACAGGAATTATGGCATTATGAAAGTTCAGATGCATGAAAAACTTGTTTTACTTAAAATGGAGCGCAAATTACCCACACTATATTCATCCAGTGTTTCATAATGAGAGCACTTGCGACGTCCATCAAACTTTGACTAGAACTTCAAACTTTTCTACAATTTTTTTCGCTTACAATGTGTATTGTGTGGTATCAACGTTCGATAGCACACTTGTTAGGGGTTGCAGTTATCGACCACGGCCCATAATAATATCGTTGGACCCGCGAGTCGCGACCAGCGCCTCTCCGTGGCTTGTATCAAGTTTCTAGCGAGCCCTCGGCCACTCTTGTTCGGGACGTCAAGTAGTAAAGTAGCATAGCCATCAGCGGATAGGAAGCAACCTGTAACAGGGCGCTGAGTAACGTATCGCCTAAGTGCGGCCTCAATATCTATCTGTTTATAATCATATGTATGTAGGCAAGAAGAATCCTGTACAAACATTTAAGTACAATATATATTATTTTTTACCAACGACTTCTAATTATTTCAGTCGGTGCAGATCCAGACCACGCAGCCAGCACCTTATCGACGTTACTGACAAACCTGCTGTCATTTATATGTTTCTATTTAGCATTGGCCACCAGTCAACATTGGCGATGACTCTTTCTTCATCATAACGTATTGTGTATTGCGTATTGAACCGGGGACCTACGGAGAGGCTTCGCCCCGCCGTAGCCTTCAGTGGTTCACAACGCCACAACAGGCCACAGCAGTCCATGAGGTTGTCTCTGTATCCGTACACGTCCATCCGCTCGATGCAATTGGAAACGAGACTCGTCCGACCAGGCAACGTGTTTCCAATCTTGAACGGTCCAATGTTTGTGTTGACGGGCCCAGGCGAGGCGTAAAGCTTTATGTCGTGCAGTCATCAAGGATAAACAAGTGGGCCTTCGATTCCGAAAGGCCGTATCGAATATATTTCGTTGAACAGTTCGCACGCAGACACTTGTTCACGGTCCAACAATGAAATACACTCCTGGAAATGGAAAAAAGAACACATTGACGCCGGTGTGTCAGACCCACCATACTTGCTCCGGACACTGCGAGAGGGCTGTACAAGCAATGATCACACGCACGGCACAGCGGACACACCAGGAACCGCGGTGTTGGCCGTCGAATGGCGCTAGCTGCGCAGCATTTGTGCACCGCCGCCGTCAGTGTCAGCCAGTTTGCCGTGGCATACGGAGCTCCATCGCAGTCTTTAACACTATGACCTATGTGACAAACTTAATACACTAACTGACGAAATATCCAGGTCCCTGTATACCGAATATCTAAACAATAGACCATTCAGAAGGCAAGTCCGGGGACGCAGACCACAGAGTGCCCATGAGATGGATAGCAGTACAAACACCTCGGGCGAAGACACAGATGTTGAGATGAGCCATGTCGACGACCCATTGTGGCAACCTGCGTATGAGTAGTCTAGGTACCTGAACAACATCCAACACTAAAGAACACACACACGCACACAAAATCACAAATGAGTAATAGTCAAAAGCCAGGCACTTACCCCAGGGACCTACGCATCCTGGCGAGAAGCAACACCCAGCCTGGATGGAAGGATCTTAATTGTGGTTCCCCTTAGCTGGGCCCAACCCGACGGATACTTAACGTAGATCGGGGAAAACCACCGTCCAGGCTGAGTTGCCGCGTAACCAGGAGGCGGGAACTGGTCTTACATGCACATGTACACACATACACGCACACGCACATAGCACATATATACAAGAACACACACGAGAGGATATGCAGTCAAAGGTGACATGACACCTGTAAACAAGGGTTAACTCCAAGATAGGCACCTACCATACGAACCTACGCCTCCCGACGAGAGGCAACACTGGGCCTGGATGGAAGGATCTTAACTGTGGTTCCCCTTAGCTGGGCCCAACCCGACAGATACACACTGTAGATCGGGGAAAACCACCGTCCAGGCTGAGTTGCCATATAGCCGGGAGGTGCCAATCATTCATCAAGCGAGAACTTGTCTGACAAGCACACATACACACCCACAACCACACTTAATGACACAAACACAGACCTAAACAAATTCAATAAAATCACTCCATCACATCTAGACTAGTTAATATTTAATTTTGCACTATGTAAGTAGTAATAAGCTAATGAAGTATACAAGTACATATGTGAACTGTGAGTGGCGGCCAGCGTCTTGAAGGTCATTCCAAGACCCTGACCGCAACCCACACATAGGTGGTGGTAATTTCTCTATCCTTTTCTTTCCTATCTTTCTGTTTACTCCTTCTTAAATTCAAAATGAAATTGTTTTCCATTTCCGTATTATTTATATTATTTGTAATGTATCTAAAAGCTGCACAACGAACAAAAACGAACAAATAACGTAAAAGCCCGCCTCCACGTGGCAAGACTTGGGCAACAGTGTGAGTGGGATCGGGAACAGGGGAGGTAACTCACATAACCACTCCTGGGCCCGAGCCCACTCACAGTGGCTAAGAGGCTTAATACGACCCACCATAAGCAATTAGAAGGTGGGTCAATAAATAAAGAGCAGCAAGTGAAAAAAAAAAAAAAAAAAGTCTTTAACACTGGTAGCATGCCGCGACAGCGTGGACGTGAACCGTATGTGCAGTTGACGGACTTTGAGCGAGGGCGTATAGTGGGCATGCGGGAGGCCGGGTGGACGTACCGCCGAATTGCTCAACACGTGGGGCGTGAGGTCTCCACAGTACATCGATGTTGTCGCCAGTGGTCGGCGGAAGGTGCACGTGCCCGTCGACCTGGGACCGAACCGCAGCGACGCACGGATGCACGCCAAGACCGTAGGATCCTACGCAGTGCCGTAGGGGACCGCACCGCCACTTCCCAGCAAATTAGGGACACTGTTGCTCCTGGGGTATCGGCGAGGACCATTCGCAACCGTCTCCATGAAGCTGGGCTACGGTTCCGCACACCGTTAGGCCGTCTTCCGCTCACGCCCCAACATCGTGCAGCCCGCCTCCAGTGGTGTCGCGACAGGCGTGAATGGAGGGACGAATGGAGACGTGTCGTCTTCAGCGATGAGAGTCGCTTCTGCCTTGGTGCCAATGATGGTCGTATGCGTGTTTGGCGCCGTGCAGGTGAGCGGCACAATCAGGACTGCATACGACCGAGGCACACAGGGCCAACACCCGGCATCATGGTGTGGAGAGCGATCTCCTACACTGGCCGTACACCACTGGTGATCGTCGAGGGGACACTGAATAGTGCACGGTACATCCAAACCGTCATCGAACCCATCGTTCTACCATTCCTAGACCGGCAAGGGAACTTGCTGGTCCAACAGGACAATGCACGTCCGCATGTATCCCGTGCCACCCAACGTGCTCTAGAAGGTGTAAGTCAACTACCCTGGCCAGCAAGATCTCCGGATCTGTCCCCCATTGAGCATGTTTGGGACTGGATGAAGCGTCGTCTCACGCGGTCTGCACGTCCAGCACGAACGCTGGTCCAACTGAGGCGCCAGGTGGAAATGGCATGGCAAGCCGTTCCACAGGACTACATCCAGCATCTCTACGATCGTCTCCATGGGAGAGTAGCAGCCTGCATTGCTGCGAAAGGTGGATATACACTGTACTAGTGCCGACATTGTGCATGCTGTGTTGCCTGTGTCTATGTGCCTGTGGTTCTGTCAGTGTGATCATGTGATGTATCTGACCCCAGGAATGTGTCAATAAAGTTTCCCCTTCCTGGGACAATGAATTCACGGTGTTCTTATTTCAATTTCCAGGAGTGTATGTAGCAGTTTGCGGAACGGTTGCACTTCCGTGCTAGTGAACGATTCTCTTCATTCGTCCCGTTCTTGCAGGATCTTTCTCCGGCCGCAGCGATATCGGGTATTTGATGTTTTACCAGAATCCTGATATTCGCGGTACACACGTGAAATGGTCGTACAGGAAAATGCCTACTTATTCGCTACCTTGGAGATGCTGTGTCCCAACGCTCGCGCGTCGACAATAATACGACATTCAGACCCACTTAAGTTTTGATAACGCCCCATCGTAGCAGCAGTTACCGATCTAACAACTGCGCGAGACACTTGTCTTATATACGCTTTGCCGACCGCAGCGCCATATTCTGCCTGTTTACATATCTCTGTATTTGAATACGCGTGCCTATACCAGTTTCTTGGCGCTTCAAGGTATGATTCCCTATAGAAACTAAGTCTTTATTAAATTCCTGTGCAATATTCAGAAAGTGGCGGTGTTACACAGTATCAGTGCTGCCAAAGCAAAGTTACTAAACACAGCCTTCCGAAATGCCTTCACAAAATTAGACGAAGTAAATATTCCAGAATTCGAATAGAGAATAGCCGCCAACATGAATAACGTAGAAGTACATATCCTCGGAATTGTAAAACAACTTAAATCACTTAATAAAAGCAAGTATTCTGGTCAAGACTGTATACCAACTAGGTTCCTTTCGGAGTACGCTGATGCAACAGCTCCATACTTAACAATCATATACAACCGTTCGCTCGACGAAAGATCCGTACCCAAAGACTGGAAAGTTGCACAGGTCACACCAATATTCAAGAAAGGTAGTAGGAGTAATCCACTAAACTACAGGCCCATATCGTTAACGTCAATACGCAGCAGGATTTTAGAACATATATTGTGTTCGAACATTATGAATTACCTCGAAGAAAACGGTCTATTGACACACAACCAACATGGGTTTAGAAAACATCGTTCCTGAGAAACACAACTAGCTCTTTATTCACATTAAGTGCTGAGTACTATTGACCATGGATTTCAGATCGATTCCGTATTTCTACATTTCCGGAAGGCTTTTGACACTGTGCCACACAAGAGGCTTGCAGTGAAATTGCGTGCTTGTGGAATATCATCTAGTTATGTGACTGGATTTGTGATTTCCTGTCAGAGACGTCACAGTTCCTAGTAACTGACGGAAAGTCATCGAGTAAAACAGAAGTGATTTCTGGCGTTCCCCAAGGTAGTGTTATGGGCCCTTTGCTGTTCCTTATCTATATAAACGATTTTGGAGACAATCTGAGCTGCCGTCTTCGGTTGTTAGCGGGTGACGCTGTCGTTTATCGACTAATAAATTCATCAGAAGATCGAAACAAACTGAAAAACGATTTAGAAAAGATATCTGAATGGTGCGAAAAGTAGGAGTTGATCCTAATTAACGAAAAGTGTGAGGTCATCCACATGAGTGCTAAAAGGAACTAGTTAAACTTCGGTTACACGATAAATCAGTCTAATCTAAAAGCCTTAAATTCAACTAAATACCTAGGTATTACAATTACGAACAACCTAAATCGGAAGAAACACAAAGTAAATGTTGTGGAGAAGGTTAACCAAAGACTGTGTTTTATTGGCAGGACACTTAGAAAATGTAACAGACCTACTAAGGAGACTGCCTACGCTACGCTTGTCCATCCTCTTTTAGCATACTGCCGCGCGGTGTGGGATCCTTACCAGATAGGACTGACGGAGTCCATCGCAAAAGTTCAAAGAAAGGCAGCACGTTTTGTATTATCGCAAAATACGGGAGAGAGTGTCACAGAAATGATACAGGATTTGGGCGGAAATGATTAAAAGAAGGCGTTTTTCGTTGCGACGGAATCTCATCACGAAATTCCTATCACCAATTTTCTTCTCCTAATGCGAAAATATTTTGTTAACACCGACCTACATAGGGAGGAACGATCACCACGATAAAATAAGGGAAATCAGAGCTCGTACGGAAAGATACAGGTGTATCTCGCTATACGAGATTGGAATAATATAGAATTGTGAATGTGGTTCGATGAACCCTCTGCCAGGCCCTTAAATGTGATTTGTAGAGTATGTAGATGTAGATTTTTCCTGGGGGAGGGGGTGTCTAATTTTTTGGATGTGCTAAACAGGTACGATTCGGTACCTCTTATTTTAATAGCTAGGAAGATGTCGTCGATCGGTACCACGCAACGTGCAGAGACTCATCGCCGAGTCACAGTTTCTACCGGAATTGAACGCGGCGGCCTGCACGCACGTAGAGCTAGCGGTGCATTCGAAAGCCGGACGGCAGGGCGGCGTGCGCTGTTTTGCCGGTGCAGTGCGGCGGCGGCGGCGCCGTGTTTGCCGGCGACACGGCGGCTGCAAATGCCAGCGACCGCGGCCGCAGCTCATTTGTCGCGCCGGCGGTTATTAGCTGTCCGTGTGTGCGGGGTGGGAGTGGGGCTGGAGGTAGGCCGTGCCCGCCGCTATGATAATGTCGCGCTCTTTCCGCGCCCCCACCTGCCGCGACCTCTGGCGCCAGCGCGCTCGTGTAATTTCGAGTGCAGCGTGTCCGCGCCGCGCACGATTCAGTGGCGCGGCCAGGCCGGCCGGCGCGTTTATTTGCGGCGCCGCTGTCGATGGCGGTGTCGGTGTCGGTGTCCGCGCGAACGCAGCCGAATCGCTGGCGGGGGAATTGGCGCGGCCCCAGCCCACCGTGCGGTGCAATCGCCAAATAAATCTAATTAGCTGCGCATCGCGTGGGTGGAGCCGCAGCTGCCCACACGCACACACACACACACACACACACACACACACACACAGATCAGTCTTCAGCCACCAAAAGTGCAGCGCATAATTTTCGCATTATTTCTCTAAAGTAAAATTCAAAAAAGGATAGTCCACAGAGAGGTTTTCAGTGCATCTTCAGCACGCAAGTGCAATGAATGTGCAACCTGACCTCCAGTTGTGGTATTACGCATAGGAGGATCAAGCACGGTTAATTTATGGGTCGGTGAGTGAAGTAGGGGAGAGGGCTGGAAGACGTCACAGTTTGTTACTTTCTCTCTCTGTTTGTCTCTCTCTTTCTCCTCCTCCTCCTGCACCTCCACCTGTATTTTCAACGAAATACTACAGAAGTCTACAATTATAATAATAAATTATCTGAAAACATTAGTAATACATTGGTTAATTGCAAAAAGAATGTGGAGTGATTAAATACACGACTGGCCATTAAAATTGCTACTCCACGAAGATGACGTGCTACAGACGCGAAATTTAACCGACAGGAAGAAGATGCTGTGATATGAAAATTATTAGCTTTTCAGAGCATTCACACAAGATTGGCGCCGGTGGCGACACCTACAACGTGCTGACATGAGGAAAGTTTCCAACCGATTTCTCGTACACAAACACCAGTTGACCGGCGTTGCCTGGTGAAACGTTGTTGGAATGCCTCGTGTAAGGAGGAGAAATGCGTACCATCACGTTTTCGACTTTGATAAAGGTCGGATTCTAGCCTATCGCGATTGCGGTTTATCGTATCACGACATTCCTGCTCGTGTTGGTCGAGGTCCACTGACTGTTAGCAGAATATGGAATCGCTGGGTTCAGGAGGGCAATACGGAACGCCGTGCTGGATCCCAACGGCCTCGTATCACTAGCAGTCGAGATGACAGGCATCTTATCCGCATGGCTGTAACGGATCGTGCATCCGCGTCTCGATCCCCGAGTCAACAGATGGGGACGTTTGCAAGAAAACAACCATCTGCACGAACAGTTCGACGACGTTTGCAGCAGCATGGACTATCAGCTCGGAGACCATGGCTGCAGTTACCCTTGACGCTGCAAGACAGACAGTAGTGCATGCGATGGTGCACTGGCTGCACAAATGGCAAAACGTCATTTTTTCGGATGAATCCAGGTTCTGTTTACAGCATCATGATGGTCGCATCCCTGTTTGGCGACATCGCGGTCAACGCACATTGGAAGCGTGAATTCGTCATCGCCATACTGGCGTATCACCCGGCGTGATGGTATGGGGGGCCATTGGTTACACGTCTCGGTCACCTCTTGTTCGCATTGACGGCACTTTGAACAGTGGACGTTACATTTTAGATGTGTTACGACCCGTGGCTCTACCCTTCATTCGATCCCTGCGAAATCCTACATTTCAGCAGGATAATGCACGACCGCATGTTGCAGGTCCTGTACGGGCCTTTCTGGTTACAGAAAATGTTCCACTGCTGCACTGGCCAGCTCATTCTCCAGATCTCTCACCAACTGAAAACGTCTGGTCAATGGTGGCCGGGCAACTGGCTCGTCACAATACGCCAGTCACTACTCTTCATGAACTGTGGTATCGTCGCTGCATGGGCAGTTGTACCTGTACACGTCATCCATGCTGTGTTTGACTCAATTCCCAGGCGTATCAAGGCCGTTATTACGGCCAGAGGTGGTTGTGCTGGGTACTGATTTCTCATGATCTATACACCCAAATTGCGTGAAAATGTAATCACATGTCAGTTCTAGTATAATATATATGTCCAATGAATACCCGTTTATCAACTGCAATTCTTTTTAGTGAAGGAATTTTAATGGCCAGTAGTGTATAATAACAATTTTAGCTGAGAGAGGGTACAGTCTGTAAAAAGGAGTCTCCCTGTTCAACAAAGTTATTATTATTCACAAAGAAAACTAAAACACTGACTTCTAGAGACCTGGATTCCCTGAATAGCAGTGAACAGCAAGAAAGCAGAACAGGTGAGCCACTTTCATTATCTGAGATGTGATCTCACATACTAGTCAGAGAAAGAAATAAAATTTGGAAACATAGAGGATGTTTCCGTAAGAGCGTGCAAAAGTGTAACAGGGCATAGAGAATGCTGCACTGAACACAAGATGACTTGTCCGTCTTGAGCGTCGGCGCATGTGAGGTCGCCACGTGAGTACAGTGGGCCGCGGCGTATAGCGAGGGGTAGTGACTTCGAGGTCGACACGAGAGCAACGACATCAGTCTCGCCGGTGCGATCTGCGACGCCGTGAGACGGGAGATCGGCGCGCTTTCCTGCGTCCGTTGAAGCGGCTGGCAGCGGACGGTTCGGGAGAGCGATTTGGGGGTGCTGCACCAGGTCTTCTCGAGAAATCGCAGTTTATTAGAAGTTAAGTGATTGGTGATATGTTGTTTGATTTACTCTTGTTAAATTCTACTTTTTTCCTTGGTGAGGTCACCAGCCGTTTTGCTTTGGGGTCGTCCCTCCATTCTTCTCCGTTTGCCCACCCGCGGGAAGTTGTTTGTATATAAATTGGGTGGTCCGTTTTTCCCTTGTGGAGTAGGGGCGGGTTAGAGCAACCAGCGGTTCGGGTTGATCGGTAATCTCCCTATCCCTACGTTAGTAGCTGCCTCTGTCATGTTTGTCGGATTTGGTGTGTTAACGAATTTATTGCTTGGAGTGTAACGGCCTAATACCTGAAATATGTTAGATCTTTGGAAATTTTGATATTATTGCCTATGATCTTGAGAGGCGCTTCAAAAAACAAATGGTTCAAATGGCTCTGAGCACTATGGGACTTAACATCTGTGGTCATCAGTCCCCTAGAACTTAGAACTACTTAAACCTAACTAACCTAAGGACATCACACACATCCATGCCCGAGGCAGGATTCGAACCTGCGACCGAAGCGGTCACGCGGTTCCAGACTGAAGCGCCTAGAACCGCACGGCCACACCGGCCGGCTGAGTGGCGGTATCTGTGTACTGTAGAGCATCTTAACTATTGTATGGCCAACCTTGTAGAATTTTATATAAGATTGCATTTCATGTGCTTTTATTTAAATGATCATTTTAGTATACAAAGTTGCCACCCATTTACCGTAAGACTTTTCTTAGAAGTTAATGTCAAGTTGCACCTTCTGTGGTAAGGTTAATATTTTAATTGCTAGTGTTTTGTACCATTTCCATCCCTCCTACGGGGGGTGCATAGTTTGTGTGCTTGTGTAAATTGTTAAAACTCTTAGTTTAAAGTTATCTGGTGTGTTGCAGGTTTGCACCAGTGTAGTCTTTCAGAGGCTGTTGTGAGCGGTCGTAACTCCGGCCATGTCAAAAGGGAGCAGCAAGGTTCTCTGCCCGAAAGCTCATACAGTCAAAACTTGTTTCTTTCTGCCTCTGAATAAATTGTAACTTTGGTGTTTAGAGGGTGCTTTTGGATTATAATTTTAAATCTGTTTCTTTTAAAAAATCCTTTTAGGCACTATTAAAGTGAATAAAATTCCCATTTGTTAAAAGGAATTTGGTTACGATTTCATCAGTTACTCCCTGGCAACTACTTCCATGCTTACATAGTGTGGTTAAATGTGTTAATGTTCTTGATGAATCGCTAGTAAATAAAATAAATTCTTAAGAATATTCTTTGAAAACAAATCACGTTTCAACATTGTTTATTTCCTGCAAGGAAACAAGGAGGACAAGCCTGAGTACTAGGAAGTCATCATGCAGTTTTGTTTACTTTACTTCTGCATAAGTTGGAGCTATTGTAATTACGTTGTCCCATACAGAACGTGCTATGAATCAACGACAGACCCACTCATTACTCAGTGCTATTCAGAGACGTACAGTACAATACGATGGAGCAGTGCTGGTACAGTATATCCTCGTCGCTGTATTGGAGGGGGAGATCCTATTCCATAGCCTGCAAAGTCACCTGACCTGACCCCCTACGATTATTTCCTACGGGAATATCCGAAGCCACTTTTGTATGAGACCCATGCGGGTACAGAGATGGAATTAGTTGACAAAATTGTAGCTGTCTGTTATGTGATTCGAAACACAGAAGGGATGTTTGTCAGGGTGCAGTCAGAAACTTGTTCGGCGACATCCTGCTTGCGTTGAGGTTGATGGCCGTCAGTTTTAGCACATTTTGTAAGATACACTACAAATGGTACGTTCATTGTGTCAACGATGGTATTTGCCGTTCACTAACGTAAATAAAAAAAGTACACAGTAACGTAATCTTATTCCTGCTATCTCCCTAAGCTCTCTTCTCCGACGTCAGTGGAGCATTTTCTATGTGTTGTTAAACTTTTGCACGCTCTTGCGTAAACACCCTGTATGTAAGACAATAAAGGGGTGCCGGCCGCGGTGGTCTCGCGGTTCTAGGCGCGCAGTCCGGAACCGCGCGACTGCTACCGTCGCAGGTTCGAATCCTGCCTCGGGCATGGATGTGTGTGATGTCCTTAGGTTAGTTAGGTTTAAGTAGTTCTAAGTTCTAGGGGACTGATGACCACAGATGTTAAGTCCCATAGTGCTCAGAGCCATTTGAACCATTTTGAACTGCCGATGATGTGGCGCAGAGGAACAGCGAAATTCTGCGTGACCCGCTGAAGTGTCGGAACATCGATGCTTTCGATGACCTCCTGAATGGCTGTTTTCAGCTGAGCTATGGGCTTTGGGGTTATTGGTGTATACTTTGTCTTCAAAGTAGCCCCACAAAAAGGATTCGCATGTGTTCAAATACGGAGAATTTGGCGGCAATCCCAGTGGCCTCTGGGTACCCCAGAGCCAGAATGCATCCCCAAAGTGCTCCTCCGCTATATCAAAGACTCTCATGCTTCGATAGGGCCGAGCTCCGACTTGCATGAACCACATCTTATCGAAATCAGGGTCACTTTGGATAATGGGGATGAAATCATCTTCCAAAACCTTCACATGCCGTTCATTAGTCACCGTGCCATCAAGGAATATCGCACCGATTATTCCGCGACTGGACATTGCACACCACACAGTCATCCGTTGAGGGTGAAGAGACATCTCGATTGCGAAATGCGGGTTCTCAGTCCCCCAAATGCGCCAATTTTGCTTACTGGTGAAACCGTCCAAAAGAAAATGGGCTTCGTCGCTAAACCAAGCAATACTAATCCCCATCACCCCACGCGGCCAACCGTGCAGTTTGAACGTCCTAACGGAAACCGTTCAGAAGTTACGACGATTTTATTTCATGTAGTTCAATAATTGTCACCCTGTATAATAGCAACAAATCCTAACAATAGTGAAAACTTCAAAATTTGCACGAAATAAAATCAAAGAGCAAACTTAACACTGTCAGTATTTCACCCTAAATCAGTACTCGATTGTGGCCAGAGGTCAGCAGACCACGTCTGTGGGAGCGCGTAAGTGAGTCGGATGCTGTTTCTTTCAGTCGGTTAAACCTGCTTTCAGAAAGGAAGTGTATTGTGTTTTTTTTATTTCATTTGTTTCTTAGTTGAGGATCTTTCGCTTTCTACCTTGCCATCCTCACCTTCCTCTGGTTGTCGGTCCTACCTGTGCACCCCAAACGACGTGACGGCTTTGTTGTCCTCAGCAGTTGGCTCGTGCAGTCATCCCGTCACTTTGTGGCTTCTCCTGGTTCGAATGCTGTCTGCAGGCGGCCAAGCTGCCAGCCGATCCACGCAAGTGTCTAAAAACTGTTCCCTGTTAAACATCGCTAGTAATGTCTAGAATTCCTTGCCATTATCCAGACTATTTGTTTCCATTCTACTTTATTCATCGAAATTTAATTTGGAAATTTGCGCATCTAAGAATATAAACCATATTAATAAATTTGTTTTGAGAGGTGGGAGTAGGGGAAGGGGGGGATCACTCCCTTGACACCCTGCATTATTCGCACGTGAAGAAGAGGAGGAATAGATGTCGCCTTCCTGGAGATGTTCCTGGATGTATCAAATCATTCCCTAGTTATTCAATTCAGCGTGAGCTGATAAAGATAACTTCGGCAACGAGACATACTGGTGTTGAGCTTGTACCTGTTCTGAGGCTCCATGAACGTCCTTATTTAAACTGTTCTGTTAGTAGAGTTAATTTAGAGGTAGAACGGCTGCTTGGATCAGGTATGGGGTCTCGTATTGGTGTGGTCCTGTCGACTCTGTCAGTAGGTAGGACCATTCGAGGCATGGCTTTCAGCTCAACAGGAAAGAGAAGGGAAAATTGTCTGGGCTTATAGCAAAAGAGACAGGGGGCACTATCACATCTGGTAAAGTACGAGCGGATGTAAGTGACATAATAGTAGTTTTTTTGGGGTAAGGAGGGCAGAAACAAATGATGTCAGAGACAGGTTGAAAACGACATTGACATTGATGAAACAGGCACCTAGAAAGCAAAGTTCATGCAAACAGCCCTAAATGAAACTGGAGATGCTCAGAAACTGACAAAAAATTAGGGTCACTCAGCTGTAACTCAGCCAGTGCACAAAATAAGCTATCCTTATTGCATCAGAATACCTGAGGACTGAGGGGTAAGCTTAATGAGTTGCTTACTTGTGTTGAAGAATTTGAGTTGAGCACACCGACTGATATAATCTGCCTCTCTGAACATCATGTACCCACTGGTACAGATACGTCAAATGTTACAGGATTTAAGTTAGCCTCTTACTTCTGTAGAGAAAATATGAAGAAAGGAGGTGTTGTCACATTGACAGAAACTGTTTTAATTTCAAGAATACTGATATTAATACATTTTGCTCAGAGCAGCACTTATAAGCTTGTACAACAGAAGTAGTATTTCGTAACAGGCCATTCATAATAGAAAGTGTGTACAGATTACTTTTAGGAACTTCAATCTCTTCGTAGAAAATATGGAAGTTCTGTTGGCCCATCACACAGTAAAAAATCAAATATTAGTGGTTGCGGGTGATTTTAATGTGGATTCATTGAAAAGCTCTGACAGTGAACAGTTATTGCAGTCAGTGATATTCGATTTAATTCCTACTCTGAACTTTGCAACTACGGTATGTAAATGCTCTGAGACTGCTATCGATAATATCTTTCTAGACAAATCTAGAAAAAGAAACCATATCACAAAACAAATAGTAAATACGCTACCTAGACATGACATGCAGCATTTTATTTTAAATGTTAAAATTTATCAAGATATAATATGTATTAAATGTGAGTACAGGATGTAATAAATCAGTCAAAATTTGATAATTTAATGAGATTGCTGAAAGATATGAACTCAAATGGTAAATACAAAGCATTCATTAATATGGATACTTTCTCAGTTGAAAATTGTTTTCCTCTAAAGGTAACTAAAATGAAACAGAAGTCTAAAAATAAAACGTGGATTACACAAGGAATAAAGTTATCATGTGGGACAAAAAGAAGACTGTATCTACAATCTAAGAACAGCTCTGATGTTATCATTGTAATGCATTACAAAGAATACTGCAAAATATTGAAGCAAGTAATCCAAAAGTCTAAGCAACTTTGTTATAAGAAAAAGATAATTACATCAGACAAAAAAATAGAAGCTATATGGGATACAGTGAAGACAGAGAAAGTTGGTTCTGAAAAGGAAGAGGAACAGAGAGTTCTAAAAATAAATGAGACATTAATAACTAGTGTATGTAGTGTCGCAAACCTCTTGAACAAGTAGATTGTTTCTGTTACTGACAGCTTGGTGTTATCAGGTTCAGTAAACAGTGCAATGGAATATCTGAGGCCAGCCCCTATAAAAAATTTTTGTAAAATGGAAACGACACTCACTTTTCCTAAAGAAATAATATCCATCATAAAATTCTTAAAATCAAAGTACTCGTATTCTAGGTGTTACGATAGCATACAACGAAGTTAATCAAAGAGTGTTCATGTGAGCTGAGGTCTGTCTCTTATCAGTGAAGCATTTTTAGACTGGTTAAAATATGCTGAAGTTAAGCCTCTTTACAAGAAGGTGGATAAAGAGATACCGTCAAACTGCTGGCCTATTTAACATTTGTCGGATTTTCCAAAAATATTTGAAAAGATTGTGTGCAAGCATCTTCCTAAGCTTCTGACTGAGAATAACATATTGTCCAAGTCACAGTTTCGTCTCCATAATGGTTCCAATATAGAGAAGGCTATTTACACGTACGGTGAGAATATACTTATTCATTAGATAACAAATTAGAGACTATTGGCATTTTCTGCCACCTGTCAAAAGCCTTTGTGTGTGTGTGTGTGTGTGAATCACAGCATTCTCTTAAGTAAATTAGAATGTTATAGTGTCACTGGTAGTGCTGAAAAATGGTTGAAATCTTACCTAACAAATAGGAAACAAAGGGGGTCATTGCAAAGTACCGATGGAGTAAGCAATCAGATTTCATCTGTTTGGGAATTAATTACATGTGGTATTTCTCAAGGTTGCGTCTTGGGTCCGTTTTCTTTTCTTGTGTACAATAATGACCTCTCGTCTATTAGGTTGCCAGATTCTAAGTTTGTTTTGTCTGCAGATGATAGGAACATTGCAATAAACAGCAAGGTAAGTACAGATTAGGAATGGCTGCTCATCGAATTTTCATTGACATTAATAAATGGTTTAAAGCTAATTCACTGTCGTTGAAGTTTGAAAAGACCCACTATATGCAGTTCAGAACCTATAAGAAATTTCCTTTCAGCATGTGTATAACATATGAAGACACGCAGGTAGAAGAGGTTGACAGAGTTAAATCTCTGGTATTACAACTCGATAATAAGTTCTGTTGGGAAGGGCATACGACAGAATGGCTGAAACGCCTAAACAAGCCTGTATTTGCAATGCAAATTATGTCAGATGTAGGAGATGCAAATATAAAAAAACTTGTATACTTTGCTTGGTTTTATTCTATTATGTCATATTGGATCATATTCTGGGGTAATTCGTCAAGCAGAGCAAAAGTTTTTATAGTGAAAAAGTTTGTAATAAGACTCATTTATAACGAAGTTCAAGAACACCATGTAGAAACATGCTCAAGGAATTGAGTATTCTAATCACTCCTACTTCGGTATATTTACTCCTTATTGAATTTTGTTGCAAATAATATGTGTGTGTTTCCATCCAATAGCTCAACACGTAGTATCAATACTAGGAATAAGAACAATCTACATAAAGACCTAAATCAATTACCTTGGTCAAAAAAGAGATACACTATTCAGGAACACACAACTTTAATAAGTTTCCAGCAACATTTAAAAACATGATTTCAGATAAACCACAGTTTAAACAGAGCTTGAAATACTTTTTGGTAGGCAACTCCTTTTACTCTACCGATGAGTATCTTAAGAGGGACTGTTAGACCAGCTTAAGTGAAAATGCCTGTTAGATTTCAGTTTTGGCAGTACTTCGTCGTAACAGTCAAAATTAGGTCTTTTGTGTATGATAAAGTTATCAAAAGTGCGTAACAATGTTTCATTCTGACAGTGAATTAATTCTGTAAATATTAGTAGTTCCAATTTACTGTAATGTATTCACATATTTTGACAATCTCCTGACAAATGACCAGGGAAGTGAGTATTATATCGTTTCATTTTTGGGTCTATGGAACTAAAGGCGAATCTAATCTAATCTAATGCAATGGAAATAATTATACTTTCTCCCTCGCACAAGAAATTTTAATCTCTTGATCTACTTTCTGGCGAAGTCCGTGTCTTGTACTTTGGATGACGGTGTCCTAAAATACGAGAATGCGGCCTCTCTTTGTGTCTCCTCGGTTAACCTCCACCAGGAAAACATAAATTAGGTCTAACTTTTTTCATTTATTTTAAGACGACTGAAAATGAGACGGCAGCAAAGGTGAAATTAGTTAGCTCAGTCATTATTTTTTGATGCAGACAGGCGATCTTCTGTATTTTAAAAAAGTTTTAAAATTTTTATAACACATTTTATTTGTCTTGATCGCAAAAAATAGATCAGATACAATTTATTATTGGTTTCTGATGCTAAGTAAGCATCTTTAGATCTGAAAAAATACTCAGAAAAAGAAAACTGTCGTAGTTTACACTGACTTTACAGACTTCAAGAACATATATGTTCCCGATAATGAACGTTAAAAAAAAAACTGATGGTAAAGACGCTACGTCTACATACACTGTTGGCTAGAATGCAATCGTCAAATTCTATGACTATGTAAAGAAATTGAAAGTACTATCAAACGAACGTGAACTGTGAATAGTGTTGGAGCTTTACAAAAATAGGCAAATGGAAATAATGGAAACACACTATATTCATGGATGAGCCAATTTTCAAAATATTGTTGCCTATAGCAACGAAGTTACAGAGTGCTCTTCTGTAGCTAATGGATAATTGAAACACATTCTTTCGTTAAAAATACAGGCAACTGGTCCACATAAAAACATGAATAGCTTTAAAGCGGTTGGACAAGGCAAATGTGAAGCATAGGGAAACACACCATACTTACCATGATGTGTACATAAATACAAGATTTACACATCCTTTTTGCGAGTTATGACAAGTGAGAATGCGCAGTATCGATAGTACGAATCAATGTATCTTTCCTTAACTGGTACCAATGGATTTACTTTCCGCGTCCCTAAAGGGGCTGCTGGCGCAACGGCGATATAAGCGGATCGGACGAACTGGCGATCTGAGTCGTGTGGTGGAATGAGTCCTCACGTTATTATCGGTGAAGGGCTATGCGTGGTACATCGCCATATTACCCTATGTTGTGGCCGAGTGACAAAGTTCTTCTTGGCACTTTCCTACTTCCCATGATTTTCCGAAATCCCGGCCTTGCTGTTAACTTGATGAAGGACCTTGAGAAGAAGTTAGCCTGACTGCATTGAGTCTGGCCCGCGACAGCGGAGGCTACGAATCCGTTGCTCCAGGAGGGTCACAGAGGAAAATTATTCGGTGAGAACATTTATGCTAAACTTCTGCTGTCTCCGATTCTTATTTTACTGTTCTGGTGAGTGATGACGTTTTACGGGCATTTGCTGTAGACGGTTCGTCGGTTGGAAATGGTTGAGAATAGTGTCAAATTTTTTTAAACTACTACTTCAGCTATAGGTGTTTATTAACCATTTATTTTTCCTTGAGGTATTTTGATATTCAGGCAATGCAAAGCTAAATATATTTTTAGCTGCGCTTCACCATGTCTACCTTTTTTTCATATTCTGCTGTAATCTTTTAAATGTCTTCATGTGTCTGGCACATTAACTATTGTGATATTTAACAAAGTATAACTGGCAAGTCACTTGATTTTTTTTTAACCCAAATGTTATTCGCTGTCGGAAGTTGTGTCCTCACGATTTAGATACTTTTTAAAAAATTGTTTGACTCCGTTATAGTTCAGTATGATTTGTTAATCCTACTAATGTAGTTTTTTTATTTTTAGTCCAAGGCCCTAGTTGGCTTGTTAGGCAGAAGTTCTGCTATAATACTTATGTCAAGGCCTGTGAATCCAATTATTTCACAGATCCGTCTGTTTTACTCTAGTACTAACGGGATTGTATTTCTTTAATTGTGTTGAAGTAAGAGGTATACAGTTAATTCAACTGGCCTTTCCAAGGCCCTAATTGCTTACTATTTTCACAAATATTGTCCAACAAATGAACTGAATAAATTTTGTACTATTCATTTAGCGAAAGCTGAGATCTGTTTTAAAAGAAAATATTGTTTTAACAAATTATGAATTGAGAAAATATGATATTTTGAGGAGGACCAACTTAATTTTGTTTAGTAAACTTGCTTGTACAAATATCCTGGATGAGAATGGTGCTCATTCATAGCCTGGCACCTGACCATTCCATGCTACCTGCCTGCTCCCCATCAAAACGTTTGCAAAGTTGTTCAGGCATGTACTTCTCGACATGAAGCCATTAGAACACTAACTGCTGTGTGAGCTTCTCGGCACCAGTAAAAAAATCGCCAGAAAATCCGACAGGTGACGCGCAAGTACGCACAGTTTCCATTCAAATAACGCAATAGAATTATAATATGATAAGCGACATAAAATATTAAATAAGGACGAAATGAACACGGAAAATGAAACTTATAATACAAATGTCAGTTTCGTAGTAGGTATGTCAGAACTACATCAGGGCACACAGCAAATGTCAGAAGACAAGTATTTAAAGAAAGGCTCACTCAGGCGAAGTAATGCGATTTTTTTAAAAAAAAGAACGAAAATACTATACTCCAGACATGAAAATAACAATCTGAGGACGATGGTCTCACAACGTGGTAGAGGCGCTACATTGTTACTTTTATTGTATTTTGTGGTTTTATAGACAATATTAGCACGTATTCATGGTTTACTGAAATGGCCATTGAAACTAAACTGGCCTGTTTGTGTGTGTTTTGTCGTGTGGTAACATGTTGATAAAGTGCTGTGGCAGATTTATTGTTCATCTACATCTACATTTACATTGATACTCTGCAAATCACATTTAAGTGCTTGGCAGAGGGTTCATCGAACCACCTTCACAATTCTCTATCATTCCAGTCTCGTATAGCGCGCGGAAAGAATGAAAACCTTTATCTCTCCGTACTAGCTCTGATTTCCCTTATTTTGTCGTGGTGATCGTTCCATCCTATGTAGGTCGTTGTCAACAAAATATTTTCGCATTCGGAGGAGAAAGCTGGTGATTGCAAATGCGTGAGAAAATTCCGCCGCAACGAAAACCGCCTTATTTTTGATGATGTCCAGCCCAAGTCCTGTATCACTTCAGTGACACTCTCTCCCACATTTCGCGATAATACAAAACGTGCTGCCCTTCTTTGAACTTTTTCGATGTACTCCGTCAGTCCCATCTGGTAAGGTCCCACAAAGTGCAGCAGTATTCTAAAGAGGACGGACAAGCGTAGTGTAGGCAGTCTCGTTAGTAGATCTGTTACATTTTCTAAGTGTCCGGCCAATAAAACGCAGTCTTTCGTTAGCCTTCCCCCAACATTTGCTATGTGTCCCTTCCAGTTTAAGTTGTTCGTAATTGTAATACCTAGGCATTTAGTTGAATTTACGGTTTTTAGATTAGACTGATTTATCGTGTACCCGAAGTTCAACGAATTTCTTTTAGCACTCATGTGGATGACCTCACACTTTTCGTTATTTACGGTCAACTGCCAATTTTCGCACCATTCATATATCTTTTCTAAATCATTTTGTAATTTGTTTTGATCTTCTGATGACTTTATGTCGATACACGACAACGTCATCTGCAAACAACCTAAAACGATTGCTCAGATTCTCTCCCAAATCGTTTATATAAGTAAGGAACAGCAAAGGGCCTATAACACTACCTTGGGGAACGCCAGAAATCACTTCTGTTTTGAAACTTCCTGGCAGATTAAAACTGTGTGCCGGACCGAGACACGAACTCGGGACCTTTGCTTTCGCGGGCGAGTGCTCTACCAACTGAGCTACCCAAGCACGACTCACGCCCTGTCCTCACAGCTTTACTTCCGCCAGTACCTCGTCTCCTACCTTCCAAACTCGCAGGAGAGCTTCTGTAAAGTTTGGAAGGTAGAAGACGAAGTACTGGTGGAAGTAAAGCTGTGAGGACGAGGCGTGAGTCGTGCTTGGGTAGCTCAGTTGGTAGAGCACTTGCCCGCGAAAGGCAAAGGTCCCGAGTTCGTGTCTCGGTCCGGCACACAGTTTTAATCCGCCAGAAAGTTTCATATCAGCGCACACTCCGCTGCAGAGTGAAAATCTCATTCTGGCACTTCTGTTTTACTCGATGACTTTCCGTCAGTTACTAAGAACTGTGACCTCTCTGACAGGATATCACGAATCCAGTCACATAACTGAGACGATATTCCATAAGCACGCAATTTCACTACAAGCCGCTTGTGTGGTACAATGTCTAAAGCCTTCCGGAAATCCAGAAACACGGAATCGATCTGAAATCCCTTGTCAATAGCACTCAACACTTCATGTGAATAAAGAGCTAGTTGCGATTCACAGGAACGATGTTTTGTAAACCTATGTTGACTGTGTCTCAATAGACCGTTCTCTTCGAGTTAATGCATAATGTTTGAACACAATATATGTTCCAAAATCTTGCTTCATATCGACGTCAACGATATGGGCCTGTAATTTAGTGGAATACTCCTACAATCTTTCTTGAATATTGGTGTGATCTGAGCAACTTTCCAGTCTTACGGTACGGATCTTTCGTCGTGCGAACGGTTGTATATGATTGACAAGTATGGAGCTAAGGCATCAGCATACACCGAAAGGAACCTAGTTGGTATACAGTCCGGACCAGAAGACTTGCTTTTATTAAGTGATTTAAGTTGCTTTACTACTCCGAAGATATTTACATCTACGTTATTCATGTTGGCAGCTGTTCTCGATTCGAATTCTGAAATATTTACACCGTCTTCTTTTGTGAAGGCATTTCGGAAGGCTGTGTTTAGTAACTTTGCTTTGGCAGCACTGTCTTCGATATTTCCATTGCTATCGCCCAGAGAAGGCACTGATTGTTTCTTTCCGCTAACATACTTCATGTACGACCACAATCTCTTTGGATTTTCTGGCAGGTTTCGAGACAGTTTCGTTGTGGAAACTATTACAACCATCTCCCATTGAAGTCCGAGCTAAATGTCGGTCTTCTGTATAGGATCGCCAGTGTTTGAGATTTAGCGTTTCTTAAAATTTGGTATGCTTTTTTCGTTGTTTCTGCAGCAGTGTTCTGACCCGTTTTGTGTACCATAGGGGATGAGCTCCGTCGTTTGTTAATTTATTTGATATAAATCTTTCAATTGCTGTCGATACTATTTCTTTGAATTTAAGCCACATTTAGTCTACACTTGCATTGTTAATTTGGAAGGAGTGGATATCGTCTCTCAGGAAGGCGTCGAGCGAATTTTTATCTGCTTTCATTTTTGGAAGATTTGGTGGTTATAATATTCAGTCACGCTACGATAACCCTGTGTTCACTAATCCCTGTATCCGTTTTGATCCTAGTTATTAGCTCAGGATTATTTGTTGCTAATAGGTCAAGTGTGTTTTCAGAACCGTTTACTTTGACCGCGGGCTCATGACCTAATTGCTCGAAATTCTTTTCAGAGAATGCATTTAGTACAATTCCGGATGATGTTTTTTGCGTACCTCCTGAATTAACAAGGAATTTTCGCTAACATATAGACGGTAAAGTCACCACCAACTACGATTTTATCAGTCTTGTACGTGTTTGAGATGAAACTCAAATTTTCTTTTAATTTTCAGCAATTATATTACCTGAGTTGGGAGGTCGGTAAAAGGACCCACGCTAAGCACGCCCTCTGCCAATACAAACTCGCAGTAACTACCTACAAGGCAGACTACTCCTGACAGCAACAAACACTTCACGGCCATCAGTGTTTAGCCTATCCATACGGAACACAGTTAGGTTCCTCGCAAAAATTTCAGGTGAACTTTCTCCGGCTTAGCCGGCTTTCAGTGCCTATAACGATTTGAGCATTAGTGCTTTCTATTAGCCCTTGGAGCTACGATAATTTACAACTTCTATACTGATGGTTACTGTATCTACGTTCTTCCTGAGTTCGACCTGAACCATTTGAGGCTGAAGCCCTTTTTGTGTTTTCCCGAGAACCTCAAACGTAAAAGAACCACCCAGACCACACCAGACAGCCTCTGCTACCCCTGTGTTGATGTATTATCCAGTGCAATTCAGGACTAGAATGTCCTATGTGTGCATAGAATAAACTATTAAAACAGTTGTTACCACCATATTGGGACCACCATCAGTCATTATCACGAATCTTGCTTAAACCTAATCCACTTTCAGTAAGCGAGTTTTTAATAGCCGTACAAATACCTGTGATCTTAGAACTTTCTGATTACGGTATAGCCGCAATCAGTTCTTCTTTGATGCCATTTACAACATAGTATCAATCAAACACAGCAAAACGGGCAGATTGTTATTTCTGTCCTTCCTTGAAGACACAGCGAAATGTAATTAAAGGACTTGACATATTTTTTGCTCTTTCACATTTCCGCCAGTTTTAGAATTTTGTGTTTCTAGATAGATGATTATCTTTGACGCGTTCAGTTATCTTACGTTTATTTTCAAGATCTTCTAAAGTGACGAGGCATGTGCTTGAACAATCTTTGGTGTGACGTCACGTGCGCTGGACTGTGGTTGAAATTGCTCGTCAACATTTTATAAAGTTTTAGTCATCATTTACTTATTTTTCAGTTTATTTGTGTTAATATTTGCTGAAAAAAGTAACTTATTAGTGGATTTTCATTAATCTGTCTTTTTTCCTGTGTTATTGACTCGAGTGGTCTGTTATTCGTGAGTATGCTCACGCCTCAGCAGTGTGTTTACATTTCGCGGCGGGCAGTTGCAGCTGTAGCGGTTATAAAGCTAAGTACTGTGCACTTTTATATAGTTATTAAATTTAGTAGTTTTCAGTGGTGTTTCGTGCTGTTTGTGGAGAAATAACGATTTAATAAACTTTTGGAAACGTTCGCTTTCTGCGTTTTTAGAGTTTTCTGTGCGTTGAAGTCGTTTAATAAATTTCGTGCTTTAGTTTCCTGCTGACGTTTCTTGTTGTTTCTAGTGAAATATTTCAGTAAAATTTTCATTCACTGTTTTAACTTTACTGAGTGTTCCAGTGGCCGCTTGAATTTTTGGTTTTAGCTAATAATTTGAAGTTTTGCTGGTATTAGTTGTAGTTTAGTAGTATTAATAAAAGTAGTTCCTTTTTTAGTAGAGAGAGGATTTAGAGACCGCTATTGTTAGTTTTTTAAATAGTTCTACTGGTGTAACTGAACTTAGGAAACGTAGACGTATAGCTTTTTTCAGTAATTGTAAAATTTTACCACTAGTGAGAAGTGCGGGCTCTGTCGTAGGTTTGTGAGTAGTGGGTTACTGTTTGGGATTTGTTCAAAGTGTTTTCATTGGGGAGGGGGGGGGGGCGGGATGCAGTGGGGAAGCCAGTGGGCATTCTAGCAAAATCCTCTCCTTGGAATGTAGAAACTGTCGTAGAAATAAGTTGATAGAGGAGCCGGAGCGTATGAGCTGCGCACTTCAGGTGCAGTTACAACACGCAAAGGAGGAACTAGATAGGTTGTGAAGAGTATTGGGGAATGGGAACTGGCAGTTGGTAAGAAGGCAGCTAGGAGGAGGAGGTATTCAGAGAGTTACACTTTGCATATATGCAATAGATCTGACCAACTGCCAGAGTTGAGTGGAGAGGAACCTTTTGTAGATGTAGTCCTCAGCAGTTAGGAGGGCTAAGTCTAACAGAAAGAAGGTTCTGCTGCTAGGTAGTTTGGATGGTACAAGTGTGGGCCAGCAGTTGCAGGAAGTGTTGGGGAGTGAGTATCAGGTCACCAGCACTGTGAAGCCTAGTGCAGGATTGGCTGATGGGACTGACGGCATAGGAGGGTTATATAGGAATTTTACAGAGGAGAATCGGGTAGTGGTAGTGGGTGGAACAAGGAATAGTCTTGATAGGGACAGGGAATATGATGTTGGTGGTGACCTGCTAAAACTCAAACTGGTGGCACTAATGTTCATTTCGTGCAACTGTTTCAGTTTCATGATCGGCCTCATCCTAATGTGGCTGTTAAGCGCATTAACGTGGGGCTGGAGAAGGCATTGATGGCAGAGGGCATGGCTCACATTGCAGTGGTGTCAGTTGAGTCAATCAGTAGATCGTTTCACTAGGCATGGTCAGCACAATAGGCATGGGAACGGGAGGCTGGCGTAGCTTATAGGTGACATTGTAGTGGGGGGTGGTGGTGGGATCACTCATGGAAGAATACCTGTAGTAGTAGTAGTAGTAGTAGTAGTAGTAGTAGTAGTAAGAGCTTCACCATTTTTAGATTGAAGTCAGCCGATAGGTATACCTGCCTAAAGGAAGTCCCCAAAACTAAGGAATCGCCATCAGGGGACGTCATGTTTCCAAGTAGAGAAGAAATTATCACATTTCATCAAAACATTAGAGGTGAAGTTGGTGAACTGCTTATAGATGTTGACTCTGAAATTATTGGTATATCGGAGCACCGCTTAATTTGACAATTCGGAGGCTTCCTTTAGCAGGATGCAGATTAGCTGGCTGTTTTTCAGAGAGTCCTTGTGGGGTGGGAAAGTGGCCAAGTACGTAAAATACCACATCCCATTTAAGTCCATAGACGTACCACGACACTGCACTGAACAGTTATTTGAATCTTGTGCAGGGGCAGTTGAATTTAGTGAAACTAAACACATAATTGTTGTTGTTTATAGGTCCCCTAACTCTGACTTCAGAACATTTCTAACTCAAGCTAGAGGGGTTCTTGATTCACTTTATAGGAAGTACCAGAAATTAGTTATATGTGGTGACTTCAATATTAATTTGTGTATGATGGTACAAGATAAAGGATGTTGGTAGATCTCCTAAATTCATACGATCTGATGCAGGCTGTGTCTTTTTCAACTAGGGTGCAGGGGAACGGTAGCACAGCCATAGACAATATTTTTATTCATTCATTACTATATGGGCATTCTGTTAGTAAAAGGGTGAGCGGCCTTTCAGACCATGATGCACAAATTTTAACACTAAAAGGCTTTTGTACTCAAAAGGTTAAGGAAAAGGTTTCGAATGATATCCATATTTTTTGATTTAACTAAGGCGTTTGATTGTGTTGATCAGAAAATACTGCTCCAGAAGTTGGACCACTGCGGAATACAGGGAGTATCTCACAACTGGTTCATTTCTTACTCTAGCAACAGACAGCAAAAGGTAATTATTCAGTGTTGAGAATGGCTGTGATGTGGGGTCTGAGTGGGTACAGTTAAACAGGGGGTGTGCCAGGAATCAGTGTTGGAGCCACACCTGTTCCTTATTTATTTAAATGATATGCCCTCTAATATTAAGGGTAGTTACAAAATATCTGTTTGCTGATGACACTAGCTTGGTAGTAAAGCATGTTGTGTGCGGCATTGGCTCGGTTTCAAATAGTGCAGTTCATGACATAAGTTCATGGCTCGTAGAAATTAAACTAACGCTAAATCACAGTAAGACTCAGTTTTTACATTTTCTGTCACACAATTCAACAAAACCTGACGTTTTACTTTCACAAAACGGGTATATGATTAGTGAAACTGAACGGTTCAAATTTCTAGATGTTCAGATAGATAGTAAGCTGTCATGCAAAGCTCACCTTCAGGATCTTATTCAAAGACTTATTGTTGCCATTTTTACGATTCGAACGGTATATGAAGTAAGTGATCGTTCGTAACGAACATTAGTCTACTTCGCTTGTTTTTAATCGCTTATCTTGTATGGTATTATATTTTGGGGTAACTTTTCCCATTCTAGAAGGATATTTTTGGCTCAGAATTGGGCGGTTCGGCCAATAAGTGGTGGAACTTCACGCACCTCTTGTCGACCCCTGTTCACGAGTCTGGGTATTTTGATATTGACCTCACTATATATATATATATATATATATATATATATATATATATATATATATATATACTCCTGGAAATTGAAATAAGAACACCGTGAATTCGTTGTCCCAGGAAGGGGAAACTTTATTGACACATTCCTGGGGTCAGATACATCACATGATCACACTGACAGAACCACAGGCACATAGACACAGGCAACAGAGCATGCACAATGTCGGCACTAGTACAGTGTATATCCACCTTTCGCAGCAATTCAGGCTGCTATTCTCCCATGGAGACGATCGTAGAGATGCTGGATGTAGTCCTGTGGAACGGCTTGCCATGCCATTTCCACCTGGCGCCTCAGTTGGACCAGCGTTCGTGCTGGACGTGCAGACCGCGTGAGACGACGCTTCATCCAGTTCCAAACATGCTCAATGGGGGACAGATCCGGAGATCTTGCTGGCCAGGGTAGTTGACTTACACCTTCTAGAGCACGTTGGGTGGCACGGGATACATGCGGACGTGCATTGTCCTGTTGGAACAGCAAGTTCCCTTGCCGGTCTAGGAATGGTAGAACGATGGGTTCGATGACGGTTTGGATGTACCGTGCACTGTTCAGTGACCCCTCGACGATCACCAGTGGTGTACGGCCAGTGTAGGAGATCGCTCCCCACACCATGATGCCGGGTTTTGGCCCTGTGTGCCTCGGTCGTATGCAGTCCTGATTGTGGCGCTCACCTGCACGGCGCCAAACACGCATACGACCATCATTGGCACCAAGGCAGAAGCGACTCTCATCGCTGAAGACGACACGACTCCATTCGTCCCTCCATTCACGCCTGTCGCGACACCACTGGAGGCGGGCTGCATGATGTTGGGGCGTGAGCGGAAGACGGCCTAACGGTGTGCGGGACCGTAGCCCAGCTTCATGGAGACGGTTGCGAATGGTCCTCGCCGATACCCCAGGAGCAACAGTGTCCCTAATTTGCTGGGAAGTGGCGGTGCGGTCCCCTACGGCACTGCGTAGGATCCTACGGTCTTGGCGTGCATCCGTGCGTCGCTGCGGTTCGGTCCCAGGTCGACGGGCACGTGCACCTTCCGCCGACCACTGGCGACAACATCGATGTACTGTGGAGACCTCACGCCCCACGTGTTGAGCAATTCTGCGGTACGTCCACCCGGCCTCCCGCATGCCCACTATACGCCCTCGCTCAAAGTCCGTCAACTGCACATACGGTTCACGTCCACGCTGTCGCAGCATGCTACCAGTGTTAAAGACTGCGATGGAGCTCCGTATGCCACGGCAAACTGGCTGACACTGACGGCGGCGGTGCACAAATGCTGCGCAGCTAGCGCCATTCGACGGCCAACACCGCGGTTCCTGGTGTGTCCGCTGTGCCGTGCGTGTGATCATTGCTTGTACAGCCCTCTCGCAGTGTCCGGAGCAAGTATGGTGGGTCTGACACACCGGTGTCAATGTGTTCTTTTTTCCATATATATATAAGCTGGATATATTTCGTAAACCACATCAAATACTGACGAACCGATTCCACAGGCCGAACGTGAGGAGAGGGGCTAGTGTAATTGTTTAATACAAACCATAAAAAAATGCAAGGAAGTATTTTTTTAACACAAACCTACCTTTTTTTAAATGGACCCATTAGTTTTGTTGGCACATCTGAACATATAAGCAAATACGTAATCAGTGCCGTTTGTTGCACTGTAAAATGTTAATTACATCCGGAGATATTGTAATCTAAAGTTGACGCTTGAAACCTCCGACGTTCAGTTGCGTGTTGTAACAAACACGGGCCACGGTCGGCGAGCAGCATCTGCATGGACATGTTTACGATGACGACCGTGTTTACGAGTGTGGCTGTAGTGCAGTGTTGTGGTTTGGTCTAGCCGTCGCAGTGTCCGCATGTAGCGCTTGCTGCTATTGTTATTCTGCATTCGTCTCCGCACGCAGACCAACTGTAGTACACCGTGTTGCCAGACGTCTGTGATAGTGTAGTGTTGTAGGAACTGTGACCACGGTGTATTCGAACTCTGAAAAGGCGGAGATGATACTCATCTATGGCGAGTGTCGACGAAATGCAGCTGAAGCCTGCAGGGTGTATGCAGAACGGTACCCGGACAGAGAGTATCCAACGTGCCGCACATTTCAAAACATCTACCGCCAACTGTATGCAACAGGTATGGTCGTAGCACGCAACAGTAACAGGCCCGTCACAGGAGAAGCGAGTGCAGTTGGTGTGTTAGCTGCTGTTGCCATGAACCCACACATGAGTACACGGGACATTGCGAGAGCCGGTGGACTGAGTCAAAGTAGCGTCATGCGCATACTGCATCGTCACCGCTTTCACCCGTTTCGTGTGTCGCTACATCAGCAATTACATGGTGATGACTTTAATCGTAGAGTGCAATTCTGTCAATTGGCGTTAACAGAGAATGCGTTGCAGTTCTACCTGTTTACCGATGAAGCTGGTTTCACAAACCAGTGAATCTACGGAACATGCATTACTGGTCCATGGACAATCCTCGCTGGCTCAGACAGGTAGAGCGACAGCGACCGTGGACTGTAAATGTATGGTGCGGAATCATTGGCGACCACTTCATTGGTCCTCACTTCATTGCAGGGGCCCAAACAGCTGCAACATACATCGCGTTTCTACAGAATGATCTGCCAACGTTGCTCGAAAACGTCCCACTGGAAACCCGTCGCCGTATGTGGTATCAGCATGATGGTGCACCTGCACATTCCGCAATTAACACTAACCTGACCCTTGACAGGATGTTCGACCGGCGTTTCATAGGACGTAGAGGACGCATAAATTGGCCTGCCCGTTCACCTGATCTTACAACTCTGGACTTCTTTCTGTGGGGTACGTTAAAGGAGACTGTGTACCGTGTTGTGCCTACAACCCCAGAGGATATGAAACAACGTATTGTGGCAGTCTGCGGCGACCTTGCACCAGATGTACTGCGGCGTGTAAGACATTCATTACGCCAGAGATTGCAATTGTGTGCAGCAAATGATGGCTACCACATTGAACATCTATTGGCCTGACATGTCGGGACACACTCTATTCCACTCCGTAATTGAAAACGGAAACCACGTGTGTACGTGTACCTCACCCCTCATGGTAATGTACATGTGCGTTAGTGAAAAAGACCAATAAAAAGGTGTTAGCATGTGGACGTAATGTGCTGTTCCAGTCTCTTCTGTACCTAAGGTCCATCACCGTTCCCTTTGGCTCCCTACGTAATTCGGTGCTCTCCGATACACACGATCGAACAGCGGAGGAGTGGTACTCAAGCGTCAACTTTAGGTTAAAATATCTCCGGATGTAATTAACCTTTTACAATGCAACAAACGGCACTGATTACGTATTTGTTTATATGTTTAGATGTGCTAACAAAACTAACGGCGTTCCATTTAAAAAAACGTAGCTTTGTCTTAAAAAACATACTTCCGTGCATTTTTTAATGGTTTGTATTAACCAATTACACTAGCCCCTCTCCTCACGTTCGGTCTGTGGAATCGATTCGTCAGTATTTGATGTGGTTTACGAAATATATCCAGCGGTAATGTTAGGTGACTCACCCTATATATATATATATATATATATATATATATATATCGTACTTAACTCTTGTGCAGAAAGGTGTGCCGTATACTGCTGCATCCATTTTCAATAAGCCACCACCCGAATTAGAAACTCTTAGCAGTAATCCACGCGCTTTCAAATCTAAACTTACGTGTTTCCTCATGGGTCACTCCCTCTATTCTGTCGAGGTGGTCCTTGAAAAGTTAAGCTGATTCTTGTTGTACTGTTGATTGCGTTTACTTAAAGTTTTCGTGTTCATTAACATATTATTTTTGTGTTATTACTTTTACGTTGTAATTTCCTGTACTGACACACTTCATGACCTTGGAGATTTTCTGCTAAATTTGGTCCTACGGAAATTGACGTGTAAATAAAAAATAAAAATGCAACCTTCAGAAATTCCCCACCGCCAAAAGGTTCACCATGCCGGGCAATGATATTTGCGGCCGCGAGACTTTCGGCACTGGTGCAACAACCCTCGTTAACCTACTTCATCACAGACGTCGATAGTCTGTTCTTCTGTTCAGTAGCACATGCCGTGAATTTCTTTTGCTCTGGTTCGTCTTTTTTTTCCTTGGAAACACATTATGATTTGTCCCATAGCGCCATTTTACAGACGATGTTCTACATCCACTGCCCCAGAAAGTAAGGCACAAACCGATTTCTTGCCTTCAGTAACCATGCCATATTTCTCAGTCCACAAAGTCAGAAATTCTTAGCTACATTTATCTTACACCTCTTGTGTCTTTGACAAAGTATCCAAGTTGAATAATACTTATATGTTTAAAAACGGTACTATGTGTAATTGGAGCACACGAGGTAAGCACGCAAAAACCAAAAGCAAACAGGTGTACTCTTCTTCGCCACAACAATTTGGCAGTACGGTCCTTTGGGGGCAGAGGTCAGAAGTCGTCATTATTGGAACAGCTGCCAACCTATGCGATATAACGGTAGATGATGTTGCATTATTACTAATGCATTTCAATACACCACGACTCAGTGAGTGAATATGAGCGAAGATTTGTCATCTACAGCTTCTATGACGCGTCAACGCCGATAGCTCGTTCACAATGAACTTCGGTTCTATGACCTCACACGCAGATGAACGTATAGATTATTTCGACTACGTAGGCTTATCTAAATTCCTCATTTAATGCCATGTCCAAATTATGTGGGTGGATGCCACTAATGGTATTAATGCCATAGGTTTGCCATCCCTTGTCAAATATATCCAAGGCATCACATAGTAATTAGTAAGCAAATCACATCACTCTGAGATAGATGTAATTAAGTTTTCACGAATATCATGTACTCAACTGGATTGTTGCTCTGTTACCACGATATTCGGTAGCGCATAGTTTCACTGTACAAATGTCACCTCTTCCTAGAATATCATTTGTAGTGCATACTTTCAATACAACAAATGTAACCTCTTATTCGAATATCATTTACACTCACATTCAGCAAGTCATTCTATTTAATCATAAATTAATACTTAATCAGAATACTATATGCCAGTCTCTTTTATACATCTAACCATTAACATAAAATACATTTGAAAATACAATTGAAAATTTAGACTAACATATTTATCATTACTATGCTTCAACTTTCTAATCTCTACGTGATAATTCAGCGCCCCTGTGTGCACTGAAAATGACAGTAGTTTACGTATATCTTAAGTATCACAGTGTTTCTATTGAAATACGATTACATGTAGAACATTTTGACGTCTTGATAACAACGCAGTTTTTCCACTCATTCTGAATTCAGGTAGCACGACAGATACCTGTATTTGACATTATCATGGTAACATATGGCCCTCTGTACAAATTCTCCAATTTCTTCAATTTTCTATTCAGCAATGATGACCTCAGATTATTGCATAATAGGATGTTGTCTCTACCTCGAAAATGACTTGGTTGGGTGACGTGCTAGTCTTAAAATCTTACCCATTCGCAGCCTGGCCAGTGACAATTATCGTCTAATTTCATCCTCAGATGATAGTTTTATTCTGTTTCGCTTTAGTGTGTGTCCTGACCACTCTGTGTATGGTTTGTCCCAACATAACTTTGTTTCACCTGGTTCATAATTTCTTCAAAAATGTTTAGATAATCTAGTCTTAGGCTCCGATGCTTTGACCAATGCATTCACATGAACTGGTTTAGTTATCTGAAAACACATTAATAGAATTTGCTTTAGGATAAAGTTTTGAAATGAGTCTTTGCCAGACATCATTCGATTCCAGGAAAGTGTTCCCTATCTTACTAGTGAATTGTCCCATTATCTGGCTGAATAACGTGAAGTTTGCCTACACTGATTAAATAATCACGTATGTTTCTAACAACTTTTGTGGTGACAGTGCATACGCCTTCACATATTTTGTGAAAACATTGAAGGTTGCAAGCACGCATTTCATACCTCCTCTTACTGTAGTTGAAGGTCCACATATGTCAACTGTTTCCAGCCGTTTTGACGGTATAATCGGAGGTCATTCACCTCTTCTACATTTGAGTGCTTTACTTTTCCGGTAAATAACAAACATTCTCAATGTTTTGTTTCTTCCTTCAAACGTCGTTCAAACAGCTGTCCTCAGCCAACTGCATTGCACACTTAACCACATTAAAGTGCCCTCAACTATAATGAGTACACCAAGCTAATTCTTTCTCCAATTCATGTACCATCCAAAGAAAGCTGTTGACATGTCCCCAATAGAACAAGGTGTCACAGTCGATGACGTAGTGTTGATACTCTTTGTTGTCACTCCTTTATCGAAACTTCTCTCCTACTTCTTGCCAGTGCAGATCCTGTGATTGCAACTCAGCTGCATTGTGACACATACCCAAGTAATATCACTGATAACACATCCCCATGAACGGTAATACCTTGATGTCCTGGTTAGGTTCAGCATTTACAGACACAGAATACATACCTTGAGGTAACAATAATAATGCGTCCATAATTACTTTCTTCACTGTTGATAACTATTTCTAGGTCATACTCCTGAAGAAAAAGTGTCCATCTAACAAGTCATCTGTAGAACATCATGCAGAAAACTTAAACCCTTGTGATCCACAAAGAACTTTGTGTGATGTATACACAAATCGTAAAGGAAGCAGTGGAATGCCCACACAGTTGCGAGCTTCTAATTAAGCCACTGAATAGGCTCATTTATCATTGTTTACATGCGGCTGCCAAACCCTATAACAAAAAATTTCAGTTTTCCATTAATTTCTTGAATTAAGACTAGACAACTTCCCAAGCCAATGGCTGAAGTATCTATAATGACCCCAAGTTCTATATTCATATCAGGATAGCATAACATTCTACCAGCACTCATCTCCCTCTTCATATCTGTGAAAGCAGTTGTCAGTACGTTTCCAAACAGTATGCTTCTTGGTTATCTTTTAAGTACTTCACATTTTAGTGAATGTGTTCAAGTACCATTGATATAAATCGCAGAGTTCGACGAATGATTTCAGTTGCTGCCTGTTGTACAGTCTCGAAAAAAATTTTAGTAGCGCTGATCTTACCAGGATCAGGCACAATTCCTTCCATGGTTATCACAGCTCCTAAAATATTCCACTTTATTCCACCAGAATTTCAATTTGGTGAAGTTTGCTACTACTTCTCTGTTGTGAAATGCTTGGAGTTCTCTGTTAATCAGTTCTACATATTCTTCCAAACATTGGCACTTAACAGATCATCCAGGAAAACATTAACTTTATCCAATAAGTCGTTTCCTGAAACTCGTGCTAATGCAACTATGAATATTCCTCCAGACAAATTCAAGCCAAATGGTAGAGCTCAAAATTGACAGCTGTGACTGCAGAACATCAGATTTCCTTGAATCTTTCTATAAATGAGTCAGCTTGTAAAGCACTTCATTTCATATTGTTTTTATTCCAAGTCCTCTAGATAATACTGGGATCAAATTGTTGTTAAGTGCACTTGCACCTAACAGAAGTCTGACAAGGTTTGAAGATTTATTCGCAACTAGCAACAGATTATTGTGTGGGCTTCTAATTTCTTCTGTTAATTACATTTCAACATCTGGTGTATATCCTTAGTTACAGCAGTTCACCTGGAGTATTGAATTGGACAAGTTGGGATGTTAAAAAGTTCATGGGATTTAACTTGCAGTTCATGTTCATACCATCGGATGACACCTGGTTTGTCCTGAAACAATTCCGCATATTGCAAGAGAACGTTTTTGATCTCTTCTTGGTTTACTTCATCTTACAATTCAGATTTTCACAATTTTCCAATAACTGCTTTTTGGCTGTCTGCCCTCGATCTATTGTTCCTCATAACTTGACATGGCAGTCTATCGTTAGTACCTGTCACTTTAACATTAACTGATTCATGGTCTCCTTGTTAATTACCCATATCAATCAAATTCTCTTCCACTTCTACATTTATTCACATCTGCAGTCTTGCTTTGGCAGAATCAATTCTTGCTCTAACATTTTGCAAATAGTCGATCCTTAGTAAACAATCACTAAGTTCTCTACTAATAAAAATACTTGTACGAGAACTTTGTCATTAACTTCGGTTTCAGCCTGTGCTTGAAATTCACTGGGCATATTCAGTTACCAGCTGCCCACAAAATCTCGATGTTACTCACTGGTTACGTCAGGATTTCTTTGTAGTTCTTCCATGCATCATACTTTTCATACGAAATTAAACTCATCTCTGATCTGCTACCTAGTAATCCTACATTTTCTCCAGTACACTTAATCTCAATGGCAGGTTGGCTCAAACAGTGTTCAGTGTCCTGATTTATAGTATATCTCATTAATTTCCCCTTCTGTTACCAAATGAAATGGATATTCCTATTGTCTTCAGGGTTCCCTATAAAAAGGCAAGTGACATAAATTTCAGCATCTGTCACCATAATTCCGTCGATTTTCTGTGTGCAGATGCTAGGTAACAGGGTGTTGTTCAAATCTGTTTTCCTGTTACCCATCTATTCAATATCGCCTCTCAAACCTTCTAGTTCGAAATTAGAATTATATTAATACCTTCAGCTGCTAAAGTGCGTTGATATGTGTCAATGGGGACAGGTAAAAATGTGTACCCCGACCGGGACTCGAACCCGGACTCTCCTGCTTACATGGCAGCCGCTCTATCCTTTTTTTTCTATATTGTTCGTTGAAATATGTTCGTGGTGGACACCCTATGACACCCAATCAGGTTGTTCGTTGATCCGTTCACTCAGTTTTTTTATTACATAGGGTAACTAAACCACCTGATCGAACACGCTGAGTTACCGTGCCGGCGGTCCAACTGAGTCACCGAGGCCCAGGGGACAGTGCGACTGGAGGGACTATCTCGCGCATGCCTCCTGTGAGACCCACATTCTCACCTTGTATGTCCACACACTACATTAGTCCCCCCTCGCGCATGCCTCCTGTGAGACCCACATTCTCACCTTGTATGTCCACACACTACATTAGTCCCCCCAGGGGGTCCACAACTCTTTTGTGGATACGTGCGTAGTGAGCACGGGACCCCGAGCTAATGTGGCCCTCCTTCCTTTCTGGGCTGCATACCTTCCTTTCCCGCATCCTTCCCTGTCCCCCATCTTCGCCCCTCCTCCCCTCACCTCTGGCTCTTTCCTTCCCTTTCTCCCCCTCTGGGAGTATGGTTTGTGCCTACGTCCAGAGACGGACGCTCGTAAATGTACCGCAGTGCGATCCGCTCCCCAAGATGAACCACTAAGAACTCTGAGGACATTAAGGGAATGTGTACAACAGGCACTGCTTGTATGTCTTCATCCTTCCTTTGTCCTTCGTTTTTCCTTACCTCTTCTCTTTACCCTTTTCTCCGCTGCGGCGTTTGAGACCTCTCCTCTTTCCTTTCCCTTTCTTTGTTTTTCCCTTTCTCTTTCTTCCTCCCTGTGCGTGTCTGAAGGCCGACCCACGCATTTTTGTGCGTAGCCAGTGACGGGGTAACGAGTAATCGCCCCGGGTAGACAGGTAGGACACGTACGTACCCCCTGGTAACAGCCAGGCCAAGGGAGGGGTGATTACCCGAGCTGATACCTTCCGAAAGTGCCGATTGGTCCCTCCGTCCGTTTGTCGGGAGGTGTGACCTGAGGTGTGAACAATCACATAAGGCGGGAGTGCCCTCAGAGAGGGCCCCCACAAGCGAGGAGCGCGCCATCGGAAACGCCGGTAATCATGGGGGATTCTGCCGCAGTGGTTTCCTCACCTTCCACTATGTCCGCTCACAAGCGTAAGTTCACTGAGTCTCAGCCACAGACAGTTCTTCCGTCGTTGCCTCCTGTGAGACCCACATTCTCACCTTGTATGTCCACACACTACATTAGTCCCCCCAGGGGGTCCACAACTCTTTTGTGGATACGTGCGTAGTGAGCACGGGACCCCGAGCTAATGTGGCCCTCCTTCCTTTCCGGGCTGCATACCTTCCTTTCCCGCATCCTTCCCTGTCCCCCATCTCAGTCTGACGAAGGTCACGACTTCTCCACGTTCAACCCTTTCATTATTCAGAAAGGTGTCGACGCAATTGCAGGTCCTGTAAAGTCTTGTTCCAGATTACGGAATGGCACCCTGTTGTTAGAAACAGTCAGTGCCCTCCAGGCACAAAAATTGCTGCGTACTTCTCTGCTCCGCACCTTCCCTGCCCGGGTTGAAGCATACCGCACTTTAAATTCCTCGCGTGGAGTCGTTTATACACTCTCCCTCGATGGATTGTCTGACGAAGAAATTCAGCACTACCTGTCTGACCAGGGCGTAACGGCTGTTCATAGAGCTATGAAAAGGGTTGACACAAACATCATTCCAACCCGCACTGTCTTCTTGACATTTGACAAAGTTCAACTCCCATCGAAAATCAAAGCAGGCTATGAGATAATTTCCGTTCGCCCTTACGTCCCAAACCCTACACGTTGCTATCGGTGTCAGCAGTACAATCACACCAGCCAGTCCTGTTCCAGTCCGGCCAAATGTGTTATGTGTGGCAAGGATGCCCATGAGGGTGCTTGTCCACCTCCATCCCCTCGCTGCATAAACTGTATGGGTGACCACTCTGCTTCCTCTCGAGATTGCCCCGTTTTTAAGGACGAAAAGCTCATCCAGGAAATCAGTGAAGGACAAAGTGTCGACCTTTGCTGCTCGAAAATTATTCGCTAGTCGACAGCCCACCGTGCCTCAGACAAGTAAATACAGCATTGTCCTTGCTTCTCCTCGGCCACCCCCTGCGGGTCCGGGGTAAGAATAGGCCCGAGGTATTCCTGCCTGTCGTAAGAGGCGACTAAAAGGAGTTTCAACCGTTTCGGCCTTCCATGTGATGGTCCCCCCTTGGGGTTTGACCTCCATTTTTCAAAATTCTACAGAAGTACGAGCCTTTTGGGGAAGGACGCCTTACATCGTGTACCAATGGTCCTCAGTGCACTAAGACCTTGGCACTCAGCATTGCACCGGCGTTGTAACCATACTCACATTCCTCAAATTGGGCCTAAACGCCTGATGGGTTGTACAAGTTACGCCCATAGTACGTCCCCATCTGCACCTACGATCATGATGGACTTTCCATGGCACCAGAAATCCAGCACGGTAGCCAGCCCGTTGTGGTGGGGTCGTCATGTACCCTCTAGGTTGTAGCCCTCTGACAACACAGGGATCGTACTGCCGATACCTGAGCTGCACCCTCCCCACGTTGGCCAAGGAGTAGATGCCCGTCTCCATGGGGCATCAGGACTCCCGGCAACAGTCATCCTGCCAGGTGGCCCTTGCTGAGGCTAGGTGGCGCCCGTGGGGAGAGCCCCTGGTCGAAGTGGGTGGTATCGGGCAGACGTTTCGCAGATGAAACGTCAACACGTATCAGGTAGCTCTGCGGCCGAGTCTTTCAAAAGGAAAGGTACTGTCTCTAGTTCTGGTTCTCCTGCCCTTTCCCCCTTGGCCACTCCCTGGGAGGAGGGACAGGACCGCCGGCTTGGGGCGAAGTACTTCCCCCGCTATTTGGTCTGTTCTCGAACCGATGGGGGGACGTTCGCCACCTCCAAGCCCATGTGCTTTGTTCAGCACATTGAGGACATCTTCGGGGAAATCGAGGCTCTCAGTAAGATGCGTTCGGGGTCCATTCTTATAAAGACCACCTCTGCCACTCAGTCGGCGGCGCTCCAGGCGTGTGACCGCCTAGGGGACATCCCAGTGTCCATTGTCCCGCATCTGGCACTAAATAGGAAGCAGGGGGTTATTTTTCATCGGGACCTTCTGCTGCAATCTGATGAGGAGCTCAGGGCCAACCTGGAGCGCCGAGGCGTGCATTTCGTCCAGCGAGTCCAGCACGTCCCCAAAGACCGTCACATCGACACCAGGGCCTTTATCCTCGCCTTCGAGGGGGACATTCTCCCGGAGGAGGTAAAGGTGATGTGCTACCGGTGCAACATGCGACCTTACGTCCTGCCTCCTATGCGCTGTTTTTGGTGTTTGCACTTTGGGCACATGTCGTCACGGTGTGAGGCTGAGCCCCTTTGTGGCGATTGTGGACATCCTCTTCGTGAGGAATGTACATGCACCCCACCACCTCGGTGTGTTAATTGTCCTGGCATCTACTCGCCTAGATCCTCAGACTGCCCCATATAGCAGAAGGAGAAGAAGATACAAGAACTCAAAACTTTGGATCATCTCTCTTATTCTGAGGCCAGGAAGAAGTATGACTGCCCATATCCTGTGCCTTGGACCACTTCGTTTGCCTCAGTTGTGTCCACTCCTTCCGCAGTATCCTCACGCCTATCCTGTCCCCACTCCGCCTCCTCCCCCCATCCGGGGTCTCTGCCTCCGCCTCCCAAGTCCCTCCCTTCCAAATCCTCCACCCTGCCTTCCTTCCCAGGAAAGAGGCAGAAGAGGCTCGGCGACCTTCCTTCCACTCGCTGAATCTGGAAACTTATAATGCCCCCTTTACTATGTGGGAACTCGAACGTGCACTTGCACTGTCCCGGTCCTCTGCTCCAGGGCCAGATGCCATTCACATTCAGATGCTGGCACACCTTTCTCCGGCGGGCAAAAGCTTCCTTCTTCGTACCTACAATCGCGTCTGGACCGAAGGTCAGGTCCCCATGCGTTGGCGTGACGCCGTCGTTGTTCCTATACCCAAACCTGGGAAGGATAGACACCTTCCTTCTAGTTACCGCCCCATTTCTCTTACAAGCTGTGTCTGTAAGGTGATGGAGCGCATGGTTCATGCTCGGTTAGTTTGGATTCTTGAATCTCGACGGCTACTTACCAATGTCCAATGCGGCTTTCGTCGCCGCCGCTTCGCTGTTGACCACCTTGTGACCTTGTCGACATTCATCATGAACAACTTTTTGCGAAGGCGCCAAACGGTAGCCGTGTTCTTCGATTCGGAGAAGGCTTATGATAGCTGTTGGAGAGGAGGTATCCTCTGCACTATGCACAGGTGGGGCCTACGCGGTCGCCTGCCCCTTTTTATTGATACCTTTTTAACGGATCGAAAGTTTAGGGTATGTGTCGGCTCCGTATTGTCCGACGTCTTCCTCCAGGAGAACGGAGTGCCTCAGGGCTCCGTCTTGAGCATAGCCCCTTTTGCCATCGCGATCAATCCAATTATGGATTGTATTCCGCCTAATGTCTCAGGCTCTCTCTTTGTCGATGACTTCGCGATCTACTGCAGTGCCCAGAGAACATACCTCCTGGAGCGCTGCCTTCAGCATTGTCTAGACAGCCTATACTCATGGAGCGGGCCAAATGGCTTCCGGTTCTCTGAAGAGAAGACGGTTTGTATCAACTTTTGGCGATATAAAGCGTTCCTTCCGCCATCCTTACATCTCGGTCCCGTTGTTCTCCCATTCGTGGAAACAACTAAGTTTCTAGGGCTCACGTTGGACAGGAAACTGTGTTGGTCTCCGCATGTCTCTTATTTGGCGGCCTGTTGTACACATTCCCTTAATGTCCTCAGAGTTCTTAGTGGTTCATCTTGGGGAGCGGATCGCACTGTCCTGCTTCGCTTGTATCGGTCCATAGTCCGATCGAAGCTGGATTATGGGAGCTTCGTCTACTCGTCTGCTCGGCCATCCCTCTTACGCCATCTCAACTCCATCCACCATCGGGCGGTTACGTCTTGCGACCAGAGCCTTCTACACTAGTCCTGTCGAGAGTCTTTATGCTGAAGCTGCCAAATTACCATTGACCTACCGACGAGATGTACTGCTGTGTCGGTATGCCTGCCGGCTGTTGTCTAGGCCCGACCACCCCTCTTACCAGTCCTTCTTCGCCAATTCTCTCGACCGTCAGTACGGGTTATATGTGTCTGCCCTGCTGCCCCCCGGAGTCCGCTTCCGTCGCCTGCTTCGACAATTGGATTTTGCCCTCCCTACCACTTTCAGAGAGGGTGAGAGCCCGACACCACCTTGGCTCCAGGCTCCGGTTCATATTTATCTCGACCTCAGCTCACTCCCAAAGGAGGGTACTCCGGCTGCAGTGTATTGCTCACGGTTTGTCGAACTTCGTGCTCGACTTGCCGGTCACACCTTTATTTACACCGATGGCTCCAAAACTGACGATGGTGTCGGCTGTGCCTTTGTCGTCGGGGCCGCCACCTTTAAATACCGGCTCCTAGACCAATGTTCCAGCTTTACGGCCGAGCTTTTTGCTCTCCATCAGGCCATTCAGTATGCCCGCCGCCACCGCCATTCATCATATGTACTCTGCTCTGACTCACTCAGTGCTCTTCAGAGCCTTGGAGCTCCCTATCCGGTCCATCCCTTGATTCAACGGATACAACAGTCCCTCCATTCTTTCGCTGATAATGGTTCTCCTGTCAGCTTTCTGTGGGTTCCCGGACATGTAGGAGTGCCTGAGAATGAGGCTGCGGATACTGCAGCCAAGGCTGCAGTCCTCCTGCCTCGGCCAGCCTCCCATTGTGTCCCATCATCTGATGTTCGTGGGGATGTTTATAAGTGGCTTGTGTCGTTGTGGTGGGATGCTTGGTTATCCCTCCAAGGAAACAAGCTCCGAGCAGTAAAACCGCTCCCAACTGCTTGGACAACCTCCTCCCGACCATCTCGGCGAGAGGAGGTCCTTCTGACCAGGTTGCGGAATGGGCATTGCCGGTTTAGCCACTGCTACCTGCTCTCCGGTGACCCAGCCCCGCAGTGCCCTTGTGGTCAGGCATTAACAGTGCGCCATGTTTTATTGTTGGGTCCCCGCTTTAGTCAATCCCATGTTGTCCTGTCCCTGCCATCTACTTTACCGGATATTTTAGCTGATGACGCTCAAGCAGCTGCTCGTGTTCTGCGTTTTTATAACTTTGACTGGCTTGTCCAAAGACATCTAACCTTTTTATTTATTTTATCCGCATCTTTGTCAGGTCTTTCTGGTGTCCCCACCTCCCCTTGAGTTTTACTAGATTCCATGTACTCTCACAACAGTGACTGGGCGCTAATGACCTCAGTAGTTGAGCGCCCTTAAACCCCACCAAAAAAAAATATCCTCGGCCAACAAAGGAGGCGGCCACACAGACTTGCGGCCTCACCTTTAGTGCCACGGTCATCAGATCGACCAGCGCAAAGATCGCCCGTTCAACCTCACCACTTTCGCCTGCCCACTCTCTGGCTCACCCTTCGTTGGGTTCTGCTAAATCTCGAGCCCAAAAGTCAGACACCAAGACTTCGAAAAAAGAGCATACTCATGAAGAGTTTTTACGTACCGCAACTTCCCAACCATCGGTTCCTCCTTCATCTAAACATCATACTTCCAAGAAGGCTACAAAGAAACCCAGTTCCTCTCCTCCTCCGCCAAGGCGTGTCCCATCTACAGCACCAACTGGTGGAAATCTCCCTCGGCCATCTTCTGTGTCGCTGAGGCGCACTGCTGGCAGCTGATCAACCGGCCGATCGCTGGTGGCAGGAGCTGCTCCTGACCAACGTATGGATCAGGATTTTCTGCCTTCGGCTGAATGCCATTCCATGCTGTCGGTCGCAAGCTCTGAGCTGTCGTTGACAGCAACCTTGGTCACATTCCTCCATTTTCTGTTCACCCTATGTCCATTATCCACTGGAATATCCGCGGCATTCGCGCCAATCGGGATGAATTGTCGGTCCTCATACGATCCTACTCGCCAGTTATCTTCTGTCTTCAGGAAACAAAGCTGCGTCCCCATGACCGCTTTGTTCTCCCTCATTTGCAGTCCGTCCGATATGATCTCCCCTCTGTTGAAGGCACTCCAGCGCATGGAGGACTCATGATTCTTCTCCATGATACTCTCCATTATCACCCAATCCACTTAAACACTTCCTTCCAAGCTGTCGCCGTCCGTCTTTCCCTTTCCGGATACACGTTCTCTTTGTGGTTCTCCAATGGAATTGTAATGGCTACTATCGTCACCTTCCGGAATTGAAATCCCTTCTTTCGTCCTACTCTGCAGCTTGTGTGGTTCTCCAGGAATCTCATTTTACTGATGCTCACTCACCGACCCTCCATGGGTTCCGTGTTTTCTGTCGAAATCTGGTCGGACCCTTGCGGGCTTCTGGTGGCGTTTGTACGTTGGTCCGTACAGACATAGCTAGCACGTGGATTCCTCTCCAAACTACATTGGAAGCGGTTGCTGTTAGGGTCCACTTAGACTCTGCAGTTACAGTTTGCAATCTTTATCTCCCTCCTGACAGGACTCTTACACCTGCTGCCTTAACCAGCCTTCTTCAGCAACTTCCTCCTCCCTTCCTCCTCCTTGGGGATTTTAATGCTCATCATCCTTTGTGGGGCAGTGCTCTTCCATCTCGACGAGGTCTTCTTATAGACCAATTTATTGCAGACCACGACCTGTGCCTTCTTAATGATGGCTCCCCTACTCATTTCAGTGCCGGTCATGGTACCTTTTCTGCCATTGATCTTTCTCTTTCTTCTCCCTCCCTCCTCCCTTCATTAAACTGGTCGCCACACGACGACCTTTGTGATAGTGACCATTTCCCGCTGATTATCACGCTCCCTTCCCGCTCCCCGATGGACAGGTTACCTCGTTGGTCTTTCCACCGCGCCGATTGGCCTCTATACACTGCACAGGTCGAGTTTTCTCCCTCTTTGTCGGGTTGTATTGATGACGTCCTACGTGACGTGTCTGACGCGATTGTTCGCGCTGCTAACCTTGCTGTCCCGCGCTCATCTGGACCATTTCGTCGCCGGCAAGTCCCGTGGTGGAGTACGGCCTTTGCCATTGCCATCCGTGATCGCCATCGAGCTTTGCAACACTTCAAGAGGCACCCATCCGTAGCCAGCCTTACTACCTTTAAACGCCTTCGCGCTAAAGCCCGTTATTTAATCAAACAGAGCAAGCGGATATGTTGGAAACGATTCGTTTCTTCCCTTGGTTCCACTGTCCCTCTGTCACGGGTATGGGCTACACTTCGCTCTCTCCAAGGTTGCCATCGGCAGTCCACCCTCCCAGGCCTTCACCTCCCAGATGGCATTTGTACAGACCCATTAGTTCTCGCAGAACATCTTGCGACCCATTTTGCAGTGGCATCAGCGTCAGCCTCCTATCCAGCTGCTTTCCTTCATCAAAAACAGCAGGCTGAAGCTCTCACCTTATGTTTCACCACTTGTGAGCCAGAATCTTACAACGAACCTTTTATTGAATGGGAATTTCTTTCTGCTCTATCTTCTTCTCATGATACGGCCCCTGGCCCAGATTCCATTCATAACCAACTGCTTCAACATCTCAGTGCTCCACAACGGCAACATCTTCTTCGGGTGTTTAACCGTATCTGGCTCCAGGGTGACTTCCCTTCTCAGTGGAGGGATAGCTTTGTGGTTCCTGTCCTTAAGCCTGGTAAGAACCCCCTATCTGTTCACAGCTATCGGCCAATTAGTTTGACCAATGTTGTTTGTAAGTTACTTGAATGGATGGTAGCCCGTCGGCTCACTTGGGTCCTCGAATCTCGGGATCTATTGTCCCCTTACCAGTGTGGCTTTCGAGAGGGACGATTTCCAATCGATCATTTACTTCGCTTGGAATCCGCAGTTCGGCAGGCTTTTTCCCAGCGCCGCCATTTGGTTGCAGTGTTTTTTGACCTTCGCAAGGCCTATGACACGGCCTGGCGCCATCACATCTTACTAACCCTTCATCAGTGGGGTCTTCGGGGCCCACTCCCGATTTTTATCCGCCAGTTCCTGATCCATCGGTCATTCAGAGTTCGAGTTGGTACTGCTTTTAGTTCTCCACGGACCCAGGAGATGGGCATCCCACAGGGTTCTGTCTTGAGTGTCCTTCTTTTCCTCGTTGCTATCGATGGACTTGTGGCCTCTGTCGGTCCTTTGGTCGCTCCTGCCCTGTATGTGGATGATTTCTGCATTTGGGTTAGTTCCTCCTCGATGGCATCTGCAGAACGGCAGCTCCAGGTGGCTATACGGCGTGCCTCTGCATGGACCCACTCACACGGGTTTCAATTCTCTCCTTTAAAATCGCGGGTGGTACACTTCTGTCGCCGTACTACGGTCCACCCTGATCCAGAGCTCTATCTCGCTGCACAACGATTGCCTGTGGTTCCACAGTTTCGTTTCTTGGGTCTTCTTTTCGACAACAAGTTCACGTGGCTGCCCCATATCAGACTCCTGAAGATAGGATGTTTCCGTGAACTCAATGTCCTTCGCTTCCTTGCCCACTCCTCTTGGGGTGCGGACCGTTCCCTCCCTCCTCCGTCTTTATCGTGCTCTAGTTCTGTCTCGTTTGGACTATGGTTGTCAAGTTTATGGTTCAGCTGCTCCCTCCACACTGCACGTGCTGGATCCAGTCCACCATCGTGGTATCCGTTTGGCCACCGGTGCCTTCCCTACCAGCCCTGTTGATAGTCTCCTGGTTGAAGCTGGGATCCCCCCCCCCTTTCTGTTCGGCGGTCCCAGCTTCTGGTGTCTTATGCCCTCACTATCCGTTCTTCTCCCACTCATCCTTCCTATTCTATCCTGTTCCCAGACCATGGACGTCGCCCACCCGACTCCCGCCCTCGGGCGGGTTTACCGGTTGGGCTGCGCCTTGCGTCTCTTTACCGTAATTTTCAGCTTCCTTCTTTGTCCTGTCTTCCTCGCTCCCTCCCCTCCACCCCTCCTTGGTTAGTTCCTCGGCCTCGACTTCGGATGGATCTCCGCCGCGGGCCGAAAGATTCCATCCCCCCCCCCCCGGTGGTGTTCCGTACCTTTTCCCGCCAAATTTTATGGGAGTTTCGGGATGCTGTTGTTTCTTACACTGATGGCTCTAAATCTGCTGATCATGTTGGGTATGCCTTCACGTCCTCTGTTGGAACGGAAAATCATCTCATGCCACCTACATGTGGGGTGTTTACTGCGGAATTGATGGCAATTTCCTGGGCCCTTACCTTTATTAAACAATCCCAACACAACCGCGTTTTGTTATGTACGGACTCGATGAGTGGCCCTCTTGCTATTGACCGGTGTTTTTCGCGCCATCCCTTGGTCTCTGCCATCCATGACCATCTCGCTGATATTCACCGTGCTGCTTGTTCTATTGACTTCCTTTGGGTCCCTGGCCATGTGGGTATCCCGGGTAATGAGCTCGCTGATCGTTTGGCTGGGGGAGCAGTTACTTACCCCCCGTTTTCCGTAACCCCTCCTGCAGCGGATTTACGGCTTCACATCAAATCCCACTTCACACAGTCATGGGCCAATTCTTGGGAGGCTACTCCACTGTCTAATAAACTTCGTGCAATTAAGGTGACACCAGGCCCATGGCGTTCTTCCTTTCGCCTCTCCCGAAAGGACTCGACCACACTGTGTCGTCTCCGCATTGGCCATACCAGGCTGACCCATGGTTTTCTTTTGCGTGATGAGCCACCCCCGCTATGTGGTTGTGGAGCCTTCCAGTCAGTGGCCCACATTTTGGTTGAATGCCCCCTTCTTTTGGCTCTACGTGTTAAGTACAGACTCCCCCACACTTTACCTTTGATGTTGGCTGACGATTCCCGGATGGTCTCTCTGGTTCTCGGTTTCCTCCAGGAGAGTGGTTTTTATTCTCAGTTTTAAAGTTTTTAATCTCTCTCTGGTGTTGGGGCAGGGCGGTGAGTGTTTGGCTGTCTCCCACTGTAGGCAGTGTTCAGAGATTCCCGATTCACCTCCCTGACCGGAATCCTCTTTTCTTCCCCTTTTACTCTGTTTTTACCCCTTCTTTTTAAAGCTTGGTTAGTCTTTCTATTCCCATACGTACTTTCTGCATTATAGCAGTTGCACCTTTTAAGTCACAGGTGGTCTTGCCTATGCTGCTTCAGTATAGTGTTGGGTTCGTTTCTCTTGCCAACTTCCCTCATTTGTTTTTACCAATGACAACGTGCTGCCCTTTTACGTTTTCCCCTTTTTCCGTTTTATTGTTCTGACTTTTCCGAGATGTCCCGTTAGCAGAATGGAGTATATTTGAAACAAGGGACTGATGACCTTGCTGTTTGGTCCCTTACACCTCAAACAACCAACCAACCAACCATCCATATCCTTGTCCACGTGGCTCACTATTGCTAGACGTCTTCCACCAAGCGGATCTAGTTTGCCTCAACACTGGGGTCCCTACATTTTTGTCTGCCTCCACGACAAATTTATCTCATTTGGACCTTGCGGTCGGTACTGTTCCGCTAGCTCGGCGCTTCGAATGGTTCGCCCTTGATGATACACACTCGAGTGACCACTTTCCATGTGTCCTTAGACTGCAGCCTCAACTGCCATATGTGCGCCCGCGACGCTGGACGTTTGGCGAAGCCGACTGGACACTTTTTTCGTCTCTAGCGACATTCGATGACCGTCACTTTCCCAGCGTCGACGATGAGGTCAAACACATTACCGACGTTATTCTTACAGCTGCGGAACGTTCAATACCACGCACCTCCGAATTGCCCCGGCGCCCCTCCAGTTCCTTGGTGGAACGAGGCATGCCGTGACGCGATACGTGAGCGGCGACGTGCTCTCCGCGTTTTCCGCCACCATCCTACTTTGGCCAGCTGTATCCGATATAAGCAGTTCCGTGCGCGATGCCGTCGTGTCATCCGCGATAGCAAGAAGGCAAGCTGGAAATTCTTTATTAGCTCATTTAACACCTTCATTCCCTCCTCGGAAGTTTGAAGTCGACTTCGACGGTTCTCAGGCGCGCCTAGTTTCTCCCCGGTCTCTGGGCTCACTGTCGCGCATGACACATTAGTGGACCCCGTCGCAATTTCTAACTCATTGGGTCAGCACTTTGCTGAGATTTCGAGCTCTTCAAATTACCCGCCAGCGTTTCTCCCGAAGAAGCGTGCAGTGGAAGTGCGACCTCTTGCTTTCTCCTCTCAAAATCGCGAAAGCTACAATACTGTTTTCTCCATGCGGGAACTCCAACATGCACTCTCATCTTCTCGCTCCTCCGCCCCAGGACCGGATGGTATCCACGTCCAAATGTTGCCGCATTTATCAATCCATAGTCTGCGTTACCTCCTTCGCCTTTATAATCGAATTTGGGCCGACAGTACTTTTCCCAGACGATGGCGGGAAGCTATCGTCGTTCCTGTTCCTAAACCTGGAAAGGACAAACATCTCCCTTCTAGCTATCGCCGCATTTCTCTCACGAGTAGTGTCTGTAAGGTTTTGGAGCGTATGGTGAATTACCGTTTAGCGTGGTGGCTGGAATCCCGCAGTCTTTTAACACCTGCCCAATGCGGATTCCGAAAGCATCGTTCTGCAGTTGACCATCTTGTTGCTCTCTCCACTTATACCATGAACAATTTTCTCCGGAAACGCCAAACAGTAGCAATATTTTTTGATCTGGAGAGAGCATAAGATACCTGTTGGAGGACAGGCATCATCCGCACACTGTTCTCTTGGGCTTTCGAGGTCGGCTGCCCCTTTTTCTTCGCGAATTTATGGCAGAGCGCACATTAGGGTGCGGGTGAACACTACTCTCTCCCGTACTTTCTCCCAAGAAAACGGGGTACCCCAGGGCTCCGTGCTGAGTGTTGTACTGTTTGCCATTGCCATCAATCCAATTATGGATTGTCTCCTTCCTGATGTCTCGGGCTCCCTCTTTGTGGACGATTTTGCGATCTACTACAGCTCTCAATGGACCGGCCTTCTTGAACGACGTCTTAAAGAATGTCTCGTTCGGCTCCACTCTTGGAGCATCGAAACCAGCTTCCGTTTTTCTCGCAGTAAGACCGTTTGTGTTAATTTTTGGCGACGTAAGGAGTTTCTTCCGCCCTCCATACATATAGGTCCTGTCAACCTTCCGTTTTCCGACGTCGCTAAATTCTTGGGTCTTATGTTTGACAGAAAACTGTGCTGGTCCTCCCACGTTTCCTATCTTTCGGCTCGCTGTCTGCGATCCCTCAACACCCTCCGTGTCCTGAATGGTACCTCCTGGGGAGCGGACCGAGTGGTCCTTCTCCGCCTCTATCGCGCCTTAGTGCGCTCGAAATTGGACTATGGAAGCATTGTCTACTCCTCTGCTCGGCCGTCTATTCTTCGGCGTCTCGACTCTATCCACCACCGTGGATTACGTTTAGTGTCTGGAGCTTTTTACACCAGCCCTGTGGAAAGCCTTTATGCTGAGACTGCTGAACCTCCGCTGTCCAATCGGCGAGCAGTCCTTCTGAGTCGTTATGCTAGCCATCTGTCTTCCATGCCTGCTAATCCAGCCCATGACATTTTTTCGACGCCTCCTTTGATGTAGGGTATGCAGGCCGCCTCTCCTCCCTACTACCACCGGGAGTCCGCTTCCGTAAACTGCTCCATTCTCTTTCCTTCCGTTTTCCTAAAACCTTCTTGACAACTTGGGTTACAGCACCGCCTTGGCTCCGTCCCCGGATCTGCCTGCTCCGTGACCTTTGTCGATTTCCCAAGGATGATACCCCTTCACTTGTTTGTCGTCGGGCATTTTCTGCTCTATGTGCACAAATGACGGACGCCACATTTATTTACACCGACGGCTCGAAAACATCGTTAGGTGTAGGGAGTGCCTATATTGTTGGCGACACCCCAAATCACTTTCGGCTTCCCGACCAGTGTTCGGTTTATACTGCGGAGCTTTACGCTGTTCTCCAGGCTGTCCACTACATCCGCCGCCATCAGCGGATACAGTACGTTATCTGCTCAGATTCTCTTAGCTCTCTCCTCAGTCTCCAAGCTCTTTATCCTGTGCACCCTCTGGTCCACCGGATTCAGGACTGTCTGCGCTTGCTCCACCTGTGGGGCGTATCGGTGGCGTTCCTCTGGCTCCCGGGACACGTTGGTGTCTGTGGAAATGAGGCGGCCGATATTGCAGCCAAGGCTGCAGTCTCTCTTCTTCGGCCAGCTATTCAATCGATTCCCTTCGCCGATCTACGGAGCGTTTTATGTCGTCGTGTTGTTCATTTATGGCACGCGCATTGGTCGACACTTCCCCATAATAAATTGCGGGACGTGAAAGCTCTTCCTTGTGCTTGGACCTCTTCCTCCCGAACGCGTCGTCGGGAGGAGGTAATTTTAACTAGACTCCGGATAGGGCACTGTCTTTTTAGCCATCGACATCTTTTCAGCGGCGATCCTCACCCACTCTGTCCCCACTGCTCTTAGCTGTGGACGGTAAGACACCTTTTAACTGAGTGCCCCTATTTTAATCCGTTACGCTCCCGTCTACAGCTATCGCCTGATATATCGTCGAATTTAGCAGATGACACGCACTCAGCCGACCGCGTTCTCAATTTTATTAGTGCCAGTGAAATGACGTCAGTCATTTGAAGCTTTTTTTTGGGGACAACCAACCCCTTTCTGTAGTGGATTTTTAAGCCTTCCTTCTGCTTTTAGTTTCTCCAATTTTATGACTTTCGTTCCCATTGCTGCTGGCTTTCAGTTTCGGTTTTTTACTGTTTCCTAAGTCACGGACCGGGCGCTAATGACCATAGCAGTTTTGCGCCCTAAAACCAAAACAAAACAAAAAACACTACATTAGTAGTGATCCACCCCAACACACTCATTACTCGTGGAAGGCATTCTTACCAAGTCCCATAAGAGTTCCGGGAATATGTGTGCATCCGCACAGGAGGAGGAGTTCATGGCCGATGCTGCCAGAAGTATATACTTATACGGATATGGTGTCTGTTCTTTCGGACATGTCCGAAAGAACAGGCACCATATCCATATAAGTATATATTCTTCTAGTTCTGTCTTCTCGTCTACGTATTAAGTCATACCCTCCTGTCGTTTCTGTTTTGATATAGCGTGTGTCACATTCTGCTGCGTGTTGCGCCTCTCACGTCATTCCTTTCTCGTGCTCGGTGATTGTCAAATCTAACAGTATCATAATTCCTTTCTCTGGAATTATCTGTCCTTCAGAAATGCGCTCCCTGTCAGTTCCCATAAAAGGCACACTGATTGTCTTCTAAAACGTCCAAAGTTCCTACAAGTGAGAGAAGCGTCTCAGTATCTTTGGCTGGTACTGTTAAAATCATCTCTCATGTTCTCCATTGGAAGCTGGGCCTTCACTATTTTCAAGACGTTAGTCTGTGGAATCTCCTCTCCCCAATAATTAGCCTGATATTTTCCAAAATAAACTCGGAAAGTGCCTTCACACACGTTAAATGGTTCTGGATTCAGCATCTTCCTTAATCTCCTGTATTACCGTCGACCAATACATCTACCGAAAAACTTCGTCGTACATTTTTACGAGTATCTGTTGTAACTGTGAGCAGTTTCAGCAGCCCATAATGCATGTATAAGTCCTCCACCAAATTTCAGTTTCTGGCTGTCACTCCAGGTCTGGGGAAGTATTCCATGACAGGGTTTTATGAAAAAAATTGGATGTACATCTTTCCTCTCCAGTGTGAATATCACAAACTGCCTATACTTAAGCTTCCTCCAATAAGTGGTTATATTTGGTTCTGTAACCCTTGTATCGGTGAGTGAAACAAGTCAAGTCCAGTTCTGTATGCGGAACAATGAATTAGAATATGTTCTGTTGTGACGTGACCCCTGGACGTGCATCCATTAAAAAACGTTCTGCGTGACTAAGTTGCATTGTACTGTATCATATACTTTACACTGTTGTTGGTCTAATTCCCTTTGCATGGACTACATATCAGTCTTCATTTCTCCAATGGAATATGGTACAGAGCTCAACTTACAATCTATACCTGAACCCATGTTTTTCAGTTTAGTTCCGTGAGTTGTGCGGTGTCATATTTCAGTTTTAATTTTGTTGACGTTGTTGGGATTTCTTTCGTGTTCTTCATACTTCTGATCTACTAAAAGAGACATGTCTCTGTTTTGTTCTAATAAAAAGCCTTCTCTGTAGTCTTTTCCTAATCACGTTGTGCGTTTTCCATTCATTAAAATTTACATCCAATATTTCTTGCATTTGTTTATCCTTTCCTTCCATCCACTTCTCAAAACCTACTTACAACCTCTGTGGACATATTGTCCACTTTCTCCGAAATATGCTTGATTTTACGAACATCTTTTGCTGATTTCTTCCAAAACTGCATTTATTTTGCCGCTTCAATAGACATAAACACCATCTTTGCGAAAAGATTATTAAGCCCTGCAATTATATCAATTTCTTTAGCAGTCATTCTTGAAATTATTTTATTATAGCACTGAAAAACAAAAAAATTCTTATTCTAAACAATCAAATAAATTACCCTTCAGCAACTCCGAAGTTTAAATTTTCGTCTTACTTTCTGTATTACCGTTTTTCTTCTACCATTCACTCTCAGCAATGCTCAATGCTCGTCAGGCAGCTAGTCAGACATTGCGCTCAGATCTTCTGCTATCTATATTTTTGCAGAAAAGTCTACTGAAAACACACTTTTGGCAGGCAATACTTGGTAAATTTAATTTTTTTAACTTAAGTCTTGGATGTCTCCAGTTCTTCTTAAGTAGAAATCTGTTCAAACTTAATGTACATATTTTCATGAATTAAAAAATGAATGCATTATTTTTAAGTTTCCTATATGTCTTCCTCACAAGAATTTGGTCTTCTACCTGGGATTCGAAGGTTGCAGTGAAGTCACTATGTCTTGGAGCATGGTGGCCTAATCTCATATTCTTGGGTATCGTGGGCTAATCGTTGCCGTTCTGTATGATGGCTATCTGACTTCTGGAAATTATTTACTTTTACCTCTTCTCATTTTTGTGGCACTCTTATTAGCAGGAAAAACCCTGCCATGTTCTTCTCTTTGTTGGTGCTAATGTTTCACGGCTACAGAATTTCGTTTCATCTGTGATTCATAAACAAGTAATTAAATAACAAAAGTATAAAGCAATAACCTGATATGGCCGTTCTTCATAAAAATATTTCCCGCAGCAGTAGCACAGAAAAATGTCTGTCTACTAACAAATCTAGAATACAAGAGCGTGAGTAATTTGCACGATACTATTTGTAATGGCTGGGTGGGGTTAATGGTTCAAATGGCTTTAAGCATTATGAGACTTAACACCTTAGGTCATCAGTCCCCTACGACTTAGAACTACTTAAACCTAACTAACCTAAGGACAACACACACATCCATGCCCGAGGCAGGATTCGAACCTGCGACCGTAGCAGCAGCGCGGTTCCGGGCTGAAGCGCCTAGAACCGCACGGCCACAACGGCCGGCGGGTGGGGTTAATCGGGTAAATTTCCATTCCTGCATTTACTACTTGCTTTGTTTTTTGACATTTTAAACAACATTTCAAAACATTTTTCACTTTGCTTCTCTCGTTGTGGAAGTAATCGTTTAACTTACCGCACATTTTATGACACCAAAGTGTTTCTGCACACAGAACGAAAGGTAGATCAGTTTTTCAGTCTCCAAACGAATTAAAATTAACCGGTGAAGGAGATACTAAGTAGCAAGATTGGCGTTTGGGTACGTTTTGGAAGTTTCTTTTACTATTGACCAGGTAGGATCTGTGTCTTGCATTTGACTCATATTTTTACACGTGTTCAGAAAATGGTTGTGACATGTTCTGCCTTCATCAATAACACTTTTATATCCCCAGTCTTTTCCCTATACAAAGACGGTTCTTCTGATCTTTCTGATAAATATACTAATGCAACGACTTGTTCTGTTCCCCTTTAATGTAAATTATTTCTAAACTGTATTCCTGTAAGAAGCAATATGCAGTAGTCTACAAGTGAGTAGGGAGCTTGACGCTTTATGGTCATTGCATACACTGATCAGTCAGAACATTATGACCACTGACCAACTGTCGATATAAACCCATCCACGCGATAGCAGCGTCACCTGGTGAGGAATCACTGTTAGCCAGACACACGCACGGTGCAGGTAGTGTCTTGTCCGTGTTTAGAATAGACAAGGCCCTCGATTGATCTAAGTTTGACCTAGTGCAGGTTGTGATGGCCCAGAGGCTCGGCACGTGCATTCCTGAAACTGCAAGATTTATCGGGTGTTCTAAAAGTGCTGAGGTGTCTCCAACTTTTGGCGAAACCAAGGTGAAACCATGTCCAGACGTAGTGGGGTTGGGCGGCACCCCTTCTAACAGTTATCGGACGTCGTAGGCTGGGCAGACTGGAAAAACAGGGCAGGCAACGAACTGTGATGAACCTAACATCAGACTTACATGCTCGGAAGAGTACAAATGTGTCTTAAGACACAGTGCATTGAACACTCCTAACGATGGGCTTCCGCGTCCGACGACCCATGCAGTTACCATTGTTAACACCACGACATTGGCGACTATAACTGATATGGGCAAGCGATCATCGGCACTGGACGCTGGCGTAGTGCAGAGCGTTGCATGATCCGATTAATCCTGACACCTTATTTATCATGCCGATGGGACGCGGCGAATCCGTATTCTTACAGGGTAACAGCTCCTTGACACTAGTACTGCGGGACGGAGACAAGCTGGTGGGGGCTCGATTATGCACTGGGAAACATCCATGTGGGCGTCCATGGATTCCAGTGGAGCCCGTGCAACTATACCCCTTCATGACGACCATGTCTTCCGATGGCAGCGGCATTTTTCAGCGAGATAATGCGCCAATCCGGCGGGTGTGGCCAAGCGGTTGTAGGTGCTTCAGTCTGGAACCGCACGACCGCTACGGTCGGAGGTTCGAATCCTACCTCGGGCATGGATGTGTGCGATGTCCTTAAACCTAACTAACCTAATTTCCATTGCTGCATTTACTACTTGCTAAGTAGTTCTAAGATGTAGGGGACTGATGACCTCAGATGTTAAGTCTAATAGTGCCTAGAGCCATTTTTAATGCGCCATGCCACAAGGTCCAGAGTGTGATGATGACGTTCGAGGAACACAATGGCGAGTTAATTTGTACGCTGTTCCCCTAACTCGCCAGATCTGAACCCGAACGAACACATCTGGGATGCGATTGAATGAGGCGTCAGAGTTCATCGCCCACCACCCAACCCCATCCCCGGAATTTTTCATGAATTAGGTGACTAGTTTGTACAAATGTGGTGCCAGCTGCCTCCATCGACCCACCAAGGCCTCATTGCTTCCTTGTCATGATGCGTCGCTGCTGTTATCCGTGCCAAAATTGGGCATGCCGACTATGTGGTAGGTTGTTACAATGTTCTGGCTGATCAGTGTTTTCTGGTACCGTAAATTACTACATAAAAATGAAATTTCTTGAATGCCCATACCTTGGCTAAAGCTTCAAGTTCAGTGTTGAAATATGACTTCTCACAATCTGTTAATATCATGCTTGCAAATTCTGTGGTGCAAAATTTCTGTTCTCTGTTACTAGTTTGTATCTGTAATAAGCAAGCTCCCAGGACAACACATGAAGCATCAGTTGTTAAACCAAAATAGAGGATTAAACCGGGATGGTTTAACATCTTGGCTTGACCAAGTTAGGCTTTCTGCTGTCCATTCTCACATTCTCTGTATCTTTAGCACTGAGTACATACTGGATCTCTTTCGTGCGACTGAAGGTAGCAAGGCTGAAACTACTAGAGAAATTTTTAACACAAAATGCTTCTAAGCAATCTAAATGTAGCTTTGGAGAGGGTCAATGATCAGTTTGACAGGAAGAAAATCCAAAGATCATCTGAAGTAGATCAATGAGCAAAGAAATCTCATTTCAGCTATTCAAAGCGAGACAGTTATCTTCTTGGACGTATATTTAGACACAATAAACTATGAACAAGTGTATTGCAAAGAAAAATTTTGGGACATTAACCAAGGACACGCTGGTAGGTTAACTAGTAGAAATTCTGTTGGAGGCAACAAAGAGTCAGAATTATAGCGAAGTAAAGAGGACAGCTCAAAACAGACGAGAGGGGTGCACTGATAAGGCATAGCCCTTAGAGGACGGTTGATTGACTAATCAGTCAAGCAATTGAAATACGTGCCCATACTGTGTTAACATACACAGATATAAAAATAAATAAGGGCGTTCGAACTGGACACTCGCACAATATACCGTTGCATTCAAACTTGACATGGCATATTGTGGGAAGACATTTCAAATAGGACTCCTCTATAGTTGTAGCAATACAGGAAATGCAGGCCTTTTGTGAAATATCACATGTAATTAGGAGTAGGAGGCAATAAAGTTAATTTTAAGAAAGCTTTACTTTTGCACTCTGTGCCATGACAGAAATGATTGATGACTAATTACCATCGTATATAATGACCATTTCCAGATCTGAGTAGTGTCAATTGGTGAGCAGTAAAATGTTTTTTTAGATAGCCAAGAGTAATTGAGTAAAGAAATTGTAAAATACCAGCATCAAACCATTGACAGCAAATACATTATAACACATTGTATATCAATAAATATGATAGGCTCTATAGGTACACAAAAACTCCGTTACGACGGATAATGTGAGTAGCCATCTGCTGAAGTGGTAGTGTACAGCAAGGAACGTCGTTGAGTGATTATACACTACTGGCCATTAAAATTGCTACACAACGAAGAAATGCAGATGATAAACTGGTATTCATTGGACAAATATATTATACTAGAACTGACATATTACATTTTCACGCAATTTGTGTGCATAGATGCTGAGAAATCAGTACCCAGAACAACCACTTCTGACCGTAATAACGGCCTTGATACACCTGGGCATTGAGTCAAACAGAGCTTGGATGGCGTGTACAGGTACAGCTGCCCATGTAGCGTCAACACGATATCACAGTTAATCAAGAATAGTGACGCGTATTGCGACGAGCTAGTTGCTCGGCTACCATTTACCAGACGCTTTCAATTGGTGAGTGATCTGGAGAATGTGCTGGCCAGGGCAGCAGTCGAACGTTTTCTGCCTCCAGAAAGGCCCGTACAGGACCTGCAACATGCGGTCGTGCATTATCCTGCTGAAATGTAGGGTTTCGCAGGGATAGAATGAAGGGTAGAGCCACGGGTCGTAACACATCTGAAATGTAACGTCCACTGTTCAAAGTGCCGTCAATGCGAACAAGAGGTGACCGAGACGAGTAACCAATGGCACCCCATACCATCACGCCGGGTGATACGCCAGTATGGCGATGACGAATACACGCTTCCAATGTGCGTTGACCGCGATGTCGCCAAATACGGATGCGACCATCATGATGCTGTAAACAGAACATGGATTCATCCGAAAAATGGACGTTATGCCATTCGCCCACCCAGGTTCGTCGTTGAGTGCACCATCGCAGGCGCTCCTGTCAGTGATGCAGCCACGGTTTCCGAGCTGATAATCCATGCTGCTGCAAACGACGTCGAACTGTTCGTGCAGATGGTTGTTGTCTTGCAAACGTCCCCATCTGTTGACTCAGGGATCGAGACGTGGCTGCACGATCCGTTACAGCCATGTGGATAAGATGCCTGTCATCTCGACTGCTAGTGATACGAGTTCCTTGGGCTCCAGCACGGCGTTCCGTATTACTCTCCTGAACCCACCGATTACATATTCAGCTAACAGTCATTGGATGTCGACCAACGGCAGCAGCAATGACGCGATGCGATAAACCGCAATCGCGATAGACTACAATCCGAACTTTATCAAAGTCGGAAACGTGATAGAACGCATTTCTCCTCCTTGCACGAGGCATCACAACAACGTTTCACCAGGCAACGCCCGTCAACTGCTGTTTGTGTATGAGAAATTGGTTGGAAAATTTCGTCATGTCAGCGCGTTGTAGGTATCGCCACCGGCGCCAACCTTGTGTGAATGCTCTGAAAAGCTAATCATTTGCATATCACAGAATCTTCTTCCTGTCGGTTAAATGTCGCGTCTGTAGCACGTCAACTTCGTGGTGTAGCAATTTTAAAGGCCAGTACTGTAGAACGATACAAGATGATAAAGGAAAAATTTCTCTTTGGTGTGGTCAATGGCAGCTTGCTCTAAATGTAGCATATTCTAGGTTAATGTGGATGAGTAATAAAAACAATCCCGTAATGTTCGAATGCAGTGTTAGTGGTCTGTTGTTTGATACATCACATAAATATCTAGCCGTAACGGTGCAAAGCTATATGAAATGAGACGAGCACGTAAGCACGATAGTATGGAAGGCGAATGGTCCAATTCTATGCAGCCAAGCCCTCCAAAAATTGCCAAGATTTTTCAGTTCAAAAAAATTACTTCAGCCATATTGCCATAAATTTTACATAATCTTCAATTTGGTCATAATTCACATGAGAAAAGAGAGAACCTCTTATGCCTATGCAAGTTATGGCAGCATCTTCATTGGAGCCACGAAAATTATTTGTATCTCACAACTTTCTAAATACAAGATATTAAATAAAAAATTCATCAACATTTACATTTATTCCCGAAAACGGTTAATACACGCATATGTGTGGAAATTAAGACGCTTATTTGTAGTAAATATTGTGAAGACAATTATGTCTGTTGGAATACATCGCAAAGAATAGAAGAAAAATGGAGGCTGCTGAAAGGTCGGCGACGCTGCGAACTGTCTGAAATAGAAGACAGCTCACACAAAGCGCTTCAAATGGGGCCGATATTGGATGACCGAACTACCCCGCGACTAATCGCGTGGCTAATGGTAGTAAGAGCAAAGAAACGGTTCATAAGTTTATGATAAAAATGTTTTATTGTCGACATATACGACTTGCACACGCATTTGGTAATAAAAACAAATAAATCAGTGAGATGGATGAGCTTACATATTTTTGCAAAGATTGTAAGATGACAAGAACTTTGCCCCTTACATGAAGTCATTAAAGATCACCGAACTCACATTGAGCGAACAGGAGGGCTGAACAAAAATGACTGACAAGGCACAATGCATCTTGTAGAGGGTATAGTATGGGTGTATTGGAATAATTAATGTCGGGTGATGGTTTTAAAGACATTCACACGACATGGAAACTTTGTGGAAATGCGTTCATTTACTGGTGGCTAGTTTATCCCACGGAAGTATTCAGAGTTGACCATGGCCATCTGGAGAGCGGCGAAGGGAAGCGACAATAGGCAGCTTAGGGCGGCTCAAGCTATGAGAAAACAGCCTCCAGCTGTCTTAAGATGAGTGACAGTGAGTGGGTGGTTGACCCCCTGCTGGTGTACAGGGAAGCAAAAGGAGAACTTGTACGCCTGTTGATAAATGTCTGCCGTTCCGTTTTCAGTGAAACATGCGAGAAAGCCTTGCAAAGCTATGGTGGAGTGGTCAACGGAGGCCCAAATATGCGTTTTTGTGACTGTAGCTACTTCACGCTGAATTCACGGTCCGCAGAGTCTCAAGTAAATCAGGTGAAGAGCGATAGAATGAAATACGATGGCCTCCGATGGGAATGTAGGACCAAGGAATTTGAAGTACTCCCCTGGGAGTCAGAATTCTGGAAAAATTGGTGTTTTGTGCAGACGCTAACCCTGATGGGTGGCCTGGGAGGAGCTAAATAGCAGAAGTTTAGAGGAAGGGAAATTTTGTGGGAATTTGTTCACTTCCCAGAGCAGGCATTGCTCGGCGATGGGAAGCGATGCATAATTAATGCAACTTGTGCTGCAATTGGCGTAAGTGATTTTGTTGGAGGGGAAACCGAGGCGAAGAGTGGACTGGGAGAAGGGTCTGTGGTGGTCTTCCATTCCCAGCTTGCCTAGAGTGCAGACATGACGTTCTTTACTCAGCTTGCCTGAGAAAGAGTGAGCATCTCTGTAGTTTAGGACTTAGCAAATGGAACGATTCAGCTTGGAGATAGAAAGTTTTGGTTCAGCTATGTAATGAGCAAGATAGCTAGGAGTGCTGTCTTGCAGCACCACGAGGCCAGCCGACGTCCTCAGGACGACGACGCCTTGCCATGCTGAATTCGGTGATATTGCACCCGCTCTGGCTGGAATTAGGCCACTGATTAATTTGTTGGATCACTTCGGCAAAGTTTCCACAAGGGTTTCATGGGCCGTGTATTGGGGAATTCTTCTCGCTCTTCGCATTATGCCCGGGTCAGATGATAGGAATTAATTTTGATTTATCGTGCTATACTCCACGTAAACGCAATTTATTACCACTGCCTGATAGGAGAGTCATGTAATGTGATGATTGAAGGTCGGGAGTCAAAACAAATTTGTGCTAATTGACTGCATCTGTTTTCAATCAAGTAGATGAAATCCCAAGTCACTTTCTTAATTAATTTTATGTTCAACATTTGCATCTGGTGTTCAATAGCTGAATATAACATCAAAGTGCACCCCTTTTTAATCAAAAGTGATCAATTCTGAATCAATTAATGTCAACACTGCCACTGCAGTTCAATCAGGAGTCACAGGGCCTTATTACTTTCTTTGCGTTATCCGATATTGTGGCAGTTTTGCATTCTCTGTTGATCTGTTAATCATTTAGCTGGGGTGAACACCCTCCAAAACCAGATAAGTGACGGGTGGGGTGTTAAAAAAATTTTCAGTTTTTAGTTGAATAGAAGAAAACGCAACGTAAATCATTAGCAGTACTGTGTCTGCTCTCGTATTTCGTTTTCACTGCTACAGTTGATGATTAAGCCTTTTCGCATAAATAAGTGATTGAAAATAAGTACAGTTGCACTTGCTGGGATAAGCTTTCAGATATTTTATCCAAAATAGTGACTTATCCATCTTCTCAGTCATATTTGGCTGCAGAATCGTTTTTAATTTCCAAAGCCTGTGCTCTCAGTGTTTCCAACAGCATATCTACGTTAAAGTGAAATGTATCTGTTGCCCAGCTGTAAATGTTATGACACGAGCTAGGGAAGTAGCGTTTGAAATCGTCAGCCGCTGCAAATGATTTGATATTTTATTCGTGGTACCAATTTGCTTAAAGACCTCTATAAAGAGTGCCTCTTCCAAGATTCCAAATAATTTTGGAAAACAGGAATAAATGCGGGCTCTAATTTTACGTTTCCAAAGTTGCAACTTACCAGTATATGCTGTGATGCTATCCTGATGATAAATTATGTTCGAATCTCCATCTTGCAATTTGAAGTTCAGTGAGTTCAATGAATCGCAAATATCTAATAGATAACCCAACACAAGCTGAACACTTGGCTTTCTGAGTTCCATACAGAATTCGCTTTAGTCGCACTGTCTAGGGCGCGTTGTCACGGTCCGCGCGGCTCCCCCCGTCGGAGGTTCGGGCGTGTGTGTGTGTGTGTGTGTGTGTGTGTGTGTGTGTGTGTGTGTGTGTGTGTGTTTGTCCTTAGCGTAAGTTTAAGTTAGATTAAGTATTGAGTAATCTTAGGGACCGATGACCTTAGCAGTTTGGTCCCATAAGACCCTAGCACCACAGAATCCCGATTGGTTTTTAATTTCCAAAAACTGAATCACTTCATGTCTAAGTTCAAGTAATCTAGCTAACATATTTCCTGCCGGCCGCGGTGGTCTAGCGGTTCTGGGCTCGCAGTCCGGAACCGCGCGACTGCTACGGTCGCAGGTTCGAATCCTGCCTCGGGCATGGATGTGTGTGATGTCCTTAGGTTAGTTAGGTTTAAGTAGTTCTAAGTTCTAGGGGACTGATGACCACAGATGTTAAGTCCCATAGTGCTCAGAACCATTTGCACCACTTTTGAACATATTTCTTTTTGAGAGCCAGCAGACTTCCGTGTGAAATAGCATTTCTTTTTGTTCTGTTCCCAAATCTTCATTAAGGCCCGTAAAAAAGCGAATATTTAACGCACTATGATTCACAATTTTGATGCATTATTTCAAGACGTCATTGAGTTCGTTTGGAAGTGTCTTAGTTGCCGAGGCTTGACGGTGTATTGAAATAATAGTGGGACTCTTTTTCTCTGACCATCTGCATGAACCCTGAGCGAGATCCAAGCACTTGAAACGTCCCCTTTTTGAAGAATTATACAAGACTGTGCTTTAACTGACACACAATATTTTTTAGCGCAACGCAATCTGACTTTCAATAATCCCTACAAAAGAATGGCCCTGTCTAATATTAACCTATACGTTTCACAAATCACTTACCTCACAAAAATCTTCGTTACTCGAACTACTGCAATACAGCGAGCGCCACTACTGCCAGCTAAATAAAAGATTCAAACTAAGGAAGGCACTAACTACTGATAGGCATAGTTAGCAAATGAAAGATTTTAATAGAGAACAAACACTGTATTTACCTTAATAGTCATATTATATATAGCAGTTCATGACAGTCTTACAAATTTCAAAACTCCGCCATCTCTCTCCCCACATCCATCACTGCTGGCGGCTCACCTCCAACTGCGCAACGCTACGCGCTGTTCACATCCAGCTGCCGCTGCCCAACACTACAATGGCAGACAACAACGCAAACTAGCCACAGACTGCACACAGCACAGCCAGTGATTTTCAAACAGAGCGCTACGAAACGTTACCAATAAGAAAACATAAACAGCCTACTTACATAGCCGCCATCCTCCCCACAAAAAATTTTACAAATTGTTTTGGGCAGTGGCCAATAATGATTTGATAAAATTTTTCATAATTACAATAACAAAGATATCAAATGCACACACTTATTGATACACTGTTGGTCAAAAGCTAAAATTTTCTCACAGTCCATAAAGACAGTCTTGATCGTTCATCACAGTAAAATAGCAGTGTTTTTCTCAAAGTCTGAGCAGTAAAAGAAAATGCACACAGAAGTAGTGGATTTCCATGCTGTCTTGAAGAAGTACTGTTGTCCTTCCAATGGAAAGACAGTGCTGACTCTTGACATGCAGACAAGTAATGGGCCACAACAGAGCAAACCCACAGCAGAGTCAATCGAAGTTTTGAAGAGTATTGGTAGGTCATCACAGAGCAGACCCACTGTAGTCCTGGTAGAGATTACGGTATTGGTGGGCCACCAGAGGCGCAGACCCACTGCAGTCCTTGTAGAAATAATGGTACTGGTGAGTCAGAAAAGACGCAGACCCACTGTAGTCCTTGTAGAGACGGCCAGCAGCCATCTGTTGCAAATGTGCAGGTGCACAATCACCATCGAAGAGTCTTGTGGACAATATAGCAAGTCCATAAACCACCACTTGTGCACTCACAAAGTTTCTGGAATTGTCCTTAGAACCAGCAATACTGTTATCCAGTCCCTTGCTGAATCATTAACACACGTGCAAACACTATCAGTCCCTACTTCTCACATATTGTCCATATACTATGACCAACAGAAACGTGTGCAGTGAAATTTAACTTAATTTGAAGAACTGGTGTCTATACAATTATAAATTTACAACATGAAAATACAATTACAAAGGTACAAAATACATCATTAAAGAACATAATAGTACAGATAACATTTGTAGTAATATGGGCTTTACGAAAGAATCGAAATAACATATACATCAGTGTTACAGGAATTATGACATAAGTACATACATAAAAGATCAGAATAATTATTGAAACATCGACTTCACACATGAGCATTAAAACAGAACAGAATTAATAATGTCTAACATCTTTACAAAGTAAATAACATTATTAATGCAAATTATATTTGAGGATAACAGTATTCCTCATCATATTTCATGTAGCTGAGTATTAGAAACATTCTACAACATAAGTCTTATCAGATAAACATGTTAAGACAGGAAGAACATAAATACAGAAGGGTCCACAAACACTTTCTTTACTTCTCGGAGATCTCCCTTCGTTCTTCATTATTCCCAAAAGGTCCTATCTATACCTGCTTTCTGTACTTTTTTCGTATAACTTCTCAATGCATTTCTTCCAATTCATCGCAACTTATTCTCTTATTTAGTCTACCCCCTCTTAAGCTAACTTAAATCTACTGAGCTCAGATGCTAAACTAAGGGGCGAGGCAATGCAGCAGCACAAAACAATTAACACAAACAGCAGTGATAAAAAAATGCAGATTTGCAAAGGAAGCAGCATTACAGAAATTAGCAAAGCAATTGCAATATTACAACTAATATAAGGCAATGTGCAGCAAACAAGAAAAATAAATCTGGCTCAGCAGAGTAACACAAATTAAAATTCAGCAGCACTATGCCTGGCAAACAGCAGCAGAAAATGAAATAACTTATACCTAAACATGACATAGCTCAAGCAGAAAAAATAGTACACTAAAGATAACAATGCAGATAAGGGAAATGTATAATCACATCTTAATGTCTAAGTAATTAAAGTGGTGCACCACAAGAAGTTATTCTACCAAAAAAGTTACCAAGTACTTGAAAAGAAAACTATGAATGCAGTTCCTGTGAAGGTAAATGTCTTTTTGTGCTCCCTCATTTTTTTGAAAAAATTATTTACTCGATCTGTAGACAGAAAATATTTATATTAGTACATCTATAAAATTTTATTTTAACCAATGCTGCAGTGCCGCTAGAAACTAGATATTAAACAAAATGAGCAATCTCTCAACTAGAAAGACAATTAATGTAAAATGTTTCTCATCATTTCATTAGGCATTTTAGTAAATATCATAAATTAAGAGCTCCACAGAGTAATCATATGTTTTCAAGTTCGAGCGTGTCGTATTTGCGATGCTTTCTACAAAGGAATGTCAATAGCGAGGATAATGGCCTCCTTTCTTTTTTTTTTTTTTTTTTTTTTTTTTTTTTTTTGCACCTAATGGCCTTTTGTCAGACGTCTACCTCTCAGCTGGGCGCCCAAAACGCATTACGCCAAGGTCACTTACCTTTCTTGCTGAAATATTTACGACGGCATAACACCTCAGTCAACTCTCAAAATCGTCGTAGCTTCCTCCAATAGTTTCAAAACCTAAAAAAATTCTCTGCTCATGTCAAAAGTGTCATCTGCCTCAAACGCACTTCAAAAATCATGATCCCATACCAAACACATTATTCAAAGCTCTCATAGTATCACAATGGTTCCGAAAAAATATGAACAGTTTACAAAGTACAGACAAAATACAGTTTCATAAGTGTGAAGTTATCCAACTGTGTAATTGCGTAAACATCTGTCACTGATGTAATAAAAAAATGTTTGTTTCTCTGTTAAATAATCAGATAGATGTGTAATTTATGTGTTAGAGAAATATGGTACCGATGTGTAAAGTTGTATAAGCAAATACCATATTAGCTAGTGCTCCTTGTGCTTGCCAAACACATGGTACACAAAGTAAGCGTGTACCCCCCTGAGGATTAATGTAATTATACCCTCAGCTGTTACAGATTACAGCAATGGAATGAAATGTATCACGGAAAATCATTGTACTTCAAATATCTTTAAAAATAAATGATTTAAGTACAAAATTAATCACTCAAATACGTGTACTGTAGCACTAAATGTGCGTCTTGCTGTAAGATAATCTCTGTGGAAGTGTCGTAGTTATTTTCCTCCGAAAGCTAAGTTCTGCAAAAGCCAATGTACTTACCTCATGATAAACAAAAGTGAAATGCTTTGCGTATAGATATCGTAGTTATTACGTACAGTACCGTGATCAAGAAAGTACTACACTGTAACGTATTGTTGTGCTAATAAAAAAAAGGCTGCCTTATTGTAGCTATACCACAAAGTCACTATTAAACATGTTTTACTTTCCAGAAGAATTCAGAAAAACTGTGCAGATATAAAGTAGATACAGCACAAAAGCAACAATGTAAATTGTCACACATTAGTAGCATCGTGATATAATTGTGTAGCTGTCAAAGAAACCAAGTGCTAAGTCATCTTTAATCCTACAGAAAGTACTTCAAATAAAGAATGTCTTTTCAAGTAAACCAAAATGTTGCATGAAAATCTCATTAGCAGTGCCAGTATATGTTCTAAGTATGTGAGCCTGATAGTTGTTACGTAATCGTGCAACTAACAAGCAAGGATGTACAAATACAACACTGTGTCGTCTGTTCACTATAACAATGCAATCGTAATTTGTTTAAAAATGTTCCCTAGGTTCTAGACTGGATATTTAACTTCAAACATTGTTGCATGTTAACAGTTTCTTAAGTCTGACAAAGCATACTAGAAATGTGAAGTGAAAAGTTTTATGGCAAAGACAAAGTTAAAAAGCAGATTATCTCTCAATAAATGGTTTTACATGTGAAATGTGGTGTAAACCTTTACTCTTCCTAGTAAGCAGAGTTTCAACTTCAACGCAATTATCATGTGGTATACGTCGGATTCTGTATGGTCCATTGTAAACTAGAAAGAATTTGTGACTCAAGTGTTTCTTCTTATGTGACAATGAATGAGCTTTAATGAGAACTTTCTGACCAATGTATAATTTCTTTGCATTTGCTTTACCGTGTAGTTTTCTCCTTTTGTCTGCTGCAGATTTTATATTTTTAATAGCCAAATCAATTATGTCTTTATGTCAAAGTTTACGTGTATTCGGGAAAGGTACAAGCTCTCTGATTCTGTTCGGTGGTTCTTCATTCTTTAGTACAAGAGTAGGTGGTAAAGCAGTGGAGTCGTGAGGCATTTCATTCAGCACGTTTTGAAATAAGTGTAAATATCTGTCCCAATGCTGATGCTTTCTGTGACAATAAAGTCTGCAAAGCTTATTGATTTCTTTCATAATCCGTTCAGACGGGTTACAATGTGGTGAGTACAATGAAATAAAAACAGGTTTGATTTTATGATACCGAAGCGTGCGTGACCAAACAGCAGATCTGAATTGCGGTCCGTTATCTGAAATGACTTTACTAACGTGTCCAACTTCACGTAAGAAATTTTTAACAAAGACGTTGGATACAGACCGTCCAGTGGCTTTACGTAACGGAGTGAAAGAAACAAATTTTGAAGTAAGTTCAACAGCGACTAGAACGTACGTAAATCCATTAGATATTGTGACAAGCGGTCCCAAGAGATCAACAGCAGCAAATTCTTTTAATTTAGAAGGAATAATAGGAAATAACGGAGCACGATGTGAGACAGTAGATGGTTTCGCCTTTTGACAAAGTTTACAAATAGACAAGACTCTTCGAATTCTTTTTTCCATATTGTTAAAATAACAAGTCGTTCGAAGAATATGATAACATTTTCGTGGACCAAAATGTGCGTAGCTGAAATGAATGTACCAAATGAGCTTATTAACAAAATCGTCTGGAATGCAAAGTACCCACAGCTTGTCATCAACAGTGCAGCGTTTGAAGAGTATGTTGTTTCTAACCAGGTAATAATGCCGAATCTGTGTGTGTGTCTTTCCATGCCATTTGCTCTTGATGTCTTTCCAAATCGGATCTTTATCTTGTTCATGAGCAATGTCCTTTAAAGATGTGATGTTTTCAAAGGCGACTTTCTGAATGTAAAGAATACTGAAATTTTTCTCGAGGTTGCCTTCTGTGTTACTTTTCTCAAGCCCAGCTGGTGCGCGTGACAGTGCGTCCACAACAATGTTCTCCTTGCCGGGAATGTAGACTATTGTGAAGCGGAATTCTTGCAGGAACAATGCCCAACGTTTTAACCTGTCATGATTTAATTTTGAAGACATAAGAAATTGTAATGCACGATAATCACTGTATACTCTTACGTGCTTACCAGAAAGAAAGAAACGGAATTTGTTAAATGCCCAAACGATAGCTAAAGCTTCTAATTCAGTAACGGAATAATTTTTTTCAGATTTTGTTAGCACTCGGCTAGCAAAAGCAATGGTTTTCTGAACAGTAGTGTCATTTTCTATGGCTTCTTGAAATAAATGGGCACCAAGACCGACATTAGAAGAATCCGTGCTAAGGCAGAAATCTTGTGACAGATCTGGATGAGCTAGTATTGGCGCGTTAAGTAACGCTTCTTTCAAAGAATTGAATTCCAACTGTGATTGTTCGTCCCAGTTCCAAATAGTATTTTTTCCAGTGAGAGAAAGTTTGGGTGTAACAAGAATTCTCATATTCACAAAACGACGGTAAAAATTTACGAGACCTAGAAAACTGCGGACTTGTTTTTTTTTTGTGGTTGGAACTGGAATGTCTCTGATTGCTTCTAACTTTTCAGGATCCGGCTGAATGCCTTCAGAAGAAATAATATGTCCCAAAAACCTCACCTTTGACCTACCGAATTCAGACTTTTCCAAGTTAACTGTAATTCCAGATTCTGCAAAAATACGTAACAGACTGTTGAGGATGCGATTATGTTGTTCCCGTGAAGCTTCCGCTATTAGAATATCGTCCACATATAAGGTGACGTGATGTTTTAAGAACTCAGGTAATATGGAATTTAGCCCGCGAATGAATGCTGCCGAAGAAATGTTCAAACCAAAAGGAAGTTTCCGAAACTGATAACAAACGCCGAAACAAAGGAAAGCTGTGTATTTTCTAAATTCTGGATGAAGTTCGATCTGATAAAAGCTGGATCTGAGATCCATAGAAGACAACACTTTTACGCCATTAAAATTTTGAAGTAATTCTTCCAACGTTTGCGGCCTGTCTGTTTCAGGAATGATGATAGTATTGATTTGTCTCGAATCTAAGACAAGCCTGATCGATCCATTTTTCTTCTCGACAACATGTAATGGATTGTTGTATGAGCTTACTGCAGGCTCAATAATGCCCTCATTAAGCATAGATTGTATTTCTGTTCTAACACGGTCCCTATAATGTGCTGGAATTACGTATGGTCTAACACAAAATTTAGTATGCTCACGAACACTAAATTGGTATTGAAATCCCTTGATTGTTCCTGTTTTGTGAGTAAAAACTGTGGAATGTGCTAGTAAAATCTCAAAAAGGTCCTGCCTATCAATGTCATTGCAGTTCTCAATTGTTTGAATTTTATTTTGAATTAACTCATTAATATCAAATATGTCGTCGATATCATCCCTGTCAGTACTTGCAGAGTGATTGTTAGTGTCCGAACAGTTGTCTATCAGAAGGTAAAGCCGATTAATTTCCTTGTCATGGTTTGAGAGCCAATCTTCAAATTTCAAAGCTATTGACTTACCTTCTTTCTCTAAACTTATTTCAGCATCGTGAAAGTTTAAGATTGCTTTGTATTCATTCAAAAAGTCTACTCCCAATATAATTTCCGTCGACAATAATGGAACAATAAGAAAGCTCATAGAGAAGCTGTGGCTTTGACAAAAGAATTCTAAGTTGGTTTGTTGGCGTACATCTACACTTTTTCCAAAGATTGCACCTTGTAATTTAATCTTACGTAACGGAAGTGTGGGGCAATCGTTCGATTTTTTACATTTGCTAAAGGCTGTTTCACTAATTACTGAAATGGGACTGCCAGAGTCAAGTACTGCCGTAAATTTTACGTCATTTACTGTAATGTGAATCACAGGATATGCAATGTTGTTATGTTTTACGTCGTGCTCCTGGAGTAAGATGTCCCTAATGTCTTCCATTTTTGCGTAATTACTAGCTACGGCAGCTGCGTCGTCAGTTTCATACGTACGTTATGTGGCTGCCAACGGTATGAGTCATTGCCTATTGTCTCTTTGTTGGCGCGCGTCGTTATTTTGATTTGGACACCTAACTTCTACAAATTCACCTCCTCGAGAGGGCCCTGCTCTGTTTTAATCCCACCAGTTCTGATGCAATTCAGGTCTGTCGTTACGATCATATCGTCTGTCGTCGTCATGTCGGTAGTTCCTGTAGTTTCTTTCTTGTCGGTTAAGTGGTGGAGAATTTCCCCCTGAATTATCACTGCACGGTGGACCGTTGCGTCTGAAGTTATTCTATCTCCCGTGATAATAATAGTTCTGGTTGCCATATTGCCTGTTTCTATGATTGTCTCTGTCATAGTCATTACCGCGGAGAGGTGATCTTTCCCTGTAATTATTACTACTCTGCCAACGGATGTCATACGGGTGGTGTCTGTTTTGGTCACGATATGTGTTGTGAGAATAGCCTTGTCGTGTCCAGTTATTATTTCTTTCATCGCGGAATTGTGACAGATGTGACCTGTAATTGTTGTGTTCCTGTTTTCGCGTTCCGCGATTGTCAGTGTCAATTTCCAGTTCTTGTAACAGTCCCTGAAAAGCTTCAATGTCGTCTTTGCAACGTCCTGCTAAAATAATATGTCGTAAATGTTCAGGCAATTTGAGTAAGCAAATGCGGATGAGTTCTGAGGGGCTGTATGGGTTTGAAAGATACTGATTCTTATGCAACATGTCTTCAAAATATTTGACAAGACTGGAAAATTCAGATTGTTCAAAGTGTTTCATCATCATGATGCTATGTTTTACTCGGTCTTGTGTAGCTTGAGACCAATATGCTGAGAGGAAGGCATGATAAAATTCTCCTTCACTGTCACAATCGTGAATGACCGATTGCATTCTTACAGCTGGTTCATTCTCTAAGTAGCCACACATAAATTCTAATCTGTGTTCTAACGACCAGTTGGGAGGAAAAAAATGAGAGAATTGATGGAGCCATGCTTGTGGATGAATGTTGATGCCAGAATTCTTAAATGTTTTGAATTTACGTGTAGTCCGTTCCATCTCAAAATTCGGTGCACATTGCCAATTTCTTTCATAACTTCCGAAATGCCCTGTGTTATTATTTTGCGGCTTTTCCGTATTTCTAAGTCCCTTTTCCCGTGTTGGAGCGCGAGTGTCCTCTGAAATTTGTAATTTTTTATATTACTTGTGCCAACTGATCTTGTACATCCCGGATTTCTCTTTTGTACTGTATATTGATTTGATTTTGATTGAATTTCCTAATTTGTTCGCACTCTTCTGTGTCATTAAAGACTACCGGTTTTGTGTCATTCAGATTATCATCTACCTTCGTAGATAAATTAGTGAACTGATCCGAAAGTTTGGCTACTTTCTCCGATAGTGTACTTATTTCCTCAGTGTGTTTTTCTGAACCAAGTTTCAGAGTATCTACTGTGTCCTTTAAGTTTTCCTGAGTTTTTGCAAGTTGTGTAACCGGGGTCGGTAGATGCAACTGAGTCAAATTTAGCTTGCAAGGTCTCATGATTTTCATGAACAATAGTTTGCAGTTCTTTTATGGCTGCTTCGTGATTCTGTAATGCATTTTCATGCCGCGAAAAAATAGGTTGAAAATGCTCACAAATTTGTGTTTTTACGTCATTACAGACTTTTTGACATTTCGATTCAATGTTATGTAACTCAGTAGTTAAATCTTCATGTGGTTGTTCAAGAGTTTGTTCCAATGAGTCTAACTTTTGAAGCTTTTGCTGTGTTTGTCCCATTTGTTGTATTAATTGTAATAAGAATGCATTGGTGTCTGAAACATGTTCCTCAGTGCTCTTCGGCAGTGAATTTGCACCGGCAACATTCACATTTTGACAAGCGGAAAATGTGTCTTGACTCATTTGAGAAAATGGTGAGAACCCAAAACCTGAGTCTACAGTATTTGCAATATTGTGTTCTGTCATTCCCGATTCCTGAGGCGAGCTGTTGCCGACCGATCGATGGATAATGCTTCCCTGTTCACTACCTGTTTCACTGTCTACACCATTATTTGATGCCCGCTCCATTTCCCTATGCACAGTTACCAAATTACTACTTTGAACATTAGTTAATTCATTACATGGTGGCGCTAACACATTGCTTTCGTCTTCACTGTCATTTCTCAGTTTACTTTGGAGCCTAGTGTTACGTTTTTCACACACCATTATTGTCACAATATTTCAAACGATAACACAGAAAAGCACAATTTGAAGAGCAAAATAAGATAACACATCAACATAGAAATGGAAATAATGTCTACTTAAATACTTGGTGCAAATCTACATGCATGTCACAACTGTTTTACTGTACAACAATGAAATACTGCAACTACAAAGGAGATTCTCTCTACAGTTATGCACTAGCAATAAACAAAATCTACGCTAATTACACAGACTACAAGGAAAAAAATCAGAAGATTCCAGTGAGGTATCCTGGCAGGGTCGCCATATGAAACGTCCCCTTTTTGAAGAATTATACAAGACTGTGCTTTAACTGACACACAATATTTTTTAGCGCAACACAATCTGACTTTCAATAATCCCTACAAAAGAATGGCCCTGTCGAATATTAACCTATACGTTTCACAAATCACTTACCTCACAAAAATCTTCGTTACTCGAACTACTGCAATACAGCAAGTGCCACTACTGCCAGCTAAATAAAAGATTCAAACTAAGGATGGCACTAACTACTGATAGGCATAGTTAGCAAATGAAAGATTTTAATAGAGAACAAACACTGTATTTACCTTAATAGTCATATTATATATAGCAGTTCATGACAGTCTTACAAATTTCAAAACTCCGCCATCTCTCTCCCCACATCCATCACTGCTGGCGGCTCACCTCCAACTGCGCAACGCTACGCGCTGTTAACATCCAGCTGCCGCTGCCCAACACTACAATGGCAGACAACAATGCAAACTAGCCACAGACTGCACACGGCACAGCCAGTGATTTTCATACAGAGCGCTACGTAACGTTGCCAATAAGAAAACATAAACAGCCTACTTACACACTGACGGGGCGCCGTCTGTTCATACGCCGATCAGCTTTTGCCACGACAGTTCATATTTGCAAAAGAATTCAGATATCGCTGTCGTTATATGAATTGATTTTGAAGTAGGCGTTAGCTCTGTAGAAAATAGCATCTTGTTTTTAATTGTTTCGTTTTGTGTGTACCGAACGAAAACTAACAGTTGACAACAATTTTCAACAGCTGCACTCTCGTCTAACCGTATTGTGAAAAATTCGGATTCTTTCACGGCCTGCTCTACCTGATTTGATATGTCTTCGGCCATAACATCAATCTGGCGTTTCACAGTGTTGTCAGAAAGTGGTATTTGTGAAAGTTTTTGTTTACTTTCTTGTCCAACAAACAAGGCTTGACAAATATTTCTCAGACAATATGACTTTTCACAGCCTTTGCGATGAGTGCTCATAGGAAGCTATGATCTCTTTTTCCCAAGCCTGAGGAATGGATTCAGTACTATCCAACATCATACGTTTCAAACTCGCACGTTTTGCAGCATTAAACTTCACCGGCTTACCTTTTAAGGCATCATGTTTTGTCGACAAATGGTGGTCGAGACGACAGGGTCTCATGGCATCGTTGCTCAATACTTCATAACAAATAAAACATTGCGGCTGCTGGTCACCAATGTTCTGTACAGCGCCAAAACCGTATTTAATGCAATCACCATTGTATTAGCGTTACTTCGACAAACTCATGACGAAGTAAAGAAAAAACAGCTTTACAAGTCGATAGTTCACTTTCACCTCAGAAGTACACACGACTAAACTTCTTGTATGATCGACACTGACTGAACAATTCAGTGCAGCCAAGAGCGCCAACGCTACTTGGAAACAAAGCCACTACAGTCAACAACTACTATATCGTTGAAGCCGTGAGAAAATCTCTACAGAAGACAGTTGGCACGAAGTGTTCCGAATCGCACGTCTAGTGTGTATTCGTATGTTACGAATTCCAGCGGTCGGGTTGGCTACGGTCAGTTACTGTACTTACATTCAGGCTGATGACCTAAGAAGGAAATGAATCTCAGAGTACACAGGAAATACTGGGCAGCCAATAGACAGTTCGTCGTAAGTACTAAAGCATTAGTCTTGATTAAATAGCTATTTTTTTTATAATTTAATGCATTGATACCGCACGCCTTGGCAGATTGAAAACCAATGGTCTAGAACAGTGGTTCCCTACCTGGGGGTAATTACACTCTGAGGGGCAAATGAAAATTTCTGAGGTGCAAAAATTGAACGATTGAATTCTGTTTTGGTCACGTACCTAAATTATTTTCAAAAGATCATTACTATAATCAGAATTTTGTAAGACTCTAATATTGACACCACAAGTTATCAATAATTACTTTTTTCTGAATTAGTAGCATTAATGCGGTGGAGGTTACAGGCTCCTCACATAGTCCACATGTTACACACACATTTTGTGCTTTGCCACGTACATCGCTGATGATAAAAGTGATACACATATATAGCAAATGCCAAATATCTCAAGAAAATGCCTTCACGTTGTAGACAGTACCTGCAGTAGTCAAGAAATTGCTTCATTACTCGAGACGGATAAATGAATCAATTGACAGCACAACACAGCAGTACCTATATAATGGCTACTATTGTGCTGCACATAGCAATAGTAGCTCGACTTCATAAAAATAATACTAATAGTAGTTGTGGCCAGCCACACAGCATTAACAGCCTAAAGTCGTTCAGTTTCTGCCTGTTCAGGAGTAAGGTGTGCAGCATACAAGTGATTTACGAACATTAAGTATAGTGCACACTTTTTAATTCGGTTGTTTCTAAACGGGGTTGTAGTGTGCAGGTCAAGCAAGCGACACAATAGAGACGATTGATGCAGGGGAAGTGTGTTTGTAACAAATCTCTACTCTCACTGTAGATAGTTTTCTTATTTGAGAGGGAGTGGTGTGTAGCACTTGCGATGCACCACAGATTTCTTTGTCATTCACTCTAATACACAAGCGTACACAAACTAAATACAAATTAAGGCAACAAACGAAAATTTCGCAAGGTTACTTTCATTTTGCCTCAAAACCGTATAAACAGGAGATAGTAAAGTAGAAACAACGTAAAGAACACGGAGCGTAAACAACTGCAACACGCATAACGGTAGGCAAAAATGTTCTTCGTTTCTTCCAACTTAACGGATTTGCTAATGTCTGACAATTGGAGTGACCACCTCTGGCAGGAATACAGGCCTGACAACTGCAGAGCATGCTGTGAATTACGCCAGTCTCATGTTGAGGCAGTAAAGCCCATTCTTCCTGCAGAGCTGGTCGCAGTCGTGGAGACTGATTGGTGGATGCTGACGTGATGCAGCCCGTCTCCCTGGTGCATCCCAGAGAACTGTAAGGGATTCAAACCGAGGAGAGAAGAGGCAACGCCATGCGTTCAGTATCTCCCGTTTCCGAGAAAATGTCAACATCTCGTGCTCCTTGAGATCAAGCATTGTCGCCCGCCAATACGAAGTCTGGGCCGACAGCACTTCGCAACAACCGCGAATGAGTCTCGAGATCTCGTCACGATAACTGACAGCAGTTAAGCCTTGCCGGTTCACTCCTACGATTTCATGAAGCAGGGCTGGAGTGGTCAACACAATCCCTACCCATGCCATCAGGGATTCCCCTCGATATCGGTCTCTTTCCACAATGTTTAAGTCCCGAAATCATGTTACAGGTTCCTTCTAGTTGCGAATCCGTCGCGAATCACTCTCCAGGCCAAATTGGGACTCATCTGTGAAAACAACATGGGCCCACTGTCGGACTGTGTAGCTGGCCTGCCGACGGCTCCATTCTAGACGTTTCCTTCTGTGAAGACGCGTCAGGGGTAGACATACAGCGGGTCTCCAACAATAAAGGTCACTCTGCCGAAGCCTTCTGTACACCGTTTGCCTCGATACAACACGTCCAGTGGATGTTGCGAGGTCAGACGCCAGTTTCCGTGCAGTGCTAAGGCGGTACCGTCGTGCCCTTACAGCCAAGTAACGGTCCTCTCTTTCTGATGCCATACGTTGTCGCCCCTGTCCTGATCTTCAGAATGCAGTGTCGGCCTGTATAAACTCTCGCCACATCCGGGAAACAACAGAACTATTCACATTAAGCTACCGGGTCAAATCAGTTAGCTACTGTCCTGCTTCCTTTCTTTGTGTCCCTCCACCGCAGAGAGTGTGTTAGACTGCCTCTGTGTGCCATACCACACCATATGTGGCTGTGTACACCCGGAAAACAATACGTGGTTTCATACGTGCCCTGACATCGTTGGGATGGTTGTTTGTTGACCGGAATGCTACCTTCCGTGCAGAATACGATCGTACGGACATCTGGTTGACAGTTTGTGTGTTTTCATCGTGAATTAGACACAGGACAGCGAAATGCCCATTTGTTGCTTTACTTTTGGACGCCAATGTATCAGTCACCTTTCATCATTTTAAAAATAAGTGTTCCAAGAGAAGTCTTTCATTCTGAAACGTGGATTTACTTTCAAAATCTTTTCTTAAATAACTTTATTTACTAGCGGTTCATCAAGAACATTAACACATTTAATCACACTAAGTGAGCATTGAAGTAGTTGCCAGTGGGTAACTGATGAAAACAAATTTCTTTCAACAAATAGAAATTTTATTCCTAAAAACCCTTTCTTTTTTTTAAAAAAAAAAAACAGATTTAAAAATTATAATCAGAAACCACCTTCTAAATATTAAGTTACAATTAATTCAGAGGCAGAAATAACAATTTTTTTTTAAGTATGAGCTTTCGGGCTGAGAAGTTTGTGAGAAGCTTGCCGCTCCCTTCTAACACGGCCGTAGTCGCGACCGCTAACAACAACCTCTGAAAGACTACACTGGTGCAAATCTGCAACACACCAGATTACTTTAAACTAAAAATTTTAACTCACACACACTTTAACTATGCAGCGCGTAGGAGGGATGGAAATGGTACAAACACTTACATTAAAAAAATTACTTGCCATCGAAAGTGCAACTTTTTTCGAAAAGAAAACTTACGGTGGAAGGGTGGCAACTTTGTATACTAGAATGACCATTTAAATAAAAATGCAGTCTTACATAAAATGTACAAATATGCTCTACATTATACATATACCGCTTCTCAAGATGATAGGCAAGGTAAAAACATATTTCAGGAATGCGACCTTTACACCTTAAGCAATAAATTTGTTAACACCGAATCCGACAAACATGACAGAGGCAGCTATTAACGTATTGCAGACCGACAGACAGACACTAACTGCCTAACAAATGCGGACGAGAGAGAGACGAGCAAGCTGTGGACGAGAGACTGACCAAGAAAACAAGTAGAATTTAACAAGAACATGAAACAACATATCATGAACCACTTTACTTCTAATAATTACGATGTCTGGCGAAGACCTGGCACAGCACCCCCAAAACGTTCTCCCGAACCGTCCGCTGCCAGCCGCTTCAAAGGGCGCAGGAAGGTGCGCCGATCTCCCGTCTCACGGCGTCGCAGCTCGCACCGGCCAGACCGATGTCGTGGGTTGACCCCCGTTGGTCTCGTATCGGCCGCTCGGCCGCGAAGACACTACCCCTCGCTATACGGCGCGGCCCACTGGACTGACGTGGCGACCTCACATGCGCCGACGCTCAAGACGGACAAGTCATCTTGCGTCTCAGTGAGCGACCGACCAACCGATCGATCCAACCGCCAGTGACCACCGCCTGAGCAAACTCGAGCAGACTGGCGGCGTAACACATACTAGCACTCCGGGCGACAGGCAAACTGCCGCACCAATGGGGACGAGAGAGAGAGAGACCCAGACTGACTTGGCTGACCAACTGACCAGACTCCACCTAGCGAGCTCATAGCGCCCCTTAAATGCACGTGAACAGGCTACCTTTCCCCGTTTCACAGTAGAGGGAGACACCAAAGTTGCGATTGCCACAGCGGCGCAACCGCCAGAAACGGAGGGCGACTGCTTTACACTATGCGCTGCGGCGCGCTCTTCAAAACAGCAAATTTTACCACGGCTCACATTCTTTGTTTTAGTTAGGTGGTAAAATTGGTGATAATGCGGAAGAGACGATGCAACAAATGATGTGGTAGGTGGGGGGCGGGTGATTGGAGGGCGGGGGTGCTAACTGCACTCAGGAGTAATAGTGTAAGCAAGGTTGGGAGCCGCAGGTCTGGAAGATATTAGCATCAGTGACAACGGGCACGAAAGCTTACAGACTTGGATATCTTGCGCCAGCCAGTCGAGTTTCCTGTCTGCAGCACAGCAGCTCAAAGTGCGATTGTCGCATTGGCGAGGGAGGACAGGGAGAGAGGGATAGGAGGGAGGGAGAGGGAACCATGTGTCGGCCGCGCGTGCAGAATCGCTTTCCGATAGCTGGAGCTGCCGCCGGCTTGGCTGGGCTAGGCTGTGCTGTGCTCGGTGCGGCGCTGCGGGGCTTTTAACGGCCACTCCTGCGCCTGCGCCCTGAGCCTCTGCCTAGCGAGGAGGCCATCTCGGCGGAGCGGCGCGCCAAATTGACTTTCTAAATATTTTAACGCGCGCGCTAACGGCACGTCCGCAGCGCCGTAATCGGCTTAGCGAGTGGGCGGCGTGGGCGGTACGGGCCGTACTGATTGGCCGGCGCCGGCTTTTAGCGTGGGCGGCGGGGGGCCGCAGGTGGCCGGCGCTGCGCAGCGCCTGATGGCGGGCGCAGATTCTGGGCGGCGGTGATTCACGCGCGAGCTGCGAGCAGCACACCGCCGCCTCACACGAGAGAACAAACTGAAGAGTACTCAACTGCTCAAAAATCGAAAAGGCAGTATCTACATCTGCGTGGATACTCCTCAAGCCACCGTACGGTGCGTGGCGGAGGGTACCCTGTACCACTACTTGTCATTTCCTTTCCTGTTCCACTCGCTAATAGAGCGAGGCTAAAACGATTTCTCAATACCTCCGTCTCAGCCCTAATTTCTCGTATCTTATCTTCGTGGTGCTTACGCGCACTGTATGTTGTACGGTATGTTAACCGGGGGCCTAGAAACGACGGAGAGGCTCCGTCCCCGCCGCAGCTTCAGTGGTCCACAACCCCACGACGACTACCGCAGTCCACTTCACCCCTCCGCCGCCCCACACCAAACCCAGGGTTATTGTGCGGTTTGGCCCGCGGTTTACCCCACCGGGAACGTCTCATACAAAACGAGTGTAACCCCTATGTTTGCGTGGTAGAGTAATGGTCGTGTACGCGTACGTGGAGAACTTGTTTGCGCAGCAATCGCCGACATAGTGTAACTGAGGCGGAATAAGGGGAACCAGCCCGCATTCGCCGAGGCAGATGGAAAACCGCCTAAAAACCGTCCACAGACTGGCCGGTTCACCGGACCTCGACACACATCCGCCGGGTGGATTCGTGCCAGGGACCAGGCGCTCCGTCCCGCCCGGAAAGCCGTGCGTTAGACCGCACGGCCATCCGAGCGGGCGCACTGTATGTTAGTGGAAGTAGAATCGTTCTACATACAGTGAAAGGTGGCTACACTGAGCCACAGAGCCAGAGATTGAGCCAAAGAGTATTATTCAGCCGCCTCCACTGGCAGTGTTTGTTGAGATGTGGTAGTGGAGAGTGCTTATCGAGAAGTCGTAGTAGGCAGTGCTTGTTGAGATGTAGCAGTGGTGAGTCGTTGTTGAGATGTTGTGGTAGTCAGTGCTTGTTCAGAAGTTGTGGTGATTAGTGCCTTGCTGAGAGGATATTGATAGCTGTACTATTTGAGGCCATGTTGTATGCAGTTGTTTTGATGGGCTAGACAGCAGATGTTGTTCGAATGGAGATATTGTAATGATAAGAGTGCTTTTCGTCAATATATATGAAGGTAAAAAAATCCCTTTTTTTTATTTCAATGTCTTAAACAATAATGCCTCTTGGTCACAGGTTCAGTCAACAAAGCATCTGGCTCGTGTTCGTGTATTAGACTGTATTTCTGGTTTCGATGTGCAATTATAGTATTTCTGTTTATTTTTTTTAATTACTTCAGTATAAATGGTATTTAAAATATCTTGTCTTATTGAGGAAGAGCCGTGCCAGATGTGTACGTTGAATCAAACTTCCACACACAGAGCAGCTACAGTTGTGTTTTGTTGTTTCCTAGGTTTTATAGTTGCTGAGGACTTAATTAACTAATTGTGTTAACGGAAGTTTTCTTTCGTTCTTTGTTGTTATTCTATGCAGTCAGATTGCGTACTAATACCAGTCAGGGCCAACCGTTTACGAGACTGCGTAACCGGACAGACAGCTACTAAACTAAAAATATTTGCATTCCTATATTTAATTAAGCCCCCATGCAACAGTTTCAAATGCCAGATACCTAAATTTTCTCAGTAGTGTTCCTTACAAAGAACGTCGCCTACCTTCCAGGAATTCCAATTTGAGTTCCCGAGGCATGTCCGAAACATTTACGTGTTATTCGAACCTACCTTTAACAAGTCCAGCAGCCTGCCACTAAATTGCTTCAATGTCCTCCTTCAATTTGACGTGGTACGCATTCCAAACACTCGAGCAGTACCCAAGAAAGGTCGCACCAACGTCCTATATACTGTCTCCTTTACAGGTGGACCACTCTTTACTAAAATTGTCCCAACAAACCGAGTTGACAATTCGGCTCCTCTACCACAGTTCTCTCATGCTCGCTCCATCTCATACCGCCTTGTAACGTTAGGCATTGAAACAACTTGACTGTATCAAGCACGACACTAGCAATACTTTATCCGAAAATGACAGGTGTGTTCTTCCTATTCATGCGCATTAATTTACATTTTTCCACAATTAGTGCTAGATGTAATCGAAAAGTAAAGGCAGTTTTTGTTTTTGTTATAGAATTTTTATTCATTCATCAACACCAGCTTGGTCCCTTCCAGGGTAATACGCCTCAGATATAGTACGCTTGTGCATGCGCTCTTCCCAGTCTTGGAAGAACTTCTGCAACTGACTTTTCGTTGTGGTGTTCAGCTCCTTCAGCGATTCAGTTTTTATCTCGTAAATGTTGGCAAAACGACGTCTTTTCATCATTTTCTTCATCGTCCGGAATAGAAAGAAGTCGCAGAGGGCTAGGACCGGCGAATGCCGTGGCTGGACTGACATAATGTCTTTTTTTCCAAAAAAAAAAATCACGAGCAGGTGTTGAGATGTGAGCGGGAATGTTATCGTGATGTAATTTCGCAGAGTGGTTTTGCCAAAACTGTCGCCGTCCCTTTTTTTCGGATTGCTTCACGCAAACGGTGCATAACATCTAAGTGTCATTCCTTATTGACCGCACTGCTATAACACAGGAAGTCATAATGCTCTATACGATTGCAATCGAAGAAAGCAGTGACAAGAATCTTCACATTTGACTAGAATTGTCGAATTTTTTTGACCTCGTGACTTCAGAGTGCCATTCGGATGACTTGGCATTGGCCTCGACTTCATACCCGTATACCCATGTTTCGTCACCTGTTGTAACCTCCTTTAAAAGTTATGGATCATTGTGAACTTCATTCAACAGTTCCTGTACGATGTCTTCGTGACGTCATTTTAGGTCGAAAATCAACAATTTCGGAACAAACTTTGTCGCTACAAGTTTCGTGCCCGAAACACCAAAAAAATTACTTGGCATGAGCCAAAGGATATGCCGCCATCATCAGCAACTTCTCCGACGGTGATTTGGCTATTTTCCAGAACTGTTTTCTTTACTTCCTCTATATTATCGTCAGTAATTGATATACTAGGGTGCGCAGGGCGGTCGTCGTCTTCAACGTCTTCTTAACCATCTTTGAAATGTTTATACCACTCGTTAACTCCTGTGTTACAGCAGATTCGTCAAAAGCCAGAGTCAACATTTCTAATGACGTGCTGCAGTATATTCCATTTTTTCCAGCAAAACTTAATGCAAATTCTTTGATCCATCTTCTTTGAAAGTAGTGTCACCGAGCACTAGAAAATACGTACAGTCTTTTCGACTATAAACAACAAACTATATATTCAAAACATCTGGAAATGTAAATATACATCACGAACATGTGTACTGAGAAAAGAAACTGAAGATGAGATTTATAAAACCCACGCCGGCCGCGGTGGCCGTTCGGTTCCAGGCGCTGCAGTACGGAACCGCAGGACTGCTACGGTCGCAGGTTCGAATCCAGCTTCGGGCATGGATGTGTGTGATGTAACTAGGTTAGTTAGGTTTAAGTAGTTCTAAGTCCTAGGGGACTTAGTGCTCAGAGCCATTTGAACCATATAAAACCCACTGAAATAAAAATTTGCCGTTACATATATACCACACCTCGTACACAGTCCGTCCAAAAAGTTCCGAGCCTGATTTTCCTCCTGGCGTACAAGCGACGTCAGTGCAGAAAGTATGGTGGCAGCTTGAACTGGCGACTCTAGACAACAGATGTGGCTCCGACTAGTCAGAAAGTGTGACCATGAGATGTTCAGTACTGGACATGCGGCCGCAGCGTGTCAGCACTGTTGGATCACAAAATGGAGCAACATCTCTAAATCAAGTGTTCAACACATTTTCCAGAATGCTTTGAAGAAGAGAGCAGTGTACGTAAAGTTTCTCTCGCACACAGTGACTCCCGGAGAAAAACAAAGACGCGTGGACACCCACCGTGACTTGACTGAAACGCAAAACACGAACTGTTCTTTTCCGGAAAAAAATAGTCACCGGTGATAAGACTTGGCGACATCAATACGAACCTATCACAAAACGGCAAGCGCAGAAATTCGCACGATAGGTCAACGTTTTGACGACATAACCGACATTAAGGCCAGTGTGACACGCTAGTTGTACAACATCCCAAACAATGACTTTTCTGACAGTTTCACGCGGGTGTATGAAAATTCTGTTCGTTGTATTCTACAGCACCATCTACATCAATACTCTGCAAATCACCGTGAGGTGCATGGCAGAGAGTACATCCCATTGTACCAGTTATTATGGTCTCTTCCTGTTACAGCCACGCATGGAGCGCGGGAAGAATGGTTGTTTAAATGCCTGTGTGCGCGCAGTAGTTATTCTGATCTTATCCTCAAGATACCTGTGTGATCCCAAGAGTAACCATTTAAAGCCGGTTCTTGAAACTTTGATAATACACTTTCTCGGAGTAGTTTACGTCTCTCTTAAAGAGTCTGCCATTTCAGTTCCTACAGTATCTCTGACACTCTCCCATGGGTTTAACAAACCTGGGATCTTTCGTGCTGCCCTTCTCTGTACACGTTCCATATTCCCTGTTAGTCCTATCTGGTGCGGATCCCACATACTTGAGCAGTATTCTACGATGGGTCGCACGAGTGATTTGTAAGAATCTCTGACTGATTGCACTTCCCCAGTATTTTACCAATAAATCGAAATCTATCACTGAACCTATATGATCATTCCATTTCATATACCTACAAAGTGCTACACCCAGGTATTTGTATGAATTGGCCGATTCCAGCAGTGACTCACTGAGCTATAGTCATAGGGTACCACGATTTTTTCGTTTCATGAAGTACAAAATTTTACATTTCTGAACGTTTAGAGCATTTTGCCAATCTTTCACCACGTTGAAACCTTATCAAGACCTGACTGAATATTTATGCAGCTTCTCTCAGATAGTACTTCATTACAGATAACTGCATCATCCGCAAAAAGCGTGATTTTATTGTTAATATCGTCTGCAAGGTCATTAATATACATGAGCGGCAAGGGTCCCAACAAACTTCCTTGCGGCACACTCGAAGTTACTTCTACATCTGACGATGACTCTACGTCCAAATTAAAAAGTAGCTCTAGTGAGGGAAGACTATATCTTAACATCTATTTTTCATTAATCCTGTCTCTAAAGTTTATGGACTACACGAACGTACATAAAACATTTTTCTACATAGTCGCTTTCGTTCTCTATGCAGTTTGTGGGTCGAGGTATGAGCCTTCTGACGCTGTCGTCAAAGAAATCTCCCCACAGCTTTGCCAGTTGTTGGACGGCGCTCTGGACCTCATCGTCGATGCAGCCATAAACAACTTCAGTGAGGTGAGAAGACGAAAATCTGAAGGCGTCAGATCAGGACTGTGACCAGAATGATTCGTGATCTCCGCACCGAATAAATCCAAGAGTTGCTCTGCGGAATTGGCTCTGTGGAGATGTACGCTGTCATGCAACGAGCAAACTCTATTCATTACATTCCTCTTCTTATATTCTGTATCGTCCTCCGAAGTTCTTTTAAGATTTTCTTTGTACTGCTCAGCATTAACTGTCTGCCGCTGGAGCAGAAATTCAGAGAGGATAACCCTTTGGTGGTCCCAACGGACACAGGCTGTGATTTCTCGGGCCAAAACTGCGGTTTTGCATTTTTTTGCTGATGGTGAGAAGGGATATGACGACTGGATTGATTCTCTTTTCATGTCACCAGTGTAGTCGGCCACAAGTGTTTCGTAGCAGATCACAATACAGTCAAGGAATTATCCACCTTTCGGTTCGAAGCGCTCCTTAAATTCCCATGAGAATGCGTTTCGGTTGACTGTGTGTTGATATGTGAACTGTTTTGGTAATCACATCGCACAATAGATTCGAAAACAGTGTTTCAGTAATGATTTCATACAGAAGTTAATCGCGTCCAAAGTCAATCTATGGTCTCCACGAATCGCTTCTTCCACATTGTTCACCATCTCATAATTCATAATATACACCGGAACGTCACAATATACGGTTTTGATTTCCTTAAAAATGTGGCACGGAGTATATTTGCTTTTGCCAGAAGAGATCGAATTAAGCTCTTCACCTCGCAGCTGAGCGCGCTCACTGCAACAAAAATTTCAGCCGACTGAGAGAAAGCAGCGCGCACTCTACTGGCAGCACCTTGCACACAATGTTTCCAACTTCGTCGAAAAAATAATCTCTTTTGTATGAGAAGAACTTGTTCTCACTTTCTGGACAAGCCCTTGCCTTTAATGGTAGACCATCCAAAAGGAACGTTAATGTCACTGAATTTTCAAACAAGTCGTCGATGTTAATAAGTCTTACTAATTGTTAAATAAAACATTATCGTAACACTGAAGCTGCGAACAGCTAGAGGTCATTTGTTATTGGTAGTGGCTCTGCTCCAATAGAAGGCAGGAAGGAATACTACCCAATATTCCATGACAACCATCGTGAAGTTACCTCCCGCTGTAGCAACGCACATTCGTGTACTTGACGATCCTGATACGTGTCCCAGTGCGGTCCGTTGAGCATTTCTGTAACGCCCTTGTGGGGACTGCACTATGCAGTCACATTGTGATCGCCGGCCCCAGTGGCCGAGCGGTTCTAGGCGCTGCAGTCCGGAACCGCGTGACTGCTACGGTGACAGGTTCGAATCCTGCCTCGGGCATGGATGTGTGTGATGTTCTTAGGTTAGTTAGGTTTATACGGCTCTGAGCACTATGGGACTCAACTTCTGAGGCCATCAGACCCCTAGAACTTAGAACTACTTAAACCTAACTAACCTAAGGACATCACACACATCCATGCCCGAGACAGGATTCGAACCTGCGACCGCAGCGGTCGCGCGGTTCGAGACTGTAGCGCCTAGAACCTCTCGGCCACTCCGGCCGGCAGTTCGGTTTAAGTAGTTCTGAGTTCTAGGGGACAGATGATCTGAGAAGTTAAGCCCCACAGTGCTCGGAGCCATTAGAACCATTAATGTGACCACCTGTCAAAAGCCTGCAGAACCATCTTTTGTTGGGCGAACCGCTGCGAGGCGCGCAAGGAGAGGGTCAGTGAGCTTCTGGAAGTCGCAGACAGCGATGTGAAGCCATTCCGACTGCATTGCCGTCGCCAGCTGCGCTACGTTTCTCGGCTGAAGATCCGTACCGCAAGCAGCGTGATCGAGGTGGTCCCACAGATTCTCGATTGGTTTCAAACCTGGGGCGTTTGCTAGCCAGCGAAATATAGTAAGCTCAACCTTGTGCTCTTCGAACCACACATGTCCACTGCGAGCTGCGTGACACGTTGCATTGTCCTGCTGGTAGATCCCTTCGACCGAGGAGGAACAACCTGCATGCAGGGGTCATATAGTTCCCAAGGATGGATGCGTAATTCTGTTGATCCATGTGCCTCCAGAATGACAAGATCACCCAGATAATGCTACGAAAACATTCCCCAGGTCGTGACAAATGGACGACGTACACGATATCTGCCATCTGTCCGATAGAGCGTAAAACATGATTCATCTGAAAAGGGCTCCTGTCGCCCTCAGTGGTTGTCCTGTTGCGGTAACGGCGTACAAATTCCAGTCTTCGTTGTCGATGAAAAACTTTCATGATGGGTACACGAACTGGGAGCCTACTACGGAGGCCCTTACACAGCAACATTCGCTGAACGGTCGTTGACAAGACACTGTTGGTAGGCCCTTGGTTTACCTCATCAGTTGCACGCCCATTCGCCCGTGCACATCTCCGCAGCCATCATTCACTACTGTCATCTGTGGTCCGCGGTGCACCACAGTCACCTCGGCGTAGGATTTGGATATCGCCATTTTGGAGTGCACGGTATACTTCAATCGCGGCAGCACGCGTGCAAACATAGAGTCAACACTTGGACACATAGCGAGTGGTAATGCCCATTTGGACATCAGCTAAATCGCTCCACTTGCGCATTACGACAACGGCACCTACGCCTCCCTGGTGTTTGCCCAGGCCGTCCGTCCGTCTGGACTTGGCACAGGGACCCAAGAACTCGGTTCCGCCTGTGGCCCTCCGTCGCCGTTTTCTTGCGCTCCTCGCCTCCTTTTCGGGCTGAGAGACTGTCTACACTGATGGTTCCCTGGTTGATGGTCGCACTGCCTACGCTTTTGCTCACGCTGCCCATGTTGAACAGCGCTCCTTGCCGGCTGGCTGCAGTATTCTTACTGCAGAGCTGGTGGCCATATTGCGCGCTCTTGAGCATATGCGTTCCTGCTCAGGTACGTCCATCGTCATCTGCAGTGACTCCCTGAGCAGCCTCCAGGCCATCGACCGCTGCTATACCTCTTCTCCTCTGGTGTCCTCTATTCAGGAGTCTGTTTCCGCCATTATCCGCTGTGGTCGTTCGGTGGTCTTTATTTGAACGCCAGGTCACGTTGGCATCCTGGGGAACGAACGTGTCGACAGGCTGGCCAAAGGGGTGATCGACGCCCCAGCTTTGGAAATCGGCCTCACGGCTCGCGATCAGCAGTTGGTGTTGCGCCGTAAGGTGCTTGGGATGTGGACTGCTGAGTGGCGTGGCATGACATCCCCGAATAAACTGCGGGCTGTCAAGGAGACGACCGATGTGTGGCGCTCCTCCCTGCGGGCTTCTCGCAGGGACTCTGTCATCCTGTGTCGGCTGCGCATCGGCCATACCTACGTGACGCACGGTCATCTTTTGCGTCAGGAGGATCCCTTCCTGTGTCGGTCTGGGTTCCGGCTGACGGTAGCCCACATTTTGCTGGAGTGTCCCCGACTGCGCACCCTCCGGCAGTCTTTTAATCTCCCGGGCACTTTGCCTTTGGTTTTATGTGACGATGCCTCCATGGCTGACAACGTTTTAAATTTTATCCGTGGCAGTCCTTTTTATGGTTCCATTTAGGGCGGTCCTGCACCTTTCCCTTTCTGTGTTTTTTGTCCTCACGTCTCTCAATATTTGTTGCTGTTTTGGTGTGTCGTCGGATGGTTGACTCTTTCCCTTTTTTTTGTTCTTGTGGTCAGTCAACCAGTCTCCGGCCATCTTCTTTTCTTCTGTTTCTTTCTGTCTGGTGTCCATCTGTACTCTTCTTGTCTGTAGTGTTTGTTGCTGCATTTGTGTTCTTTTAGTGCCTGGGGGGGGGGAGTCTCCTCCCCCCTTTGGTTTTTACCTGCTACGCAAATTTTTGGCTCGCCTGTTTTTGGAATGGGGGACTGATGACCTTCGCTGTTTAGTCCCCCTTAAACATCACAACAACCACCACCACCATTACGACAACGGCTGCACCGTTTTCCACGACCCCTCGATACGCTTTGTATACCCTCCACTGCTAGTGCTGCCACCTATTGTCTGTTAGTGGTTATTGCACATTGGCGTTCAACATAGACGGTGGTAACATTAATATGACTCTACCGTGTATAATTGCACAGATAAACCTCCTCAAAACTATGAGGAGGAATTCGTCCACTTTGGGAAAGTTTCAAGACATGAAAACTTCCCTAAAATATTTCAATCGTGGGATTATAGGGAGTAAATGAAGAGGAAACCAGGAAAGATCCCGGGAGATGTAGACTATGGGACGGTGTAGAGAGACAAAGAAAGTCAGTTGTTGCAGCGAACAGTGATACACTACACAGGATAATGATGGTGACTTCGTCATTACCGTTGTCGAGACGCAAACCGAGGCTAGGAATTAAGAGTTGACTGTGCAGTACTTAGTGAAATGACTTAACTAATTTGTATATCTGACAAGGTACCTGCGTATAGGGCATTTCAAACATGCGACGTTTCCTTATGAACACAGAATTAATTTTTAATGTATTTAAAAATGAATAAGAAGTAGCCATCACAGAACTCCTTCTTTATAGCTAGGAAAATTGGTAGCAAAAAGCATAAATCTTCCGAACATCCATTATTCTTGACGTCTAGCCCACTCCTCAAAGAACGACAATCTGGTGATAAATTACCTGTTCATTTCTTTTTATATCTTATTGACCTTCTATTGACACTTAGAGACGCAACAGACCTGAAGCGAGTATATTTAAGATAATACAACAATATGTAGCAATATGTAAACATAAATTTAGACTACGATATATTAACAATTCGTACAAAATTACAATCATATTTCACCGCACAACGATTTGTTTGATGTTCCATGAATTTCTCTTAATTAGTCTTTTTTTTAATAAGAAAATATACAATATCAAGCATATTAAAATGTTAGGCTAACAGCACAGGGACTGAAGTAGAAAAACTATTTTCGAGACGGCTGATGTTTCTCTGTAGGGCTGTTGACATGCACTTTCGTTTTATGTGATCAAAGAAAATGTGATAGGGGGCTTCCATCGTCGAAGAGGGATCAAATAATGTTGACGCGATGCGTGTGTTATTTTAATCCAGCGGGATTAAAAATATGGGATGTAATTCTAAGATTTCCCGTCCACACCGAACGAGCAGCACCGAGGTCTTTTGGATATCGTTGGTGATACTACAGTGTCTTCTCGTCCCCTTCGAAGTTCTCCACTCTTCGTCCCCGCTTTTCTGGAGATGCAATAGATGAAGCGTGGATGTCATGTAACTGAAGTCTCCTTATAGTGTTAGTTCACGTTTTCCTTTGTCTTCGTAACTAGCGTCAGCTAATTCATTGCGTGGTCTGTTCATGCGTTCCCTTGTACAACAAACTGCGATCTATTGCAAATTTCTGGTCAGGCGACACATATTGGTCTCTATGAAGAGGCTGCTCGATAGCCTGAATGTTAATTCTTCCTCTTTTTATACAAAGCGATTGGAGATGTAGAGTGGGGACAGGGTGTTGACGAAGTGTGACTACCGCAGACGGTGTAATTACCCTCGATCTCTCACAGGATGGAGAACGGCAGGGAGGCAGTCTCGACTTGCACCTGCTGTGGTTCAGCAGAGGGGCGCCACACCCTCCGTCGCCCACCTCACGCTATCTCGCTGTGTGCTGTGCGGGCCACAGTGGCGATAACCCGTAATTGTCGGTAGCCCCCCTGTTTATCGAGCACGCGGTCCCCCGGACCCATATATCTGTCACACACGCACTACAGGTGGCTTCGCCCTCATGCCGTGTGGCGGTGACACTAATCCTCGATAAGACGGCCACAACTCTCACATTCAGACCTCCAGCTACATTAGGAAGGGAGAGGAGGGCCCATATCCTGCTCTGGGGGCCACGGGAGCCCTCCCCAGCACGATTCAGGGCAGGGCGAGAGTCATAAATCTCTCCCGAATGCTTAATATCGCCACATGAGTTCACGAGGCCATTTTTGATTTCATGTGGTCAGCTTCGAATTTTGTAGTTTCAGAGGTGCGGAAATAATTATATTCCAATAATGATCATTGTATCCTTGTCTCTCGAAGTCTACATTGCCTCCATGTATTCGCCATAAACTATCTGCGTCAAAGAACGAAATGCTCAGATGAAAAAGGAGTTTGAGAGAAGGATGCAATTTTCCGCCCCCACTGTTCAGGGTATCCATCGAAGAAGTAACGAGGGGAATAAAGAAAACGGATTAAAATTCAGGGTTAAAGGATAGCAATGATAAAATCTATCGATGACACTGCAACGCTCAGTGAAAACGAAGAACAATTACAAGACATGTTGAATTGAATGAAAAACTTAATCAGTAAATCATGAACCTAAAAAGGCTAAAGTAATGATTAGTATGAGAATGGGGTTATCGATAACATTAACATCAAAATAAATTACCACGAAGTAGTCGAGGTTATCAATTCTGCCACCTTGGAAGCAAAATAAGACATGATGGATGAAGCGAGCGGGACGTATGAAAGAGACTAGTGAAAGCAAAGAGAACATTCCCGGTCAGAAGAAGTCTAGCCGTATCAAGCATAGGTCTTAATTTGAGGAAGGAATTTCTGAGAATGTACGTTTAGAGTATGGCATTACATGGTAGTGAATCATAGACTGTGGGAAAACAGAGAAAGAAGAGAATCGAAACACTGGAGACGTGATGCTGTAGAAGAGCGTAGAAAATTAGGGGAGTGATACAAATAAGGAACGAGGAGGGTCTTCGTATAATCAACGAAGAAAGGAATATATTGGAAACACTAACAAAAAGCGACAAGACGATCGGACACGTGCCGGCCGGGGTGACCGAGCGGTTCTAAGTGCTACAGTCTGGAAACGCGCTACCACTACGGTCGCAGGTTCGAATCCTGCCTCGGGCATGGATGTGTGTGATGTCCTTAGGTTAATTAGGTTTAAGTAGTTCTAAGTTCTAGGGGACTGATGACCTCAGAAGTTAAGTCCCATAGAGCTCAGAGCCATTTGAACCATTTATAGGACACGTGTTAAAGCATAAGGAATAACTCCCGTGTACCAGAGGGAGTTATAGAGAAATAAAATTGCAGAGAAAGACAGAGACTGAAATACACCCAACAGATAATCGAGGACGTAGGTTGCAAGAGCTACTCTGAGATGAAGAGCTAGGCACAAAAGAGGGATTCGTGACGCAATTCGTCAGAAGACTGATGACCAAAAATAAAACATCACCCGAACCTCCCTGGAAGATTAAAACTGTGTGTGTATACCGAACCGGAATACCAACCTGGAACCTTTAACTTTCACAGGCAAGTGCTCTACAGACTAAATTCTTCAACGCGGCCCACGACCTGCCTTCACAACTATGCCTTCGCCAGTACCTCTTTCGTACCTACGCAGATACCTTTCCTACCTACTTCGCAGAAGGTCTCCTGCATACCTTGAAAGACTAGTACTCCTGGAAGAAATTGTATTGTGGAGAAATGGCTTAGCTACATCTTAGCGGGTTGTTACCAGAATAAAATTTCACTCAATAGTTGACCGTGCGTTGATTTGAAACTTCTTAGCAGATTCAAGCTGTATGTCGGGCCATTCCAAAGTTTCTAATCTGCATAATGTCCGATACAGAGTAAAAATTTATTATGCAGAAAAACCTAATGTCTATCGTAAAATCGCAAAGGCTTGCACTTAAATGATTCATTTTACTTGGCGTTTGACGTAGCCATTCACGTATGTCCTATACAAACACAGAGATAAACAATAATTTAAAAACAAAACAATGTACAAAAGTTTGTATTAAAAAACAAAAGGACATGAATCTCATGTTGCTAGATGTTTTGTATAGGAGCAGCCGAATCACTGACCAGAGTAAGTCTAAACACAGGGCATTTTGCTGTAATCAGTAACATCGTTCTTTAATGAATCGAATTCCCATATGTAAGACATGCATTTCATGCGGCTCATTGTTTTCATATATCCTGAACTACGCATCGCACAGTGATATAATTCAGCAGGTATGCAATGATACATTTGGATATCCTCTGCAAAATGTGTTGGGAGTAGAGTTAGTGCTAAAGAAGTAATAAATTAAAACGTCATTCCCGATGAAGATGCTGTAGTCTTCTACTGGTTTGATAAGGCTCGCCACGAATTTCTCTCTTGTGCAGCATCACCTCACACTAAGACTGCACCCTACGCCCTCAATTTTTTTATACTTTCTAATCTCTGTCTTTCTGTATGTGGTTTATCTTCTGCAGCTCCCTCTAATGTCATGGAGGTTGTTCGTTGATGTCTTAACACATGTCCCATCATCCTATCCCATCTTCTTGTCACTGTCTTCCACGTGTACCTTTCTTCAATGACTCTGCTGAGAACCTCCTTGTTGCTTATCAGTTCGGTTAATTTTTAACATCCTTCTGTAGCACCACATTTCAAACACTTCGATTCTCTTCCTTTATGATTGTCCCACAGTCCATGTTTCACTACCATTCTCAGAATTTTCTTCCTCAGATTAAGGTCAGAGGTTGATATTAGCAGACTTGCCCTTGGCCAGGGAGCGTTCTCTTTGCATGTGCTAATTTTCTTTTTATGTCTACGTTCATTCGTTCGTCATGTAATATTTTGCTCCAAGGGGCGAAATTCGTCAACTCAATCTACTTCGCAGCTCCAGTTTTGATGTAAAGTTTAGCGCTAATCTCATTTCTCCTACTTCTCATTACTTTATTCTTTCTTTGGTTTATTCTCAATCCATATTATGTACCCATTAGTGTGTCCATTCCATTCAACACGTCCTACAATCCTTCCTCACTTTCACTGAGGATAACAATGCTATCAGCAAATATTATTGCTGATAAACTTTCGCTCTGAATTTTAATCCACTCTCGGACCCTCCTTTTATTTCCGCCATTGCTTCTTCGATGTAGAGATTGAACACTGAAAGCGCAAACTGCACCCCTGTCTTGCACTTATTTTATCCACTCACTCTGTTCTTGGTCTTCCATCGTATGGTTTCCTCTCGGTTCTTGTACAATTTCTATGATATCCATCTTTCGATACAGTTTACTCATATTTTCCTCAGAATTTTGAACATCTTGCACCTTTTTGCTCTGTCGAACGCTTTTTCCAGGGTGACAAATTAATTTTATGGAATTTCCTAGATTTTTCTCAAGTCTTGCTTCCATTATCAATTGCAGCGTCAAAAGAGTATCTCTTGTCCCCTTACCTTCTCTAAAGCCAAACGGATAGTTATCTGACAGATTCTGAATTTTCTTCTATATATTCTTGTAAGCAGCTTGGATGAATGTGCCGTTAATCTGATTGCACGATTGCTCTGTCACTTATCTGCTTTTGTATCTTCCGGAGTGCGTGAGTGATATTCTTCCAAAAGTCTGATGATATGTATCCAGACTCATAGATTCTACACACCAACTTGAGTAGTAGCTTCGTTGCCATTTGCCCCAATGGTTTCATAGATTACTAATGAACATTACCTATCCGTTTTGTCGTATGTGACCGGAAGTCTTCGGTAGCTTTCTGAACCCTTTGAGCCCTAGTGATTCATGCCTAAAATCACCATTTTATTAATTTTTAAGTACTAGTGCTTTTCGCGTGAAACCACCGATACTATTGCAAGGCAGTGTGCCCAAGCGGTTCACTGAGGTACTACTACGAATGTAATGCAATGCAGTAGTCGCTTACGGTGTTAAAAGCAACGCACGAAGAGTTTGCTACGTGATTGTAGAAAATTTGTTTGCATATTTTTATTACATGATTTACGTGACGTGTGGTATTTGCTTAGTGATCATACTGAGATCATCGCCAGTGAAAGTAAGTATATTTGAAGTTGTTGTAACGCAAATTTGAGTCTTTATTATAGCTTTTATGAGTAGTTTCGACAGGAAACCACTGGGGATGTATATACTCGTACCTTTATAATTAATTTTGTAATGTAAAGTTATTAAATTTTAAGGCCTTTTTCCTTGTTATTTAGGACTATAATTTCTTTTAGGCCTTATGTGTTCAATGAATTTTCGAGGCGTTACCAATTATCTAAACGTCTGTGTTACAGAACAAGGCATTCCTAGTTTTTTGACACCTAGGGCAGAAAGTGACCCCGAGGACGCTTCTGTGAATGTTCCCTATTAGCCAAGTACATCAGGAGCATCTTCTAGTGTGCGAGGTCCTTCACTACATCTACGCCTACATCTACATCGACATAGATATTCCGAAAGCCACCGTACGGTGAGTGGCGGAGGGTACACTGTACCACTGCTTGTCATTTCCCCTCTGTTCCACTCGCAAATAGAGCGAGGGGAAAACAATGTACGCCTCCGTATGAGCCCTAATTTCTCGTATCTTATCTTCATGGTCTTTACGCGCAATATATGTAGGTGGCAGCAGAATCGGTAGTCAGCTTCAAATGCTCACTAAAAATGCAATTAGTAACAATGTTGTTGCTGACAGTGAAGATGAACATGCCACGATAAATTCACAAATAAGAGTTTACATTGTACAAATTAGCAGACTAGTCTGAAGAGGGCGGACCAAATGTTGATGTAAACTGTGAATCTCCCATGTAAGTCTTTCCGAGGCTGTTTCCATGGAAAATTATTGGAGGCTGATAACTGTATGTCCCAGTGGTTCTAAAGCGAAACCATCTCCATAAAAAATCGATTGTTTATTTTCCGAGAATTTCTTGTTTTATTCTCTACTTACGGCCACAATAAAGGTTAATTCTGTGAAAAATTTTCAAATGATATTTTATTCAGATTGTTACGAATCAGAAGATTAAATTGTGACTCTGTCTTCTGTGTTGACTCCCATTTCTTCCTCAGTCACGTCATCAGACGAGTTATCCCTCTCGTAGTGGCCTTCAGTGTACCCTTTCCACCTATCTGCTCTCTGTCCTCTGCACTCAACTTTTTCCTTCAATTATTTAATGAGGGTTGTCAACGGCTGACAGTTTCTTAAAGCTTTAAAAGTATGTAAAAAAATTTTTAGAGGTGGCTAAGTGCTCTTATTCTTAAATACTGTATGAATACGGTGGGGGTAATTTGCGCGCCATGAGTTACACTGCCTCCAAACATATATACATTTCTTAATTTTAATATTTATGGTTTTGAACCTTTAACGTATGATTATAGCTCTCAATGAGAATATTATGACAACATTTTAAATTTTGTCGATTGTTATATGAAGGAAGGCAAGCTGCAACTCGACATGTGATCATTTTAGCCTTTTAGTCATACAGATGTGGCAGAGGTTTTATCTGCTGGCGCCTTATTGACATACGCCAGGACGAGTCCACACACATACCATGGTCTGTCCTTATTCCACTGAGGCTGGTCCACATTTTCTTCTGCACTTCAAAGCCCACAGTTTCTCTGTGGTACAGGGAATGTTATAGGCACTCACACGCAAGGACTGTTCCCACCGTCTTCCCCACGCATCTCTGAGGTTACAGTTGTTTGCAAGAACTTTCCATATTGTTAAATGCAATGTGGCCCTGGGGCGCAATCTATAGATTTCGGCAGTGATTCACCTTATTTACCCGTGCGTCTACGAATCAAGGAACTCTAGAAAACGCTCTCCATCCAGGCCCCGCAAGATTTTTTTCTTTTCACGAAGAACTGCACTCGACGCCAGGAGTCAGCAATTTCATAACAACTCCACACAATTCTTCAATATTTAGCCAATCTTCATGCTGATTTTGACCAACTTTGGTGTTATTTTTTGACAATTCCTGTACCTTTTTGGCCAATACTGACGTTTTTCTTACGACAGCATATTTTTAAAGTTTCATATGATCTTTTTCTTCTTAGATTATAATTTTTCGCCTTTACAGTGAAAATTATAATATACTTATCAATTACGTTACATTTTTTTGGCACTGTACACCGAATTTATTTACAGTTTTGTTAAATGAAACATTTATGTTAGCCGGCCGTGGTGGGCAAGCGGTTAAAGGCGCTACAGTCTGGAACCGCGCGGCCGCTACGGTCGCAGGTTCGAATCCTGCCTCGGGCATGGATGTGTGTGATGTCCTTAGGTTAGTTAGGTTTAGGTAGTTCTAAGTTCTAGGGGACTGATGACCTTAGCAGTTAAGTCCCATAGTGCTCAGAGCCATTTATGTTAAAGATGTATACAAGGTGTCTCAGAAATGTGGAAGAAAACTTCGAGGGGTTGCAGAGGGTGTCTTGAGGAACAAATCATGCTTAGTGATCCATGTCCAGAAACGTCTTCCAACGCCACTATGGAACATCAAAGTTATAGGCGCCAGCCCCTGATGTTAGGCCACCACTTCAGCAGAAAATACGAGTCTGAACACTGGCGACCTGTAGAAGGAACGTCTCGCAATGTTGTTTGTAATTAAGTGATTTCGACTGATAGCCATGATTGCCTACGGAAGAGATGGGGTTCGCTGCTGAGTAGAAAGGCTTAATCTCCTGTGAATGTGATGCTATGTTGCCTTGGTGGATGTTAGTTTGAGATGCGTTTCCATCCGCAATTTACTTTCCTCCTGGAACCCTCTAAAATGTGTAATGTTTTTCGGTATCCAGGAGAAAAATAAACTGCAAATGGGAACCCATCTCTCAAACCATCACTCACCAAGGCCATAGAGTATCACATCCGTAGGAGTTAAGGTCTTTCTGCACAGAGCTAACTCCATCTTCTCCATCGGCGGTCATGGCAATGAGTTGCGATCACTGGATAATTTGTTATGGTGTATGGTCCGTCAGCGTGCAAAGTCACGTTTGTTGCCGAAGGTGTGGCTTAGTGGCAGAATGCCTGCACCTATAACTTCGACGCTCTGTAGCGTCTTTGGATGAAGTTTCCTGAGACTGTTTCCTACCATCGGTTTGTTCCTCAAGGCGCCCTCTACAACTGCTTGAAGTTTGTTCGATATTTCTGGGATAACTTGGATAATAACTCTACAACCACAGCCTGTTAAAAGCTTTTCTATCGAAAGCGTTGTCATAATTTCAAGGCTCTCCTCTGAGACAACATTATGGCAAGTACCCAAAGACCAGACTGAATGCACCTGGTGGCGTTGCGGTAGTGAAAATGTATAAGTGGACCAGAGAAAAGTGGGGAACCATTCTACAACCATATGAGCTGAAAATCGGAAAATTCACCAACATAAATGACTTTGAAAAATGACGCATTGTTGTGACGTGGCACCAGAGAACGAGAATCTCGAAAACGACGAATCTCGTCGGCCATTCGCATGCTACACTCGCGAGCATCTACGGCAAGTGGTTCAAGGAAGTGTGACGCCACGGGAAGGTGACAAGGTGTACGACGTGCTGGTCTCTTCACAGAACATGGGGGTCACGACCTTGCGTGCTATCTAAAGCGAGATAGGTGATCATCCGTGGCGGATCTGACGACAGAGTACGTTGGTGGGGGCAGGCACACTTGCTTTGGAGCTCACCGTTCGGCGCACATTTCTCAACGTTGAGCTGCACATGTTCCCGTACTGGCCCAATGGCATCGTCAGTTGCTATTGCAATGACCACAGGATCGTAGAGTTTTGCTAGTGGATCAGTGATAACGATTCGCCGTGTCGAATGAATTCCATAGCTTGTTACACGCTGTCGATGGTCGTGTTTGTGTACTTCATGTAAGCGACTGACTGCTCACAGCATACAACACTCCACGGACGTAGGCCAGTGGAAGCAGCGTTGTTCTGTGGGGGACATCCGTCTGTGCACCTTAGGAGCACTGATAGTAATGAAAAGTGATGTGTTGGCAAATGTGCCAACACCTTGTAGATAGAGGCGGCCGAAAAGGAAGCTATCTAACGTAGACGGGCGTGAATTCTGGAACAGGATAAGTAGTGAATGGTAGCAAGAAACGTACGTAGCTGCTATACTTAACTTTTATATCTTCATTGGTTTACAACGTTCTTGTAGAGACATGCTTTATACGGTAAGTATCAAACTATGTAAGGCTAATGGCGCCTTGCTAGGTCGTAGCCATAGACTTAGCTGAAGGCTATTCTAACTGTCTCTCGGCAAATGAGAGAAAGGCTTCAGTGTAGTCGCTAGCAAAGTCGTCGTACAACTGGGGCGAGTGCTATATCGTATCTCCAGACCTGCCTTGTGGTGGCGCTCGGTCTGCGATCACACAGTGGCGACACGCGGGTCCGACATGTACTAATGGACCGCGGCCGATTTAAGCTACCACCTAGCAAGTGTGGTGTCTGGTGGTGACACCACAAAAAGCACCAGACAACTGTGCACTATGACAACATTATTGCGGATCACCTACATCCCCTCACGCTTCTCTTCGCTGGCAGCAGTGGCGTATTCCAGCGGGATAAGTCTCTCTGTTACAAGGCCCGAATAGGTTTGAGGAACACGGTAGCGAAATCACGCTGTCGTCTTGGCCCTCCAATTCGCTTGATCTAAACCCAATTGAAGACATCTGGGACACCAGTTAATGGCCTGTAATTTACGGAAACTGCGAGACCTGTGCGTAGAAATCTTGTGCCAGAAACACCCTGTAAACCTACCACTGACTTGCCAAATCCATGCCACGCACAGTCGCTGCTTTACTGTGTTCCAAAGATGGAGCGAAGCGCTATTAAGCGGGCGGTCACAGTGTGTGGCAGAACTGCAGCGGCTGTGGTGAGGGGCGGCCTACCGCGGCGGCACCGCCGTTGTCGCAGGCTCCCAGCAGCAGCAGCGGGTCGGCCGGTTCGCACGCCCCGCGCCGCTGACATCACGGCGGCCAGAGGCGAGGCTAGGCGCTCCATTTGCGGCAATTAGCCGCCTTAATAACGCCGGCAGCCGACTCACTTCGTTTCTAATTAGCGGCGGGCTGCAGCGGCCACCAGACGGGCCATTCACGCCGCGCCACAACCACTTGCTCCTTGCGACTGCGCTGGCACCTGACACTGCCCTCACCTGCACTCATATTCCGCTCATTCCGCAGAGACGACCCTATGGGATGCAGATACATCTGCACAAAGTAAAAGTATGTGGTCATAAATTGTTAACTGTCACCTCCGAATTATATACACTACTGGCCATTAAAATTACTACACCAAGAAGAATTGCAGATGATAAACGGGTATTCATTGGACAAACATATTATACTAGAACTGACACGTGATTACATTTTCACGCAATTTAGGTGCATAAATCCTGAGAAATCAGTACCCAGAACAACCACCTCTGGCCATAATGACGGCCTTGATACGCCTGAGCATTGAGTCAAACAGCTCGGATGGCGTGTACAGGTACAGCTGCCCATACAGCTTCAACACGGTAGCACAGTTCATCAAGAGTAGTGACTGGCGTATTGTGACGAGCCAGTTGCTCGGCCACCATTGACGAGACGTTTTCAATTGGTGAGAGATCTGGAGAATGTGCTGGCCAGGGCAGCAGTCGAACATTTTCTGTATCTAGAAAGGCCTGCACAGGACATGCAACATTCGGTCGTGCGTTATCCTGCTGAAATGTAGGTTTTCGCAGGGATCGAATGAAGCGTAGAGCCACGGGTCGTAACACATCTGAAATGTAACGTCCACTGTTCAAAGTGCCGTCAATGCGAACAAGAGGTGACCGAGACGTATAACCAATGGCACCCCATACCATCACGCCGGGTGATACGCCAGTATGGCGATGACGAATACACGCTTCCAATGTGCGTTCACCGCGATATAGCCAAACACGGATGAGACCATCATGATGATGTAAATAGAACCTGAATTCCTCCAAAAAATGACGTTTTGCTATTCGTGCACCCAGGTTCGTCGCTGAGTACACCATCGCAGGCGCTCCTGTCTGTGATGCAGCGTCAAGGGTAACCGCAACTATAGTCTCCGAGCTGATAGTCCGTGCTGCTGCACACTGTTCGTGCAGATGGTTCTTGTCTTGTAAACGTCCCCATCTGTTGACTCAGGGATCAAGACGTGGCTGCACGATCCATTACAGCCAGGCGGATGAGATGCCTGTCATCTCGACTGCTAGTGATACGAGGCCGTTGGAATCCAGCACTGCCTTCCATATTATCCTCATGAGCCCACTGATTCTATATTCTGCTAACAGTCGTTGGATCTCGACCAACGCGAGTAGCAATGTCGCGATACGTTAAACCGCAATCGCGACAGGCTGCAATCCGACCTTTATCAAAGCCGGTCAACTGCTGTTTGTGTATGAGAAATCGGTTGGAAACTTTCCTCATGTCAGCACGTTGTAGGTGTCGCCATCGGCGCCAAACTTGTGTGAGTGCTCTGAAAGTTAATCATTTGCATATCACAGCGTCTTCTTACTGTCGGTTAAATTTTGCGTCTGTAGCACGTCATCTTCGCGATGTAGCAATTTTGATGGCCAGTAGTGTATATATGAAGAGCCAAAGAAACTGGTACACCAGCCTAACATCGTGTAGGGCCTCCGCGAGCATGCGGAAGTGCCGTAGCACGACGTGGCGTGGACTCGACTACGGTCTGAAGTACCGCTGAATGGAATTGACGCCATGAACGCTGAACTGCTGTCCATAAATCCGTAGGAGTACGAGGGGGTGGAGATCTCCTCTGAACAGCACGTTGCAAGACGTCCCAGATATGCTCAATAATATTCAAAAATGTTCCAATGTGTGTGAAATCTTATGGGACTTAACTGCTAAGGTCTTCAGTCCCTAAGCTTACACACTACTTAACCTAAATTATCCTAAAGACTAACAGACACACCCATGCCCAAGGGAGGACTCGAACCTCCACCGGGACCAGCCGCACAGTCCGTGACTGCAGCGCCCAGACCGCTCGGCTAATCCCGCGCGCCAATAATATTCGTCTCTGGAGAGTTTGGTGTCCAGTGGAAGTGTTTCAATTAAGAAGGGTTTCGCCCTGGGAAAACTTGCACTGGACAGGTCTCGAATCTTACCCAGTTTATAGAGCATGGGTCCGAGAACTGTCTAATTACTGGAGCCGTACTTGTCGACCTCTCATCCGCATTCGACACTGTAAATCACAAACTGCTGCTCACTAAAATATACGCTATGACTAATGATTTCGGGCTGATACAAATTATATCAACGCTTCTCAGCAACAGACAGTTCATCGTAAACCTAGGAGGGAAGCGAAGCCGATGGCGTATCCAGAAAAATGGACTACCCCAAGGCAGTGTCCTCGCACCCACTCTTTTCAACATATATGTGAATGATCAACCAGTTGCACCAGGGACTAGGAGCTTTGCATACGCGGATGATCTTGCAATAGCCGTGCAGGGTCGGAACTTTAACGACATAGAAATTAGCCTTACGAATGCCCTCAACGGTCTAACGCCATACTACGAAGCCAACTGCCTACGCCCGAACGCAGCAAAAACATTATCCTGCCTATTCCATCTTCGAAACCGAGACGCCAAACATACCCTAAACATCACGTGGAACAACCAACGGATTGCGTTCAGCAGCACTCCTTGTTATTTAGGCGTCACCCTTGATCGCACACTTACTTACAGACATCATGTAGACAAGGTCAGGGGCCAATCTATCAACAAGAAACAACCTTCTGAGTAAGCTCATCTCCACAAAATGGGGTCCCGACCCACATACTTTACGTACGTCGGCACTTGCACTCTGCTACTCGGTTGCTGAATACGCTGCCCCAGTTTGGGAAAGATCAGCGCATGCGAAACGAGTGGATCCTCTGCTGGGCGATGCCTGTCGCGTAATCACGGGATGCCTAAGACCCACTCCGGTTAGCCAACTTTATTTGCTTAGTGGCATAGCTCCACCCAAATCAGACGAGCTATAGCAAGCGAAGCAGAGCGCCTCAAGCAGCTGCGCGACCAGCGCCATCCTCTCTTCGGACAAAACCCTCCACACACACGTCTAAAATCAAGACGGAGTTTCCTCACCTCGGTTCAACCGATCGAAATCTCAAAACAAAAGGCCAGATTGTCAAAATGGAAAGTAACACTGCCTACGGGAGACCAGGCACCTCTAATCTCACCCAACGAACAATTGGCCTCTGGAAATGAACTAAAATGGCCATTATGGAGAACCCTCAACCGCCTACGAACTGGGGTGGGCAGATGCAACGTAAACATGTGTAAATGGGGATACCGAGACGGGACGGACACGTGCCAGTGCGGACAGACCCAAACAATGGACCACCTCCTGGAATGCAGCAACATGTGGGAAGTGTGCAGGAAAGAAGATCTGGCAAACGCTACGGCAGTGGCAGTTAAATGCGCTGAATTTTGGCGGGACGTGATATGATACATATACTATGTTTTTCTTTATATTGTAATGCGACTCCCCATTTTGGGTTTGTTTTACTTATACATATGTGTATTGTATTTGTATTTGTGTGTATATGTAATATGTGGGTTGTCTATGGCTTGGACACGATTAAATAAATAAATTAAGAAGAGTGATCCTGGAGCCAATCTGTAGCAATTTTGGATGTGTGGCATGTCGTTTTGTCTTGCGGCAATTGCCCAAGTCCGTCGGAATGCACAGTGGACATGAATGGATGCAGGTGGTCATACAAGATGCTTACATACGAGTCACGTGTCAGAGTCGTATCTAGAAAGGTATCTGGGGTCTCATATCACTCAAATTGCCCACGCTCCACACCATTACAAAGATTTGCTTCCGTGAAATAGTAAATTAGTATCATTATTTTTACAGATCTGAAGATGGTTCTGAATGAACCGAAACCGGTCATATGAATAAAACAAATTTGCAATCAAGACGGATTTTAAGCAACATTATAAAATCTCTGATTGCTGTTATCTCATAAGACATTGTCTATTTTTGCATTACAGAGACTCCATCAACTTGAACAGGTCTCTGCTGACACGCAGGGTCCATGGATTCATGAGGTTATCTCTATATCCGTACACGTCCATCCACTCGATACAATTGGAAACGAGACTCGTCCGACCAAAGAACAAGTTTCCAGTCATCAACACTCCACCGTCGGTGTTGACGGGCCCAGGCGGGGCATAAAGCTTTGTGTCGTGCAGTCATCTAAGGTACATGAGTGCGCCTTCTACTCCGAAAGCCCATATCGACGATGTTGCGAAGAATGATTCGACCGCTGACACTTGTTGATTGCCCACTATTGAAATCTGCAGCAATTTACCGAAGGAGTGCTCTTTTGTCACGTTGAACGATGCGCTTCAGTCGTCCTTGGTCCCGTTCTTGCAGGACCTCTTTCCGGCCGCAGCGATGTCGGAGATTTGACTTACCGGATTCCTGATATTCACGGTACAATTGTGAAATGGTCGTATGGGAAAATCCCCACTTCATCTCTACCGCGGAGATGCTATGTCCCATTACTCACGCGCCGACTATAACACCACGTTCCAACTCACTTTAATCTTGATAACCTGCCGTTGTAGCAGCAGTAACCGATCTAACAACTGCTCCATACACTTTTTGTAAGGGCCGTATTCTGTCTGTCTGCATTTCTCTTTATCTTGAAACGCATTATAATTATACAGGGTGTCCCAGGTATCTTGTCCACCCAAAATATCTCTGGAACAATAACAGCTATTGGAAAACGACTTTCACCGGTATCAATGTAGGGCTGGGGCCTATGAATGTACTTATTTGGAAACATTCTAAAACAAAAGCATATGTGTTTTTAACACAAACTTATGTTTTTTAAATGGACTTGCTATATTTTTTCTTCAGCAATCCATAGCATGACGAAGCACATACACAATGGCGTTGATTGCATCGCAATATTCCCATCACATCTCGAGATATTAAGACGCGAAGTTGACGCTTGAAACACCCGACATGCGCTGCTAGCGCACGTCCTGAGGCTCAGGCGTGAACCCCATGCTGCCCGTAATCGCGATGTGATTGACATGCGTAATCACACTTCCATACTTATCAAGAGGTCCAAAACGAAAAATACGGTCTGCTGCCATCCTGCATTAACGTCGTACATTCCAGCAGGTATTTATCCCATAGGCTAGGGGTGATGCGGTTCTGTAACATATCTGTGTACCGCAACGTTAGTCACAAAGTTAACTTCGCTTATCGTTAATCCGTTACTAAAAAGGTAATGCCGTTCAACGATAAAAGTTTACTTTACTGTAGATCTAGCGCAAGTGACAGTTAATCATTCACTCGTAATAGTAAAATTCATGTTGATGGTTTTAGTGAAACGAGCAAGTGGACTAAAAGTTTTGATGTCAGCAGACCGTATTATTCGTTTCGGACCTCTTGATAAGTATGGGAGTGTGATTACGCATGTCAATCACATCGCGATTACGAGCAGCATGGGGTTCACGCCTGAGCCTCAGGACGTGCGCTAGCAGCGCATGTCGAGTGTTTCAAGCGTCAACTTCGCGTCTCAATATCTCGGGATGTAATGGGAATATTGCGATGCAATCAACGCCAATGTGTATGTGCTTTGTCATGCTATGGATTGCCGAAGAAAAAATATAGGTGGTCCATTTAAAAAACATAAGTTTGTGTTAAAAAAAACACATGCTTTCGTTTTAGAATGTTTCCAAATATGTACATTCATGGGCTCCAGTCGTTCATTGATACCGGTGAAAGTCATTTTCCAATAACTGTTATTGTTCTAGAGATATTTTGGGTACACAAGATAGCTGGGACACCCAGTATAAAAGAGGTGGAGCCCCTCCACGACCACACCGGCATGATGGCCAACTCAAAAGGTCTACTGCCATCTCTGCATAAGGGGTTAGTTTTCACTAAAGTGAGGTGTCGCACGATGTGGGTACTGCGATGTTTGCGTACGTCTGGCTAAGAGTAGCCATTTATACGCGCTCATCTGGAGATAGATTGGGTCGAAAATCGAACGAAGGGTAGCGGTTTTAAGGGCAGAGGGAAAAAAATGCCAAGCAAGCGCCAAGGGAAAAAATCTCTGCGATAGTTAGGTCGGGTAGTAAGAGCAGTAGCGGATGTCTTGCTGACAGCGATAGGTTATGCAAGGCTAAGTTATGTTAGAAGGGGGTATCATGCAATCGTATACCGTGTCATGCCAAGTTTCGTCATAAGAGATCAGTCCTAGACTGTGCTGCAGCACGGTGTGCTGCGGTTTGTGCTGTGAGAGCACCAGCCGCGCTGTCAGTGGTGACTTTACGCGGGGGAGGGCCCAGGTCGTCCATCGGCGTCTGGTGGGCGTGCGTCGAAGCCAAGCGCTCGGAGATGGGTGACCGCGTACCGGCACCCCCTCCTCTCTTGTTGGCTGTGCAGACAGGCTCAATGAGGGCTCGTATTGTGGATGACGTAGCCCAAGTCCTTGAGCGTCCTTATCGCCCTGCTTGCCCACTCGTCGGAGCAGAGCTGCTCGGAGCCGATGGGCTTCGGTGTTGGTGCGGCGCGTTCCATCTTCTTCCTCCTCGGTGTGCCCTGCCGCCGGCTGCTCCATCAGGGGAGCGGCGGCTGACTTCTCTTCTCCGCCTGCTGCGTTTGCGCGGATGTCTTGGGCCGTGTGCGAGCGCAGCTGCCGCAGCATGTTGCGTGCCTCCGTCGTGTCTGCGGTCAGGGTGGCCTCGAAGGCCGCCTTGTCCTCTTCCATGGCGGCTTTGAAGGCCGCAGTCGCCTCCTCCGCCGCCTCCTCCGCCGCCGCCGCCGCCGCCGCCGCCGCCGCCGCCGCCGCCGCCGCCAGCATGACCCGCACCTCCTGTACTTGTGGCGCCTGCTCAGCCGCCGTCGACGGCCGGTCCCCCGCCCCACTCGCACTGGAGCGATATTCCGGCCGCCTGTTGGCAGTGGGAGCAGTCTTCTCACCTTCCGGCTCCGTCATCTTACGGCGGCGCCTTCGTCGTCGTCTCTCAGGTTGTTCCTTTTCGCCAGCGCAGCCTCCGCCGGTGAAAGCGGGGCAGCCGCGCCAGTTGGCCACGTGTGGCCCGCCGCAGCGAGCACAGGTCGGCGCTGCTTCTCTTCTTCTGTCGCAGGCGCGGGTGTCCCGCTCGCCAGCGCTCTTCACGCACCGTGGCGAGTTGCGGCAGTATTTGGCCACATGCTCCTCGGCTTGGCACCTGAAGCACCGTGGCTTAGGGTCCATGCCGTCACAGGGAAGCCTAGAAGCTTCCTTAACCCGAAGATGTCGCGGCCATCCGTCGCAGTGCCCACTACGACGAACAACGGGGGCCTCTTCCTATTCGTCCGGTTGTACAGCTTGATAGTTGCACCCCGGAATCCTGCACATGACAGCCCTACTGGACTGTCTCCTCGTCGCAAATCCAAGGCAACCCCGTGATCGGGGCCTCGGACTGCTTGTCGCGCTGTCTTGGCGCCGTCGTCTTCTCCACGCTGGGTGGATCCACAACGTGGGCGGCTACAGCGCTTTTAAGTGCGCGGTGGTCGGCCGCACTCGCTGCCTGTAGTTGGATGACGGCGCCGGAGTCAAGTGACTCGACGCCTACCTCCTCGCTGCAGCAGCTGCCTATAACATCACATACCTCTGTCCACGACCCTCCACTCTATTGGATGTACAGAGGGGGGACAGGTACATGATGCTCTTCACGCTTCCCATCCGCAATCGTACTGGGTTGCGGCGTCGGCGGCTTCTTATCAACGACTGTCTTCTTCTTCTGTGCGTGTCTGCCCATACTGTGACGCTAGAGAACACGACAAATTTCCAGAGTCGTAATAATGACACACGACAATTTGCGCTAGCATTGCGTCACAGTCGGAGCACGGCTTCGCAGCTCCTCTTTACGCCTAGAGCAGGTAGCGCGCTTCACCAGAGACGAGGGTGCCTCCGCTGCTCAGCTGCAACTAAAACGCATACCAATACCAGTTTATATACAGGGTGTTTCAGAAATGACCGGTATATTTGAAACGGCAATAAAAACTAAACGAGCAGCGATAGAAATACACCGTTTGTTGCAATATGCCTGGGACAACAGTACATTTTCAGGCAGACAAACTTTCGAAATTACAGTAGTTACAATTTTCAACAACAGATGGCGCTGCAAGTGATGTGAAAGATATAGAAGACAACGCAGTCTGTGGGTGCGACATTCTGTACGTCGTCTTTCTGCTGTAAGTGTGTGCTGTTCACAACGTGCAAGTGTGCTGTAGACAACATGGTTTATTTCTTAGAACAGAGGATTTTTCTGGTGTTGGAATTCCACCGCCTAGAACACAGTGTTGTTGCAACAAGACGAAGTTTTCAACGGAGGTTTAATGTAACCAAAGGACCGAAAAGCGATACAATAAAGGATCTGTTTGAAAAATTTCAACGGACTGAGAACGTGACGGATGAACGTGCTGGAAAGGTAGGGCGACCGCGTACGGCAACCACAGAGGGCAACGCGCAGCTAGTGCAGCAGGTGATCCAACAGCGGCCTCGGGTTTCCGTTCGCCGGGTTGCAGCTGCGGTCCAAATGACGCCAACGTCCACGTATCGTCTCATGCGCCAGAGTTTACACCTCTATCCATACAAAATTCAAACGCGGCAACCCCTCAGCGCCGCTACCATTGCTGCACGAGAGACATTCGCTAACGATATAGTGCACAGGATTGATGACGGCGATATGCATGTGGGCAGTATTTGGTTTACTGACGAAGCTTATTTTTACCTGGACGGCTTCGTCAATAAACAGAACTGGCGCATATGGGGAACCGAAAAGCCCCATGTTGCAGTCCCAGCGTCCCTGCATCCTCAAAAAGTACTGGTCTGGGCCGCCACTTCATGCAAAGGAATCATTGGCCGATTTTTCAGATCCGAAACGATTACTGCATCACGCTATCTGGACATTCTTCGTGAATTTGTGGCGGTACAAACTGCCTTAGACGACACTGCGAACACCTCGTGGCTTATGCAAGATGGTGCCCGGCCACATCGCACGGCCGACGTCTTTAATTTCCTGAATGAATATTTCGATGATCGTGTGATTGCTTTGGGCTATCCGAAACATACAGGAGGCGGCGTGGACTGGCCTCCCTATTCGCCAGACATGAACCCCTGTGACTTCTTTCTGTGGGGACACTTGAAAGACCAGGTGTACCGCCAGAATCCAGAAACAATTGAACAGCTGAAGCAGTACATCTCATCTGCATGTGAAGCCATTCCGCCAGACACTTGTCAAAGGTTTCGGGTAATTTCATTCAGAGACTACGCCATATTATTGCTACGCATGGTGGATATGTGGAAAATATCGTACTATAGAGTTTCCCAGACCGCAGCGCCATCTGTTGTTGAAAATTGTAACTACTGTAATTTCGAAAGTTTGTCTGCCTGAAAATGTACTGTTGTCCCAAGCATATTGCAACAAACGGTGTATTTCTATCGCTGCTCGTTTAGTTTTTATTGCCGTTTCAAATATACCGGTCATTTTTGAAACACCCTGTATATAAGATGTTTCTGTAAGAGCGTGTAAAAAGTTTACAGGTCATAGAGGATTTGAGGTAGGGAACTTGGGGTCGGAGATACGGAACCTGGGGTCGGAGAAACCAGCTTAAGGAGATATAGAAGTAAATTCATCTGCTGCTTTGTCCAGCATTACTGTTTTCTAACTTATTTACAACTAACATACGTACAAGTGTACACGTACTATGCTGATCATTTGCATGTACATCCCTTATTTACTGCAATGAAACAAGGACGACGAGCCGTATCTTCTATCTGACCGCCCGAAGGGCCACCTGTTCTTGAGGTCCGTGAAAAGAGTTCTACCTCAGTTATTGGAGAACGTAGCGTGTCCAAGTGAGGGTGTGAATACGGCATGATGGTGCACCGCCTCACTCCAGTGTGGACGGCCACAACCATCTTAAACCTGTACTTCATGGTCGCTGGAGTGGAAGGGGAGGTCCTATTCCATGGACTGCGAGAACATGTGACCTGCATTCTCACGATTATTTCTTTTGAGGATACTTAGTCACTTGCGTATGAGACCCCAGTGGATACGGAGATGGAATAAGTTACCAGTATTGTAGCTGCCTGTGATGTGATTTGAAACACACCAGGGATATTTGTTAGGGTGCTTCAGGATCTTGATCGCAGATTTCATGCTTGCATTGAGGTTTATGGCCGTCAGTTACAGCGCGTTTCGTAAGATACAGTACAAACGGTACTGAGACGCGCACGGCTCGTGTTCATGCCATTTATTGTTTGTCATCTTCTATTACGGTACTGCCGCCTCGTTTTCTTATTACATTTACTGGCGCCTCTAACTTCCTGCCTTACTTACCCGTGAGCTGCAGCAGCAGCGTGTATCAATAAGTATACTGCCGTACCATCTCTGGAGCTACCGATAGTATTTCCGGGTCGTCGTGTCTGGCAGTCAGTTGGAGGCGGACCAGCAGCGCAGTCGGGACGCAGCAGCAGTGAAGTCGGGGGGACGGATCGCCGGTGAGGCGCCGACAGCCAGTGCTCGCCGACCGCTGGCGACACACATGAACTGTCTGACGGAGGGAGATTGCAGCGTGACGAATGTTGGTTGTTCGTCTAATTGGCCGACATATGCAGGGTTACTACAAATGATTGAAGCGATTTCGCAGCTCTACAATAACTTTATTATTTGAGATATTTTCACAATGCTTTGCACACACATACAAAAACTCAAAGTTTTTTTTAGGCATTCACAAATGTTCGATATGTGCCCATTTAGTGATTCGGCAGACATCAAGCCGATAATCAAGTTCCTCCCACACTCGGCGCAGCATGTCCCCATCAATGAGTTCGAAAGCATCGTTGATGCGAGCTCGCAGTTCTGGCACGTTTCTTGGTAGAGAAGGTTTAGACACTGAATCTTTCACATAACCCCACAGAAAGAAATCGCATGGGGTTAAGTCGGGAGAGCGTGGAGGCCATGACATGAATTGCTGATCATGATCTCCACCACGACCGATCCATCGGTTTTCCAATCTCCTGTTTAAGAAATGCCGAACATCATGATGGAAGTGCGGTGGAGCACCATCCTGTTAAAAGATGAAGTCGGCGCTGTCGGTCTCCAGTTGTGGCATGAGCCAATTTTCCAGCATGTCCAGATACACGTGTCCTGTAACGTTTTTCTCGCAGAAGAAAAAGGGGCCGTAAACTTTAAACCGTGAGATTGCACAAAACACGTTAACTTTTGGTGAACTGCGAATTTGCTGCACGAATGCGTGAGGATTCTCTACCGCCCAGATTCACAAATTGTGTCTGTTCACTTCACCATTAAGAAAAAATGTTGCTTCATCACTGAAAATAAGTTTCGCACTGAACGCATCCTCTTCCATGAGCTGTTGCAACCGCGCCGAAAATTCAAAGCGTTTGACTCTGTCATCGGGTGTCAGGGCTTGTAGCAATTGTAAACGGTAAGGCTTCTGCCTTAGCCTTTTCCGTAAGATTTTCCAAACCGTCGGCTCTGGTACGTTTAGCTCCCTGCTTGCTTTATTCGTCGACTTCCGCGGGCTACGCGTGAAACTTGCACGCACGCGTTCAACCGTTTCTTCGCTCACTGCAGGCCGACCCGTTGATTTCCCCTTACAGAGGCATCCAGAAGCTTTAAACTGCGCATACCATCGCCGAATGGTTTTAGCAGTTGGTGGATCTTTGTTGAACTTCGTCCTGAAGTGTCGTTGCACTGTTATGACGGACTGATGTGAGTGCATTTCAAGCACGAAATACGCTTTCTCGGCTCCTGTCGCCATTTTGTCTCACTGCGCTCTCGAGCGCTCTGGCGGCAGAAACCTGAAGTGCGGCTTCAGCCGAACAAAACTTTGAGTTTTTCTACGTATCTGTAGTGTATCGTAACCATTTGTCAATGAATGGAGCTACAGTGAATTTGTGAAATCGCTTCAATCATTTGTAATAGCCCTGTATTTGGTCCTTTCACCGTTTCCGGGCCTGGGCAGGCAGTCGGTCGCTTGGCGTGAAGCAGCAAGGAATTCTCCGTTGTGCATACTCTGACCGGGGCCGCTGGCGGTGTGCATGCGCGGTTGGAGTGTGCGGTGCTGCTGGCGAGTGCTACGAAGTTCGTCGCCCACCGATCTTGGACATGATAGCTGAGTCCTCGAGCCTCAACTGTTCACATTTCTTCGATTGATCCTGGTGGTCGTTTTTGGGACAACAACATGTGTGTATTTAAGTCAGCTAAGATTCCACCCGTCTTCCTGTGGAGCTTAATTTATTCCCTGTTATTGAAGTTGTCCAGCGGTATCTTCTGTCTTGTGGCCGTTGACGTTCCGGTTACCTGCCCTGGTTGTTGACGTAATCTTCGGCGATGTATTTTCTTCGTGGAGGTGTCACTGACCAGCGCGGCGTGCAGTTCGACAGCTGAGGTGTTGTTGGTCGTTGTGGGCGCCAATATTCTGTGTGTCGTTGTACTGAAATCTTGTGGTCGTTTTGCTGGTTGTGTGGAGCGGAACTGATTTTGTTGATTGGTCTGTCGGCTGTCTGTCGATTGGGTTGCCTTCAAATTGAGAAGTCGTTGGACAGGCTGCCTGTCTCTCCTAAACGGGTAGTAATTTCTCTGTTTGGGTTTTAGTTATTTGGTTGATGTGTGGCCTTCACGCGAGTGTCAATATGTTTTAAGTTAATATTCTTGCCTTGCCCTTAAGGCATGAGATTGTTATTCTTTTATATGGGGCCTTCAGCCAAATTTTACATGAGATGTTTTAAGTTAAGGCCTTCTGCCTTTTAAATTCGAACTCCTTTTCTAGGTATTAAGCCGTTAAACATATTTTGTTGATATGTGGCCTTCAGATGAGTATTAATATATCTTAAATTAATGTTCTTGTCTTGGCCTTAAGGCATGACATTGTTATCTTTATTGGGCCTTCAGCCGAATTTTGTATGAAATGTTTTAAGATAAGGCCTTCTGCCTTTTGATTGTAACTCATCTTACTGCTTAATATGCGGCCTCCAGCCAGGTTCCATTAAAATTAAATTGCTAAGGCCTTCAGACTGTTTAGATTGAAGATTAGAAAATATTTTTGGGTGAAACCTCCAGAAGAACCTTGTATTTCAATTTCTTGCTTAGGGCTTGTGTCTTGAATTTTGAGTGTGGCCTACAGCCGATCTGAAGTTAATCAAGGGAGGTCGATTAAAGTTTTAAGTGTTTTACATCCTTGTTGTAATATTGTGTGTTGGGAAATAAAGTTTGTATGTTGAGTACAACTGACAGGAACTAATTTTGGTCCTTTTCCACGACCTAATTCGCTCCGTTCTGCCATCCCAGGCATTTTAGGTACGTTTATTGTGTCAGTGATGGTATTTGAAGTTAACTGTAACTAATTCAAATAAAAAAGTACACAGCGATGTGATTTTATTCCTGTTACTTCTTTCAGCTGGCTACTTCAGCACCAGGTTTCCTACCTAAAATTATTCAGTTGAGCATCCTCTACGTGGACAGCAAAACGTCAGTGACTGCGCATGACAATCGTGTATGAAAGGAGCTGTAATGAGAGATAGAATCAGATGCGCCAGCAGTCGCAGCATGTTGACGTTACCTGAAAAGGCGCTTTTAGTGAAGCTGCATTATCAGAATGGGGAATGTGCTAGTTCAGCGTTACGATCCTATCGCCATACGAACGGGTAAAGGTCCGTTGACAAATGCAACTGTGGCGAGAATGATTTCAAAGTTCGAATCCACGGGTTTTTTAGGCGATAGACCCCGCAGCGACCGACAGAGCACAAGGCGTAATGCTGCTGAGACAGTTCAGGAAGAAATGGAGACCGTAGCCGGTTCGTCTATGCACGGGGAAGTCAGCGCTCTTGCAGTCGCACGTCGCACCGGCATTCCATACACTACTGTTTGGTTGGCACTTGGGCGTACCCTCCGATGCTATCCGTACAAAATCCATCGGCATCATTAACTGTTACCTGACGATTTAGTGAAGCGGAGGGCATTTGCGGTGTGAGCGTTTCAAAAGATGGCGGAAGATGACGATTGGTTGAGTAACGTGTTGTGGACCGACGAAGCTCATTTCACGCTTCGAGGGTCTGAAAACGCCAACAACTGCAGAATTTGGGATACCGAAAATCCTAGAACTGTCGTGGAAAGTCTATTGCACGACGAAAAAGTCACGGTATGGGTTGGATTTACCACATCTACCGCTATAGGGCCTTTTTACTTCGAGGAAATGCGTGATTCTGGTTTTGTAACTGCTACCGTGACGGGTGAGAGGTACGCCGATATGTTACAGAATCGCATCATCCCCAGCCTGGCTGATAAACACCTGCTGGAACGTACGATGTTTATGCGGGATGGCGCTCCACCCCATATTGTTAGGCGCGTGAAAGATCTCTTGCGCGCGTCGTTTGGTGATGATCGTGTGCTCAGCCGCCACTTTCGTCATGCTTGGCCTCCCAGGTCCCCAGACCTCAGTCCGCGCGATTGCTGGCTTTGGGGTTACACGAGGTCGCAAATGTATCGTGATCGACCGATATCTCTAGGGATGCTGAAAGACAAATCCGACGACAGTGCCTCACCATAACTCCGGGCATGCTTTACAGTGCTGTTCACAACATTATTCCTCGACTACAGCTATTGTTGGAATGATGGTGGACATATTGAGCATTTCCTGTAAAGATCATCATCTTTGCTTTGTCTTACTTTGTTATGCTAATTATTGCTATTCTGATCAGATGAAGCGCCATCTGTCGGACGTTTTTTGAACTTTTGTATTTTTCTGGTTCTAATAAAACCCCATGTTATACCAAGCACGTGTGTCATTTTATTTTTATATATATATATATATATATATATATATATATATATATATGTGTGTGTGTGTGTTAATGTTGACACGTACGGTCCTTTCCAAATTATTGTAATTTCTGAAGGCTGTATTGGAATGTTCTTTACACTAAACAACACTTTTAATACACAGGCTGTATCATAATCAACGGCGTAAATGTATAGAGTTGAAAGTACATGGTACTAGAAGCTAATGTCTCAGTAAACGCATCAATCCCGTCTCCGGCCATCCTGATTCAGGTTTTCCGTGATTTCCCTAAATCGCTTCAGGCAAATGCCGGGATGGTTCCTTTGAAAGGGCACGGCCGATTTCCTTTCCTCACCTGAGCTTGCGCTCTGTCTCTAATGACCTCGTTGTCGACGGGACGTTAATCACTAATCTCCTCCTCCTCCTCCTCAATAAAGTAGGCCTTCAAACGAACCGTTTGAGAGGTAATTGTAACTCTGTGTTTACTATCACTGCTGATGAGATTCTGTTTAAACGCAGCGTGCTGGTATGTGGTGTGTTTTTTGCACGTGGAGCTCTAAACAGAATGTATACAACAGTGCAGTATCCAGTCAGAGTGGCGCTCATGTCAGTTGTTTGCGGAATGTCAGTTGTGTTGTACGAGTGCTGGTTATAACGTAGGACTTTATGGTAATGCTGAGTATGTGGATGTGCATTTCATGTATGGTAGGGTTGACGGTCATGCGCATGAGGTTGCACACACGTGCCAAGAAGCATATCCAGCCAGAAAGCACCCCAAGATCTAACGTTTACAAGGGAGTGTCAACACTTCTGTGATACTGTGAGCTGGTAGGCCTGCACGAATCACACCAGTGCTTGAAGATGTGTGTTGGAAATAATCGAACACAATCCAGGAATCTCGGCAAGAAGACTTGCCACACAAATTCTGGGAATGAGCCACAGCAGTGTCTTGGAGAACAATGCATCAAAAAGCAATATAGCCGTACCACCTCAATCAACTTCAGTGAAGCGGACTTTGGTTGTAGACTATCATTCTGTCAGTAGATACAACAACAAGTGGTAGCATCCTTACATTTGACAACAACATTTTATTTACGGATGAAGCGGGTTTCATACTTGACGGAGTTTTTGATTATCACAGTTTTCACGTTGAGGGCTATCTAGTCTCCAGCCCGCATGCTGTGTGTGAGTCTCCACATCAGCGACGTTCCTCCTTGAACGTGTTGTTAAGGGCGCTAAGTGATCGTCTTACTGGGCCTTACAAGTTGCCAAACGAACACAGTGGACGGAATTACCTTCGATTTTTTGAGGCAGCATAGCTTATGGCGTGCATATTACCCGACCTACATTCATCCTGTGTTTGAAAACAAGAGCACTTAGCAACTTGCAACAAACATTAAAGTTAATTTCAAATCATTCTAAACTCACTTTCTCATTAGCCTGTGGCTAAATAATCCGAAATTAAAAATAAATGTAGTCGTGGTTTCCATATTCAACAATATTTTTTCATGTTTAACGTCAAATAACACCACATAGAGTCGTTTATAAACTAAACAGACGTTTGTAGCTGTTTTGTAAATGGGCATTAAGACCTTTAAAGAATCAGGGGTGGAGTGGGAGGTTAGAGGTAGAATTATAAAACGCAATTTCGGTTTTATGAATGTTCGTTGACTTTTTAATATTTTTGCTACCCATTACATCCTGCTAGTTTAATTCTTGGAGAGTCTAGTCAGACATGATAATCTGAGGTGTAAACAAGTTTTTCTTTTTTTCTTTTGCAAGAAACTGTAACTGAATAGCAAGTAGCTGTAAATTTGAAAGCTGTCCATCAGATGATTTAATTCTTCAAAAAATCTATGAACTTTCCGGTTTCTGAAACCTGCTGCTGACTGCAAACTCAAGGATTCAGCTGTCCTCAGACAGACTACGTCTTTATGATTCTTCATAAAATTGTCGTTATCCACTTTCATTTCCGTCTTACTGGTCTGATACTTAATTTTCAGTTGCTCTGCATATTTTTAGACGACCTTTTAGTAGTCATCTGTGCTCAAAGGCACAAGCAGGCTACATAAATTTTTAATGGGAGCGTGTAACAATGTTTCCTGTTCCCTAATGAATGTGCTAAGCCAAAATTATTTTTCCGTAAAACAGGTTTCGTGGCAACCTATTTTTCCCCCGTCACGCTTTAAGTCTATTACTCAACGTACTTCTATGAACTGGATATTTCTCACTTGTTTCCATGACTGTCATTTCAATAAGTCTGACTCTTTCTACGCCTCCCTTAATGTTATTTTCATCCCATTAATGATCTGACTTCTCAGTTTTTACATGTTACAGAAAGAAACCCTAATAACTTAGGTTTTAATATTATCTCTCTGATCAGGCACAACGTGAAATTGTTATGTCGATACCATCCAAGACGGCCGAAGTGCCGGCCGGAGTGGCTGTGCGGTTCTGGGCGCTACAGTCTGGAACCGCTGCGGACGCAGGTTCGAATCCTGCCTCGGGCATGGATGTGTGTGATGTCCTTAGGTTAGGTAGGTTTAACTAGTTCTAAGTTCTAGGGGACTAATGACCTCAGCAGTTGAGTCCCATAGTGCTCAGAGCCATTTGAACCATTTTTGATACCATCCGAACGTATCGCTGTAATATCATTCTTACTAGTTGGGATACACACTATTACGCGCTACAGTAAAGAGAATAATATTGGGCATCAAGCTACAATAAAAATATAATGTTACGTTATTGCAAACAAGAATAACACTCCAGGATTAAGATTGTCCATGGGAAGACTCACCAGGTACAGTAACTTGTGCCACTCCGAAACGTACTTGTTTAAAATCATATGAGTTCCCTTGCTCCTCCACACATCACTCTGTAGTGGTATGACAGGTTCTGCCGCTGGCGCTGCAGTTTCTCGTCCGATACAACCCATCGTACGACGCCTCTCGACCTATGTAGCAGAGGTCTCGGTGCACATTGAAATCCCCGCGACAGTTCCCCATCGCGCCGCAAGATGGCCTCAATGGCGCAGCACACTGACAAGGGTATGGTGCGGTAATTCATCTTCTGCATTAGAAGAGTAGTACTTTTGCAACAATGGATGCTTTTTTGATGGAAGTGTGCGGCAGGAAGACATCGCCGTACGACACAGTGGCCCAGTGACGCAGGCGCTTCCAGTGCGGGCAAACAAGTCCGAATGAAGAAGAGCGGAGTGGTAGACCATCTCTCACTGTAGACAAAAGGAGTGGGTTCCTGGTGCTCCAAAGACAAGTGCATATCAATCGAGGCGAAAGTGGAAAAACTGAAACTGTCACGGATCAGTTTTCAATATCTTACACGACATTTTGAACATGACAAAAATCGCCGCCCGCTGGATTGCCCGACTGGTTACACTCATAACCAGTTTGTCCGCCGAAACGAGGCAGCCTCATTGGGCTCCCAAACTCCGCCTTACACCAGAATTCGCTTGACATGATACGCAATGACCACTTTTCCTCACAAGGGAACCTCCCCATCGCACCCCCTTCAGATTTAGTTATAAGTTGGCACAGTGGATAGGCCTTGAAAAACTGAACACAGATAAATCTAGAAAACAGGAAGAAGTTGTGTGGAACTATGAAAAAATAAGCAAAATATACGAACTGAGTATTTCATGCGAAGGATAGGCAACATATAGGTTACTCTGAACTCGGGAGCGCCGTGGTCACATGGTTGGCGTGAGCACTTGCGGAACGAGAGGTCCTTGGTTCAAGTCTTCCCTGAAGTGAAAATTTTAATTTCTTTATTTTCGCATAGTTATGATCTGTCCGTTCGTTCATTGACGTCTCTGTTCACTTTAATAAGTTTAGTGTCTGTGTTTTGCGACCGCACCGCAAAACCGTGCTATTAGTAGACGAAAGGACGTGCCTCTCCAATGGGAACCGAAAACATTTGATCGCAAGGTCATAGGTCAACCGATTCCTCCACAGGAAAACACGTCTGATATATTCTATACGACACTGGTGACGGCATGTGCTCCACATGACAGGAATATGTTGTCGACCCACCTAACTTGTACACTTGGCGAATGGGTAAAAAGATTCTTCTACCTTTCCCGATTTAGGTTTTCTTGTGGATGTGATAATCACTCCCAAAAAAGTGATGAAAACGTAAGTGTTTGTCACATAAACTTCAACAAATGAATGCAACAGTTTCACAGTCGCACAGTTTTCCCTGTGCTCTGTCAAAACATATGTTTTTAACGTTTTCAAATTTTTCCGTGTGTAGACCGTCAAATCCTGCATATGTCCAAACAAATCTGAACATGTCCTGGAATTTTGGAGAGCGAAGTTGATTGTGTGTGAGTGCCTGAACTGTGATAATTGTGTGAAAATAAAAAATTACACTTTTCACTCGAGGGTAGACTTGAACCAAGGACCTCTCGTTCCGCAAGTGCTCACGCTAACCACGGCGCTCCTGAGATCACGTATTATTTGATGTTGCCTATCCTGCACATGGACTACTCAGTTTTTTATATTTTGCTTTTTTTTTCATAGTTCCACACAACTTCTTTCTGTTTTCTCGATTGATCTGTGTTCAGTTTTTCGAGGCCTATCCACTGTGCCAACTTATAACTCAATCTGAGGGGGGTGCGATGGGGAGGTTCCCTTTTCAGATGAAGTAACCATTTCGTGTCTCGTATTTCCAGAAAGACAGTGAGGTGATTTTCGACGTGTTACGCTTAAAGAACAGCCAACACGCAGACTTGCACAACCGAGGTGCCCGTCATGTCATGCATCGTGGGGAAAAATGTGTCGCACTGCCGGGTGAATATGTAGGAAAAGACCAACACCATCACTAGTTTTCAAAGTCTTTTCGCCGTGACACTTAAAACTTTATAAGTACGTTATCTTCTAGGAAAAAAAAGACTTAGCTTTATGAAAATCAGGGTGTTATTCCTGATATTCACGGTACACTCGTGAAATGGTTGTACGGGAAAATCCCCACTTCATCGCTGCCTCGGAGATGCTGTGTCGCATCTCTCGTGCACCGGCTATAACACCATATTCAAATTCACTTAAATCTTGATAACCTGTCATTGTAGCAGCATTAACCGATCTAACAAGTGCGCCAGACACTTACTGTCTAATATAGACGTTGCCGACCGCAGCACCATATTCTGCCTGTTTACATACCTCTGTATTCGAATACGCAAGCCTATAGCAGTTTCTTTGGCCCTTCAGTGTAATTGGTTCAAATGGCTCTAAGCACTATGGGACTTAACATTTGAGGTCATCAGTCCCCTAGACTTAGAACTACTTAAACCTATCTTGCCTAAGGACGTCACACATATCCATGCCCGAGGCGGGATTCGAACCTGCGACCGTAGCAGCCGTGTGGTTCCGGACTGAAGCGCCTACAACCGCTCGGCCACAGCGGCCGACCTTTCAGTGTAATTCTGCTGTAACATAATGTGCACCTCAAATGGGTGTTAAAGTTTTTAATGATCTTCGTCCATCGGAGCGAGTGGAGTGAATAGCACTATTAATTTACGACAGAACTCGGGACGTTCCAAATAAATTCTTCCTTTCATTAGTATCATTCTTGTTTAAGAGTCTGATTTTTTTGTTCAGATGAGGAATTCGGGATGCTGTTTCCCTTGGCAGATCCACGTTGGCATCCAATAATTCCGCGCTGGGAACGCATGTTTCAAACGCTTTCAGACAATTACAACAGTCAATGTCAACTTGGTAAATGCTTTAGGTGGCGTCATAATGCCTTATGCGCTTAGAGTTGTGTCTCCAAAGTAAGTCGTACCGCCTTGGTAAGTTAAAGTAAGATGTTAGCAGAGACGTTTTTATTTCCTATACAGCTAGAAGTTGTTTATATGGCTGGAGCCACAGCTTCGGGCTTATTCGTTCGTCTAGATTGAAATAAGTCGCTGGATTCGATGGGAGCAGACAAGCCGCGAGGTTTTGCATAGTAGGCACTTTCTGTAAATTATCATACCGTTATTATACGATGGGTGTAAAATCTTTCAATATGTTAAATCGTGTTTATTTGTGAAACGTCATGATTCGTACCCCAGAACTGCTGATAAAAATATTATTTTCAATACAACCAGTTTCTTAAATATTTTTAATTAAAAAATTTCAAGACCTAGGCAGCAGTTTTCCTATTACTGTAAAGAACGACAACTAGTTTCGGTTGCTATCTGCAGCCACCTTCAGATCTGTAAACAAATGAAAAGTAGCGTAAAAAAATTTTGTACAGTTTAGTAGAATATAGAAACACTATATAAAAGCTGACCTAAACATATAAAGTGGAACCAATTTCTGTAGTAAATGTGAACATCCATATAATAGTGTAGTACAAAGTATTAAGATAACATACTGCTCAAAATGTAAAAAGCGGTGAATATCCATCGGATATCATTATTAGTGGTAGTCATGCAATGACATGCGTTCGTAAATACCAAGAGAATGGCAGTACATAATTTAAAAACATCACCAAGAGCAAGCCAGGTTGTAAATTAAAAATTAAAATTGCTGCAGACTGTTTGGTTTGTGTGTTAACAGCTGCTGAACAGCAGACAGTTTTTGGAACTGTTGCATATACTGTTGTCACCATAATACCTGCTATACTAATGCAAACGATGAGGTTTTGATGCAACTGGGCATTTTCCTTTATTACTATCTTCTTGCTAGATTACGGTATGTTATTCATATTTTAAGTCCTACACTATACTTTGATGTTTTTTATCATTTGACTCTCACGTATGATCTGTCTTTTACATATGCCACATGGCCTGTTAATTGTATAAGACAGCTTCCTTTCTTCATTCCCCCGTTATTTTTATTGTTTTCAATTTTCTGGACTCAGGAACAATATTCTTGGATTTTATTCTTGAATTACTACCAATTACTTAAGATTTACCTCCTACATACAGCATGTTGCCAGTTAAAGAAGTAATACAGTATCCCTGTCTTGTAGTTTTAACTTCAAGCCATTGTTATCTTCGTAATTTTAAAATTCACGTTGATGTAGAGATGAGCTTTTTAAGATTTCTGGTCCGAAATTGTTTCAGCACGCCTACAACTTGTTTTGTTTACTGTGATGTTCAACTATGTAGAGTCATTGTCTTGGTATTTACGAATGCATGTCATTGCCTGTCTACAGCTAATGATGCTTTCTATTGTATATTCAACGATTTTTACATTCTGAACCGTATGTTATCTTGTACTAGCTCATTAACATATTGTGTATTACACTGTTAAATAGAATTGTCAAATATTCACTTTTGCTACTAGAATTGGCTCTCCATTACATTTTTTGGTCACCTTTTATAGAGAGGTTTTATACGCTACTTGATTGTACAAACTTTTCTTAGGCTACTTTGCCTCCATTTGTTTGCACGGACGAAGACGGTTGCAGATAGCAACCGAAACTGGTTATCGAGTTCAACAGAATGAGATTTTCACTCTGCAGCGGAGTGTGCGGCAGATTAAAACTGTGTGCCGGAGAGAGACTCGAACTCGGGAACTTTGTCTTTCGCGGGCAAGTGCTCTACCAACTGAGCTACCCAAGCACGACTCTCGCCCCGTCCTCACAGCCTTACTTCCGCAAGAACCTCGTCTCCTACCTTCCAAACTTTACAGAAGCTCTCCTGCGAACCTTGCAGGACTAGCATTCCTGAAAGAAATGATATTGCGGAGACATGGCTTAGCCACAGCCTGGGGAATGTTTCCAGAATGAGAAACTTGCTTGGGTAGCTCAGTTGGTAGAGCACTTGCCCGCGAATGGCAAAGGTCCCGAGTCCGAGTCTCGGTTCGGCACACAGTTTTAATCTGCCAGGAAGTTTCATATCGATTTTAAATTTAATAGGAAACTTGTGGTCTGGCATTAAAAGCCGTTTAATTTAAAAACTTTTGTTTCATAAACCATATTAAGACCGCCGTTCCCTCCTGACAATGTCAGGCTTCGCTTTCGATGCACAGACTATCACAGGGTATCATAAAATATTTATAACAGCTTACAGGACGATATAGAGTTAATAGCGACAAATAATATGAAATCCATCGTTCGTAACTATTATGTGACGCCATTGATTTTATATTACGTCGTAAGCTGCTGAAAATATTCTATAGACGACTCATGGATTTTATATTATTTGACGGCATTGATTTTATATCACCTTGTAAGCTGTTCTACATATTTTTGGGTACCTGATGGTGGTCTGTGGACCGAAAATGGCTCTATTAGAAATAAATTTACATCAAGGACCATATTTTAAACTACAAAACATTTCCAGGGCCAGATGTGAACTATGACTACAATTCATTGTTTATGAATTTTAGGTTAAATCTAAAGAAACTACATAAAAATGGATATAAAGGAGAGGGAACTTTGATAAATAGAAAGAACCAAAGACTTGTTGGTCGTTTCGAAAGTAGCACTAAGCAAAGGTTGACAAAAACAGGGGAAAAGAATCCAATATAACTCGAATGGGTAGCTTTGGTACGTGAAGTAGTGAAGGCAGCAGAAGATTAAACAGGGAAAAAGACAAGGTCCGTAGAAATCCTTGCATATCAGACGAGATGGTGAACATAACTGACGAAAGTAGAAAGTAAAAAAAAATATAGCAAATGAAGAAAGCAAAAGGGAAGACAAAGGTCTCAAAGATGCGACTGACAGAAATTACGAAATTGCTAAGCAGGAATGGCTAGAGGATTGTTCCTCAAGAGGGACAGCACCCATTTTAGTAGCTGCAGGATCAACAGCCTCGATGATTGATTGAGCTGGCGTTAAAACATTACCCAACATGGCCTTACCATGTTGGTGCCATGAACAACTGAAAGCAAGGAGAAACTACAGCTGTAACTTTTAAAGTGAAACAAACGATTTTAAGTAGCGTATCTGAAACTTAAACGTCCAGTCGAAAATGAGTGTAAACCACAGCGATAAATTAACATACAGAATTCACCAAAGGGTAAGAGAAACCATAAGTAAACGCTGTTATAAATCCGAAACACAATCTACGAATAGCAAAGCACACTGGATATCATACATTGGTATCGATATATTTTGAGTAAGCTAGTGGCGATACTTTGACTCGGAATTTCTTCGGCACGCAGCGAGAGCACACCTCTAGCATGCAGGCAGTCTTAAAACGCCGCACAAACATGAAAGTTTGTTAATGCTCAACGGTGCCTTTGAACTATTTTGACACTTAATTTTCCGTTGTGCAGACAGATGCGACTAATTTCGGTGTTGACTCTATTTTGTTACAAGAACATGATGGAGAGCGGAGGCCTTTGTCTTATGGCTAGAGAGCCTTGTCAGGTGCTGAAATAAATTACTCTGATCACGAGTTAGAAGCTTTGGCCGTCCTTTTCGCCCTATAACAACATAATTCAGTTCAGATTAGGAACCGACAAGCAGGAGCCGAGTTGTTTTCCCGCCAGGATTCTGCGATGGGTGGTCGGAATATCAACCTTCTAGTTCGAAGTAATATGTATTATGGGAACAAAAAACAAGTCGTAGATGCGCTTAGTCGCAAATTTAAGGGGAGCTGCAGGAATCTGAAGATCAAGCGGAGGCAGCCGTGGTAGAAGCAGCGCATACCTCCCACGTTTCTCCATTGTTTCTTTATGTTAAGGAGGGACAGCAGTGGGGTATACACTTGGGCGAAATTCGGCAGAAGTTGGGGGCGGGTAACTTAGGGGACGGCTATTGCTTGGATAAGTGTGTAGTGTATTACTGTACCCGTTACGATAGGTAACTTCAGATATGTCTTCCTGTAAGCCTACTCTCTGTCGTTTCCAGCTAGCGGAGGGCGCCTGGGGCTGTATAAAACCAAGATGAAAATTAAACAACACCTGGCTTGGAAAGGCAGAAACTCAGATATTAAGAGATTAATAAGGCAATTGTCAAGTATGGAAGACCGATAACCGTAACACCAACACGAAAAGGGGTTTTCTGCAGCCCACTGGGAAATATGAGCCCATGGATAAGATTCTTCTCTAGAGAAGAACACGTGAAACAATTAAGATCAACAATAAAAAAGCACCTCCTAATCCTGCAAGAAAATCACCACCTACAGAAAACCAACGCATAAAAGAAAGCCCTGTTGAATGAGCAAGTACACATACCAGACAACTCACGGATCACAATAATAGATAAAATAATAGAGCAATACAACAACAGAGGACTATCAACGTAATAATAATAATAATAATAATAATACCACCACCCATCCCCCTTTCCACTCAATTGCCCATGAACCTTTACACAAAACATTTAAACGAAAACTCAAATCAGCTGAATACCAAAACTGTCAACCATTCTCTAGCAGCTACTGCATTCATATTTAACATTCTGCAAGTCTCACTTTCAGCTGAACAGCCGCCAACACCCGCCCCCCTCCAAAAAGAAAAAAATCTCTCTTTTTCTTCTTTTTCTTCTCTCTCTCTCTCTCTCTCTCTCTCTCTCACACACACACACACACACACACACACACACACACACACACACACTCTCTCTCTCTCTCTCTCTCTCACACACTCTCTCTCTCTCACTCTCTCTTTCAGGATATACTTTGTTAGGTTGGCAACATGTACGTAAACAAACCAAACTGGGTGAGACACACTGAACTCAAAGTGGCTACGTCTTTAAACCGCAGTTTTCGATCGAATACTCTGTCTATATTTAGCGATAGAAGACAGACAATGTATCACTACAAGAGGGGCACAAGATGAAAAGTGGGAAGAAAAAACTTGAAAACATAACATGCTTGTGTTTCGTAAATAGAGCTGTAGTGCGACGTCCAGCACGTGACCAGGTGAAACGAAACGCAGGTGTCAACTAAAAAGGCGAAGAACTGTAAGCAATGACTTATTTCTATAAAAAAAACACGTGAACTGTTTTACAATCTACAAAAAACCCGTATCAAAACAGAAATGTATAATTCTAGGTCCCACTGGTGATGCCTTAGAGTGAAAAAAAGGCGAAACACGTCTGTGAGAAATGAAATATAGTGTAGCAAGAGAAGGCGCTTTTTATTTAGAAAACAAATATTTCTGTGCTTGCTCCGGAGGATGGAAACGCAAACAAACTCGTGAAACTAATTATTCCTGTAGTAAATTAGAGAAATTTGGTAGTTTCTAAAGTTAGCGGTGGGAGTGGGGGGGGGAGAGATTTTTCCATAAACGGCGTCCGCTTTAAACCGCCTGAGTTGGCACTCAATTAAATGTGTACTGTTTGTCGCAGGTAAAAACCAGCCTATTGAAATTTACTTGGTCTCTGAGTCTATTAAGTGATATTTTAATGTTAAATTATTTTGAACTGTTACTGGCATTCTTAAAACTGATCTTTCGTGTTAATGCTCCACGGTGCCTTGGGGCTGCTGTTTAGATACTTAATTTGATTACTGGCGCCTTTAAAGCTTTGAAGTTCACAGTGCTTTTTAATTGAATTCTTAACACCTTTAAATTTTTTGGAATTTTCTAGTTTTTACTTATTGCATGGCATTCTTTTAATTAATATTTTGTGTCCTTATATAATTGTCGTATGAATGTTCGACTTAAAGAGTGAATGCGTTCAGATTACCAGTTGTATGCCCTGTGTAAATAGTTTTGTGAAGCAATAATATTGTGAAGTTCTTCTCCCGAGTCTGGGTTCACCCGTCTGCCACTCCTGGATCCCCACATCCTTACCGTTTAGGAATAGTTCTCCAAAACAAAAGTTCACAAAATCTTACCGAACACCCACAGGTAGCTTTAAGTAAAAACATCACATTTAGCAGGCAAGTAATAACCAAGTACAGCTCAAGACAGGTCAAGTACAGTAATGGTAAGCGCCAAAAAAGGGGCATATGCCACTTTTTACCAGAATACATTGTTTAAAATTTATATTCTAAGCAATAATACAATAGGTTCCCCGTGTTGCAGATGAAATGGAGTAATATGGAGACTTGTGGCTCATTTCTTTTGGCAGGCGCAGCACACACGCAATATGACAAATGTTGAAGTACATAGGAAATGTAAACAACAAAAAATTTGATGTGAACATATTTCAAGCCTACTTAAAATTTGTTGGTATATACTACAGTAAAAATAACAGAGAAAAACAGTGAAAACGACTAAACTATGGTGAGACACGTTTGAGGATCAAACAAAACATAAATTGTGTAATTGTATGAATTCTGACCCTTCTTAATTCATTCGTAATTTCATATTGTCAGGCTTCCAGCTCTAAACTTTCATTTTAGATCAGTATGATTTCTTTTCCATTTCTGTGTCTTGTTGGGCAGTGTATTTCTGCAAGTTAATATTCTTCAGAAATCATTGTTTCCCCCTTTTGTTTGTCATTCGTACACCACTCTAATTATTATTTGACTTATGAAGGAATTTTCTTACACACTATTCTGGAATATTCCGTATGTAAGCATTATATCAGAACCAAAATAAAATTTGTGATTTTTGCTCTCACACCATGCATGTCTACTCGCCCTTGTAAGTCATTTCGCTTTTAATTTTAATTTAACATGTCTTCCAGCTCGAAGCATTATGAATAATTTTGCAATGCCTCTCGTGTACCAGTGTTTGTCGCGTTAGGTACGTAGCAATATGTAATACATAAGCGGCATTACAGAATTGTTCGCTATGTTTTGGGGTGATAGATATTTTGTTTAGAAATTTTATTGCTAATATTGCTAAACGTGTATATCGTCTGTCCGTTCTAGAGATTGTTGTATCGTTTTGTGTGTGTGTGTGTGTGTGTGTGTGAGAGAGAGAGAGAGAGAGAGAGAGAGAGAGAGAGAGAGAGAGAGAGAGAGAGAGTTGCTGTGTGACACTGCATTCCAACCAGCAGGCCGTGGCGGCCTTCGCGAATAATGTGGCCGTTCATCTAATCAGCGCTCATTTGCGAGAACTAGCCGACGCTTTCATTCGTACTGGTTTCACTGATTTGAAGGAATTACAGAGCACACTTTGACATTATAAATCGGACTGCGTAGCGCCAGCTAGGCCAAGATTAGTGGCTGCGACAGCTACACGTCACAGACGTTCGCTTTGGTATCGACGATAGACACATCCACAAGACAGTTAGCAAACTTCTGTTATACGCGAAACCATAAAAGTCTGCTGACATATTGATATTATAAGTGGAAATCAAATTTGTAATACATAGTTACTGTAAAAATACATTCATTTCACATAAGAGCACATATGGCATAAATAACCCATTCAATTTCCTAACGTACTTACACCGTTCCACACAATGTACTTTATGTCGCTAGTAAGACTTACAGTAACAGCTTGTATACGACAGTACTTGAAACAGGAGAGACGAATCCTTTTTCCTGAAGCGTTAACTGCAACTCTTCAAATGACTCAAATGGCTCTTAGCACTATGGGACTTAACTTCTGAGGTCATCAGTCCTCTAAAACTTAGAACTACTTAAATCTAATTAACCTAAGGACATCACACACATCCATGCTCGAGGCAGGATTCGAACCTGCGACCGTAGCGGTCGAGCAGTTCCAGACTGTAGCGCCTAGAACCGCTCGGTCACTCCGGCCGGCCTAACTACAACTCTTCTGATGCCAGAATGCATGGTGTGACACATGAACGAGATGTGTTTTCAAAAGAGTTGTATGAACAAAATTAAAGGATATGTGATTAAATGTAAGTGTGATACATTGTTTGGAAAATACATTACTATCTAACGTGCCCAAAACTTTGGATGACGAGAATTTTGCAACAGGTTTTACGTTAGTTTCTGGGGATCGGAAATCTCCTCTGTAGGAATCAACAAGGATATTGTGAAAGCCAGCTCGCTCTGTTCGTTCAGAAGCAGACCCAGAAGGCAGTAGATATCGGCACTTAGCTAGATGCCGTGTTCTTTGTCTTCCAGAAGGCGTTACAATCATTTTTATACTCTTCGCCTGAAGCACGGAATACGAGCTTACGGCGCATCAGTCCAGCTTTTTGGTTTGGCTGAAGAGCTCCAAGCAAGCAGAACGCGGCATGTCACTCTTACCCGAGAGTAACTTTCTGTGTAAAATTCCCATCCGTTGTACCCCAAGGGAGCGTCAGTGTTACGTGACGGTTACAACGCGCAATATGAAAAGAACAATGCAATAAATAAAGAGCCTTGTAGCCCAAGATCTCGTAAGGCAGGAAGAAGGGATTAGCTGATAACCATACGAAATCTTTCGCAAATCTTTGTAGGTACATGTAGTGTTCAGTCCCTGCTGAAAACTGGAAACGAGGAATCAGTGAAACGAGAGACATAAATTTGTGCGAAATCCGTTTCCGCTATCTAATAAATCTTGCGAGCATGTGGCTCCTTTATACATTACATGGAATAGCAACCTGTAACAAACAATCAACATATACTGTGCATTTAACGGTGCTGTTATGAGCCACGATAACTCCAACGTCATCTCCTCATTTGCATGAGACTCCCGTTGAACAGAGTACGCAGCATTCAGTGTATCAAGCAATAAACAAGTAAGGAAATAGATAAGTAGAAGCATTCTTGTTTCACCATAAACAGCGAAGACAGGAACTTTCCGTCTTATTTCATGCCTCAAAGATGACGCCGAATGAAGTAAAAACAAAAAATGAGAAAAATTTGTACATTGGTAAAGACCCGCTCTAGGTACGGGCACAAGAGAACGAATTACAGACTTGCATGTAGTTCCCGGAACTAGAAGTGAACAAATAGAGATTTCTCACACGCACTGTTTTGTAAAAGGAGTTCGGTGATGTGAACTAGCAGCTAGTTTTTTTTCCACTAACAAGAGACCTGAGATGAAAGGGATGCATAGACGAAACATGAGAGCATAAAGATTTATAGAAATATACATACAAATAAGAAACCATGCGAGGCATGGCAAAAAAAAAAATGAAGTAAACACTTCACGAAGTAGTGTTTAAGATACAGAAAAGAAATTAACAAAATGTTGCAGGTGATATCTGGTGATACACTAAACAAAAGGAAGTAGAAAGTAAACAACGTTAGCTAAAGTAAGTTCAACAAGGAAAAAAATATATAGGCCAATATTAAACAAATAAGGCCGGTGCACTAATGGTTCAAATGGCTCTGAGCACTATGGGACTCAACATCTGAGGTCATCAGTGCCCTAGAACTGAGAACTACTTAAACCTAACTAAGCTAAGGACATCACACACATCCATGCCCGAGGCAGAATTCGAACCTGCGACCGAAGCGATCGCGCGGTTCCAGACTGAAGCGCCTAGAACCGCTCGGCCACTCCGGCCGGCTCCGGTGCACTATCTAGGCCGCATAATTGTAGATCATCGTGAACAGATCTTCTATAGAAACTAAGTGATTGCCTGGTTGATCAGTTAGTTATTGCAATCTTATATTGCATAATAAAAGGATACTATCGTTCTCTGGTAGAAAAACGAAGTTTGACATATTACTGAGCACAGAAATACAATACTAACTCGACTGAAATTTTTCCATCGCCATCATTCTTAATTACCCTCTCCCGCTCCCATAAGAGAGCTGCGAGTGTCCAACATACACAGTGTATATTCCAAAACTAAGTCATATGCAAGGTAACTCAGCTAAGGTGTTCACATATTTCGTGAACTGCGGAAGACATCGGATTTCTGTTTTTACCCAGACGAACTGTGAAAAAGTCCCTAACGAACGACGCATAGTCTCTTTCCATAGCTATATTAATTCCATAGATGTCAGTATCTACTTTACTTTTTGAAGTGGAACTGTAGTAATTTCTTTTTCTCTAACAGAGACGAATTCAATATTAATTCACCCTTCAAAATCCAATTAATAGTCTCGGAGCAATTTGCAGCATTTAGAACGTATCTATTTTGAACACGAAAAGTTGTTTTTGTTACACGGAACTGTCGCTCAGCCAAATGAGATGCTCCAACGTGGCGCCAAAGAGCGTCTGCTAACAAAAGCGGAACAGTGGAGAATAATATACCGCTAAAGCAAAACACACTTAGTTGCTTGCGGTTGGAACGATACACCATCTGGAGGGCAAAGGATTTAAAATCTGAAGTTGATTCACCAGTTAATTACGGTAAAAGTTCTCCTAGTTTCTGCAGAGGCTTGAGAGAAAGGTGCAAGTCAAAATTGAATGACTTTGTAAATGAGGTACTCGTATAAATGTTGTTCAAGGATAACTTAGTGCCTTGAATTTAATTTCAGAATACACGCTTACACTACAGAATTACATCAGCAATAGTAACGAAATGGAAGTTACAAAAAATTAGTCCATAAAAACTGAATTAACATCCAATCATGTGTTCATGTGTTCATGTGTTTCTGTTATGTGTCAAGCCAAGAATTCCATAAAACGTAAGTTTTCTAGGAGTGTATATGATCTACACACACAAACGCCTTGCAGAGATCACAAAAACTATCAAGATATCTTCGTGTTTGGAGGAGAAAGTCTATGATTGTAATTTCGTTAAAATATTTCACCGTGAGGAGAAACGCATTTGTTTTAATGGTTATCTACCCAGCTCGCGTATCTTATCCGTGAATCTTTTGCCCTGTTTCGCGATAATGCAAGGCGTGCTGCTCTTGTCTGGACTTTATCAGTGGACTCAATCTTATCAGGTAAGGAACCAAACTATGCAGGATTACTGCAAAAAAGGATGGACAAGCAAAGTGTAGGCAACCTCTTTAGTAGATATTTCCATCTTCCAAGTGTTCTGCCAATAAAGCGCACTGTCTGGATCGCCGTCAGTGCAAAATTTTCTATGTGATGTTTCCAATTTAAATAGTTCGTAATTGTAGTCCTTACGTCAGAGGTGTCCAACCCGTCGCTCGCGAGCTACATGCGGCCCAAAGTATCAATGTGGCCCAAGAAATGAGCATCTATCATCACGATCGGTAAAAAAATTCCATAAAATTCCCTTTAAGTTATGATAAACTGAATATTTTCAATATGAAACTTCCGCCACAAGATGCTATTCTCTCATTAATCCATCCGTTTTTTTTTTTTTTTTCGTTGGTTATTGTTAGTGTTATGTACATTATGTGCGGCCCGAAAATGCTGATCTTCTTCCTGTACGGCCCATATAACGTAAAATCCGAAATTTAACTGATTCCCTTTAGTTCTCATGTGGATAAACTCGCACTTTTAATTGTTTGCAGTAAATTGGAACTTTTATCACCACCTGAATCATTTTGTCTAAATCATCTGGCAATTAGTTTTGCTCTTCTGAAGATTGTAAACAACAGGATCATTTCCAAACAACCTAAAAGGGCTGGTCGTTTGTCCCCTAAATCCCTGATATAGGTTAGGAACAGTAGAGAGCCTGTAACAAATGGGTCAAATGGCTCTGAGCACTATGGGACTCAACTGCTGAGGTCATTAGTCCCCTAGAACTTAGAACTAGTTAACCCTAACTAACCTAAGGACATCACAAACATCCATGCCCGAGGCAGGATTTGAACCTGCGACCGTAGCGGTCTTGCGGTTCCAGACTGCAGCGCCTTTAACCGCACGGCCACTTCGGCCGGCAGAGCCTGTAACACTTCATGGGTAACGTCAGAATATACTTCTGATTCATTCGATGAGTTTCCCTCAGTTACTGTGAACTGTGACTTTTCTGACAGGAAAACGCATAGACAGTTGGCGTCCATCTTGTAAGTGCCTGCCATTTCAGACTTTTCGGCATTTCCGTGCTGCTGTTCCGAGTAACAATGTGACCATTCGTGCTCCGTTCTTTGAATATCGTCTGTTAATTCTGTTCAGTATGGGTTCCATACACTTGAGCAATCTTTTAAGTTGGCACGCACAAGTGTTACTTAACAGTCTACTTTGTAGACTGACTGCTATGTTTCATTGTCTTGCAACGAACGGAAATCTTTCGACTTCCAAACCTACAGGGCGACAGTGGAAATGTCGTGTGGCTAGGGCCTCCCGTCGGGTAGACCGTTCGCCTGGTGCAGGTCTTTCGATTTGACGCCACTTCGGCGACCTGCGCGTCGATGGGGATGAAATGATGATGATGAGGACAACACAGCACCCAGTCCCTGAGCGGAGAAAATTTCCGACCCAGGGAATCGAACCCGGGCCCTTAGGATTGACAGTCTGTCACGCTGACCACTCAGCTACCGGGGTGGACAGGGCGACAGTTATTGGATTATATGAAATAAAATGGTAATAATTTCTTAACGGTTTGCGTTACGACGTTAAAACTGAACGGCCGGCCGCGGGCCATGATCGAATTAGTATGCGCATGGTTTGGCATTTGGGGGACTGAGAATCGGCATTTCGCGGTCGAGAAGTCCATCCTCAGCGGGTGACTGTATGGTGTGCAGTGTCCAGTCACGGAATAATCGGTGCGATATTCCTCGATGGCGCGGTGACTACCGAGCGGTACGTGAAGTTTGTGGAAGATGATTTCATCCCTATTATCCGTAGTGACCCTGATTTCGACAAGATGTGGGTCATGCAAGACGGACTCGGACCCATCGAAGCAGGAGAGTGTTTGCTGTCCTGTAGGAGCAATTTGGTGACAGCATTCTGTATCTGGGGTACCCAGAGGCCACTGGCATGGGCCTAGATTGCCCTCATACTCTCCGGATGCGACTCCTCTTTGTGGGACTTTATTAAAGACAAGGTGCGCAGCAATAACCCCAAAACCATTCGGGAGCCTTTCAGGTGGTGGTCGGCAGCATCGATGTTCCGACACTTCGGCGGGTTATGCTGAATTTTGCTATTCGTCTACGGAACATCGTCGTTAATGAAGGCAGGCGTAACGAACATGTTACAACCTAAATCTGAATATCTGTAGTGATGTTTACATGTTGAATAAAGTGTGTGCTAATTTATGTGTTTCTTTCATATAGTTCAATAATTGCCATCCTGTATGTATGAGCCTACTGCATTTAATATCCAAAGAAACTGTTACACGATATATATGAATGTGTCACTGGAATTGTTGTCACAGGTTAATTCTCCGCTTTTTGTGAAGTATACAATTTTACATTTCTGAACGTTTAAAACAAGTTGACAATCTTTCCAAAATTTTAAAAGTTGATCAAGGTCTCAATGGATATTTGTGAAGCTTTTTTCAGACAGTAGTTCATTACAGATAACTATATCATTTGCAACAAGTCTGTAATTACTATTTTCATTGTCTGCCAACTTATTAGTATACAGAACAGACAGCAAGGATCCCAGCTCACTCCCCTGCCCTGTCAATGACATCGTCATTCGAGGTATCTGTCCTCAACAAGCGGGGTTGCGGTTATCTCTGATGGACGGCCGTCACCTCGGAGCCTGGCCACTGTGCGTTAGTGCAGAGCCCGCGTGGCGCGCGGACCACTTGCAGCTGGGCACGCCTCAGCCCAGAGCGAGGTCCATTCAGTGGCTGCCGCCGTTTTGTGAATTGGTCGGGCGCGGCCGCATCCTGTTGTGCTCCGCTGTGTTGTGTTGTGGAGCGGCGCGTTTTTTGTGCGTGCCGACCGTGCGTCACGCACGACGCGCCGAGCTGCCCCGGGCTCTGCCGGTCGTCCAGTTGCGCAACGCGAGAAACACGAGACGGCGGGCAAAACCCGGCGCTGTGCGGCGCAACCGTGGCGACCCTGCCAGGAGCGAACTGCAGTTCTACCAGCAGACGTAAACGCCCTCCACACTCCCGAAAACTCTCCTACAGTTCTATACCGACATCCACATTCGTAATCTGTAAACTACTGCCAAGTGCATGGCAGTAGGTACTTAAAAAAAATACAGTTTGTAGTAGGATTTTTGAACATTTAGTGTTCTAACATTGTAATGAATACGATCTGTTGACTCACAACAGGCAGAGATTCAGAAAGTATTATTCTTCTGCAAAACGTTTTGTTTGTTCTTATTTTTTTTATTTTTTATTTTTTTTTTTCCATGTCAACTTATGGGTGGTGTGGATGTAGAACCTCAAGTTGACTCCATATCTCTCGATTTCCAGAAAGCTATTGACACCATTCATCACAAGCAGCTTGTAAACAAAGTAATGCGTGTCGAGTTTGTGATTTGCTTCCAGAAAGGTCACAGTTCGTAATAACTGAGGGGAAGTCATCTAATAAAACAAGTAATATCTGGCATTCCCAAAGGAAGTATTGTAAGCTCTCTGCTGTTCCCAATCCATATCAAAGATATAGGAAACAATCTCAGCAACCTACTTAACATTGGTAGCAGATGATGCTGTCGTTTACCGTCCTAAAGCCATCAGACGTTCAAAACGAACTACAAAATCATTTAGACAACATGATTAGAATGGTATTAAAAGTGGCAAATGTCTCTAAACAAAAATCACTTAAATGTCAGTTACAGGGAAAATCAAACAAATTCAGTGTCTGCAAGTTGAACTAAATACCTAGAGATTAAAATTAAGAAAAACTTAAATTGCAGCCATCACACAGGAAATGTTGTGGGGAAGACGAACCAAACATTGCGTTTTATTGGCAGAACATTGGGAAGATGGAACGAATCTCCTAAAGTGGTTGCCTACGCTAGGCTTGTCCGTCTTGTTCTAGAGTATTGCTGTGCGGTTTGGGATCCTTATCAGATAAGATTCATGCGGGACATCGATAAAGGTCAAAGAAAGGCACCTCGTTTTATATTTTCACCAAAAACGGAAAGGGGTGTCACAAGTGCGAGACACGAGCTGGGATGGTAATCATGAAAACAGACATTGTGCGTTTCAGCGAGATATTTTAATTGAAATCATCAACTTTTCCTCCGGAAGCGACTAAAAACATTATGCTGCCATCTACTACGAAGAAATTACCACACCAATACTATAAACCAGAGCTCGTTTTCCCACTTGCTGCTAGAGCGTGGAACGCTAGAGAATGGTTGAATGCATAAGTGGCTCTGTTCACGTTTGAATCGGCGTAATCTTTCTGTAGTCCTTGCGGGAGTGAAACTCTACAGGGCTGTAGTATATTCCTAGATCCCGCACTTAATACTGGCTCTTGAAACTTGGGAAGTAAGTTTTATTGGCACCGCTGGCTTCTATCTTCAAGAATCTGCCAGTCCTGGTTTCTCCACTTTGTTTTTCTGCGTTTCCGAGACACTATCTAGTGACAAATTTGTGACGGTTGGCACTGACCATCTCTGTAAAAGTTCAATGTCCTCTGCTACATCAGTTTTCTGGGATGGATTCAACAAGTCTTTTGTAAGGAACCGCTTTTGTAGAGTAACTGCATTTCCCCAGTAACCTACAAACGAACAAACGTCTACCCACCTAAATTACTTACAGGTGAGCCTCTGCGATAATTCCGTAACATATACTCACAAAATGTTATACCTAGCAATTTCAATTGTGACTCATTGATTTTCTAGTCATAGGATACAACTTTATTACCTTTTGTGTGAAGTGCACAATTTTACATTTCTGTACATTAAAACTAAATTTCCCATCTTTCCACACTGAAATTTTATCAAGACCACACTGAATATTTGTGCGACGTTTTTCTGATAGATTTCACTATAGAAAACTGCACCATCTGCATAAATTCTAAGGTTACACTTAACATTTTCTGCCATGGTCTTAGAATGCTATGTCCTCCCTACCAAGAAATATACAATTCAGTCACAAATTACGTACGATACCAAAGTTAAACTGCTCTTTCTTTCATAAGCCAAAATTTAGTATTGCGTTAAATGCCTTTTGGAAGTCTACAACTGTTGTATTCATTTTATTACCTTGACAATGGATTTCAAAATGTCGTGTGAGAAAAGTGTCAAATGGGACTCGCATGACGAATGTTTTGCGGAATCCATGCTGGTTGGTATGGAGGAAGAAATTCTATTCTGAATACTGCATTACCATTAGATTCAGAATATTTTCTAACTCTCTTGGGAAACACCATCTCCTTCTAAACAGAAAGAATTGAAAGGTTCAGTTACATTAACGGGATCATATACAGAACACTGAGGAAAAAGATTGTGGAGGAAATACCATACATACAGAATGAATGTCAGTGAGACAAGGACAATGACAACTGGAAATGAAAAACGTGTGCAAGCTCCGGAAATCAGGTTTTTAAGAAGAGCAGTTAGCTGTCGATTATCTGATATAATAATCAATACAACAATCAGACAAGAGCTAGAACTGAAAAGCAGAAATGAACAGATAAAGTAGCGTAGATACAATCGGAGACATCATGTCACAGGAACGAATGAATGAAGAATGCCTAAAATAATAACGAATTACCGACTATCATGGGAAAGACCAACAGGTAGACCAAGCAAGGGTTCTTATTTTATTATTATTCTTCTTCTTATTCTTCTGCAGACTAGGGCTACCCCTATTTCTCTGCCTCATTTGGTGGAGCTACTGGATCAACTGCTGCCCCATCTCTTGGATGGTCGTCCGAGCAGTCATTTCCTTCGAAGTCGTCCGTGTTTACGGATTTCATCCTTTCCACATGCTCCTTTCAGATCCTTTTCCTCGTCTTCATCCATTTATTAATATCTTTTATTCGACACTGTTCCCTTACCTATACATTTCGACTTTCATTAGTCCTAGGATCTGTCTTCGGTCGTTCATTTCCACTGCCGGTAACTTCTGTTTTATCTCCTTCATTTCTCAGCAAAACGAAAAACCAGCGCAAAGTTGCCCATTTTACTTTTCATTCACTCGATGAATAGTTTCAGGCCGAGATCCATTTTCCAATCATCGTAAAATAGTCGAAAATGGCATTTCCGAAGATGTCAGAAATGAGCAGTGGACAGTTTCTGCTGCACATGTCAGAACAGGACGCCCCGTTGTTTTATGTATTCCTATTTTCCACTCAGTTGTCATAAATTTGTTTTCCCATACACTATTTTGCAGGCATCCGGCTTCCCTTACCGCCGTCGTCACTTGATTTTTCATTCTCATACTTAAGTTTTTAAAGCTGGTGATAACAGTCCCCAGATAATTAAAACTCGTCATTTGTTCAATTTGCACACCATCTTCTTCTAATTTCCATGATACAGGTGTTTCTGATATTATCATTCTCTCTGATTTACATTGCTTAGCTGTTTTATGAAATTGGTGAAGTTATCTTCGTAAACTGTCCTCAACGTTTGCATTACGTATAATTTACCGCTTTATTTCTCATTTTATCTCCTGGTGTCTTTCTTACAACATCAACAATGTCATGTGCGCGTATGAGTCTCCTTGTCTTATTCTTTTACACATTATAATTAATTAAATTCAATGGAACTCTTTTGTCGATTAAGGTTTGAATTATATCCTTTTTTCTAATCCTGTCAAAGTCTTTTGACGAATTAGCGTAACACAGGTAGTGTAAACGTGATAGGAGGAAGTACTACATACAAACACAATAGTTTCACCAAGATGTTAAAGAATTCGTTGTTCAGAAGACATAAGCATTCCTCAAATGTAAAGCTAGTCACAGTCAAGACTTTTATAAGATCACTCGTAACAGAGTTAACTCGGATATTCGAAAAATAGAAGAGTATTATTCGGAACGATGTACGAAATGTATGAAACGAGACATTTGTGAAACACAGAATTAAGTGTGGTGGATACTCGAAAAGCGAAAGAAGGATATTAATGAATACATTCAGAACCAGAATGTAAGCAAAATTCAGTTGTAAAATTATTTTAAATTACAGTAAAAGAACACAACAAATGTGGAAATTGAAACTCGACAACTAAGTACAGGAAATAAGTAAATAGACGTTTTCTTTGGAGGAAAAAGCTCTGCAAAAAGGCTTCAAAATAGAAAATAACCAGGCCCAAATGGAATACAGAATGAATTAATAAAATATGTGGGACCAGTATCTATCATCCTATGTCGTTTAACAGTGTTAGGAACCGAAGTAATAGAGGATGTAAAAGAATGGAAAAAAGTATTAAAATTCCAGTATATAAACAAGTGATAAATAAGTGTTAGATAATTTAGATAATTACTGGGGAATTACGCGGCTTGATACCACCTCGAAAAGGTTTACATCTTTAATTAGTGACAGAATACGGTATGATATAGAAAATACCAGATGGGCAGCAAGGATTCAGGAAAAACACGAGCACAGTATACACTATTTTCGCTGTAAAATAGTTTGTGGAGAAATACAAGAAAGGGGTGAAGAGATTAAACAGAAAGTAACCACAAACAATAGAGGCACTGAACAAGAGCACGTAACATGGAAATGTCAAACACTTCAAGAAATCAGAAAAAGGAAAGAATGTGTTCAAAGATTCAAGAAAAAGATCATTCAGGGATGTTAGACGATAGGTTTGTGAATCACTTTTCCGGGCCTTCTTGCAGGTGATTGTGATGTGTAGTTTCTCCCAACCACTGGACACAGTGGTTTGTTCCAGACATCTACGACTGTCGTGAACTTATATCCAAAACACTAGTTTGATGCAACTCCACTCTAACCTATCCTGTGGAACCCCTTCACCTTTGCTTACTTACTGCAATCTCAATCCGCTTGAACTTGTTTACTGTGGTCAAACCTTAGTCTCTGTCTCTATATTTTCACCCTCCACACGTCCCTCCACTGACAATGTCTATTCCTTCACGCCTCAAAATGTCTGTTGTCAATCGGTCCTTCTTTTAGTTAGGCGCCATAAATTTCTTTTTTCTGCAGTTTGGTTCACTACCTATTCACTAGTTATCCAATCTACCCATCTGCTCCTCCAAGTCCATTGCCATCTCTGACAAAATTACTATGTCATCTGGAAACGTTAATCTGTAATTCACAATGCAAATTTTTCATGACTTCCTTAGCTGCTTGCTCACTCGTCTGGTTGAATAACATTGGGGATGTGCTACAACTACGTCTCCCTCCCATTTCAAACACTGTACTTCCACTCCTGTTACCACAGTCTGATTTCTGTACGAGTTGTAGATAACCCCTCACTACAAGCATTTCACCCTTGCTACTTTCAGAATTTCTAAGAGTATACTCCTGACAAACATTATTAAAAGGTTTCTCGAAATCTACTAATCCTATAAACGTAGGTTTGTCTTTCTTCAACCTGCTGTAGCTAATTTGCCTTTCATGTTTCCTCTACTTCGGCAGTTATCAGTTATTTTGCTGCCCAAATAGTAAAACTCACGTACTGCTTCTAGTGTTCCAGTTCCTAACACCATTCCCTAGGTATGTCCTGATTTGATTCGACTACATTCTGTTGCCGTTGTTTTACTTCGTTCATATTCGTCTTGAATCCTCTTTTAAAGCCACTACTAATTCGAATCAATCGTTCTTGCAAGTCCTTTGCCGTCTTTGACAGAATTACAATTTCATCGAAAAATCTCGAAGTTTTTATATCTTCTCCCTGAACTTTAATTCTCTTTTCAAATATCTTCTTAGTTTCCTTCATCGCCTGCTCAGTGTACAGATGGAGTAACATCGAGGTGAGGCGACAATCGCATTTCACTCTCCTCTCAACCACGGCCCCCCTTTCTAAAAAAATTGTTCAAATGGCTCTGAGCACTGGGACTTAACTTCTGAGGTCATCAGTTCCCTAGAACTTAGAACTACTTAAGCCTAACTAACCTAAAGACATCACACACATCCATGCTCGAGGCAGGATTCGAACCTGCGACCGTAGCGGTCGCGTGGGTCCAGACTGTAGCGTCTAGAACCGCTCGGCCACTCCGGCCGGTCCCTCCTTTCATGTCCTTCGACTCTTACAACAGCAATCTGCTTTCTGTATAAGTTGTTGATAATCCTTCACTCCTTAGATGTGTTGCCCCTTCTACTTTTAGAATTTCAAAGAAAGTATTCCAGTGAACATTGTCAAAAGCTTTCTGTAACCCTAAAAGTGCTATAAATGTGGGTTATCTTTTTCTCAACCAATCTTTTAAGGTAAGTGGTAGGGTCAGTATTGGCTCTCGTGTTTTTACACTTCTCGGAAATCCCACTCATTGTCCAAAAAATGACTCTGAGCACTGTGGGACTTAACATCTGAGGTCATCAGTTCCCTAGAACTTAGAACTACTTAAACCTAACTAATCTAAGGACATCACACACATCTATGTCCGAGGCACGATTCGAACCTGCGACCGTAGCGGTCGCGCAGTTCACTGATTGTCCCTGAGATAGACTTTTACTACTATTTCTATTATTATGTTTAACTCCTGTTAGTACAGCGGGTGGACAAAAAAAGAGGAAAAAGGTAACGCCGCGAGAAATGCATGCTTACCTATAAATGTTGACGCTGGCCAAGGCTGCAGGTGACACTGATGTATTTGACCACGAACGGCACCTGGGCGGTTTCCTCAATACTTTGCAAGTGTCATTCGTAGTCGGAACAATGTCCTGTGTATTTGTGGGTCCACTATGTCCACACTAAGTGAATTCTAACGCTGTCAAATTGTTGGTGTTCTTATGGTGGGTGCTTCCGTAACTAAGGAAGCCGCAGTGTTTGGTGGTTTAAGAGGCACCGTATCGACGATTTATACCTCATACAGGGAAAATGGAAAAGCATCATCCGTTAAGTCACAACGGGGCCAAAACTTTGTGTGACACGCCGACATTTAAGCCGATTGTGACGAAAAAATAAGAGGACAGCTGTAGAAATCGGTGCAGAACTGAATGACACACTCGCGGACCCTGTCAGCACCAAAACAACACGAACGGAGTTCCATATGCAGGAAATCGCAGGAAGAACTGAAGCTCCAAAACCACTCATCAGAGTTTCAAACGCTCGTAATAGGAAAACCACGAGGAAGGCCAAAGGTCTGGACTATGGAGCAATGGAACAATGTTATTTATTCGAATGAGTCGTGGTTTCACATTGTTTCCAACTTCTGGCCGTGTTTACGTCGCAAGATTGGAACATGGTGGCGGGGGTTCGGTAATGATTTGGGCAGCCATACCATGGTATCCCATGGGCTCCGTGATTACTCTGCAAAGTCGCGTTGCTCCAAGTATTGTGTGTCCTTTGTGGTTCATCAGGTCCGTCCCATGGTACAATAATTGTTCTCCAATACCGATGCTTTGTTCCAAGACGACAATACTCCTATTCACACAGCTCGCATTGCCGAAGATAGGCTTTGTGAGCACGAGGATGAATTGTCGCATGTCTCCTGGCTACCTTAGTCTCAATATTGTTGAGTCTTTGAGGTCTACTTTAGAGAAGGGTCCGTGAACGCTATTTACCTCCATCTTCACTACGTGAACATGGCACTGTTTTTCAGTAAGAATTGTATAAGAGCCCCCTCAGAAACCGTAATGGACCTGTATTTAACCATTCCGAGACGACTGGAAGCTATTGTAAATGCCAGCTGCGTTTCTACCCTGTATTAGGAACGTTAATGTGTTGTGTTTTTGTGGTTTCCATATTTTCGTCCACCTATTCTGTTTCGCAACCATGACTTATTAAACTGACGTTCGTTAATATTCACACCTGTCAGCACCTGTCTCCTTGGGAATTAGAATTATTACATTCTTTTTGACGTCTGGAGGTATTTCAGCTGTTTCATCTGTCTTGCATACCGGATGGAATGGTTTTGTTATTGCTGTTCCCCCGAGGCCCCAATATTTCTGAGGGAATGTTGTCTACTGCATGGGCCTCGTTTAGATTTAGGTCTTTTACTGCTTTGCCAAATCCTTTTTGCATCTCATCTTCTTCTACTTACTCTTCCCCTTTCCGTAACATTGACTTCAGGTTTCATTTTTACAGTCCTCTACACTTTTGAGCATTTACTTCCTGGCGATTTACTGTTATGCCATCCCCTTAGCTCTCGCTGCTTATTCAGATACTGGTTTTTCATTCTTCCTATATGCAGCATTTTTCTTTCTCGCAGACATACAAGTTTCTATAGCTTTGATTTTCCTGCTCTGCCGTTTTGTACTTCTTGTCGGTCTCATTCTGTAGACTCCTGTATTTCCCTTTGACTGATTCATTTGCTCCATTTTTACATTTTCTCCTTTCATCAGTTAATTCAATATCTAGTGTGGTATCCAACGATTTATTTTGCGCCTAGTCGTTTTGCCTAGTTTCTTTTTTCCTCTATACTGCCTTCGCTGTCTCTCGAAGCACCCAATTTATCGTCTATTACTTTCACATTTTTCAGCCTTCGTTGCCTAATACTGTCCTTGTTTCAACAATAAATAATTATTTCAGTTCGTCCAGTTTTTTTTCATTTTGATTTCCTAGCTTTCCGTAATTTATTTAGTTTTAATCGTCAGTTTATAGGTAACAAAAAATGCTCAGCGGCCACATCTGTTCCTATAAATGTTTTTATTTTAAACTCTATATTCCAGATTTCTTTCTTACCATTATATAACCTATTTGAAGCTATCCGGAATCACGGAGCCTCTTCCACGAGTACAACCGCTCTTCCTGATTTTTTTGGGCTTTATTGTCCGAAAAAGACATAATAATGGGCCATTTCTACGCCAGAAACCAAATGTAACAGTCATATCGCTGGGAACTCGTCAAGAACCTAAGAACGCGGATAATGGGAAATTAACGAGGTATGTTCCACAAGGAGAAGAAACTTATTACCTGCGGATGTACTGGAACTCAATTGGTAAAATTGAGCTGGAAGGGGCATCAAACTGAACGAGTTGTATGTGAGCACAGAGTGCAACATAGCGAACAGACAATATGGAATTTTAGATGTTGCACGCATACAGCAGTGAATTCCGGCCTCAATGTTTCAATAAAATTTCTGAGAGATGAAAATAAAAGTGGGTTAATTTAAATTCAGCATCGTCTGCAGACTGTTTTAAAATATCAGTTTGTATTGACACTCTTTCGGCAAGCACTTATACACTGCCGGGAAAAATTAGTACACCTGGAAAGCCGACGTCGGTTTTGAATCTAGGACCGCAGATGCCGCCTGATGGTAGTAGGTGATAATGGTTTCAACGTTTAAACCTTCCCGTCTCCTCTATCTCTCTTGTTACGCAATCTTCCTTTCTACAATAACCTATGAAACGTTCCCTTAGGATTTCTATCTCTTGCATAACAATAACAAATGAAATCTTCCCTTTGAAATTAGTTCTCTTTCTCAATAATGATAAAAATAAGTGCAAACTTCGCATAGAAATTTAAATGCTGCTTATTAAAAGTGATTTGCTGATTATTTCGACAAAACATAGAATGTGTCGTCGTCGTCGTGGCCCTCAGTCGTTACCTGCAATAACCCAAAACTGTTCCTTACCTTTCTTCCTGTTACTGGATCGCCATCTGACTGCTCCATCGAACTGCGACATGAATATACTTACTCTGTTCAACTATACTCTATTATTTGCTGGTGGGTTGTCATAATAAGTGGCTGTATTTATTACCAAAGCTGACATTATTCTTTAATAGCAAAGCTGACGTAATTCTTTAATTAATTTGACTGAAGTTACGTAATTCATAGTTAAACTTTTTCTTGATAATAATAAAATTTTGCAAAGTTTTACGCTGATGGTTTTTGGGATGGATTATAATCAGTAATGCAATTTTGCTGGCAAAAATTAATTATACTCTGAAAACGATTCTTCAAATATTAACTGTTGGTAACGAAATGATTTTAGAAACATTCAAATGCGACTTACTTTTTACAATAATCTTACAACTAGCATTGCGCAAACATACCTTCAGTAGTCTTGAGTTTATCAAAAAAAAAAAAAATTCAATAATATTAGTTCCTCTGATGATAATACTTAGCTGATGTGTCTGTACATCCGTTTATAATATCTTGTAAATCATAGCTGGTGGCTGCCAGGCACACACCTTCTCTCAACCTCTCGCTTCAGACCTGCTACCGACTCGCCTCACATCTCGCTTACTACTGACTTCCTACGAACGCGGTCTCTCCCGCCAACATTGCTTTCTGGTGGAGACAATTCCTGCAACCATTACAAAATGTATCAATGCGCAGTTTTTCCCGCCCTTTTTAAAATTATGTCAATGTGCGGTCCCTCCCGCCAACAATACTTTGGTGCAGACATTCCCTGCTACCACAATTATTTCCAAAATGACAAATATTAATTATTCCTACTTGCACCTATTAATATAATATAAACATCTTTCATAAATTGTGGTTTGGGAATAGAAATATACACGTCTTACAACGTTGTCCGCCAACAGTTATTGTAGGGGCACAGCTACCAGAGAGTCATCTGTAGCTACCCTTTAATAGGAAATGGTTACAGCCAGAAAGCTCAGTGTGGTGCAAAATGGGAAGCAAGCAGACAACCGTGCCATGGAAACGCACTCGTGCTTTCTACAGCCAACTGAGCGAGTCTGAAAGGAGACCTCCAATGGTCCTTTCGGAGAACTACGAGGCGAGTTAGACGTTTTGCGTCGGTTGTACAACGATGCTGGTATCAGTGGTCGCGTGAACATTCTCACACGCATAGACCAGGTTCTAGACGTTCACGAAGCACAGACGCCTTCCAACGTCGCCGTTTTGTAAGGGCAGCAGTGCAGATTGTACAGCTACCTCAGGGCAGATAAGAGGGCTTGTGAGCTTAGACGTGTCAACACGAGTTGTTGTGAACTGGGTATTACCAGTGGGACTACGGACACGCACGCCTCTATCCCGTCTTCCACTCACGCCACGACATCGACGTACACGGCTCGAATGGCGCCGTCAGATGATCACTTGGCGCGCCATGGATGGTCTTTTCCACGTATACGACTTAGACCTTGCAATGGTACTTGAATTACGTAACCATTACGGCACCTCACCTCAACCTCTCGATACCAGCAATATTCTACTGTGTTTCTGTAAAGTAGTTAACATATTTCTGAGACAGCATTCAGATTTGATTTCATTAATGGTTCAAATGGCACTGAGCCCTATGGGACTTAACATCTGTGGTCATCAGTCCCCTAGAACTTAGAACTACTTAAACCTAACTAACCTAAGGACATCACACACATCCATGCCCGAGGCAGGACTCGAACCTGCGACCGTAGCAGCCGCGCGGTTCCGGACTGATTTCATTAATGTAGAGGTACTTTGATACATCGATATGTTTATATTGCAATGATATTCTTATGTGAATTCTTTCTTTGGTCACTATGATCTTTGTCGTACTTGTAACACTGATTTTTGGGCGCGTAAGCGGTTATTAGAGTGTCAACTCTTGGTCGTCATGTTGAAAAGACGCAAATTGTAGTCAGTTTATAAAATGTGAACTTCAACAGTGAGGAAGATATTTTCAAGTATGTTTTATATTGTGAAGTGATACTGCAACAAAAATAATAAAAAAGAAGTGTAACTTAAATTCGGAGTGCTGACTACTTTTTTTTACATCACCATTGTGCTAACTTGCAAAAGTTTAATCTTCAAGAATGGTTTATGAAACACATCTATAAAACTTTTGAATATCGCATAATAACACCTAGGCCTCTTTGCATCCGAGCTTGGAATCATCACTACCTAGATTTTCGACGATTGAGCCATGAGTTCACAACTAAACCAGCGTGGGAAACACGAAAAGATGAGTGCCTACATTATCCATTATTTCATGAAATGACTTTATTAACTGTGCTCTAATGACACCTGCCACATAATATAACTTTGTTGTTGCCCGAAAATGCAGTATTTAGCTGCGTGAGCAACACTACAAATCATAATTAATTTTTGACCTTTGTTGTGGTAGGGTTGTTAGAACCTGGAGTGCGCTGTCTCGTAGAGTGCATTAGTCGAAGACACTCTGGTCCCACCCCAGACCTCATGGTCTCGAGAGCGATGAGCTACAACTCTCCTTTGGTGTTTCTGGAGGGGACGCAAACCAGCGCTCGGTATGCGCAGAATGTTGTTAGGCCCGTTCTTTTGCCATTCTTCCAACAAGAAGGCGATGTGTTGTTCCAACAGGATTACTTTCGGCCACTCAATTCCCGTGAAACTCAACGTGCTCTGCAAGACGTGCCAGCAACTTCCCTGGTGTAACACCCCAAATATAGAGCCTCTAATGACATCCTTTTTGACAACAAAAGATATAAAAATCAGTTATCCTGACCTTGACGGTAGCTACTGGCAACAAAATATTAACACTACTGAAAGTTTGACCAACAGAAATACTAGGGAACGAACAACATCTTTTCCACGGAAAGAACTAAATGAAAGACTATCAGATGATCACTTAATCTACGAAGCATGAAAATCTAAATAAAGAATTCGAAATATATGCTTTACGAAGATTAAAACCCAGACGAAATAAAGTGATCAGAGATAACATTTATCCAAGAAAAGAGTAGTGGCGGCATCGAGCTGTAAGTTCGCTGCGACTACAATGAAAAACTTCGATGGACATGTTAATTCGCTCTCTTGTAGACGGCGCGATAGAACAACGCTTATTGACCGATGCTAGAAGCTCTGAGGAAAAATGATAGAACATTTACCGTTTAGCGAGACAGCGGAACATATATTATACGCGAAGGAAAAGTAACTCGTCTGATACTTTATCAATTCTGGGAAGTAGTTGTCGTGATCATCACGAATACTGAAGGACACAGCAGTATACCAAACGTCAACATAAACTCTACAAATAGATTTGAGTAGGAAACATATACAAGCAATCATGATGAATTTACAGGTACGCCGTGTTGTAGGAAGCTGTAGTCAATGTCAGAATTGCTGATGTAAATCGTAGCTTCAATTCCTTGAATGACAAAAATGGCTCTGAGCACTATGGGACTTAACTTCTAAGGTCATCAGTCCCCTAGAACTTAGAACTACTTAAACCTAACTAAGGACATCACACACATCCATGCCCAAGGCAGGATTCGAACCTGCGACCGTAGCGGTCGCGCGGTTCCAGGCTGTTGTAGCGCCTAGAACCGCTCGGCAACCTCGGCCGGACCTTGAATGACAGATCGGTGTGTTTTCCAGTGCAGTGATTAGATAATTCAGAAGAATAAAGAATAAGGAATAAACTCAGTTATAACCTTAATACTTAGTGTTGTCTACACCATTTAATTGAACATTGTATTACGGCGCTTCCTGTACGGCATTTAGAGAATACATTATCTCTGGATTTACGACGTAGGAGTTGTTGAATTATCATCGTAGCGACGCATTAACGACGCTATACTACTTCACAAATCAACATCCTCGCAAGACTATAATGTGGCATCGGCTTGAATGGTGGAATTTATAATTCGAGATATCATATTATCTACGTTTGAACATTCATTTGTAAACCGGGTATAATAACCACTGTTATCAAGTTTAGCATTATAAGCCCGTCGCGAACACGCGAGGGATATTTGGTTTATTGTTTCAGATAAAGGGAGTTGTTGCGGTACCGAGTGGTGCAGTCACTGTATGTTACAGTCATGGAGACAGACATCCTTCGAACACCATTGCTTCAATTATAAGTGAGAGCCGCTTACACCCGGTGATCAAAAAGACAGTATAAATTTGAAAACTGAATAAAGATAGAGAGGTACAAATTGACACACATGCTTGGAACGACATGGGGTTTTATTAGAACCAGAAAAATACAAACGTTCAAAAAATGTCCGACAGATGGCGCTTCATCTGATCAGAATAGCAATAATTAGCATAACTAAGTAAGACAAAGCAAAGATGATGTTCTTTACAGGAAATGCTCAATATGTCCACCATCATGCCGCAACAACAGCTGTAGTCGAGGAATAATGATGTGAACAGCACTGTAAAGCATGTTCGGAGTTATGGTGAGGCATTGGCATTGGATGTTGTCTTTCAGCATCCCTAGAGATGTCGGTCGATCATCATACACTTGCGACTTCAGGTAACCCCAAAGCCAATAATCGCACGGACTGAGGTCTGGGGACCTGGGAGGCCAAGCATGACGAGAGTGGTGGCTGAGGACACGATCATCACCAAACGATGCGCGCAAGAGATCTTTCATACGTCTAGCAATTCTTTGTTTTTTTTTGTTCTAATAAAACCCCATGTCATTCCAAGCATGTGTGTCAATTTTTACCTCTCTATTTACATTATTCCGTGGTTTATTAAGTTTTCAAATTTATACTGACTTTTTGATCACCCGGTACATTTCGGCGTGCTGCTCCATCGTTACGCGGATATCTGTTAAAGGGAGATAGTATCTGAAACTAATCAAAGTGAGGAGTTTGTTTTAACAGTTACAGATCTGAGTTGTCGCGATCGATGGACGCCGACCTGTGTCAACCAGACTTGAACAACCATCCCCATCGTGCCGACACACACACACGCCACACCGGACAGCACAGTCTCCGCACTTGGCTCCAATCAAGTATGTGTGGGATACGATGGGACGAGAAGTGACTCGTGCTACTCATCAGTGAACAACTCTTACAGAACTACGTGAACAGGTCGATTAGGCGCGGCATTACGTATTCCAGGACAGTATTCGCCATGTGTACGATCGACTGGATGACAGAGTCCAGCGCCTGCATTGCCACCAGTGGAGGCTACACCGTGTGCTAAAACGGGGGTTGCAGCACGGGTCGTTATGCGGTACCTCAGAACCGCTTATGCTGTTGACCTGTAAACCATTTCAGATGCTACATATGCACTGTTGCAGCAATAAATCTAGAGTGAATTGGAAACCTCTAAAAGTCTGTATTAACTTTTTCCCCGGCAATGTATTTATTACATCCTCATAATTAGCCAGTTGGCATTAATTGGTGGATCCAGGGCTTATCCAGTCTTACGCACACATCACTGTCATCAGATCTTCGAATTGTAACGAAATTAGGCCTAAAGCAGTTTTTGTCTGTTATTACTTTGATTTTTTCCGCATTGTTGGGTCACGCACGATGCTCTTCACATTGCTGAATATCCATATCTTGACATCTGCAATTAAATTTCGACGCTATGTTTGCGATTGCTTACAGATACTTTCGAAATATCCGTTCTCATCTGTATTCTCATCTACTGCGGAAATGCTGCACACAAATACAATGCATGCTTGCTCGTAGGTGAACACAATATGGTGTTTATGTTGTTGCTGTGTGTCCAGTCTCTGTTGATGTTCATTTGTTCTCAGTTTGGTGTGTGTGTGTGTGTGTGTGTGTGTGTTGTGTGTGTGTGTGTGTTGTGTGTGTGTGTATCTATCTTTCTTTTTTTTGCCGTGTAGAGTATTTTGTAAAGTAGAAGAATTTGAATTGTGAATGAAGTTCCGGAAAAACATGTATTGTGTTTCTGTGTAGCTACATTGTTGCAATAGATGAGAACTGAGAGAGGAACGAATATTTCGAAACTAATTGTAAGTAATCGTCAAATATAGTCTTTTCCAGCAGTCGCATTATTTATGTTGTATCCTTTCCAGATAGCCTCCAAGGTACAATCGATAGATTCTTATACCTGAGTGTTTTAATTGGAAACTGGAATTGTAATTCAGTTGGCAAGAATTAAATTTGACTTTTTATCATTTCAGCCAACAACAAAGAACTTGTGAAATAGTTTGTCACAGTGTCTGATGTTCTACAGGATGGTCGTCCAGAGATCAGGTACTAATATTTGTCAAATGATGGTTGTTGTCATAACGACGTCTGAAGTAGATGCCATAACACTGCTTAGCCAAGAAGTGCTTGACAACAGATTATTGAATCGTATCTTCATGAAAAGTTTAGGAGTTATTGTGCATTACTTCATTTCATTTCTGCAATAGGCATTATAATACCGCCTTCATGCGACAGAATGTCATTTATAACTCGGTAACATACGGATGCTGGCTCTGATTTTTTGTGTTTATTATTTTTTTAACTTTCACACCCATCTATGAATCTTGCTGCTTGCATAACGTATCGAATTATTGTAGATATGTAACTGCTGAACATAATGGAGGATGCAACAGTCTTCACCACTGTCGTAATTTGTTTCCATTACAATGTCAGTATGATTACCAACTTTACTTAACATGTGGTGCGCACCACAATCGAAGTATACGTACAGGTCTCATTACATAGCCAACGATTGCCGTGTTGGCATCAGGAACTACTCTTCTGACTAATGCATCTCGCACAGGGTCAGAGCGGCTAATCTGTAGGTAACAAATGATTAATTGATTACTGTTTGGCTAACACAGACAGACAAACAGTCACATAGTAGGCTACAGAGCTCTGACTGCGAAGATTGATCGACTCTCTCTCCATGTAGAAATGCACACAGACACAAGAACGTAATGTTAACCGAAACTAATAAAGAAATTTCGAAGAGTGAAACGACTTCGAATTCGTCTCCTTCTGTTTTGTAGTACAATTATCAAAAATTAGTATCAATTTGTGAAAAATAACTTCTGCGCAGAAGATTCAATGACGGAAAGGTAGGAAATTTCGAAACAGAAGTTAAAGTGCGAGGGTAACAATTCCGCTGCTAATGTTGGCAAGCGTCGCCCTTCTGTCGTCAGATAAGGGAGACTTGCTGAAAGAAATAAAAGCTGCCTTAGACCACAATATGGCTTAAGGACAAACAGAGCAAAGGCAATGGTGTTGATGAGCAATAGAAAACAAAATGACTTGTTTGTCGAAACTGAGAACGATACATTAGTAGAAAAACTGAAAGAGTTCTCCTACCTATTCTTCAATTCCGTCTTTCCAAGTTTTCCTCGGCCTTCCACGTTCCCTGCGATTCGGTGGTGTCCACACCATAGTCTTCTTAGGTAACCTGGATTAATGCATTCATTGGGTATGACCATGGTAATTGTTTCCTTTTGACGTGAGTTGTTAATTACTCTTTACACCCATTCCTAACTGCATATCATCATTGCGTATTTTCTATCCTCTGGATATTCTCAACGACCGTCTGAGCACATCCATTACAGTGGCCTCCAGGTTCCTCCTCTTATTGCCTGTAAGTCTCTGATTCTGACGCCTACTATAATGAACTTTAGAGTTTCACAGATATTTTCGTTTCTTTCCTATTCCGCTGCTATAAAGAATTTCGTTTAAACAAGATGTCACACTTCTAGCCTTCGCTTTGTAAATTCTTGATTATCTTTACCTTTGATATTAAGGGGGCCTGGACTTCACGAGGGCCCAAAAAATGGAAACCTTGCCTACAATGCTTTGTTATTCAATTTTGCTGCCGCTGTTTCCATAGAAACTCGTTCGTGTAATATCCTTTTAGAACATTTGACTGTGCTATGAGCTGGGACTTAGTGCACTCAATCTTTCTGTCGAAACAAGTGGATTAGTTAAGTTTAATTATGTTTTTTGTGTGCTTTCGTGTTGTACACTTGTTGTGACTGCATATTTCGACCATTTTACAACATAAAATGCCAAAAGCAAAGAAGTTTAATTACAGCCGTAAATTTCACGGTAATAAACACAAGTGTGTTGCGAATCGTAAAAAAGCAGGAACAGTTGCACCGCAGCAAGGTGAGATTAGGCCTAAAAGTTCGCCAGGCAGTACTTCAAAACGCAAGCTGAAACATGAACAAGACGGTCGTATTCTAAACAGTGAAAATAACTGTTACTTTTTAATAACCACGAGCAAGCTTTCAGAATAGCTTTTGATGTTGCTAAATTTAAATACTGCAGTAGTCAAAAATTCCTTACGTTTAGTAAGGACATAAGTAAGAGAAGAGGTCTGTTCAGCAAAAAATATAGTTGAATGTCATCTGTGTAAAGTAACGGAGTGTATGATGCCATTCCCTGTAACACGCACAAAATATAGTGAAATGAACCTTCGCCTTTCTTTGCCATGAGGTGTATTGGGAAGGGAAGAAAGGCAGCCCAGACATTCTGTGCTCTGATGCATCTCCAGCCGCCAAGTGCCAACTTCGAGAGGTATTGTAAACGTTTGAATAATGCCATAACAGAAGTCACTGAAGCTTCTATGTAGAGGGCAGCGAAAGAAAGCGTAGATATTTGTCAATCTAGTGGCATTGCTGCGGCATTTGTCGGTTACTGACAAAAGAGATGCCATACAGTGCTGAATGGAACTGTCACAGTCGCCTCTGTAGATATAAACAAGGTGCTGGACTATGAATGTTCCACAAAGCACAGCCAACGTTGCCAGTACGGTAAGTGAACATAATATGACAAAAACTTTAAAGGTATCAGCGGTGGTATGGCAAGAAAGGGGGCAGTATCTACTTTTAGTAGTTTCATTGCTAGACATAGCGATATACTCACTAGTTTGGTGATGGTGACTAAAGGTTTCAGTACTGTTGTGGCTGCTAAACCATATGGTGAAACTGAAATTCTTAAAAAAATGAAATATATAGGACATGTACAGAAAAAACTTGGGGCAAGACTTAGGAAACTTTGCAAGGACATGACAGGAAAAGACTGTCTGTTAGCAAAGTAGTTGGTGGACAAGACAGACTCACCATATCAGAAATAGGAAACCTCACAGCATATTATGGTCTAGCCATCAGGAGAATGATCGAAAATCTCAGTGAGATGAGAAAAGCAATTTGGGCAACTTTGTTTCACAGAATATCCACTGATGAGTATCGGCAGCATGCCCTATGTCCAAAAGGAAACACTTCATGGTACAAGTGTAATAGGTATGTAGCACATGAAGGAAAAAAGAATCGGTTATGATAGAACTAAAGCCAATATAGAGAGATTTTACAGAATCTAAACTCTTGGAGAAATGTATGCATGTCAAAATACTTAATCCGAATGAAAGCTTCAATAGTCGCATTTGGGAAAGCTTGCTAGAAACTTTTTTTATTGGCTACTCAGCTTTTCAGATTGTTGTTATGGACGCCATAAGACGTTTTAATGATGGAGTAACAAGCGGATTAAAAACCATGAGCAGACCAGGCATCAGAATTGGGGACGACGTTAAGAGTGGGCTGCTACGAGTAGATCGGCAACATGTCACTTAAGTTGAAAAAGCTGCTGAAAGCATGAAATAGGCGGCTAGATTAACGGAGAAGAAAAAGAAAACTAAAGAAGATGAGGACACTCAGAATCAATAGAATTATGGAGCTGGAATGTTAAGAGACGTTATCATTGAGAAGAAAATGAAAACCTTTAGTTTCAGTTCTCCATAATCAACGTTTCTTCATATTTAGATATTATTATCTCATCCAGTATTAATGCTACAAAAACAAAATTTTGCTTGAATACACCAGTGAACCACATTATTCAACAATGTATTAAAATATTTTAAGATGGAACATGTTATAAGTTCTTAATTTATTGGGAGAAAAGAGACTTCTAAAGAAAATTTTTTAGGATACATAAACCCAAAAATTGGTAAATATTCCTGGCTTGTTGTTTCAACAGGTTAATAATTAAAAGAATAAAATTTGTTTTGAATTTTTATTTTGAATATTATTGAAATATAGTGTACCTAAAATACAAAGTACATGTAATTCAGTACATAAGATAAAAGTCAGTATTCACTCAACTATGTATTCCACAGTATTCAAATTTTTTCACATAGAGGTCCCAATACATTAATTATTAGGTTAAATAATTAAAACTTCCGGGTTAAGAGGCCGTGGTCCAATAGTAGAAATACTTCTCCCTGACGTTTCGTTGCCAGCTGCGGGCAACATCATCTGAGGTGAGTCTACGACTGGGTGCTAGGTCGTGGAGGTCCTGCTTATTATAGAGCGCGTAGAGGGCGCCACCACTCGTCACGTGTTGTCAACAGTAAAACTATCTCTGGCTGGCGTCATTACTCTCGATCGAAGGTAATCGATTGTCACATCTTTGGCACCGAGTCGATCGCCATATCTTATCTAACTTCAAGCCTTCTTCTTTCCTGTTAAAATTATTGTGGTGTTTAAAAATCTCTACAGCCTCTCTATACATACGTGCATAATAATGCGATGTCTGAGCTAGTACGCTCGTCTCACTAAATTTTATTTCATACTCACCCGTTTCAAAAACATGTTCCGCTACAGCCGATTTGTCCGTGTGTCCCAGTCGACAGTTCCTTTTATGTTCAGTTAGGCGAGTATTGATACTTCTTTTTGTGGTACCAGTGTAAACCTTCCCACAACTACACGGAATCTTATACACACCAGGAGTAGCTAAAGGGTGTCGTGCATCTTTCGCCGATCTTAAGCATTCACTAATCTTCTTGGTGGGTCTGAAGATCGTTTCAACTCTGAACTTGGCCAGCACCAGCCGTGAAAGCCTACACGCTATGATTATTAGGTTAAAGTTACATTCCAATATCTATTAAGGTTTTTGAGATATTAAATTTCGAAGTACAGTAAATACTACGTGCCATGACGTCCAGGTCCCCTTAAATTCTACTCCTGTATATGTGCAACTACCATAAGTTTCAATTTCCTCTGTATCGAATTGTATGCCCCTACTTGAAGATAGTTTGTTTTCTGGGTGTTAAGTTCTGAGCGCCATCGTTTATACTCTTACTTTAATTTTCGAGTCTTATATGGCAGATTATCTCTTTCGCTAGACATCACCGCTTGATCGTCCGCAAATTGCAGTGAACACAAGCAGGTTTCACCAATATCTATAGTCACTTTCCTGCATTTCCTCTTCCACTGACTTATAGCTTTGCTACATATATTTTAAACAGCTTTGATGCAAACTTTTGATGACAGAAAACCTTCGATAGTTTACTACCAAGTTTTAATACTGATATTACACCAATATATATAATTTTTCGAGGGATATCATTCCAGTGTAATTGATGTATGAGTCCTGTAGTACTTCCTGCCATAATGAGTAGCTCAATAGGTAGATCAGTCAGAGAGGACTGGACAACGCTAAAAAGAGCAATCACAGAAGTTCGAAAGACGAACGTAGGTACAAGGAAGTTAGTTGCGAAGAAACCGATCGACGAAGAAAGAAGTACAAAAATATTCAGGAATTCAGAAATACAAGCCACTTAGGAATGAAATAAACAAAGTTCAGGGAAGCTGAGACGAAATGGCTACATGAAAAACTTAAAGAAAACGAAATGATTGTTGGGCGGATATAGAAAAGTCAAAGCAACTTTCCATGAAATTAAAAGCAATAGCGGCAACATTAAGAGCGCAATGGTAATCCCACTGTTAAAAACAGAGGAGAGAGTGATGGTGGAAAGAGTACAATCAAGGCCTCTATGGGACTGGAGGACGGGGGGGGGGGGAAGGGGAGGGGGAGGGGGAAGGACTTGTCTGATGATGTAATAGAAAAAGAAACAGATGTCGGTACGGACAGAATTCGAAAGAGCTTTGGAAGTTTTAAGATACAATAGTACATCGGAATTTCTAAAATCACTGGAGGAAGTTGCATCAAAACAACTATCCATGTTGGTGTATAGCATAAATGAGATTGGTGGTATACCACCAGACTTTAGGAAAAATATCATGCACACATTCCGAAGATTGCAAGAGCCAACAAGTGCGAAAACTATCGCACAATTAGCTTAACAGCTGGTTCATCTAACTTGCTGACAAGAATAATAGGTGAGTACAGAAGAATGGAATAGAAAATTGAGATTCTGTTAGATGAGGGTCAGTTTGGCTTTAGAAAAGGTGAAGACACCAGAGAGTCAGTTCTGACTTTGCAGTTGATAATGGAAGCAAAACTGAAGAAAAATCGAGACAACTTCTTAGGGTTTGTCCATCTGTGAAAAGCGTTTAACATTGTAAAATGCTGCTAGATGTTCAAAATTCTGAAAAAAAACGGGGGAAAGCTATAGGGAAAGACATGTGATCGGATTGAAAAGGTTGTAAGATAGCCCCTACTTTCAAATTTATACATCGAGGAAACAATGACGGAAATAAAAGAAAGGTCGAAGAGTGGCATTAAAATCAGAGTGAGCGGATATCAATGACAATATTCGCTGATGACATTGCTATCCTCACTGAAAGTGAAGAAGAATTAGAGGATCTGCTGAATGGAATGTGTATAGAATATGAATTGAGAGTAAATCGAACAAAGATGTAAGTAACGAGAAGTAGCACAAATGAGAACCGCGAGAAACCTAACATCAGAAGTGGTGACGACGAAGTAGATGAAGTTAAGGAATTCCTACCTAGGCATCATTAAAATAACCCATGATGGACGGAGCAAGGAAGGCATAAGCAGCAGACTAGTACTGGCAAAAAGAGCGTTCCTGGCCAAGAGTGTAATTGTAGCAAACGTAAGTCGTAATCTGAGAGAGAGATTTCTGAGAATGTACATTTGGAGCACAATATTGTATGGTGGTGAAACGTTGACTGTGAGAAACCAGAATAGAAGAGAATCGAAGCATTTGAGACGTGGTGCTACAGAAGAATGTCGAAAATCTGGTGGACTGATAAGGTAAGAAATGAGGAAGTTCTCAAGAGAATCAGCGAGAAAAGGAATAGATGAAAAACACTGACGAGGAGAAGGGACAATATGGTAGGATATGTATTAAGACATGAGAGAATGACTTCCACGGTACTAGAGGGAGCTGTAGAGGGTAACAATTACAGGAAAACAGAGATTGGAATACATCCAGCAAATAATTGAGGACGTAGTTTGCAAGCGCTGCTCTGAGATGAATAGATTGGCACAGGTGAGGAATTCATGGCGGGTCGCATCGAACCAATCGAAAGGTGAACGACTCGAAGAAGAATTTCCAGAGCATTTTATAGGTATAGTATCTACATCTACGTCATTACTCTGCTATTCACAATAAAGTGCCTGGCAGAGGGTTCAATGAACCACCTTCAAGGTGTCTCTCTACCGTTCCACTCTCGAACGGCACGCGGGAAAAACGAGCACTTAAATTTTTCTGTGCGAGCCCTGATTTCTCTTATTTTATCGTGATGATCATTTCTCCCTATGTTGGTGGGTGCCAACAGAATGTTTTCGCAGTCGGAAGAAAAAACTGGTGATTGAAATTTCATGAGATGATCCCGTCGCAACGAAAAACGCCTTTGTTTTAATGTTTGCCATCCAATTCACGTATCATGTCTGTGACACTATCTCCCCTATTTCACGACAATACAGAACGAGCTGCCCTTATTTGTACTTTTTCGATTTCATCCGTCATTCCCATCTGATGCGGATCCCACACCACACAGCAGTACTCCAGAATAGGGCGGACAAGCGCGGTGTAAGCAGTCTCTTTAGTAGACCTGTTGCACCTTCTAAGTGTTCTGCCAATGAATCACAGTCTTTGGTTTGCTCTACCCACAATATTATCTAGGTGATCGTTCCAATTTAGGTTATTTGTAATCTCTAAGTACGAGGGCAGTAATGCAACACATTTTTTTTCTCGGCCGATTTTGGTTGAAAAAACCGGAAATTTCTTGTGGAATATTTTCAAACATTCCCGCTTCGTCTCGTATAGTTTCATTGACTTCCGACAGGTGGCAGCGCTGTACGGAGCTGTTAAAATGGCGTCTGTAACGGATGTGCGTTGCTAACAACGGGCGGTGATCGAGTTTCTTTTGGCGGAAAACCAGGGCATCTCAGATATTCATAGGCGCTTGCAGAATGTCTACGGTGATCTGGCAGTGGACAAAAGCACGGTCAGTCGTTGGGCAAAGCGTGTGTCATCATCGCTGCAAGGTCAAGCAAGACTGTCTGATCTCCCGCGTGCGGGCCGGCCGTGCACAGCTGTGACTCCTGCAATGGCGGAGCGTGCGAACACACTCGTTCGAGATGATCGACGGATCACCATCAAACAACTCAGTGCTCAACTTGACATCTCTGCTGGTAGTGCTGTCACAATTGTTCACCAGTTGGGATATTCAAAGGTTTGTTCCCGGTGGGTCCCTCGTTGTCTAACCGAACACCATAAAGAGCAAAGGAGAACCATCTGTGCGGAATTGCTTGCTCGTCATGTGGCTGATGGTGACAATTTCTTGTCAAAGATTGTTACAGGCGATGAAACATGGGTTCATCACTTCGAACCTGAAACGAAACGGCAATCAATGGAGTGGCGCCACACCCACTCCCCTACCAAGAAAAAGTTTAAAGCCATACCCTCAGCCGGTAAAGTCATGGTTACAGTCTTCTGGGCCGCTGAAGGGGTTATTCTGTTCGATGTCCTTCCCCATGGTCAAACGATCAACTCTGAAGTGTATTGTGCTACTCTTCAGAAATTGAAGAAACGACTTCAGCGTGTTCGTAGGCACAAAAATCTGAGCGAACTTCTCCTTCTTCATGACAACGCAAGACCTCACACAAGTCTTCGCACCCGAGAGGAGCTCACAAAACTTCAGTGGACTGTTCTTCCTCATGCACCCTACAGCCCCGATCTCGCACCGTGGGATTTCCATATGTTTGGCCCAATGAAGGACGCAATCCGTGGGAGGCATTACGCGGATGATGAAGAAGTTATTGATGCAGTACGACGTTGGCTCTGACATCGACCAGTGGAATGGTACCGTGCAGGCATACAGGCCCTCATTTCAAGGTTGCGTAAGGCCGTAGCATTGAATGGAGATTACGTTGAAAAATAGTGTTGTGTAGCTAAAAGATTGGGGAATAACCTGGTGTATTTCAATGCTGAATAAAACAACCCCTGAAACTTCCTGGCAGATTAAAACTGTGTGCCCGACCGAGACTCGAACTCGGGACCTTTGCCTTTCGCGGGCAAGTGCTCTACCAACTGAGCTACCGAAGCACGACTCACGTCCGATACTCACAGCTTTACTTCTGCCAGTACCTCGTCTCCTACCTTCCAAACTTTACAGAAGCTCTCCTGCGAACCTGCAGAACTTTCTTTCAGGAGTGCTAGTTCTGCAGGTTCGCAGGAGAGCAACTTTTGAAGCTTTTGTCACATTTGTTTCTGATTTTGTTCAAGCGTTGTGTCTAACTTTTGAAACCTTTGCCCCATTTGTTGCATTAATTGTAATAACAATGCACTGGTGTCTGAAATATGTTCCTCAGTGCCAAGGGCGTACCCAGGATCTGAACTAGGGTGGGCAGGGGGGGGGGGGGGGGGGGCAGGTCATACTAGTCTCCGGAAACAAGGACTCGAGACAACATACAGCACTTCTTATTAAATAAAACAGTAAACCAGTGAAAAACTGCTTTTAATAAACATTTTAAATACAAGAATGCACTTGTACAATCCGAGAAAACATGCCACATTTCTTATTAAATAAAACAGTAAATTAGTGAAAAACTGCCCATGCTCAGTGCTGTTCGGCAGTGCATTTGAACCGGCAATATTCGCATTTTGAAAAGCAAAAAATGTGTCTTGACGTATTTGAGAAAATGGTGAGGACGGAAAACCTGAATCTACAGTATTTGCAAGACTGTATCCTGTCATTTCGGAATCCTGAGGCGAGCTGTTGCTGACTGATCGATCGATAATGCTTCCCTGTTCACTAATTGTTTCACTGTCTACACCATTATTTGCCACCCGCTCCACTTCCCTATGCACAGTTACCAAATTACTGCTTTGAATGTCTGTTAATTCATTACACGGTGGTGTTGAAAAACTATGCTCGTCGTCAGTATCATTTCTCAATTTATTTTGGAGCTTAGTGTTACGTTTTTCACACGCCATTATTGCCACAATATTTCACACGATAACACAGAAAAGCACAATTTGAAGAGCAAAATAAGAAAACACATTAACATAGCACTGAAAATAATATCTCGTTAATTGCAAGCGCAGCTGCGAAATACTTGGTGCAAATCTACATGCATGCCACTACTGTTTTACTGTACAACAATGAAAAACTACAACTACAAAGGAAATTCTCTCTATAATTACGCTCTAGCAATAAACAATAGCTACACTAATTACACAAACTACAAGAAAAAATCAGAAGATTCCAGTGAGGTATCCTCAGCAAAGGGTCGACATATAGCAACCGAAATATCGGTAGTTTTGTCACATATGATGCAATCAGACACCAAGACAACTTTTATCGAAATGGTCTTCGACCGCGAAAGCCTACAGCCTCACCACATCTGATGGGTAAGTGTGTCCATTCCCTCGTACAAAGATGCAGTAGAGTCTGGCGGCTTTCCTGTCTTCAGTGTCTTGGGCTTTCTATCTCTCGTTGCAGTCGTAGGCTTCAGATGGCTATGGCGCTACGTGTTTTGGAACAGCATGCGCTATGCAAAGGTCACATAATTATTATAACAGAATCAGACCTGCAGGAGTTAATAAAAAAAAATGAAGCACTTTCCAAAATGAATACCTTATTAACTGACAAAAAGAACCACCCAGCAGACATGGTGGTGGCCGTCAACCTAACTCCATACATGTACACCATCGATGTCTAAGTACGAGGCCTAAGTAGGCTGTTTAGGTTTTTATGTTGGTAACGTCACGTAGCGCTCTGTATGAAAATCACTGACTGTGCTGTGTGCAGTCTGTGGCTGGTTGGCATTGTTGGAATTTTCGCCTGTTTGGTGTTGGGCAGTTGGATGTGAACAGCGCGTAGCGTTGGGCAGTTGGAGGTGAGCTGCCAGCAGTGGTGGATGTGGGGAGAGAGATGGCAGAATTTTGAGAGCGGACGATTTGGACGTGTGTCAATCAGAAAGAGTAAATTTGTAGTACTGGATATCATGAACTGATATATATATATATATATATATATATATATATATATATATATATATATATATATATAATGACTTTTGAATATTATTAAGGTAAATACATTGTTTGTTCTCTATCAGAATCTTTCATTTGCTAACTATGCTTAAGAGCATAGTGAAAATTTCATTCTAGAAGCATCCCCCAGGCTGTAGCTAAGCCATGTCTCCGCAATATCCTTTCTTTCAGGAGTGCTAGTCTTGCAAGGTTCGCGGGAGAGCTTCTGTAAAGTTTGGAAGGTAGGAGACGAGGTACTGGCAGCAATAAAGCTATGAGGACGGGGCGTGAGTCGTGCTTGGGTAGCTCAGTTGGTAGAGCACTTGCCCGCGAAAGGCAAAGGTCCCGAGTTCGAGTGTCTGTCCGACACACAGTTTTAATCTGCCAGGAAGTTTCGTTTGTCAAGTTGTGTGTGTGGTTGGCGTTCTTTCCACTGACGACTGTTTTAGACGTTGTCGGCATTCTGCGGCGGGGTCTGTCGGGTGTTACAAACATGAATGTTATTTCTTTCGGCTATCCTGGTTTTCCGTGTGGTGAAATCTGCACCATTTTTCATAATAAATACACCACTCCACCTGTGTTACGCATGCACTGTGTTTCAGGTCGTCCGTCATTCTCTTTCATTACTCCTGTCCAACGATGTCTCTGATTCCCAGCCAATTGTCAATCAGTGTATTACGTCCAGACAAAATGAGGTGGCGACGCTTTAGAGTTATCGCGTGTTAATGTGTTTGCGTATCAGCAATATGTTTATAACTCAGTTCGTTGCAGTGCAGAGGCCAAACAAAGTGACTTATCTGCGAGATAGCATGAGAGCCTGAGTAGGATCTCCAACCACAACCAGCAACATAACGTTGCTTTGTAACAGCGCAACATCAGCTGTACTGTACGTACTGTGATATTTGGCTTACCTGGGTCGCACTGGATAACGCCGTGCAAACTGCTCTCGTAGCTACAGGGTGTTTCAAAAATGACCGGTATATTTGAAACGGCAATAAAAACTAAACAAGCAGCGATAGAAATACACCGTTTGTTGCAATATGCTTGGGACAACAGTATATTTTCAGGCGGACAAACTTTCGAAATTACAGTAGTTACAATTTTCAACAACAGATGGCGCTGCAAGTGATGTGAAAGATATAGAAGACAACGCAGTCTGTGGGTGCGCCATTCTGTACGTCGTCTTTCTGCTGTAAGCGTGTGCTATTCACAACGTGCAAGTGTGCTGTGGACAACATGGTTTATTCCTAAGAACAGAGGATTTTTCTGGTGTTGGAATTTCAGCGCCTAGAACACAGTGTTGTTGCAACAAGACGAAGTTTTCAACGGATGTTTAATGTAACCAAAGGACCGAAAAGCGATACAATAAAGGATCTGTTTGAAAAATTTCAACGGACTGAGAACGTGACGGATGAACGTGCTGGAAAAGTAGGGCGACCGCGTACGGCAACCACAGAGGGCAACGCGCAGCTAGTGCAGCAGGTGATCCAACAGCGGCCTCGGGTTTCCGTTCGCCATGTTGCAGCTGCGGTCCAAATACCGCAAACGTCCACGTATCGTCTCATGCACCAGAGTTTACACCCCTATCCATACAAAATTCAAAAGCGGCAACCCCTCAGCGCCGCTACCATTGCTGCACGAGAGACATTCGCTAACGATATAGTGCACAGGATTGATGACGGCGATATGCATGTGGGCAGCATTTGGTTTACTGATGAAGCTTATTTTTACCTGGGCGGCTTCGTCAATAAACAGAACTGGCGCATATGGGGAACCGAAAACCCCCATGTTGCAGTCCCATCGTCCCTGCATCCTCAAAAAGTACTGGTCTGGGCCGCCATTTCTTCCAAAGGAATCATTGGCCCATTTTTCAGATCCGAAACGATTACTGCATCACGCTATCTGGACATTCTTCGTGAATTTGTGGCGGTACAAACTGCCTTAGACGACACTGCGAACACCTCGTGGTTTATGCAAGATGGTGCCCGGCCACATCGCACGGCCGACGTCTTTAATTTCCTGAATGAATATTTCGATGATCGTGTGATTGCTTTGGGCTATCCTAAACATACAGGAGGCGGCGTGGATTGGCCTCCCTATTCGCCAGACATAAACCCCGGTGATTTCTTTCTGTGGGGACACTTGAAAGACCAGGTGTACCGCCAGAATCCAGAAACAATTGAACAGCTGAAGCAGTACATCTCATCTGCATGTGAAGCCATTCCGCCAGACACGTTGTCAAAGGTTTCGGGTAATTTCATTCAGAGACTACGCCATATTATTGCTACGCATGGTGGATATGTGGAAAATATCGTACTATAGAGTTTACCAGACCGCAGCGCCATCTGCTGTTGAAAATTGTAACTACTGTAATTTCGAAAGTTTGTCTGCCTGAAAATGTACTGTTGTCCCAAGCATATTGCAACAAACGGTGTATTTCTATCGCTGCTCGTTTAGTTTTTATTACCGTTTCAAATATACCGGTCATTTTTGAAACACCCTGTAAAAACATTGCTATCATTCTCGGTTCATAATTTTTGATAATGTCACAAATAAATTGAAAAGTAATTGACTCTAGTGATGTGGACAATGACTCTGTGTTAAATGGTTCAAATGGCTCTGAGCACTATGGGACTTAACTTCTGAGGTCATCAGTCGCCTAGAACTTAGAACAAATTAAACCTATCTAACCTAAGGACATCACGCACATCCATGCCCGAGGCAGGATTCGAACCTGCGACCGTAGCGGTCGCTCGGCTCCAGACAGTAGCGCCTAGAGCCGCACGGCCACTCCGGCCGGCCTGTGTTAAATGGACCCAGTAACAACCTCATATCATTTGACTAAATAACGCTTTAGGAAACTTCAATAATAATTAACCTTTCTCTGAAATCACGTAGCTATAATCCAAGGATTACAAAAATTCACATCTGTATTCTTTCCTTAAACAAAAGTCCAAAATCTTATTCTTAAATCCATTTCTCTCACAATGATCGATAAATCCTAACAAAAAAAGGAAAAAAACTGGGAGCCTCACCATCCAAGAATGGTGCGTTACTAAACTGCTGCCGCAAGTAAAACAGACTTAATCATTACCTGTAATCCATTCTTCACAAAGAGTGCAATCAAACCATTTCTTTTTCTCTCTGCAATAAATACTCCATTAATCCATAATATAATTACCAAAAATCTCTACTGCTCGCGTTCGTTCCATCTAAACGAAATCTCTAGTGTTCACGTCTAACACCAAAGCTCAACTGTCTATCTCTCCGCTGCTCGCGTTCAACAGGTAAATCTGGTGCTCATCTTCGCAGGGAAAAGATATCCTCTGACTCGTCTCTGTGCAGCGCAGCTTCTCTGTCCAGGCAGCGCGCGCGTGTCTAAGCAAACCCTACGACCGCGATTCCAGGCATCCAAAACAAGAAAAATTCCCACTAAAAAAAGGTACACTCATATGTTTCAGTGTTTTATTTTGATCTGATGATGGATATGCCCGAAGCACGTGGTAAGGAATAATAAACATATTTTGGTCGAAGCAAGTTACGTGTATAAATGAAGGCAGAAAAGATAAAATAGACCCCTCTCATGTCAGCAGCACTTTGTCTAGCGATTTTCCGAGTTCAACACGTGTTGTCGACGTCAATTCTGTGTCGACAAACAGGCACAGGTGAAGCTGTTTACAGTCATCGGTGGTAATAGAGAAACCGTAAGTAGTTGCGTGATCGTCGAGAGTTTTTCTGGGGCAGACGTCCCCCGCGCCACCGCCAGCGACAGAGATTGCCGCTACGCGGCGCTAGTGATGCGCAAGGACAATCCCGCTCGGCGGAGGAGGCGGTGGCGGAGAGAAAAGAAGCGAGAAGGAGCCGAGTGATGAAGCAAAAGCGTGTAATGACCGCCGGCGAGGAATTAAAACCGCGCCTGCGCCGGCGTGGCCCAGCTCAGCTCGTTTATCCAATTGAGGAGGCGCGTCTTTCCGGGCGAGAGAATCTGACCGCCGGCTCGTTCTCACGCCCCCGTGGCTCGGCCGCGACTTTCGCAAATGACAAATCTCCAGGCCGGGCGCGCAGCGGCGCGTGTGTCACCGGATGACGGCATCGCGCACAATTGCTTCTAATTGCTGCAGCAGCGGCGGCGGCGGCGGCGGCGGCGGCGGCAGTGGCGGCATCGCACACAGCTGGCGTGGCGTCCCAGCGGCGCCGCTAATCCAGGGCGATCCAAGGGCGACCGCCGCGGTAGGCCATTTTCTCTGGCAGGCCTACCGATACACGCACCTGCACTCCTCCGTTACGTTTCCAAAGCGGTGGCCTGCACATAGATTCAGAGCCCAACAAACAGGCTGGAGTTACCGCGGCGCAGTCAGATTGACATCCGCCGAGAATTCTTCCGGGATGTACTGTATGGCCGTGGTCCATGGAACTATTCTATCCCTGACGTTTCGTCCAAAGCTACGTTGGACATAGTCGGCATAGTAAAAAATTCCCGCTTCAGCCCCTATAGTCTCATGAAGTTCCGAAAAGTGGTGCCCCAATTAGTAGCCTCCACAATGGCGTCTATAACGGTGCTACGTTCCAAGCAGAGAGCTGTCATTGAGTTTCTTCTGGCGCAAAAACGGACAATAGTTGATACTCGTAGGTGCTTGCAGAATGTCGAGGAATACCTGCAGCAACCAAAAGCACGATGAGTCGTTGCGCAAGGCGTCTGTCATCATAGCAACCAGGTCGCACAAACCTATCTGATCTGTCGCGTGCCGGTTGGCCGCACACAGCTGTGATCCCAGCGCGTTGGAACGTGCGGACACTCTCATTCGAGGTGGTCGACGGATTGCAAACAAACACCCCGCTGCACAACTGGGCGTCTCTACAGTGTGAAAAGTATTTTAACCGACAAACTCTGGCAGGTTGTAGGGGACATCTAAACAAATATTTTTCCCTAATGTTTTTTTTTCCCCTATAAGGGTTATTTAATCCGGTGTAGGCCGTATTCAGTTGTTAGAGGCCGTATTACGCTCTTCTGTTGTAGGCAACTGTTGTCCACCAGTCTAGTAGCGCATTGTCTCTGTTTACTAATGGAGCGATACACCTGGAGAGAGTACACTGATATGGTTAGTGCGTACTACGTAGCGCACCACAACTGAGGAGCTGCACATCGGGTTCATCAACAACAATATCCTAATCGCCGTATCCCGCATCATACGACCTTTGCTCCTGTGTACCAACGTCTGCGTGAGACCGGGTTATTTAGCAGTGGTACATGGAACAGTGTTAAATGCATCCTACATATCTAACCTGTGTGTTGTTTACCGATGACGCAACGTTCGGGCGTGATGGTCTTCAACATACACAATTCGCATGTTTGGAGTGCCACAGTTACTGGCGCTCATCAAGTGCTTTTTTCCGTTAATTTGTGGGTCGGTGTTGTTGGGGACTGTTTAATTGGGCCGTATCTGCTACCTAGGCCATTAAATGGCAGGCACTATTCCAATTCTCTCTCCAGAGCATTGCCAGAATTGATGGAAGACGTCCCGCTCCCTACAAGACAACGGATATGGTTCCAACATGACGGGGCGACGGCACATTTCAGTCGTCCTGTGCGTCAATTCCTGGACCGACGGTTCCCAGAAACGTGGACTGGCAGAGGTGGTCCCGTACCATGGCCTCCTCGACCCTCAGATATGTCCGCTCTGGACTTTTTTGTATGAGGAGAGATACACAACCTTGTTTACGCAACTCCTGTTGCATAAGAAGAGGATCTGGTTGGCCGGATAGTTGCAGCAGCAGGAACAATTCAGGATACACCTGGGGTTTTTGCCCCTGTCAGACAGAACATGGTCCGTCGATGTAACCTTTGTTTACTTGTCAATGGCGGCATTTTTGAAAATATACTGTAATTGAAATTGGGTTGTGTTAATGTGTTGTCTCTTGGTCATAAAAAATGGAAAAGTATTTGTTAGTTTAATTAATTTGCCGCCAGAGAAATCTTCCTCTACCGGTTGAAATACTTCTCATAGGAAAAAATGACGTTAGGGAAAAATATTTGTTTTGATGTCCCCTACAACCTCCCAGAGTTTGTCAGTTTAAATACTTTTCACCCTGTATACGCTAGTTGGGATATTCAAACGCACGTCCTCAGTGAGGTCCTCGTTCCCTAACCAAAGTCCATAAAGTGCAAAGAAGGACCATCCGTGCGGAAATGCTTGCGTATTACGAGGCTGACCGTGACCATTTTCTGTCGAACATCGTCACAGACGATGAAACATCGGTTCTTCACTTCCAACCGGAAACAACACGGTATCCATAGAGTGGCGCCATACCACCGCCCCTCCGCAGCCTCACTCGGTAAAAACATGGCGACGGTCTTCTGAGACCCTGAACGAGTTATTCTATTTAATATCCTCCCTCATGGTGCAATAATCGACTCTGAAGTGCATTGTGCTACCCTCATTAAAGAAACAATTTCAGAGTATTCGTCGCCACAAAAATGTAAACGAATTTCTCCATGACAAGGACTGGATTGGATTGTTTGGGGGAGGAGACCAGACAGCGAGGTCACCGGTCTGTCCGCAGCTCGTGGTCGTGCGGTAGCGTTCTCGCTTCCCACACCCGGGGTCCCGGGATCGATTCCCGGCGGGGTCAGGGATTTTCTCTGACTCGTGAAGACTGGGTGTTGTGTGCTGTCCTTAGGTTAGTTAGGTTTAAATAGTTCTAAGTTCTAGGGGACTGATGACCATAGATGTTAAGTCCCATAGTGCTCAGAGCCGTTTGAACCACTTTTGAACCGTCACCGGACTCATTGGATTAGGGAAGGACGGGGAAGGTAGCCGGCCGTGCCCTTTCAAAGGAACCATCCCGGCATTTGCCTGGAGCGATTTAGGGAAATCACGGAAAACCTAAATCAGGACGACCGGACGCGGGATTGAACCGTCGTCCTCCCGAATGCGAGTCCAGTGTGCCAGCCATTGCGCCACCTCGCTCGGTCCCTGACAAGGCAAGGCGTCACACATATCTGCGCACCTGAGAGGAGCTCACACAACTTCATTTGGCCGTTCTTCCTCATCCACCCTACAGCCCAGGTTCGCACCTTGCAACTTCCGTCTGTTTGGTTCAGTGTAGGCTGCACTCCGTGGGAAACAGTACGTGGGGAGGTTATTGATGATCCAAGACGTTGGTTCCGACGTCTACCAGTAGAGTGCTACAATGCTGGCAATCAGCCCCTCTCAGTAATGTGGCGTAAGGTTATCGCATTGCATGGAGATTGTGTCGAAACATAATATTTTGTTGCCAAAATATTGGGGAGTAATACCCCTATTTTCCAATACTGTCCAGTTTCGGATGTTATAGTCACGCTGTTATGCTTAACGGACATGAGGACAGGCCATTAAGTTGACAAGCCAAGAGTATATGGCTGGTAAACATAGAACCTGTGGCAAGTAGTCGTACGTACAACTGGCGTACAATCAGCTTAAAAGCAATAGCCAGTTTTATGCAGGACTACTGGTCAACAGTTTTTAAATTTGCTGCGGTATGCTATTGGTTGGACACCTTGGTCGCCTGTCTTCATGTTCCTCACTTACAGCTTGACCACAGTATGGTACCCGAAACTAGCCAATAGTGGAAAATAGATAATAACTACACTCCAGTGTGGAAATTTTACCATTTCGTACGTTTACTTTCTGTTTCATCGCGCTTCATATTACGAGGAATATATTTGTCCTGTGTGTGAGTGTGTGTGTGTGTGTGTGTGTGTGTGTGTGTGTGTGTGTGTGTGTGTGTGTTTGTTTTTCACAAGGCTGCTATGTCTGAGATAGATAGATATTCAGAAAATCAGGCCCTGCAGACCACGTGCGGATTCCACAAACTGCCTCCATTCCTTTCTGTTTTGTGGCCGGTTCCTCCAGGTGTCTTCAGTTCCCAGGGCTGCAGCAGCCCTTCGATAGGTCATCCATCCAGCGTTGCCTTGGTCGTCCAATTGTTTGGTGTTTGTTTTCCCGGCTAATGCGATCTTCGCCTGTCTTCCACCTGGCATACGAACTACATGGCCGACCCATTGTATTCTTTTGCTCTTTATCTTCTGCAGGATAGTTGATTGCCGCATCAGAAGGTAGAGTTCCTCGGTTTTCCTCCTCCTCCATTCTCCGTTACCTAAAACTGGTCCCCATATCTTCCTCATTATCTTCTTTCAAATATTAATAGTTTTTCCCCTTCTCGCTTAGTCATGCTCCATGTTTCTGAACCGTAGACTACTGCTGGGCGTATCACAGGGTTGTAGATTTTCATCTGAGTGTTCACTGAGATCGATTTAGAGCCGAGCGTCTCTCTGAGGGAATGCCTGCATTTCATTCCCACTGCTATTCTTTCCTTGATGTCCACTTCTATGTTGTTGTCCGTTCTAAACCAAGATCCCAAGTATATGAACTGGTGTACTCCCTTGAACATCTTGTCATCTATCTTAAGAAATTCTTCCTGCTCTTGTCCTCTTCCTAATTGCATGAACTCTGTTTTGTCTCGATTCACTTTGAGCCCTACCGTCTGTGCATAATTGTCCATTTTCTGGTACATTTCTTTCAACTCGTGCTCTGATGCACTTAGTAGTACTATGTCATCTGCATATGTGAGACAATTGAAGTTACCGTCTATCTCTACTCCAGCCCACTCCTGTTGCCTACACTCTTTTATTACTTTCTCTAAGACGCACAATAGAGAGCATCCTCTTGTCTGAGGCCTGTGTCAACTCGAATGTTTCTGATGTGGCTCCTCGGAAACGTACTGTTGCCTCTTTTCTTATTTTATTTTTTTTCTCCTGCAAGGGCCTATAATGTTCTACCCGTTTATTCTAGCCATACGAAGTAGGTTTCTAATCACATTTGCATCATGCGATTGTAGGACTGACTACATCTATAGAGTTCCGTCGTTGAATCGTGAGAATCGAAACCCTTTTTGGAGGACTTTGTTCCCCGTCTCTGTGCCTTTTGTCTGTCAGACTGTTAAAAACCCTTTTCCTAAGGACAATGTATCACGTTGAAATTTGTCTTACCTACTAAGGTATACGGCCGCTTGGCTATGTAAAAAAGTGAAGCTTCTACGACAATGCAATCAAAAGATACGATGATTTATGTCACGTATTGTGACACTCGCCAACTCACCCATCACAGTCTATGGGGTACTGTTGGCTTAGGTTCAGTAAATTTGGTAAGAAGTAAGGTTATGCAGTACAAATATAGAAAAACATCCGAAAATTGTTAATTTGTACCTATTCCTTGGCCATGTAATAAATGTAAGCTTCTGAGTCAATGTAAACAAAAGCTACGGCTATATTTTGTCACATGTTTTGATACAAATTCACTCATTGAAACACATAGGGTATTTCCCGTAGGCCTAGAATCATAAAATTTGTCATGAAACAAGTCTTAACAGTACAAGTAAAGGAAAAACTCCGAAAAGTGTTAATCTACATTTATAGCAAACGAAAAAAAACTTTTTTTTTGTCGTTTGTTAACCGACTTCAAAGTTGAAATTAAAACATTCTCACAAGTCTTCAGTTGAAACTTTCGGGCTGAGAGGCCGTGGTCGATGTATAAAATTTCCACCTTACATTTCGTCTCCGTTGCGGGAGACATCTTCTGAGGTCGTCTGGTTACTGCCACTGAGGCTCCAAGTACTCTCGCATTTATAGTACAACAACGAGTTTTTCGAACAGATCGACGGGGTGGCGATGGGAAGCCCTCTCAGCCCAGCTGTTGCCAATTTGTTTATGGAGATCTTCGAACAGCGAGCGCTGCAGACTGCCAGTAAAAAACCAGCTAAATGGTACCGCTATGTTGATGACACATTTGTAGTGTGGACTCATGGTAAAGAAGAGCTGGATGTCTTCTTGGTGCATCTGAACAGTATTAACCCGAAGATACAGTTTACGATGGAGAAAGAGAGCAACGGTCAACTCAATTTCCTGGATGTGTCGGTAATTAGACGGGCGGATGGGACGCTGGGCCGCAAGGTATATAGAAAGAACACTCACCCGGATCGATACCTCCACAAAGAATCAAACCATCATCCTAGGCAAAAGAGAGGTGCCATGAAAATTTTTGGTGGACAGAGCCAACAAAATCTGCGAACCGGCTTACTCGCAAGATGAATTAAATCACTTACGGTCAGCCTTCAGGAAAAATGGATATATCAGCAAGGAAATTGATCGAGCCCTCCATCAAAGAAGAAAAGAAGCCGGGAGTCAAGAGCAACAACGGCCACCTACTGGAAAATTTTTCCTACCGTTCATTAATAAAGTATGGGATCGGAACAATCTTCAGACCCACCAAGATGATTAAGGAATATTTATCCACTGGAAAAGACGCCCGACACCCCCTAGAAACACCTGGGTACACAAAATTCCATGCATCTCTGGACAAGTAAATATTGAAACAACGAAAATAAGTGTAAACACCCGCTTAGCCGAACATAAAAGAATCTTTCGCTTAGGACACATCGAAAAATCGGCCGTAGCTGAGCATGTTTTTCGAGATGGGAACCACGAAATTAAATTTAACAAGACAAGCGTTCTAGCACGAACAGCCCATTATCATGCACGCATGTATAGAGAAGCAATAGAGATTCACAAACACCATAATAATTTTAATAGAAAAGAGGAAGTTTCAAAGTTGGACAAAATATGGATGTCGACGTTGCGCCAGCAGAATGACAATCGATTATTCTTAATCGAGAATGATGACGCCTTCCAAAGATAGGCAACCGTCGGTATCATGCGACGAATGGTGGTGCCCTCTATGCACTCTATAAATGCGAAAGGACCTGGAGCCTCAGTGGCAGTAGCCGGACGACCTCAGATGATGTCTCCCGCAGAAGGAGACGAAACGTTAGGTGGAAATTTTATACATCGACCACGGCCTCTCAGCCCGGATGTTTCAACTCAAGACAACACCGGTCGTGAAAGCCTACACTGTATGTTTCTCAGAAGTCTTGGAATTTCCGGGACCGATATCTTGCCAGTGTCGATAATGGACAAAAATGCTAGAGATTCTCGATACCTGGGATGAATGAACGCACTATGTGAACCTAACTATGTTTGTACGCAGCCCTCAAAGCACGAGCCCCACTCGCAGCTGGCCAATTTTTGCTAAAAGTGCGAGGTATCACCTTAAAGTTTTACTCAGTATCTAGAAAGAATGAAGGTAATTAATTTATTATTCCTTTGTTTTACAGGCGCATGTCTGAAATCTTTGTACACACACTGGGTTCCCAGCGCCACGAAACCGTGACACGGCGAGGCAGCCCACTGGCGAAGTAGAGATGGCCTCCGACGTGTTTTGCCGTGTCTAGCGGCGGCGTGCTGCTGTACGGGACTGTGGCGCCGGGAAACCAATGTGGGTACAGGGACTTTAGGCATGCGCCTGCAAACAAACGACAGGCTGATGGATAACTAATTTTCCTAAACAGTAATTGAAATATTATGCCACCACCCTCCGTTTCCACTTACATACAGTGATATGCTGGTAACCTGAGACATCGTAACCATTTGCTTAATAACGCGCTGATCCAGCATTAGGACACAAAACAGCAGCGATTCTGTATGGCAGAGATTCGTCAGGTCCTCTGTACGTGACATGGAGATGTCTACGCACAATGAGGCAGTTCCCTTTAATTGCGGGCCGGTGGTCTGTGGCCCCCGATAGCCTCCCGGATGTATTGCAGTGGGCTCATATCAGGCGAAACTGGTGGTAAGACATGAGTGTCAGTTCACTACTACGCTCCTCTCACCACTGTAACACGAGATTCCGGCCTCGTAACGAGGACGGATATCTTGCTGAAAGATGTCATCGCTGTTGGGAAAGACAAGCGTGTTAAGTGGTCGTCCAACAGCCAGAATCAGAAAGGAAATGTACGCATTTTCATTGGTCATTTACTGCTCCCATTTTAACGCTTCTGTAAGTTGCTACATCCAACACTGACGTTCACAAGTCTCGCTGGAACGAGTATTGGAAGCCTCGATCTTTAGATCACCCTCATTGGCTCCGGCCGCCACCCATTTAGGAGGATTAGGAAAAGATCCTTCCATCATCTCGAGGCCGAACAGAAACCCACTTCCCCCTGCAACAGGAAACTGACTGGCGACCACAAGAGAAACTCACTACCCCCTGCAACAGGACACCACAACAGCGCACGCGACCCACTAGCACACAGGTACAGCCGTGAAATGATTTGTTAGAGCCACACTAACTATTCTGTTCATTCCTGTCAATATGTCCCGTAAAACCACCGTAAATCAGGCCGGAGAGATTATGTCCTCAGACCTTAGTATTTGGTTGCTTGGTACGTTTTGGGGAGGGACAAAACAGCAGGGTCATCGGTCCCACCGGATTGGGGAAGGATGGGGAAGTTGTCCGTGCCCTTCCAAAGCAACCATCCAGGCATTTGCCTCAAGCGATTCACGGAAATCATGGAAAACCTAAATCAGGCTGGCCTGACACAGCTTTGAACCGTCATCCTCGCGAATGCGAGTCCAGTGTGCTAACCACTGCGCCACTTGAAAATTTTTATCTGCATCTCTCCTGAATATTGTTTCACTTCCTTCGTTGCCTCTTCGAAGTACAAATTTGAATGCTGATGGTGTAACGCAGCAACCTGTCTCGCACCCTTCTTAGGACAGACTTTTCTCTCTTGAACATCCACATTTATCACACACACTTGCTGTCTCGACTGCTGTGAATGGTTATTCTGCTGGTCTTCCAATGTCGCCCTTCAGGAGTGGGAAAATACTGGACAAAGTACATTAATCTACATAAGGGACTACGTTGAAAACAGGTGGATCTCTGACTTATAATAGAACTATTTCCCTGTTCGACTAAATTTTCTCTTTGTCCAAGTCACAGTAATTGCGAGCTTATTGCAGGACGATGCTGTTGTTTTAGTCTTCAGACCAAAGGCGAGATTGGTTCATCTGCGTTCGTCTTGAGTTTTTACACCACAACCTTATCCTATCCACCCATCAGTTCTTGAGGATGCTCCTATGGAACCACATTTCAAAAGATTCTATTCCCTTTTTGCCTGTATTCCTTATAGATCGTGTTTCGCTTTCTTATAAGGCAATAACCCAGACAAATACTTTCAAACAACACTTCCCAACACTCCAGTTTGTATTCGATGTTAAAAAGTTACGTTTATCGGGAAAGCTTTTCTTGCTATTGCCAGTCCCTATTCTACATTGTGTTTGCTCCTGACTTTCCATGTCCTTTGGCGTTCCTGACTGAACTACAATGTCATTGCCAAATTTTAAATTTGTTTTCTTCTCACAGAACTTAGATTTCGTTTTCTCCTGGCTTGTGTAAAAACTAACATCCGAGTTAGCCTGCAAGGCTGGCTCTCTCTCTCTCTCTCTCTCTCTCTCTCTCTCTCTCTCTCTCTCTCTCTCTCTCTCTCTTCCCGTTTAGCGCCTCCCTGACTTGTCATTAATCCGCTGCTTTTTAGCCCTTTTAACTATTCAAAGATGTTTTACAACCTAGCTTGTCTACAGCCTTAGCTAATTTACGAAAGTTATAAATGTAGATTTGCATTTCTCGACCATATCTCTTAAGAGAAGTTGCAGAGTGAGTACAGCCTTACAGCCTCGTGATTCCTCAAACGAGGAGATTCAAAGTAATGATCACTTTCTGATGCTGTAGTGTGTAACGCCGGAAATGCATATCCTCCTGTTTCCATCTATTGTACTGTAAGTTTTTTCCTTATTTTGTTACCTGAATATATGACATTTCTGTGCCTTTATATATTGCAATTGTTTTACTATTTGTATATATATATATTTATGCATTTATGTCGATGTATAATTGGTTTGTTTCGTAAATATTATTTGTATTTTTACGCTGGGTCTTGCCCAGGGAAAACTGCTATCGAACGATTACATCGATAGGTCGTGTGAAGAATCAAAGTGTGTAGGATCTTTGGTAGTGTGAACTCTGCCGCGTGGAGCGCGGGCAGAGAAGGAGTCCGGGTGGAGTAGGGCGGTGGAGCAGGTGTGTTGTGTGAAGCTCCCGCGAGTTGCCGCGCTTTCGGGGTTTGGCAGCATGTAATTGCGCTCGACTTGCGATGATAGTTTCTGACATGGTGTCGCGGACGGGAACCATTAGCTGGCGCACATCAAGAGCCCGTTTCGTCTGGTGACCGTGTCGAGAAGAAGGCGCGCCAACATCCAGCTTCTGCAACAGCGACGGCCGACAATGAGTGACTGTCGCCACCTCCTCGATCGACGGCTTCAAACCTTCAATCAACCAACAAGGAAGACTAAAAGCACGTAAAGTTTCAGAACTGTATGGCAGACCTCAGCTTTTCAAATTGTTCCATTTGCCTCGCAAAATTACAGCAACTTATCATGAACCTTTGTTGCTCATTGTCCCAATTGCATTGCCAAGCAGGGTCCCTTCCTTTTCCGAAATGAACCCGAGTGTCGTTGAAATTCAAACGCCAGCATTAAAATAATATGATTAGATTTCACTGCTTTAATTTCAAAGTTCAGTTAAAGTATTCATAGCTGGCTACAATATTTAGATTACACAAGCACAAATTAAGAGTGCAAGTTTTGTTACCATATTTTAGCTTACCTGTGACTGCAGCTCAGCTTGGTACGTACTAAATTTTACTATTGTTAATTGTTCAGAATCATTTAATTCAAGTTCAAAGCTAAATCTCTTATTTCTAAATTGCGTAGATTCAAGTAGCTTTTGAAATGATTGTTGAGGTAGTCCAAGACTAACCGAATTTTACTGAATTTCGATGTGCTTAAGAAAGAAAGCTTCTTATTAATTTCAGTCACTAAATTAACTTTCAGTTTTCTGGTTTTATTAATTCCTTTGCTAAATTAAGTCAGAGTGCAGCGAAAGTTATTACTTCTGACAAACTTTCAGTTTTCACACTACACGTGTCAACCTTCAGTTGCCACGCTTCTAGTGCTAATTATATGTGTAATTACCTTTCTTTTTCAGTTACTATAGTAATTGTCCTTAGGACTGGCGACCGTAATTTCCCCCAAATCTCAAATATCTAATTACCGCTAGTTAATTGTTAACGTAATAGCCGCACATTTACTTTCTTTATTAACTTTACCCCTTTTCAAAATTAATTTCCACCAGTTTCATTTGCATTTTTCCTTTCATTTAGATGTAACCCTTTCCTCCCTCTTTACCGACAGATTAACTTCGGTGACGATTGCTTTCCCAAATGTCCATTAGGTACACGCGGTTTAATTTTTCACTGTCATTAAGGTCGATAAGTGAGGGGGAGGTTACAAGTGTTCGTAATAAACATAAACAATCTGATAGATAACATCGGAAATTTCAAGAGGCTATTCGCGTCTGATTCCATTGTGCATAGAGAAGTCATAAGGTTGGAACAGTTAAAGCGTAAGGCAGGAAGATCTGTAGAAGATCAACACATGATGAGCAGACTGGCAGGTGACCAGCAGCATAATTAAATGTAACGTACTGTGGATAAATAGTTGAACAGACCCATAACTGGGACTGTTTGCCTGTAGGAGTGGTAGAGGAGATGAAGAAGATACAAAGAATAGCATCTCGTTTCTCCAGAAGTTCGGTTAGCAAGAACGAAACCGTCATGGATGTGCTCAGCCAACGTCATTGCCCCACATTACAATTCTGTAGTTCGTCATACACCGTGTTTTTACCGTCAAAATTCCGAGGGCGCACGTTCCTGCAAGATTCAATCAACATATTGCTCCCACGTGGTATATCTCGCGAAAAACCTTGAAGGCAAAAACAGACAGATCTTATCTTACACGGAACCTTACCAACAACTGGTCATACTGCACACCAATCACGACTAACGGGAAATAAGGGACGTGACAGTGGTACATGAAGCATCCTCCGCCAATTACAAATGTAGGTGGACACAGACGGGAATTTCAAGTGTTGGGCCGTGAAGAATTTGACCAAACGCTGTAAAAGTGGTACACCAGTACTTCCATGCCTTTGCAGTGTTCTTGTGGTGGTCTTAATTCCGGATACTGGTTTGATGCAGCACCCCCTGCTACTCCAATCGTCTCGGAATAACTACTACGACCTATATCCTTAAGAATCTGCTTGCTGTATCGTCTGTTGGTCTCCCCTTATGATTTTTACTCTCTCCTCATAAACACACAAACAAACTTCCTTTCAACACTAAACTGATGATCCCTTGAGGTTTCAATATGTGTCCTATCAACCGCTCCGCTCATTTACTCCAGTTTTTCCACAAATTTCTTGTCATACCAGTTCTATCCAGTACGCCCCCATTACGTCACGCGATCTGTCCGTCTAATCTTCATCGGCACCATATTTCAAAATCAATGGCAGGATCATCTACATCTACACAGATACTCGCAAGCCACCGTACGGTGCGTGGCGGAGGGTACCCCGTTCCATTACTAGTCATTTCCTTCCCAGTTCCACTCGCAAATAGAGAGGGGGAAGAGGGGGGGAAAAGCAACTGTCTATATGCCTCCGTATGAGCCCTAATATCTCTTATCTTCGTGGTCCTTAGGTGTAATGTATGTTGGCGGCAGTAGAATCGTTCGGCAGTCAGTTTCAAACGCCGGTTCTCTAAATTTTCTCAACAGTGTTTCTCAAAAAGAGCGTCGCCTTCCCTCCAGGGATTCTCATTTGAGTTCCCGAAGCATCTCTGTAACACTTACGTATTGTTCAGACCTACTGATAACAAATCTAGCAGCTCGGCTCTGAACTGATTCGATGTCTTCCTTCAATCCGACTTGGTACGGATCCCAAACACTCGAATAGCACTCATGAACTGCTCGCACCAGAGTCTTCTTTACAGGTGAACTGCTCTTCCCTAAAATTCTCCCAATAAACCGAAGTCCACAATTTGCCTTCCCTACAACAGTTCTCACGTGCTCGTTCCAACTCATATCGCTTTGCAACGTAACGCCCAGATTTTTAAACGACTTGACTATGTTCAGCAGGGCAATAGTACAGCAGTATATGAACATTAGAGGTTTGGTCTTCCTACTCATCCGCATTAACTTACGTTTTTACACATTTTGGGCTAGTTGAAATTCATCAGGCCTCGGGAAATTTTGTCTAAGTCATCTTGTGTCTTCCTATAGTCACTCTACTTCGATACCTTACCGTACACGATGGCATCGTCAGCGAATAACCGCAGATTGCTGCCCACTCTGTCCGCCAGATCATACTACGATAAGATTGTGGGATTCTTCGACTAGGTTTGACGAATGGACGGAAGACAGCAGCTGAAATCCGCACAGAGGTTACAGGTAGAATGGCACTGCGACCCGTCGGGAACAGACTCCTAGAAACTGCATTGACATCTCCAGCCGGCATCCGTCGTTTGCCGCTGACACCATACTATAGACAGCAGAGACTTCACCGCTGTGGGGTTACGTGAGACACTGAGGACATTGAGGTGGTGAGCGATGAGTTGTGCCCGCGTTTGCGGAGATAAAATATATACCAACGTTTCCGGAGACCACATGTGGTCAAAGAACCTCTTCTACCAACGTTCCTAGACAGCCTAAAGCCAGAATACCTCCGAAAAAGATATTAAAAAGAAGTATTTATCTTCCTGCAGAAATTATTATTTTCTGTATCAGGGAACAACATATCATTCTGTTAGTTTAATCGTAACTAGAGCTGTAAATCTACCGTAGTCTAATTTTCTTTTTTTTTTTTTCTTTTTTTTTTTTGAAGCAGGCAATGAAAAGACATACAAAGGATCTGTTTGACCTTTCCAATTTCATCATACTTTGAACTTGAAGATTTTCAGTACAATAAAACGTCGCCTATAATTATGTTTGATCAAGGGCGTGTGAGTTTGAAGTACGAAGACGGCGTACAGTGTAGGCCTTTAGGAGTTACCTGAAATCAAAAATAGATAACATCAGTCGATACTACATTAAACGTACGGGAGCTTACACCTAACCACACTGAAACACCCTTAAATTCAACGATATGGTACTAACTCGAACTCTGAGTTCGATTTTTTGGAGTTTGTTTACGACTTTACAAAAAAGTTAATATTAACAAATGTCATATATCATAGGTATAAACATCCAAGATTTGCTTTTCCGGGGCCAAAGGTAGAAGTTAATAGGTTGAACTGTTTTTATTTTTTGCCACAGGCAGTTTTGAAAAGTTGCCTCTTCAGAAAAACATGTTTAAAGTTTAGGAAAAACTTTTTTATGTACTATTAGTTCAATCTACATAAAAACTACACGTTATTGTATATTCTTGATGTCGCTGAACACAAACCTGAATTTAGATTTTCAAAATTTAAAGTGAGTAATCCAATATGGTGGACCAAAAACTATGTTTCAACAGTTTTGACAAAAATTTGACCAAAAATAAGTGTTTTCGTTACATACGTTTAGCCTGCAGTTCCAGGACCGTACATCAGCCCTTCCTCTAACGCGAATTGTTCCTGGAGAGCAATTCTTTTCTTCTTCTTGCCGAGAAAATCCGATCTGGCTGAGCTGGATATGCTGCGTTCGGCAGCATTGACACGCTATTCGTTTGCTTTTCCAGCGAGTATGTTTGCATACACACTGTAATATAAGTCATTTTGGGTGAACGTGCGTCGCGGCACGACAAGTTTTCTACCTGAGCCGGGCGTCTCCATCTGAGAGCGTCTCACGGTGGCCGTGACGCTGCTTAGAAAATTGGGCTGTAGAAACATTTGCAACGCACGGATTTAAAAATCTTTTCGTCGCAACATATCTTTCAAAATATGCAAAAAAATTGAATTTTCGGCCATTTTGACTGACAACTTGGCCTTAAGGTCGTACCCGCGTTATCTGAGCTTTAGGTGAGTTGCATACCACTCGGGCATTGCCTCAGAACGATGTATGCGAGCAGTGTCTTACTAAAATCCCCTACAAAAAAAGGTGAACCGTCTACAAACAGAGTGAGGATATATAAAGGGTCGGATAATCTATGAAACTACTTTTTCTACATACTTATGCTCTTGTATGTGATTTAAAAGTTAACAGAAATTATGACAAAATTTACATCATCAACTTTTAATGCAGGTTTTATTCGAAAACTGTTGAGATATAACGTGGAACAGAGAGATGTTGCAGTAAAAGCAAAGAAAAAATGCATATTTGTCATGTATTACTAGTAAACGCATTTTCCCCAAGAAAAGGTTAAGTAAGAAAAACGCGCAGAATAAAACTATATCAAACATCCTTTCAGTACCTCATAGAACTTATCTAAAACACGTTTCTGTTATTCGTAAACAAGTTTCGCATTTACAAATAATGGCAGGAAACTCTTGCCTTTGATCATCAAGAAGAACGTTCTACTAAGTACAAAATAACAATAATTATACAAAAATTTTAATGTTTGTGCCTGTAAACTGTACCTGCATAAAAAGTAATTGCTTTGATTACATAAAAGCGCAGAAATTATGCCATCAACTAATTTTTATTACTTACAAAATGCAGTTTATATTCTAGAAGGATATAAAATACACAGCAGACTAACGCTGAGTGATGTGTGACTCTAATTATGTGCAAAATAAGCAAACAAATAAACAAAAACAGAGAAGTCGTCGGCTCCCAGTTTCTCTCTTAGAGATTCATTTACGTTTCTTTCCTACCGATGCTACCAATATTACAGACAATCCTATCATTTACTATGTCATCTATGTAGTGCTGTAAAACCTTACTTTTGATGGACAGTAAGTCTACTCACAACTATTCCGCTCTTTATTTATTTTGCTATGGCTCTAAGAAGAAAACCTCTGTCATATATGGTAGTACCTCATTCACTCGGTAATTATGTAGTATATATTTCACTCTATTTGAATAACTTTTTGGTCCGTATTACATGTATATTGTCAACGTATGAACACAACTGCAGCTTGGAGCGCCCACTTACATCCATTATGTGTGCTTGTAAATGTTTATTTTGTAATGCAATGCATCTTAACTCAAAGACTGGGAAGTGCCAAATTGTGACATCTAGCGAATTCATATTCTTTCTGTTTACGTTCTATGTTTACTTATTGCGAATGAGTGCAACCATGTGCAGCTACATACTGTGTATGTATAATACGCAAAACGCATTTCATCAGAATGAATTTGCCATAGATACCAGGGAATATGACACTGTAATTCTTTAAGAGACAGCAAAGAACATGGAAGAGCAGTTGAACGGAATAGAGAGTGTCTTGAAAGGAGGATATAAGATGAACATCAACAAAAGCAAAACGAGGATAATGGAATGTAGTCGAATTAAATCGGTTGATGCTGAGGGAATTAGATTAGTAAATGAGACGGTAAGGAGTTGTAAATAAGTTTTGCTATTTGGAGAGCAAAATAACTGATGATGGTCGAAGTAGAGAGGATATAAAATGTAGACTCGCAATGGCAAGGAAAGCGTTTCTGAAGAAGAGAAATTTGTTAGCATCGAGTATAGATTTAAGTGTCAGGAAGTTGTTGCTGAAAGTATTTGTATGGAGTGTGGCCATGTATGGAAGTGAAATGTGAACAATAAATAGTTTTGACAAGAAGAGAATAGAAGCTTTCGAAATGTGGTGCTACAGAAGAATACTGAAGATCAGATGGATAGATCACATAACTAATGAGGTATTGAATAGAATTAGGGAGAAGAGGAGTTTGTGGCGCAACGTGACTAGAAGAAGGGATCGGTTGGTAGGACACTGTTCTGAGGCATCAAGGGATCACCAATTTAGTACTGGAGGGCAGCGTGGAGGGTAAAAATCGTAGAGGGAGACCAAGAGAGAAGATTTCACAGGATAGAGTAGTATAGAGAGCTGCATCAAACCAGTCTCTGGACTGAAGACCAGAACAACAACAACAACCAGGCAATGCTACGTAAATATCCTTTAGCATAGTGATCTCCTCCTTTCATAAACTTTCCGTCATCGGTAACTAAATGTATTCAATGAACTGAAGATGAAGCCCGACGAACAGGCATTACATGCATTGATAAAAAATGACAGTGGATTGAGAATGGCTAGTTTCTAGCTGAAATCTAGATCTGCCAATAAAATTTTAAAAAAGGGCGACTGATAGCTGAAATCTATTATTTACAAGTCAATATAATAGTCACAGAGTGCAACAGCCTTCTCAATGGAAGGTAACATGATAAATGTTCGTTCTTTCCTGCAGCTCCATGCTCATAGCGTCCAGATAATGTTCCCGTAACACCTCCACCTCCACCTAATGTGCCTTGAGTGGCTTGAAAACTAGTTAATTTTACAGAAAATGAGCCGTATCAAAATTCAGAAAAGTGAATGGTTGCATATTATACACGTACGAATCGCCAGTCAAAGAAATATGTGAGTCTCGAAACAGATACCTCTCTAACTCCTAGAATAATGGTGCGTGCATCTATTGAATATGGCAAGGCACTGATCTGGCAATTTCCGAAGAGAGACAGAATTCTCGTGAGACTTACTGACCGAGGTACCAAACGTTATATTCCAGTTGGATAATGCAAGATCACAGAACGCAGTTCACACCACAAACGCCTGCCGTCGAACTGTTGTCTTGCAAACGTCCCCATCTGTAGACTCAGGGATCGAGAAGTGGCTGCACGATCCGTTACAGCCATGCGGATAAGATGCCTGTCATCTCGACTGCTAGTGATACGAGGCCATTCGGATCCAGCACGGCGTTCCGTATTACCCTCCTGAACCCACCGATTCCATATTCTACTAACAGTCATTGGATTTCGACCAACGCGAGCAGCAACGTCGCGATACGATGAACCGCAATCGCGATAGGGTACAATCCGACCTTTATCGAAGTCGGAAACGTGATGGTACGCATTTCTCCTCCTTACAGGAGGTATCACAAAGACGTTTCACCAGCAAAGCCGGTCAACTGCTGTTTGTGTATAAGAAATCGGTTGGAAACTTTCCTCATGTCAGCACGTTATAGGTGTCGCCACCAGCGCCAACCTTGCGTGAATCCTCTGAAAAGCTAATCGTTTGCATATCACAGCATCTTCTTCCTGTAGGTTAAATGTCGCGTCTGTAGCACGTCATCTTCGTGGTGTAGCAATTTTAATGGCCAGTAGTGTACTTCCCGTCATAACAGTACTCATTTCTGTCTGTGCGTGTCGAGTGCAGCGCCATAGTTCCCGACTGTAAGGACGGCGCTGAGCGAGCAGCGCGCAGTGGGCCACACGCACAGACGCAGCGCGGCCGGTGCGTGCGGTGGCGGCGGTCGGTTTCCTGTCCCACGAGGCGCCACCAGGAAATGAGCATTTAAAAGCGGCCGCGCCGCGGCCAGGCCGGCTAGTGCGCGGCCGCGCCGCCGACCACTGTGCGGCGCTGGCGTCGCTCATTTGCCGGCCGGCGTCTAGCGGGCGCCCGCGCTGGGAACCGAGATGCGTGCCGGGCCGATTTACGCCTCGTGCTGATGAGCATTTCCTCCCCGTATAGGTGACGTCAGCGCCGGGCGCCACACCAATTACAGCGGGCGACGCACTGCGCTCTGCGCTCTGGGCGCCGACTCCGACCACAACTCCCGTCTCTCCACAAACACTGGCTGAGGAAACACTGCGAACATTGTCTTGTGGCGATATCAGCCAATTATTGTAATCTTGTCGGGCGTCTATCTGCGTCAAGTACTTAAATCCCTACGACCTGTTAAATGCAGATTCCGAGTTCGTAGATTCCCGAAAGGCGTTCTCGAACGTACCACAGAGTGACCACTAATCGAGATAAGGTCGTGCGGAGTATCTTACAAGAGAACCTCCCCATCGCACCCCCCTCAGATTTAGTTATAAGTTGGCACAGTGGATAGGCCTTGAAAAACAGAACACAGATCAATCGAGAAAACAGGAAGAAGTTGTGTGGAACTGTGAAAAAATAAGCAAAATATACAAACTGAGTAGTTCATGGGAACATATGCAACATAAACGACCATAGGATCGCAGGAGCGCCATGGTCTCGTGGTAACGTGAGCAGCTGCGAAACGAAAGGTCCTTGGTTCAAATCTTCCATTGAGTGAAAATTTTTATTTTTTATTTTCAGTTTATGTGACGAACTCTTATGTTTTCATCACTTTTTTGGGAGTGATTATCACATCCACAAGAAAACCTAAATCGGGCAAGGTAGAAGAATCTTTTTACCCATTCGCCAAGTGTACTAGTTAGGTGGGTCGACAACATATTCCTGTTATGTGGTGCACATGCCGTCACCAGTGTCGTATAGAATATATCATATGTGTTTTCCTGTGGAGGAATCGGTTGACCTATGACCTTGCGATCAAATGTTTTCGGTTCCCATTGGAGAGGCACGTCCTTTCGTCTACTAATCGCACGGTTTTGCGATGCGGTCGCAAAACACAGACACTAAACTTATTACAGTGAACAGAGACGTCAATGAACGGACGGACAGATAATAACTATGCAAAAATAAATAAAGTAAAGTTTTCACTCCAGGGAAGACTTGAACCAAGGACCTCTCGTTCTGCAGCTGCTAACGCTACCACGGGACCACGGCGCCCCTGAGCTCATATTGTGCATGATGTTGCGTATGTGGCCCATGGACTACTCAGTTTGTATATTTTGCTTATTTTTTCACAGTTCCACACAACTTCTTCCTGTTTTCTCAGTTGACCTGTTTTCAGTTTATCAAGGCCTATCCACTGTGCCAACTTATAACTAAATCTGAGGGGGGTGCGGTGGGGCGGTTCCCTTGTTAGCAAATACAGGGTGGTCCAATGATCGTGGCCGGGCCAAATATCTCACGAAATAAGCGTCAAACGAAAAAACTATAAGGAACGAAACTTGTCAAGCTTGAAGGGGGAAACCAGATGGCGTTATGGTTGGCCCGCTAGACGGATATCAACTGCGTTTTTGTTTTTTGTTTTTTTAAATAGGAACATATTCGTGTAGTACGTACAGAAATATGAATGTTTTAGTTGGACCACTTTTTTCGCTTTGTGATAGATGGCGCTGTAATAGTCACAAACATATGGCTCACAATTTTAGACGAACGGTTGGTAACATTTCTGAGAACGCATGCTGTTACAGCGTGGTTAAATGTAAATACCACATTAATGCAATAAATGCTCAAAATGATGTCCGTCAACCTCAGTGCATTTGGAAATACGTGTAACGACATTCATCTCAACAGCGCGTAGTCCGCCTCCCGTAATGTTCGCATATGCAATGACAATGCGCTGACGCATGTTGTCAGGCGTTGTCGGTGGATCACGATAGGAAATACTCTTCAACTTTCCCCACAGAAGGAAATCCGGGGGCGTCAGACCCGGTGAACGTGCGGGCCACGGTATGGTGCTTCGACGACCAATCCACCTGTCATGAAATATGCTATTCAATACCGCTTCAGCCGCACGCGAGCTGTGTGCCGGACATCCATCACGTTGGAAGTACATCGCCATTCTGTCATACAGTGAAACATCTTGTAGTAACATCGGTAGAACATTACGCAGGAAATCAGCATACATTGCACCATTTAGATTGCCATCGAGAAAATGGGGGCCAATTATCCTTCCTCCCATAATACTGCACCGTACGTTAACCCCCAAGGTCGCTGATGCTCCACTTGTCGCAGCCATCGTGGATTTTCCGTTGTCCAATAGTGCATATTATGCCGGTTAACGTTACCGTTGTTGGTGAATGAAGCTTCGTAGCTAAATAGAACGCGTGCAAAAAATCTGTCATCGTCCCGTAATTTCTCTTGTGCCCAGTGGCAGAACTGTACTCGACGTTCAAAGTCGTCGCCATGCAATTCCTGGTGCATAGAAATATGGTACGGGTGCGATCGATGTTGATCTAGCATTCTCAACATGTACATTTTTGAGATTCCCGATTCTCGCGCAATTAGTCTGCTACTGATGTGCGGAATAGCCGCGACAGCAGCTTAAACCACATACTTGGGCATCATCATTTGTTGCAGGTCGTGGTTGACGTTTCACATGTGGCTGAACACTTCCTGTTTCCTTAAATAACGTAACTACCCGGCGAACGGTCCGGAAACTTGGATGATGTCGTCCAGGATACCGAGCAGCATAAATAGCACACGCCCGTTGGGCATTTTGATCACAATAGCCACGACTGGTAAACGGTCCATTTTAACACGGGTAATGTATCACGAAGCAAATACCGTCCTCACTGGCGGAATGTTACGTGATACCACGTACTTATACGTCTGTGACTGTTACAGCGCCATCTATCACAAAGCGAAAAAAGTGGTCCAACCAAAACATTCACATTTCTTTACGTACTACACGAATACGTAATAAAAAATAGGGGTTCCTATTTTAAAAAACGCAGTTGATATCTGTTTGACCTATGGTAGCGCCATCTAGCGGGGCAACCATAGCGTCATCTGGTTTCCCCATTCAAGCTATACGAGTTTCTTTCTTTGTAGTTTTTTCGTTTGACGCTTATTTCGTGAGATATTTGGCCCGGTCACTATCAATGGAACACCCTGTATACAAGAGTTGGAACTTTGATAGTGGCAGCTACTTAGCTGCAACTGATACGAAGTAGATTCGTGTTTCAAAGTTTTACTGATCTCCGAAGCAGCCATCAGACTGGGAGTAATTAAGTTTTGTGTCCCACAAGCGTCTACGTTAGGGCCACTGGTTTTTTGTGTAGATTAAAGTTCTCTCATCGGTTACATTGCCAGAGAAAGTGTTTGTTTCATTTATAGATGATAAAACTATTGAAATAAATAGCAAGCTAAGCAGAGTTTTAGAAAGGACTGTTAATGACGTTTTCATTGGTATTAATAGATGGCATACAGGCAGCTCAATGCCATTAAACTTTGAAAAGCCTGACTAACAGTTCAGAACATGTAAGAGATTTTTATCCAGAAAATGCTTGAGGTATGAAGGAACGCAGATATGACTTCGACAATGTTAAATTCCTATGATTACAACCTTGTGATCAATTCAGTTGAGCGGAGAATATCACAGAACTGTTGAAATGCCTAAATAAATCCTCATTTGTGATGCGAATGTTATCAGACATAGGTCACATAAAAATAAAAAAGGTTGCAATAATATGCTTACTTCCGTTCCATAATGTCATTTGGTATCGTCTTCAAGTCAAAAAATAATTCAAGGATATGCTATACAAGCCCGTGAGCATATTAACTACTGCTTCTCAGCGTATTTGTTCTGTAATGACATCTGTTATAACTAATATATCTGATCCTGCCTACTATGTAGGGAAAACAGGCAGAAACTTCAAGACCCGTGTACAAGAACACGTAAATGCTTTCAGGCTCAAGAATTTCGAAAAATCAGTCATTGCACAACATATGTAGGAAACTAAACATGTCATCAACAGTCTAGAAAACAATTTGGTAATACTATGTAACGAACCCAATGGTAAGACCCTAAGTCTGTTAGAACAACTGGAGATATACCTCCATAAAATCAAGAAAACCAGAATCTATGTTAAATGAACAAACAAATTTCGCAAGCCATAGTTATTTCAGTAATTTTAAAGACCTTTTCTAAAGTTATTCCTTGCATATATCAATTGTTTATAGTTATATCTTTAGCACTACGTATAAATCATCTTTGACGACACCAGGTACAAAAACATCTGTGAAGTGTTTATAAAAATGTGTGTGCAAATGTACATCCTGAACGAAGTGACGTGTGATAAAATGACGGAGAAAAGAATGTTTGCCGGTACTAAAACGTTGAAAATGCTTTGCTTGGATTATGTGGTAAGTTTACACTGTTCATTTTCCACTATTTCGCACATATTTCCGCATTCGACTTACGAAATTCATAACCTAACATTAAACCTTTACGTGACAGGAATACGCATTTCACCTCATTCAGGAGAAGAAATAAAACATGTATTAAAACAAAGTACACCTGACGAAGGACCCAGAAGGTCCTAAATGCATCGTGTAGTTACTAAAACACGAAAAAAGTGGTGACTGAAGGCGTTGTATAATTCACACCTCCAATGTTAAAGGAACATAGTTTATTTCAAGAAAGGGTCCACTATTCTGGCTCCTCCTACTCTACTGACGAACTTCTAAACAGAACTACTTTACGTCCTGTACGTATTATTATTGATATTAATATTGTTATTATTATTATTATTATTATTATTATTATTATTATTACTGTTTTAATTGATAATTAATTAATTAATAATTAATATCACATAATTTATAAAAATCTGACATCTTCCACACCCACGAGAATCTCCTGAATAAAGAGCCATGGAATGAAGACTTCATCTGTTCTAATGTATTACCCATTGCCAGCGATGCGCGATTCGTAGTATACCCTTAGCAGTGCCAGTTGTGTTGATAGTTCGAATGGAGTGATCTATTGTCTGTCAACAGCTTTGTAGAACATGCTCCACTTCAGCTGTCCTGTCGAAGTCACAAGAGCTTTCGCCTAGGAAGTGTGCAGGATTGTGCAGCGCTTCCTCAGCCTGCGCTGAATAGTTCCGAGCATTGTCTTGCAAAATGATGCATTGGTTCTGCAAAAAGTGTGTTGCGAAAATGAACAGTAATTCAACGCAGTGACGTTCTGCCGTTGGGAAACGTAATGCTTTAGGATTATCGCACCACAGTTAAACACAATAATCACCATAACTTATACGTTGCTGTGGTTATGATGGATTACGCATCATCATGGTGATCCGTAACGACGCTCTTAGTTTGCATGGCGTTTCATGTGTGACTCTTACGATTTAGCCCATGTCTCATCCAGCGTAACGGCGCGGCGTAAGTAAGCTTTCCTTTGTGTTCATAGTGTTGTTTGTGTGTAGGAACAGGGTTGTATCATAGCCATTTCCTAAGTTCAGTTAAATCGTACAATTTTTCTCGTTCCTAGGCACTTCTTCAGAATGTGAAGCACAGCCTCACGTCTTAAGGGGCTCCGGAACGCCCTTTACTTGCAATGTTAAAATAACGCTTATAAATTACACCTTTCCTCACAAAGTATTTGAGGTAGGAAGTTGAACTTTTTACAGATTATTTATTGGAATATGGGCTACAACTTAACACAGGGATTTTACAAAATTTTAGTTCAGTTATTAAAGATGATTTTTTTTCAATTGTAATGTAAATTCACAACATTTTTTGCAATTTTTTATTTATATATTCAAAAATATACAGTTTTTTGGAAAAAGGCTGTGTTAAATTATGCAGAAGGTACTGTGTAACATTTACTGAAAGTTTGAAACAAATATGTTTGGAAGATCCTTAGAAAACATGTAATTAGTATGAGAAAATAAAAGTTTTGGGAATCGAGCGACAAAGATTGGATTAACTTTTTAGTGCATTCCAGGTCCATAGGATGGATTATCTTCATCCTCTGCAAACTCCTCCTCCAGCTTCCTCTTGTTCCTCCTCCTGTTTACTCTTGCTTGTATTTCTAGACTCTTTACAGCCCTGTCTGCAGCCCGAAGGCGTTCCTTGTCTAAAGCAAGCATCGCTCGTTGTTGTGTTCGTAGATTTTGCTACCATTTTCTTCAGTTGCAGTTACTGCAACACTGTTCCAAAAGGTGGTCATGTATGAACACTTATCACATTTCAGTTGTATTTCACTAGCAAGTCCCATGTGCTTTATTATGGAGAGTTCCAGACCAACTTCACTACAATGAATACATCTTACACAGTTTGAAAAAATTCCTTTGAGAACCGACATATCAAATATTTCATTCACATCCGATTCGCCCATAAAACATTCATAGTTTTCACTCATTGAACCAAGCTTCTTCTGTGAAGTATTTTCTTTCCCACTTTGACTGCTATGGGCAGGTGTACTTGAGAGGTTAGGTTCACTCACTTGGTTATCGTCTTTATTGTTTACAGTAATAACACATACCTTTGGCTTTCCAACATTTCTCCTTTTCTTAAAAGCCTTCAGAGGATTTCTAATAACTTTACTTTTACTCATTATTATACTTCAACAAAACAGAGACTCAAGAAACAGAATTAATTACGAATATTTTCGAGGTAACAACAGAGTAAATAAATATGAAACAATCGACAATCACACCAGCGATATATATTGAACCATCACAGGTTAGCCACAACACATACTTTATCTCACATCACTAAAATGTACCTGGTGAACACGGACGTTAATAATAACACCATTTGACAGCAGTTTAACAGCGCCACAGTGGGTCACGCCCATGTAGAACACATTTCAAAAAAAATTTAAAAATAGTTGTAGTCTTCGGAATTGAATAAATTATATATCTATTAAAAGGTAATAGTCTGCAGATTCAGAAAACGCAAAAAAGTAAAAATTGAACTTTTCATGATTTTGAGCCTTTCCGGAGCCCCTTAATCCAGTCTCTGGGTCAGCTCACCAATCGTTCGGCATCGCTGACGTGGTGAAAACACACACTTCGTCAGCGACAATGAGGACGACCTGTCTGCCACGTTTCGTTGATAGCATTTGCCCACGTTGCCAGTGATCCTTTAGACCCATACAGATTGAGTGAATTTCTAAGGGACCAAACAGCTAAAGTCATCGGTCCCGAGACTTACACACTACTAACTTAAACTAACTTATGCTAAGAACAACACACACACACACACACACACACACACACACACACACACACACACACACACATGCCCGGAGGAGGACTCGAACCTCCTGCAGGAGGGGCCGCGCAGTCAGTGACATGGCGCATCTAACCGCACGGCCACTCCGCGCGGCCATGCAGATTCTCCGTAAGCCTAGTGAAGATCTTGATGGGATTATCACGCTGCGTGTCCTCAGGCACATTCAATTTTTATCCCGCTCCGTCGTGACAGAATTACATTACGCTGTCAGCTACACGAGATACGGTTCTCCTCGTAACTGCGGATATGCTTTATGTGAGAAGGGAGAGTTAATTTGCGCCAAGGAAAGGTAAGGTGTTACCACTTACCGCAGTGATAACACCGGTTCCTGTCGAATCACCGAAGTCACGTGGTGTCGGGCTGGGCTATCAGTTGGACGGCTGAGCGTCCGGTCTGCCGTGCGCTGTTGTCAAGCTGGAAGCACTCAACCGTTGTGAGGCAAACTGAGGAGCTGTTTGACTGTCTGCGGTCTCGTAAACAGGCATACGGATAGGAGAGCGGTATGCTAACTACATGCTCCTCCATACCCTCATCCAGTACCGCCTGTGCGCTGAGGTTGACACGGCGGCCGGTCGGAACCGTGTGGAGCTTAGTTTTTTATATAACTGACTTATGCTGTCAGGGAATTTATTTGGTTCTGTTGTGCTGCCTATCCACGGCAGTGTTCCCATTATTAAAGTTCCGGCCCTCGCATGTGATTAGCTCGATGAATATATTGCTGATAGAGCCCAGTACGTTATACTGACAAGGGAACCTCCCCATCGCACCCCCCTCAGATTTAGTTATAAGTTGGCACAGTGCATAGGCATTGAAAAACTGAACACAGATCAATCGAGAAAACAGGAAGAAGTTGTGTGGCACTATGAAAAAAAAAAGCAAAATATACAAACTGAGTAGTCCATGTGGAAGATAGCAACATCAAGGACTGCTTTAGCATAGCAGTGCCGTGGTCCCGTGGTTAGCGTGAGTAGCTGCGGAATGAGAGGTCCCTGGTTCAAGCCTGCTTTCAAGCGAAAAGTTTAATTTTTTATTTTCAGACAATTATCAAAGTTCAGGCACTCACATAATCAACTTCGCTCTCCAAAATTCTGGGACATGTTCAGATTTGCTTGGACATATGCAGGATTTGACTGTCTACAGACGGAAAAATTTGAAAACGTTAAAAACATATGTTTTGACAGAGCACAGGGAAAACTGTGCGACTGTGAAACTGTTGCATTCATTTCTTGCAGTTTATGTGACAAACTCTTATGTTTTCATCACTTTTTTGGGAGTGATTATCACATCCACAAGAAAACCTAAATCGTGCAAGGTAGAAGAATCTTTTTACCCATTCGCCAAGTGTACAAGATAGGTGTGTCGATAACATATTCCTTTCATGTGACGCATGTGCCGTCACCAGTGTCGTATAGAATAAATCGGACGCGTTTTTCTGTGGACGAATCGGTTGACCTACGACCATGCGACCAAATGTTTTCGGTTCCCATTGGAGAGGCACGTCCTTTCGTCTACTAATCGCACGGTTTTGCGGTGTGGTTGCAAAATACAGGCACTAAACTTATTACAGTGAACAGAGACGTCAATGAAGAACGGACAGATCATAACTTTGCGAAAATAAAGACAATAAATTTATAGCTCGCGGGAAGATTTGAACCAAGCACCCCTCGTTCCGCAGCTCCTCACGCTAACCACGGGACCACGGCGCTCTTATACTTGCACCCTCCTTGATGTTGCCTATGTTACGGACGGACTACTCAGTTTGTATATTTTGCTTATTTTTTTCATAGTTCCACACAACTTCTTCCTGTTTTCTCGATTGATCTGTGTTCAGTTTTTCAAGGCCTATCCACTGTGCCAAATTATAACTAAATCTCAGGGGGTGCGATGGGGAGGTTCCCTTGTGAGAGACAAACCTTCAACAGAAACAAAAAGTACCATCGGATGTGCTACAAGGAAGCGCGTAATATTGTAATTCATCAGACACGATATGCTGCTTTGTAACAGCGTCCGCTGACGATGCTGTTCTGAACAGAAAAGTGCCATCATGGACTTTGCTAAAGCCGTCCTCACACCGGACGTGGTAGCTGACGTGGACGTGAACGCGGACGGGAAACCCATCGTCACGAGAGACAGCGCCTTCGGGAAGAGCTGGTTAACGTGATTTTCCGCTCTCCAGCGACAGTTGTCGGCTTTATTTGGCTCTCAAACCACGCAGTTAATTTTTGGCAATAGACGCGCTTAAAATTCCTACACTAGCTCCATTACAATGCACTTCTCCTCCATTGTCCGTATGCTAGGCTTGTTCTTCTGTCGGTAGTATACACAACAAAAATTCAGTATCTATGGACATGTAATAAGACAAAAAGGAAAGATATACGTTCAGTCAGTAAGGACATCAGGTTATAAAACTTCACAAATCGAACAAACTCACTCGACAATGAACACACGTATTTACGTATCAAATATTACAGAAATTACGTATATTAATTTAATACAAATGTCGTACAACCTTTTAGAAAAACGAAAAGGTGAAAGAATTTGGATACAATGGAACACGAACCCAGTACCCAGGGTCTCGTACTGTGGCGCCACTACTAACTACGTCACACTGGAGTGCAGTAATAGACGACCTTGTATTTCTTGTTACGGTCTTCTGAAGACTTTAATCGCCGATGTGTTGTTAACTGACATTTGATTATAACAAATCTTACCAAGAATGACACATTTTTGATTAATCATCAATGTGCCGTTGCCTTAAAACGGCGTACTTTTATAAGACACGAGTTGTAACACGAATACAAGTACAGGAGTTCTTTAACCACCAGTATCCCGTCATTTAATTACAACAAATCGTACCAAAAGCGACGAGTTTTCGGGAGATTCAGCATTCTGGTACTTAAAAACAGCTTATGTTCATAAGGTCTAAGTTGTAAAACAAAACTCACCAAATGTAGGCTTTAGCTGAACATGGTAACTTATTATATGGCTTGTAACGTAGAGACTTTTCTTGCTTCCCTTACTGGTTATACATTACGTGGCACGTTGTCGGCCGGAGTGGCCGTGCGGCTCTAGGCGCTCCAGTCTGGAACCGAGCGACCGCTACCGTCGCAGGTTCGAATCCTGCCTCGGGTATGGATGTGTGTGATGTCCTTAGGTTAGTTAGGTTTAATTAGTTCTAAGTTCTAGGCGACTGATGACGTCAGAAGTTAAGTCACATAGTGCTCAGAGCCATTTTTGGCACGTTGTCAAAATATCGCAGAACTTATTTTGAATTTCGCGTGACGAAATGGCTCCTCGACCTAAAACAGCAGAATATGACGTCTAAAATCCTCCTAGAGCGCCGCATCAACGCTAGCTAACACGTACCGTGTGGTGGCGGCTTAAGAAACTGGAGAAACGCTTGCGCAACATTTGCACTTTTTGTAACGAATTGCATCTCTTCGTAAATGAGAGGTAATACCTCCAACAAAGAGATCGACGCCATAACGTTACATGATTATTAGTTAACATCTTGAGCACGTCAAATCGTATTTTAGGAGTGATACTGAGAACTGATAGGAACCTGAACGATCACTTCAAATCGGTTTTACGGAAAACGAATGGAAGACTTAGATTTGTTGGAAAATTTCTGGAAAACGGAATAAATCTGTACAGAAAACAGCATAAAATACGCCAGTGTGACCAGTACTAGGTTATTGTTCCAGTGTTCAGAGACGTAATCAGCTGGGTATGAGGACAGCCATTGAATGAATCCGAGACGCGCCGATAGGACTACAAAAGATCTCTGTTTCTCCCGTAGATCAGTGTAAAACAAATGCTAGGAGAACTTAAATGTGAATCCGAGGACGGAATGGAACGTAGTTCTTGTGAAATCCTATCGGGTGAATTTAAAGAAACGGTATTGGAAGAAGACTGTGCAACAGTTACGTTAAATCGCATACAGAGGCACAGAGACAGTCAACGTTCCCCGCATTTAGTACGCCACTACAGTGGGAAACAAAATCTATAACACTCCTACGATGAACCCTCCACCAAGGGCTGTCCAGTGCCTTGGCCGGCCGGAGTGGCCGAGCGGTTCTAGGCGCTTCCGTCTGGAACCGCGCGACCGCTACGGTCGCAGGTTCGAATCCTGCCTTGGGTATGGATGTGTGTGATGTCGTTAGGTTAGTTAGGTTTAAGTAGTTCTAAGTTCTGGGTGATTGATGACCACAGATGTTAAGTCCCATAGTGCTCAGAGCCATTTGAACCAGCCAGGGAAAGCGGAAAAGCATCATCCGCTAAGTGTGTGTTAAGTGATTTTGACAGACGGTCATAGAGAGGAATTGAGACGAAAAATAAAGGGAGTCTAGCTGTAGAAGTCATTACAGAACTGAATGTTGCTCTCGCGAACCCTGTCAGTACAAAAACACGAACGGAGCTCTATAATCTGGAAATTGCAGAGCGACCTGGAATTCCAAAAACCAGTCGTCAGTGATGCAAATGGTCGTCACAGGAAAACATCGTGCCGAAGTCATAAAACCTGGGCTACAGACAATGCCCTCCTTCTTACGTGTGGCATTGTAGCGAGAAGGAAGTGACTCTGCGTTCCTTCTCTGGTTTCTATACTACTAACCTGGGGTCTTGCTGCTTCGGTTGTCCCTCGTTGCAGTAGTAGCGCTCAGGCGCCAGGTTCTTTGTAGGTTTGTGCCCCTGCTGAAATAGGTTGTGTCGGGATGCCAGTTGTTAAAGGTTAACAATGTTCTGTAATATAATCGTTTTAATGAAGACTTAAAAACACACGTCACAGACTTTCCAGTATGGCAGCTCTTGGCTGCGCCGTTACACTCAACACTTTACAACACCGTTATCACGTTCAGTACTCGTTATAGATTCTACCCACGACACGTGACGTTCACTTGTAATTAATACCGTTCACTTTAACTTTGTATCCTGTTTATCACTTCTATATTTATGGACAGTGGTGCATTCTGCTACTGCCACTGCCTACTTGCGACCGTCCTTTTGGAGCCGCCTCCGGTTACTCGACCGTGCCTTTTGAGTGGCACTTTCCTACTAACTTCGCACCGCTTTCCCGACGCACAAGACAGACCCCTCCTTTCTCTCTCTCAGCCAATAGGTATATTCCACTGGTCTCCTACGCATCTTGTTGTTATTGTTGTTGTGGTCTTCAGTCTTGAGACTGGTTTGATGCAGCTCTCCATGCTACTCTATCCTGTGCAAGCTTCTTCATCTCCCAGTACCTACTGCAACCTACATCCTTCTCAATCTGTTTGGTGTATTCAGCTCTTCGTCTCCCTCTACGATTTTTTACCCTCCACGCTGCCCTCCAATACTAAACTGGTGATCCCTTGATGCCTCGGAACATGTCCTACCAACCGATTCCTTTTTCTAATCAAGTTGTGCCACAAACTCCTTTCCTCCCCAATTCTATTCAATACCTCCTCATTCGCAAATCTTCAGCATTCTTCTTTAGCACCACATTTCGAAAGCTTCTATTCTCTTCTTGTCCAAACTATTTATCGTCCATGTTTCACTTCCATACATGGCTACACTCCACACAAATACTTTCAGAAACGACTTCCTGACACTTAAATCTATACTCGATGTTAACAAATTTCTCTTCTTCAGAAACGCTTTCCTTGCCATTGCCAGTCTACATTTGATATCGTCTCTACTTCGACCATCATCAGTTATTTTGCTCCCCAAATAGCAAAACTCCTTTACTACTTTAAGTGTCTCATTTCCTAATCTAATTCCCTCAGCATCGCCCGACTTAATTTGGATTACATTCCATTATCCTCGTTCTGCTTTTGTTGATGCTCATCTTATATCCTCCTTTACAGACACTGTCTATTCCGTTCAGCTGCTCTTGCAAGTCCTTTGCTGTTTCTGACAGAATTACAATGTCATCAGCGAAACTTTGAGAAGTTTTTATTTCTTCTTTATCGATTTTAATACCTACTCCGAATTTTTCTTTTGTTTCCTTTACTGCTTGCTCAATATACAGGTTGAATAACATCAGGGAGAGGCTTCAACCCTGTCTCACCTCTATGCATATAGATATCAAAACTTTCAGCGAATAGGCGTTCAGACCGCTGTTTCCTGGCGGATCTGACGTCACTTTTGCGGACAGTGTGACGGAAATTTGTCTCAGAACACTTTCTCAGATTGCAAGATCCTACTCCCGAATAGTCGGATCTTGTCCTTAGTAAGTTTTCACAATATTGCCTCTTATGCTGTCATCGTTAATGCTCCTTGCTGCATCATAATTGTTGGATGGGCATGTATCCTGGCTGCTACAGAGCATTTCCGAGCGTTTAGTTCTCGCAAAGGTTCATAAGTGTGCGTAATAATTAGCATAAACACGTGAAGGGAATGCACGTATGCGTTACATACTGTACAATGGAACGACGTCATTTGCTCGGATGAGTCTTGTTTTGGACTTTCTCCAATTTCTGGCCGGTTTAGCTTTGGCGTATGCCGTCCTAAGTATACGATTCAGACTGCTTGCTGCCAAGAGTAAAACCTGTCGGGAGTTGGATGACGATTCGTGGTATTCCGTGGATACCATGATTACTCTGCAAGGTCGCATTACTTCCGAGGATTACCTGACCATTTTGGGTGATCGGGCCCCATCTCGGGGCACAGTGTATGTACATCAACGATGAAGCTCTGTCGCAAGACAATACTGCCCCGTTCCACACAGTACACACGTCCAGGACTGGTTTTGTGAGCACGAGGTTGAATTGGCGCATCTTCCTTGGTCACCACATTCACCAGATCTTGATACTACTGAGCCTTTGTGGTCTACTTTGAAGATAACGGTGTGTGATCGCTATTCAGCTCCACCATCTTTCGCTGAACTTGCCACTATTGTGCAGGAGGAGTCATTTTAAACGATTCCCTTGAACACCATACAGGACCTGTGTTTATCCAATTAGAGACGAGTGGAAGCTGATTTGAATTCTAGCGAGTTTGCTAAACCATTTTAGGTACAGGAGTGTTTCGTGTTTTTGTTATTTCCAGACTTCTTTTTTCAGCAGCAGTAGATGTAACTTTCGTCGGGGTATTCATCTGTCTTTGTGGACTGCCGTATCGTACATGATCTCAAAGCCGTGTATTAAACAACGTCTTTTGCATTACTTGTTTTTACGGGGGCTGCAAAAGTACAAAGACATTTTATACTTAAGTTCTCGTCTGCGAAACCATGGAGAACACTTTGGCTGCTAAGTGGACGTATGTCTATATGCTCACTTTGGACGAATAATTGACTGACCAATCGGGTATCAGGGGGCGCGAGTTCGCCAGAAGCTTCCCCACGTGTTCTGTTTCCTGCAGTCGCTTCTTCTGCATAGTGTTCTGAGCCACACGCAATCCGAGAACGCTGTCTGTACTTATAAGAAGATTTGTATCACTTTCCATCCCGATGGCCATTTTCATGGGGCAACACAATGGAATTTATGGCGAGACCGGTGCTAGAGTGTGCCTTTAGCGTAATACTTCGCTGAAGAGTTTTTAGTTTCATAAATATGGGTTGTTTTGTATACAAGATTAAGATTAGTTGTCCTAAGAGAAAAATTTAGTTCTGTGTTCGAGGACCAACAGCGCTGCTTTATTTATTCATGTGTGAGTGAAGGCCATGGTGTACATTAACCTCCTACTTTTTTAACATTTCGAGATTTGCTGATTGTAAGGAGTTTCGCTTTGCACTGTTTTTCATGTATTGAACTCCATGTGGTGCGTTGAAGGACGACTGTAATGATGTTATTGTAATTTATTATTGTGTTATTCGGTAATAACACAAGGTCTTGATTCATTTTCATTGCATGGCCATTTACGAAATTTATGATGTTTGTATGGGTTGTTCCCACATGCTCTTATATCTTTTACTTAAATCTGATGATGTGAGCAGAAACTATGAAACGCATTTTTCATTCAGCAGAACTATTACGCAAACAAGCTGCAACATTTCTCCATTCCTTTGCACGCATGTTACAGCCAGTACAGGGTAAGTTATTACTGCCGAGAACTTCGGCACTTCAAGCCGATTTTGAATGTATCTGTGGTGACTTCTACCTTTCAGGTTCATTTGCGAGCAACTGTTAAGGTTTACAAAGCTACGCCTTACATTTTCATAGCGCGTGTTGTTCCCATAAGATGCTATAGGAGGAATATAGTAGGCCCTTTTAGCGAAGGGAAATAGCCAATTCATGCCATCGGAGGAAAAACTGGCCACCATCGCTTAAGATGGACAATGGCGGGGCCGGCCGTAGTGGCCGTGCGGTTCTAGGCGCTACAGTCTGGAACCGAGCGACCGCTACGGTCGCAGGTTCGAATCCTGCCTCGGGCATGGATGTGCGTGATCTCCTTAGGTTAGTTAGGTTTATTTAGTTCTAAGTTCTAGGGGACTGATGACCTCAGAAGTTACGTCGCATAGTGCTCAGAGCCATTTGAACCATTTGACAATGGCGGCGTAAATGACTCTAGGAGCCACAGTCCGCCCAGTAGAACGTCACATTTAGCAACGGAGCGTGCTCGCCCTTGCTGTCAAAAGCACGATACCAACCGCCTACACACAAATGGCAGGTGAATTCTTTTTACTATAAAAAGGGCAGTTAATCTCACTGCAAATAAGCAACGAGACGGATTTCGTTGCTTGTACAATCTCCACTTGGTATAAAATTTAATAGTAAAGACTGGAGAAATGTCGGGGAATTGGCAGTTCGCGATTGTCCAGTGCAACCGCTGATCGGGTGAGCCTACTGGGAGGCGAAGTTTCGAAAAGACCTGCTTCCTGGGTCCTCGAGTGGATCGGACATGCAGAGATAAACGCCAGGTTTGACTGATGTGCTTTACTCATGAGCTGTGACACATCCAACACTTTGCCCGCTCCGTGTTGTGTCTACCTCTCAACCATCGATTCGTGGCATAGTTAATTCTAAAGGAAGAGGTTAGAATAGTATGGTGTACACGATTCTTGATAGCCATTCAGTTTAACTGTGTTACAAGATTGGCCTCACTAGTTAACCTATGCATCTTGTATGACTAGGATTTTACGAGTAATTTGCTAAAGTAGTTGTGACTGGGGCATGTTCCTAGCAATAAAAATCTGGTCAACATGACTTTCACGTATTTATTTCCGGGTGACTATACAATGACGACAACGGCATTGCAGCAGTTCCCACTGATGCGCACCCGCTCTATACCGAGTGCTGCGTCTGCCCGTTGTGCAACAGGGCACAGAGATAACATTTGGCATTGTTTGGATTGGCAACAGTGGTGGCAGGGCAATCTGAAGAAGATCTCGATCTACTGGATTCCGAAGGTGAGGAAATTCCCCACTCACTAGCACTGTTAGGTCACGGCACCGCATCTTATTCCTTCAAAAGGAGCTTTCCAAGCCGAATTTAGTGCCATAACAGACCCCAACACATCCACTTCTTTGTCACAAAACGAGGAGCGAAACACATTTATAGTTCCTGTCACTAAATGAGGAGTGGTTATCAAATTGCATTCAGTTATAAAATATGTTTCAAGTCCGACTTATTTTCTGCGTTGCACTCAGAAACATTGTAACTGTTCCTGAATACATCAATGAAAACGGTCAGGTTGCCTTAATTTTTATTCTTGGGTTGAAACACTGCATAAAAAGTGGCATATTTCAGGGAGTTATTACTAAAGCCACACCGTTAACTATGCAGATTACTTTAAAAAAATGGAGGCTTTCATACTTCTCGGTGTTAAACGTTATTTGGTATGAACCGTGTCTTTGTTATAAAGTCTTCTGAAACGATGTATCGGTCTTCTTGCTGCGACCATCTTCTAGGAACTAATTACGTGAGTAAGCAGGTACTACACTGATGCGCCACGTAATTTGCGAATGTCATCAAAACTTCCCACGACTAAGAAGGCAGTGACAGTGAATTTGTTGTCTGCGATCATCTAGCTAGTCTCACCGATTAAGTAGACTGTTACAAATGTGATAACCATGAAAGTCTCACTTCGCCAACTGACAAAACAAAATCAGACGTTGGTCGACCGTTAGACAGAGAAGACTCACCAGTTCCGGAGAGGGATTCTTACGCAATCTTGTATGTAACCACATCTTAAGAATACAGGCTCTTATTTTGGAAAAAATAACAAGAAAAAGAAAAAGGCAACAATATATTTTTTATTTCGCGCACATGAATGACATCTGCAACACAAAGAGATCTACGTACTGTGGAAGTGAATAGTCTTACGCTATGTCTACCTAATACTTTCAACACAGGTCGTGATCTGAGCAATATGTAAGTTATATGCGAATCACGTAGGTGGCTCTGACTCTGAGCACTATGGGACTTAACATCTATGGTCATCAGTCCTCACGTAGGTGGTGGTACTGTCGACCTACTAGGACTGTCGGACCTATGGGTGGAATGGTCGCTGACACAGTAGTAGGTACTAAAACATAGAATATCAAAGAGAGACCAGTTTAGATTTCAGAATTTCCGCCACTTGAAACTCGTCCCGGAGATAATTACACCTAGATACAGAGTTAATGACTTAAAGGCCTATTTGACTTATTTCCAGACTAGGCGTCCAAGGCGCTTAAGTTACTGAAATTTGAGCAAGTCTCCAGGCTAGTGGGAATCTCTCTCAGATATTCTACAGAATTAGCGGCTGAGTTGCTTTTAACCGTAATATACTGTAAATCGCCATAACAAATGTCTTAACACTGTATCGCAGAAAAGCGTGGGTCACACCTGTATACAAGAATACAGTACAGCATTTTTAACATGCATCGGTAGCAGAATCTTGAAAATATTCTACAGTTAAGTATAATGAGATATATCGAACACAATAAATTCCTTCAGCCAACCAGAAAGCATTCCTAAAATATCCCACTCACCCCTGAAAGCCATGGATCAAGGCGGTCTGGTAGATGCTGTATTTATTGACTACCAAACAGCAATACTACATCAACGCTTATTAACGAGAGTAAAATCATTGGGGGTATCAACGAAGTTTGTGACTGCTCTCATGGTTTCTTGATACAGAGGGCGAGTCGTGGACGATGCAAGGAAATAAAGACTATCGCTGCACTTTCCGTTGTTCTTCTTGTCGTCGTCGTCGTCGTTGTTGTTCTTGTTGTTGTTGCTGCTGTTGTTGTTGTGGTCTTCAGTCTGAAGATGCGTTTGAAGCAGCTCCCCACGCTAGTCGGTCCTCTACTAACCTCTCAATTTCTACGGACTACTGCAACCTACATCCGATGTATCTTACGGCTTGAAGCAATCATCTGTCTCCTGTACAATTTCCACCCCTCCCACACTTACTTCCATTAACTAATGGACGACCTCTTGATGTGTCCTATGATCCGATTCCTTATTTTAGTCAAGATCTGTCGTAACGCTTCTTTCTCCTCAATTCGATTGCCTACCTCTTCATTTGAGACCATTCTATCAGTTTATTTCTGTAGCACAATGTTCAAAAGCTTGTGCTTTGTTCTTCTCTCAATTGAATACCGGCCACACTTTACTTCCGTTTTAGGCTACATTTCAAAAACAGAGTTCCTAGCACTTTAATTTCTAATCATTCTTGAACAAATGCCTCTTTTCATAAATTCTTTTATTGCTACTAACAGTCTGCATTTTATACGCTACCACGTCGGCTAAATCACTTAATTTGCTGCTCAAATAGTAAACCTCACATACGTCTTTCGAAGTTTACTAAACAAATTACCTCAGCATCGGCTGATTTAATTCCACTATATTCAATTACACTTTTTGATGTTCATCTTATAATCTCTGTTCAAGATATCATTCATCCAGTTTAGTTGCTCTTCCAAATCCTTTGCATTCTCTGACAATACTGCAGTACCTTCAGCAGACATCAAAGTTGAATATTTTCTCCCTGAACTGTAATTACCTTTCCAAATTTCTCCTTACTTCCTTTCACAGCCATCACAATGTACAGATTAAATAATGTTAGAGATAGGCTACGAACTTCTTCCTCCACAGCCACTTATTCCCTTTCATGGCTCAAATGGCTCTGGGCACTATGCGACTTAACTTCTGAGGTCATCAGTCGCCTAGAACTTAGAACTAATTAAACCTAACTAACCTAAGGACATTACACACATCCATGCCCGAGGGAGGATTCGAACCTGCGACCGTAGCGGTCACGCGGTTCCAGACTGAAGCGCCTAGAACCGCACGGCCACACCTCCCTTTCATGTCCTTCGCCTCTCATAACTGCAGTATGGCTGCTGTGAAAGCAGTGAATATTTCCCATTTCATGGATCATTCGTCAACCATCTACACCGACTACACATTCATGTTAATCCTTATTAAGAATGTGATGGAGTAGCAATAGAACCTATCAATTACATTTCCTCCGAATGTAAACTGTATACAAACAAGCACACTGATTTTTAAACAATTAATCAGACATCAATTACTACCAACTGATATAGCAGCTTTCCTTCTATAAAATTATGTACTTATTTTAAAGCCAATTATGAAAGTTTAAATAAAGATAATCTTACCATGTAACAACATAGAAAATTCATAAAACTCTGAGAAATGGCTGTATGCCTTTACCTCCAAAAATAAATAAATAAATAAATAAATAAAAAGCTCTCTTCTGGGCCTGAAGCTTGCGTAAGATCATAATAAACAACTTCTTTTTAATTTTAAGAATATTATCTGCAAATTGTTTATTTCTTGTTGATTGCATAAATTCCCGATTAAAAAATCATCATCCATGCTACATTAGAGCTTCAAACAGCGTCTTCCATTCAGCATCGTATGTTTGCCTTTACTAAATCTATCTTCAAAGATATGACGTTGTGCCAGTATTGCCTCGCGTGTTCCTACGTTTCTCCGGAATAATCCGAAATTTCTCTGCTTTTGGCGACAAGATCACTACGCGTAATGAATGTTGGTGGAAATACTATGTTCTTCTGCGCATGTTGGGGCGTGAACTCTCGCAGTTTTTTGAATATACTTCTCGACTACGCGTAACGACTTCGATGCGACAGCTGTTGATTGGGTATTTTTTCGACACTCCCACTTTGACTACTCAGACACTCGGCGAATCGTCTTGGCCTTCTTTCAATCCTTTCATTCTCTTTCGTTAATCCAAAATGTTAAGATTTCCAGATATACATACAATACTTAATAACTGGCAGAACACGGAGCTGCTAGAGACTTAAGTGTGCGAATTTCATTACTTTAGGATTCTCCCAATCAATCTGATCTGCCCTTCTCACGCTTATATTTATTTCCTCATTGGACCTCGACCATGTCACTACCATTGGCGCTTATATGCCCCAGAGTACTGTATCGGAGAACCAGCGGGGATTTGCTGCATGTTACTGCTAAGTACACTCATGTTTAGAAGGAAAAAAAAGAGCACCTTGAACGTCTAGCGACAGTTCAATAAAAACAATACCAATCGCCGTTGTATAGGTTTATTTCTAGGCAACCAGTTCGACGTCACACTACGGCATCTTCAGGCCTAAACTGCTCCAATCCGGTAACCTTCGTGTTTAAAATATAGCAGTGCCTGTAACTGGTCTCGTAATAGATATTACGGGCGATAGGAGGCTCATATTTTCAGAACATGTACATTAGTATGTTCTGCAGAAATGGTTAGCGTTTGAACCATGTCGGACCGCCGGTTCAAGGTCAGTATCGATATTGCGGCGCAACGTCACATACCGGTAAAATGTGTCTGCGGGTCTCGTTGTCACTGTAAACCCAAGGCAATGGATCAGTGTGACTTGAGCAGACGAACAGAATGCCTTGCAGTTGTATGTGATACCGTACCATCAAATCAGTGATTTTGAAAGAGGGCACAATATTGGCATGAGAGAATGTGATGCATCCATCCGGGAAACTGCTACTCGTGTGGGACGAAGTGTTTCGGCAGTCCAACGTGTGTGTACAGATTGGTTCACGGAAGGCCGGCGAACACGAGAAGAAGGTTCAGGTCGCACCACCCAGATGACCCCCCAAGAAGAAGATCGACACCTCATCCGAATGGCATTGCAGGACAGATCTGCGTCCTCCTCGGCTCTGGCGCAAGAGTTAAATAGTGTACCATATCGAACACTATCAGGGGTACAGTCCGTTGCCGTTTGCCCGCATCTCGTGGTCGTGCGGTAGCGTTCTCGCTTCCCACGCCCGGGTTCCCGGGTTCGATTCCCGGCGGGGTCAGAGATTTTCTCTGCCTCGTGATGGCTGGGTGTTGTGCGATGTCCTTAGGTTAGTTAGGTTTAAGTAGTTCTAAGTTCTAGGGGACTGATGACATACGATGTTAAGTCCCATAGTGCTCAGAGCCATTTGAACCATTCCGTTGCCGTTTATTACGGCATTGGTTGCGCATGTCTCGTCTACCTCGCCGCCTACCTTTGACTTATGTGCATAAGCGTGGCTAGACGGCAATGGTGTATGGGACGATGTTACTAGGGACAGGAATGGCATCAGACGGTGTTTTCGGACGATTCCAGGTTCAGCTTGTTTGAAAATGATGGCCGCATTTTTGTTCACCGCAGATAGGGGGAGCGGCATAGTGACTGCATTCACACAAGACATACAGCACCAATTCAAGGCCTCACGGTATGGCCTGCTATTGGGTACAACCACAAATCACAGTTGGTGCTTTTATAGGGCACTGTGACCAGCGTGACCTACCTGACTGACATCCTGTGACTCGTAGCCATACCTTTCTGCGCGACACTTCAGACGCCATTTTTCAGCAAGATAACGCACGAACACATGTTGCTGCACGAATCGTGCCTTGGTGGAGTCACAGGACGTCAGCCTTTTGCCCTGGCCTGCCAGCTCACCAGTCTCGTCGCCAATCTAAAGTATGTGTGATATGGTGAAACGACAGGTGCAGTTCTTGGACCCAGTGACAATCACCACAGATGAACTTTGGAACCAGGTGAAGGCAGTACGGATGTTCATACCATATAATGCCATTCCCACCTTGTGCGCGTCGATACCATCGCACCTGGAACAAGTTATCATAGTCCATGGCGGTCCCTGTGCATAGTACGCAACGGGGCGCATACTGAACCGAGGTGAAATGGCAATCATTTCTACCAAACATACTAATGTACATATCCTGTGAATATGAATGTCCGATCTCTAGTCGTTCAAACTGTTCTGTTTTTTCTGAACATGTGTGTATCAGTGTCCTACGGCTAAAGACAAGCGTGCTAATGTTTTGTATAATTATAATTACAGCCTGCTCCTGTAGATTGTGCTGTCTTCAAGTTTCAGTGTCAACCCTCTACTCCACTCCGCTTCGTAAAGTGGCATTGAATTACTTCGCGCCTGCAGGCAGGCAACCCAGTGAACAATTTTGCCAAGTGGACTGCTGTCATGCCTTTCCAGACAATTCGTGTCTGTGAACTGCGCGCATGTGTTGACGTTTATGTCGATCTCTCTCCATTTAGAAAGATACTCTGATTTCTGTTCTCAAGAAAACCTTCTAACAGATATTTTATTTATAAGGTGTCAGTGGTAACTCCAACGAAGTCAGAAAATACGCAATCAACATAATGCCCCGCTATCTACGCCCTTTCGTTATCATGAATGAACAAAACAAGCGACTCTCACACTAATAGGGACTTTTTTTAGGAAGAAATTTTTTTCTGTAGCCCACGCACATAATCTGCTGAAAATCTAACAACACGATCTACACTGGTAATAAATACGCAGATGCTGATCAAAACCTAAGTATCAGAAGACCGTGACAAGGGACCACCAAAGCCCATCGTTTACTGTTACGTGTCTTCGTTCTAAAAATTAATATGTCGAGAAACAGCTGAATAACTTTCTTTTCTTCTCTGAAATCTGTTTTCAGCCAGATACATTTTAATAGCTAAGTCTTTAACATCTTGATTACATCATGGTGTTCTGTATATAGTATTGCCTTTTGCATGTGCTTGTGGATGTTTCTAAACACCACAGTAGAATAGTGTGTAACTTTCTCTTACGATTGAAATTTTTCATTTTTTCTTCTTACCTCAATGACTGCATATATGCTGATTTTATGCTTCTCATTTCCATAATAATTTCCTGTTTCTTACTACTCCATGGTACGAGATTCCATTTGGCAACTCTTACGTACATTATTTTCCGATTCTTTGTCCTTTTCTGAGTTAAGTCGTCATGACGCTATCCGACCTATTCCGAGGCTTATTATTAGCTCTGTGAGCAGCCTTAGCCTTTCTTCTCGTAGACAGGTTCAAATGGTTCAAATGGCTCTGAGCACTATGGGACTTAACTACTGTGGTCATCAGTCCCCTAGAACTTAAAACTACTTAAACCTAACTAACCTAAGGACATCACACACATCCATGCCCGAGGCAGGGTTCGAACCTGCGACCGTAGTGGTCGCTCGGCTCCAAACTGTAGCTCCTAGAACCGCACGGCCACTCCGGCCGACGGTTTTCCTCTTCGGGGCATCCTCCTCCTAGGAGAGCTGCCTTCACTGCAGTTCTCAGGGCCTGGCCTTCCATGAAGGTAGTGAAGAGGGAAATGAAAGACAGGAGCATAAGATCACTTATAATAGAGTGAAGTCGGATATACGAAAAATAAGAAGAGGATTATTAGGAGCGATATGCAAAAGGAATGGAACGAGAGCTTCATGCAACACGAAAGAAAGTACGGTGGATGCTCCAAAAGCAAAAAAATTAATGAACACATTCAGATGCACAAACAAATTTCAGTGGGAAATTCATCAGATTTACATTGTGGTTTTCATTTCGCTACCAATCGGACCGCAACAAACGAAAAACAAAGGAAGGTTTAAATAGCCACAACAAGCCCCTCTTTTTCTCTCCAGGGCTCGCTGTCTTTCTATAGGTGACGATTCGGACGCTACCAGAGGATGCCGTCTTCGCTTCGACTCACTGCATGGAAATCTATCCGTTCGCGGTTATCCCTGTTTGTCGGCCTCACACCATATATGTACTGCACCAAGTGTTATCCCATGTCATGGGTAGTCGTCCAGGTAGTCGTTTCCCTTGCGATCGCCCATGTTTACGAATTTTAGATGGTCATGTGGGGTCCACCCTTTCCACACGATCCTTTCAATTTCATTTTCCTTTCTTTAGTCATTTATTAATATCTCGTATTCCACGCCCTTCCCTTGTCGATACATTTCTTCTCTTGTCTCATATCGCAACTCCTTAACTCCTTAGATCTGCCTCAGTACCTTCATTTCCAATGCTGTAAACTTTCGTTTTATCTTTTTCGTTCTTGTTCTAGTTTCTGCTGCATATATAATAACAGGATATACCATTGTTTTATATAATATTTTTCTCTCATTTGTTATACGTTTGTTGTATATATATGCAGACTCAAGCGACGAATGAAAATTTATGTTAAGGCTGCGATTAGAACCCCGGTCTCCTGCTCACCTAACAGATTCGCTAACCACTCCGCCACCTTGTCACAGTGGCTTTGCACGACTTCTCAGACTACGCTGCTACGGCTCCCTCCTCAATCCAAAGTCCCATTAACTCCTCAGCCCACTTGGAATTCGCCCTGAAGTACATACTCCTACATTTTGCGGGCACCCAATTGCTCTTACTGCCAGTTTCATCTCTTCGCACACATGAACAGCTGGCTATGAAGACAACATATTGGATGAGACAACGATCTGCAAAACCAGCGTATAGATTTGGTGGCTGTCTTTTGTGACGAAGATATTGGAAACTCGGTACAACTCTACGATAAATATCTAAGTCACTGCGATGACTATGTAGAGAAGTAGCTGGAAGACGTAGCTAAATGTTGCAAATAAAACATTTTCGATTTTTATTGTCGCTTCCATTTCGCGCCCGATCGGACCTAAACAAATGAACAGCGTTCGTATCTTCTTTTCTGGAAGTGTGAGCAGCGCACAGCGCGCCTTGTGCTGACGACAAAGACAACGTCGATATCGCGTTTTTCTGCGTGTTTGCGGAAATAGCACAATTTTATTTCCAGAATTCCAGAATGAGATTTTCACTCTGCAGCGGAGTGTGCGCTGATATGAAACTTCCTGGGATACTCGAACTCGGGACCTTTGCCTTTCGCGGGCAAGTGCTCTACCATCTTTCTTTTTAAAAAAAGAAAATCTCATTTTGTTCGTAATTGGTCGTTGTATTTGTTCGGGGCGGACGTCCCATGACACTTGTTCAAGTTCGTTGTTGATCCATGAGCTTTTTTATTACAGAGGGTTGCTAGCCCTCTGACCGAACACGCTGAGCTACCCAAGCACTACTCATGCCCCGTCCTCATAGCTTCACTTCTGCCAGTACCTCGTCTCCTACCTTCCAAACTTTACAGAAGCTCGCCTGCGAACCTTGCAGAATTAGCACTCCTGAAAGAAAGCATATTGCGGAGACATGGCTTAGCCACAGCCTGGGGGATGTTTCCAGAATGAGATTTTCACTCTGCAGAGGAGTGTGCGCTGAAATGAAACTTCCTGGCAAATTAAAACTGTGTGCCGGACCGAGACCCGAACTCAGGACCTTTGTCTTTCGCGGGCAAGCGCTCTTGCCCACGAAAGGCAAAGGTCCCGAGTTTGTCGATAGCATTGTAATTTTATGCTATTATTAGTCTTCCAGACGATTTGATGTTCATCCTTTCCTAAGCTAGTGTCTTTACCTCAGATTAACATATCCAATGTCGTCAATTATTTGTAATATAAGTTCCAGTCTCCGTATTCCCCTACAGTTTTTGTCCTGCAGTACGAAGAAAGTTAGCCGGCCGGAGTGGCAGAGCGGTTCTAGGCGCTACAGTCTGGAACCGCGCGAACGCTACGGTCGCAGGTTCGAATCCTGCCGCGGGCATGGATGTGTGTGATGTCCTTAGGTTAGTTAGGTTTAAGTAGTTCTAAGTTCTAGGGTACTGATAACCTCAGAAGTTAAGTGCCAGAGTGCTCAGAGCCATTTGAACCATATTTGAACCAAGAAAGTTATTCCCCCACGTGCTAATATGTGCTCCAACTTCCTGTATTTTGTTATACATTGTGGGTATAATACAACTGGCCTAGAACATACTTCACGGACCTTAAGATAGAAAACTCAACTTGCGTCACCTGCTCCCTGGACAGATGATGTAAGTTGGGCTCCCTATCTTACGGCGCATGAAATATTTTCTGGGCCAGTTGCATTTCACTCGAACTGTAGTTAGCATTTTCAACGAACTTTTCACTGATACGCTTTCCCCCTTAATTTTTCCCAGTTCTTAAGCATTTTTTGCTACCGGAATGGATACAAGAAAGGAGAATATGTACTGGGCAGAATTAGGGATGTAAAAGATGGGAACTAGCTTTACGACTTATCTAATAGTTTCAAAGGCATTTAAATCAAAACATCTTAACATGTTTGCGGTTTTTGGTTGTTAGTATTAATAACTATCTCGTGTAACATAACGCATCGTCTCAAGTAAAGTACAGAGATACGTTATGTCACAACGTACAACATGACACACGCCTTCATGCCACGCAACATGGCATTTGTCATGTTGTGCAATATGACACATGACACTAAAGTTGAGGATGCGTGCAACCTCAGTCTGGTAGATGCTCCACCGCTCTCGAATATTTCCTGTTGTAGATACAGTCCACTCTCTAGAAGCACATAAATTTGTGTCTGATGTTCATATAACGCCAACCATACATGCATCAGGAGGTGGCTTTGGGGAAGAAGCTGTCCCCCCCAGGAAAAAAAATCAACCCCCTATCGAGACATCAAAAAAAAAAAAAAAAAAAAACCAGCCGCGTGGGGTAGCCACGTGGTCTAGAGCGTCTTGTTACGGTTGGCGCGGCTTACCCCGTCGGAGGTTCGAGTCCTCCCTAGGGCATGGGTGTGTGTGGTGTCTTTAGCGTAAGTTAGTTTACATTAGATTAAGTAGTGTGTAAGCTAAGGGACCGATGACCTCAGCAGTTTGTTCCCACAGGAGCTTACACAAAAACCACTGTTATTTTAGCACGCCAGAAACCTTTTTTGGCTGTTACATGTATGCTCTTTAGCCATATTATTTTATTTATTGTTTACTATGGCTGGCGAATCTTCTGGATTTTGTGCGCAGGATCAGGGACACTAGCATATAAATTGTAAGATGCAGGTATGCCACATTAAACCTCCATAGCTTCGCAGCCGATGTAGATTTTTGTTGATTCTGGCGACGACTGATCAGGTCTAGGCTTTTTCGTTGTTTCTTGAACCATGTGAAAGGTCTCTGTTGGATTCCTTTCATGTTAATTTCTTAAATCTGTTGTCATTTACGGCATAAATTCCTCTTCTAAATTTACTGTGGCGTTTCTATCTGGGAGGAGACTGAGCAGTGGAACGTGTTACTTTTACACATAAACAAGAACGATCTGTCACACTACTACACTTTAAAGCACAGTTTATATGTAATTCATGTCACACAGTCTCATACGGAACCTACATCCGCTTTCTTTTATATACTGTATATGATAAGATACTGTCATCCCCTTTCCCTTCTGTGTGAGAGGATGAATGAGCAAATGTATTTGTAGTTGCATGCTGGATGGTAGCAGACAAGCCTGCCTGCTAGAGAACAGTAGGACCAACGTCGGAACAGGTAGCTACGCTTTCTAAAAGCAGAGAAGTTTCTATTCTTAGTATGGTCCTGTCTGTCCCTTGTCATGTTGGTATAGGAAGCTGCCTCTCTGGTCACTTCCGTTTGTATCTGTGAGGCACCCTCAGGAAGGGACCAGGTCAGTCTGTCCGCGGCGAGCGTCTGAAGTGGTAAGATCTCCGGCTAAGCGCGTGTCTGCTAAGTCCGTAGGACAATGGATTTCTTAAGTTCGGCCTAACTGAAAATTTAATCACCTTTATTTCAGGTTTAGCTCCAAAATATCTAATATTATCTTAAATTGCAACGCAGTGTGATTCGAGTGTACAGTTCAGAATATCTTCCGGTAGTTGCTTTGTCACTACTTTGTGAGTAAAGTGGAACCACGTGTTGATCAGTAACTCTAACTAAGATCATCAATCTTAAATGCGAATGTGCATGAGATTATAACGTCTTGTCTTGACAATATTTTTCAATATAGCAACTTTTCTTTATGTTCAACCCACGTGGGGTGTACTTTGTGAGACCAGTACCACGTGCTTATACAATAGTTTGACCCATCAGGTTAATAGTAAGAAGTTAGTAACCAGTTCGAGGTTTTTCTTTTGTAAATTGCTTTTCGATCTCATTTTTTTAATTATCAAAATTATTGTGGAGTTACACTCTTTGTGTAAACCAAGTTGACCACGTGAAGCATGTGGTGTAATCATCAAAGTAGCCCTCAGCTATTCTTTTCGGGAAGATTTCACAGAGAGTTAGCACGAATTTAGTATACCAGTGTGTGGTAATTACATGACGGACGAGATTGCGCTACGAACGTAACTTCTTTGGGTGAAAATTGAATCGGTTGGTAGTGGTTAATTTCCTCTTGCATATGTTTCAACGTTCTTCGTGTGTGATTTTATGAATGCAGTGTTGTATGCAGTCTCCCAATCTTGGCTCCATATTTGATGTGTTCTGTAAGATTACAAACTCACATTTTCGCAATCCTAAATAAGGCACCAGTTTAGTTCTGAATCAAGTTTAATATGCTGAAATTTCAATGATCAATGTTAAAATAAATTTCCAAATATAAACTGATTTATTTCTTTTTATTTAAATTCTCTTTATATATATATATATATATATATATATATATATATATATATATATATATATATATATATATATTATAATTAATGTGAGTCTGGTTGGGAATTTGGTAAGCTAGACTGGATACCTGGTGAAACAGTTGCTCAGTAATGCAAGGTTAACTTCCCCTGACAGCTCACAGCTTTTAACCCGCCTTTATTGTCTATCAGCACCGCTTTCATAACAGATTAATGCAACAACATTACACATAACAACATTACACATGTTGCTTGAGTTGGGCGTCAATAGTGTGGCTCCTCTACGGTTACCAGCCTGGTATAGTTGAACATGTCCGGTATAGCCTACTGTGGCCTCAGAACACACACAACTCACCATCAAGTGAAGGTCACATACCAGAGGGAGGTTTTTAGTTTTTATTTTTTTATTTTTCCGTATTTTTTATTTTCTCCTATTCTTCTTACGACTGGCGTTCAGTAAGCAATGTAATACAATTTTTCTCCGAAAGCAGGTTGGTTTTATTCAGGATTCGAACGCACCATATTATTCCCCGCTCTTTTTCCCTACAAAACCCTATTTTAAGCCACCTTACTGGGAGGGTCTATATGCTCACATGGTACTGCTCCACTTGTCGGCGTCAGAGGCTACGTCTTGCTGCACCAATTGTGGTGTCACCGCCAGACACCACACTTGCTAGGTGGTAGCCTTTAAATCGGCCGCGGTCCGGTAGTATACGTCGGACCCGCGTGTCGCCACTGTCAGTGATTTCAGACCGAGCGCCGCCACACGGCAGGTCTAGAGAGACTTCCTAGCACTCGCCCCAGTTGTACAGCCGACTTTGCTAGCGATGGTTCACTGACAAATTACGCTCTCAATTGCCGAGACGATAGTTAGCATAGCCTTCAGCTACGTCATTTGCTACGACCTGGCAAGGCGCCATTAGCATTTGCTGTTTATCTTGTGATGCATGTACCGTCAGACCGATGTTCACCAATTATGGATTAAAGTTGTGTATTCCAGAAGCTCCGTACTTTTTTACTAGACTCAACTCCTTTAACTGTTCCAGACCTCACGCCAGCCTGCGTGAGCTTAAACGCGTGCTTTTCGGCTATCTCCTAGTGGCTTGGCTGTCTTGCCAAGTCACAACACCAATAACCTCTGCGATCATCGACATACTGCTTCCCGCGGAGTGTATCCTTCATTAAGCCAAACAGATGGAAGGTGCGTGATCTGGGCTGTTCGGTACAAGAGAAAGAACCAAGTTTCGTGAGCTCCTCTCGTGAGTGAGGAGTTGGAAGACTATTTCATCCCCATTATCCAAAGTGACCCTGATTCCGACAGGATGTGGTTCATACGAGAGGGGAGCTCGACTCCATCCAAGCAGGAGAGAGTTTGATGTCCTGGAGGAGCACTTTGGGGCCCGCAATCTGGCTCTGGGGTACACAGAGGCCACTGGCATGGGCCTCGATTGGCCGCCATATTCTCCGGATCTCAACACATGCGACTGCTTTCTGTGGGATTACATTCAAGACAAGATGTACAGCAATAACCCTAAAACCATTGCTGAGCTGAAAACAGCCGTTCAGGAGGTCACTGGCAGCATCGTTGTTGACACTTCAGCGAGTCGTGCAGAATTGTCATGGCGAAGGAGAAGCTCGTTTGTATTTTTGTGGCAACGAACACACTGAAATCGCTTCTTCGGTTTCCTGGGGGTAGCACGTTCCAACATTGCAGGAGTCACAGCTGTGTGCGGCCGGCCGGCAAGCGGGAGAGCGGACGGGTTTTCGCGACCTTGTTGCTATGACGACAGATTCCTCGCCCAACAACTCACCGTGCTTTTCTTCACTGCCAGGTCTCCACAGACATTTAGCAAGCGCCTATGAATACCTGTGACGATCTGGTTTTCTGTCAAAAGAAACTCAGCGACAGGTCTTTGCCTGGAACGCACCTCCGTTACCGACACCATTTTGAAGGCTACGCGTAGCACCGCCACGTATCGGAACTTCATAGAACTATAGGGGCTGAAGCGAGACAATTCCACGATGTCCTACAACAAATTACGCATTTTTTCAACCGAATACAATTTTTTAAACATTTAAAATTTCGTATTTTTTAAATGTTTTAAGGGTACGTCATTTTGGGACTCGGGAGGACATTCAAAAGAGTGTGACAGACGTGTTAAAGGCGCTACCAGTTGAAGCCTTTCAGTGCTGCTACCAAACTGGAACGACTCCAGCGGAGTGCAACTGCCGAAGGGAACTACTTTGAAGGGAGCCATATTGGTGCACGAAAAAAATAAAACCTTTGCTATACAAAAAGTGAAGTGTTGGCAGAAGAGCCAACACTGTGTTGCTAGAGGTGGCCGAAATGCACGCGTTCAATTACACGCTGACTGGCGCGAGGTCTGGAACAGTTAAGGGAATTAATAGTAGCAAATAAAGTACGTAGTTGATATAATACTTAACTTTAATCCACAATTGTAGAACATCTCTCGTTACGGTACATGCTTCACAATATTAATTATCAAATGCTATGGCGCCTTGCTAGATCGTAGCAAATGACGTAGCTGAAGGCTATGCTAACTATCGTCTCGGCAAATGAGAGCGTATTTGTCAGTGATCCATCTGTGGCTAAGTCCGCTGTACAACTGGGGCGAGTGCTAGTAAGTCTCTGTAGACCTGCCGTGTGGTTGCGCTCGGTCTGCAGTCACTGACAGTGGCGACACGCGGGTCCGGCGTATACTAATGGACCGCGGCCGATTTAAAGGCTACCACCTAGCAAGTGTGGTGTCTGGCTGTGACACTACAAAAAGTCTCACTACTTTTCTCACACACTTCGCACAAATGGCCGCTGGTCCGTGCTAAGCCAAAAATTTTGTACCCCATGCTCCTTGCTCAAGTAGGAACCAAGCGCCAAGAGCCCCTCCCACACACACACACACACACACACACACACACACACACACATACACCCGCAAACCGTGATCCTGCAGACGGGATTTTCAGACATGCAGGTATTTGTCAGAGCGCTTCCGTACTGTAACGATTCGTTTTGTAAACATTGCTCCTGCATTCCCGAAACCACGCAAATGCAATGCGTATTAAAAGCTACAGTGGTGGCATGAAGTGAGGTGGTGGTGCACGCACCCATCCAAGGTTGTGATCCAGTTGGGAGCCCCACTTGTTACCGAAAATATAATTTGTCACTCCCACTTTTCACATACCAGAGTTGCCTAGGATCTAAAGATAACAGCACTAAAGTGTATAGGGTGAACCAGAACGCAATCGACAAGATTTCAGAGGTTCTTCATGGATAATATCTGAGAATTTTGATACAGCATAAGGCATCCGTGGTCGCCGATGGCTCACCACAGGGTAAAGATGTAATTACCGTTTAGTGGGTTCGTTTCCCAGATTACCTTTTTCCTGTGAAAATACGTTTCCAACATCCAAAAAAAGCACGTAACACGCTAACACCAAAACGCACAGTACAAAACACAGGATACTGTAATAATCCTCAGATGTGGTTGCCGTCGCTACGGGAACAGCTCATTACAGCGGCGTTCTGAAGCTCTTCCATTGCATTTAGTGAACCCTTCCGGAGGTGTATATAGGCCAACTATTCACCAACAGACCTAAGAATGCTGTGTGCATCTAACACTGCCAGAGGAACAAACTCGAGACAGAAAGGGGTGGTGCTGAAAGCAAGCTTTACAGAGAAGAGTAGGACATAACTGTTGCCAACTGCAAGTACCGCGAGTGAATGGAAAAAGTTTTGTCCCAAGCAAGACATACAGGGCGCACCGCTGTCGTTTGTACTCTTGTGTGGATATGTTCACTACATCTACATCTTTATCTACGTAGATACTCAGAGAGGAATCATACGGTGCCTGGAGCAGGGTACCCTGTACCACTGCTTGTCATTTCCTTTCCTGTTCCACTCGCAAATAGAGCAAGGGGAAACCGACTGTCTGTATGCCTCCGTATGAGCCCTAATTTCTCGTATTTTATCTTCTTGACCATTACGCGAACTTTAGGTTGGCGGTAGTAGAATCGTTTGGTAGCCAGCTACAAATGCCGGTTCCTCTAAATTTTCTCAATAGCATTCCCTCCAGGGATTCCCATTTGAAATTACAATAAAATGAATACCCCTAGCTGCATACAGGCGTTGATGTAAGTCAGCGGGGACAGTCGAAAATGTATGCCCCGACCTGGACTCGACCCCGGGCTCTCCTGCTTACATGGCAGACTCTCTTCAATCTGAGCCACCGAGGACACATAGTGCGACTGCAGGGACTTTGGCACGCCTCCCGTGAGACCCACATTCCCAGCTTATTGTCCAGGACAATATTCATAGTGACCCTGCCCATTATACTCATTACTCGCCGCTTTTTGCCGATTGCTGTCAGAGATCGGTCACTGTTTGTGCATCCGCACAGAAGAAGATCGTCAAATGGTCGGTGAGGAGATGGTATCTGTCCTTTCGGACATGTCCGAAAGAACAGATACTGTCTTCATATATATTCGCATTTGAGTTCCCGAAGCATCCCCGTATCACTTACGTGTTGTTCGAAACTAACGGCAACAAATTTAGCAGCCCCCCCCCCCCCCCTCTGAATTGCTTCCATGTCTTCCTTAAATCTGACCCGCTACAGATCCCAGACATGAGAGCAGTGTTCAAGAATAGGTCACCCCAGCGTCCTATATGCGGTCCCCTTTACATGTGAACCACTGTTTCCTAAAGTTCTCCCAACAATCCGAAGCCGACCAAAGGCCTTCCCTATCGCAGTCCTGACATGCCCGTTCCACCTCATATTGCATTACAACACTTCGTCCAGGTATTTTACCGACTTGACTTTGCCAAGCAAGACACTGTTAATACTCTTAAATGAACGTTACAGGTTTGTTCGCCCTACTCATCTGCATTAACTTACATTTTTCCACATTTGGAGCTAGATACCATTCATCACACCAACTAGAAATTTTGTCTTGTTTCTTCCTACAATCACTCAGCTTCGACGCATTACTGTATACCATGGCATCATCAGCAAACAACCGCAAATTGCTGTCCTCATGGTCAGCCAAATCATTATGCATATAGAGAACAACAACGGTCCTATCACACTTCCCTGGGGCACTTCTGACGATACCCTTCTCTCTGATGAACACTCGCCGTCGATGACAACATGCTGCTTTCTATTATTTAAGAAGTCTTCGAGCCACTCATCTACATCTACATTGACACTCTGCAAATCACATTCAAGTGCCTGGTAGAGGGTTCATCGAACCACCTTCACAATTCTCTATTATTCCAATCTCATATAGTGCGCGGGAAGAATGAATACCTGTATCTTTCCGTACGAGCTCTCATTTCCCTTATTTTATCGTGGTGATGGTTCCGCCCTATGTAGGTCGGCGTCAACAAAATATTTTCGCATTCGGAGGAGAAAGTTGGTGATTGGAATTTCGTGAGAAGATTCCGTCGCAACGAAAAACGCCTTTCTTTTATTGATGTCCAGCCCAAATCCTGTATCATCTCTGTGACACTCTCTCCCATATTTCGCGATAGTACTCATATCTGTGAACTTGTTCCATATGCTCGTACCTTCACTAACAGCCTTCAGTGGGACAACGTGTCAAATCCTTTCCGGAAATCTAGAAATATGGAAACTGTTTGTTGCCTTTCATCCATAGTTCTCAGTATATCATGTGAGAAAAGGGCAAGCTGAGTTTCGCGCGAGCGATGCTTTCTAAAACCATGATGATTCGTGGACATAAGCTTCTCAGTCTCAGGAAAGTTTATTACATTCTAACGGAGGATAAGTTCAAGGTACAATACAAATACACAGATCATTGGAGGGGGGCAATAAATCAAGCGAAATGCAGTTACCCTGTAACGAGCCACTGCTTTTACTGATTTGGTAAAAGCTTTGGACAGAGTTGAGCGGAAAAGGTAATGGATATATTGAAGAGGAAAGGAGAAGACTGCAAGGAGCAGAATCTGTATTTACAACAGAAAGTAAGAACAAAGATTGGAAACGAAATTTCAGAAGGAAGCAGCACTGGAAGGGACGTTAGATAAAGTTGTTGCTTCTCCCCTTTGCTGTTCATGTTATACCTGGAAGAGCTTATTGCGAAAGGCTTAGAGGGAGAAAGAGGAGTACGTATTGGTGGGAAGAGAACAGGATGTATAAGGTTCGCTAATGGCATAGTATTAGAGGCACGCACTGAACCAACTGTAGAAAAATGTTGAAAGATCTGGATGAAGGTTGTGTGGGAGACGAGGTGGTAATAAACACAGCAAAAACTAAGTGTATAGTGATCGGCACTGGAAGGAGACTCTTGAATACTGGAATAGGACTAGTCATTACTATGCAAGTAGGAGCATTTAAATATCTTTGAACTGCCATCAGTAAAGGCTTGAGAAGTCATCAGGAGGCGAAAACTTCCATTGCTATAGCGAAGAAGGCATTCAATAGAAAAAAGGAAATTATTACACAGTGACAATTTTTGAACTATCTGAAATAAACTTCTAAAAGTTTTGCGTTAGGACGTTCAAACTGCATAGTTGGCAAGGGGGCATGATGGGAATTAATATGCGTATGCACGGTCTGATTTAGCGACGAAGCCCACTTTTGTTTGAATGGGTTCTTCAATAAGCAAAATTGGCGCTATTGGGGGACTGAGCATCCGCATTTCGCTATCAAGAAGTCCCTTCACGCTTAATGGGTGACTGTGTGGTCTACAATCTCTAGTCACGAAATAATCGGTGCAATATTTCTTGATGCCACGGTCACTACCGAACGATACACATCCCCATTATCCAAAGTGACCCTGATTTCGAGCGGATGTCTTTCATACGAGAGGGAGCTCGACCCCACCGAAGCAGGAGAGTGTTTGATGTCCTGAAGAAGCACTTTGGGGACCGTATTCTGGCTCTGGGGTACACGGAGGCCACTGGCATGGGCCTCGATTGGCCGCCATATTCTCCGGATGTGAACACATGCGACTCCTTTTTGTGGGGCTATATTAAAGACAAGATGTACAGCAATAACCCTAAAACTATTGCTGGGCTGAAAACAGCCATTCAGGAGGTCACTGACAGCATCGATGTTGACACTTCAGCGAGTCATTCAGAATTTCGCTATTCGTCTGCGCCACATCATCACCAATGATGACAGACATAACGAACATGTCATAACCCAAACCCGAATACCTGTAGTGACGTTTACATGTTGAGTAAAGTGTGTTTACGCCGCAGTCTGACTAATTTATGTTTTATTTCACATACTTGAATAATTGTGATGTGGCAAAGCAAATGTAGGTCTGAGAAAAAAGCTCGGCATGTGTTTTGTCTGGAGTGTGACACTCTGTGTAACAGACGCATGAACACTAAGGCAAGAGGATGAGAAAAGGCTAGAACCATTTGAGATATGGATGTGGAGGAGAAAGAGGAGGATAAGTCGGATGGGAAGATTAAGTAACGAATGAGTGATAGAAAGCATTGATGACAGGAGATGAATGCTGCAGGTCATAAGAGAAAGGAAGAAGAACTGTCTGGGTTATGCGATGCGAGGGGATTTCTCGCTAGTAGATGCCTTGAAAGGACCAGTTTGTGGGAGGAGACTGTGTTGAACCAAGAGTTAAGATGATGGACCGCATAAAGGGAGAAGGAAACTACGTCGACCTGAATACGATATTAGGAGACAGGAGAACATGAGGATTTGTCATGTCAAAGGCCACCGGAGACCACGGTCTCTTATACCAATATAATCGGAAAATATCCCTGAACAGCCACTGAAATGTTGTCGGTGAAGTTCTGGTTCACCATGGAAAAAATGTTTTAATGTGATAATAACAACAAGGTTACATTAATGTTTAGTGCATTGCTTTAGCGTATTTTCCAAGAATAATACTGTAAATAAGATAAAGTAGAAATGTGCGCTCACCATTAGTATTTCATGTAGCACTACAATTGTGAGCACAGATATGCAGACTTTTGTTCCGCGAGCATGTAAGTCAGCGGAGCGGTGTTCCTTTCAGTCATTTCTGCCCGCAGCGTTGCTGTCTCCCCCCCCCCCCCCCCCCCCCTCCCTTTTGGTGGGTGATAAGTCTTGAGCTGGCTGAGTCGTAACGAGAACACAGCCCAAAGAAACAATGTATAACATGTCACTGAAAAGTATCCAAACCAAAATACTCGTTTTTTGGAAAAAATTAATAAGTACAATGTTGTGACAGTTCTTGACTACCACTGGATTTGAACAAGCCAAAACTTGAACGCAAGGCCTTAATAATGAAGCAGTCAATTTTTCAGTTTCAACGTATTGTTGCCAGGTAACCAGCAGCTTTGTTAAATATCATAAAGCGTCTATTAACGACTCTGTCAACAGATTTCTATTTAATTAGTCTTTCCACATTTTCTTGAAATTTTTGTTCTTTTGTAAAATTCTTAATTAATTTCATTTAAATGTATTCTATTACTTTTACTCAGAAGTCTTATACATGCTTATTTATTCACTATTCCTTTGTATTATATGCACGTTTTGTTAAACTGAATGTTCTTTTTGCAGTAATTTGATGTAAATATCAAGTGAGTTAGCAACTGATTTAGTATCGACGTAATTCGATGTAAATAATGGTTGAATTATTCTAACATTATATGCAAATCGAATTTCTATATTTTTTCTGTATTTATCTTAAAGTAGGGCGGGGAATTTACTACATATACTCGTGTGAATATTTGGAACAGTAGTTTTATTTTTATTTATAGCAACTGCATTTATAGGGTACGCTGTACCTTAAAGTGAAGCACCATTCTGAGATGCAACAGTAATTACAAACCTATTATCAGCGGCATAAAAGTTCTGAGTATGGTGCCGCGCCATAATGTAAAAAACTACTGGTGCTGGAGAAAAACCATCGTTTCGTCCACGGTTGCAGCGTCCTTCTTCTGGGTCCATTAGACCATTAGAAGGCTACTGCAACCGTGGCCGAAACTTTGGTTTTCCTCCAGCAGCAGCAGCAGTAGTTCTTTTACATTATGACGCGGTACCATACCCAGAAAACTTGTATGTCGACTCACTCTGGCCGCGGGAGCCTACGCAATTATACTATTATCAGCAATTACATATTTAGGAACAGATTATTTCAGTTAGTATGAAGAGGTTCACAACACTCGTGAGGAACGTCAATACGTGCTGGGTTGCTCGGAAGCAGGTATAAATCGGTTGTGACACACCATCGATGAGAACATCGTGGTCCAAATTCTCTCATTCTGCAAGGGTGATCCTGAGTAAGTAGCGCAGATTACGTGCTCGTTGTCGACGTCCAAAAGAAGCTGTTTTCAATCGAGCACGCACATATTCAGTTGGGTTCATGTCGGGGCAACTTTAAGGTCACGCCATTGTAATGACCTCTGCATGCTCAAGGAACGTGTTTATGAGAACGGCACGTACGGCACGCGAGTTATCCTCAATCGGGATGGAACTGTCATCAAAATGCTGGCGATGCCGACCCACTATTGGTTGCAAAATCTTGTCCCTGTACCACAGAGCTGAGATCGCCCTCAACAGCCACGAGAGGTGTATGGTGGCCCCCATGTAAAGCCACCTCAGAATTCACTCTACACACACATATGGGCACAGTGTTGGAGGTATTCCACATTTCCGCATTGTCTGCAGTTATCAGTGTACAAACATATCCGAGTTTCGTCCATGAACATCCGACGCCAATCCTGGGGCGTTCATTCTGCATAATTTCTTGCAGAATGAGATTTTTCACTCTGCAGCGGGGTGCGCGCTGATATGAAACTTCCTGGCAGATTAAAATTGTGTGCCGGACCGAGACTCGAACTGGGGACCTGTTGCCTTTCGTGGGCAAGTGCTCTACCAACTGAGCTACCCAAGCACGACTCACGCACCGTCGTCACAGCTTTACTTCCGCCAGTACCTCGTCTCCTACCTTCCTAACTTTACAGAAGCACTCCTGCGAAACTTGCAGAACTAGCACCCTCAAAGAAAAGATATTGCGGAGACATGGCTTAGCCACAGCCAGGGGGATGTTTCCAGAATCAGGTTTTCTCTCTGCAGCGGAGTGTGCGCTGATTTGACACTTACTGGCAGATTAAAACTGTGTGCCGGACCGAGACTCGAACTCGTGACCTTGCATTCAGTGTTGTGGTGTACGAGGCGGTGCTCGTCATGACCGTCGGGAGCTGAGATTCACATCATGTGATCGTCTGCTGACAGTTTGATGAGACACACGACTTCCTGAAGCCTCTTCGAACGTCGAATTCATTTGTAGATCACTCATGCCACGGTCCTTTTCACTGAAACGCCGTAGATGTCGACCACCCTGTGTGCCTGCCGAGCGTGGACGACCTCAAGACTGCCTGTCTGTATCACATCACTTTGACTCCAGTCTACATTTCGAGTAATTTACCTGGTTGACGCGTCTTCTGCCCATAACGTGATGATGCTGGCTCGATCATTGGCCTCGACTGTCGTTCGCACCATGATGGTTGCTCACACTACTGTTCCCCGTACGTCTCTATGCGCTGGTGCTAAACTTTCAACTGATACGCTGCAACACCTTCCTGTAGGTAGCGCTCTTGGTAATTTCCTGTATGTTTACGGTGTAAGAGGGACCATCCAATAGGTACTGAAACTGTCACAGTAGCAACACACCAGCGCGGCGTACCAGGACGATGTGTCATTTTTGTTGATGTGTATCGGAGCATTTTCAGTACAGTGTTGACGCCGGCCGGAGTGGCCGAGCGGTTCTAGGAGCTACAGTCTGGAACCGCACGACCGTTACGGTCGCAGGTTCGAACCCTGCCTCGGGCATGGATGTGTGTGATGTCCTTAGGTTAGTTAGGTTTAAGTAGTTCTAAGTTCTAGGGGACTGATGACCTCAGAAGTTAAGTCCCGTAGTGCTCAGAGCCATTTGAACCATTTACAGTGTTTGCGTGGTGTCATGACCCTCATGGATCTCCCCCCCCCCCCCTCCCGCCCACTCCCTCCCCCAGATCTCGCGGATTCACGGCTCTGGTGGCGAGAAGGGAGCTGTTCCCACGCTGTGTAGGAAGGTCGTGCTGGACGGAAGCAGCGGGCGAGACAGAGCGCCAGCTCGCAGAGGCCAGAATGGGGCGCGCACACAGTGTCTCCGCGTTACGTAAGCGCCGCGCAGAGCAGCGCAGCGCCGTCCACCCCGGGCCGTAATGACTTTACTCTTTAACCTCTGGCGGGCAGCATAAACCACTTGTCGCCGCAAAACACGGGGCCGACCCCAACTCACATCTGTCCGAGACCACAGTAGCTGTAGTGCCTCACCCAAGCCACGAGTCCATTCTCCACTGCACGACGAAAAAGACGTGGTCGCCTAGACGACTCTTTCAGTGAGACTACAGGCAAAATTTCGGCTTTTTTCCGAGAGACGGAGCTCATTTTTACAGTGCAGCCTTTCTGATGACTGCCTCCGGGGCAGTCAAGAACAAAAGTACCTTTCTGACATAACTGGCCGCAATCCCAAATGCGGTACAGCCATTTCAAAATTCGGGGAAACCTTTCCATTGAAGGCATCAGTTCATCATTCGCTCGTTTCAATGAATAATTTAAAGCGAAACTTTCTATGACGTTAACGAGAGCATAACAGTGACCGACAACTCTATGCTTCTTAGGTTAAGGCCCTAGTTCATAATAAGCAAAATTATGCTCGGCACATTCCACATACTAAACTCCTCCCGAATAGATCATAAGGGCTCAGCGGTACCGACCGGCCGCCGTGTCATCCTCAACCCACAACCGTCACTGGGTACGGTTATGGAGGGGCACGTGGTCAGCACACCACTCTCCCGGCCGTATGTCAGTTTCCGAGACCGGAGCCGCTACTTCTTGATCAAGTAGCTCCTCAGTTTGCCTCACAAGCGCTGAGTGCACCCCGCTTGCCAACAGAGGTCGCCAGACTGGATGGTCACCCATCCAAGTGCTAGACAGCCCGACAGCGCATAACTTCGGTGATCTGACGGGAGCCCGTGTTACCACTGCGCCAAGGCCGTTGTCCACTCCACATACTATGGTTATGAATTTAGCCAAGCAAGGCCCGAAATTTTGACTTACTTGGTGTTATAATTTTTTAATAACAAGATAATTTCACTCGACTGCAGCATTTCAAAATAAATAATCAAAAAGAAATTAGGTTGTGGCGGTCGTAGGGATGTAAGTAGAGTATATTATGTCTTATTTGCACAAAATGTTCCGCTTTGAACCACGGCAAATTAATTTTAGATACCGTCTATAAAAAAATTACAAAAAAGAATATATTTACCGCACTACGACTAAAAAAAATCACAAAATCACATTAATGAAAATTTCTCAGGATCAGAATCTGCACGTTTTAGTTATTGTTATTCAAAAACAGACGGAATATGGCAAGTACGTTGTGGCTCTCTGAGCACTATGGGACTTAACTTCTGAGGTCATCAGTCCCCTAGAACTTAGAGCTACTTAAACCTAACTAACCTAAGGACATCACACACCCGAGGCAGGATTCGAACCTGCAACCGTAGCAGTCGCGCGGTTCCGGACTGCGCGCCTAGAACCGCTAGACCACCGCGGCCGGCCGTTAACTGCAATTCCTAGGTATTTAGTTGAATATACGACCTTTAGATTTTACTGATTTATCGTGTAACCGAAGTTTAACGGATCGCTTTTAGCACTCGTTTGGATGATGGTGGTGGTGGTGGTTAGTGTTTAACGTCCCGTCGACAACGAGGTCATTGGAGCGCAAGCTCGGGGTAGGGAAGGATTGGGAAAGAAATCGGCCGTGCCCTTTCAAAAGAACCATCCCGGCATTTGCCTGAAACGATTTAGGGAAATCACGGAAAACCTAAATCAGGATGGCCGGAGACGGGATTCAACCGTCGTCCTCCCGAATGCGAGTCCAGTGTGCTAACCACTGCGCCACCTCGCTCGGTTCGTTTGGATGACCTCACACTTTTTAGCGGCAATTACCAACTTTCTCACCATTCAGACACATTTACGAATTCGTTTTGCAAATTCTTTCGATCTTCTGATGACTTAACTAGACGATAGACGACAGTATCATCTCCAAAAAACCCAAGCCTGCTGCTCAGATAGTCTCCTAAATCATTTATGTAGATACGGAACTGCAAGGGCCTATAACACTACCGTGAGGAAAGCCAGATATCGCTCTTGTTAACGGCTCTGGCTCCCAGAAGATCATTGCGCTCAGAAACGAAGAACTGAGACACCTCTCAGCTGCACAACAGAGACGCTCATAAAGACTCATATCCAAGTTTCCATTCTGAAGTTGAGCAACGTAGTGCCACATTAGTAATGTCCGTCCACTAGCATTCCGCCAAGTTCCCAATGTATGTGACCGCATTTCTGACTGACCAACTCAAGTTGTCACATCAGTCGCGTTGTTTAACACCAGCTTTTGTAGCTGTTCCTTGTTTGACTTCCAATCCTACATTAAGACACACACTCCAGGGAAGTATTTCGTACACAGCTTTTCTTCTATATGGTAAGTTACGTTTTCTCCGTTGAACTGCGTATTCCAGTTGCGAACTCTGTTTTCGAATGGTGCCTACATCCTGCAAATTACGTGCGCCCTATAGCCAGTCAAAATACAGGCTGAACGGGTAAACGACCGTTCGGGCCTGGCAGCGGGGCACTGAGGCTCACTCGTGGCGACTTTTACTCCAGCATCAGACTCCAGACGACTCCAAGTGACTAGATTGCATCTGTGTCAAGGTCGTATTGTGTAGTGAATAGCTTTCTTTGCCTGTCTCTCACAGACAGGAATATTGTTTGCCCAATACATTCCAGTGCAGCAAGTAATAAATTTCTGTATTCCCTGTTGTCGAGAGTATCATTTTAACCTGCTAGCTAACGGGCACGTGACACAGTAAGCAAGGCATACAAGCGGAACACAGTCGGATGGGGAATCGATCCAGCGAAACTGCAGCTTACCCGCTCTATAAATCAGGATAGGCGGCGATCTACAGTGAGTCAAACTATTCGTCTGCCTGCATATCTTTTAGAATACAAAGTCTGTGTAACATGAAAAGAAATTCATACAAAATCTGAAGAGCTAGTCATGTGAGAAGTACCTCGGTAAGCCGTTTTTGTTGAAAAGCAAGGAAAGCAATACATCCAAATAGACAGCAAGGTTAACAAAATAGAAAATGTAATACAAGAGCTAGTTCATAAAGTATTTGTCCACCATCTGAACATGCCGAAATTCTGCTCTCAGTGATTAAACTATAACGCTGACCCACGGCAGACACTAGAGTCAACCCTGGGCGGCCCCACTCTATCGCCTGTTGTGGTTCGGAACGGCGCCGATACAGTGCAATTAGCGCCATCGAAAGGAAACTTATTCTGCGCTCACATAATGAGTACAAATCTTCCTTCGAGATTGTTAAAGTAGTCGGTAGACCTAGATCGACAGTTCAGTCGATAATAGATCGATTTTGCGCAACAAAATCATTAAGAAACCAACCACGTACGGGACGCCCTCACACTTTGACTGATGCAAACGTGAGGTTTATCAAGAGGGAAATGAAGAAGAAATCTAAAATCTGCGCTCCTAAGTTGGCTGGGGAGTTAGAGTCTAGGGGAAAGAAGGTATGTGCCAACACAGTCAGAAATACCTTGAAAACGTACGGGTATCACGGCCGGATAGCGTGCAAGAAATTATGGGTCATTGAAAAGAATCGAAACAAACGTCTTCATTTTGCGATGGAACATAGATTCAAAAAGTAAGACTTATGGAACAGGGTAATATTTTCTGATGAAAGTAAATACCGGGTGATCAAAAAGTCAGTATAAATTTGAAAACTGAATAAATCACGGAATAATGTAGATAGAGAGGTACAAATTGACACACATGCTTGGAATGACATGGGGTTTTATTAGAACCATAAAAATACAAACGTTCAAACAAAGTCCGACAGATGGCGCTTCATCTGATCAGAATAGCAATAATTAGCATAACAAAGTAAGACAAAGCAAAGATGATGTACTTTATAGGAAATGCTCAATATGTCCACCATCATTCCTCAACAGTAGCTGTAGTCGAGGAATAACGTTGTGAACAGCACTGTAAAGCATGTCCGGAGTAACGGTGAGGCTTTAGTGTCAGATGTTGTCTTTCAGCATCCCTAGAGATGTCGGTCGATCACGATACACTTGCGACTTCAGGTAACCCCAAAGCCAATAGTTGCATGAACTGAGGTCTGGGGACCTGGGAGGGCAACCATGACGAAAGTGGCGGCTGAGCACACGATCATCACCAAACGACGCGCGCGAGAGATCTTTCACGTGTCTAGCAATACTTTGTTTATTTTTTTAGGTTCTCATAAAACCCCATGTCATTCCAAGTGTAAGTAGGCTGTTTATGTTTTCTCTATGTAAGTAGGCTGTTTAGGTTTTTTTATTGGTAACGCCACCTCTGTATGAAAATCAATGGCTGTGCTGTGTGCAGTCTGTGGCTGCTTTGCATTGTTGTAATACTCGCCATTGTAGTGTTAGGCAGCTGGCTGTGAACAGCGCGTAGCGTTGCGCAGTTGGAGGTGAGCCGCCAGCAGTGGTGGATGTGGGGAGAGAGATGGCGGAGGTTTGTAATTTGTCATGAACTGCTATATTTGTATATGATGATATCAAGGTAAATACATTGTTTGTTCTCTATTAATATCTTTCATTTGCTAACTATCCCTATCAGTAGTTAGTGCCTTCCATAGTTTGAATCTTTTATTTAGCTGGCAGTAGTGGCGCTCGCTGTATTGCAGTAGCTTGAGCAGCGAAGATTTTTGTGAGGTAAGTGATTTGTGAAAGGTACAGTTTAATGTTAGTCAGGGCCATTCTTTTGTAGGGAATTTTGAAAGTCAGATTGCGTTGCGCTAACAAAATATTGTGTGTCAGGTTAAGCACAGTCCTGTATAAAATTGTTCAAAGGGGACGTTTCATATGTCGACCCTTAGCCTAGGATACCTCACTGGAATCTTCTGATTTTTCTTGTAGTTTGTGTAATTGGTGTAGCTATTGTTTATTGGTAGCGCGTAATCATAGAGAGAGTTTCCTTTGTAGTTGTAGTTTTTCATTGTTGTACAGTAAAACAGTTGTGGCATGCATGTAGATTTGCACCAAGTATTTCTCAGCTGCGCTGGCAATTAAGTAGACATTATTTCCATTGCTATGTTATTTTATTTTGCTCTTCAAATTGTGCTTTTCTGTGTTATCGTGTGAAATATTGTGACAATTATGGCGTGTGAAAAACGTAATACTAGGCTCCAAAGTAAACTGAGAAATGACAGTGAAGACGAAGGCAGTGTGTTAGCGCCGCAGAGTAATGAATTAACTAATGTTCAAAGTAGTAATTTGGTAATTGCGCATAGGGAAATGGAGCGGGCGGCAAACAATGGTGTAGACAGTGAAACAGGTAGTGAACAGGGAAGCGTTATCGATCGATTGGTCGGCAACAGCTCGCCTCAGGAATCGGGAATGACAGAACACAATATTGCAAATACTGCAGACTCAGGTTTTGGGTTCTCACCGTTTTCTCAAATGAGTCAAGACACATTTTCCGCTTGTCAAAATGTGAATGTTGCCGGTGCAACTTCACTGCCGAAAAGCACTGAGGAACATGTTTCAGGCACCAGTGCATTGTTATTACAATTAATGCAACAAATGGGACAAAAGCTTGAAAAGTTAGACACAGTGGAACAAAATCTCAAGAAGTTAGACACAATGGAACAACACCAGAGACAAACACAGCAACAGTTAGACACAATGGAACAAAATCAGAGACAAACACAGCAACAGCTTCAAAAGTTAGACTCATTGCAACAAACTCTTGAACAAACGCGTGAAGATTTAACTACTGAGTTACATCACACTGAATCGAAATGTCAAAAAGTCTGTAATGACGTAAAAACTCAAATTTGACGGCATTTTCAACCTATTTTTTCGCGGCATGAAAATGCATTACAGAATCACGAAGCAGCCATAAAAGAACTGCAAATTATTGTTCATGAAAATCATGAGACCTTGCAAGCTAAATTTGACTCAGTTGCATCTACCGATTCGGTTACGCAACTTGCAAAAACTCAGGAAAACTTTAAGGACACAGTAGATACTCTGAAACTTGGTTCAGAAAAACACACTGAGGAAATAAGTACACTATCGGAGAAAGTAGCCGAACTTTTGGATCAGTTCACTAATTTATCTACGAAGGTAGATGATAATCTGATTGACGCAAGACCGGTAGTCTTTAATGACACAGAAGAGTACGAACAAATTAGGAAATTCAAACAAAATCAGAATCAAATTAATACACAACACCAAAGAGAAATCCGGGAAGTACAAGATCAGCTGACACAGGTAATACAAGAATTACGTATTTCAGAGGATACTCGCGCCCCAACACGGGAAGAGGGACTTAGAAATACGGAAAAGCCGCAAAATAATAACACAGGGCATTTCGGAAGTTATGAAAGAAATTGGCAATGTGCACCGAATTTTGAGATGGAACGGCCGACACGACCTAACAATGACCGATATGCGACTCGCCGACATGATGACCTTGACTATAAGCTGTTCATTACTACACGTAAATTCAAAACATTTAAAAATTCTGGCAACGACATTCATCCACAAGCATGGCTCCATCAATTCTCTCATTGTTTTCCTCCCAACTGGTCATTGGAGCACAGATTAGAATTTATGTGTGGCTACTTAGAGAATGAACCAGCTGTAAGAATGCGATCGGTCATTCACGATTGCCACAGTGAAGGAGAGTTTTACCATGCCTTCCTCTCAGCATATTGGTCTCAACCCACACAAGACCGAGTAAAACATAGCATCATAATGATGAAACATTTCGAACAATCTGAATTCTCCAGTCTTGTGAAATATTTTGAAGACATGTTGCACAAGAATCAGTACCTGTCAAACCCATACAGCCCCTCAGAACTCATCCGCATTTGCTTAATCAAATTGCCTGAACATTTACGACATATTATTTTAGCAGGACGTTGCAAAGACGACATTGAAGCATTTCAGGGACTGTTACAAGAACTGGAAAGTGACACTGACAATCGCGGAACGCAGGAGCACAACAATTACAGATCACATCAGTCGCAATTCCGCGATGAAAGAAATAATAACTGGACGCGACAAGGCTATTCTCACAACACAAATCGTGACCGAAACAGACACCACCCGTATTACAACCGTTGGCAGAGTAGTAATAATTACAGGGAAAGATCACCTCTCCGCGGTAGTGACTATCACAGAGACAATAAGAGAAACAGACAATATGGGAACCAAAACAATTATTATCAAGGGAGGCAGAATAACTTCAGACGCAACAGATCGGCGCACAGTTACGATTCAGGGAAAAATTCTCCACCACGTGACGGACAAGGAAGAAACTACGGAATCTACCGACATGACGACAGACGATATGATCATAACGACAGACGTCAATTTCATCAGAACTGGCGGGATTCTAACACGGCTGGGCCCTCTCGGCAAGGCGAATTTGTAGAAGTTAGGTCTCCTAATCCCAATAACGACGCGCGCCAACAAAGAGACAGACAATGACTCGCACCGCAGGCAGCCGCGTGCGCCGGCTGGCTCAGAGAAAAATAACAAAGACGCGAACCTTGAGAAAAGATTTAGCATTCTTTACCGATGTAAACAACATGATAATTGCTTTGAAGCTGAAAGTCTGCGTACTAGGAAGAGTAAAGGATTGCACTACACTTCACATGTAAAACCGCTTACTGAGAGATAATCTGCGTTTTAACTTTGTCTTTGCCATAAAACTTTCCACTTTACATTACTAGTATGCTTTGAAAGACTTAAGAAACTGTTAACCTGCAACAATGTTTGAAGTTAAATATCCAATCTAGAACCTAGGGAACATTTTTAAATAGAAATTACGAATGCATTGTTATAGTGAACAGACGACACAGTGTTGTTATTTGTACATTCTTGCTTGTTAGTTGCACGATTATGGAACGACTATAAGGCTTACATACTTAGAACATTTACCAGTACTGCTAATGAGATTTTAATGCAACATTTTGGTTTATTTGAAAATACATTCTGAATTTAAAGTGCTTTCTGAGAGATACCAGATGACACAGAGGTTAGTTTATGTGACAGCTACACGATTTTTATCACGACGCTACTAATGAGTGACAATTTACAATGTTGCTTTTGCGGTGTATCTGTTTTATATCTGCACAGTTTTCTGAATTCTTCTGGAAAGAAAAACATGTTTTAGTAGTAACTTTTGTGGTATAGCAACAATGAGACAGCCTTTTTCGTGGCACAACATTACGTTACTGTACAGTACTTTCTTCATCACGCCAATAAGCGTAATAACTACGATATCTATACGCAAAGCATTTCACTTTTGTTTATCATGAGGTAAGTACATTGACTTCTGCAGAACTTGGCTTTCGGAGGACGATAAGTACGACACTTCCACAGAATTATCTTACAGCAAGACGCACATTTAGCGCTACAGGACACGCATTTGAGAGATTTTGTACTTAAGCCATTTATTTTTCAAGATTTTTGAATTACAAAGAAAGTTTTCCGTGATATATTTCATTCTATTGCTGTAATCTGTAACACCTGAGGGTATCATTACATTAATCCTCAGGGGGGTACACGCCTACTTTGTGTACCATGTGTTTGGCAAGCACAAGGAACCCTAGCTAATATGGTATTTGCTTATACAACTTTACACATCGGTACCATATTTCTCTAACACACAAATTACACAGCTATCTGATCATTTAACTGAGAGAGACAAACATTTATTTTACTACATCAGTGACACATGTTTACGCAATTACACAGTTGGATAACTTCACACTTATGAAACTGTATTTTGTCTGTACTTTGTAAACTGATCATATGTTTTCGGACACATTGTGATGCTATGAGAGCTTTGAATGATGTATTTGGTGTGAGATCATGATTTTTAAAGTACGTTTGAGGTAGATGACACTATTGAAATGAGCAGAGAATTTTTTTAGGTTTTAAAATTATTGCAGAAAGCTACGACGTTTTTGAGATTTGACTGAGGTGTTATGATATTTTTCACGACAACGATGTGTATTATGCTGCTGAGGTATGTTTACGATTAATGGGCTGAGGCTATATGAGTTATTTGATTATGCTTCATATTTATAATGACGAAATATTGACGAGTATCAATGGATACGTATATGTGTAATAAGGTAAGGAGTAATGAATAGTGGGTAGGGACTCTTGACTTGTGAAAAAGGATGTTGGAAACCAAGAATCGTACTTTAAGAGTTATGAAATGTGTGTAAATGCGTGAATGTATCACAATGCCGGCGAAAATTTTTTGGACAACGTTATATTCATAGGATTTTCTTTCTACAGATTTGCAACGCTAATTCTTGACCTGTGAAATATTTTTATGTGAGACTGTCACTGTAGCGGAAACTGGTGTCGTAAATATTTCCGTAAGAAAGTTAAGTGACCACCTGCACGTAATGCGTCGTGGGCACGCAGCTGTGTCAAACACCTGGAGAACAAGCCATTAGGGTGTGCCTTTCCGGAAGCACAGGTAGAAAAAAAAAAAAAGGAGAAAAAAGGCAGGCCTTTATCCTCGCCATTAACATTCCTTTAGAGAAAATATTGCAAATGCGACACCCTCATTACTTCCATTAACCTTGCTATTGACATTCCTTTGTAGAAAGCATCGCAAATATTACACGCTCATTACCTGAAAACATATGATTACTCGTACTTTGTGCTAATTACTGAAATGCTTATGAATTGATGGGAAATATTCGTACATCTGCACACCTGATTATGACAAGTGTCTTTCTATGAGAGTTGAGAGCTACTGACTTACGAAATGCCACATGACTATTGAATGATATTTTTATGCTTTGGTTTGCGTAATTGCTTATTTCATTTGACATCTGTTTTCCAGCTGTGTTGCAGCATTGCTTTTATAAAATGAAATGCCTTTGCTAATGTGAACACTGTCTGTCAACAGATCTATTAAATAATTATTTTATGATCCACATTCTTTAAAAAAGGAGCACTTGGAAAGGAAAGAACAATAAGAAGGAACTAGTAACAGTAACACATAATTTTCTTTTCAAGTACATGGTAATATTTCTTTTTACAATCAGTTGTTGTGTTGCACCACTTTAATTACATAGACATTAAGATGTGAATATACACTTCCCTTATCTGCATTGTTGTTTTTACTGTAATATCTTTTCTGCTTGAGCTATGTCATGTTTAGATATAAGTTATTTCTGCTGCTATTTGCCAGGCATAGTGCTACTAAATTTCACTTTGTATTACTCTGTTAAGCTAGTTTTACTATTGATTTATTTTTATTTTTGCTGCTCATTGCATTATATCAGTTGTAATTTATGCTGCTTGCTTTGCCTTTTGTATTTTCTATCATTGCTGTTTGTGTTACTTATTTTGTGCTGCTGCATTGCCTCGTCCCTTAGTTTAGCATCTGAGCTCAGTAGATTTAAGTTAGCTTAAGAGGGGTAGACTATATAAGAAACTAACTATGATGAATTGGAAGAAATGCATTTAGACGCTATAAGAAAATGGTTTGGCAAAAAAAAAAAAAGTATTTTAGGTAGGATTTTCTTGGAAATAAATGATGAGGTAAGATAATGGAAAATAAAAATGAGGTAAGAAATGGGTGAACATATAAAACAAAAGCATGCTTAGTTAGAATTTTTTTTGGTGGAAACAAAGGATGAAATAAGAGGAAAGATATATGAAGTTTTGGGTTGGACTGCAGTACCAAATGTTACACTGAAAACGAACCCTGTCCTTTCCTATTGGTGTTATCCCACTATGTGTGTGTCTACCCTTGTGTATTTGTTTTCTTCCTGTCTCTGTGTAGTTTCATAGAATTTTTTCTTCTTTTAATATTAAGCTACATTCACTATGATGAGGAATACTGTTATCCTCGAATATAATTGGCATTAATAATATGTTATTTACTTTGTAAAGATGTTAGACATTATTAATTCCGTTCTGTTTAATGCTCATGTGTGAAGTTGATGTTTCAAAAGTTATTGTGATCTTTTATGTATGTACTCATGTCATAATTCCACTGATGTATATGTTAGTTCGATTCTTTTGTAAAGCCTGTACTACAAATGTTATACGTATTGTTATGTTTTTAATGATGTATTTTGTACCTTTGTTATTGTATTCTTATGTTATAAAATTGTAATTGTCACCAGTTCATGATATTATTAACTTGTTAGTTACATTTCACTGCACACGTTTCTGTTGGTCATAGTATGTGGACAATATGTGAGAAGTAGGGACTGTTAGTGTTTGCACGTGTGTTAATAATTCAGCAAGGGACTGGATAACAGCATTGCTGGTTCTAAGGACAATTCCAAAAACTTTGTGAGCGCACAAGTGGTGGTTATGGACTTGCTACATTATCTGCAAGACTCTTCAATGGTGATTGTGCACCTGCACAGTCACAACAGATGGCTGCTGGCTATCTCTACAAGGTCTACAGTGGGTCTACATCTTTGATGATCCATCAATATCCTTATTTCTACAAGGACTGCAGTGGGTCTGCACCTCTGATGGCCCACCAAACCCGTAATCTCTACAAGGACTACAGTGGGTCTGCTCTGTGATGACCTACCTACAATATTCTTCAAAACGTCGAATGAACTCTGCTGTGGGTTTGCTCTGTTGTGGCCCATTATCTGTCAGCATGTCAAGAGTCAGCACTGTCTTTCCGTTGGAAGGACAACGCTACTTCTTCAAGACTGCATGGAAATCCACTACTTCCGTGTGCATTTTCTTTTACTGCTCAGACTTCGAGAAAAACACTGCTATTCTACTGTAATGAATGATCAGGACTATCTTTATGGACTGTGAGAAAATTTTAGCTTTTGACCAACATTGTATCAATAAGTGTGTGCATTTGATTTCTTTGTTATTGTAATTATGAAAAATTTTATCAAATCATTATTGGCCACTGCCCAAAAAAAATTTTGTAAAATTTTTTGTGGGGAGCATGGGGGCTATGTAAGTAGGCTGTTTATGTTTTCTCTATGTAAGTAGGCTGTTTAGGTTTTTTTATTGGTAACGCCACCTCTGTATGAAAATCAATGGCTGTGCTGTGTGCAGTCTGTGGCTGCTTTGCATTGTTGTAATACTCGCCATTGTAGTGTTAGGCAGCTGGCTGTGAACAGCGCGTAGCGTTGCGCAGTTGGAGGTGAGCCGCCAGCAGTGGTGGATGTGGGGAGAGAGATGGCGGAGGTTTGTAATTTGTCATGAACTGCTATATTTGTATATGATGATATCAAGGTAAATACATTGTTTGTTCTCTATTAATATCTTTCATTTGCTAACTATCCCTATCAGTAGTTAGTGCCTTCCATAGTTTGAATCTTTTATTTAGCTGGCAGTAGTGGCGCTCGCTGTATTGCAGTAGCTTGAGCAGCGAAGATTTTTGTGAGGTAAGTGATTTGTGAAAGGTATAGTTTAATGTTAGTCAGGGCCATTCTTTTGTAGGGAATTTTGAAAGTCAGATTGCGTTGCGCTAACAAAATATTGTGTGTCAGGTTAAGCACAGTCCTGTATAAATTGTTCAAAGGGGACGTTTCACAAGTATGTGTGTCAATTTGTACCTCTCTATCTACATTATTCCGTGGTTTATTAAGTTTTCAAATTTATACTGACTTTTTGATCACCCAGTATAACGTATTCGAGTCGGATGGCAGGCGAATGTTGGTGCGGAAGAAGAATGCGGTGATGTTGCCACGCAATCCTGTACCAACGGTTAAACACAGTGGTGGCTCCCTGATGGTATGGGGACGTGTGAGTAATGCAGGTGTTGCATAATTACATTTCATAGAAGGTACAATGGACCACCATATGTATATCATCATTTTGAAGGACAATTTGAATCCTAGCACCGAAACATTAGGGCTGCGAGGAAATTACGTTTTTCAACAAGACAACGACCCAAAGCACACGGCTCTAAATGCAAGGCTGGGGCTCCTGTACAATGCCCCAAAACAACATAACACCTCTCCTCAGAGCCCAGACATTAATCCTATTGAACACCTTTGGAAAGTACTAGAAGACATATTTCTAACAAGAGAGACCTAAAGGAAGCGCTTCAAGACGAATGGGATAAAATTCCAGCCTCTTTGACGGCAAACTTGGTCAAGTCGATGCCCAGATGACTACAAGCAGTAATAGCTGCAAAGGGATACCCCTCTAAATACTAATTTTTTCTAACCGAAATGATATTTTCAGGTTCTAAATTTAAAATAGTATGAGTGGACGAACATTTTTTGAAGTAGTCCTTGAATAAATTCTCCATTTTGACAAATTTGTTATCGCAGTGGATGTATTTATTTCCTTGTCCGTCAATAAAAATGAGTAACCAAGGTTCGTTGCATATGACCGGATGTTCACGCATTATGTTCCCTTCCTTTCAAGTGACATATACTTAGCATTTTAGAAAAATACAACTAGACGATTGCTTTTTGGACTCACTGTATGGCAGATCTGGTTACACTGCTGTTGCAGGCACAGGTGTTTCGGAGCTCACCTTTCATCAGGCGTTCTTGAACATGGAGCTCTGCAGCTCTGCAGCACTTGTTGTCATGTTGACCCAGTGTCACGGTCAATTACGATTCCAGTTGCCACGGAATACCCGAGACTGGACCGTGCAGAATGGAAACGCGTCGCCTGGTCGGACGAATCACGTTTCTTGTTACACTAGACGAAGGATCGTGTCCGCATCAAGGCGACCAGCTGCTCGAGACACGGACTAAGTTCTGTGGGAGCAGTGTTATGCTATGGGGAACATCCATCTGGGCTTCCGTTGGGCCTGTGGAAGTAATCGAAGACTCCTGGACTACGTAAACGTTATTGAGGACCACGTACGTCTCTTCGTGCTTGATGTCTTCCCGGGCGGAGACAGCATCTTCCGCCAGAATAACTGTCTTTCTCACAGTGTTTATAGTAGAATATATATCAGGCGCCAGGTCCTCATCATACACAAGCCATCGGGCTGTAATTTACGGAAATTACGTGATCCTCCGTATACCAAGCTTCGTGGTACAGTTGTAAAGCGCATACCTGGAAAGTTGGAGATCACGGCATCGAAACCCGACCGGACCGCAGAAGTTTTCAGTCTAGTTTCAATCTAACCCTCACATCTCAAATGATGAGAGGCATCACCAAGGCTGACACATTAAGGATTGGGCATCCTTTCCCCGGTTGGATAACCGAGGTAGTGTTTGAATTGCGACACAGAAATCGCCATTGTGGCTTCCAGTCGAAGGACTTGCACTCGGCCATTGATCCACAGTCTCTCCCTCCCTCACTCTCACTCCCTCCCTCTCATTCTCTCCCTCACTCTCATTTTCTCCCTGACTCTCACTCTCTCCCTCTCCCACTCCCTCTCCCTCACTCCCTCACCCCCTCACTCCCTCACTCACCCCATTCTCCCACCACTCCACCCAGTGTCTCCATTTCCCCCCCACAGCCCCCACGCCCCCTCTCTCTCCCCCCTCTCTCTCCCCCTCTCTCTCTCCCCCCCCCTCTCTCTCTCCCCCCCTCTCTCTCTCCCCCCCTCTCTCTCTCCCCTCTCTCCCCCCCTCTCTCTCCCCCCCTCTCTCTCCCCCCCTCTCTCTCCCCCTCTCTCTCTCCCCCCCTCTCCCCCCCCTCTCTCCCCCCTCTCTCTCACCCCTTCTCTTTCCGCCTCTCTACAATAACTCCGTATGTATGATAGTTGCTCAAAAGTTTGTGTCCTTCTCATTTACGGAGAATACCAACGAAATTCAGTGTGATCTAAAGACTTAGGCCTTAGGCTGAAAGATATCCTGAACGTCCTCATCCTACACGTCCTAAATTTAAATATGTGTATGATAAATTGAGAACAACTGGATCTTTAACGAATGGGAAACATATCTAGCAAAACAAACTTACTAACGAGGAAACGGAAATTGGTACTCTTGCCACTGTGGTTCGAGATCCTTGTGTTAGTTCATATCAAATCGTAACGGAATCTCGCATGAGCCAGAGTAGTGTTGTTTGTCTTCTGCATCGCCATTAATATCATGCTTACCATATCAGTCTCTACCAAGAATTAACTGGTACGCATTGTACGCGTAGCACTGAATTCTGCAGATAGGCTCAGCTTCAGATTCAGAGGGATGACACATTTATTAATTTGATTTTATATTCTGATGAGGCTACATTCACGAACCATGGAAATGTTAAGTTGCATAACATGCATTATTGGGCAACTGAAAACCCACGTTGGCTGTGGCAAGTTGCACCCGCGGTCTGTGAATGTATGGTGTGGGATTCTGGAGGACAGAATTATAAGCCCCTATTATTTCAGCGAAGGAAATCGGAATGGTAGCAAGTACACCACATTCCTGCAAGAAACATTAGGTCTGTTATTGGAAGAAATACCTTTAGAAACGAGGAACAGATTGTGGTATCAACATGATGTGTGTCCAGCACGTTTTACGCTGATGACTAGAAATGAGTTGCAGAGACAATTCCCAAATCGTTGGATTGGACGCGGAGGAGGTGTGTCGTGGCCGGCTCGTTCGCCAGCCGTCAGCCTCTGGATTTTTTCTTGTGAGGATTTGTAAAAGACATTGTTTATAAAGACGTTACAACTACACCTGAAGATATGCGAGAGAGAATTGTCAGAGCATATGCTTCAATAATTTCCGATGTGATCAGGAATACCACTGAATCCATGATCAGAAGATCACAGCACTGCATTGATACCAATGCTCATCGCTTCGAATAACTTCTGTAAATGGACGTTCATGCCGCCTTTGTGACATTCGTTGACCTTCAGGGATCTTACTGTTACACAGCATTGGATTCGTCTAGATAGCCGCTTGGTAACTGTAAGTTTAGTCTAGACATTGTCCCACGGTCATCAGTAGAGTTGTTTGCGCACTAATCATCAAATGTAAGCGTACTATCAGCTTTCAACATCTCATTAACACGAAGAGGCAGCAACGTTCTTCTTAATGACATTATACACCAGGATGTCGCATTGCAGCGGTATAGACGTCGGTGAACTTTCTCCGGCTACCGTAGGACTATGACAGCCAGCAAGATGAGCACGTGGACCTCTTTGCAAAGAACACAACGCCGTACCGACAGAGGGTCACCACCAAATTACATGAATCATCCTAGCACTCAAAACGAGGGGGAGATACACGTGTCGCTGACGTCGCCAACTCGCAACCTGCAATCTGCCCCTCTCCCCCTCCCCCACTCCTTCACACGCCCCTTCCCCAGTTAGCCCTTTCCCATAGATCATAATAGTTTACGGATTCTTCGATTTGCAAAATTTTCTTGTTTTTCCGTGAGACATCAGATCTATCTTCGACGTCAATCGTTCTCAGTCATTTAAAGGCCCAACAAATTCAATTCCACTCACTCTCTTCCCCTAACCACCTCTATCAGATACCATGGAAATTATTCCCTGCTGTCTTAACACATGTCCTACTAACCCGCCCTGTGTTCAGTTAGTATTCTTTACATATCCCTTTCCTCACCCATTCTGTGGAGTCTCGCATATAATTTCAACATCCCTCTGTAGGACCAAATCTCAAACGTTTCGAATCTTCTCTTTTCCGGTTTTTCCATAATTCTTGACTCACATACATACATACGCCGATGACACAAAAAGTTATGATCACATGTGTAAAAGCGGATTGGTCCACCTGAACTTAACACAGTAGCATCTTTTCTTGGAAGATTTCGGGAGGTATGCGACACAAGGTGATTTTTTACCGCCGTGTACAACCTCCAGGAATTGATCGATGAGAGCATACGGAACAAAAAGGTCTAATGAACTTGTGTCCTGAAATGCATGGTTTCCATGCTAGAGACCATTTATTCAGTCATACGGTGTTGTAGAGACTGCGGTCTAATACGTGCTGTACCATGCAGCCACAGTTGCTGTGTGTGTTGAAAACGGTTTCCATGTGCCTCAACACATGCGTGTACGCGCCGTAGCATGTTCTGTCCCACACGTTTATAACGACCAGGCGGCATCCGGACAGTGTCAAAGGCAGCATGAGTACGCTGCTCCAGTGTCTCCACATTTGGAATGGACTCTGCATGCACGATACTTTTGAGATGGTCCCATAACCAGAAATCGTACAGATTGAGATCCCCTGAACGAGCAGGCCATGCAACTGGACTCCTTCGTCCGATCCATCGACCAAGGAAGACACGGTTGAGATACGTCGGGACGTTGACGGCGAAGTGGGCTGGAGCGCCTTCATGTAGCAGCCACATAACCCCTCGAATCACCAGTGGCACTTCTTCCAGCAGGGTAGGCAGAGTCACCCGCAAGAAACTCCGATAGTTCCGGCCTGTTAGGCGACGTAGAAGGAAGACTGGTCACAAAATACGGTCGCCAATTATCCAGGAATACACATTCCGGCTGCACCGATGCTGATGATTCGCTATGTGGGTTCTGCATGCTATCCCCCAGATGTTATGGAAGTTGAAGGTACCACCCCGCGTAAAGACGACCTTATCAGTGGATAGGAAGGATGACACAAATCTCGGAATCATGGTTGCCTGTTGAAGAAACTGGTGACAAAACTTCTCCCGATGTGGAAAATCTGTCGCCTTCCACAGTGTTAACCACATTTTCCTCCAAGTCTGGTGTCCGAACATTTCGGGTACGTCTTTTATGATTTCCTGCTTCCTGAAACGACCCTGTCTCAGAAAAATGACGAAGCACTGTTGCAACCATTTAATGCTGTGATTGTTGTCGGCGGGGATAGGTCTCCTGATAAAACCTTGCTGCCCGCCTCCCGTTGCCATTTGCGTTTCCATAAGTAAACACCACGTCGGCAAGCTCTCGATTAGAATACGGAACCATTGTGTAGAACGCTGTATCACATCCACTACAAGGTGAGTGAGGAAGAAAAGTGAATCAGACACATTACCAATGACTATGGCAGGAGAGGGCTCTGGGGCATGACGTATAAGAAACAGTACCACTCTCTAGGAGGAAACCATGCATACTGTAACTGTGGCTCCGTAACAGTAAGTATTAGACCGCAGTCTCTGTAACAAAGTACGATAGAATAAATGCTGTCTAACATGGAAACCATGCATTTCCGGAAATAATTTCATTAGACCGTTTTTGTTCCCTATCCTTTCATCGATCAAACTGTTGAGTTTGTACACGGTGGGAAAAAAAATTGTGTGTGCGTGTGCGGGTGCGTGTATAGAAATCTGGAATTAAAAAGTTTTTTATCATATCCAGATACATAATAACAGTGATAGTAGCCATGAAGTGATGATAAGCATTTTAACTGTGCACTACGCTGGTGTTCCTAGCGGCGGAATGGGGTATTGATTCACTACGTGAATCAAACTTGAGGTTATTTGCTACAAAATGACACATCTTCCGATTCTGAATGTTATCTCAATAAATTTCTATACTGTTCTACACTTGCGAAGTCCGTTTTGACTCGTCCTGTATGTATATATACAGGGTGAGTCACTAACTATTGCCACCAAGATAGGACCTGAAAAGTTTGAGAGACAAAAGTTTCATGGGACAATGGGGGCCATAATATGACTGGTTTTTTGTTGCTAGGTGGAGTCGCTTCAGAGACATGAAGGTCAACTTTGTTTTTTTAAATGCCTTGCTATAGTTTGGTACGTACAATAACTTGCCTTAGGAGTTTAAATAGATTACTAAAAATGCTAACTTAAAAAGACAGTTAAAACGTTCCTGTTGAGCAATACATTCTAAAAAGTGAACCATTATTCAGATAGAAAAGAGTAGTGGTCTGGTAAAAAATGCATCACAAATCACGAGATCCTGCAGTTTTCTTATTTCCGACTATGTAAAATAGGTACGATATTGCAGTGTCTGTGTTAGTTGCGAATATGGACAACCATTAGCTGTATAATGGAATGACGACAATGAAAACTTGTATCGGACCAGGTCTCGAATCTGAATTTCCCGCTTATCGCGAGCGGTCGCCTTACCATTTGGCAATCCGTGCTCAGCCCACGGCCAGATCCAAACTTCCGTATGTCGTCAACCAGGCGTCTACGACCTGTACCCGTAGATCCATTATGTATATCCTGTGAGCGTGTGGTTGATCTGCTATTCTGTTATTCCGCGCAACTGATTAATCTGAGGTGTACCCTTTACCCTGTGGCTCCTGCAAGATGCAATTTCCACCCCCACACTACTACAGAAGTCAGACAGACGCTCCTAACGTTCTAAAGAGAAATGCCTGAAAACTTTCAGCAATAAATATCTTCTGGAGTCGTCTGCTGAAAGGAAATGACACAAAAATTCACAAAATTTCTTACGTAACTAGTGGGATACTTGGGTACTGGAGTAGTGCTAGTTAGTGTAAGAAAAAGATGAAACTAACGAAAGATATTATTTATTTTGCAAAAATTCTGAGAAATGACAATGGCACTTTTAGTTATGAATTGAACAAGTTATATCCTGGTTCTTTTCGGAATGTGAAGTTACTTCTCAAGGATAGGATTCGCTAATGAAATTTCTATACAAAGTTTAAGATGGTTGTTGACTTGGCAGAATGGCTGAGAAGCGCGCCTACTCAACTTGAATAATTGTCCTTTAGTATGTTGCTGGGTACGGTCGAGGCTGTCGCGTGTGAAATGCAGTGAAGTATACTGTTGTGGAGGAAATATGGAGCTCGCAATAACTGTAGCTCACAATACCGTAAGTTGCGATGACTGCTGTCTGCGCCGCTCGCTGCTGACAAATAAGATAACTCCCGTTCTGTCTGGATTGACCGCCAATCAAACTCTCCCTAAGCCTTGAAGAAGTCAAGGATTCCTATTCGCCCCTAGTCTAACTATTGGCGTTGTACACCGGTCAGATAATCAGTCCACCGCAATGCCACTCAAAAATTCGCTCACAGGCGTTTAACTATAACTCTGTCTGTTCACACCGCACAATAAGTGTGTCGGCCAACACAGTGAACAACGCTCAAGACGTCAGAAATATCGTCTGCCAATCAGCATTGCTCTTCTAAAACGGGAGAATGACGTTTTGTTTAAGGCGACCAATGTGGAAATCCGTAGCATTGGCGTTTGGCGTTTGCTGTCTCCCTGTGAAAATCTCTGAAACTGCATGCTATGTGTAAAGAATCAACGCTCAAGACGTCAGAAATATCGTCTGCCAATCAGCATTGCTCTTCTAAAACGGGAGAATGACGTTTTGTTTAAGGCGACCAATGTGGAAATCCGTAGCATTGGCGTTTGGCGTTTGCTGTCTCCCTGTGAAAATCTCTGAAACTGCATGCTATGTGTAAAGAATCAACGCTCAAGACGTCAGAAATATCGTCTGCCAATCAGCATTGCTCTTCTAAAACGGGAGAATGACGTTTTGTTTAAGGCGACCAATGTGGAAATCCGTAGCATTGGCGTTTGGCGTTTGCTGTCTCTGAAACTGCGTGCTATGTGTAAAGAATGCGTAGGCTGGCCGCACCCACACAATGTAGCGGAATTTGCTTTTAAGCCGAACACGGGAGCATTCCCCCTTTCACTCGGGCACCCGCTGTCCGCTTCACGGGCGGTCACCTCGGCGTTTTGCGTTGACTCGTCCTCTGAAGGGACTGGCGTCCCATTGTGCGGTTTGCTTCTCCCAAACTAAAAGCTCCTGTGACCGTCGTGTCTGGAATGTATGTGTGTACGTCAGCCTCGAGTATTTCAACCCCGGTGCGCTTACTTGTTATTTGCATATCGTTTACATGAATTCATACAACATTGACTTTATCTTATCGAGTTTCGTTTCGAATGAAGCGTCTTGATGTGCGGAATATGATTGTGAGGGCGGAATATGTAAGCAATGAAGGTGAGGAGACCACAACGTCTTACAATCCAGTATGTGTATTCCCGTACATTTTCCTTGAAAGTCGCTTGCCGGATGTCGGCCTGTAAGCACGATATTGCAGTAACTGTGTTATTCTGAATTACGATGCCAAGTTGCGGCACGGATAGCTAAACAATAAGGCGATGGCTCGCTATAAGCGGGAAATCCGGATTCGAGTCCTGGTCCGCCACAAATTTTCATTGTAGTCGTTCCATTGTACAGCTACTGGTTGTCCGTATTCGCAGTTGCGAATACACTTAGAGTAAAATAAGCGTGACGACAAATGTTAAATACGTCACTCAGTCTATTGATAATTGTGGCCCTGTGTAGCTCTGTTAGCCCTGTAGAACAACGGTAGTCGCAGTTGGATAATTATTATTGTTTTTATAACGAGATATGCTGAGCGCAATGCGTTCTTGTTTAGTATGATCTCTAGTACGAGATATGTTTAGTGCAATGCGGATCCGTATTTATTACTCAAAAACCTTCCAACAAATAATCAACTACAAATTTATTTAGTTGGGTAACTAGCTCATACTTTTTAACTTGAACACAACATTGCGTAAGCTTCAAATAACTTTGCAGCTACCTGTCCTGGCCACAGACATATATTACTATACTGGCAACGACACAGCTGTTACTGTAGCCTAAAGTATACTGAGGTGATATGGCGGTGTCAGGAATTTTATGTATGGTACTAACACGATTTTCTGAAACGACAAGGCGTTGTAAGTTTTACGAGGTGGCTTGAAGAAGTTCTGCGATTGAGCAAATATTTGTGTTCTAGCTGAGTTTAAAAACATACTCTATAGAATCCTATTATAAAATGACCATAAAGGTACAGTCTTAGACATAAAAACTGGCCGCCGGCCAGCCGCCACAGAGACTAAGTCCGAGTCGTTCACTTAACGTGGCCAATAAAACTGACCACTCCTGACAACTCTAAGTCCGGCCATCTGTACAATCTGGCAGCACCGTCAGATGCGGAAGTGTTAGGAGGAAGTGTTGTCTACTTCCGATGTGAGCTCGCACTGTGTGAGCCCGTGGTCTAGCGGTAATAGTCGCACATTCTAAACTGATAGTCGCCTGTTCGCGTCCCCCTATATGTATATATTTTTTTTTTTTTACTACATTTCGGCCCTCGTATAAAGTTATGAGTCTGATTGAACATCGAAGATAATTCGATTGACATTCTACCCACCAGCAATAACAAGTATTCCAGAAACAATTCCGCAGGACAGCTCGTGGCTGCGTCGCGATCGTAACAGCTTACGCTCGAGCGTTTCCTCGCGCTGCGGCGGCTACCGACCACCGGCCAGACGCCACCCGCCGCCTGAAATCCGGCGCCGCCCATGTGAGCGCGGCGCGACGCTGTCAGTATATGTTTTAACTGTCATTTTCGAATTTGAAGTTCTAGTTATCATCTTGCAGTTAAGCATTGCATTTTGCATACTTGAAAATCATGAACTACAGTTAAGCATTGTAAAATTGAGTCGCAAGTGGAAATAGGTGTAACATCTGCAACACAACGTTTACTTTTGGTATAACAGAGGGGTGAATGCAGAGGAGGCAACTAGAAAGGTTTGAACTGTGTGTGGAGCGAGTGCTTTTGGGAAAAATACGATAGAAAAAGATATTCTTGTTTCAACAAAGATCGTTCTGGCATGAATGATTTTCCACATTAAGGAAGTCTCGACTACTGATACATGTGATAGATTACCATTTCACCATCATGCGACATTTGCAATCAACAGGCAAAGTTCAAAAGTCTGGCGTAGGACTACTGCATGCTCCAATTCTAAACAACAAAAATCATGGAGTGACTATTATTGAACGTCATCAGGTCGCTCATTGAGCATTCGTATGCAGTACTGTTGTTGGTGACGTGTTATGATGCCTTTATCGTTAACTTCCTAAGAAGAAATGAAAGGCTGAGCCCCACCAAAAGACGTAAACTCCGCCAAAGAGTAGTGTGAACATAATATTTTACATCTGATAGCTCCAAAAGTATGTTTTGGGCTACGAATTCTGCCCCACGGGGTGTGTGCAACACAGCTGGAATTTGTTGCCAACAACTAAGACACCTTTTGATGGCAGTGTAAGGAAATCGAGCAACAAAACTACATCACCTGTGCTACTGCATGATGACGCACTCTGTTGATTTGAGAAACAAAACTGTCCAGGAGATTGATAGGAAAGTCGTCTCTCAGGCACTGGTATTGATAGGGAAGTCCTCTCTCAAGCACTTGTCCCTCTCGTCATATATTCGTAAAAATTTACCTTTCCCGCTCTTGATCGATCAACCGTCAAGGCAATTCATTTCTAGACGAAAATACTCTTAAAACTACACTGGTTTAATGACATCGTTAGAACTAGTGGGTTTCTACGGGCGTAGAATTTGTGAACAACATTAGCATTGTCAGATTGTTTTAGATATCGTGAAAGAAAATTGTGCTCCTGATTAATTTCTCTTTGGCGGTTACTGATGCGTTTAGTAAACTAATGGAAAATTTAACTAAAATATTCACTGTACTAATACAAATTAAATTCAGCTTACTACAGTAACAACACGACGGCAGTCTATCTTAATAAAACATTAAGTGTCTATAAGACGATTGATCCTATTTTAACGCGAATGAGTAGGGTATTACCGACTTTTGACATCGAAAAGATCTGTATTTACTTCATTTCGTGTATCATTCGCAAGTATTATGAAAATGTGTCATTTCATAGATAAAATTATGTATTCACAACATCAAAAAATATGTAGGTAGAAAACAAAAGTGGCATTATGAATTTGGCAGTACCGTAAGGTTTTCGTTCTGACACTAACAAGGGGAGGCCGCCAATTGTGAAATTCAGATTCGATTCATACTGCGCATAATAAAAGCTCATGGCCAGAGGTGTTCAAAAATGGCTCTGAGCACTATGGGACTCAACTGCTGAGGTCATTAGTCCCCTAGAACTTAGAACTAGTTAAACCTAACTAACCTAAGGACTTCACAAACATCCATGCCCGAGGCAGCATTCGAACCTGCGACCGTACCGGTCTTGCGGTTCCAGACTGCAGCGCCTTTAACCGCACGGCCACTTCGGCCGGCTGGCCAGACGTGTAATGTGGCAAAGCACCAAGATGCACTTCTCAGCCGTTGTCGAGAAAATCGACAGTTAATAGAAACCGTTGCGGTAAAATACTCTCTACGATGTATAACTACATATAGCGTCGTGGCGCAGCGGTAAGTGCTTGGGTTTGTAAGTCAAAGGTCGCCGGATCGAATCTCTCGCCATGCAATTTTTTTTAGTATTTTTTTTTGTAATTCAAATATGTATATATATAAATAAATCTAAGTATATATATATATATATCATGGGGTCTCTAATACGAACGTTTGACTTACACTATACGTATTCGTTTCGGAATATCGTTTCTACGTCTTCCGTTAACTACACGTGTAAACATTATGAAGACAATTAATAACATTTGTGAAATAAAACTTTGTTTGCAGAAAACATAATCATGTTCGAAGTCGCCAGTTTTTCCACGACAAACGACTTTCAGCAACTTATTATATGCATAATTGTTGCAACTGATTGCAGTGAATTTTATATATATATATATATATATATATATATATATATATATATATAATTTTTTTTTAAAACTACAAATAACAAATACTAAAAAGAAAAAGTTGCATGGTGCGAGATTCGATCCGGTGACCTTCGGATTACGAACCCGAGCGCTTACCGCTGCGCCACGAAGCTGTAGGATGTTACAAATCGTAGAGAGTATTTCACCTCAACGATTTCTTTTAACTGTCGATTTTCTCGACAACGGCTGAGAAGTACATCTTGGTGCTTTGCCACATTACACCTCTGGCTATGAGCTTTTATTATGCGCAATATGAATCGAATCTGAATTTCGCAATTGGCGCCCTCCCCTTGTAAGGGTTCCTGAAAGTAGCAAGACCAATTTCGCTCGAGCGTTGTCTTACGATTCCCTTATTGAGTTTTTATCTGCCTGCTTGTAGCTCTGCTACAAAAGAATTAAAAATCTGGCTTTCAGCGAGTCTCGAAAGGCGAACGAAAGCAGCTTGCACCTGGTAGCCAAGCATGTTACCTCGGAACTGGTCTTTTCCTAAAGTGGGAAGACATCCTTTTGAGGTTCAATTGTTGGCAAATGTCAGTCAGACATGTGCCGTTGGTCTAAACGTTTCGGTGTGTTGAATTTGTACCAATGATTTTTCTACAGGTTTTTTCTGTCCCAAATAGAGAGTTGAAGTCTCCCATTAGTATTTTCACGTCATCTTGGTGAATTTTGCTCATAGTATTTTGAGTGTGTTCCAGAATTTTTCGATATTTTCGGTGTTTTTCTTATTTTCGATGTTGGTGGGGACATGTGCATTGATGAGTTTATATTTTTTACTGGGGCTCTTAATGGCCATAGTCATAAGTCGGTTGTTGACGGGCAGGCCGCGGTGGCCGAGCGGTTATAGGCGCTTCAGTCCGGAACCGCGCGACTGCTACGGTCGGAGGTTCGAATCCTGCTTCGGCCATGGATGTGTGTGATGTCCTTAGGTTAGTTAGGTTTAAGTTCTAGGGGGCTGATGACCTCCACTGTTAAGTCCCATAGTGCTCAGAGCCATTTTAACCATTCCATTGTTGATGGGTGTGATTTCTATGACAGAGTTGATGATAGATCTGTGTTCGAGAAATTCAATGCCAAAGATTGGTACGCCTTTCGCTACCTTTTGTTGTATTTTGCTCTTGAAGATTCAATGGTTTCCGTAATGCAAGGAGTCATTGTCAGCTAGTCGTGGTTCTTGAAGCGCAAGGGTGAGAATTTTTTGTCGGTCGTTTTGTTATGTGAGATTATTTAGTTTTCGTGTTTGGATCAATGTATCGATGTTTAGTTTTCAAGTGCATGTTTTCTGCTAGTAGGGAAATTTACCAGAGATCTTCGATATTCTCTGCCGTGCTAACCTGGACTCCCCAGAATCCGAAAATCCGACTGCCGCCTGTCGACAGGCGGGTTGTGTACCACCTGGGGTAATGTTGACTTTGCTTGCATAGTTCATGTTTGTTTGTGTCTCATTGGTTTGGCCTGGGTGATTCCAGGACCGGACAGGACCATAGGGTGTTGAAGCCTTTGCAACCAAATATTTTCAGCTGAGCTCATTGAGCTGACAGACGGTGACCAGAGTAGCGGTGATTTTCACTCAGACGTGTCTGGATTTTGGGTTCAACGGATTGAGTAGCCGTTCAGGATTGTGTTAGTATTTGGTTCACCCCAAGTATTTGATTTCCTCGGTAACATCCATATGGGGGAGGGTTTCCCCTATCCGCCACATTGGATTATTATTATTATTATTATTATTGTCATTATGTAATCAGCAAATCCGATATGGTGTATCTTCGAACCACTGAAATAGATGTGTATTGTTCGATTCAGTATTTCCATCACATAAATATAGGTTATAATTACGTTACATTGCTGCTAGTAGACATATTTCTCACTTTATCTTAGTTGCTACCTGTTACTCCATCATAGGAATTTATGTGCGCAGCATTGTTGCAATACAGTCGTTCAAATTATACGATTTCTGTAGTTTCATTTCGATACCAGATCGTTCTAATCGGATTCAGACAGTCAGTCTCAATGTGGATATTCGACTACGACCCTCATCATATGATAGGCTGGGTAAACCACATTCTTAATCGGACTGTTGAATCTAGATCACTTATCTATGACAGGGCCTGAATTCTTAAACACTGTGGAAAATAATAATCCAATGTGCTTATTACAAACACGTTATTTAAATAAAAATATATGAACTAACGAGATAACAGTTTATTTATAGGAGCAGAGCCCCATCCATCATAGCAGAGCAGTGCGAGATTGGTTTCAGGGCCAAGAGAGGATAAAGCTGTTGCCGTTTGTTGCACGATCGCCGAACATCAGCCAGATAGAAAATATGTGGGTAGAAGTAACAAGGTCATTGCCATGTGGACCTACAAATGCAAGCGACCTTTGGACGAATATAGAAATCGTATGGTGGGAAGTAAACCATCACGCTACACTGTCGACAACTTAATGAAATCAATGCCCCTACGCCTGCGAGAAATCTTACGTAATGGCCGTTGGTCGGTTGGTTACTAAAAGTATAGTCCACAAAACCCATGTGGACAATTTTCTGATAATCGGTCAAGCTTTGCTTTGTCGCAGCTCTTTAGCATAAAAGTCCTCCTTACAATTCTTGCAATGCAAGGTAATTGAAAAATCTCATCCACTCGACGCCAACTGAGGAATTGACTGGTGCATGTGCTGTTCAACACACAGTAGTTGTCACCCTCACTGGAATCAATGATTGTTTGTGCGTGTGTGTGTGTGTGTGTGTTTTCGTGTTCACGCACAATCTGAATCAATACTACTAACAATAAATATTGCATCAAATATGACTGTTAAGTATTTTAATGCGATGAAACTGAATTTTTACCCAACCCACGTCCTGCGTATTACGTTAAGTAAGATGTATTAACTCCATAGTATCGTTAGCAGAGACAGTGCGCTCTTGTTGTCGAGGCTCGCGACAAGTACAGCGATTAGCAGTGCCCAATGCCGCCGCGCTTTATTTATGCTGGCTGAGCGTGGACACTGCAGCAGACGCTTCGCCATAAACACAAGGAAATCACCTTGGCTCTGACAGCAGTGAGCGGATATCACTGCCTGCGTGATCTTATAGTAACCAACAAGAGACTCTACTCACAGGTGCCATGGAGCAATTGCAACGGGTATCATGTCATTAGTCATCAGAATATGAACCAGTGATGAAATGTCCACTCTATTTGAATCCCACGAAAACAGGAACCTTATCAGAAAGGAATGTGAGGTGGTATTAAAATTTATCCAACATACAAAAATTAACTGCAGGGTTTTCATGTATGCAGTAGTAGCACACAAGGAAATATTATGTCTTGGAAGCATATATTTCTTTTCCTCTTCTCACATTCACGCCCTTGTTTTAGTATGAAGTGAGAAAATAAACACGAAAAACTAAAGTTCCTGAGAAGTATTTAAGTCATTATCTCTTCTCATACCACAACGTTTGTTTCAGTATGAAGTAAAAAAATAAATAGTTTAGGGTTCTGAAGCATAGTATGACACCAGATTCTTATCGTAGGCGCTATCGGAAACGCAAAAACAGGGAGCTGTCCATCCTTTTGTCCAACAGGCTGTTTCCTTTCATGCCTTACTCTCGCTAGGAGATTCTTATTTAAGGACTTGTCGGCATCAAGTTCTTCAGCAGAATAAGCCTTATCTTATTGTGCTAATTACGGTACGGAAAAAAAGCAACAAAGACGAGTTCCCCTGAAGCAGTGAGGATATTAGCACATGACTGTATTCAGCAATGACTGCCAGCTGCCACAACACTTCACAGAAACCATGCGGCAGGCAACTCAATTGTGAATGCGCTTCATACTTCATTCAGTAAGCCGTCAGGAGATGGATGGAAACGTCAAATTAACGTCGCTTTCCGAGTCGTACTCAATCCAGAATGAGGTGTTATTAAGGTTGTTGAGCGTTCTAGCAATTACACTTCCATAAATCCAATATGAGTATCCCGACAGCCAAAAGAACCCGTTAGTGTGAAACCATCGGGAACTGCATTAATAGCAAACTACAAGAACTTGAGGCAATACGTCGACTCTTTTCTTCGCTGGGTGACCTATTACTGTTATTTAGGATTCTCTGTGTCCTAGTCGTGCCGGCCACGGTGGCCGTGCGGTTCTAGGCGCTCCAGTCCGGAGCCGCGCTGCTGCTACGGCCGCAGGTTCGAATCCTGCCTCGGGCATGGGTGTATGTGATGTCCTTAGGTTAGTTAGGTCTAAGTAGTTCTAAGTTCTAGGGGAGTGATGACCACAGCAGTTGAGTCCCATAGTGCTCAGAGCCATTTGAACCATTTGTCCTAGTCGTAATGCAAATGGAACTTCAGAGGCGCTTTCCGCTATTCTTGACAAACATCAGCAACTTGTAATCACTGCGAGCTACAACTGCGTGATAATAATGGTACAGGTTGTCAGTAGTTGTGGTGGTGTTATGCTGTCAAACTGCTTACAGTAACGCTAATGTTGGCGCACATAATTTAGCGCTGACTACCTACTTAAGTAAAGATAGTGTTGTAGCGTCGCCGCTTCTCTTTATTTATCCTCAGCTTGAGTAATACAATTTTACGAACATACTACACCATTCGCGAGCTGCTAATGATACAGTATGACTACAGAGGTCATCGTGCGGGTATTACATTAATTCTGCAATGAATTGCTTAGCAAATATTACCCTCAGCTATGCAGCTGAAATCACTCATTACACAGGTAGTCTATGTTGCATTTGGTTAAGTGACCAGTTCGCTGCAATCCTGCTTCTACTGTTCGTAAATACTACTATATACTTAAAAAATGGTTCTAATGGCTCTGAGCACTATGGGACTTAACTTCTGAGGTTATCAGTCCGCTAGAACTTAGAACTACGTAAACCTAACTAACCTAAGGACATCAGACACACCCATGCCCGAGACAGAATTCGAACCTGCGACCGTAGCAGTCACGCGGCTGCAGACTGTAGCGCCTAGAAACACTCGGCCACCCCGGCCGGCATACTTGTATGCTGACCATCCTTTATTTGACTAAATATGAACTACAATCTGATTCGCATATATATGACATGGGTTATCGCCGGCACAAAGAAATGACTAAGGGTTGGATGCCGTTGAAGTCCCGTTACATTGATGGCCAGACAAATGTTCGCAAATCTCCTGTGCTGCCTCAAAAAGCAATTGCATCTTAAGTATCGAAGGACCGACGTCTACACTGTCACAGCGCGTTGAAATACAGCAACGATGGCAGATGAAAATTTGTGACCGACTGGGCTTCGAACCTGGACCTCCTAGTAACTAGACAGACGTGCTGATCACTGCACTATTATTAATTTTTTTTTTATAGTTTGAGAAGACTTTCAGCACCAGGTAGGCGGAGGCAAAGAAGGCAGGTGTCGCAGATCCGAGGCCTCGCCACAATGCTTGCCCCATACCAGTCACTGAGCAGCTGCATTAATCCCATGTATTCCATGTTTGCACCCATATATTCCTTTAAATTGAAGTAGTACTGAAGGTAAAATAAATTACAGTTGCCGCCTCCAATGGCGTGCGTTCGTTGTAGAACATAACTATCACAGTGAAATTGGTGACGGAAAAACACGTAACAAACATGTCATTCAGCAATATATTCACAATTTAGGTTATTATGCACCGGATGCATATGAGGTCTGTACGGAAGCCATATTATTTTCAACAAATAAAAGAAATTTCGGAGCCGGATGGGTTTTGCCAAATTAGAACAGTTCTGATCTTAGAAGCAACGTAAAAGAATATTCCAGAAATAAAAAAAGTGAAAGAATAGTATTCTGCTTCTAATAAAAAAACTGTCCCCCTTTTTGTAGCTCACATAAAGCAATAGATAAAAAAATTGATAGCATTCCTTATATTTATTATTCTTCTTCAGCTTAAAATGTTCTTCTGCAATATAAAGCATCTACTCTTCTTAGTTCTATGTTTTGCTTTCTACGACATAAAACCCAAACGATCCCAGATGTCACGAACAACCGTTATTCTTTGCGGACGGGCAACATTTCCAGTCGGATTGTAAAGCTTCAGTTATCGGTATCTGACTTCTTGCTGTTCTGTGCTAATTTCTTCTCAGTCCAGTTCCAAACTCTGATTCTATTTTGACATAAGAACATGAGCGCTACAGTTTCTACCAGCCGACATTTGTGGCAGTATGGAGATGGTCTCAATTTGATTTTCCATAATCGTTCCGCTGTGGGTATGGTTTCGTTTACAACGTCGCACCATACGGCATTGACTCTAGTTGGTTGAATTTTACTGTTGATATTTTTCCTGACGTTCCTCCAGTGTTTTGTAGGTTAATTTACCGTAATTAGTTTGTGAAGACGATCTCTGGTAATATAATAATCATAGACGGTTCTAGTGCTGGTTTGTGCAGTGACCTGCGGTATCGGTAAGACTGCTGCGACATGATACATTTTGCTAAGTATGTATGTATTTTTAAACTGAACTTTCTGCAGTCGGTCTAACGATCACATGTCGTTGTCCTTCAACAAGGTTGATGACATTAAGTTTGCGCTTCCAATTGTTCGTGGCCATGCGCTTGGGAATCGCCTTTAACCACAATCCCAGTTGGAGTCTCTCTTCAGTTACATCTAACCAGGGCGCACCTAATGCAATATTGTAAGAACCGAGATGCAGTATTTTGGATTTACAGTTTTGCAAATTTGTGGTAAGAACTTATGAGACCAAGCTGCTTTAATTCATCGGTCCCTAAGCTTACTCACTACTTAATCTAACTTAAACTATCTTACTCTATGGACAACACACACACCCATGCCAGAGGGAGGACTCGAACCCCCGACGGTGGACACTGTCGGGACACAGCAGCCAACCTCACTGCAGCACCTACCTACACACGCTCCTCGTCAGACGCAAATTCCCCCGGTCCATTATTCCACTCTCTCGAGGCCACACTGTATTCCCACGAGGTTTCGGACGATGACGGGTGGTTAGCACTGAAAACTTTTGATGACCCGTCGAGACCTGAGTAATTATACAGGATGTTTCAGGCGGAATAGATAATCTTGTAGGAGATGGTAGTATAGACAAATTGCAGAAAAATACCATATAGCACGTGTCCAATTTTTATTGCGTACATGTAGCTGGGTTCACTGCATTTTCGTTTCGTATGTTGGTCCTTACAGGACCCAGTTGTCTACACTTCCTTGAAAATGAGCTTCCAGCGTTATTGGAAGGGTTTCATTTGGCTACAAGGATGCGTATGTTCCTCCAGCATGACGGGGCTCCTGCACATTCTAGTCGTCAGGTGACACAATATCCAAACCTAACATTTCCCGGAAGATGGATCAGTAGATATGGACACCTTTCTTGGACTTCAAGGTCCCCGGACCTTATCTCTTTGGATTTTTGCTTGCGGGGATGGTTAAAGGCGAAGTCTACAAAGAAAAAGTAAACCCAAGAGCCGATTTCATCGTTCGTATGATGAATAGTGCAGCCCTCATAAAAGAACGCAAAGACGACCTCAGAAGAGCTACGCGTGGTGTTATCAAGAGAACTCAAATGTGCATTGAAGTTGGTGTGGGAATTTTTGAAAATCATCTTTGAACGGCCTCATTTGCCTTTGCTTTCAGTTTGTTAGGGTTATGTACTAACAACTGTATCTCTGTACTCAATAAAAAATGGTTCAAATGGCTCTGAGCACTATGGGACTCAACTGCTGTGGTCATTAGTCCCCTAGAACGTAGAACTATTTAAACCTAACTAAGCTAAGGACAGCACACACATCCATGCCCGAGGCAGGATTCGAACCTGTGACCGTAGCAGTCGCACGGTTCCGGACTGCGCGCCTAGAACCACGAGACCACCGCGGCCGGCTTACTCAATAAAAAGTGAACGCATTTATATGGAATTTTTTATGCAATTCGTCTGCACTACCACCTGCTAAAATATCTACTGTTCCTCCTGAAACACTCTGTATATGGATATATGTGTGGTGTCTGTTCTTTCGGACATGTCCGAAAGAAAATGCTTCATGGCATTCTGCAACGACCTTCGATCTAGTTGCAGGGGCTGATAAATATTTCAGAGCTTCTTGGCTGCCTGAATAAAAGTAGATGTTACGATTTTTGTAGGGTCTACTCTAATTCTCCTCCGTGCACATGCTGATAGAAGATACCGTGTAGTACTGTGGCCATCTTCCCTAAAGAGATTCTAGGCAGTACACCAGACCTGGTACTTTCATCTGTTTTCGACCTGTCAGTAAACCACTATATTATGTCTCCTGCACGGTGTTGTGGTTCGTTCTTCCACTGCTCCTGCTTCCAACTATTACATGGCAAGATTTATTGAAACAGCTATAAGCTATTGTATACTTAGTCGGCATTTCCCCAGCCATAGCAATACTGATTTGGGATTCCGTATATTCTAACTATATCCAGTTATTTCCAATTTTTAGCCTTTATGTCCCTGCCGCTGCATCCATTTTAAGCCACAGGTGTATTGGTGGCACGTCTAGCATAATATCCATTTTAAGAGGGCTGCTAATCCCATCTGTTTGTGAAAGCACGGCAGTCTCTGTAGTTTGTCAGACTCCCTAGCAGCCACCTTCTGTTCAACTTTGTTCTTATTGTAGGCCAACAAATTATCATTGGTCTTTTTGCAGAGGTGTATATCCAGTACGTACTGGGTTTAGACCCCAGTTCACCCTACAGCAGATTCTAGTGCTTATACGATTATCTTTCGCAGTGGAACATATTCTTTATGTGAGGTTTCATAATAGTTTTCCATCCAGGGCTACCGCTAGATGCACTACAAGTCTCTCTACAGTTTCATCGAGAAACATAATTTCTCAGTATGTGTGCTGGACATGTTTCTCCATAAATAATACTACACCAATTTTCGTGAGGCTCGTCTTTAAATACTTTTCCATAATCTTCAGTGCACATAGGTTTAACAGTACTAGCAAATTTTCTGAGTCTTACTGTGAATAAATCGTCTGCTTATTCTTTTCAAGAGTAGTCTCTCGCATTCAGCTCATCTATGAGTTCATTCACCACTAGCTTCTGCATCTCTAACCACTTACTCGAAGATCGTATTACTAGAACCCCCTCGACATCCAGGAAGATACAGAGAGCATCCATAAAGGGTAGTGCTTTTTCCACCTTCCCAACAAGTTGGTGAAGTGTTACTTCACATGATTTGCTTCGCAAGTATTGTGAAAATGTGGCAGTTCATAGATAAAATTACATATTCACAACAACAAAAAATATGTCGGCAGAAAACAAGAATGGCATTATGAGTTCGGCAGTACCGTAAGGTTTTTGCTTTGACACTAAGATTTACTAAAAGTAGCAAGGCGAATTTTGCTAGAGCGTTGTCTTACGATTCCCACACTGAATTTGTATCTGTCTGCTTGCAGTTCTGCTACAAAAGAACTAAAAAATCTGGTTTTCAGCGAGTCTTGAAAGGCGAACAAAGGCAGCGTGAACCTGACAGGCAAGCACTTTACCAAGGAGCTAGCTAACAGGTGCGGGCCTTTGCTGTACTTACTGCCTCAGTAGCCGCTATGGCAGATAAATCGCAACATAAGATACGAGAGTAGTTGTATTTCCCGTATGGAACCCCTTTCGTTGACTCAAAAGCATTAACTGATCTCCTTATGTCACATCTCAAGAGAAAATCACTCACAGTATTCAATTGAAATGACACGATAATATCAAGTGAATTTAGCAGGATAGTTCTATGCCATCAAGGAAGTAACTCGTCGGTCACAGAGTTGCCAAACATATTCTGCGCTGTTGCCAAGTATCAGTTATACTGCCAGAAAGGATACCAGCTGATGTGCTCTGTGAGTGACCTCAGAAGTGACTGTAGTTTCGTCTCAAAGTTGCGGGTGGCTAGGGCCGCAAGACCCTCTTTATATGTCAATGAGTCTTATTCACATTCTGTAACTAGGTTTTGGAGCTAGAATGCAATTAGTTGTAATACATCGATGTACTGCATGCAAACTAAATGTCATAAATTAATACTGCGACAATTATTTGTGTTTTACTGTCTTCATCGGACCGAAACCTTGAAAGCGTATTCACCAGACGCGATTCACGATTTTGGAGCTTCTCCAGTGGTTGAGTTGACAATGTCTCTTTGCTGTACAATATTGTTATTGAGATCACTGTCATTGGCATATCCCCCAGAAGACAGGCATGGCCTTGTTTATTGTTGTCAGCTTTCCTGACGGATATTCTGCCTTTGCTCGAAACATGAAGACTTAAGGTGAATTCGACCATTCGATATGGCGAAAATTTGATGTTTCTATTCTTCCAGTTCTAACATTCATATAACAGTTACAATTAGCGGCAGAAAAGCGCCTGTGAACTAACAGTTAATAATGCAATCATAATTAGTGGAATCTGACAAATTCCATCTGTCATCTGATAATTGTGAAAAACTACTTTTTCCATCTTCACAGCACCGAAATATGAACTCAAGGGTTTCATAGGATACCTATACTTAATTTCGTTGTGATCGTTTTCAATGACAAAGGGGAGGAGCAAAACAATCTGACTTGAAACATACTTATCCAGCGGGATTTGAATCTTTGGCTACAGTTGCAGTAGCTCGTCCAGTGAGGTATCAAGAATGTGAGCAATCACTCATTGCTATAGTATAGGCTAGGGCAGAAAGAAGAGGGTTTCCGACAAAGTAAACGATGAGAGGCACTGTCGCTGTCATTTTTTAAACAGGAATTGTTCAGAAAATTACAACTATATCTAGTGAAATGAGTAGGCTGATGCAGCTCCAGTCCGGCACTATCACTGAATTGCCGAACATTTTCCGAATAGCACTTAAGATAAAAATGTGTGGGTGTATGTGTGTGTGTGTCTGTTCTTTCGGACATTTCCGAAAGAACAGACACTACGAATCGAAATAGACAGCCTTGTTAATCAATTAAAGATTGAAAGACAGATGTCCAGGCTGTCATGGGCATTAAAATAGAACAACGGCGTCAGATGAAAATTTGTCTCTGACCAGGTTCGAACCCAGATTCGTAGTGTCTTTTCTTTCGGACATGTCCGAAAGAACAGACACCACACATATATCCACATACAGGGTGTTTCAGGAGGAACAATAGATATTTTAGCAGGTGGTAACACAGACGAATTGCATAAAAAATTCCAAATAAATGCGTCCACTTTTTATTGAGTACAGAGATACAGCTGTTGTTACGTAACCCTAACAAACTCAAAGCAAAGGCAAATGAGGACTTTCAGAGTTGATTTTCAAAACTTCCCCCACCAACTTCAATGCACATTTGAGTTCTGTTGATAACACCACGTGTAGTTCTTCTGAGGTCGTCTTTGCGTTCTTTTATGAGGACTGCACTATTCATAATCCGAACGGTCAAATCGGCTCTTGCGTTTACATTTTCTTTGTAGACTTCGCATTTAACCATCCCCGCTGGCAAAAATCCAAAGCGATAAGGCCCAGCGACCTTGAAGGCCAAGAAAAGTGCCCATATCTACTGATCCATCTTACAGGAAATATTAGGTTTGGATACTGTGTCACCTGACGACTAGAATGTGCAGGAGCCCGGTCATGTTGAAGGAACATACGCATCCTTGTAGCCAAATGAAACTCTTCCAATAACACTGGAAGCTCATTTTCAAGGAACTGTAGACAACAGGGTGCCGTAAGGACCAACATACGAAACGAAAATGCGTTGAACCCAGCTATATGTACGCAATAAAAATTGGACACATGTTATATGGCTTTTTTCTGCAATTTGTCTATACTACCACCTCCTACAATATTTACTATTCCTCCTGAAAGTTTTCAGTGCTAGACGCCCGTCATCGTCCGAACCATCGCGGGAATACAGTGTATCCGCGAGCGAGTGGAGACTCGAACTCGGATTGTGGTTAAGGGCGAATCCCAAGCGCATGGTTATGAACAATTGGAAGCGCAAACTTAATGTCATCAACCTTGTTGAAGGACAACGACATGCGATCGTTAGACCGATTGCAGAAAGTTCAGTTTATAAATACATACATACTTAGCAAAATATATCATGTCGCAGCAGTCTTACCGATACCGCAGGTCACTGCACATAAATTATTAGCTGTAGCCTCTTGGTATGTGTGGAAACAAAATATCTTCAAAGTATCCTTCCACACGGCGACATTGCAGAGGCAAACCGGAGGACTTGGAATTGAAGACGTGCTTTTAAACTAATACATCCCACTAAGACAGGCATCACGAAACTAATGTTCCTCTCGTTAGATCCTGGGGATAGGAACGCTCCTGTTAATGTAGCATGCCAGCCTAGATTACGTCCGAAAGTACTACGGCGATTGGAGCTGTATAAGACTTCCACCAGCACAAACCAGCACTGGAACCGTCTACGATTATTATATTACCAGACATCGTCTTCACAAAACCAATTTCGGTATAATAACCTACAACAAACTGGAGGAACGTGAGGAAAAATATCAACAACAAAATTCTGCCAACTAGAGTCAGTGCGGTATGGTGCGACGTTGTAAACGAAACCATACCCACAGTGGAACGATTATCGAAAATCAAATTAGACTGTCTCCATACTGCCACAAATGTCGGCTGGTAGAAACTGTAGCGCACATCTTCTTATGCAAAAATAGAATCAGAATTTGGAACTGGACTAGGAAGAAATTAGCACTTTCAACAGAACCGCAGAATGTCATATACCGGTGACGGAAGCTTCACAACCCGACTAGAAATGTGACGAATAGCAGTTATTCGTGGTATCTGGGATCGTTTGGGTTTTACGTCGTAACAAGCAAAACTTAGAACTTAGAAGAGTACATGTTTTATGTCGAATAAGAACATTTTGAGCAGAAGAAGAATAGCAAATATAAGGAATGGTATCAAATTTTTTTATCTATTGCTTTATGTCGGCTACAAAAAGGGGGACAGTTTTTTTTATTAGAAGCAGAATACTATTCTTTCACTTTTTTTATTTCTGGAATATTCTTTTACGTTGGTTCTAAGATCAGAACTGTTCTAATTTGGCAAAACCCATCCGGCTCCGAAATTTCTTTTATTTGTTGAAAATTATATGGCTTCCTTACAGACCTCATATGCATCCAGTGCACAATAACCTAAATTGTGAATATATTGCTGAATGACACGTTTGTTACGTGTTTTTCCGTCACCAATTTCACTGTGATAGTTATGTTCTACAAGGAACGCACGCCATTGGAGGCGGCAACTGTAATTTATTTTACCTTCAGTACTACTTCAATTTAAAGGAATATATGGGTGCAAACATGGAATACATGGGATTAATGCAGCTGCTCAGTGACTGGTATGGGGCAAGCATTGTGGCGAGGCCTCGGATCTGCGACACCTGCCTTCTTTGCCTCCGCCTACCTGGTGCTGAAAGTCTTCTCAAACTATAAAAAAAAAATTAATAATAGTGCAGTGATCAGCACGTCTGTCTAGTTACTAGGAGGTCCAGGTTCGAAGCCCAGTCTGTCACAAATTTTCATCTGCCATCGTTGCTGTATTTCAACGCGCTGTGACAGTGTGGACGTCGGTCCTTCGATACTTAAGATGCAATTGCTTTTTGAGGCAGCACAGGAGATTTGCGAACATTTGTCTGGCCATCAATGTAACGGGACTTCAACGGCATCCAACCCTTAGTCATTGCTTTGTGCCGGCGATAACCCATGTCATATATATGCGAATCAGATTGTAGTTCATATTTAGTCAAATAACGGATGGTCAGCATACAAGTATGCCGGCCGGGGTGGCCGAGTGTTTCTAGGCGCTACAGTCTGCAACCGCGTGACCGCTACGGTCGCAGGTTCGAATCCTGTCTCGGGCATGGGTGTGTCTGATGTCCTTAGGTTAGTTACGTTTAAGTAGTTCTAAGTTCTAGCGGACTGATAACCTCAGAAGTTAAGTCCCATAGTGCTCAGAGCCATTTGACCCCCCAGGGGGTCCACAACTCTTTTGTGGACACGTGCGTAGCGAGCAGGGGACCCCGAGCTAATGTGGCCCTCCTTCCTTTCCGGGCTGCATACCTTCCCTTCCCTTTCCGCATCCCTCCCCGTCCCCCATCTTCGCCCCCCCCCCTCACCACTGTCTCTTTCCTTCCCTTTCTCCCCCTCTGGGAGTATGGTTTGTGCCTACGTCCGGAGACGGACGCTCGAAACTGTTCCAAATTCCTTGCTTTTACACTTGCAAGTCCTCGTCCTTCCTCTGTCCTTCTCTTTTCCTTCCCTCTTCTCCTTGCCCTTTTCTCCGCTGCGGCGTTTGAGACCCCCTTTTCTTTCCTTTCCCTTTCTCTTTTTTCCTCCCTGTGCGTGTCTGAAGGCCGACCCACGCACTTCCATGCGTAGCCGGTGACGGGGTAACGCGTAATTCCCCGCCCCGGGTAGACAGGTAGGACACGTACGTACCCCCTGGTAACGGCCAGGCCCAGGGAGGGGTGATTACCCGAGCTGATACCTTCCGAAAGTGCCGATTGGTCCCTCCGTCCGTTTGTCGGGAGGTGTGACCTGAGGTGTGAACAATCACCTAAGGCGGGTGTGCCCTCGGTGAGGGCCCCCACAAGGGAGGAGCGCGCCATCGGAGACGCCGGTAATCATGGGGGATTCTTCCGCAATGGTTTCCTCACCTTCCACTATGTCTGCTCACAAACGTAAGTTCACTGAGTCTCAGCCACAGACGGTTCTTCCATCGTTGCCACAGTTCCTTGTTGTTTCTCGGTCTGATGAAGGTCACGACTTTTCCACGGTCAACCCTTTCATTATTCAGAAAGGTGTCGACGCAACTGCGGGTCCTGTAAAGCCTTGTTCCAGATTACGGAATGGTACCCTGTTGTTAGAAACACACAGTGCCCTCCAGGCTCAAAAATTGCTGCGTACTTCTCTGCTCCACACCTTCCCTGTCCGGATGGAACCGCACCGTACCTTAAATTCCTCGCGTGGAGTCGTTTATACACGCTCCCTCGATGGATTGTCTGACGAAGAAATTCAGCACTACCTGTCTGACCAGGGCGTCACCACTGTTCATCGGGTTATGAAAAGGGTTGACTCGAACATCATTCCAACCCGCACTGTCTTCTTGACATTTGACAAAGTTCAACTCCCATCAAAAATCAAAGCAGGCTATGAGATAATTTCCGTTCGCCCTTATGTCCCAAACCCTACGCGTTGCTATCGATGTCAGCGGTTCAATCACACCAGCCAGTCCTGTTCCAATCCGGCCAAATGTGTTACGTGTGGCAAGGATGCCCATGAGGGTGCTTGTCCACCTCCATCCCCTCACTGCATCAACTGTATGGGTGACCACGCTGCTTCCTCTCGAGATTGCCCCGTTTTTAAGGATGAAAAGCTCATCCAGGAAATAAGAGTGAAGGAAAAGGTGTCGACCTTTGCTGCTCGAAAGTTACTCGCCAGTCGACAGCCCACCGTGCCTCAGAAAGGAAAATACAGCACTGTCCTTGCTTCTCCTCGGCCAACAAAGGAGGCGGCCACGCAGACTTGCGACCTCACATTTAGTACCACGGTCGTCAGATCGGCCAGCGCAAAGATCGCCCGTTCAACCTCACCACTTTCGCCTGCCCACTCTATGGCTCACCCCTCGTCGGGTTCTGCTAAATCTCGAGCCCAAAAGTCAGACGCCAAGTCTTCGAAAAAAGAGCATTCTCGTGAAGAGTTTTTACGTACCGCAACTTCACAACCAACGGTTCCTCCTTCATCTAAACATCATACCTCCAAGAAGGCTACGAAGAAACACAGTTCCTCTCCTTCTCCGCCAAGGCGTGTCCCAACTACAGCACCACCTGGCGGAAATCGCCCTCGGCCATCTTCTGTGTCGCTGAGGCTCACTGCTGGTGGCCGGTCAACTGGCCGATCGTTGGTGGCAGGAGCTGCTCCTGACCAACCTATGGATCAGGATCTTCTGCCTTCGACTGAATGCCATTCCATGCTGTCGGTCGCAAGCTCTGAGCAGTCGTTGAGTTGACAGCACCCTTGGTCACGTTTCTCCATTTTCTGTTCACCCTATGTCCATTATCCACTGGAATATCCGCGTCATTCGCGCCAATCGGGATGAATTGTCGATCCTCTTACGATCCTACTCGCCGGTCATCTTCTGTCTTCAGGAAACAAAGCTGCGTCCCCATGACCGCTTTGTTCTCCCTCATTTTCAGTCCATCCGATATGACCTCCCCTCTGTTGAAGGCACTCCAGCCCATGGAGGACTCATGATTCTGCTCCATGATACTCTCCATTATCACCCAATCCCCTTAAACAGTTCCTTCCAAGCTGTCGCCGTCCGTCTTTCCCTTTCTGGATACACGTTCTCTCTTTGTACGGTATACATTCCATCGTCTACACCAATGGCACGAGCTGATCTCCTTCATCTTCTTGATCAGCTTCCACCCCCCTATTTGCTGGTTGGGGACTTCAATGCCCACCACCCGCTTTGGGGATCTCCACATCCTTGTCCACGTGGCTCACTATTGCTAGACGTCTTCCACCAAGCGGATCTAGTCTGCCTCAACACTGGGGTCCCCACATTTTTGTCTGCCTCCACGGCAAATTTATCTCATTTGGACCTTGCGGTCGGTACTGTTCCGCTAGCTCGGCGCTTCGAATGGTTCGCCCTTGATGATACACACTCGAGTGACCACTTTCCATGTGTTCTTCGACTGCAGCCTCAACTGCCATATATGCGCTCGCGACGCTAGAAGTTTGCCCAAGCCGATTGGACACTTTTTTCGTCTCTAGCGACATTCGATGACCGTCGCTTTCCCAGCGTCGACGATGAGGTCACACATTTTACCGACGTTATTCTCACAGCTGCGGAACGTTCAATACCACGCACCTCCGAATTGCCCCGGCGCCCCCCAGTTCCTTGGTGGAACGAGGCATGCCGGGACGCAATACGTGAGCGGCGACGTGCTCTTCGCATTTTCCGTCACCATCCAACTTTGGCCAACTGTATCCGATATAAGCAGCTCCGTGCGCGATGCCGTCGCGTCATCCGCGATAGCAAGAAGGCAAGCTGGCAATTCTTTATTAGCTCATTTAACACCTTCACTCCCTCCTCGGAAGTTTGGAGTCGGCTTCGACGGTTCTCAGGCGCGCCTAGTTTCTCCCCGGTCTCTGGGCTCACTGTCGCGTATGATACCTTAGTGGACCCCGTCGCAATATCTAACTCATTGGGTCAGCACTTTGCTGAGATTTCGAGCTCTTCAAATTACCCGCCAGCGTTTCTCCCGAAGAAACGTGCAGCGGAAGTGCGACATCTTGCTTTCTCCTCTCAAAATCGCGAAAGCTACAATACTGTTTTCTCCATGCGCGAACTCCAACATGCACTCTCTTCTTCTCGCTCCTCCGCCCCAGGACCGGATGTTATCCATGTCCAAATGTTGCTGCATTTATCAACCCATAGCCTGCGCTACCTCCTTCGCCTTTATAATCGAATTTGGACCGACAGTACCTTTCCCAGGCGATGGCGGGAAGCTATTGTCGTTCCCGTTCCGAAACCTGGAAAGGACAAACATCTCCCCTCTAGCTATCGCCCCATTTCTCTCACGAGTAGTGTCTGTAAGGTTTTGGAGCGTATGGTGAATTACCGTTTAGCTTGGTGGCTGGAATCCCGCAGTCTTTTAACACCAGCCCAATGCGGATTCCGACAACATCGTTCTGCCGTTGACCATCTTGTTGCTCTCTCCACTTATATCATGAACAATTTCCTCCGGAAACGCCAAACGGTAGCAATATTTTTTGATCTGGAGAGAGCATACGATACCTGTTGGAGGACAGGCATCCTCCGCACACTGTTCTCTTGGGGCTTTCGAGGCCGGCTACCCATTTTTTCTTCGCGAATTTATGGCAGAGCGCACATTTAGGGTGCGGGTGAACACTACTCTATCCCGTACTTTCTCCCAAGAAAACGGGGTACCCCAGGGCTCCGTGCTGAGTGTTGTACTGTTTGCCATCGCCATTAATCCAATTATGGATTGTCTCCTTCCTGATGTCTCGGGCTCCCTCTTTGTGGACGATTTTGCGATCTACTACAGCTCTCAACGGACCAGCCTTCTTGAAAGACGTCTTCAAGGATGTCTCGATCGCCTCCACTCGTGGAGCATCGAAACCGGCTTCCGTTTCTCACCCAGTAAGACCGTTTGTGTTAATTCTTGGCGACGTAAGGAGTTTCTTCCGCCCTCCTTACATCTAGGTCCTGTCAACCTTCCGTTTTCCGACGTCGCTAAATTCTTGGGTCTTATGTTTGACAGAAAACTGTGCTGGTCCTCCCACGTTTCCTATCTTTCGGCTCGCTGTCTGCGTTCCCTTAACACCCTCCGTGTCCTGAATGGCACCTCTTGGGGAGCGGACCGAGTGGTCCTTCTCCGCCTCTATCGCGCCTTAGTGCGCTCGAAATTGGATTATGGAAGCATAGTCTACTCCTCTGCTCGGCCGTCTATTCTTCGGCGTCTCGACTCTATCCACCACCGTGGATTACGTTTAGTGTCTGGAGCTTTTTACACCAGCCCTGTGGAAAGCCTTTATGCTGAGACTGCTGAACCTCCGCTATCCAATCGGCGGGCAGTCCTTCTGAGTCGTTATGCTAGCCATCTGTCTTCCATGCCTGCTAATCCAGCCCATGACCTTTTTTTCGACGCCTCCCTTGATGTCGGGTATGCAGGCCGCTCCTCCTCCCTACTACCCCCGGGAGTCCGCTTCCGTCAACTGCTCCATTCTCTTTCCTTCCGCTTTCCTAAAACCTTCTTGACAACTTGGGGTACAGCACCGCCTTGGCTCCGTCCCCGGATCGACTTGCTCAGAGACCTATGTCAATTTCCCAAGGATGGTACCCCTACACTTGTTTACCGTCGGGCATTTGCTGCTCTATGTGCACAAATGACGGAAGCCACATTTATTTACACCGATGGCTCGAAAACATCGTTAGGTGTAGGGAGTGCCTATATTGTTGGCGACACCCCAAATCACTTTCGGCTTCCCGACCAGTGTTCGGTTCATACTGCGGAGCTTTACGCTATTCTCCAGGCTGTCCACTACATCCGCCGCCATCAGCGGATACAGTACGTAATCTGCTCAGATTCTCTCAGCTCTCTCCTAAGTCTCCAAGCTCTTTACCCTGTGCACCCTCTGGTCCACCGGATTCAGGACTGTCTGCGCTTGCTCCACCTGGGGGGCGTCTCGGTGGCGTTCCTCTGGCTCCCAGGACACGCTGGTATCTGTGGAAATGAGGCGGCCGATATAGCGGCCAAGGCTGCAGTCTCTCTTCCTCGGCCAGCTATTCAGTCTCTTCCGTTTACCGATCTACGGAGCGGTTTATGTCGCCAAGTTGCTCATTTATGGCATGCGCATTGGTCAACACTTCCCCATAATAAATTGCGGGAAGTGAAAGCCCTTCCTTGCGCATGGACCTCTTCCTCCCGAACGTGTCGTCGGGAGGAGGTAATTTTAGCTAGACTCCGGATAGGGCACTGTCTTTTTAGTCATCGACATCTTTTAAGCGGTGATCCTCCCCCACTCTGTCCCCACTGCTCTCAGCCGTGGACGGTCAGACACCTTTTAATTGAATGCCCCTATTTTAATCCGTTACGCTTCCGTCTACAGCTATCGCCTGATCTATCGTCGATTTTAGCAGATGACACGCGCTCAGCTGACCGCGTTCTACAGTTTATTAGTGACAGTGCAATGACGTCAGTCATTTGAAGCCTTTTTTTTGGGGACAACCAACCCCTTTCTATAGTGGATTTTTAAGCATTCCTTCTGCCTTTAGTTTCTCAAATTTTATGACTTTGTTCCCATTGCTGCTGATTTTAAATTTCGTTTTTTTCCTGTTTTGTACGTCACGGGCTGGGCGCTAATGACCATAGAAGTTTTGCGCCCTAAAACCACAAACAAAAAAAAAAAGAGCCATTTGAACCATTTTTTAAGTGTATAGTAGTATTTACGAACAGTAGAAGCAGGATTGCAGCGAACTGGTCACTTAACCAAATGCAACATAGACTACCTGTGTAATGAGTGATTTCAGCTGCATAGCTGAGGGTAATATTTGCTAAGCAATTCATTGCAGAATTAATGTAATACCCGCACGATGACCTCTGTAGTCATACTGTATCATTAGCAGCTCGCGAATGGTGTAGTATGTTCGTAAAATTGTATTACTCAAGCTGAGGATAAATAAAGAGGAGCGGCGACGCTACAACACTATCTTTACTTAAGAAGGTAGTCAGCGCTAAATTATGTGCGCCAACATTAACGTTACTGTAAGCAGTTTGACAGCATAACACCACCACAACTACTGACAACCTGAACCATTATCATCACGCAGTTGTAACTCGCAGTGATTACAAGTTGCTGATGTTTGTCAAGAATAGCGGAAAGCGCCTCTGAAGTTCCATTTGCATTACGACTAGGACACAGAGAATCCTAAATAACAGTAATAGGTCACCCAGCGAAGAAAAGAGTCGACGTATTGCCTCAAGTTCTTGCAGTTTGCTATTAATGCAGTTCCCGATGGTTTCACACTAACGGGTTCTTTTGGCTGTCGGGATACTCATATTGGATTTATGGAAGTGTAATTGCTAGAACGCTCAACAACCATAATAACGCCTCATTCTGGATTGAGTACGACTCGGAAAGCGACATTAATTTGACGTTTCCATCCATCTCCTGACGGCTTACTGAATGAAGTATGAAGCGCATTCACAGTTGAGTTGCCTGTCGCATGGTTTCTGTGAAGTGTTGTGGCAGCTGGCAGTCATTGCTGAATACAGACATGTGCAAATATCCTCACTGCTTCAGGGGAACTCGTCTTTGATGCTTTTTTTTTCCGTACCGTCATTAGCACAATAAGATAAGGCTTATTCTGCTGAAGAACTTGATGCCGACAAGTCCTTAAATAAGAATCTCCTAGCGAGAGTAAGGCATGAAAGGAAACAGCCTGTTGGACAAAAGGATGGACAGCTCCCTGTTTTTGCGTTTCCGATAGCGCCTACGATAAGAATCTGGTGTCATACTATGCTTCAGAACCCTAAACTATTTATTTTTTTACTTCATACTAAAACAAACGTTGTGATATGAGAAGAGATAATGACTTAAATACTTCTCAGGAACTTTAGTTTTTCGTGTTTATTTTCTCACTTCATACTAAAACAAGGGCGTTAATATGAGAAGAGGAAATGAAATATACGCTTCCAAGACATAATATTTCCTTGTGTGCTACTACTGCATACATGAAAACCCTGCAGTTAATTTTTGTATGTTGGATAAATTTTAATACCACCTCACATTCCTTTCTGATAAGGTTCCTGTTTTCGTGGGATTCAAATAGAGTGGACATTTCATCACTGGTTCATATTCTGATGACTAATGACATGATACCCGTTGCAATTGCTCCATGGCACCTGTGAGTAGAGTCTCTTGTTGGTTACTATAAGATCACGCAGGCAGTGATATCCGCTCACTGCTGTCAGAGCCAAGGTGATTTCCTTGTGTTTATGGCGAAGCGTCTGCTGCAGTGTCCACGCTCAGCCAGCATAAATAAAGCGCGGCGGCATTGGGCACTGCTAATCGCTGTACTTGTCGCGAGCCTCGACAACAAGAGCGCACTGTCTCTGCTAACGATACTATGGAGTTAATACATCTTACTTAACGTAATACGCAGGACGTGGGTTGGGTAAAAATTCAGTTTCATCGCATTAAAATACTTAACAGTCATATTTGATGCAATATTTATTGTTAGTAGTATTGATTCAGATTGTGCGTGAACACGAAAACACACACACACACGCACAAACAGTCATTGATTCCAGTGAGGGTGACAACTACTGTGTGTTGAACAGCACATGCACCAGTCAATTCCTCAGTTGGCGTCGAGTGGATGAGATTTTTCAATTACCTTGCATTGCAAGAATTGTAAGGAGGACTTTTATGCTAAAGAGCTGCGACAAAGCAAAGCTTGACCGATTATCAGAAAATTGTCCACATGGGTTTTGTGGACTATACTTTTAGTAACCAACCGACCAACGGCCATTACGTAAATTTCTCGCAGGCGTAGGGGCATTGATTTCATTAAGTTGTCGACAGTGTAGCGTGATGGTTTACTTCCCACCATACGATTTCTATATTCGTCCAAAGGTCGCTTGCATTTGTAGGTCCACATGGCAATGACCTTGTTACTTCTACCCACATATTCTCTATCTGGCTGATGTTCGGCGATCGTGCAACAAACGGCAACAGCTTTATCCTCTCTTGGCCCTGAAACCAATCTCGCACTGCTCTGCTATGATGGATGGGGCTCTGCTCCTATAAATGAACTGTTATCTCGTTAGGTCATATATTTATATTTAAATAACGTGGTTGTAATAAGCACATTGGATTATTATTTTCCGCAGTGTTTAAGAATTCAGGCCCTGTCATAGATAAGTGATCTAGATTCAACAGTCCGATTAAGAATGAGGTTTACCCAGCCTATCATATGATGAGGGTCGTAGTCGAATATCCACATTAAGACTGACTGACTGAATCCGATTAGAACGATCTGGTATCGAAATGAAACTACAGAAATCGTATAATTTGAACGACTGTATTGCAACAATGCTGCGCACATAAATTCCTATGATGGAGTAACAGGTAGCAACTGTCTAAGATAAAGTGAGAAATATGTCTACTAGCAGCAATGTAACGTAATTATAACCTATATTTATGTGATGGAAATACTGAATCGAAAAATACACATCTATTTCAGTGGTTCGAAGATACACCATATCGGATTTGCTGATTACATAATGACAATAATAATAATAATAATAATAATCCAATGTGGCGGATAGGGGAAACCCTCCCCCATATGGGTGTTACCGAGGAAATCAAATACTTGGGGTGAACCAAATACTAACACAATCCTGAACGGCTACTCAATCCGTTGAACCCAAAATCCAGACACGTCTGAGTGAAAATCACCGCTACTCTGGTCACCGTCTGTCAGCTCAATGAGCTCAGCTGAAAATATTTGGTTGCAAAGGCTTCAACACCCTATGGTCCTGTCCGGTCCTGGAATCACCCAGGCCAAACCAATGAGACACAAACAAACATGAACTATGCAAGCAAAGATAACATTACCCCAGGTGGTACACAACCCGCCTGTCGACAGGCGGCAGTCGGATTTTCGGATTCTGGGGAGTCCAGGTTAGCACGGCAGAGAATATCGAAGATCTCTGGTAAATTTCCCTACTAGCAGAAAACATGCACTTGAAAACTAAACATCGATACATTGATCCAAACACGAAAACTAAATAATCTCACATAACAAAACGACCGACAAAAAATTCTCACCCTTGCTCTTCAAGAACCACGACTAACTGACAATGAATCCTTGCATTACGGAAACCATTGAATCTTCAAGAGCAAAATACAACAAAAGGTAGCGAAAGGCGTACCAATCTTTGGCATTGAATTTCTCGAACACAGATCTATCATCAACTCTGTCAAAGAAATCACACCCATCAACAATGGAATGGTTAAAATGGCTCTGAGCACTATGGGACTTAACAGTGGAGGTCATCAGTCCCCTAGAACTTAAACCTAACTAACCTAAGGACATCACACACATCCATGCCCGAAGCAAGATTCGAACCTGCGACCGTAGCAGTCGCGCGGTTCCGGACTGAAGCGCCTATAACCGCTCAGCCACCGCGGCCTGCCCGTCAACAACCGACTTATAACTATGCCCATTAAGAGCCCCAGTAAAAAATATAAACTCATCAATGCACATGTCCCCACCAACATCGAAAATAAGAAAAACACCGAAAATGTCGAAAAATTCTGGAACACACTCAAAATACTATGAGCAAAATTCACCAAGATGACGTGAAAATACTAATGGGAGACTTCAACTCTCTATTTGGGACAGAAAAAACCTGTAGAAAAATCATTGGTACAAATTCAACACACCGAAACGTTTAGACCAACGGCACATGTCTGACTGACATTTGCCAACAATTGAACCTCAAAAGGATGTCTTCCCACTTTAGGAAAAAACCAGTTCTGAGGTAACATGCTTGGCTACCAGGAGCAAGCTGCTTTCGTTCGCCTTTCGAGACTCGCTGAAAGCCAGATTTTTAATTCTTTTGTAGCAGAGCTACAAGCAGGCAGATAAAAACTCAATAAGGGAATCGTAAGACAACGCTCGAGCGAAATTGGTCTTGCTACTTTCAGGAACCCTTACAAGGGGAGGGCGCCAATTGTGAAATTCAGATTCGATTCATATTGCGCATAATAAAAGCTCATAGCCAGAGGTGTAATGTGGCAAAGCACCAAGATGCACTTCTCAGCCGTTGTCGAGAGAATCGACAGTTAAAAGAAACCGTTGAGGTGAAATACTCTCTACGATTTGTAACATCCTACAGCTTCGTGGCGCAGCGGTAAGCGCTCGGGTTCGTAATCCGAAGGTCACCGGATCGAATCTCGCACCATGCAACTTTTTCTTTTTAGTATTTGTTATTTGTAGTTAAAAATATATATATATATATATATATATATATATAATTCACGGCAATCAGTTGCAACAATTATGCATATAATAAGTTGCTGAAAGTCGTTTGTCGTGGAAAAACTGGCGACTTCGAACATGATTATGTTTTCTGCAAACAAAGTTTTATTTCACAAATGTTATTAATTGTCTTCATAATGTTTACAAGTGTAGTTAACGGAAGACGTAGAAACGATATTCCGAAACGAATACGTATAGTGTAAGTCAAACGTTCGAATTAGAGACCTCATGATAAATATATATTTAGATTTATTTATATATATATACATATTTGAATCACAAAAAAAATACTAAAAAAAATTACATGGCGAGAGATTCGATCCGGCGACCTTTGACTTACAAACCCAAGCACTTACCGCTGCGCCACGACGCTATAGGTAGTTATACATCGTAGGGAGTATTTTACCGCAACGGTTTCTATTAACTGTCGATTTTCTCGACAACGGCTGAGAAGTGCATCTTGGTGCTTTGCCACATTACACCACTGGCCATGAGCTTTTATTATGCGCAGTATGAATCGAATCTGAATTTCACAATTGGCGGCCTCCCCTTGTTAGTGTCAGAACGAAGACCTTACGGTACTGCCAAATTCATAATGCCACTTTTGTTTTCTACCTACATATTTTTTGATGTTGTGAATACATAATTTTATCTATGAAATGACACATTTTCATAATACTTGCGAATGATACACGAAATGAAGTAAGTACAGATCTTTTCGATGTCAAAAGTCGGTAATACCCTACTAATTCGCGTTAAAATAGGATCAATCGTCTTATAGACACTTAATGTTTTATTAAGATAGACTGCCGTCGTGTTGTTACTGTAGTAGGCTGAATTTAATTTGTATTAGTACAGTGAATATTTTAGTTAAATTTTCCATTAGTTTACTAAACGCATCAGTAACCGCCAAAGAGAAATTAATCAGGAGCACAATTTTCTTTCACGATATCTAAAACAATCTGACAATGCTAATGTTGTTCACAAATTCTACGCCCGTAGAAACCCACTAGTTCTAACGATGTCATTAAACCAGTGTAGTTTTAAGAGTATTTTCGTCTAGAAATGAATTGCCTTGACGGTTGATCGATCAAGAGCGGGAAAGGTAAATTTTTACGAATATATGACGAGAGGGACAAGTGCTTGAGAGAGGACTTCCCTATCAATACCAGTGCCTGAGAGACGACTTTACTATCAATCTCCTGGATAGTTTTGTTTCTCAAATCAACAGAGTGCGTCATCATGCAGTAGCACAGGTGATGTAGTTTTGTTGCTCGATTTCCTTACACTGCCATCAAAAGGTGTCTTAGTTGTTGGCAACAAATTCCAGCTGTGTTGCACACACCCCGTGGGGCAGAATTCGTAGCCCAAAACATACTTTTGGAGCTATCAGATGTAAAATATTATGTTCACACTACTCTTTGGCGGAGTTTACGTCTTTTGGTGGGGCTCAGCCTTTCATTTCTTCTTAGGAAGTTAACGATAAAGGCATCATAACACGTCACCAACAACAGTACTGCATACGAATGCTCAATGAGCGACCTGATGACGTTCAATAATAGTCACTCCATGATTTTTGTTGTTTAGAATTAGAGCATGCAGTAGTCCTACGCCAGACTTTTGAACTTTGCCTGTTGATTGCAAATGTCGCATGATGGTGAAATGGTAATCTATCACATGTATCAGTAGTCGAGACTTCCTTAATGTGGAAAATCATTCATGCCAGAACGATCTTTGTTGAAACAAGAATATCTTTTTCTATCGTATTTTTCCCAAAAGCACTCGCTCCACACACAGTTCAAACCTTTCTAGTTGCCTCCTCTGCATTCACCCCTCTGTTATACCAAAAGTAAACGTTGTGTTGCAGATGTTACACCTTCTTCCACTTGCGACTCAATTTTACAATGCTTAACCGTAGTTCATGATTTTCAAGTATGCAAAATGCAATGCTTAACTGCAAGATGATAACTAGAACTTCAAATTCGAAAATGACAGTTAAAACATATACTGACAGCGTCGCGCCGCGCTCACATGGGCGGCGCCGGATTTCAGGCGGTGGGTGGCGTCTGGCCGGTGGCCGGTAGCCGCTGCAGCGCGAGGAAACGCTCGAGCGTAAGCTGTTACGATCGCGACGCAGCCACGAGCTGTCCTGCGGAATTGTTTCTGGAATACTTGTTATTGCTGGTGGGTAGAATGTCAATCGAATTATCTTCGATGTTCAATCAGACTCATAACTTTATACGAGGGCCGAAATGTAGTAAAAAATAAAAATACGTATAGGTGGACGCGAACAGGCGACTATCAGTTTAGAATGTGCGACTATTACCGCTAGACCACGGGCTCAAACAGTGTGAGCACACATTGGAAGTAGACAGCACTTCCTCCTAACACTTCCGCATCTGACGGTGCTGCCAGATTGTGCAGATGGCCGGACTTAGAGTTGTCAGGGGCGGCCAGTTTTATTGGCCACGTTAAGTGAACGACTCGGACTTAGTCTCTGTGGGGGCCGGCCGGCGGCCAATTTTTATGTCTAAGACTGTACATATATACATGTTCCCCCCCCCCCCCCCTGCAGGTCCAGAGGTATTCCTGCCTGTTGTATGAGACGACTAAAAGGAGTTTCACTCATTTTGGCCTTTATTTGATGGTCCATGTGGGGTTTGACCTCTGTTCTTCAAAATCTTCCCAAAGAGCGAGCCAGCTGGGGAAGGGCGCCTTACAAGGTGTATCATGTCCATCATGCATTGAGATCTTTAGCCCAATTTCTCGTCGTTGCATTGCAGTCGTTCCCATTCTTCATCTCTTGGGCGAGGACACCTTCCTGGATGCATTTTTCACCATGCACTATGCATTGTCGATTTCTGCGTCGACGATGATCATGGACTTCTTAGCACCTGATATCCAGCGCGGTAGCCAGTCCATTGTGGTGGGGCCACCCTGTTGGTTGTAGCCCCATGACCATGCAGGGATTGCGCTGCTGATGCTTGCTTCGTTCCCATGTATTCCAAGGGGTAGATGCCCATCCCCCTGGGGCAAAAGGACTCCCAGCAATGGCCATCTTGCCAGGTGGCCTTTGCTGCGGCTGGGTGGCGCCCGTGGGGAGGGCCCCTAGTCAGAGTGGGTGGCATCAGGGCGGATGACACGCGATGCAGCGTAGTCCATCATCTCTTGCTGGTGGTGAAACACCAGCAGTCTCTAGTCGATCACGAGCTCAATTCAGCGCACAGAAGCATGACCCCAAATCATTCCCCTCCCTGGCCACACCATGGGAGGAACGTCAGGCTAAGGATGGCAGTGGATCTTATTCGTTCCTGTACCTTGTATGTTCGAGAGCTGATGGGGAATCTTTCATGAGGATGAAGCCTCAGTTTTTTGTTGAGCATTTAGAGGAGAAGTTTGGGGAGGTGCAGGGCTTGTCCAAAATGAGATCTGGGTCAGTCTTGATCAAAAGAGCATCCTCTGCCCAGTCACGGGAGTTACTCACTTGTGACCAGCTGGGGGATGTTTCTGTTTCCATCACGCCCCACAAGAGCTTAAATACAATCTTGGGTATCATATTTTACAGGGACCTTCTTTATAAGTCTGACGATGAGCTGCGCATCAATTTAGAGCAGCAAGGTGTCCATTTCATTTGGCATGTCCACCGATGCAGTGCTTTAAGTGCTGGAAGTTCAGCCATATGTCTTCCCGCTGTACTTCCAGTGTCACCTGTTGGGACTGTGGACGTCCTTCACATCCCAATACTTACTGTGCTCCGCATCCCATCTGTCTCAACTGTGGAGAGGATTCTCCAGAAAGAAAGGAAAATCACAGAGTACGAGACCCTGGACAGACTGACCTGCACTGAAGCTAAGAGAAAATTTGAACGCCTGCATCCTGTGCGATGACATAGTCTTACGCCGCCGCTACAACAGTTCTGGCACCATCAGCTCTGCCAACCCAGGTCACCTCTCAGAGCCAGAAGACTACACCTGCCCCCTTGATGGTGGTGGGCATTTCCCTGCCTGTTGCTCCCGCACTACCTATTTCGGGAGCAACATCCCCCCAACTATTGGAGACGGCAGTCCCAAGCTGGAGAAGCGTAAGTCTTCTTCAGCTTCTCTCTCTAGGAAGGGGTCCCTTAGGTCACTCCCTTCCCAGGTTCTTCTAGTGGGAAAGACGACTCCCGCCAGTTTCTGAAGAGCCCAAAAGCAGCTGGTCATAGTGCTTCACGCTCCTCCTCAGTCCCAGAGATTGAGCCAGTGAAGTCCTCCCAGCCAGGGAAACTCAGGGAGCAGCGACAGAAATCCAAAAAGAAAACCCCCTAAGACTAAGGAAATTGTGGTGGCACCCACATTACTGCTACCTACAAGCTCTAAGGATGGGGTGAAGATTTTGGCGTCCACTGAGGACCCAGATCTCGCCAGACCCTCAGACACAATGGATATAGACTGCTCAGGCAATAAATCGGTGGCAGCAGGTAATCCTGAGGCATAAACTGCCTCATTGAATGTTCCATGCCTTCCCAGTCTCACGATGTCATCCTCCAATAGAATTGCGGTGGTTTTTTCCACCGCCTGGATGAGCTACAGCAACTGCTAAGCTTTACACCTGCTATCTGCATTGCCCTCCAGGAAACCTGGTTCCTAGCAATGCGGACCCCTGCTCTCTGCAGCTATAGGGGATATTACAGGAACCGTAGCGACTATAACGAGTGTCAGGTGGAGTTTGCGTTTATGTCCTAAACTCGGTTTGTAGTGAACATGTGCCCCTTCAAACCCCTCTTGAAGCTGTGGCTGTCAGAATAAGAACAACACAGGAAATAACTATCTGCAATGTATATCTTCCTCCAGATGGTGCAGCAGCCCTGAAAGTATTAGTTGCACTGACTGATCAACTCGCTAAACCTTTCCTACTTCTGGGGGATTTTAATGTCCATAACCCTTTGTGGGGTGGTACCATACTTGCTGGCATAGGCAGAAGTGGAAACTTTACTGTCGTAATTCGACCTCCGCCTCTTAAATACTGGGGCCGCCACACATTTCAGTGTGGCTAATGGTAGTTACTCGGTCACTGATTTATCAATTTGCAGCCCAGGACTTCTCCCATCTATCCATTGGAGAGCACATGACGACCTGAGTGGTAGTGACCACTTCCCCATCTTCCTGTCACTCCCCCAGCGTCATGCACACGGACGCATGCCCAGATGGACTCTGAACACCTCTGCTGTCACCGCTGAATCTCGCCCACACGGTAATATCGCTGTGATGGTTGAGCAGGTGATTTGCAAAAATTGTTTCTGCTGCAGAAAACGCGATACCTCGCTCTTTAGGGTGCCCGAGGCGTAAGGCAGTCTCTTAGTGGTCGCCGGAAATCGCTGAAGCAATTAAGAAGCGTCGGCGAGCTCTACAGCGGCATAAGCGGCACCCATCCCTGGAGCACCTCATAGTCTTTAAACAGCTCTGTGCCCGTGTTCGCTGCCTTATCAAACAACGGAAGAAGGATTGATGGGAGAGATACGTCTCCACCATTGGGTGCCACACGGCACCTTCCCAAGTCTGGGCAAAGATCAAACGTCTTTCCGGGTACCAGGCCCCAACAGCTGTCCCTGGTGTGACCATAAATGGCGAGTTATGTACCGACGCAAGCGCGATTGCCGAGCACTTTCCGAGCACTTTGCGTCGGAAAATTACCCAGCCTTTCGCACACTCAAACGGCGGCTGGAAGGGAAATCCTCTCATTCACTACACGCTGCAGTGAATCCTATAACGCCCCATTTACAGAGTGGGAGCTCCTCAGTGCCCTTGCACATTGCCCCGACACAGCTCCTGGGCCTGATCGCATCCACAGTCAGGTGATTAAACATCTCTCATCTGACTACAAGCGACATCATCTCGTCATCTTCAACCGTCTCCGGTGCGATGGCGTTTTTCCATCGCAATGGCAGGAGAGCACCATCATTCCGGTGCTCAAACCCGATCAAAACCCGCTTGATGTGGATAGCTATCGGCCCATCACCCTCACCAACGTTCTTTGTAAGCTGCTGTAACGTATAGTATGTGAAGTATCGGCAGAAGTGCCAACACCGTGTTGTTTGAGGAAGCCGAAATACACGCTATAAGCTCACGCAGGATGGCGTGAGGTCTGAAACAGGATACGTAATGAATGCTATAAAGAAAAGTACGTAGCTTCTGGAATACTTAACTTTACTCCACAATTGGTGAACATTGGTCTTGTTACTGTACATGCTTCATTAGATACATAGCAAAGGATAAATGGCGCCATGCTAGGTCGTAGCAATTGACTTAGCTGAAGGCTACGCTAACTATCGTCTCGGCAAATGAGAGCGTAATTCTCAGTGAACCATGGCTAGCAACGTCGGCTGTACAACTGGGGCGAGTCCTAGTACGTCTCTCTAGACCTGCCGTGTGGTGGCGCTCGGTCTGCAATTACTGACAGTGGCGACACGCGGGTCCGGCGTATACTAATGGACCGCGGCCGATTTAAAGGCTACCACCTAGCAAGTGTGGTGTCTGGCGGTGACACCACATTATGTCGGCGGTTTGGTTGGGTTCTGGAGTCACGTGGCTTGCTTGGCTCCATGTCAGGGCGGCCTCCGCCAGGGTCGCTCTACTACTGATAATCTTGTGTCCATCGAGCCTGCCATCCGAACAGCCTTTTCCAGGCGGCATCACCTGATTGCCGTCTTTTTTGACTTACGTAAAGCATACGACACGACTTGGCGACGCCCATATCTTCATCCATATCCAGGAGAATGGAGTCCCGCAGAGCTCTGTATTGAGTGTCTCTGCTGGTCGCTGTGGCCGAGCGGATCTAGGCGCTTCAGTCCGGAACTGCGCTGCTGCTACGGTCGCAGGTCCGAACCCTGCCTCGTGCATAGATGTGTGTGATGTCCTTAGGTTAGTTAGGTTTAAGTTGTTCTAAGTTCTAGGGGATTGATGACCTCAGATATTAAGTCCCATAGGGCTCAGAGACATTTGAACCATTTGAACCATTGAGTGTCTATTTTTAGTGGCTATTAATGGTCTAGCAGCAGCTGTCGGGCCCTCCGTCTCACCTTCTCTGTATACAGACGACTTCTGCATTTCGTACTGCTGCTCCGTTGTTGCTGAGCAGCGCCTCCAGGGAGCAATCCAAAAGGCGCAGCCTTTGGCTCTAGCCCACGGCTTCCAGTTTTGAGCCGCTAAATCGTGTGTCATGCACTTCTGTCGGCGTCGCACCGTCCATCCGGAACCCTCACTTTACCTTAATGACGATCGACTCACTGTAGTGGAGACATATCAATTCCTAGGACTGGTTTTCGACGCTCGATTGACTTGGTTCCTTCATCTTCGTCAGCTTAAGCAGAAGTGCTGGCAGCACTTAATGCCCTCCGTTGCCTGATCAACACCACTTGGGGTGCAGATTGCTGTACGCTGCTGCAGCTCTACAGAGCCCTTGTTCAATCCCGAATTGACTATGGGAGTGTGTTTTGTGTTTCGGCAGCGCCTTCAGCATTGCATTTACTCGACTTTGTGCACCTCTGTGGGGTTCGATTAGCGACAGGAGCTTTTAGGACGAGTCCGGTGACCAGCGTACTGGTGGAGGTTGGTGTCCCTCCACTGCAGATCAGTCGTGCGCAACTGCTCGCCAGTTACGCGACACACATTCATAGTTACCCTGAGCATCAGAATTACCGTGTCCTTGTCCCGCCCGCGGCAGTTCATCTCCCGCATCGGCGGCCCAGATCGGGGCTAACGATTGCTGTTCGCGTGCGGTCCCTTCTCTCCGAACTGGAGTCCTTTCCTTTACCACCTCTACTTGCGGTCCGTTCACGTACGCCTCCATGGTGTACACCTCGGCCGCAGCTTCGTCTGGACCTTTTGCATGGCCCTGAGACTCCGTCAAACCCGCCGCTCTCTGCTGTCATTTCCTCTTGATTAGTGACGTGTTACGGGGCTCTGAAGTGGTTTACACCGACGGCTCAATGGTTGATGGTCACGTAGGCTTCGCATATGTTCATGGAGGACATATTGGACAGCACTCCTTACCAGATGGCTGCAGTGTTTTCACTGCACAGCTGGCGGCCATATCTCGAGCTCTTGAGCACGTCTAGTCACACCGCGGCGAGTCATCTCTCCTGTGTACTGACTCATTGAGCAGCCTACAAGCTATCGACCAGTGCTACCCTCGCCATTTTCTGGTAGCGGCCATTCAGGAGTCCATCTATGCCCTGGAACGGTCCCGCCGTTTCGTTCTGTTTGTGTGGACCCCAGGACACGTCGAAATCCGCGGCAACGAACTTGCCGACGGGCTGGTCAAACAGGCTACTCGGAAACCGCTTCTTGAGATAGGCATCTCCGAAGCTGACCTGCATTCTGTCTTGAACCGCAGGGTTTTCCGGCTTTAGGAGACGGAATGGCATAACAGCACGCACCAAAAACTACGTGTCATTAAGGAGACTAAGAATGTGTGGAAGTCTTTCATGCAGGCCTCTCGCAGGGAAGCAGTTGTCCTCTGCCGGCTCCGCATTGGCCATATGTGGCTATCGCATGGTTACCTACTCCGTCGCGAGGACCCACCTCTGTGTCGCTGTGGCTCCCAAAAGACAGTCGTCCACCTCTTGCTGGACTGCCCACTTTTAGCCGCTCTGCGGCAGACTTTTAACTTTCCCAGCACCCTGCCTTCGGTGTGGGGAGACAATGCCTCAATAGCAGCTTTAGTTTTACATTGTATCCGTGAGAGTGGGTTTTATACTTCTATGTAGGTTTTAGCGCATGTCCTTTGTCCCTCTGCGTCCTCCACCCTAGTGCTTTTAGGGTGGAGGTTTTAATGTGTTGCAGACTGGCTGGCTTTCCCTTTCTATTCTCGTGGTTGACCAGTGACTGTAATCTGCTTTCATGTTCTACTCTCTTCTGTTTCTAGCGTCTCTCTGCTGTTTTCTTGTCCTCTTTTGTTCCTTTTAGTGTTCGTTGCCTTCCCTTCGTTCTTGTGGCTTTTTCTTTCTTTCCGATTTGTGTTATATGTTTCGTCCGTTTTATTCTCACACTTGTGGCATTGTTTTATTAGGAACAAGGGACCGACGACCTCGTAGTTTGTTCCCTTCTCCTGCCTTTAAAGCAACCAACCAACCGTCTTTCACCCTTCTTAAATACTGGAGTCACCTGTGCCTTTTTTCAGTCGCTTGGGGCTTTGTGCTGGGTGAGATATTCACGATGAATACAGGCTAGGTAAGGGGTCACTGCCGTAGTGTACTCTTTGTCAAACTGAACTGGGATTCCATCCGGACGTGGTGATTTATTTGCTTTCAAATCTTTCAGCTGTTTCTCTACGCCAGGGATGCTTATTACTACGTCGTCCATACGGGAGTCCGTCCAATGGTCAGATGACGGTATGATTGTACGATTCTCCCGTTTGGACGATTTATTGGACATGAAATTTAAAACTTCGGCTATAGTTTTGATATCTGCATTCACCATTGAGCTCTTTTGGAAATTTTAATACGTCCGCCCCCCCCCTCCCCTTCACTATTGTCAATATCGATCGCAGCTCGGAGGCACTAGGGACACTACAGATCGCAAATGACGGTCGCCAAACCTGCCAATGTGGCCGAATGGTTCTAGGCGCTTCAGTCTTGGACTGCGCGACCGCTACGGTCGCAGGTTCGAATCCTGCCTCGGGCATGGATGTGTATGATGTCCTTAGGTTGGTTAGGTTTAAGTAGTTGTAAGTTCTAGGGGACTGATGACCTCAGATGTTAAGTCCCGGACTGCTCAGAGCCATTTGAACCATTTTTGACGGTCGCCACCGGGGGCGCGCACGGCACGTCACGTGGCCGAGCTGCCCAGAGTAACGGGGCCAGGGGGCCAGCCGCGATTCAGTCCAGCACAGTCCGTCACACGAGCTATCACTTACCACACTGTTCTGATTATTGGATTTCGAACCATCACTTACCTGGACTTTCTTCTTCCTGTGATTGACTTTCCTTCAGTGTGACGAACTTGTATTTGTTACAGATAGGGCGATTGTATAGAGAGTGGACAGAAAACAACTATCAGTCTTTCTCCCTAAACACTATCAGCTTTGAGAGCAACTTGCAATAAGGAAGACATTCCTATCTTATAGAGTTTCCACAATTAACACTATCTCACATTCCTGTGTGTTCTATATTTCTTTATTTCTTCTGCTGAGAAAGGCATACAACATTTGTTGCCCTACTGAATCTCAGATTGATTCTGTAGATTTGCGGCGGGTTCTAAGTTTCACAATAAGCTTGTGTGTGTGTGTGTGTGTGTGTGTGTGTGTGTGTGTGTGTGTGAGATAGAGAGAGAGAGAGAGAGAGAGAGAGAGAGAGAGAGAGAGAGAGAGAGTGAGTGTGTGTCTGATCTACGTTTTTACTATTTACTAACGAGAAGAACACGCCAAGCACCATAACCTGATTGCCCAGAATCTTCGGTCGGTGGAAGACGGATCAAAATAAGCTAACACAGTCTCTGCTTATCACTAGATACTCGATCGTTGCTGAGAAAACGATGGTCAAAGCGTTTGACGTAATTCGAAACACAAATACTGTTTTTATTTTATTTTTTCATTTATCTACTCACGTCCGCAGAAAGTTACTACACGAATGTTTCTTATCGAGATAGAGAATGCAAAGGCGTTATCTCAATCGTAAGATTACAGTTGCATTGCACAGTAAGTGTTACACATTTTTATGGTCTTTCATTTATTATTTTATTTATTTATTATTGCTTTATTTCTTATGGTATTTTCTGGGGTTTAAATTCTCATATTCTTATACCAGTTCTTCTATTAATATTTACATTTCATGCTTATATTTAATCTTCGGTAACATTTGGTTCATTCCATTAGGTCAGTGGTTCCCAACAGGTGGTCCGCGGACCCCCAGGGGTCCGCGAACTATGCCAGAGGGGTCCGCAAGATCCTATTAGAATGAAAAATATATTAAATATATTTCGTATGACACCAGATTTTTTGGTTTGCCCGCTTCCTGCATGATCAGAGCTTTAGTGAACACCAACTTCTGCGTCTAGCGTCTTCCTAGAGCCAACTGACACTAGCACACACTATATTTCAGAAGTAATGGACTCAAAGGTCAGATTAAACTCATTTCAGTAAAAACTGAAAATTAAAACTAACTGTATACTGATGGAGTACTCTGTTTTAACTGTATTTTTTCAAATAAATAATAACTTGTATCAAATTAGTATTTTCTTATTTTTCACACATGTCTACTCAATGCAATGTCAGTGTAGTACACTTGAAAGATCAATACACTCAGTTTTAATTTTTTCCTGTCATTTTCAGTTCATACTCCATTTTTATTTTTTTAAGTAGTTTGTTTTACTAAACACCCAGATTTGAAGACAAAGATTTTGAGCAATAATCAAAAATTTAACAATAACAATGGTAGATAAATTGAAAAAGTTTTAAGCTCAATATTTTTCAATAATGAGCATGTCAATGTTTTTTCTAAGTACCAAAAATAGAAAAAGTATAAAAAGCCTTTTAATTTGGCTTTTTTAGGTACTTGATGCTGTGATATGACAAGGTACCAATCATGCTCGATGAGGGGGTCCTCCAGAAAATTTTGTTGGGAACCCCTGCTTCAGGTGATTCCGATCATAGAAACTTTTGAAACATAGAAATTCCGAACACGAGAGTATCACGCGATGGCAGGTTTCCAACAGTCACATTTCTTCGTGTGAATCTCACTCTGAAAAGATTTCGCAGCAAACCAAGCCCAACGCATCATTTTCCCGAAAACTGGAGCTTCCAAATGATTACGAATCAGCACACGGATTTTTATTGCGTCGTCTCTAGTTGTGAAATCCATTTGTTGTGCAATGACTGTAGAGCAGTTCTCTAGTTTTCGGGGGAAATGCTTTATTTGCTGTTAAAAGCATATGTCACAGGGTAGACTGATAGGCGTGCAGCTCGAGGAATTACTTTCAACGAACAGGTTTGTGTTCGGTCTTCATTCACGAATTTCTCGTTGTATAACGAAGTATCATTCTATCAACCCCATGAATGACTATTGAACAATAATGCCTCCGTTGTACGAGGGTGAATCAAATGAAAACCTTAAATATTTTTTTAAATATTATTTATTGTGCAGAAGTGGTACAAAGCTGTATCAATTTTCAACATAATCTCCCAGACGCTCAATGCAAGTCCTCCAGCGCTTACAAAGTGCATAAATTCCTTTAGAAAAAAATTCATTTGGTAGTCCGCGCAACCACTCATTCACCGCGTGGCGTATCTCTTCATCAGAACGGAACTTCTTTCTTCCCATTGCGTCTTTGAGTGGTCCAGACATACGGAAATCACTTGGGGCAAGGTCTGGTGAGAATGGTGGATGAGGAAGACACTCAAAATGCAGGTCTGTGATTATTGCAACTGTTGTACGGGCAGTGTGGGGCCTTGCATTGTCATGTTGCAAAAGGACACCTGCTGACAACAATCCACATGGCTTTGGTTTGATTTCAGGCCGCAGATGATTTTTTAGGAGATCTGTGTATGATGCACTGGTGACAGTGGTCCCTCTAGGCATGTAATGCTCCAAAATGACGCCTTTTTCGTCCCAAAAGAGAGTCAGCATAACCTTCCCTGCCGTTGGTTCTGTTCGAAACTTCTTTGGTTTTGATGATGAGGAATGGCGCCATTCCTTGCTCGCTCTCTTCGTTCCCGCTTGGTGGAAGTGAACCCAGGTTTCGTCCCCAGTAACGATTGTTGCAAGGAAGCCATCACCTCTTCGTTCAAAGCGCCGAAAAGGTTCTTCACAAGCATCAACACGTCGTTCTCTCATTTCAGGAGTCAGCTGCCGTGGCAACCATCTTGCAGACACTTTGTGAAACTGGAGCACATCATGCACAATGTGGTGTGCTGACCCATGACTAACCTGTAAACATGCTGCAATGTCATTCAGTGTCAGTCGGCAGTTTTCCTTCACTATGGCTTCAACTGCTGCAATGTTCTGTGGAGTCACAACTCGTTGTGCCTGACCTGGACGAGGAGCATCTTCCACTGAAGTCACACCATTTGCGAACTTCCTACTCCATTCGTAGACTTGCTGCTGTGACAAACATGCATCCCCGTACTGAACCTTCATCCGTCGATGAATTTCAATAGGTTTCACACCTTCACTACGCAAAAACCGAACAACAGAACGCTGTTCTTCCCTGGTGCAAGTCGCAAGTGGGGCGGCCATCTTTATACTGATACTGCGACGGTATGTGTGCATCTGCACTATGCTGCCACCTACAGGCCATTCTGCACGCTGTTTGTAGCACGCTTACCAACTTTCAGGATAACGGCGCGAAATTTCGATTTGTTATTACAAACTTAAGGTTTTAATTTGACTCACCCTCGTAACATACGGTCGCATAACTTTATCCAAGAACTGACTGAGTGTTTCTCTTGTCAGCTTCGTGGATTTTGTGGCGGTCACGTACACGTTAGGATTGTGTTCCACTGGTTTGTTGGCCTCTTTTTGCTCAAGGACCGAACTGTCCGCTAACTTTTTTATGAGAGATGATAATTCTTGGGACTAATCTCTAGGAACACGGGTAAAAATAAGTGAAACAAAGTAAAAAATAATAAAACCAATAATCGGGCTTCGAGCACGGGGCTCAAAAAGTGCTAGCAGCTGTACCACTGTTGCGGTTGAACTGCTTCCTCCCTTAGAGGCACATCAAATACGTCGAAAACTTTGACGATCGTTTTCTAAGAAACGGTCGATTATCTACGTATGATGCAAGGCACGTGTTTGCTTGTTTGACTCCTCATCCTCAGAGCTAAGTTTCTTGGAAATCGGGTTATGGCACCTGCCGTGTTCTCTTCGTACGTATCGGTACGTACAATGTATAACTTCGTGAGTTGTTATTTTTGCGATTTTTTTTCTGCAAATACGGAAAACTGTTTGCTGCGTCTTTGCTAGACACGGTACACAGTGTGATCTTCGGAGGGCGTTTCGCACCAGCGAGTAACGACGAGGCAGCTCACACATACCGCGATCAGCCTCCTCCTAGATGGCGCTCATACCAGGAGCTATTTGGTGCTTCCACACACAACATAGACATAGCCCATCCATCCACCAGCAGCCTCGTCTGTCACTACGGAGAGCGCTGAAACTCGGAACTATTTGATGCATTCGTCAAATAGTTCACAGAACGACATTCATATAACGATTGCATGATTTAATCGACCGCATGCCCACAGTCGGCCGTATATCACTCAGTTCTCAGTAGTTATCGCCCGAATCCTTCGGCTCTACAGTTACTTACAAGTTAAACATGGCGTTTCTGTAAGAGCGTGCAAAATATTTAACAGGTCGTAGAGGATGCTCCACTGAACAATTTGAGGCAGGGAACCTGAGGTTGGAGAATCCAGCTTACCGTGATATGGAAGTAAACTTGTCTACCGCTTTTTCTAGCATTACTGTTTTCCAGCTTATTTACAACTAAGTAAAGGTTTACACGTACTGGGCTGTTTATTTCGTGCACATTCTTTATTTCCTGCAAGGAAACAAAGAGGACGAGCCATATCTTCCATCTGCCCATCTGATTGGCTACCTGTACTTGAGATTCGTGCAAAGAGTTCTGAGTTATTAAAGAAAGTAGCCTTGACTGTTCATGAGAGGATGTGGGTACAACATGACGGTGTATCGCCTCACTTCTCAATGCTGCGTTTCCTGCTCGCTGGATTGAAAGAGGAAGTCCTATTCCACGGCCTGCGAGGTCACCTGACCTGAATCCCCTTCTTTGTTTCCTAGGAGGATACCTAACGCCACTTGTGTATGAGACCCCAGTGGGTACTCAGATGGAAACAGTTGCCAGAACTGTAGTTGCCTCTAGTGTGATTCGGAACACACCAGGGATATTTGTCAGGGTGCGTCAGAATCGTGTTCGCCGAAGTCATCTACCCAACAGTGTGTGGCGGAGGGCACTTTACGTGCCACTGTCATTACCTCCCTTTCCTCTTCCAGTCGCGCATGGTTCGCGGGAAGAACGACTGCCGGAAAGCCTCCGTTCGCGCTCGAATCTCTACAATTTTAAATTTGTGATCTCCTTGGGAGGTATAAGTAGGGGTAAGCAATATATTCGATACCTCATCCAGAAACGCACCCTCTCGAAACCTGGACAGCAAGCTACACCGCGATGCAGAGCGCCTCTCTTGCAGAGTCTGACACTTGAGTTTGCTAAACATCTCCGTAACGCTATCACGCTTACCAAATAACCCTGTGACGAAACGCGCCGCTCTTCGTTGGATCTTCTCTATCTCCTGCATCAACCCCAACCTGGTACGGATCCAACACTGATGAGCAATACTCAAGTATAGGTCGAACAGTGTTTTGTAAGCCACCTCCCTTGTTGATGGACTACATTTTCTAAGGACTCTCCCAATGAATCTCAACCGGGCACCCGCCTTACCAACAATTAATTTTGTATGATCATTCCACTTCAAATCGTTCCGCACGCATACTTCCAGATATTTTACAGAAGTAACTGCTAGCAGTGTTTGTTCCGCTATCATATAATCATACAATAAATTCTATCTATGTATTCGCAATACATTATATTTGTCTATGTTAAGTGCCAGTTGCCACTCCCTGTACCAAGTGCCTATCCGCTGCTGATCTTCCTGCATTTCGCTGCCATTTTATAATGCTGGAACTTCTCTGTATACTACAGCATCATCCGCGAAAAGCCACATGGAACTTGCGACACTATCTACTAGGTCATTTATATATATTATGGAAAGCAATGGTCCCATAACAATCCCCTGTGGCACGCCAGAGGTTACTTTGTCTGTAGACGTCTCTCCATTGAGAACAGCATGCTGTGTTCTGTTTGCTAAAAACTCTTCAATCCAGCCACACAGCTGGTCTGATATTCCGTAGGCTCTTACTTTGTTTATCAGGCAACAGTGCGGAACTGTATCGAACGCCTTCCGGAAGTCAAGGAAAATGGCATCTACCTGGGAGCCTGTATCTAATATTTTCTGGGTCTCATGAACAAATAAAGCGAGTTGGATCTCACACCATCGCTGTTTCCGGAATCATTGTTGATTCCTACAGAGTAGATTCTGGGTTTCCAGAAATGACATGATACGCGAGCAAAAAACATGTTCTAAAATTCTGCAACAGATCGATGTCAGAGATATAGGCGTATAGTTTTGCGCATCTGCTCGACGACCCTTCTTGAAGACTGAGACTACCTGTGCTCTTTTCCAATCATTTGGAACCTTCCGTTCCTCTAGAGACTTGCGGTACACGGCTGTTAGAAGGGGGGCAAGTTCTTTCGCGTACTCTGTGTAGAATCGAATTGGTATCCCGTCAGCTCCAGTGGACTTTCCTCTGTTGAGTGATTTCAGTTGCTTTTCTATTCCTTGGACAGTTATTTCGATGTCAGCCATTTTTTCGTTCGTGAGAGGATTTAGAGAAGGAACTGCAGTGCGGTCTTCCTCTGTGAAACAGCTTTGGAAAAGGGTGTTTAGTATTTCAGCTTTAAGCGTGTCATCCTCTGTTTCAATGCCATTATCATCCCAGAGTATCTGAATATGCTGTTTCGATCCACTTACTGATTTAACGTGAGACCAGAACTTCCTAGGATTTTCTGTCAAGTCGGTACGTAGAATTTTACTTTCGAATTCACTGAACGTTTCACGCATAGCCCTCCTTGCGCTAACTTTGACATCGTTTAGCTTCTGTTTGTCTGAGAGGTTTTGGCTGCGTTTAAACTTGCAGTGAAGCTCTCTTTGCTTTCGCAGTAGTTTGCTAACTTTGTTGTTGAACCACGATGGGTTTTTCCCGTCCCTCACAGTTTTATTCGGCCGTACCTGTCTAAAACGCATTTTACGATTGCCTTGAACTTGCAAGTCACGCTAGCATTGAGGTTGATGACCGTCGGTTTCAGCACATTTTAAAAGATACGGTACACATGGTACATTCATTGTGTCAGTAATGATATTTGCAGTTAACTAATGTAAATAAAAAAGTACACAGCAACGTGATTTTATTCCTATGATCTCCTTAAGCAGGATTCTCCCACCCGACGTACCCTACCTCAAAGCGTTCAGTGGAGCATCCTCTAAGTCCTGTTAAATTCTTGCACGCTCTTACGGAAACACACTACATACAGTGCCAACTAGTTCCCGTCTCCGGACAGTTTGCAGTGATTGTCAAACATTTGTGAAAGTGCTAGCCAGAATGTTTACCTATCGAGAGAGAGTGAACTCAGACCCTCTAAGATAGGAGTCCACAATAACTTGAATTAGATTACTTAGCGATCATCTCCTATGTTAGGTTAGCTTAGGTGCAGAACTTTACATCAGTGCCTCTATATCTCTGGAACCGAAAGCTGGATATATTTCTATGTACGTTATTTCAGAAAATGATTGCTGTTGTTTCTGATGGGTTGCCTAGAGACTGTATTTTAGTTTAGAGCTATCACCCTGTGAAGAGTTTGCAGTTAGTGTGTTACTTGACCACTGCTTCCTGTTACCTTTATGTTGCACACCTATCATAGGCGAAGGAAACACTATTGTATTTGTTGCGAGTGCTTCTATTGCTTTATTTAGACAGTATCTGCGGCATCGACACATGCCGGTATTTGAAATTTAGAAACTATATGTGTTTCTGAGCTGCCAGATGTTTAATGTCTTTAGTGTAGATAACAATGATGAGGTGAGGAAGGTGGGAAACTGTTCTAGGAGACGGTGTCAGTGAATAAAACTGTACGTGCGTTCAGGGCAGAAGCTCGGCTTTATTAACAACAGAAGTGTCTATAGGAAGTAGTGCGTGGCGGCGAAACTGAATAGCGGGCGGAGGCGCCTCCTTCACTAGAAGCCTGCTGCCTGGTTGGCTGCCGCAGCTGCAAAAGACGAAACATTTCGTTAGTGCTTGTCTGCCCTCTTCACAGGTTACAGGAAACGAGTGGAGAGTACGTTAGGAGCACTGGGAAATCCAGCAATGCAGTGCCATGTTCTCAGTCTTGTTGACTACCCACTCGTCTCTCTCTCTCTCTCTCTCTCTCTCTCTCTCTCTCACACACACACACACACACACACACACACACACACACACACACACACACACACACACTTTTCCTGCTATAGTGGTAATATACGTTGCTTTACGAAGACATTAGCAGAAATGTAGCGAAATGATGGAAGTTTAGGTAAGCAAGATGCCGAACGCGGTATGTACGACCCGTTTGTATTGCAGCATTCGAAATGACGCAGACGAAATGCTTGTTAGTGTGGAATTACTATTTAGAACTGCATGTTATTCAGTTGTAAGAACTGTTAGTGCAAATACATTGGTACTACTTCCTGACAAGGACGTGACCTGTAGATACTTCATCCATTATGAACTGTGTTGTAAAAACTGTCACTGCTAATCTAACTAATAATATTACAATGTTTGCATCAGATACAATTTTTTTCCCACTATGCATTTCGACGGTTTGTAGCGAATGCATAGCGGAAATACTGTAAGACAGTTTAAACGTTCTTTTGCTTGCGAACGTTGCAAAACTCACCAGCTGCAAGGGCGCGTGCCACATCCACTTCCTCCAGAACTGGAAACGAAAAAGCATAAAAGTTAGCAAGGGTGAACATATTTACATCGGTAAATAAGAAACATGCAGTCTGTTGGATAGCGTCTCGATTCTTGCTGTAACGGTCAGCTTTCCGTGCATCCAATTATTTTTACACACTTTGGAAAATAACAAAGCCATTACAGATTTAACACACAGAGAAAAAATTACTGTTCAAACTTACTTTGGCACAGAAATAGGTCGATAATGGAGCAATGGAAATATAAAACATACATTGTAAACCATTTTAAAAACGAAGAAGTAGATAGTAGGAACACTGGGATCTAATTTCCTGGCTAAGTCTTCATTAGATTGACCAAATGTAATGACAGATTATGAAAGACAGAATGCCAGCAACCTGTAAAAGATTGTCCATTCTCCTACTGTGAGACTTTCAGCATGGGATGCTTTCAAAGTGGCCAGATATTGATCCATAGATGCTAGGTACTTTGCCAACCAGCATCAGTGTGGTACTCAGCTACCGCAGACCCCCCCCCCCCCCCCCAAGCACCACCATGCCCCCAGGTGGTGGCAACGTATACCTCACCTATCTCAGCACAGCACCCAGATAGCACCCTGTTCCAGGCATTGCAAGAGTGCATCTCACGTGCTGTAGCCCCCAGGTAGCACCCTAGACCTAGGTAGTGCCAGTGTAAAACTCACGTAGCCTAGCTCTAGGTACTTCCAGTGTGCAACCAACATGTCCCATCACCCAAGTAGCACCCTGTCCCCAGTTAGTGCCTTCTGCAACTCACCTGCCCCAACCCACCTCCCTCAGGTAGTGTCCTACTGCCCAAGCAGTGCCACAGCGAAACTCGCCTAACTTGTCATAAGGTAGCATCATAGCCCCAGGTAGTGGCAGTGTGCAATCACCTGCCCCAGCACCCAGGTAGAGCTGTGTCCCCAGGAAGGTCTAGTGTGCAACTCACCTGCCCTAGTCCCCCAGGCAGTGCCAGAATGCAGCTCACCTGCCAGCCTCTCCCCCACCTGCCTCCAGGTAACGCCTTCCTCCAGGCACTGTCAGTATGCAAATCACCTGCCCCAACTCCCAGTAGTACCCTGCACTATGTGCAACCTACATACCCCAGCCCCCAGGTAGCACTTTGCCCGCAGTAATGTCAGTATGCAACTCACTTGCTTCAGTCCATCAAATTGTGCCCTGCCTCTAGGTAGTGCAAGTGTGCACCTGGTCAGTCCCAGCTTCCAAGTAATATCCTGCCCATATGTAGTACAAGCTTGTCCTGGGACTCAGGTAGCATCCTGCTGCCAGGCAGTACCATAGTGCAGCTCACCTTTTTCACACAGGGAGCAGTAAAGGAAACAAAAGAAAAATTCGGAGTACGTATTAAAATCTATGGAGAAGAAATAAAAACTTCTCAAAGTTTCGCCGATGAGATTGTAATTCTGTCAGAGACAGCAAAGGACTTGCAAGAGCAGCTGAACGGAATAGACAGTGTCTGTAAAGGAGGATATAAGATGAGCATCAACAAAAGCAGAACGAGGATAATGGAATGTAATCGAATTAAGTCGGGCGATGCTCAGGGAATTAGATTAGGAAATGAGACACTTAAAGTAGTAAAGGAGTTTTGCTATTTGGGGAGCAAAATAACTGATGTGGTCGAAGTAGAGAGGATATAAAATGTAGACTGGCAATGGCAAGGAAAGCGTTTCTGAAGAAGAGAAATTTGTTAACATCGAGTATAGATTTAAGTGTCAGGAAGTCGTTTCTGAAAGTATTTGTATGGAGTGTAGCCATGTATGGAAGTGAAACATGGACGATAAATAGTTTGGACAAGAAGTGAATAGAAGCTTTCGAAATGTGGTGCTACAGAAGAATGCTGAAGATTAGATGGGTAGATCACATAACTAATGAACTATTGAATAGAATTGGGGAGAAGAGGAGTTTGTGGCATAGCTTGACAAAAAGAAGGGACCGGTTAGTAGGACATGTTCTGAGCATCAAGGGATCACAAATTTAGCTTTGGAGGGCAGCATGGAGGGTAAAAATCGTAGAGGGAGACCAAGAGATGAATACACTAAGGAGATTCAGAAGGATGTAGGTTGCAGTAAGTACTGGGAGATGAAGAAGCTTGCACAGGATAGGGTAGCATGGAGAGCTGCACCAAACCAGTCTCAGGACTGAAGACCACAACAACAACAACCCCCCACCCCAGTAACACCCTGATCCAAAGTAGTGCCACTATGTAACTTACCTGCCCCAACCCCCAGGTAACACACTGCCCCAATGTAATGGCAGTGTGCAGCTCACCTGCCCCAGCCCCAGGTAGCACCCTGCCCCAAAGTAGTGTCAGTGAGACCTCACTACCCCAGCCCTAGTTAGCACTGTGCCCGCAGCTAATCCCAGTGGGCAACTGACCCACTCACCCACCCCCAGTTAATGCCAGTGTGCAGCTCACATGCAGTAGCTCCCCAGAAAGTGCCCTGCCCCTAGGTGGTGCCAGGGTCCACCTCACCTGCCCCACCCCTGTTAGCACCCTTTCCACAGCTAGAGCCAATGTGCAGACTCCCCAGTAGCGCCAGTATGCACCTCTCCAGCCCCAATCCCCAGTAGTGCTCCATCCCCAGCTAGTAGCAGTGTGTCCCGCCCCCAGATGGTGCCAGTCTGCGACTCACCTCCTGATGAAGCTCCCAGGGAACGTGCAGCGGCATTGGCTGCAGCCGCCCTGGCTGCTGCGTTGGCCGCTGCTGCTCTCGCCGCATTCAGTGCAGCTGCACGCTGGGCACTCTCCAGTCCCACAGCCGAAGCCGAATCCAAGCCTGCAACATCCGTCAACATTCCATGTCATTCCTCGTTGTTGGGATATGCCCTTCACCACATCTCGCATGAAGCTGCCCGTTTCTTGGTGTATCGAGTCAGACAGTCTGAGGTGTGTACTGTTGGTTGGTTGTTTTTGGGGAAGGAGACCAGACAGCGAGGTCATCGGTCTCATCGGATTAGGGAAGGACGGGGAAGGAAGTCGGCCGTGCCCTTTGAAAGGAACCATCCCGGCATTTGCCTGGAGCGATTTAGGGAAATCACGGAAAACCTAAATCGTCCTCCCGAATGCGAGTCCAGTGTCTAACCACTGCGCCACCTCGCTCGGTGGTGTGTACTGTAAGTGCAGTGGTTGTGAAGAGATTCTAGCCAGCATGGACTAGACAGGACTGACAAGCCTTAGCAAGGGTCTTCGTTTTATAATCCCACAATCATTTCTGCTGTTCATCTCAAACAGTTTCTGAGCGAACAACTGTAAGAGAACTGCATTCAGTGTACATCAGAAGTCGGGTACCTCGCAAAAGGACATTGTTGACAGTGGCACATAAAGTTTCATGTCTTTAACGAGCCAATCAGTACAAGTGGACAGTATCTGACTGACTGTGAGTCGCATTGCCGAAAGAGTGCGATTTGGCCTATTCCCAAATGTTGCAAAGCGCCCCGTGTACCGACGGCGCAACGAGGCGATTAATAACCAGTTTGTAGAAATTATATTCCTGGCCCCAGGTGGCTCTGTGATGCCTTGGAGGTGGTTTCATCCCATGAGTTTATCTGACACATCCATATTGCTATTAACACGAGCAGGGTTTGTATTTCAAGATTATTGGTGACCAACTACTGCCTTTTCTTCTTCATCTTCATTATACATATGCTGCACACACACACTCATGTCTTACAAGGGAACCTCCCCATCGCACCCCCCTCAGATTTAGTTACAAGTTGGTACAGTGGATAGGACTTGAAAAACTGAACACAGATCAATCGAGAAAACAGGAAGAAGTTGTGTGGAACTATGAAAAAATAAGCAAAATATACAAACTGGGTATTCTATGCGCAACATAGGCAACATCAAGGATAACATGAGTTTAGGAGCGCCGTGGTCCCTTGGATAGCGTGAGCAGCTGCAGAACGAGCGGTCCTTGGTTCAAGACTTCCCTCGAGTGAAAAGCTTAATTTTTTATTTTGAATTTACGTGACAAACTTTTATGTTTTCATCACTTTTTTGGGAGTGATTATCACATCCACAAGAAAACCTAAATCGGGCAAGGTAGAAGAATCTTTTTACCCACTCGCCAAGTGTACAAGTTGGGCGGGTCGACGACACATTCTTGTCATGTGACGCACATGCCGTCACCAGTGTCGTATAGAATATATCAGACGTGTTTTCCTGTGGAGGAATCGGTTGACCTATGACCTTGCGATCAAATGTTTTCGGTTCCCATTGGAGAGGCACGTCCTTTCGTCTACTAATCGCACGGTTTTGCGATGCAGTCGCAAAACACAGACACTAAACTTATTACGGTGATTAGAGACGTCAATGAACGAACGGACAGATCATAACTTTGCGAAAATAAGGAAAGTAAACTTTTCACTCGAGGGAAGACTTGAACCAAGGACCTCTCGTGCCGCAGCGGCTCAGCTCACGCTAACCACAGGACCACGGTGCTCGTGAGCTCACACCCTCCTTGATGTTGCGTATCTTGCGCATGGACTACTGAGTTTGTATATTTTGCTTATTTTTTCATAGTTCCACACAACTTCTTCCTGTTTTCTCAATTGATCTGTGTTCAGTTTTTCAAGGCCTATCCACTGTGCCAACTTATAATTGAATCTGAGGGGGGTGCGATGGGGAGGTTCCCTTGTTAGAAGATGGCAGAAGCCCTGTTCACAAGGCTGCATGGATATGTTTCTGGTTTGGGCACTCTATCGCCTTTGAATGGTTCATTAAATCACCATATCTTAATCATGTATACAACATCTGACACTATTTGGAACTCTGAGTTTGTTTAATGTGGTTAAAGAATATTTACCTATTATCACATCTCATCAGTGTACACACAAACGGTTAAATGAAGACATGGTCGTTGAATGTGGACAGGGTGAGAAGGAAAAAAGATATTTTTTGTGGCCAGGAGGGTGTGGCCTGGTTTAGAACTGCTAAGAACGGGCTGTGGACAATAAAATGTAGTGTTGCTTCACTATAAAGTCGCTTGCACTATGATTTCGAACAGATGCCGTCACCGAGTTTTGGAACATAAGCAGGAGCTGAGGGCAGGCAGGACTGTGTTCTCCAGCACTGAATCCGTAACTGACACAGAGCAGGAAAGCGTAAAGTGCAGCTACGCTGTGGCCAGTAGCAGGTCCCCGTACGATTGAGTTGTAGTGAGCAGGCGAATTATGAGGGGCAGTCAAATGAAAACAGAACATCCGCCACAAGGGGACCATGGAATGGTTCCAGCGAAAAGTAATCACCATATATGTTATTTATCCCAGTGGGAGACGAGACGGTCAGTTCCTGATTCGTAGAACGCGGTCGACCGTCTTGGACAGACGTTCACATAGGTCTTTTCTCAGGCCGCTAAAGAAGCGAAAATCACACGACTAAAGATACGAGCTGTATGGAGGATGTTGTAGTGTTTTCCCAACCAAACAGTAGCCTTCGTCCCATTTGCAGTGTGGTGGCGGTCGTTGATGTGCAACAGGATGATTCCATCCCACAGTATTTCGGGAGCATGAGGGCAAACGGGAAAGCCAACACTGGAAACGTCCCGCATCTCCCTCAGTAAATAAATCCGCCTCCGGCGGCCAACATTTGGACAGCAGTCCACCCGTCTACGCAAGAAGAACTGTTCTGGCTCTCCAGAACTTTTGGTTTGCTAGCCTATTCGTTGCTCTCCACCACCACCAACACTCACGCCACTTTTGAATGTTACTACAGCAGCAAACTTAAACTTGTAGACTACTTAGTAACGCATTCCGTTCTACACTGTTCAAAACTATTATAACGCCGGTATGTTTTGATACAGGCTGTACCTGTGGTCTTATTGCGCGGCTTGAGAGCTTCGCTTTCAGTGTAGGCAACAATCAAAATCTTTCACCACCTACTGGCTGCGTTGCTTATACGTGTCACCCCTTAGAAGGAAGCGTGTTCCGGTGACCCAGTGTTTTCTAGTGTGTTACACAGATGGCATTTGTCATTTGTGGACGTTGTATTCAACCAAGCACATCCAATGCTACATTTAAATGTAATTCAAGTTGCATGGGCGGGGTGTTCGATCCAAAAAGGATGAGCTTTCGGTTGTGTTATTGCAGGTGCTAATGTCTCTACATGTGTCGTCCATAGGTTGGGGACACGCTACAGAGAGACAGATCAGTACACAAGGCGAGTTGGGCAAGGTCACCAACGTATTACAACCCGTACGTGAAGATCAATACCTGGCCATCCGTGCGTTGCGGCGTCGTACGAGTACAGCCAGAGCATTGCAAGTCGATCAACGGCCACTGGAGCCACTGTGTCCGATCAGACTGTAATGAACAGAATCCACTCCGCTCGAGCACCACGCTTGACATGACAACATGTTGCAGGACGCCTTTAGTTGTGCCGTTCCCATGTCAACTGACAACTTCGTCACTGGTGAAATGAATTGGAGCCGAGCGACCGCTACGGTCGCAGGTTCGAATCCTGCCTCGGGCATGGATGTGTATGATGTCCTTTGGTTAGTTAGGTTTAATTAGTTCTAAGTTCTAGGCGACTGATGGCCTCAGAAGTTAATTCGCATAGTGCTCAGAGCCATTTGAACCATTTTTGAAATGAATTACTCACGGACGAGTCCAGGTACCCTCTCAGTAGGTGATAGCCGTCTTCGTGTTCAGAGACCCGCTGTGGGCAGTACGTCCCAAATGTTGTCAAAGTAATCGACAGTTCTTTCAAGGATCTGTGATGTTGTGGGGGCCTTCAGTGTTGTCAGCCATACAGGTCTTGTAGTTAGCCAAGTTCGCCTTACAGCTAGGCTGTAAGTCGAATAGATCTGTTGGACCACTTGATGGCTGCTGCCTATGGTGGTGGCTCTGAATTCCTTCTCATGCTAGGATCTGTGTGGCGGGAGTCAGCAGGACTGTCTTGAGAAGCCTGGACATTGGAGTAACAGAATGGCTGGCGGTGAGTCCTGACATAAACCCCAGCGTGCGTATGTGGGACATGCTTGACAGACGTGTTCGTGATCGTCCAGTTCCACGACACTTTATCCAAGAACTCTCATGAGCTTTCCTTCAAGAATGGAATCTACACCAGAGGGTAGAGCATGCCACGTAGGTTTGAGGCAAGTTCTGCCGTTCCCATGTCAAGTGACATCTTCGTCACTGACGAAATGAATTACTCACGGACGAGTCCAGGTACCCTCTCAGTAGGTGATAGCCGTCTTCGTATTCAGAGATCCGCAGTGGGCAGTACGTCCCAAATGTTGTCAAAGTAATCGACAGTTCTTTCAAGGATCTGTGATGTTGTGGGGGGCCTTCAGTGTTGTCAGCCGTACAGGTCTTGTAGTTATCCATGTTCGCCTTACCGCCAGGCTGTAAATCGAATAGATCTGTTGGACCACTTGATGACTGCTGCCTATGGTGACTCTGAATTCCTTCTCATGCTAGGACCTGTGTGGCGGGAGTCAGCAGGACTGTCTTGAGAAGCCTGGACATTGGAGTAACGGAATGGCTGGTGGTGAGTCCCGACCTAAACCCCAGTGTGCGTATGTGGGACAGGCTTGACGGACGTGTTCGTGGTCGTCCAGTTCCACCACACTCGGGTGACCTCCACAAAGCATGCCACGTAGGTGTCAGGCAGTGATAAACGCTCACGGTGGGTATACACGTCATTGGAGCTCTCAAAGTCCAATGAAAAGCCCCCAGGATAACGTGTCAGCCATTTCAGTTAGTTTTGTGTAAACGACTGAGGCTGCAATGATGAGTTGCTGTGTGTTTAAATTGTGAAGGATTAAGGTATAATTTGGTAACATACCCAGTCGTCAGTGGAGTATAGCTCTTGAGCAGTGCATTACGGTACTCACCTACTGGGGCGCCGGAGAAACCCAAGCTGGCTGCCTGGAAGGCTCTGGCGATGGCCGCTGCTCGCGCAGCCTCGGCCTCACTCGTGGCTCCAGTCATGTGGGGCTGGAAAACACACACGCACACACTCAACTACCGCTCAACAAGGAACGACGTGGGGTTTGAAAAGATTCAATCCATTATGGATCCGACAATCTTTGCATCTCCTGAGAAACGCGCACCTCCCTCCAATACTTCAACAAAGGCTTAATCAGTCTTATATCAAACAATTAAATATTATGTGCGGAGATAGGAGATGACGGGAACGACTGAAACAGCGCACCTCTTCACTGCAATTTGCATTTATTGTAACACTCGATAACAGACCAAGAAAATGCCACGTGTTACACTAGACAGATAATAGCACTAGAACAATAATAAACACCTGATTCAGTTTTCTGCACTTTAGTTAAACTTCAACAGGCGAACACAATTTAAGTTCTCCCATAAATATAAATATGAGCTTAGGCGCGTTAAAGAACTGGTTATGAAACAGTCACTTATAACGTCAAGGGAGGCACACTCCATTTAAAGGGAAAATAATTAGCAAGTTTACACATTGACTAGAACACTAAAATGAATAACAGGGGAGTGCACCGTCCACAACACCTTACGGCGACAGTTAACCTTCAATAACTTCCTTTCTTTACAATAAAGTACAGCCCAATAGCGGTAAAAAAATTTAGATTCCACCGATATATATATCGACCAACAGGCGAGTCCTACGGAAATGTTCCGTGAAATCAAATTCGAATCCCTGGAGGAGAGAAGACCTCTGTCTGCGAAACACTTTAAGGGGGGACGTTGATGAAATTGACCAAAAATGTCTACTTTCGATTTATTTTTTATTTGTTAGTACAACTCATGGACAATAAGTTCCCAAAGTTTCAATGTTGAAATCGCATCCGAAGTGCCTGAAAATTAATTAAAAGTGTGACGCGGCCTCCCTGCCACGCCCACGTTCTGAAGCACCACTCCAATATCAGCTCAGTGAACAACGATTCTGTGTTTTACTTTCAACCAAACGTGTGCAGGATACATGTAGAAGGCCGTGATACATACTCTTTGGTTTTATAGATCATCTTTGGCCGATCCTACACTTCTCAAAAACTGCGTTCGTGGCAAATTCCAAAATCCAAATGAGTCTCTAAATTCACTCATATGGAAACGATGCCCTAAAAACACATTTGCATCTGATACAGTTGCTAGAATTGCAACTTATGATGCGGTTATTGTATTTAATGATGGAAACGTCGGGAGGATGAAGGTATTAGAAAGAATGGGCTTCAAGATAGGAAATTTTACTAAAGACATCCTGCAAAAAATTGATTTACAGCACGTGCCTGCAACTGAAAAGTCGGTTGAAGACCTGGTAAACGAAAGAAGACAGACAATAAGAAACCAGAAGAGAAGCCTTGAAGGGAAAGACGACCCAGAGTACAAATGTGGTGCCTTCTGAGCAAATGATATAAGTAAAAAAGTTAAGTTGGTCTTTAAATTGCGTTTCCTGAAAAGTTTGTTTTTTGAAGTTTATGTACCTTATCCTCAGTTTCTATGCATGCTAGAATTATGAAATTTTGTACACATATTTCTGTAAACCAAATAAACGTTGTCTGAAGAGCAAATTTTGACATTCTGATTGGAAGCTGAGATATGGGGCAAAGTGGTTGGAATTTTGCATGAATTTAAAATTGTACTTGTGGAATTATAATTTAAAAATTATGAAAATTCTCCTATTTGACCTATTCCAAAAACCTCATGAGAGAAGCATACAACGTATAAAGAGATGCAACAGAGAAAAAGGAACATACATTATTTTTTGAAAATAAAACTTCGAATTTCATTCAAAAACAGTTGAATGTATATAATCAAAGGATTTTACATGTAAATGTGCTACTTTCATGTAAAGCGTGGTACAAAATTTCATTGCCATATCTCCAAAACTGTGGATTTGGTGCATTTTTGAAATAGAGTGTGTTTTTCATCAACGTCCCCCCTTAACTTCGGTGATCCGACGGGAACCCCTGTTACCATCGCGGCAAAGCCGTTGATGAACAGACAGTCGTTTTTCGCTCCTTCCATTTACGAGTGGAACAGAGGAGGGCCGTGGTACAAGGTATCCTCCACCACGCACCGTGTATGTAGATGTGGTGGAGTACATACGAGAGTTTATCTCGAAAGTTTGCGTATTGACAGGGACACTTCTTTTTTTCTACTCAACGGTCCGAGTGACCTTTCAAGCTGAAGGTGGCCACAAACGTCGATAATTTTCGTAATGAGTCCACTCGCCACCTTGCACTCAGTGAACAGAAGGCCGGCCTTTGTCTGCTGCTGCGTGATGCTCAGATGAGCTGCTCATGCGTGGTGTGTGGTACTCACGTGGCACAGGACGACGGCCAGGGAGACGAGGACGACGACGACCTGGATGGGCTGCATGGTGGCGCTGGTGGTTGGTGGAGCTAGTAGCGCTGTTGTCCTCTGGAGCGAGAGCTGACCAGGACGGGCACCGCGAGGCTATTTAAACCGGTAACGGCGCGCGATCGGAGCGGACGTATCGTAAATCGGAACGTCTAAGTGCCTCTCATTAATGCCAGCCAGTGCAGATAAGACAGCGTTTACGCCACCTTACTGTCCACTTTGAACGAAATATGCTAATCAGGCCGACGTTAATCCTCCTACTGTTTCTGAGCTCGTGCAATCAAAGATGTCTTCGTTGCTTGCCGCGGATGGGCCTTTATCCTTGAAAGAACAAACTTCCACAGGATACAGGGAACCTCTCTCTTGTCTTCGTGTGTTTCAAAATTTAGAAAATATTTGCACGCAAAATAAAATAAAACTAGTCTAGTCTTCAGTCTTGTCGAATCCTTACAACTGTGATGTAGTTCAGCACATCAAAAAATAGTAGAAACTTCAGACGACTTGAGCTGAACTTCAGACGAGTTGAGCTGAGTAAGAACGTGTTTTGAGACTCTCTCTCTCTGTCTGTCTGTCTCTCTCTCTCTCTCTCTCTCTCTCTCTCTCTCTCTCTGTCTCTCTCTCTCTCTCTCTCTCTCTCTCTCTCTCACACACACACACACACACACACACACACATACACACAGAGAGAGAGAGAGAGAGAGAGAGAGAGAGAGAGAGAGAGAGAGAGAGAGAGAGAGGGGTGGGGGGAGAAGGGGGGGCGGGGACACAGAGAGAGACACGTTGGTTTGCTCAGAACGGTGAAACATTTAAAATTCCGCACAGTACAAACTAGAGTTATAAAACTACAGTAGGCTACCGTAGATTATCGTAAGTAACCATAAACTACGGTAGTTTTGAAACTTCGTGGCAGATTAAAACTGTGTGGCGGACCGAGACTCGAATTCGGGACCTATGCCTTTCGCGGGCAAGTGCTCTACCAACAGTGCTACCCAAGCACGACTCACGCCCCGTCCTCACAGCTTTACTTCTGTCAGTAACTCGTCTCCTACCTTCCAAAGTTTACAGAAGCTTTCCTGCGAACCTTGCAGAACTAGCACTCCTGAAAGAAAGGATACTGCGGAGACATGGCTTAGCCACAGCCTGGGGGGTGTTTTCAGAAAGAGATTTTTCACTGTCTCAGCAATATCCTTCCTTTCAGGAGTGCTAGTTCTGCAAGGTTCACAGGAGAGCTTCTGTAAAGTTTGGAAGGTAGGAGACGAGGTACTGGCAGAAGTAAAGCTGTGAGGACGGGGCGTGAGTCGTGCTTGGGCAGCTCTGTTGGTAGAGCACTTGCCCGCGAAAGGCAAAGGTCCCGAGTTCGAGTCTCGGTCCGTCACACAGTATTAATCTGCCAGGAAGTTTCATATAAGCGCACACTCCGCTGCAGAGTGAAAATCTCATTCTACGGTAGTTTTCTTAGTAGCTTTGGTGAGTCAAATTCGTGTAAGAGTTTGCATATCATGAATATCCGAACTCAATACTTTAACCTTAACGCAACCCCCCCCCCCCCCTCAAAAAAAAAAAAAAAAAAAAAAAGTCAAGAGATTGTATTTACGATGAACGTGGTAGCCATGATGTTGGACCGTCTTTATCAACCCATCTGTCCGGGAACGTTTCATCGAAGAACTGGACAACAAATAATCCCTAGCGTGGCGATGCCTCATCTTATTGAAACAATATCCACGGTGGAAAAGGAAATGAAATACTGTTCAGAGCCCACGTGGAACTGTGTCCATAAAGAATTACAGGAGCAAAGGCACCATCTGCAACAAACCGCTCAGCTGCATCCAGCATAATTCTCCAGAAATAAATTTCTGTAATCCCCCTAGATAATGAAATAGGAACGTTACAACATGTAAACATCAGGCCAAAATGTACTGCCAGTCTTCTCGCGAAATATGGTTTACCACCATCGAGATCTTCAATGAAGCCTTAAAAGCAGCATAATCAACAAGATGAAGTCAAAAATTAGTGAACTGCCAAATGACGTAACCTTCATTAAACCCCATTTTACACGTCTCCACATATTCCTCATACAATATAGTCGTATAGAAAAATCAATTTTAAGTAAATCCAGCAACTAGGATGTTATCCAATGCAATACACCAACAAAATACAAGCAAAGCTAAATGAAAATAACTGGAAAGTCCGAAAAAGGATATGGGCAAATATCCACAGCACACTGAACATCTAAAAGGCAGAATCTATGTGGCACAGAATACCATAAACAGCAAATCGTAAAGGGGCAGTCAAATGAAAACAAGATTGTTGGAAAAAAGTAAACAATCTGTTTATTATTTCAAAGGTAATCTAAATATCTGTTAATTCATTTATCCCATTATCGGACAAGATAGTCAAGCATTCGTGGAAAAATGTTTGCGGTTGCCTGCGGAACCATTGTTGAATCGAGGTGTGGCACACCCCTCCGTCCGATGGAGCCGACAGCCACGAATATCTTTCTTCAGGGATCCAAAAATCTCGCAAGGAGAGAGACCGGGACTGAGTGGGTGATGGCTAAGCGCTTCCCAGCGAAACTTCAGCAACGTAGTCGAAACTGCCTTGGCAACATGCAAGTCCACCCACCAGTTAAAACTGAAGGATATTTTGAAATGGGAGCTGTTGGAAAGTAGCACAAATTTCAATTTTCAAGAAATTTATAAGACATTAAAGAAATTCAGTTTATTTATAATTACCACATCTTCCGTGGTAATAGACCTCCTTCTGTTTAATGGTACGGGATGGTGCACAACCGACGAAGTATGGCTCAACTGTCCACATGCTATATATTTTTATTTCTTGTTTGTATAACATTTTACTCAACATAACATTCTGCAACTCAAGAATCAAAAATAAATTCCAAATAGCTTTAACATATTATACAGTACTTAAACGTGTAGAGCGCTAAGTATTTACAAATCCTCCACAAAACAGAACCTCATGCCTGACAACAACAACAACAATATAAAATGACAGTCTCTTGTGCGCGTTCCTTCATGTGATTTCATAATCAAACACTAGACTGAAATACCGACCAACAAATATCCTGGGTTCGTATGTACACCATCTTCTAGGCGCAATACTCTCCCTGCACATATAGAGCACCCCACACTTCTCATTGTTCAGGCTCAACTGACACTGTTCGCAGATGCGAATATCTTGTATGAATCACTTTGCAGTTTGTTTTGATCTCCTGATAACTTTACCATAACCTGCAAACAATCTAAGAATGCTAACCAGACTGTATCCTCAATCGTTTACTTTGATGAAGAATAGCAGATGAGCCAGAACACTTCCCTGTGCAACCCGAGACATCACTTCGATTTCGTTGCACGACCTCCGCCAGTTACTACGATTGTTACCTTTCTGACAGGAAATCACGAATCCAGTAGCACAAATGAGACGATACTCCGTAGACACACAATTTGATTCGAAGCCTCTTGTGAGGAATGGTGTCAAAATCCTTCTCGAAAGCTAGCAATATGTAATCAACTATGGATCCTCTGTCAATAGCACTCATTACTTCGTGTGACTAAAGAAATAGTCGTTTTCGCCAGAATGATACCTGAAGCCGTGCTGCCTATGTGTCAAAAGATCGTTATCACCTACATATTTCATAACGTTCTAACACAGTATATGTTCCAAAATTCTACTTCACATTGATGTCATAGATTTGAGTCTATAATTCAGGGGATGGATTTAATTTCTCTTCCTGTGTATTCGTGTGACCTGTGCAGTATTCTCGTTGTGTGAGTGATTGTATATGATTGCTAAAATGAAGGAATTTCATCACGATACTGTGACAGGAACCAAATTGGTACACGAACTGGGCCAGAAGAATTGTCTTTATTGAGTGACTCAAGTCGCTCCGCTGCACTGATAGTGTCTGTTTCTAAGTTACGTTGGCAACTGTTTCTAATTTGAATTATGAAAATTTGCTATATTTTCTTTGGTGAAGGAATTTCGGAAAACCTTGTTTAGTAACTCTGCTTTGCTGGCGCAGTTATCAGTAATATTACCACTGCTATCGCACAGTGAATATATTCCCTTGTGTTGCTGCTGGTGTGCTTTACGTTCGAACAAATCTCTTTGGATGTTTTGCCCGATTTCAAGACAGGGCGTTAAATCCAATCTTCCTTCCTTCCTTTCTCGAGACAGGATTTCGCTGTGGAAATTGTTAGAAGCATTTCGCATTGAAGTCCGAGTTGCTTTTCATGCTTCAGTATAAAGTCACCAGTCTTGGAGATTTCGGATTCTTTTTAATTTCGCATGCTTTTTTTCGTTATTTCTGCAATGGTGTTCTGACGCATTCTGTGTACCATAGCCCGTTATTTCCGTCTCTTACTAATTAAAAATGTTTTTCACCGACATAGTATATTTGTTTGTTGCATTAGGAACAGGAGCCATCTCTGGCCATGCTTTGTTCTCTGTTTTGCGGTCGTAGAATCTTGTGGTCTGGCAACGAGCTTGGGAAAAATTAGTGCGTTTCTCTGCACCTGGAAACGCAGCCAATTTGGTTCATTCAGAAAACTTCCCTAAATGAGAGATATGACATTACATTGGACAGATGCTTTTAGACTTAGCCCTCCGATTGGCGGGGGAAAGTGCACGAAATTATGATACCGGATTCTGGAGTGGAGAAGCCAGGGAGTCATAGCGGATGCTGTGGTAGGCACTCCTGGAGTGATGTTGCTTGGAGTATTGGCTTTTTTTAAGCACTTTCAGAACTCGCTCCGGACTCAGAAAATTTCCCGCTGATGAGCTGCAGAAGCAGAAGGACATCGGAGCCAACGGATAATCTGTCATCACGCAGTCGATGTCTGACGCTCATCCAGTTATGGAAACACATCTTGCAGCTGCAGTTTCCGGCACACGGTTATTAAGGTTTACTTAGTTATTTATTTATTTAGCGTTACACAAGCACACTTTTTTTCATTACAATACATATACAAATATTCAACAGACAGAAAAAAAGTCATGATTATAAGCTGATTAAATTTACAATATTTACAGAACACAGAAAGTGACAGGGTTATGTTTAACTGCAGAACATACAGAGTTGACGCCTTAGTTGTTAACAGGATTTCCTCTAGGTCGCCAGGTAAGGATCGATGTGGGAATATATGTATTACACTATGTGATCAGAAGTATCAGGACACCCCCAAAAACATACGTTTTTCATGATAGGTGCACTGTGCTGCCACCTACTGCCAGGTACTCCATATCAGCGACCTCAGTAATCGTTAGACTTCGTGAGAGTGCAGAATACGTCGCTCCGAGGAACTCACGGACTTTGAACGTAGTGATAATTAAATCAAGACCCTATGCTGTCAACAGGCGTTGTATACAGCAACGGGGACAGTTGAAAATGTGTGCCCCTACCCGGACTCGAACCCGGGGTCTCCTGCTTACATGACAGACGCTCTATCCACCTGAGCCACCGAGGGCACAGAAGATAGTGCGACTGCAGGGATTTATCCCTTGCACGCTTCCCGTGAGACCCACATTCCCAATTTAATGTCCACACACTACATTCGTAGTGCCCCTGCCCATTACACTCATTACTCGCGGCAGACAATCTTACCGAGCCCCGTAAGAGTTCGGGCAATGCGTGCGCATCCGCAAAGAAGAAGAAGAAGGTCAACGGCTGTCCGAAAGAACAGATACCATATTCAAATGGACTTGTACGTGGTCAGGTGATAGGGTGTCACTTGTGGCAAACGTCTGTACGAAATATTTCCACATTCCTAAACATCCCTAGGTCCCCTGTTTCCGATGTGATAGTGAAGTGGAAACGTGAAGGGGGAAGGAAACCCAAAAGCGTACATGCCGACCTCATCTTAACTGACAGAGACCGCCGACAGTTGAAGAGTGTCGTAATGTGTAATAGACATCTATCCAGACCATCACACAGGAATTCTAAACTGCATCAGGATCCACTACAAGTATTAAGACAGTTAGGCTGGAGATGAGAAAACTTGGATTTCATGGTGGAGTGACTGCTCATAAGCCACACATCACCCCGATAAATGCCAAACGACGCCTCGCTTGGTGTAAGGAGCGTAAACAGTGGACAACTGAACAGTGCAAAACATTGTGTGGAGTGACGAATCACGGTACACAATGTGACGATCTTATGGCAGGCTGTGGGTATGGCGAATTCCCGGTGAACGTCATCTGCTAGCGTGTGTAGTGCCAACAGTAAAATTCGAAGGCGGTGGTGTTATGGTGCGGTTGTGTATTTCATTTTTCATGGAGGGCGGGGGGGGGGGGGGGGGGGGGGGGGAGGTGGCGGCGGCTTGCACACCCTGTTGTTTTGCACTACACTGTCACAGCACAGGCCTACACTCATGTTTTAAGCACCTTCTTGCTTCCCACTGTTGAAGAGCAATTCGGGGATGGCGATTGCGTCTTTCAACACGATCGAGCACCTGTTCATAAGGCACGGCCTGTGGCGAAGTGGTTACACTACTATAATATCCATGTAATGGACTGGCCTGTACAGAGTCCTGTCCTCAATCCTACAGAATAAGTTTGGGATGTTTTGGAACGCCGACTTTGTGCCAGGCCTCACCGACCGACATCGATACCTCTCCTCAGTGCAGCACTCCGTGAAGAATGAGCTGCCGTCCCCCAAGAAACCTTGCAGCACCTGACGTGAACGTATGCCTGCGAGAGTAGAAGCTGTCATCAAGGCTAATGGTGGGCCAACACCATATTGAATTCCAGCATTACCGATGGAGGGCGCCAAGAACTTTTAACTCATTTTGAGCCAGATGTCCGTATACTTTTGATCACATAGTGTGTGTGCTGAACAGTTTGTCGTTATGCACCACAATCACAGTTGAGCAATGTTGCTAATATCGATTTGTACATCGAGTCAGCACGTCTTCCCCAATTTGCCCATATTCTATTGAGTACAGATCTTGCAATGCTCTTCACACCCTGGAGGCCTGGTTGAGACGCAGGGCATCTTCAGCTGTTCTGGGGTAGCGTTGCTCTACCATATTCGTGTCTGTTGTTGCTCCGTCGTCCACCAGAGATTTTGCACTTTATAGAGGTGGGTGACGGAAGCGAAGTCTGTTTCTAATGAGTACGGGAATCTCCTCATGTGCAGGGATATTAACAACATTGCTCAACTTCCGTAACTGGAGGCTACGGCCGAATACTGCCAAAACAGAAGTCACCAGCTTCCATCTTAACAACAAGTCCGCAAACAAGGAAATAAAGGTGTATTTTGAAGGGGAACAGTTGTGTCGTAACAAAAACTTAGCGCTATCTGGGAGTTATTCTTGACAGGACGCTCAGCTGCCTAGGAGGTAAGGATCACCAGCTATTTTTGTAAACTCCCGCTTGGCATCAGCTTCAAGGCGCAGAAATGGGGAGCTATATGGCTGAGAATAGGCAGCCGGAAAGTTAGGGTACTTTCGATTGTGCCTGAGATGATGCACACAGTCTGGTTGAGCTGCGTATTTACGAATCTGGTCTGAAGTGTAATGTTCTGCCTGAAGGTGCACCAGCCAAAGAGCAGACGTCCACAGTGTTGGAGCTGATGATGGCCATGTCGTGCCACAGAGTTTCTGAAAGATGCTCTCCCATGACTTCATCTAAGGGACAGTTTTAGGAAAGTGGTCTTTGAAGCTGAGCGTCCTGTCAAGAATAACTCCCAGATAACGGTAAGTTTTTGTTAAGACACAACTGTTCCCCTTCAAAATACACCTTTATTTCCTTGTTTGCGGGTTTGTTGTTAAGATGGAAGCTGGTGACTTCTGTTTTGGCAGCATTCGGCCGTAGCCTCCAGTTACGGAAGTATTTGCCAACAATTTGTAGGTCTTCAGTCAAGACAGATGCGGTAGTGCCCACGTCTTTGTAAGTCGCAACTAGAGCCCATTCGTCAGCATTTCCAAATTTCCTTGATATTGTCTTAGGCATGTCTGCCATATAATGGTGATTGAAGTGGGGCTAGCACTGATTAGTAAGATGTATCCGCGGCGCATGTTTCAAGAATTTGTTGAAGTTTAAGAGTGATCTAAATGGTTGCATGGCTAGCCAGTGAAAAAAAAATGTCTCTTAGCACTATGGGAGTTAACATCCGAGGTCATCAGTCCCCTAGAACTTAGAACTACTTAAACCTAACCAACCTAAGGACATCGCACCCATCCATTCCCGAGGCAGGATTCGAACCTGCGACTGTAGCAGTAGCTCGGTTCCGGACTGAAGCGCCTAGAATCGCTCGGCCTCCGCGGCCGGCTAGCCAGTGATCTATTAGGAAAATATAGTGTCTGGGCCTATGTATAACACTGTGGTCTGACTCGCATAGCTAATGACGCAACTTATTGCTAATGGTAAATTCTGTGGTTGTCCTTCAAATCCAGAATAGTATTATCCATTTGCTCACCCGGTACCACTACCGTCTTGCCTCCATTGTATTGTATTAATTAACTGTATCAGTGTTCTTATGTGGTATGCTCTTACTCTTCTGTCAGGGTTCGTGATGTCAAATCACCGTACGTTGTTGATCTCACGTACCTTGAATTTAATTTAGCTATTTTGAACTTTGATTCCATTTCATGTTCGGTAATATAGGTGTAGAGGTACAGACACAATAACCCAGTTACGTGTACCCATTTTGATTTCATTTAAACAATTAATTTTCGTTTAAATAATCAGCATTTCCCTTACATAACAATTTTAATAAGCAGATGGGTTCATGGAAGCTGACTGTCTCGTAAGTCCGGGTGGAGCGAACACTTTTTAATTTAACGATGTTTCGGAGCTCTGTCGTTCACTTCCTAGCTATAATTTAACTTGTTCCATTAATGATGTATACATTTTGTGAGATGCATTGCTGTTAATGTTTCGCATACACAACAGTATGTAGCGTTTCTTGCTTCATTTTGCTAGGAATGATAATGTCTGAAACTTTAAATGCGTTGAAGATCGCTAAATTTTTCTTAACTATTCCAGTTTCTGGTACTTACAGATATATATGGATATTAATACAGTTTATTTACTTTGTGACGCGTATAATCAAATTCAGAATGCTTAGATTAGGAAACACCATTTAATTCGACACAAACCTACGATATTTGTAAGTATTTATCGTTCGATATCCTTATACAAATAAAAATTTGCAATTTAGGCTGATATCTGTGGAAAAAGCAGATAACATATTTTTTCAATAGAAAACACTTAAAACTGTGATGCTGCAAATGTTTGCAGTCACTTTTTCGTTTATTATGTCACTATTAAAGCTCGTTTTTTTTTTTAGTTTTATTGGCGAAAATTGAGTAAATCAAATTTATGCGTCTATCTAATATCCAGGTAGCCTTTGAAAGTTTTCTGTCTGAGTGGATGAACAATTTCTGTTGTACTGGTAGCAGTTACTGGTTTGGCTTACTTGTTTGAAAGAAAAAGAGAAGATTAAGGTCTAACGTCAGTCGACGTGGAGACCATTAAAGACGGAGCACAAGCATGCATTGTATCAAAGATGGGGAAGGAAATCAGCCGTGGCCTCTCAAAGGAACCATCCCGGCATATCCTTGAAGTGATTTAGGGAAATCACGGAAAAACCTAACTCGGGACGGGGATGGTCGTCGTGGCTTCGTTCCGCCCTCCTACCACTGCACCACATCGTTCGTACCTGTTTGGGTGATATACCTAATCTGTACCTCTTATGCATATATATAAGCGTCATAAGTGTTGTAAGTTTGTAGTTTCCACAGCATGAGGGTCAATGAAATGATATATGTCGCTTACATAAACACAAGGAATGCTGTGTTCATTCTTATTTGTCATCGTATATCTGCATAATTCATGGAGTCGAGGAGCAAAAGTATCCACATAATAAATGTCTGTGAAGAAATTTGCAAACATTTATATGTCTCCTGTAAATCCAAGGCCTCAGAAGTCCTCAACCCAAGCAAAATGACGTTAAGAAGACTGTGCACTGCCTTGCAAATGTGGATCAACAATGTATGGCAATAGGCCTAATAAGCTACTTAAGGATGCCAGAGTGTTTCCGAAACGCGACGTGTTAACTCAGTCAGTGAACGATAACAGAAGGGGCGAATTGCTAATTGATCGAAAGTTGATTCATACTATAATGTCAAGTTGACCAGTAATCATTATAAACATTCATGCCATCGGTTTCGATATATGAAGTACCGTCCTCAAATGTGACAATAGCTACAAATAATTTCGCCATATTCTGTAAAGTCATGCGATATCGTAAAATAATGTAATATCAGTAAAATATGCACACATGTTGTCATCACAGGGTAAATTAGATTGAAATTAAAGTACTGTTGTTTGCCCTTATACGGGGGCAAGGTATGGGAAGGGGGGGAGGGGGGGGAGAGATAAGGATATAGGCGAGGAGAGGCGGAAACGGCACACTCCATATCCATTTATTTTTGCTACATGTAAATCTTAAATACTTTTTAAAACACGTATGCGTAAAAAAATAGAAGTTGAAAAAATTAATACCGAATTACGTAACATATACAGGCCTAGACAGTGGCTGTCGTAAGTTCGTACAGTCATTAAGCACAAAGAGCTTTTACGTTTAAGCTAACGCCGTAAGTTACATTCAGTTAAAAATTGTCAGACCAAAGAAATCAAGACATAACTGACCACTTTAAAAGCGCGGGTACAGAGTGTGCTTCAGAAGCGATGGTCAGTGTTCAGGGATATGACAGAAATGATCATTCGAAACAAAAAAGTCAAACATGGGATCTAAAACGCATACCTTAGAGCTATGAACAATTCTTGATCTTCGATACTGTGAAACAAATCACTTCCACTGCAATCTCTTCGCCTTTCATGTTTTGGGAAGTGATAGTATGGACCAAAACAAGAAAAAGACGTCCAGTACACATGTGATGTAAACTGCATACCTTAACAGCTGCAAGCACTTGCTCATCTTCGCTGCTTTGAAAGGCGACTCTTCTAATGAACAAGTGCTCATAACTTTTAAGGGCACATGTTTACTGGACTTTTTTTCTTGTTTTGGTACATACTACCAAAATATGGAAAGCAAAGAGCTTGCAGTAGAGGAGATTTGTTTCACAGTATCGAAGATCAAGAGTTGCTTGTGCCGCTTACAGTGTGCGTTTTAGCGCTCAGGTTTACTTGACTTTTTTGCTTCGAATGACCAACCCTGTCATATCCCTGAATATTAAGCATCACTTCTGAAACACCCTCTATACCTACTGCCTGACAAGAAAAGCTGAGCATCCAAAACAGAAGGCGTGGTCCGATGCCAATGAAACTTGGTACACGTACACAGTCAGAGGCTATGTAAATCTCTGTGACTGGTAGAACGAGCACCCCTGAAGAGTGTTGTTTCCAGGTCTGGTAGGCTAGACAAGAGGTGTGAGCAGCGTCAGATGTCCAATGATCACTGTGAAGGACAAGAAGATCCCACGTACTTGTCTGAAACAACTTTATCAGCAAGTGACAGAATGTGAAAGTGGCCTCATTGTGGGTCTCCATTTGGGCAGAGTCGTATAGTATCCAGATCTGTAGGGAATTTGTATGTGACTGAGCCGTGCTGCGGCTCGCGTTGGTGCTGTTTGTATGTTTCCGCCCTCTGTTGGAGGCCAGACGGTATCGTTGAGTTGGCATGGTTGTGGTTGTTCGTCTTCTTCTCGTTTTGACTGGCGCCATTCGGTTTCGCAAGCGTTGCCTGTACGCTAGTAGCAGCAGCGGCGATTATCGATATGTAGTAACTGTTGCCCAATCTTTGGGGCGACGTCGTTGATTTCCGGGTCGTGTGAGTGGGCAGTTCGGTTGGGGACTCAAGAGAAGCCAGGTCCGCGCAGTGCCAGAACATGCCGGGACTGATTGCGGGATGCATGGACTGCTGGGCAGAAGAGCTGTGGTCACGAGGGTGCACGACCTCGTCGTAAACCGGATCCAGCAGGCTTTAAGATGAGTGCATTTCAACCCAAGTAGAGAAACCTCCACCATTGTGACATCTCGCGATTCTTCAGTGACTGGGTTTCGTGTTGCTGCTCGTATTTCGCCGAGGCGAAGAGCAGCGAGTGCTTGGGGAGGGCGGACCTGGTTAGCTTTCCTCTACTATTTACTCTGTAATTTTTCTTGCCTGGTGGCCGCTAACGCTCCAGTTACCTGGCCTGGTGGTAAGTGTATGTAACGGCAGTGTACATTTCCTCGCCTTGCCGCTGCTGTCCGGTAAGGCGTGTAGTTTTGACAACTTTCTTAATTGTAGGCGGTTTGGTGAGCCTTCTACTCCGGTGGTAGTGATTCCTTTCTCGTTCTAGGCACTCTAAGCACAGTATTCTGGGGACGTAGTGCAGACCTCCAGTTCCGGCTTTGGCGTATTGTTCCATCTTTGCATTTGGTTTATCGCACGTCAGGTAGCTTCAGCAAGATTATCATTAGTCATTCGTTAGGCTGCCACTAATCTGAGTTACCATCTTGTGAAGTGAATGCAACTCTTGGGTGCCTATCTCATCACTCGCGAAAGTGTTTGTTGCCGGACCTTCTCAGAGGTCGATTCCTGGTGCACCTTCTGTGGCCCCTTGATTCTTGTAAGACATGTTGTAAGTAGGCTGTTAAGGTTTATGTAAGTAGGCTGTTAAGGTTTTTCTGTTGGTAACGCCACGTAGCGCTCTGTATGAAAATCACTGACTGTGCTGTGTGCGATCTGTGCCTGGTTTAAAATTATTAATTTTTTTTAATTAATAATTTTAAACCAGCCACAGACTGCACACAGCACAGCAGTGATTTTCATACAGAGCGCTACGTGGCGTTACCAACATAAAAACCTTAAGGGGCTCCGGAACGCCCTATACTTGCAACGTTAAAATAACGCTTATATATTACATCTTTCCTCACAAAGTATTTGAGGTAAGAAGTTGAACTTTTTACAGATTATTTATTGGAATATGGGCTACAACTTAACACAGGGATTTTACAAACTTTTAGTTCAGTTATTAAAGATGATTTTTTTTCAATTGTAATGAAAATTCACAACACTTTTTTGCAATTTTTTATTTATATATTCAAAAATATACAGTTTTTTGGAAAAAGGCTGTGTTAAATTATGCAGAAGGTACTGTGTAACATTTACTGAAAGTTTGAAACAAATATGTTTGGAAGATCCTTAGAAAACATGTAATTAGTATGAGAAAATAAAAGTTTTGGGAATCGAGCGACAAAGATTGGATTAACTTTTTAGTGCATTCCAGGTCCATAGGATGGATTATCTTCATCCTCTGCAAACTCCTCCTCCAGCTTCCTCTTGTTCCTCCTCCTGTTTACTCTTGCTTGTATTTCTAGACTCTTTACAGCCCTGTCTGCAGCCCGAAGGCGTTCCACGTCTAAAGCAAGCATCGCTCGTTGTTGTGTTCGTAGATTTTGCTACCATTTTCTTCAGTTGCAGTTACTGCAACACTGTTCCAAAAGGTGGTCATGTATGAACACTTATCGCATTTCAGTTGTATTTCACTAGCAAGTCCTACGTGCTTTATTATGGAGAGTTCCAGACCAACTTCACTACAATGAATACATCTTACACAGTTTGAAAAAATTCCTTTGAGAACCGACATATCAAATATTTCATTCACATCCGATTCGCCCATAAAACATTCATAGTTTTCACTCATTGAACCAAGCTTCTTCTGTGAAGTATTTTCTTTCCCACTTTGACTGCTATGGGCAGGTGTACTTGAGAGGTTAGGTTCACTCACTTGGTTATCGCCTTTATTGTTTACAGTAATAACACACACCTTTGGCTTTCCAACATTTCTCCTTTTCTTAAATGCCTTCAGAGGATTTCTAATAACTTTACTTTTACTCATTATTATACTTCAACAAAACAGAGACTCAAGAAACAGAATTAATTACGAATATTTTCGAGATAACGACAGAGTAAATAAACATGAAACAATCGACAATCACACCAGCGATATATATTGAACCATCACAGGTTAGCCACAACACATACTTTATCTTACATCACTAAAATGTACCTGATGAACACGGACGTTAATAATAACACCATTTGACAGCAGTTTAACAGCGCCACAGTGGGTCACGCCCATGTAGAACACATTTCAAAAAAAAATTAAAAATAGTTGTAGTCTTCGGAATTGAATAAATTATATATCTATTAAAAGGTAATAGTCTGCAGATTCAGAAAACGCAAAAAAGTAAAAATTGAACTTTTCGTGATTTTGAGCCTTTCCGGAGCCCCTTAACAGCCTACTTACAATGTGTGTTCCAAAAGGAGGTCTGAAGGCCAGTAGTTGAGTATAACACTCCTTCAGTCCCCGCCTTCTACGGGTATAATCTGCCTCAGTACCTTTCAAGGAACTTATGAATTGGTCCATGTGTTTTATTATTGTATTATTTATTACAATACCTTGTAATGCCTATATTAAAGGTTATATATGTCTAGTTAATAGTTCTGGTCACCTTCTGGAATAAATCTAGCAGTGTTGTATTCAGTGGATGTTAAGGGTTGTGTTACAAAGTGTACCATCGTTTTATTTCACCCGTTTGGTGATCAGTTGCTGTTTTTTTTTTTTAACTTTGCTACAGTATTTGCTGTTTTACAACAGGTTTTTTAATTTGTTGCCATTCCTGGCGTGTAAGGCTTTCAGCCATAATTGTGGTCATTAGCCTTAAAATTCTAATTTGGTATTTGTATTTTAGGAGTAAGCCTTAAAACCCTATTTACTGCCATTCCTGATCCATTTGCTGTGTTGGCGGCGAGTTGCCTTTAATATTTCAATACCTGTAATTTGTAAGTTGCAGCGAGTTTTAAACAATTCTTAATTTATTGCCATTCCCAGCGTGTAAGGCCTTCTGCCAAGATCACAGTGGCTTGCTTTTCAAATATTATCTGGTGTATCTGTATTTAATCGTGATTTGCTAAATTGTAACTCACTAAAAACACAGTTGTTATTCCTTCATTAATAACGTGTGGTCTTTTTATTTATTGAGTCTGGAATTTCTGGTTTAAAATTAATTGTGTGTAACTGTAAAAGACAACCAATAGTAACTGATTACGGCCCCGTCCACAATCGTAACCGAATCCTGCCTTCCCTTGACCACCAGGTTTCAGTGACGGTGAATCCTATGTCGGACTGTATGGGACCATGGGGGCAGGGACACTAGCTGTCAAGGTTCCGGTTGGCCACTTGTGAGCTTCGCATCCCCATCCCATCTGAACCTGCCTTCCGAAAACAAGCAATGTACTCCTTGCAACATTCCGCGTCATCCAACGCCAATGGTCTTAGATTAATAGCAGTCACACTAGGGAATCTCTGCCGGCCGGTGTGGTCGTGCGGTTCTAGGCGCTTCAGTCTGGAACCGCGTGACCGCTACGGTCGCAGGTTCGAATCCTGCCTCGGGCATGGATGTGTGTGATGTCCTTAGGTTAGATAGGTTTAAGTAGTTATAAGATCTAGGAGACTGATGACCACAGATGTTAAGTCCCATAGAGCTCAGAGCCATTTGAATCATTTGAACCAAATCACCGCTCCATACGTAGTTCTGCTGTTAACACAAGCCGGCCGATGTGGCCGAGCGGTTCTAGGCGCTTCAGTCTGGTACTGCGCGACCGCTACGGTCGCAGGTTCGAATCCTCCCTCGGGCATGGATGGATTTGATGTCCTTAGATTAGTTAACTTTAAGGGGGGTAGGACGTCAAACAGGCCGACTTGGAGCAGGAGAGTCACCACAGGAGATTTTAATTTCCAGTGCCTATACTTTTACAAATAAATTCATAAAACTTTGACAGTATGACGAGGAATGATTCAGGATTCACACTCATAGCAGTGGAAGTTCAAAAACATAACAAAATAAATTTTTTTACATGTGAAATTTCATCATTTTTTCACTTACTATTGGCTGCATTTGTTGCTATAGATACACTTTTCTTCACAAGTAAGAGAGATTCTTTGATGAATTTTGCACAACATACAAACCATACTTGCAGGTGTATGAAACTCTAGAATTTTCCAACTCTATTAAAAACTATGGAAAACATAGAGGTAATTAACTACAAAATTTGATTTTTTTCTAAACATAAAGCATAAAACGTAACAGCTCATTCATTTTTTTCATAAATTAAATAGATTCTAGAGTTTCAGACACCTGTTAGTATGGTTTGTATGCTGTGCAAAATTTATCGAACAGTCCCTCTTACTTATGAAGGAAAGTGTACCTATAGCAACAAATGCAGCCAATAGTAAGTGAAAAAAATGATGAAATTTCACATGTAAAAAATTTATTTTGTTATGTTTTTGAACTTCCGCTGCTATGAGTGTGAATCCTGAATCCTTTCTGGTCATACTGACAAAGTTTTATGAATTTATTTGTAAAATTATAGGCACTGTGGTTCATGGTGTGGGTTCCTGTAGTCATGTCCTAGTTCATGAACCACGGGCAATGTATGAGTGGCCAAGTAAGTGGTCCCGACAGTCGGGATACCAGTTACTTTGGAATAAGGCTGGGCATGTCGGACATATTCTGAGTCGTGGTCACCTTTGTGCTCATACGGCAAAGACTACCAAATTCACCGGTTAGTCCCTCAGCCGTTAGGGGTAAAACCCAATGGGACTCGGGGCAAGTAAGGCTAGCAACCTGCTTCCCTGGTACTTTAAATATGATGCTGGCAACAATCAGAGCAAAATGCCTCGGACCTTTGGAGGTGACGGAGTCCCACCTCTAACTGACAAATCAGGGACTCCTAAGATACGACTTGGCAAACAAATGGTAATGAGATGGGGAGCTATTAATATCAATGGGGGCTACTCTGGGAAAAAGGTAGAGCTGGCAGAGGCTGCAAGTAAGATGGGGCTGGACGTTTTAGCTGTTAGTGACATTCGGGTAAGGGGTGAGAAAGAAGAGGAAGTGGGAGAATACAAGGTCTACCTGTCAGGAGTCAAAGCAGGAATAGCACAATGGGGTGTAGGGCTTTACATCAGGAAAGAAATGGAACCCAGCGTAGTTGCAGTAAGGTATTTAAATGAACGACTGATGTGGATAGATTTGACAGTGTCTAGCAAGAAAATTAGGATTGTGTCAGTATATTCGCATTGTGAAGGGACAGATCAAGATAAGATGGATAGTTTTTATGAGGCACTCAGTGATGTAGTTGTTAGAGTAAAGGACAAGGACAGTGTTCTGCTCATGGGTGATTTTAACGCCAGGATTGGAAATCGAACAGAAGGGTATGAAAAGGTTATGGGTAAATTTGGAGAGGATATGGAGGCCAACAGGAACGGGAAACAACTCTTGGATTTCTGTGCCAGTATGGGCTTAGTAATCACAAACTCCTTTTTTAAACATAAGAACATTCACCGGTATACTTGAGAAGGCAGGGGAACCAGATCTGTCATTGACTATATAATAACAGATCAGGAATTCAGGAAGGCTGTGAGGGACACACGTGTATTCAGGGGATTCTTTGATGACACTGATCATTATCTAATCTGCAGTGAAATTGGGATTGTGAGGCCGAAAGTGCAGGAGGTCAGGTCCATATGTAGGAGGATAAGAGTGGAGAAACTTCAGGATAAGGAAATCAGGCACAAGTACATAACAGCGATCTCAGAAAGGTACCAGTTAGTTGAATGTAGTCAATTACAGTCATTGGAAAAGGAATGGACAAGGTACAGGGACACAGTACTAGAAGTGGCTAAAGAGTGTCTTGGAACAGTAGTGTGTAAAAGTAGGAGGAAGCAAACAGCTTGGTGGAATGATACACTCAAGGCAGCCTGTAAAAGGAAAAAGAAGGCGTATCAAAAATGGCTACATACCAGAACCCAGGTAGACAGAGAAAGTTTTGTTGAAGAAAGAAACAAAGCCAAACAGATAATTGCAGCATCCAAGAAGAAATCGTGGGAAGACTTTGGAAACAGGTTGGAGACTATGGGTCAAGCTGCTGGAAAACCATTCTGGAGTGTAATTAGCAGTCTTCGAAAGGGAGGTAAGAAGGAAATGACAAGTATTTTGGACAGGTCAGGAAAACTGCTGGTGAATCCTGTGGATGCCTTGGGCAGATGGAGGGAATATTTTGAAGAGTTGCTCAATGTAGGTGAAAATGCGATCAGTAATGTTTCAGATTTCGAGGTAGAATGGGATAGGAATGATGATGGAAATAGGATCACATTTGAGGAAGTGGAAAAAATAGTCAATAGATTGCAGTGCAATAAAGCGGCTGGAGTGGATGAAATTAAGTCGGAACTCATCAAATACAGTGGAATGTCAGGTCTTAAATGGCTACACAGGATAATTGAAATGGCCTGGGAGTCGGGACAGGTTCCATCAGACTGGACAAAAGCAGTAATCACACCAATCTTTAAACATGGAAACAGAAAAGATTGTAACAGATACAGAGGTATCTCTTTAATCAGCGTTGTGGGTAAAATCTTCTCAGGTATTGTTGAAAGGAAAGTGCGAGTATTAGTTGAGGACCAATTGGATGAAAATCAGTGTGGGTTTAGGCCTCTTAGAGGTTGTCAGGACCAGATCTTTAGCTTACGGCAAATAATGGAGAAGTGTTATGAGTGGAACAGGGAATTGTATCTATGCTTTATAGATCTAGAAAAGGCATATGACCGGGTTCCTAGGAGGAAGTTATTGTCTGTTCTACAAGATTATGGAATAGAAGGCAAACTTTTGCAAGCAATTAAAGGTCTTTACACGGATAGTCAGGCAGCAGTTAGAGTTGACGGTAAATTGAGTTCATGGTTCAGAGTAGTTTCAGGGGTAAGACAAGGCTGAAACCTGTCTCCACTGTTGTTCATATTATTTATGGATCATATGTTGAAAACAATAGACTGGCTGGGTGAGATTAAGATATGTGAACACAAAATAAGCAGTCTTGCATATGCGGATGACTTAGTTGTGATGGCAGATTCGATTGAAAGTTTGCAAAGTAATATTTCAGAGCTAGATCAGAAATGTAAGGACTATGGTATGAAGATTAGAATCTCCAAAACAAATGTAATGTCACTGGGAAAGAAATATAAACGGATTGAGTGCCAAATAGGAGGAACAAAGTTAGAACAGGTGGACGGTTTCAAGTACTTAGGATGCATATTCTCACAGGATGGCAACATAGTGAAAGAACTGGAAGCGAGGTGTAGCAAAGCTAATGCAGTGAGCGCTCAGCTACGATCTACTCTCTTCTGCAAGAAGGAAGTCAGTACCAAGACTAAGTTATCTGTGCACCGTTCAATCTTTCGACCAACTTTGTAGTATGGGAGCGAAAGCTAGGTGGATTCAGGTTACCTTATCAACAAGGTTGAGGTTACGGATATGAAAGTAGCTAGGATGATTGCAGGTACTAGTAGATGGGAACAATGGCAGGAGGGTGTCCACAATGAGGAAATCAAAGAAAAACTGGGAATGAACTCTATAGATGTAGCAGTCAGGGCGAACAGGCTTAGATGGTGGGGTCATGTTACACGCATGGGAGAAGCAAGGTTACCCAAGAGACTCATGGATTCAGCAGTAGAGGGTAGGAGGAGTCGGGGCAGACCGAGGAGAAGGTACCTGGATTCGGTTAAGAATGATTTTGAAGTAATAGGTTTAACATCAGGAGAGGCATCAATGTTAGCACTGAATAGGGGACCATGGAGGAATTTTATAAGGGGGGGCTATGCTCCAGACTGAACGCTGAAAGGCATAATCAGTCTTAAATGATGATGATGATGATGATGATGATGATGATGAAGTATAGGCACTGGAAATTAAAATGTCCTGTGGTGCTTCTCCTGCTCCAAGTCGGCCCGTTTGACGTCCTACCCCCCCTTAAGTAGTTCTAAGTTCTAGGGCACTGACGACTTCAGATGTTAAGTCCCATAGTGCTCAGGGCCATTTTTTGTTAACACAATCACGCGAACATAAGCTGTACTTGGAGTGGTCTCACGATAGGGAAGCATAGCTGTTGATGAACGATGTCGCATTGTGTTCAGGGATGATACGCGGTTCTGCACTGCCTCGGATGAGTATCGCCGGCGATTATGGCAGCGTCCTGGTGAGAAATCCCATTCTTCCAGTAGTCTGGAGACGCACGGTGGCGTTACTCCTGGCGTCAACGTGTGGGAAGCCGTTGGCTAACGGCTGGCACCGATTAAGGGAACTCTTATGGGACAACGGTAAGCCACGAACATCCTGCGTCCTCACGTATTACCGTTAATGTGGAGTATCTGAGTAACATTTTTCAACAGGACGATGCTTGTCAGCAGATACCACGTGTCTCTACGAACTACACTCATGCTCATAAATTAAGGATAATGCAGATACATGGTGAAACAACGGTCTGGTGCGCGGTTTGCGGGTTTCCGGGATTTGACCATGCGGTGCATTTGACCTGCGGTCGTCATACGGTGGCGCTGGCAGCAGTCCACATACGTCCACATATGTCAGAGTACAGTGTAGCGAGTAAGTGTGCAGACGTTTTCAGACGTGCTAATGGTGACTGTGTGTTGAAAATGGCTCAAAGAACACATATTGATGACGTTATTAGGGGTAGAATACTAGGGCGACTGGAGGCTGGTCAGACACAGCAGGTCGTAACATGGGACCCTCCGTGTGCAACAAAGTGTGATCTCAAGATTATGGCAACGATTCCAGCAGACAGAAAACGTGTCCAGGCGCTACAGTACGGAACGTCCACAGTGTACAACAACACAAGAAGACCAGTATGTCGCCATCAGTGCTCGCAGACGGCCACGGAATATTGCAGGTAGCTTTGCTCGGGACCTTACGGCAGCCACTGGAGCTGTTGTCTTCAGACACACAGTCTACAGACGACTGAACAGACATAGTTTATTCGCCCGGAGACCTGACCCCTGGTCACAGGAGAGCCCGTAAAGCCTGGTGCCAAGAACACAGTACATGGTCATTGGAACAGTGGTCCCAGGTTATGTTCACGGACGAGTCCAGGTATACTCCGAACTGTAATTCTCGCCTGGTTTTCATCTGGCATGACCAGGAACTAGATACCAAGTCGTTAATGTCCTTGACCTGTATGAAGGTCGTGGTTTGATGGATCAGGTGTATCGGGACGTCATTTTGTCCGCCTTTTCAGGGGTGCCGTGGGTCCCACCTTCCTCCTGATGGATGATAACCCACGGCCCCACCGAGATGCCATCGTGGAGGAGTACTTTGAAACAGAAGATAACAGGCGAATGGAGTGGCCTGCCTGTTCTCCAGACCTATACCCCACCGAGCACGTCTGGGATGCTCTCGGTCGACGTATCGCTGCACGTCTTCAAACCCCTACGACACTTCAGGAGCTCCGACAGGCACTGGTGAAAGAATGGGAGGCTATACGCCAGCAGCTGCTCGACCTGCTGGTCCAGAGTATGCCAGCCCGTTGTGCGGCCTGAGTACGTGTGCATAGTGATCATATACCATATTGATGTCGGCGTACATGCGTAGGAAACAGTGGCGTTTTGTAGCACATGTGTTTCCGGATCGTTTTCTCAATTTATCACCAATACCGTGGACTTAGAGATCTGTGTCGTGTGTGTTCCCTATGTGCCTATGCTATTAGCGCCAGTTTAGTGTAGTGCCACGTTGTGTGGCACCATATTCTGCAATTATCCTTAATATATGAGCATGAGTGTATTTGCGTAAGGCTGATGTATTGCAGTAGTCAGCAATATCCCCAGATATGTCCCTTGAAGAACATGTGTGGGACCAACTAGGACTTCAACTCCCAGTGGGAGTATCTATGATGTCAAGGAACCATTACAACAGTTTTGGCCAACATGCCTCAGAAGGGGATGCGACAGCTAAATGACAACCTTCGCGACCGAATCCCTGCATGCGTGCAGGCCAGGCATGGGCCAGTCTCATTCACACCAACAAGTGGCTTCATACTGTCAACTACTTTGCAAATGTGACAAGATTTTGTAATCGCTGAAATAACGTCACACACACACTCAGCCCACAAAGTTACATTTAGTTTTCTCTTCCCGTTCTGGACGATTATTTTTTTTGTCAGACAGAGTACATGTACACTGATAGCCATAACTTTATGATCGCAGACCTCTGATACGTTGGATACCGCCTCGTGGCGCTGTGGGCACGTGACGCGGTAACTAAAGAATCAAAGCAGAGAAGACACGGACGATGCATCACCCTAGCGAAGATTATGGGCCGTAAATGGAAAATTCCATTGAGATAAGCCACTTTTACAAAGGGCAGATTATTATTACGCTGAGCCTGTGAACGAGTATCCGGAATCGGCGAAGCTGATCGATTGTTAATATGCTGTCGTGAGCATCTACGGAAAGAGGTAGGACAGTGATAGTACTACTCAGCGCTAAATGGTTGGACGTCCACGACTCTTCACTGAACGTGGATATCAGAGGCTTGTCTGCTCTGTAAAGGATAAATGGTGATCTGTGGCATCTCTGCCGAAAGAGCAGTATGCTAGTGCACACAAAAGTGTTTCAGAGAACACCGTTCTTCGTACGTTGTTGAACAAGGAGCTCCGCTGCATACCACCCCTACGTGTTCACCTGTTGACCCAGCGACATCGTCAATTACGAGTGCAGTGGCCTCGAGACAGCGGAATTCGACCGTCGGCCAATGGAAACGTGTCGTCTCTTCGGGTGAATCACGTTTTTGCTTCACTAGGTTGATGGTCATTTCCACAACCACCGTCATCGATGTGAACGGCAGCTCGAAACTTGCATCGCGCCACGAATGCACGCTGGGGGGAGCAGTAGTATGCGACGAGAGACATTTTCCTGCACTTGCATGGAAACTCTTGTAGTAATCGAAGAAACGCTGCGAACCGCCTGCATCCGTTCTTGCTTGATGCCTTTCCCGATCGGGATGTGATCTTTCAGCAGTATAATTTTCCTTGTCTCGGAGCCAGTACTGCGTTAGGGCGATTTGAGAAGCATTATAGTGAACACACGTTCATTTCTCGACAGCCAAATTCCCCTGATGTAAATCCTATAGAACCCATGTGAGCCGCTGTCGGGCGCCATCACCACGCACACAGAACAGCGGCCCGTTATCTACGCAGATTACATGACCTGTGTCTACACATCTAATGCCACACACCTCACACAAACCTACCAACAAACTGTCGGATTCCTGATACGCAGAATCGGTGGTGTATTTCATTCGAAAGATGGACAAACAAGCTACTAGGCAGGTGGTGATCATGTTTTGGCTCATCAGTGTAAAAAAAAAAAAAAAAAAAAAAAAAAATATTTTGAAACCATAACGTACATACTAGCATGTGGCTTTGAGAGAATAACTACAGGATGAGAAAAGTCATTATTGATAACCGATTGTACAAGCAACCTTCCATTTCTTCCTTTCTTGGGGCCTCTGTCCCGCGTCACGCGAGGTCGGCCGTGTTACTATTGATTTGGCAGTTTTAGTTGCAGAGGGTGGCCGGATGCCCTTCCTGCTGCCACCCCGAACCCCACGGAACGGAATTAGTGTATCCCAGCTGTCTGTGTGTAGTGTAAGCCATGGAATAGTGCGAACGTTTTCAATTGTCTGCCGGCCGGTGCGGCAGAGCGGTTCTAGGCGCTTCAGTCCGGAACTGCGCTGCTGCTACGGTCGCAGGTTCGAATCCTGCCTCGTGCATGGATGTGTGTGATGTCCTTAGATTGGTTAGGTTTAAGTAGTTCTAAGTCTAAGGGACTGATGACCTCAGATGTTAAGTCCCATAGTGCTTAGAGCCATTTCAAACATTCAGTTGGCTGTGAGTCGTGTAACTGAGGCGGAACATGGGTACCAGCCCTGTATTCACCTATCGGGATGTGGAAAACCGCCTAAAAACCACAGCCAGGCCGGCCGGCATACCGGCCCTCGTCGGTAATCCGCCGGGCGGATTCGATCCGGGGCCGGCGCCCCTACCCGAGTCCAGGTAGCAGCGCATTAGCGCTCTCGGCTACCCTGGCGGGTCCAATTGTACAAGCAACTTCTATGATGAAATTGTAACATTTGATATTTTTGCTAAAACTGTTAAAATGTGAGTTCCTAACAATTTTTTTTTTTTTTTGGTATGATAAGACCGGCGGCAAGATAAAGACATGAAAGAGACGACATACAATATCTGACTGCACAACGGAATGTGTGCTGCGTAAAAGCGTGCAAGCCTTCGCGGTGAACGCACGCAGTTGGTTCTACAGCGGTTAACCTTTCGGGCTCTTAATTCCTTATCGCTCCTGCCGCGTCGTACGCTTAATTGCTATCGTCATATTACGCGACTCCGCTTGCATAAACGCGACGCGAAATGCTCTCGTAAAACAATCTGTGATAAATGGTTCAAATGGCTCTGAGCACTATGGGACTTAACATCTATGGTCATCAGTCTCCAATCTGTGATAAACATGATAGCAGACAACACCAAATGTTATGAGCAGACGTGACTTCCCGAAGAACATAAACTGCTAACAGGATCTAATACAGTGCTTCTCAAAAACATTCATCCGATTTCACAAGGCTATACCTCCTGCCTGAATTCAGGTAGAAATTTGGGACGAATTTTAACTTTAAAAAGAAAACAAAAAAGACGACGACGATTGATTTTACAAGACTTATATGTTTTCCTTGCAAGGTTGTACAATATTTAAAGCTGAGAAGGAAGTAAACTGTTTTTGTTCTACTGATTTTTGTTAATTTCTAACTAGTTTTCGGCTTATTAGGCCGTCTTCACGAAACAAATGACTAGTTCTTACGTAACCAAACATTATAAGCAAAGATACAATCGACTTCCAGAGAATTTTGTGCACTAAGCGTGTATTTTAGCGTTCTAAATCACATTTACGCAATGGACAATATTAAACACACTAAATATTAAAATTCAGAATATTACAGTATTACAGATTATACAGTCACGATGCTACAATTTGTGAAGTCGTGGCGTTAGACAGTTCTCGACTAACGTCATGACCTCACAGACAACAGCATCAAGACCATATAATATGTAATACTGTAAGAGTTTGTGTTTTAATATTTATTGTGTTTAATATTGTCAACTGCATAACCTGCAATTTACAATATTAAAAAACACTTTTGGTGCTCTACAAAAATGAAGACAGTTTCTCAACCAATGGCACGAGTTCACAAACTTTAGCATTATAGCCAAAAACCTGTAAATTCTAATGCTGGGTGCTTTAATTATTTATTGCGTTTGATATTGTCCATTGCGTCAAATGTGTTTTACAACGTTAAAAAACAATTTTAGTGCACAACATTTTGTGCAAGTGGATTGTGTCTTTGCTTACCATGTTTGGTTACCTGAGAACTAGTGTCCCTTGCACAAGTCAGTTGTTTCCAACAAGCCGAAAACTAGTTGGAAATAGACAAAAATCAGTTGAATAAAAGATACTAAAAGGTATCAGATAGATTACATAATGGTAAGACAGAGATTTAGGAACCAGGTTTTAAATTGTAAGACATTTCCAGGGGCAGATGCGGACTCTGACCACAATCTATTGGTTATGACCTGTAGATTAAAACTGAAGAAACTGCAAAAAGGTGGGAATTTAAGGAGATGGGACCTGGATAACCTGAAAGAACCAGAGGTTGTACAGAGTTTCAGGGAGAGCATAAGGGAACAATAGACAGGAATGAGGGAAAGAAATACAGTAGAAGAAGAATGGGTAGCTTTGAGGGATGAAGTAGTGAAGGCAGCAGACGATCAAGTAGGTAAAAAGACGAGGGCTAGTAGAAATCCTCGGGTAACAGAAGAAATATTGAATTTAATTGATGAAAGGAGAAAATATAAAAATGCAGTAAATGAAGCAGGCAAAAAGGAATACAAACGTCTCAAAAATGAGATCGACAGGAAGTGCAAAATGGCTAAGCAGGGATGGCTAGAGGACAAATGTAAGGATGTAGAGGCTTATCTCACTAGGGGTAAGATAGATACTGCCTACAGGAAAATTAAAGAGACCTTTGGAGATAAGAGAACCACTTGTATGAACATCAAGAGCTCAGATGGAAACCCAGTTCTAAGCAAAGAAGGGAAAGCAGAAAGGTGGAAGGAGTATATAGAGGGTCTATACAAGGGCGATGTACTGGAGGACAATATTATGGAAATGGAAGAGGATGTAGATGAAGACGAAATGGGAGATAAGATACTGCGTGAAGAGTTTGACAGAGCACTGATGGACCTGAGTCGAAACAAGGCCCCCGGAGTAGACAACATTCCATTGGAACTACTGACGGCCTTGGGAGAGCCAGTCCTGACAAAACTCTACCATATGGTGAGCAAGATGTATGAAACAGGCGAAATACCCTCAGACTTCAAGAAGAATATAATAATTCCAATCCCAAAGAAAGCAGGTGTTGACAGATGTGAGAATTACCGAACAATCAATTTAATAAGTCACAGCTGCAAAATACTAACACGAATTCTTTACAGACGAATGGAAAAACTAGTAGAAGCCGACCTCGCGGAAGATCAGTTTGGATTCCGTAGAAATACTGGAACGCGTGAGGCAATACTGACCTTACGACCTATCTTAGAAGAAAGATTAAGAAAAGGCAAACCTACGTTTCTAGCATTTGTAGACTTAGAGAAAGCTTTTGACAATGTTGACTGGAATACTCTCTTTCAAATTCTAAAGGTGGCAGGGGTAAAATACAGGGAGCGAAAGGCTATTTACAATTTGTACAGAAACCAGATGGCAGTTATAAAGGTCGAAGGGTATGAAAAGGAAGCAGTGGTTGGGAAGGGAGTAAGACAGGGTTGTAGCCTCTCCCCGATGTTATTCAATCTGTATATTGAGCAAGCAGTAAAGGAAACAAAAGAAAAATTCGGGGTAGGTATTAAAATCCATGGAGAAGAAATAAAAAATTTGAGGTTCGCCGATGACATTGTAATTCTGTCAGAGACAGCAAAGGACTTGGAAGAGCAGTTGAACGGAATGGATGGTGTCTTGAAGGGAGGATATAAGATGAACATCAACAAAAGCAAAACGAGGATAATGGAATGTAGTCGAATTAAGTCGGGTGTTGTTGAGGGTATTAGATTAGGAAATGAGACACTTAAAGTAGTAAAGGAGTTTTGCTATTTGGGGAGCAAAATAACTGATGATGGTCGAAGTAGAGAGGATATAAAATGTAGACTGGCAATGGCAAGGAAAGCGTTTCTGAAGAAGAGAAATTTGTTAACATCGAGTATAGATTTAAGTGCCAGGAAGTCATTTCTGAAAGTATTTGTATGGAGTGTAGCCATGTATGGAAGTGAAACATGGACGGTAAGTAGTTTGGACAAGAAGAGAATAGAAGCTTTCGAAATGTGGTGCTACAGAAGAATGCTGAAGATTAGATGGGTAGATCACATAACTAATGAGGAGGTACTGAATAGGATTGGGGAGAAGAGGAGCTTGTGGCACAACTTGACCAGAAGAAGAGATCGGTTGGTAGGACATGTTCTGAGGCATCAAGGGATCACCAATTTAGTATTGGAGGGCAGCGTGGAGGGTAAAAATCGTAGGGGGAGACCAAGAGTTGAATACACTAAGCAGATTCAGAAGGATGTAGGTTGCAGTAGGTACTGGGAGATGAAGAAGCTTGCACAGGATAGAGTAGCATGGAGAGCTGCATCAAACCAGTCTCAGGACTGAAGACCACAACAACAACAGCAGTTGAATAAAAGCAGTTTACTTATTGTTCAGTCTTATATATGCAACTGTTACCGAGAAGTGACGGAGGACTTCATAAATATCTTCAAACTTGTTTTATATCCTAACGGCACATTTCCGGACGTGAGTTCCTTATCAAAACTTCATCTGCTAAGTCCCCTTTACAACCCCAATGAGTCTGTAATAGGAATTGTGAAACACCCTGTACATATTATAACATGTAGTGACGGAACTGGAGTCGCCACTCTTTTGTGGAGTCACCGTTCCATTTTCTCCGCACGGCTAGATGGAGCCCACTCAGATCTAGCCCCAAGAATAAACCTTCGACAGGAACTGAGATCGTACTCCTCAGTTTCAAACGAAAAGAATGCCGGCTATTCCGTGACAACGGAGCTCTGACCGTTTAGCAGTCACAATAAATTGTTTAGCTGTCATGCGAGCAGTCTTGAGCGGTCGTCGCACAGTGGGTACCACTGCCCACTAACGAGACTCACGAGGGTGGGGAACACCAAGCGATCACGCGGGTAATCGATGTGTCGACCGGTTGTCGTCGCGTGTCGTACTGCCCCTGTTCTGCCACGTAGATAAGAGAACCGACATCCCTGATAACAGCAACATCGCCGTTTATCTGTCTGCTCTTCGGCCTGTAGTACGCGCCCACAGCCGAGGAGACCACGCAGCCGTCTGCCCAGAAAAAGTGAATAGAAGGGCTGGGCAAACTGTACTCTCGTTCTAATGGGCTCGAGATTTCCTGATGCCGATATAGTATCGAGCTTGTTCGAACAATCACGTATTGACTCACGCGGCGCAAGTGCGAAGGATACGCAAAAATTTACGAACAAGCCATAACAATGAGCTATGGCGCCGCTTAAAATCTATTTCGTGGAAAAATGGAGGCAATAGCGCTAAATCCCACCACTGCAAAAACTCCTTTCTGTTTGAACAAATTTACGATGACTTCTCATACAGTACCGATAATGTATGGGTGTATAAAAATTTATGCTGATTTTTAAGTTAACAGACAAAGACAAATATGTTGCCCTCCAAAAAATACTTTACTGGACCCAGTATAGTATTTTATTTGTTTATGAGAAACGGCGATGATTTACTAAGTAAATTACAAATGAGCAATTCAACTCCTGTTCACATATTCGAATAACAGGCAAAAGTGTTACCAGATTTAATCAGTCTGAAAACGAGACGACTACATTCAGATGAAACAATCAGGAAAGTAATTATGAATTAAATGCCGAACAAACAAAATAGGTCGCAACAAAATGACGATTTTTTTATTGTTGTTGTTGTTGTTGTTGTGGTCTTCAGTCCTGAGACTGGTTTGATGCAGGATTTTTTATTGCTAGAATGAATTACAGCGGCAAGACCCGTCTTGGAGCTAATACCATCAGACGTCACCAGATCGCGGGACGAACTAAAACTTGAGCGTTGGACAGAATCATGATTGCGATCTTTTATTTATTTATTAGTCGCAGTTGTTACGTATGACCTGCACCCTGGAAGATATTCCATAATTGTTTTTATGATTAAAATTTTTATTATTAAAATCAATAGTGCATCAAAAACGCTAACTCAGGTCGTTGCGATAGTACCAACAAAAGACACTAGATGGCAGGCCGATCAAAAGATCAGACTGTTCGCCTCGCGTTCAAACACACCCCTAGTGAATAGATTTACGCATCGTGTTATGTTTTATCTAAAAGTTGTTGGAACCAAATTACATCCTAAGAGACATAAACAGATGTCGGAGACTGTCTGGAATTTATCAGTATCGAACCTTTACTTCTTTACTTCAAATCATTAACATTATTAACTCAAGTGCCATATAAAAGTTCTTAAGAGCTCTTATATCACCGGTAATTACGAAGTTCGGTGGCAGGAGGAACAAGACTTCTGGTCAGGTGACTACAGGGTTATAAACACACAATCAAATATGGGTAATGCAGGAGTAGGTTTAATAGTGAATAGGAAAGTAGGAATGCGGTTAAGCTACTACAAACAGCATAGTGAACGCATTATTGTGGCAAAGATAGATACGAAGCCCACGCCTACTACAGTAGTACAAGTTTGTATGCCAACTAGCTCTGCAGATGACGAAGAAATTGAAGAAATGTATGATGAATAAAAGAAATTATTCAGATAGTGAAGGGTGACGAAAATTTAATAGTCATGGGTGACTGGAATTCGGTAGTAGGACAAGGGAGAGAAGGAAATGTAGTAGGTGAATATGGATTGGGGCTAAGAAATGAAAGAGGAAGCCGACTGGTAAAATTTTGCACAGAGCATAAGTTAATCATAGCTAACACTTGGTGCAAGAACCATAAATAAGGTTGTATACATGGAAGAATCCTGGAGATACTAAAAGGTATCAGATAGATTATATAATGGTAAGACAGAGATTTAGGAACCAGGTTTTAAATTGTAAGACATATCCAGGAGCAGATGTGGACTCTGACCACAATCTATTGGTTATGATCTGTAGATTAAAACTGAAGAAACTGCGAAAAGGTGGGAATTTAAGGAGATGGGACCTGGATAAACTGACTAAACCAGAGGTTGTACAGAGTTTCAGGGAGAGCATAAGGGAACAATTGACATGAATGGGGGAAATAAATACAGTACAAGAAGAATGGGTAGCTCTGAGGGATGAAGTAGTGAAGGCAGCAGAGGATCAAGAAGGTAAAAAGACGAGGGCTAGTAGAAATCCTTGGGTAACATAATATATAATGAATTTAATTGATGAAAGGAGAAAATATAAAAATGCAATAAATGAAGCAGGCAGAAAGGAATACAAACGTCTCAAAAATGAGATCGACAGGAAGTGCAACATTGCTAAGCAGGGATGGCTAGAGGACAAATGTAAGGATGTAGAAGCGAGTATCACTAGGGGTAAGATAAATACTGCCTACAGGAAAATTAGAGAGACCTTTGGAGATAAGAGAACCACTTGCATGAATATCAAGAGCTCTGATGGAAACCCAGTTCTAAGCAAAGAAGGGAAGGCAGAAAGGTGGAAGGAGTATATAGAGGGTCTATACAAGGGCGATGTACTTGAGGACAATATTATGGAAATGGAAGAGGATGTAGATGAAGATGAAATGGGAGATACGATACTGCGTGAAGAGTTTGACAGAGCACTGAAAGACCTGAGTCGAAACAAGGCTCCCGGAGTAGACAACATTCCATTAGAACTACTGACGGCCTTGGGAGAGCCAGTCCTGACAAAACTCTACCATATGGTGAGCAAGATGTATGAAACAGGCAAAATACCCTCAGACTTCAAGAAGAATATAATAATTCCAATCCCAAAGAAAGCAGGTGTTGACAGGCGTGAATATTACCGAACTATCAGTTTAATAAGTCACAGCTGCAAAATACTAACGCGAATTCTTTACAGACGAATGGAAAAACTAGTAGAAGCCGATCTCGGGGAAGATCAGTTTGGATTTCGTAGAAATGTTGGAAGACGTGAGGCAATACTGACCCAACGACTTATCTTAGAAGCTAGATTAAGGAAGGGCAAACCTACGTTTCTAGCATTTATAGACTTAGAGAAAGCTTTTGACAATGTTGACTGGAGTACTCTCTTTCAAATTCTGAAGGTGGCAGGGGTAAAATACAGGGAACGAAAGGCTATTTACAATTTGTACAGAAACCAGATGGCAGTTATAAAGGTCGAAGGGTATGAAAAGGAAGCAGTGGTTGGGAAGGGAGGGAGACAGGGTTGTAGTCTCTCCCCGATGTTATTCAATCTGTATGTTGAGCAAGCAGTGAAGGAAACAAAAGAAAAATTCGGATTAGGTATTAAAATCCATGGAGAAGAAATAAAAACTTAGAGGTTCGCCGATGACATTGTAATTCTGTCAGAGACAGCAAAGGACTTGGAAGAGCAGTTGAACGGAATGGATAGTGTCTTGAAAGGAGGATATAAGATGAACATCAACAAAATCAAAACAAGGATAATGGAATGTAGTTGAATTAAGTCGGGTGATGCTGAAGGAATTAGATTAGGAAATGAGACACTTAAAGTAGTAAAGGAGTTTTGCGATTTGGGGAGCAAAATAACTGATGATGGTCGAAGTAGAGAGGATATAAAATGTAGACTGGCAATGGCAAGGAAAGCGTTTCTGAAGAAGAGAAATTTGTTAAATTCGAATATAGATTTAAGCGTCAGGAAGTCTTTTCTGAAAGTATTTGTATGGAGTGTAGCCATGTATGGAAGTGAAACATGGACGATAAATACTTTGGACAAGAAGTGAATAGAAGCTTTCGAAATGTGGTGCTACAGAAGAATGCTGAAGATTAGTTGGGTAGATCACATAACTAATGAGGAGGTATTGAATAGAATTGGGGAGAAGAGGAGCTTGGGGCACAACTTGACTAGAAGAAGAGATCGGTTGGTAGAACATGTTCTGAGGCATCAAGGGATCACCAATTTAGTATTGGAGGGCAGCGTGGAGGGTAAAAATCGTAGAGGGAGACCAAGAGTTGAATACACTAAGCAGATTCAGAAGGATGTAGTTTGCGGTAGGTACTGGGAGATGAAGAAGCTTGCACGGGATAGAGTAGCATGGAGAGCTGCATCAAACCAGTCTCAGGACTGAAGACCACAACAACAACTACGCATGCCGTCCTGCCCCAACCGAACGACAAACAAACGGTAGTTAAAACGTGTCAGAATGAGTTGGACAGTTCTTTTATATTTCCTTTTATAATCGCAGCGCAGACCTACTTCTGTTTTGCCGTTGATGATACACTAAAATAAACTTAGTTTATCTTTTGATCTGCCAACGAAACTGCATAAAACTAGGACTTCATTTACTGACGTTGAATTGTTTCCCGGCAATGCCGGCAACATAAAATTATCAGAGCGTGAAACCCCGATAGTATTTTAAGGCAACGGTAATTCAAAGCTATCGGCTCAATACATCGATTTTCTATTCCTTTTTAAAAGAAATCTGTCCAGCTTTTTCTTTTACGTAATCTCGTGGTGTAATGATACTTCCGCCACATACACCCACAACTCGACGTTGATCACCTGCCATATGAAAGTAGTGCATCAGTGGTCAGAATAATTCGAAATCCAGTGATAATTGAAGAAATTGATTCATTTAACATATATTCCGTACTGTGAAAATCCGTTCGTGGCATAAATAATTTTCGGAGAAGTTTAGTAAACTACTAGGTAGGCTGCACGTATTCTTCAACAAATAACCAAACAGTAAAGGATAACTATTGCAAATAAGTTAGCTTCTGGCTGCAAGGCTTTCAACCAGAGGCTAATTTATTTATAATTTCAGCTCATCGCACAAGTGTGTTTCCGCTTTCTATCACGATGGTAAGTTTAAAAGGACAACCACTTTTTGTAAATTGTGGTTAACATTTTAGTTAAAAGGAAGAAAACAAGCACTTTCACTCTTCAGATTAGAATCGTTCTTTGAAACTTCGGACCTGCTTATCTTGTCGCATTAACATTCTATAAAGATTTTCATGGCGGCTGATCGCAGTAACATATTTGACAAAAAATGTTTACCCATTTGAAATAAACTGAACATGTTCCGGCCTAACGACTAGCGCAGGCACTAAGACGAAGACGCACGAGCGGAGAAGGCTGTGAGACGTCAGCAAATAGTTCGCTGACTAGAACCGTACCACGACAGGAGCGGCCTCTATCCAAAAAAATATAAGCGCCCGGCCGGACAGTAAAGGGAGAGTAAGTAGAAGACGCACACTAGTAGAGCCGTCACCCTAACTGTTACACTGAGGCTTTTGGCTCCTATTAATTGCTTTTATGGACATTGTATATAGCGAAGGTTACTGATTATTTGCATGTCGCACATCGCTTGCGACAACTCGTTGGAAACCAGTGTTGATTATTGTCAACCTACTTTATTGTAATACAAATCATTAATGTGATTTGCTTGAATTGTCGTATAGCTAACCATGAAAGCAGCATCCTTTAGGCACCCTAAAGAGACAAGTGGGCAGGACCCCACAGAACGAAATAAGTACTTGTATTTTATTATCCAGCCGACAAAAAAAGTGAATTTACTCAAGTTATGTGAAACGTATCAAACGCTAATCAACGTAATGATCTGTGACAATTAGATACAATATTAGTAATATTCTTGGCTGATTATATACAACATAAGAAAAACGAGTGGCTAAATAATTTAATCTTCTTCATAACTACAACGTTACTGACAATAGAGGCTATCAAAAATGGTTCAAATGGCTCTGAGCACTATGGGACTTAACTTCTGTCATCAGTCCCCTAGAACTTAGAACTACTTAAACCTAAATAACCTAAAGACATCACGCACACCCATGCCCGAGGCAGGATTCGAACCTGCTACTGTAGCGGTCGCGCGGTTCCAGACTGTAGCGCCTAGAACCCCCCTTTTTTTTTAATTCCACAAAAACAGTAACAAAAATGGCTACAATGAAATGACGTAAATAAGGTGACAGATAATTGCAGGCTCGGCCACCCCGGCCGGCTAGAGGCTATCGCCAATACGACAGTTAACAGGTGTGAAATTTGTAAGATTTTTTTAGTCGGTGACATTCCGTAAGATCTTCGCTATGTAACAGCTCCATCTGGAGGTAAAAATGGTGTAAGTAGTGTGGTGTCACTGCCAGACACCACACTTGCTAGGTGGTAGCCTTTAAATCGGCCGTGGTCCGTTAGCATACGTCGGACCCGCGTATCGCCACTATCAGTGATTGCAGACCGAGCGCCGCCACACTGCAGGTCTAGAGAGACTTCCTAGCACTCGCCCCAGTTGTACAACCGACTTTGCTAGCGATGGTTCGCTGACAAAATACGCGCTCATTTGCCGAGACGATAGTTAGAATAGCCTTCAGCTACGGCATTTGCTACGACCTAGCAAGGCGCCAGTACCAGTTACTATTGATACTGTAATAATGTACCGTCAAGACCGACGTTCACCATTTACGGATTAAAGTTAAGTATTCCACCAGCTACGTCCGTTTTTTCTAAATTCTAGTTTCCTTGTCCTGTTCCCTCCTCACGCCAGCCTGCGTGAGCTAAAACGCATGCCTTTCGGCCTCCTCTAGTAACCCGGTGTTGGCTCTCCTGCCAACCACAACAAGTAATTCTACATCTGCTTGATTACTCTGCTATTCACAATAATGTGCCTGGTAGAGGGTTCAATGAACCACCTTCAAGCTGTCTCTCTACCGTTCCACTCTCGAAAGGCACGCGGGAAAAACGAGCACTTAAATTTTTCTGTGCGATCCCTGATTCCTCTTATTTTATCGTGACGATCATTTCTCCCTATGTAGGTGGTTGCCAACAGAATGTTTTCGCAATCGGAGGAAAAAAGTGGTGATTGAAATTTCATGAGAAGTTCCCGTCGCAACGAAAAACAACTTTGTTTTAATGATTGCCACTCCAATTCACGTATCATGTCTGTGACACTATCTCCCCTATTTCGCGATAATACAAAACGAGCTGCCCTGCTATGTACTTTCTCGATGTCATCTGTCAGACCCACCTGATGAGGATCCCACACCGCACAGCAATACTCCAGAATAGGGCAGACAGTCGTGATGTAAGCAATCTCTTTAATAGACCTGTTGCACCTTCTAAGTGTTCTGCCAATGAATCACAGTCTTTGGTTTTCTCTACCCACAATATTATGTATGTGATCGTTCCATTTTAGGTTATTTGTAATAATAATCCCTAAGTATTTAGTTGAATTTACAGCCTTCAGATTTGTGTGACTTATCGCGTAATCGAAATTTAGCTGATTACTTTTAGTACTCATGTGAATAACGTCACACTTTTCCTTATTCAGGGTCCATTGCCAGTTGTTTTGATCATCTGACGATTTTACAAGACTGTAAATGACAGAATCATCTGGAAACAATCTAAGACGGCTACTCAGATTTCTCCTATGTCGTTAATATAGATCAGGAACAATAGAGGGCCTATAATAATTCCGTGGGGAACGCCGAATATTACTTCTGTTTTACTCTATGACTTTCCATCTATTACTACGAACTCTGACCTTTCTGACAGGAAATCACGAATCCAGTCGCACAACTGAGGCGATACTCCGTAGGCACGCAGTTTGATTAGAAGACGTTTGTGAGCAACGGTGTCGAAAGCCTTCTGGAAACCTAAAAGTATGGAATCAATTTGACATTCCCTGTCGATAGCACTTCATGAGTATAAAGAACTAGTTGTGTTTCACAAGAACGATATTTTCTGAAACCGTGCTGACTATGTGTCAATAAATCGTTTTCTTCGAGGTACTTCATAATGTTCGAATACAGTATATGTTCCAAAACCCTATTGCAAATCGACGTTAGTGATATAGGTCTGTAATTCAGCTGATTACTCCTACTTCCCTTTTTGGGTATTTGTGTGACTTGAGCAATTTTCCAGTCTGTAGTTACGGATCATTCTGTGAACGAGTGTTTGTATATAGTTGCTAAATATGGAGCTATTGTATCAGCATACTCTGAGAGGAACCTGACTGGTATACAATTTGGACTGTAGGCCTTGCCTTTATTAAGTGATTTAAGCTGCTTCGTTACTCCGAGGATATCGACTTCTATGTTTCTCATCTTGGAATTTGTTCTTGATCGGAATTCAGGAATATTTACTTCGTCTTCTTTGGTGAAGGAGTTTCGGAAAACCGTGTTTAATAACCCTGCTTTAGTGGCACTGTCGTCAGTGACTTCACCGTTGTTATCACGCAGTGAAGGTATTGATTGCGTCTAGCCACTGGTATGCTTTATGTATGACCAGAATCTCTCTGGGTTTTCTACCAGATTTCGAGACAGAATTTCTATTGGTGTCAGACAGATGTCACTAGGACAACGAATCTCAAAGGTGTTCGTATAGTCTTGCTACCTTATGAACCCAGTAAATTGATAGTAATATTATTAAATAAAGTAATAAATAGTTGACGAATTCTCTTCCAAATTTATTGGTTACCTTACGAGAAGTGAGTCTCTCTCTCTCTCTCTCTCTCTCTCTCCAGTGGAAACGAATTGCAGCGACACGTTGTCGTTAAATCGCTAGGTGACATCAGCTATCGAGAATACTGTTTCACAGAGTGGTTCACTGCAATGGAAACTAATGATTTAGGTCGTTGGTGCGTATTGAAACTCCGTAACCACTGCGTGTATACTTTTGGGAGGACAATATCAATCTCAAAAGATACCAAACTGGCCATTCTTGTCAGCTATCTACATGCTGCTGTTTATTTTAAAAATCATGATTGCCTTGTTTAACATAAGCCCAAAGAGTTTTGCTGGTGTTCGTTCTTTTGAGATACGTACAGTTTCCGTTTGTTGTTTTCTTTTTTTTCCTTCAGTTTTCACATCATGTTTCCTTAGAATGAATACATTTTAGTCGTGAAACTATACATACAGACTTTCAATGGACCAGCAGTCACAAAATACCCACACAATATGTAATAGCATAAACTTTCATGTCAAGACACATTTGGCAAAAGTACGGATCTTAATAAATGAAAGAATAACGCAAGACACTACCACGAGTGCTGCAGTTCATCTCGAGCTCCATGTACCCCTGTAGGCCACAAGTGACGTGTGTGTCGGAGGGAACGACTGCCCGCCCCCCCCCCCCCCCCCGTCTTGTCCTTGTCGCGAATAGTTCGCGGGCCGGCCGTTGTGACCGAGCGGTTCTAGGCACTTCAGTCTGGAACCGCACGACCGCTACGGTCGCAGGTTCGAATCCTGCCTCGGGCATGGTTGTGTGTGTTGTCCTTAGTGTAAGTTAGTTTAAGTAGTGCGTAAGCTTAGGGACCGATGACCTCAGCGGTTTGGTCCCGTAAGACCTTACCATAAATTTCCAATTTCCTTCAATGCTTGATGTCTTCGCCGGCTCCGATGGCATCTTCCGGCAGAATAACCGTGCATGTTACAAAGCCAGAATCTTGCTCTTGTGGTTTGGGAAGAATGCGTTGAGCACTAACAACGATGTTTTGGCCACCAACTTCGCCTTATCTGAACTCGATGGAACATCTCTGGGACACTATTAGGCACCAACTTCGGACCACAAACTATCAACGGTATCTGCGTGACCTGTGCAAAAACATCTGGTGCTTCACACCTCCGTAAGCCTACGAAAGCCTTGTCGAAACCATGCCACGGAGAATCGCTGCTGTATTGTGTTCCAAACATGTACCAACACGGTATTAACAACTATACCTTCAACTTTTTGGCGTTTCAGTTCGTCGCAACGATGCTGGCACTTCGGAACTTGCAGTCTATCGGAAACCGACAAATATGGATTTATATTTAAGTTCAAATAGCTGTCACCATTATTTCCACACGAGAGCAGTCTTTGGGATGAGTTTCTACACTAAAAGGAGACCATATGGCAATCGGATTTTTGTAACTTTTTTATATTTATGTCTCTAAATTTCAGTACTAAATATCAATCGCCCAAAGCAGTTCAATGTATCTCTCAAACATTCCCCATAAAATCGACTTTTTAAGTTTTCCGAGAGACTTTAATACCCAGAAGTAAAATCAAAATTTTCGGCACACTGTATGGCTCTCTAGTGTAATGCTATCCTGTCACGCGGATGTCCTGCGTTCGATGCCTGACCGATTCAAATTTTTAACGAAAGGTGTATATGCTACGAGCATTTCCGTGAGGTGTAAAATACATAAAGACGGGGAAAAAATCAATAGCGCTCAAGAACGGTAACCACTGGTTCGAGTCTTGTTTCGGTCATCATTTTTTTAGTTGCTTTAAGTCCAAGTCGGAAAACCACATAAACTTAAAGATAAAATTCATCAAATATACGCTACTTAACATATATCTAATTCTCGTTTTTATAAAAATTGCATTTCTTCTTATTTCTAATTACATACAATGCACACAAAATTACAGCTTTCATTGCAAATACAAATTCTTTAACTGCCGATCTTTTACGAAAAGTTGTTTAAATTACGGAAAAAAATACAATTTATTTTACATTCTTATATCTTTTACGCTCCACGGAAGTGCTCGTCGAGCATGCATTTTGTTCAAAAGTTTGCACCTGCTGAGAAGCGAACCCAGGATCACTACAGGGCAGACGAGCATTCTAACAAACAGCCACGTTGCCTATCGAAGAAAAACTTCTAATTTTGGGGTATTAACGTCAGTCCGACATCTTCAAAGTCGATTATATACACAATTTTTTGGAGTTTCATCGCGCTGCTTTGGGTGACTGATATTTCAGTTCTGAATTTCAACCACCATAAATATAAAAAAATATAAAAAAGCCAATTGCCTTATGATATTTAAAGCCAACGGGTATTTCCCATGGCAGATACGAAAGGTACCACGAATGAAATCAAAGGTGTGCACGATGAATGCTAAAGAAGACATAGAAACATTTAAATTCATGGCTTTCCTACCGATTTTGGGAACGCTACCTGCGAAAACAGGACGGATCCTCAGGAAGCACATAATAAAAGTGATTTTTCGCTCTCTGCCGAAGACAGCAGCACTCTTGGATTCCGTTAAAAATTATCCGATGCCTCGAAAAGCTGGGTTTTACAGCATACCTTGTAAGTACGACTTTTCAGATACTGGACACACGACTTGTATAGTCAACGGAAGATGTACGGAACACAACAGATACACCCGGCTCTTGTAGCATAACTAACTGGCTGTCGCAGAGCTCTCTATTGATAACAGTCACTCTAGACTGTACGAAAACATGGAAATTTTAGCGTCGACTTCAACTTTTTTGCACTCGATAATGAAAGACGAGGTTGAAATGCGTTTTAATTAATACATATAGTGGTTTCAGCTGGAATAAGTCACGGATTCTGATGCTTTCTTTAAATATGCATAGACGTCACCATAGGGCATATCACAGTGATACATCGAGGTCCCAGCGTGGATCGACGGCGTAACCACTGATCTAGTTCATATTTTTATTACTTCGGCTTTTAGCACGACACTATTTAACCACTATAACTGAAATAATACGACGTTTAGAACAATGTACATATAACCTGTGTGAAACACGCTGTGGAGAGGAGACATTCGTAATGCGATTTCATAATATGCAGGGTTATTACAAATGATTGAAGCGATTTCACAGCTCTATAACAACTTTATTATTTGAGATGTTTTCACAATGCTTTGAACACACATACAAAAACTCAAAAAGTTTTTTTCGGCATTCACAAATGTTCGATATGTGCCCCTTTAGTGATTCGGCAGACATCAACCCGATAATCAAGTTCCTCCCACTCTCGGCGCAGCGTGTCCCCATCAATGAGTTCGAAAGCATCGTCGATGCGAGCTCGCAGTTCTGGCACGTTTCTTGGTAGAGGAGGTTTAAACACTGAATCTTTCACATAACCCCACAGAAAGAAATCGCATGGGGTTAAGTCGGGAGAGCGTGGAGGCCATGACATGAATTGCTGATCATGATCTCCACCGCGACCGATCCATCGGTTTTCCAATCTCCTGTTTAAGGAATGCCGAACATCATGATGGAAGTGCGGTGGAGCACCATCCTGTTGAAAGATGAAGTCGGCGCTGTCGGTCTCCAGTTGTGGCATGAGCCAATTTTCCAGCATGTCCAGATACACGTGTCCTGTAACGTTTTTTTCGCAGAAGAAAAAGGGGCCGTAAACTTTAAACCGTGAGATTGCACAAAACACGTTAACTTTTGGTGAATTGCGAATTTGCTGCACGAATGCGTGAGGATTCTCTACCACCTAGATTCGCACATTGTGTCTGTCCACTTCACCATTAAGAAACAATGTTGGTTCATCACTGAAAACAAGTTTCGCACTGAACGCATCCTCTTCCACGAGCTGTTGCACCCGCGCCGAAAATTCAAAGCTTTTGACTTTGTCATCGGGTGTCAGGGCTTGTAGCAATTGTAAACGGTAAGGCATCTGCTTTAGCCTTTTCCGTAAGAGTTTCCAAACCGTCGACTGTGGTACGTTTAGCCCCCTGCTTGCTTTATTCGTCGACTTCCGCGGGCTACGCGTGAATCTTGCCCGCACGCGTTCAACGGTGAAACGCGTTCAATGAGTCCACTGGACACGAGAGACAGCAAATCACTTAGTTGTATGAAAGCCGTTAAGTCAGCTCCTGCAATGGTGTTAACGGCCATCGTTCCTTTTGGATGTATATATATTTGCGTGAGCTATAATCTTGCGCTCGTGGTCTGGCGGTCGCGTTCTCGCTTCCCGACCACGGTGTCCCGGGTTCGATCCCCGGTGGAGTCACGGATTTTCATGTGCCCCGAGATGACTGGGTGTTTGTGTTGTCCTCACCATTTCATCATCATCGTGAAAGTGGCGAGATTGGGCTGAGCAAAGTTTCGGAATTTGTACGGACGCTGATAACCGCGCAGTTGAGCGCCCCAAAAACCAAACATCCTATAATCTTACCTAAGGAATATGTTGTTCTGGGCGAATGACCAAGAGCTGGGATAGTACAGATTGTCTGACATCACAAATTGTGACGTCATCACATTAACAGTAAGGTATACTCGATATCCCGATCCGATGTGAGTGGGCGGGGAAGGATCCATGATTGAAACGGGTCCGCACAAGAGATGATATTATTTCCTTGCGTGTTTAAACTTCAAAAACCACGGCCGTTCAGGTCTGTGTGGCTGTACTAGTATACCTGCGTAGCTATTATCCCGTATTTGTTGCCTATAATCCATTTGTTGACTGTAGTCCATTTGTTCTGCTTCTTGTTTGAGATACAAAAGGTAGTCTCTGTATGGGCGTTAGCTGTTCACAAGGTCTCCCGCTGTTACTCGCATCTGCTGCTGGTTAGTCTGCCGTACAATGCGAGACTCAGAGGGCCAGAGACACGGGTTCCCAGGTAGATGCCGTGTTTCTTGACTTCCGCAAGGCGTTCGATACAGTTCCCCGCACTCGCTTTGAAACAAAGTAAGAGAATATGGACTATCAGACCAATTGTGTGATTGGATTGAAGAGTTCCTAGATAACAGAACGCAGCATGTCATTCTCGATGGAGAGAATTCTTCCGAAGTAAGAGTGATTTCAGATTTCAGGTATGCCGCAAGGGAGTGTCGTAGGACCGTTGCTGTTCACAATATACACTCCTGGAAATGGAAAAAAGAACACATTGACACCGGTGTGTCAGACCCACCATACTTGCTCCGGACACTGCGAGAGGGCTGTACAAGCAATGATCACACGCACGGCACAGCGGACACACCAGGAACCGCGGTGTTGGCCGTCGAATGGCGCTAGCTGCGCAGCATTTGTGCACCGCCGCCGTCAGTGTCAGCCAGTTTGCCGTGGCATACGGAGCTCCATCGCAGTCTTTAACACTGGTAGCATGCCGCGACAGCGTGGACGGGAACCCTATGTGCAGTTGACGGACTTTGAGCGAGGGCGTATAGTGGGCATGCGGGAGGCCGGGTGGACGTACCGCCGAATTGCTCAACACGTGGGGCGTGAGGTCTCCACAGTACATCGATGTTGTCGCCAGTGGTCGGCGGAAGGTGCACGTGCCCGTCGACCTGGGACCGGACCGCAGCGACGCACGGATGCACGCCAAGACCGTAGGATCCTACGCAGTGCCGTAGGGGACCGCACCGCCACTTCCCAGCAAATTAGGGACACTGTTGCTCCTGGGGTATCGGCGAGGACCATTCGCAACCGTCTCCATGAAGCTGGGCTACGGTCCCGCACACCGTTAGGCCGTCTTCCGCTCACGCCCCAACATCGTGCAGCCCGCCTCCAGTGGTGTCGCGACAGGCGTGAATGGAGGGACGAATGGAGACGTGTCGTCTTCAGCGATGAGAGTCGCTTCTGCCTTGGTGCCAATGATGGTCGTATGCGTGTTTGGCGCCGTGCAGGTGAGCGCCACAATCAGGACTGCATACGACCGAGGCACACAGGGCCAACACCCGGCATCATGGTGTGGGGAGCGATCTCCTACACTGGCCGTACACCACTGGTGATCGTCGAGGGGACACTGAATAGTGCACGGTACATCCAAACCGTCATCGAACCCATCGTTCTACCATTCCTAGACCGGTAAGGGAACTTGCTGTTCCAACAGGACAATGCACGTCCGCATGTATCCCGTGCCACCCAACGTGCTCTAGAAGGTGTAAGTCAACTACCCTGGCCGGCAAGATCTCCGGATCTGTCCCCCATTGAGCATGTTTGGGACTGGATGAAGCGTCGTCTCACGCGGTCTGCACGTCCAGCACGAACGCTGGTCCAACTGAGGCGCCATGTGGAAATGGCATGGCAAGCCGTTCCACAGGACTACATCCAGCATCTCTACGATCGTCTCCATGGGAGAATAGCAGCCTGCATTGTTGCGAAAGGTGGATATACACTGTACTAGTGCCGACATTGTGCATGCTCTGTTGCCTGTGTCTATGTGCCTGTGGTTCTGTCAGTGTGATCATGTGATGTATCTGACCCCAGGAATGTGTCAATAAAGTTTCCCCTTCCTGGGACAATGAATTCACGGTGTTCTTATTTCAATTTCCAGGAGTGTATATAAATGACCTTGTGTATAACATCGGAAGTTCACTGAGGCTTTTGCAGATGATGCTGTAGTATATCGAGAGCTTGTAACAACGGAAAATTGCACTGAAATGCAGGGGGATTTGCAACGAATTGACGTATGGTGCAGGGAATGGCAATTGAATCTCAATGTAGACAAGTGTAATGTGCTGCGAATACATAGAAAGAAAGATCCCTTATCATTTAGCTACAATATAGCAGGTCAGCAACTGGAAGCACTTAATTCCATAAATTATCTGGGAGTACGCATTAGGAGTGATTTAAAATGGAATGATCATATAAAGTTGATCGTCGGTAAAGCAGATGCCAGACTGAGATTCATTGGAAGAATCCTAAGGAAATGCAATCCGAAAACAAAGGAAGTATGTTGCAGTACACTTGTTCGCCCACTGCTTGAATATTGCTCACAAGCGTGGGATCCGTACCAGATAGGGTTGATAGAAGAGATAGAGAAGATCCTACGTAGAGCAGCGCGCTTCGTTACAGGATCATTTAGTAATCGCGAAAGCGTTACGGAGATGATAGATAAACTCCAGTGGAAGACTCTGCAGGAGAGATGCTCAGTAGCTCGGTACGGGCTTTTGTTGAAGTTTCGAGAACGTACCTTCACCGAGGAGTCAAGTAGTATATTGCTCCCTCTTACGTATAACTCGCGAGGAGACCATGAGGATAAAATCAGAGAGATTAGAGCCCACACAGAGGCATACCGACAATCTTTCTTACCACGAACAGCACGAGACTGGAATAGAAGGGAGAACCCTCCGCCACACACCGTCAGGTGGCTTGCGGAGTATGGATGTAGATGTGGAACGTGATTTGATCCAAGCGAATTCCATAACGTGATAAGTACCGTTTGCCTGATACTAGTGATCTACTTTATCTTCGGTTTATTTACAACTTCACTCGTTCCAGTTACGGTACCTAATAGCTTTTAGTACATTTTGCGAGTCAGTGATTATTATTGCTTTGGAAATTGGTACAGGGCTTACATATTTTACCGCCTGCAAAACAGCGAACTTTTCAGCGAGAAATATGGCAGCACCATCTGGGTGTTGATGCTTCCTTTCTTCGGCAGTCTGTGGTCACGAATAGGCGCATCTCGTATAGCGTTCCATATCTGTTTCTGATCCATCGTTACAAACATGAGCATACCTGCCTACTTCTTAGCGAAGTAAAAAAAACTCCTCCCGAACAGGCCATGAAGGCCCAACAGTACCGACCGGCCGCCGTGTCATCCTCACCCACAGGCGTCACTGGACGCGTATATGGAGGGGCATGTGGTCAGCACACCGCTCTCCCGGCCGTATGTCAGTTTCCGAGACCGGAGCCGCTACTTCTCAATCAAGTAGCTCCTCAGTTTTGCCTCACAACGGCTGAGTGCACCCCGCTTGCCAGCAGCGCTCGGCAGACTGGATGGTCACCCATCCAAGTGCTAGCCCAGCCCGACAACGCTTAACTTCGGTGATCTGACGGGAACCCGTGTTACCACTGCGGCAAGGCCATTGGCTACTCTTAGCGAAGTAAGACATAGGTGAAAAATGTCCATATCCGTTTCTCTTGCCGGAACAATCAACATGTGTAACAGAATGAACTGTGAAGAGCTGTGATAATGTTAGACGTCGTAGTCTCCTGACCTTCATTGCTTACATATTCCGCCCGCACAATCATATTCCGCACATGAAGACGCTTCATTCGAACCCAAACTCGATAACATAAAGTCAATGTTGTATGAATCATGTAAACGATATGCAAATAACTGATAAATCGCAAGTGTGCACCATTGTTGAAATACTCGAGGCTGGCGTACACACATACATTCCAGACACGACGGTCACAGGAGCTTTTAGTTCGAGAGAGGCAACCGCACGCCAGGAGGCCAGTCCCAACCCATCTACGTCGGCCGGTGGACGGGCCGCCCGTGGAGCGGACAGCATTTGCCAGAGGGAAAGGAGGAACGACCCCGTGTTCGGCTTAAAAGCAAATTCTGCTACACTGTGTGGGAGCGGCCAGCCTACGCATTCTTTACACATAGCACACAGTTTCAGAGATTTTCACAGGAAGACAGCAAACGCCAAACGCCGATACTACAGATTTCCGGATTGGTCACCTTAAACAAAACGTCATTCTCCCTGTTTAGAAGAGCAATGCTGATTGGCAGATGATATGTCTGATGCCTTGAGCTGAAGGAGTAATGGAAGAGACCGAAAGATATACCCCTTCATGTCTGGTGTGGAGAGGCGCCGTTCCGTTGTCGCTCGTGGAGCGAGGAACAAGTCTCTCCTCAGTACTTCACTGGGAGAGCACCTCTGTCGAGAGTGAATTGAAGTGTGGCTCTCTATACTGAGTCCTTGCGATTAAGCGTTGTTCACTGTGTTGGCCAACACACTTATTGTGTGGTGTGAACGGACATAGTTAAACGCCTGTGAGCGAATTTTTGAGTGGCATCGCGGTGGACTGGTTATCTGACCGGTGTACCACGCCAACAGCTAGACTAGGGGTGAATAGGAATCCTTGACTTCATCAAGGTGTAGAGAGAATTTGATTGGCGAAGGTCAATCCAGATAAAATGAGAGTTATCTTATTTGTCAGCAGCGAGCAGCGTAGACAGCAGTCATCGCAGCTTACGGTACTGTGCACTACAGCTATTGCGAACCCCATATTTCCTCCACAACAGTACACTTCACTGCATTTCACACGTGACAGCCTCGACCGTACCTAGCAACATTCTAAAGGATAATTATTCAAGTTGAGTAGGCGCGTCTCTCAGCCATTCTGCCAAGTCAACAACAATTATAACTTTGTATAGAAATTTCATTAGCGAATCCTATCCTTGAGAGGTAACTTCACATTCCGAAAAGAACCGGGATATAACTTTTTCAATTCATATCTAAAAGTGCCATATCGATTTCTCAGAATTTTTGCAAAATAAATAATAACTTTCGTTAGTTTCATGCTTTTCTTATACTAACTAGCACTACTCCAGTACCCAAGTAACCCACTAGTTACGTAAGAAATTTTGTGAATTTTTGTGTCATTTTCTTACAGCGGACGACTCCAGAAGATATTTATTGCTGAAAGTTTTTCAGGCATTTCCCTTTAGAACATTAGCAGCGTCTGTCTGACTTCTGTAGTAGTGTGGGGGTGGAAATTGCATCTTGCAGGAGCCAAAGGGTAAAGGGTTCTAACATTCTGCGTGGTGTCTGTTGTTCTATATCGTGTCTCCCTACCACTTTCGCGCAACGACGCTCTGGGCGTGTTTTTTAGGGAATTGACTAGTTTGAACCTGGGACCTGTTGCTGGTAAGGAGACGCCAGACCACACATGACATGTAGAATTCAGACGATTTCAGTGAAACTAGTGATGATATAATCAAATACTTAATGATTCCAGCGTCAGCTCCACCGCACTCCCTGTAAAAGAATGTTAATACTAACTAAATTTAGTGGAAGGGGTTCAAGGCTTTCCTATTTTTAGTTAGCTGGTAAAATAACGTCTAAAAAGAAGTTAAGTTTACCATTGGAAATTTTATTCCACTCACAAAACATTGTTTATAAGTTGCACTATTGATAAAAGGAAATGTTTTAATACAGGATGGTAAAAACCAACTGCGTTCAACAAAAATGTGAACGAATATTCTCTGAATGGGTTTCCAAGTTCTACAATGGATCGAAGGATGACCTATGCCATATCACATCTATAATGTAGGTTTAAATTAAGTTTCACAAAAGAGAAAACTATCAAAATGGTCTACAGTGACCCTCAATTATCTTTAATTACTTATCTAACTTGCAAATTACAGTGGCTGATGTGGCTTCTCAATAATTATATAACAGAAAAATCATCGCGTTTCAGATTTTTACTTCAAGTGGCAAATGTGAACACCATGAGCTTTAATTGACGATCGACACTAGTATTACGCAAAAAGGGGGTGTAACAGATGAGACTTCTGCAGTTCTGAGTGAAGCTTTATGCGCTGTTATGCGGCATCGCGTGCGTTCATTACCTTGTCGGTGTTCGTCAGGGGGCGGCTGGCAGCACAGCTCCGCTCACCTCGCCGTCTCGGAAGCAACTCCCTCCTAACTTCTCCTTACTACAATTTACCGAAGTTGGTTTAAAAAAACTATCTGGCTGTGTTTTCATCTGACCAGTCAGGGTCTCAATGTTAACCTTAAGCTCCGCCTACAAAAATTCTGTCTATCCAATGAGAAACGTTATACTTTTCGTGGTGGGGCAATGTTTTTAAAGTTTGCAACGTAACAGAGACGCGAAAAAGTCTCACGCTAAAACTTGCAGCTGGTGTGGTCCTTCTTGTGTTATCGTAAGATCTATACTGTTCTTCTGGAGGGCTCTAGCTTTTAACATGGGCTGGGGGGTGGTCCTAGCAGTTAGCTGGCTACGTGAGTGTCCGTCCCTTATCGTAGGGCCTTCCAGCTTAACACGGTTCTGCTCTCGGCTTCTGTTCTCGTTTCTCCCCTCGGAACTGCGTCTGTCTCACGGGGGGAAGGTATGACATGCATTTAGGCATTCTTGTGTTAGTCTGTGGTATTCCATTTGCTCACTCGTTACTCGTATTACTTTGGTTAATTTAATGTCACTATTTATTCGGAGCTGTGTGACATACTACTGGATTTGCTTATCATGTCAGGGTTTTCATGGAAGGTGTTGGATTTGCCTGACACCTTACAGGGTACATCTCAGATTAATCCGGTGCGCAGAATAACAGAATAGCAGACCCACTCCCACGCTCACAATAATTCATACTGGAACTTTGGAGGGACTTCAGTTCTACTACTTTGCAAGTACCGACGACAGTTTGAATATGAGGTTCCGAGCCCATTCTAGAACGAAAGAGAACACCAAGGAAATTAGCTAGCAATGCGTTTGCTACTTTGTGAGCGTAAACTTGGACATTGCGTAAACAGCTTGGTACAGTGCGTTTCGCGAAAGGTATAACAACCAATTTTTGCGGAGGTGTCTGCAACCGAAATCTGCGGAATGTTTGATCCAGTATACACATCACCTTTGAGGAGACACACAGCCTGGTCGAAATAGTTAGTCGACACATAAATGGAAACATCGTCTGCAAACCAGAGAATTTCTTTCAGGAGGAGGCTTAATTCACTCCAGCTCGGTAGTGTGAAGTGCAAAAAGTTTGGGTCTGAGCATTGTTTCTGCGGGAGACGAGTTGTAATAAGACGTGGTCCTACCACTTTATACCGAAAGCGAACCCAGATATGTTTTTCAGCGAGGAAGGTGCTAATTCCAAGATCTAATTCAAAAAAATGTTCAAATGTGTGTGAAATCCTATGGGACTTAACTGCTAGGGTCATCAGTCCCTAAGCTTACACACTACTTAACCTAAATGATCCTAAGGACAAACACACACACACCCATGCCCGAGGGAGAACTCGAACCTCCGCCGGGACCAGCCGCACAGTCCATGACTGCAGCGCCCTATCCCGCTCGGCTAATCCCGCGCGCCGAGATCTAATTTATACATATGCTTATTTCTGCGCTGCCGATCAACGTTACTGGCGCCCATGACCGGCCGCCGCATGAGCAGTGGGGCGGTGGGCGAGTTAAAGAGGACGGAGCGAGTGCTGTAGCGTTAGTCTTTCTGCCCACTCTGAAGATGGCCGAAAGGTATACCGCCGAAATAATAGAAGTAGTACAATTTATGTGGTTGCACGCATGAAACGCATTGGAGCAATCATTGCGCCGCAAAAACATGAAGATGCACAGCTGGTCATTATCTTTGGCTCAACAGCAGAAAGTGACAACGGTCAGTTCCTGCCAAGTGATAGATTGCAGAAATCTATTAAGCATTAAACGGATTGCACGTAGACCGTGAAGTATACGGTGTGTTGAAAAAATTTCGGAATATGCGTCATTTCACGCCAGTGGTGTGATTGAGCGAAATTCGGTTGGCACCCTGGCATACGCCTGTGTTTAATGTCTAACTGCCAGAAGTTTTATTCTTGTATGTCTGTTAGTTTTTGTTCAGTGTTGTACTGAGTAGAACGTTGTGTAACACAGTTTGCGAATTTCGGGATGGCAGGGGTAGAGGAGCAACGCGTCTGCATTAAATTTTGCGCGAAACTCAAGAAAACCTTTACAGAGACGAACCAAACGGCGCAAAAAGCCTACGGTGATGAGTGATTAAGGTGTACTCGGTGTTAAGAGTGATTGACACGGCCGGACGGAAGTTAAAGACGACCCTCGGACAGGACGCCCTTCGCCGACTACCGACGACGCTCGTGTCAGGAACGTCAATGAAATTCTGAGTGCTAATCACAGATTGACTGTCTGAAATATTGCAGAAGAATGTAACATTTCAGTTGGATCATGTCATGAAGTCCTGACACAGCAGCTTGTAATGCATCGTGTTGCCGCCAAGTTCGTCCCACGGGTCATGAGTCAAGACCAGAAAGTCCTTCTCGCCTCGCAATCTGCGAAGAGCTTTTGGATCGCGCAATGAGAACGAGAAGTTCCTTAAGAGAGTCATAACTGGTGATGAGTGCTATGCCGGAGCCAAGGTAGCCCCTGAGGGCCGGCAACCCATATTAAATTACAGAGGACGAGGTTGTCTATGTCCAAGGCGTACCAAAAGCACCATGGTAAACACCGGCTATTTACTTACAAAATAATGGAAACAGATATTCCGAGTACTACTTCCCGCCGAGGGAGCTCTAGCCACGACCTGCAGTAAGCATCACTACGCCAAAACGTGATTGGCTGGAGACATCTATTTAGAGGCTAGAACCAGCCCCAAAGTTCAGTTCACTCCGGATGCCGACCTCGTGTACTTCGACCGCTGAATATTACATCTTCGTCTCTGAATTGGACTTTAGTAGTAGTAGTAGTAGTAGTAGTGTGTGTGTGTGTGTGTGTGTGTGTGTGTGTGTGTGTGTGTGTGTGTGTGTGTGTGTGTTACCACGAACCTTTGTGGAAAATCAAAAGTGAACTTTTGTTTGCCTCAATTAGGAGAATGTTTCAAATGACTCTGAGCACTATGGGACAACATCTTAGGTCATCAGTCCCCTAGTACTTAGAACTACTTAAACCTAACTAACCTAAGGAAATCTCACACATCCATGCCCGAGGCAGGATTCGAACCTGCGACCGTAGCGTCCCGCGGTTCCGGACTGCAGCGCCTAGAACCGCACGGCCACCGCGGCCAGCCCTCAATTAGGAGACTTTTACTGGCATCGCTATTGTTAAATTTTGTTTGTTGTTCAGTCATCAATCTTGCGAACTTACATCACTAAAAGTTGTGTTTGTGAAACATTGCGCATTGGCCGGCCGGAGTGGCCGTGCGGTTCTCGGCGCTACAGTCTGGAACCGAGCGACCGCTACGGTCGCAGGTTCGAATCCTGCCTCGGGCATGGATGTGTGTGATGTCCTTAGGTTAGTTAGGTTTAATTAGTTCTAAGTTCTAGGCGACTGATAACCTCAGAAGTTAAGTCGCATAGTGCTCACAGCCATTGCGAATTGTCAGTCAGAACAATGTGACGTGGATCTACGGTTATGATGTTGCGACTAAGATTCAATCTTCGCAGGATCTCCGAGAACAAAAAAAAAAAAAAAAAAGCTCGTCAAGTCATGTCAAATGTCATGCTGATAGTTTTCTTCGACTTTGAAGGATTAGTTCATCATGAATTCGTGCCATAAGAGCGAACTGTTAATTGACGGTACTACAGGACGTGTTGCCACACCTGCGAGAAAAATTGAGAGGGAAACGGCCGGAAATGTGGCGAAACAATTCGTGGCTCTTGCATCACGATAATGCACCTGCACATTCATTCCTTTTGGTGTGTAACATTTGCAGAAAGGAACGAAATCACTGTGCTGTCTCATCCTCCATACTCTCCAGCGCCCCTGCGAACATTTTTCTTATTTACAAAGTTGGAAACTCCGTTCAGAGGTCGAAGATTTGCAATAATAGACGAGATAAAAGAAAATTTGCAAACGGCGCTTCGCACGACGCAGCATGACGCGTATCGAGATAGTTTCCGGAAGTAGAAACGGCGTTGGGAGCGGTGTATCTATTGTTGAGGAGAGTATTTCGAAGGAGACCATGCACAATAAGTAAAAGGTAAGCGTAGAAAATTTTGTGGACAAAGTTGCGGAATTTTTTGAACAGACATCTTCTGAAACCACCGAGCAAGGTGGCGCAATGGTTAGCACGCTGGACTCGCATTCGGGAAGACGACAGTTGACACCGGCGTCCAGCCACCAGATTTTGATTTTCAGTCATTTCCCTATATCGTTCGAGGCAAATGCCGGGACGGTTCCTTTTAAAGGGCGCGACCGATTTCCTTACCCATCCCTGACAGAATCCGAGCCATTGTTCCATCTCTAACTACCTCGATGTCGTTGTTTTTTTTTTCAATCGTATTGATCAACTAGGATCACGTTAACAACTTCAGTTCCTCTTCTTCCTTTGTTGTTGTTTCCTATTTTTCCAGTATTCCCTCATTTTCTCCCCATTAAGTCTCTTCCTTTCTTCTCTCCATGTTGTTAGCGATTTTTTATTTCTTCTGCTTTGAAAGCCTTCCAAATTTAGTATTTTGTTTTTAAAACGGTTTCTTTCTGCTATTTCTGATTCTTTGATGTTGTTTCTTTCAAGATCTTTTCTTACTTCTGTAATCCATGCTATTGTCGATTTCTTCTTCCAGAAATATAGGAGTAATTGTTTTGTTAGTCTATTTCCATCCATTCGGTAGAGATGTCCAAAAAAGGTTATTCTTCGTTTGGCCATTACTTCAGATATTTTCTCTATATTTTTGTAGATCTCTTCATTACTTCTTATTTTCCAACCATCTGCAGTTTTCATTGCACTCATTATTTTTCTAATAATCCTTCTTTCCAGTACCTTTAGTTTGTCTATCTTATAGTTCATCGTTAGGCATTCAGATCCATATAAATATTCTGGTCGTACCACTGTGGTGTAGTGTTTTAGTTTTGTTTTTCTAGATATACGTTTCTTGTTGTAAATATTTTTGGTCAAACCATATGCTCTTTCCATTTTGTTATTTCTTACATCTATTGCAGATTTTTCTAGTCCATTCTGTTGTATAGTTTCTCCAAGATATTTAAATTTATTTACTCGCTCTATTTTACCTATTTGTGTTTCTATGTATTTGGGTGCATTTTTATATTTGTTATTTATTCAAGATTTATTGAAGGCTTGGTATAGCATAGTCATATATCTAACAACAAATGAAAGCATAAGACGCACTCGGTACGGTAACCGTTCTTGGTGAAATGAAATGATGGTATGGCATTGTTGGCCGGGGGGAGTTCCGGATACAGAGAGGAATGAGTACAGCGGATCGGTCTAAAGACACGAATACATCTCAGGCCCGTAAATAACACGAAGATATGTGTTGCAAAAAGGCAACACTGAGGCTGTCCATTACACTCACAAGGCACGAATAATACCGATTTCTTTAAAATTACTGAAATTTTGACGGTAAGAAGTAGTTTTCTAATTGCTATCCAGAAACGAAGTGAACGATGAAAAATTTCGTTGCTGTTGGTGAATCCTATCGTATTTAAAATTTAATAGGATCCATTGTAGAACCTATTATTTGCTTAAAAGGTGCCACTCTGTAACCGGGATACTGTAACAGCTACATTTAATACTGTCCATCCTTATTATGAAGTGTAAATAACAGCTATATAATGTATTCTGTATGGATGCATCGATAATTGTATTACTTTATAAACTTCTCCGTAGCAAAGGCGATGTGGTGTCACACTGCAGAACAATTTGAAATATGTTGAAGCTCATTTGTATGTCCATTAACTGAATAAGAGAAAGTGAATAAGCATACGGTATTAGCCTTGGTTATAAACAATCGTAATAATTTTGAATACTGAACATAAATTTCCTAGCGTTATGATTTTAAATAAAACTTCTTTAACAACGATTTTTGAAAGAGAAAGGAATAAAGGCTGATGTGTTTCTTTCCTTAGTTCGTGCGTGTTATGAAGTTCTTTAAATAAATTTGTCCCAACATTAAAAAAATACAAATTACAAAAATTTAACAAACCAAAATAGAAAACGTTCCCGAAACGCGACATTCAGTTTTCTTCATTGCCAGGGCACGCGAATTCATAGCCGGATATTACCTTGTTTAATATCTTCCAAACTTAAGCAACAGCTTTCCGAAATCAGGCATCGACACCGGCACATACCTACTTCACCAGCGTTCGACATAGTGGACACACTACTCAATGACATTATAAACTTCGGAATCCCGAGACGCTTTTTAATACGTTTGTTGTTTGATTCTGTGACTTCGGTTAGACACCATTCAGTCATTGCTGCGTACTAATAATATCTTTGTTCATTCAGTACCCTCTTCTTTTAGTGTTGCTTGGCTTTTCCTGTTCATTATAGTTTACTATTAAACTTTATATCTTTATCCTTCCATTAAATACAAATCCGAGTATCTTCTTGTCGATTTCAATGTTGGGTTCAGACAGCAAGGACTTGACTGGCATTGGTTACAGAATTTTATTCTTGATAACAAATGCTAAAAACTTGTTACTCGCCTCACTATATTTTCTGCTCTGAAATTGTATATGGTTCGTATTACCCTGTGTAGTATCTTCACAATCACAGGCTGCTGTTTGCTTTATATGCAATCGATGTAAATGATCTAGAAATGTCCCATCATTGAGCGTTACTCTGCTTAATATGGATGTTGCTTGTGGGGGTCCACAAACGTACTCAAACCAAGATCATTTCGGAATTCGTGGTTGTATTTGAGCTTAGTCGCCTCCTTTGTACTGTGAGCTCTGCGTCCATTCTTCTTACCAGGACTGGAATGCCGTTTTCCGAATAAGTTGTCAATATTCCGTATAGAGAACTTTTATGTATAATGGTGTTCCGTTGCTCGTAGCCTGCTTTCCCAACTGACCTGGTTTTTCATTGCCTGGGATTCCATAATGGCCTTTCACCCACATAAAGGCAATTTGTTTCTGTGTTCTGAGACATTCATAATACTAATAACGAACTTGGAGTAGGTACTGATTTGTGGTTTTTGAGATTTTTATATTTGATTTTGCTTGAAGTACACTTTGATAGTATTACTTAGGATGTGTATTCCTCATTCGTACACCACTGTATCGCTTTTAACACTGCGACTGTTTCTGCCATATAGGTGGAAGTAGTTGCTAGTAATTTATATTTTTGGGTCATCTGTAGTTGTGGACTAAATATGGCATATTCTGCGTTGTCCTCTCCTGCTGTCTTTGATCCATCTGTGTATCTGAGGATTACCCATCGTTGTATGCCGGAATGAAATCAAAAGTATTTCCGCCCCAATTTGTTGGGAATTTGTACAGGCGCTGATAACCGCGCAGTTGAGCGCTTCACAAACCAGTCATCATCATCATCGTCATCCAAATCTTTGACCATACGTATGATCACCGGTCAACGTTGTTGTGACAATATTCTTCTTCCCCATGTGTGTTTCTCGCAGAAGTGCATCCGGCCCTCGTTTCACATCTATCGATGAAAATGTGCGACCGCATCGAACAGGGCAGGGTAGGAGCTCTTGAAACGAGAGGATATTCGACGAATGGACAGGTCTTCCCATTCTCCCGACTTAAACCCCAAATGAGCACATGTCGGATGTGTTGGAGAGAAGACCTGCAGCACGGCCACACGCACCAAGGGCCATCGAGCAGTTGTCAGCCGCGCTGGTCGAGTAACGGACAAGCCGTGTGGCCAGCATGAGAGCACGTTACAGGGCATACACTGCAATCCGTGGTGATATATGTCCTTCCGTTTGTAATGTACAGGGGACCATCACAAATCGCGGTGACTTCAGCACAATTGTTGTCTTCGAACAAGAGTATCATTATTCCTCATCTCATCGGGTATTTCTTTCAGTAACCTTCTGTACTATACTGGTGCAGTTCTTTCATCACGTGAAAGTTACTCTCACCTGAGCCGTGTTGCGGCTCACGTTGGTGCCGTCGGTAGGTTGGCATCGTGTAATAGGGATAGTGGCGTCTCGTTTTCTTCTTGTGTTTACTGGGGCCACTACGTTAGCTAGTATTGTCTGTCCACGAGTGGCAGCAGCTGCGGTTATCTATATCTAGTACAGTGGTACTCTTTTTGGAGGGACGTCAAGTGTTTCCCAGGTCAGTGTGCGTCCGGTAGTTCGGCTGGGATGGAGCAGCAGTGAAGTCCGGCAGTGCTGGGACCGCTCGCGGCACGCAGGCACTGCCAGATCGAGGGGCTGTAGTTGCAAAAGCGACATCCCCATTCTCCACTGGACCCAGGACATTTGAGTTGAGTGAACATTAACCCAGCAGTGAAACCTCCACTATTTTGAGATCACACCATTTGTTCGCATGTTGCTGCTCGTAGGGTCGCTGAGACGAAGAGCGATGAGTGGAGTGTTTGGAGTTGGTGAAATAAATTAGCCATCCTCCACCTTTTATTATTAATCATTGCATTCATTGTGTTTCTTGATGAAGTTCAACCAGCCGTATTTTTCTGCCTAGTGGCCGCTAACGCCCCAGTAACCTGCCCTGGAGGTTAGCGTATTTTTGCGGCAGTGTACCTTTCCTAGCCTTTCCGCTGCTGTCCAGTAAGGCGTGTAGTTCGACAGACTCCTTGACTGTGGTTCGGATATTTGTTTCTTTTGGACTACTTTAGTCGTAGTGTCTCCTTCTGCTTCTGGATGTTCTAAACACCGGATTCAGAAGACGCAGTGATGTCCGCCGGTTCCGCCTTGCCTGGGTCATTCCATCATTGTGTTGGTTATCAGACGTTAGGCAGATGTTGCAAGAGTGTTGACCGGCGTTTAAACTGTCACTAGTTTGAGTTGCCATCCGGGTAAGTGGTTACAACTCTTGGGTACCTGTCGCATCGTTTATGATGTTGAGCGACTTTCCCAGGTCGATCCTTGGAGCGCTGTGTGAGGCCCAATTCTCTCTTAATTTGGTCAGATTTAATGATTGTCAATAAGGCCTGCACCTCTTAATACAGTTTGTCTAAACAATTTTTAATTAGATATGGAATCAACAGCCAAATTTGATAATTGTTCCTTATTGTTAACGTTATACGCAATTGGTTCCAAATAAAAGTGTACGTGATTTAACAAACAAACAAAACTGAGCAACCAACGCTAAATGAGTAAAACCCCGTCCACACCGAAATCTGCCTTTCCCTACGTACCACGTCTCATCGCCCTTACGTTCTGCACGTATTCTGCATATTATTACACTGAAGCGCCAAAGAAACTGGTATAGGCATGCGTACTCAGATACTGAGATACATAAACAGGCAGAAGACGGCACTTGGATCGGCAACGCCTATATAAGACAAGTATCTGGCGCAGTTTCTGGATCGGTTGCTCCTGCTGCAATGGCAGGTTGTCAAGATTTAAGTGAGTTTGAACGTGGTGTTATAGTCGGCGAACGAGCGATGGCACACAGCATCTCCGAGGTAGCGATGAAGTGGGGTTTTCCAGTACGATCATTTCGCGAGTGTACCAAGAATATCAGGAAAAGATTAAACATCAGATCTCTGACATCGCTGCGGCCGGAAAAAGATCCTGCAAGAACGGGACCAACGACGACTGAAGAGAATCGTTCAACGTGACAGAAGTGCAACGCTTCCGCAAATTGCTGCAGATTTCAATGCAAGTGTCACCGTGCGAACCATTCAACGAAACATCATCGACATGGGCTTTCGCAGCCGGGGGCGACCCATGTGCCCTTGATGACTGCACCACACAAAGCTTTACGCCTCTGTGGGCCCGTCAACACCGACATTGGACTGTTGATGACCGAAACATGTTGCCTGTTCGGACGAGTCTCGTTTCAAATTGTGTCGAGCCGATGGACGTGTACGAGTCTGGATACGAGGTCAAGAATTCATGGACCCTGCATGGTCAGGCTGGTGGAGGCTTTGTAATGGTGTGGAGCGTGTGCAGTTGGAGTGATGTGCGACCCCTGACACGTCTAGATACGACTCCGACAGGTGACACGTACGTAACCATCCTGTCTGATCACCTGCATACATTCAAGTCCATTGTGCACTCCGACGGACTGGGCAATTCCAGCAGGACACTGCGACACCCCACACGTTCAGAATTGCTACAGAGGGGCTCCAGGAACACTGTTCTGAATTTAAACACTTCCACTGGCCACCAAACTCCCCAAACATGAACATTGTTGAGCACATCTGGGATGCCTTGCAACGTGCCGTTCAGAAGAGATCTCCACCCCCTCGTGCTCTTACGGATTTATGGACAACCCTGCAGAATTCATGGTGTCAGTGCCCTCCATCACTACTTCAGACATTAGTCGAGTTAGTGCTACGTCGTGTTGCGGCACTTGTGCGTACTCGCGGTGGCCCTACAGTCTCTTTGGCTCTTCAGTGCGATATTGGTGACTTCTTAGGGATCGGTGGTTCTTCGTCCGTAGCTCGTGGTCTTGTGGTGGCGTTATCGCTTCCCGCGCATGGGGTCCCGTGTTCGATTCGTGGCGGGGTCAGGGATTTTTGTCTGCCTCGTGATGACTGGGTGTCGTGTGTCCTTCATCATCATTTCATTATCATTGACTCGCAAGTCGCCGAAGTGGCGTCAACTAAAAAGGACTTGCAATACGGCGGCCGAACTTCCTTTCAGGGGTCTCCTGGGCAACAATGCCATACGATCATTTCATTCTTTTTGTTGTTCTTTGATACATCTGCATCTACATTTATACTCCGCAAGCCACCCAATGGTGTGTAGCGGAGGGCACTTCACGTGCCACTGTCATTACCTCCCTTTCCTGTTCCAGTCGCGTATGGTTCGCAGGAAGAACGACTGCCGGAAAGCCTCCGTGCGTGCTCGAATCTCTCTAATTTTACATTCGTGATCTCCTCGGGAGGTATAAGTAGGGGGAAGCAATATATTCGCTACCTCATCCAGAAACGCACCCTCTCGAAACCTGAACAGCAAGCTACACCGCGATGCAGAGCGCTCCTCTTGCAGAGTCTGCCACTTGAGTTTGCTACACATCTCCGTAACGCTGTCACGCTTACCAAATAACCCTGTGACGAAACGCGCCGCTCTTCTTTTGATCTTATCTATCTCCTCTGTCAACCCGACCTGGTATTGATCCACACTGGTGAGTAATACTCAATGATAGGTCGAACGAGTGTTTTGTAAGCCAGCTTCTTTGTTGAGGGACTAAATTTTCTAAGGACCCTCCCAATGAATCTCGACCTGGCACCCTTACCAACAATCAATTTTATATGGTCATTCCACTTCAAATCGTTCCGCTCGCATACTCCCAGATACTTTATAGAAGTAACTGCTACCAGTGTGCTTGACGGAAAGCTGGCGGGAATGGGGAAAGGGGGAGGGGTGGCAGGAAGAAGCACTGACAACCGCCTCCCGCCCCCCCCCCCCCCTCCCGCCTGAACCGAACCCTAGACGCTACCTCTTCAACGATTGACGCCGTGGAGTTAATGCGGCATTCTCTTTGCCGTCCTAGTGGAGGAAGCACGCATCAGAGAAATTAACAGCGCGTACCCTGCAAGAAAGTGCTGTATCTCAACTGATTATCCACGGACGAAAGAGCTGGCGTCAGAACTTTACTCCAGGGTTATTAGTAAAAAAAACTTTTCCCGAACTCAGGTGTGGAACGCGATTCTCAGAGCTGTGCCGGATCCACGAATTTACGGCGGAACGGCGAGAGCCGCTAAAGAGTTTACGGAAGACTGGCGGAGCAGTTTTGCTCGTCGCGAAGGTGTGTGTGGTGGTGGCGGCCGCTTCGTTGCGAATGTTAATGTCTCCGCCTCTTACTCGGCTGCAATTAAGACTCGCCCGCCGAAATATTAAAGTCTGGAAGACGGGCGCCAAGTTTCGACAAAGAAGCCCCCGCCGGAATGACATTAGCCGGCCTGTGTAGTTCCGGGGTCGCCGCCGCGGAAACAGCGCCGCCCGTGGCCGCCGCCTGGTGATATCTACGTCACGTCGCGAGTTTTATGGGAGCGCCGCCCGGCGGCTCCCGTGCACCACCGCCGGGCTCTTCTCATGTAAATGATAGCCCTCGCCTCGCCTGCCAGGCCCCGGGCCGTACTTTGACTTGCAGCCGCGGCCGTGCCACCGAGGAGGAATCTCCCTCGCTACAAAGCTATAATCGACTGCATCGCAAACTTCAAACGGTTTTAGAAACCTCAAAAGCCGGGGCTAATTTGACTTGAAAATGCGGCCGCCCCCGCCTTCCGCCGCCGCCGGCCGATCGCGGGGCAAATCCTCTCTGTGGCTGCGGTCCGCGGCCCGGCCGGCCTTCGTTTGGTTAACAAATTCAATGCCTGCTTTGATAAATTGGAACGGATTCTGGCAAGAAAAAAGCTGGCACAACATCGCCCTCGGCTACGGGAACGTCTTTCCTGCTCCCGATCGAAGCGAGGTTTTCTTCGGCTTTGTACTGAATCATAAACGCTGGGTAATGAAATCGGATCTCTGTAAAGTTATTGGCAGTATTGGTAGTCCTCCTAACTGCAAAGAGATTGCAAATTTCAGTCTGTCAGATGTCAGTCGACCGTTCTTCAGTCGTAGTTACGGACGTCAAACCGGCCGACTTCGAGCAGGAGAGGCACCACAGAACATTTTAATTTCCACTGTCTACACTTTTACAAATAAATTCATAAAACGTTGTCAGCATGACCAGGAAGGATTCAAAATTCACACTCATAGCAGTGGAAGTTCGAAAACATAACGAAGTAATTTTTCTTACATGTGAAATTTCATCATTTTTTTCACTTACTAATGGCAGAATTTGTTGCTATAGGTACACTTTTCTACATAAGTAAGTGAGATGGTTCGATGAATTTTGCACAGCATACAAACCATACTTAAAGGTGTATGAAACTCTAGACTTTTCCAAATCTATTAAAAACTGTGGTAAAAATTGAGGTAATTAACTATAAAATTTGTGTTTTTCCTAAACATGAAGTTTAAAATATAACAGTTCATTCATCTTTTCATAAATTAAATAACTTCTAGAGTTTTATACACCTGTGAGCATGGTATGTATGATGTGCAAAATTCATCGAAGAATCTCTCTAACTTATGAAGAAAAGTGTACCTATAGCAACAAATCTAGCCTTTAGTAAGTGAAAAAATGATGAAATTTCACACGTAAAAAAAATATTTTGTTATTTTTTCGAACTTCCACTGCAGTGAGTGTGAATCCTGAATCCTTTCTGGTGATGCTGACAAAGTTTTATGAATTTATTTGTAAAAGTATAGACACTGGAAATTAAAATGTCTTGTGATGCCTCTCCTGCTCCAAGTCGGCCCGTTTGACGTCCTACCCCTCTTAAAATATTTAACAGACAAGTGAAACATAGACCAACGATTAAAAAACTTCTAAATCAAAGCGACTTATTGTGCTTTAAATCCAAATTTGATAATCAAATATCGAGTGAGGTGTCGTAGTGGTTAGCACGCTGGCCTCGCGTTCGGGAGGACGACGGTTCATACCCGTGTCCAGCCATCCAGATTAAAGTTTTCCGTGATTTCTTTAAATCGCTACAGGCAGATACTGGGATGGTTCCTTTGAAAGAGCACGGCCGATTATCTTTACTACACTTGACACAATCCGACCTTGTGCTCTGTCCCTAATGTTCACGATGTCGACGGTAAGTTAACCTCAATCTTCCTTCAGGGTGTCAAATCTAACACTTTCCAGCATCTAATTTCCAAATTTATTTTATTTGGCTTCCAGTTTCGACGATTTACTACGTCATCTTCAAGCGCCGCCGGTACCAGACTGAAATAGATAACCGAGAAAGGTGGATGGTGCACGTCTTACACACAGTGGTAACACGCAATAACATAACAATAGCAACCAGAACAGAAAGTTACATAAAGTTCCAGATAAATTAAGGAAAAAAATAAGTTGCACACTTAAGCGTGTGAGCAAAGTACACTACTGGCCATTAAAATTGCTACACCACGAAGGTGACGTGCTGCAGACGTGAAATTTAACCGACAGGAAGAAGATGCTGTGATATGCAAATGATTAGATTTTCAGAGCATTCACACAAGGTTCGCGCCGGTGACGACACCTATAACGTGCTGACATGAGGAAAGGTTCCAACTGATTTCTCATACACAAACAGCAGTTGACCGACGTTGCCTGGTGAAACGTTGTTGTGATGACTAGTGTAAGGAGGAGAAATGCGTTCCATCACGTTTCCGACTTTGACAAAGGTCCTATTCTAGCCTATCGTGATTGCGGTTTATCGTATCGCGACATTACTGCTCGCATTGGTCGACATCCAACGACTGTTAGTAGAATATGGAATCGGTGGGTTCAGGAGGGTAATACGGAACGCCGTGCTGGATCCCAACGGCCTCGTATCACTAGCAGCCGAGATGACAGGCATCTTATCCGCATGGCTGTAACGGATCGTGCAGCCACGTCTCGATCCCAGAGTCAACAGATGGGGACGTTTGCAAGACACCAACCATCTGCACGAACAGTTCTATGACGTTTGCAGCAGCATGTACTATCAGCTCGGAGACCATGGCTGCGGTTACCCTTGACGTTGCATCACAGACAGAAGTGCCTGCGAGGGTGTACTCAACGACGAACCTGGGTGCACGAATGGCAAAACGTCATTTTTTCGGATGAATCCAGGTTCTGTTTACAGCATCATGAAGGTCGCATCCGTGTTTGGCGACATCGCGGTGAACACACATTAGAAGCGTGTATTCGTCATCGCCATACTGGCGTATCACCTGGCGTGATGGTATGGGGTGCCATTGGTTACACGTCTCGGTCATCTCTTGTTCGCATTGACGGCACTTTGAACAGTGGACGCTACATTTCAGATGTGTTACGACCCGTGGCTCTACTCTTCATTCGATCCCTACGAAACCCTACATTTCAGCAGGATAATGCACGACCGCATGTTGCAGGTCCTGTACGGGCCTTTCTGCATACAGAAAATGTTAGACTGCTGCCCCGGCCAGCACATTTTCCAGATCTCTCACCATTTGAAAACGTCTGGACAATGGTGTCAGAGCAACTGGCTCGTCACAATACGCCAGTCGCTACTCTTGACGAACTGTGATATCGTATTGAAGCTGCATGGGCAGCTGTACCTGTACACGCCATCCAAGCTCTGTTTGACTCAATGCCCAGGCGTATCAAGGCCGTTTTTACGGCCAGAGGTGGTTGTTCTGGTTACTGATTTCTCAGGATCTATGCACCCAAATTGCGTGAAAATGTAATCACATCTCAGTTCTAGTATAATATATTTGTCCTATGAATGCCCGTTTATCATCTGCATTTCTTCTTGGTGTAGCAATTTTTATGGCCAGTAGTGTAACATCCTGTACTGGTTGGTATTATTATGTTATTACATATACAAGACTTGCACCACCCCATTCTTTGGTTATCTACTTTAAACTGGTGCTATTGCTGTCTGTACACGGGGCCTCAAGATGGGGTAGTAAATTGCCGCAACTGGTAGCCACCTAAAATAAATGTGGAAAACAGACGCCTGAAAGGTGTTTGATTGGACATTCTGTAGCCAACAGACGAGTCCCGCAATCATCTTTGAAAAGATAGACGTACAGAGACAATCTTCCTTCCTTTATTTAATAACAAAATAACTATCACCCCATGTTTTTTCACAAAAAATACGGGGTGACAATTATCAAACTAAATGAAATAAAATCGTCGCAACACCTGAATGGTATGCAAAGTGCACGGTTGGCCGCGGTGCATGATGGATATTAGTATGTGCATGGTTTGGATTAGCCCACTTTCATTTGGATAGGTTCTTCAATAAGCAAAATTGGAGGGGTCTCTTCACCCTCAACAGGCGACTGTATGGTATGCAGTGTCCAGCTACGGAATAATCCCTGCGATATTCCTTGATGGCACGGTGACTACCGAACGGTGCGTGTAGGTTTCGGAGGATGATTTCATCCTCTGATTTCAGATAGGTATGTTTCATGCAAGACGGAGCTCGACCGCATCGAAGCAGGAGAGTGTTTGATGTCCAGAAGGAGCACTCTGGGGACCGCATTCTGGCTCTGGGGTACCCAGGTTTGGGCCTCGATTGGTCACCGCAATCTTCGGATCTGAACACATGCGACTCCTTTTTGTGGGGCTATATTGAAGACAAGGTGTAGAGCAATAGCCCCAAAACCACTGCTGAGCTGAAAACAGCCATTTAGGAGATCATCGACAACATGACCCGCGGAAGTGTCGGAAAATTGATGCTCTCGATAACCTCGACAGCGTCGACGTTCCGACACTTCAGCGGGTCATGCAGAATTTCGTTATTCGTCTGCGCCACATCATTGCCAAGGATGGCAGGCATATCGAACGTGTCATAACCTAAATCCGAATATCTGTAGTGACGTTTACATGTTGAATAAAACTTGTGCACGCCGTAGTTTGTACTAATTTACGTTTTTTTTCATATAGTTCGCCCTGTAGTTGTATCGCCCCCTGTTTATTCACAAGTCACATTTAGTATTTTAGAGAATCCATTTTAACGACTTTAGATATGCGTATTTCGCATACCCTCTAAATTAGTGATGCTGCTCATCAGATTTGAATTGGCGAACCGTTAACCGTTACTCTTCGTACTGTGCAGCTCACCTCGCAGCATTTCCCACTCTCCTGGAGAATTGACCACCCGCTGTTTCACAAGTTCTGCAACCCTCCAAGTTATCTCTTCTCCCTGAATTTTGACTCCCTTTTATAACTTCTCCTTGGCTACCTTCACAGCTTGCCCACTGTGGAGACCGGTAAACGTTAGGGATAGGCTAAAATTCCGTCTCAGTCCTGTTTCAAATACCGTTGCCCTTTCTGTGGTGTCACCGCCAGACACCACACTTGCTAGGTGGTAGCCTTTAAATCGGCCGCGGTCCGTTAGTATACGTCGGACCCGCGTGTCGCCACCATCAGTGATAGCAGACCGAGCGCCGCCACACGGCAGGTCTAGAGAGACTTCCTAGCACTCGCCCCAGTTGTACAGCCGACTTTGCTAGCGATGGTTCACTGACAAATTACGCTCTCATTTGCCGAGACGATAGTTAGCATAGCCTTCAGCTACGTCATTTGCTACGACCTAGCAAGGCGCCATTATCATTTGCTATTTATCTTGTGATGCATGTACCGTCAGACCGATGTTCACCAATTATGGATTAAAGTTAATTATCCCAACAGATACGTACTATTTTTGCTAGTCTCATATCCCTGACCTGTTCCAGACCTCACGCCAGCCTGCTTGAGCTTAAACGCGTGCCTTTCGGCTACCCGTCACTGTGGATTGGCTGTCTTGCCAGTCCACAACACTTTCTCGACTGTAGGCTCTTATACCTGCAGTCTGGTTTCTGTAGAACTTGTGAATAACCTTTCATTCGCTGTATTTTCAGGCTACTACCTTCAAATTCCAAAGAGTGGATTTAGTCAGCACTGGCAGGAGCTTTCTCTAAACCTGAAAACGCTATAAATGTGTTATTGTCTTACTTAAACCTATCATCTAAGTTTATAGTAATTATTACCCACGTGTTCTTACATTTCTTCAGAAACCTAACTGATTTTTCCCAAGGTCAGCTCCTACCAGTTTTTCCATTCTTCTGTAAATAACTCGAGTCGGCAGTTGTAACCGTCTACTAATAAACTGATAATTTGGTAATATTCACACCTGTCTGCACATGCCCTCTGTGGGTTAAGAGTTTTCACATTCTTCTTGAAGTCTGAAGGTATTTCGCTACTTCCAGTGCTCTGTCAAATGATGCCCGCAGTATCATATCTCTCACCTCACCTTCCCCTACTTCCTCTTCTCTTTCTAGTAATTATTTGCAATTTTGTTTCCACTACATAGAGCCTCTATGTGCCCCTTCCACTTTTCAACATTCCCTTCTTCTGTTGTGTTCCTCTCCCCTTTTTCAGTCAATGGTTGACTAACGTACCCTTCGAAACTCTCAACAACCTCTGGTTCCTTCAATTTATCCAGATACAATTTCGTGCTTTATGTAATTTGTCCCTTTTAATTTGCAGTTCATAACCAACAAATTATGCCAGGACTCCACGTCTACTTCTCCATCTACAACCATACTCTGCAAATCACTATGAAGCACACAGACCAGGATATTTCCCAGTTATTAGGACTTCTACTCTTTCCATTAGTCTTGTCTTCGTGATCCCTATCGGAGCAAAACATACAAGGTTGTCGTATATTCCTAGATTTATCTCTTAAACTTGGTTCTTAAACTTTCTAAGTAGGGTTTCTGGTGACAGTTTGCATCAGTTTTCAATAACTGTATGACAATTTAGTCTCTACAGCATCTCTGTAACACTCTTCGTCAAACGAACCTGTGACCAACCATGCTGCCTTCTTTAAGTGTGTTCAGTATCCCCTTTTAGTCCTATCTCATACGAGTCTGAGCTATATTCTAGCATGACTCACATGACTGTTTCCTAAACAACCTCAATTCTGCCAGTGAGCCGGAACTTGTTACCTGCTTTCCATTTCATGTCCCTACAAATTGTTACTACTCGGTAATATATATGAGTTGACCGATTCCAGTTGTGAATGGTTGCAACCTATCCACCTCTGGAAATGTCTCTCAGTTCAAAATGTGGTTTAGAAATCGTATCTTACAGTTATGTAATCAGCGCTAAACGTTCCGGTGTTTCCAGCTCTCTTCCGTTTATACAATCCTCTTCATGATTCTCAAATCAAGTGTTATCAATGAGTAAATTGTTCTTTGTGCAGAATTCTACCAGGCGGCTTCCTCCTTCATTCCTATCCTCCAGTCCATGTTCTCCTACTCTCACTCAATCATCTTTGGTCTTTCGACTTATCCAAGTCCTGTCTTCTTAAATTTCTACATTTTTGCATTTTGTTTGGTTTTAGCTTACAGATCATAACCCGTAAATTAAGACCAGAGTCCACAACTGCCCTCGAAATGCCATACAGTTTAAAATCTGGTTTTGAAATTTCTGCTTACCATTAAGAAATTAATACGAAACCTTCCAGTGTCAGCATGCCTCTTCCACGTATACAGCCTCCTTACATGATTCTTCAGTCTAGTGACAGCAGTGATTAAATTATGCTCTGTGCGATGTTCTATCAGGCAAGCTGCTTTTACATTTCTTTCGGCCAATCCAAATCCTCCTCCTATTTTCCTTATCTACCTCTTCCTACTATCGAATTCCTGTCCCTCATCACAATTAAACTATCGCCTCAGTTAATTCTTTCAGTATCTTGACTACGATAATGCCTTCACTATGCCGTTCAAAGTAGTTTATTCATATTCCAATTTTCTTATTCACTACCAGACCTATTCCTCCATTGCCACTATTTCATTTTGTAATGATAAACCTGTGCTAACATGGCCAAAAGTCCTGTTCTTCTTGCCACTCCAGTCCAATAATTCCCACTATATGTAACTTGAACCTCTCCATTTGCCTTTTTAATTATCTGATCTTCCCACCCAATTAAGAGGCCTAACATTCCAATCTCCAACACTTGGAATGCCAGTTTTGTTTTTACTAATGACGACATCCTCCTGATTAGTCACCCACAGGGATCCGCTTGGGGGCTTAGCCAAGAAGCTGCCATCATTATACATAATAGAGCTGCAAGCGACAGGGGAATCTAACGGTTGTAGTTTCCTCTTGCTTTCAGGTATTTTGAGTACCGTTCATGGTAAGGCAGTGTTAGCTAATGTCACGAAGGGAGATCAATCAATCATTCCCACTATTGTCTCTGCAAGTACTGAAAAGGCTGCTACTCATTTTGAAAAACGTGTGTGTTGTGCCCTCTCCGATATTGCTGCACCTATGATACAGCTATTTGTGTCGTTAAATGCAAGCCGCTCAACCTTGGCAAAAGGAATGGGTGTCTCTGAAGGAAGATTAGGGTTCAACTCCTGTTATTAGAGGTGGTGAGCGAGACCGTTTTGGTGAAGGAAATTGAGTGTTTCCTTTCACCGGAACCAACCCTTCTTTATGTTATTTAGGCAAATCACGAAAAACCTACATGTGTATGACGGAATGGTGCTCTGAACCGCCGTCGTCGTGAGTAAAAGGCCAGTGTCTTGCCAGTGTCCCACTTACTGTTAGTTCAGTAGGCAGGAAGATTTCCGTGATGGATTCACAGTCATTGAGGTGGAGGCGATTAAAGTAACGCTTGAAACGTCTATGGGATATTTGTGAATGGTGGAGGGAAGTTGGGACGTGTTGATAGAGACGCTGCAGCAGGCCACGCTTCTATAGAATGGCAGGTACAGTAGAGTGTTTACAGATACGATCCATCAGCACTGAACATACACTGATCAGCCAGAACATTATGGCCACCGACCTACTTTCGGTATAAACACGTCCATACGATAGCAGCCTCACCTGGCGAGGAAAAAAATGTTCAAATGTGTGTGAAATCTTATGGGACTTAACTGCTAAGGTTGTCAGTCCCTAAGCTTACACACTACTTAACCTAAATTATCCTAAGGACAAACACACATACCCATGCCCGAGGGAGGACTCGAACCTCCGCCGGGACCAGCCGCACAGTCCATGATTGCAGCGCCTGAGACCGCTCGGCTAATCCCGCGCGGCCTGGCGAGGAATGACTGCTAGTCAGACACACGCACATGCAATATCAGTGAGCGTGCTGCCCGTATGTAGAACGGTGAAGATACGCTATCTGTATGATTTTGACCGAGGACAGAATGTAAGGGCCCGGAGGCTCGGCACGAGCATTTCAGAATCTGCGCGACTTGTCGGCTGTTCGAGAAGTGCTGTTGTGAGTCTCTTCAGTACGTGGCGAGACCAAGGTGAAACCACGTCCACACGTCGAGGTATTTGGCGGCCAACCCTCATTACAGATGACGGACGTCGTAGGCTGGGTGTACTGGTAAAACAGGACAGGCGATGAACTGTGGCGGAACTAGCATTGGATTTTAATGTTGGGCAGAGTACAAATGTGCCTGAACACACAGTGTGCCGAACACGCCTAACAATGGTCTTCCGCAGCCGACGACCCATGCAGGTGGCAATGTTAACACAACTACATCGGCACTACGATTGAAATGGGCACGTGACTATCGGCAGTGCACATTGGCACAGTGAGAGCGTTGCATGGTCTGTAGAATCTCGATACCTCTTTCGTCATACCGTTGGGAGGGCGCGAATCCGTCGTCTTCCAGGGGAACAGCTCCTTGACACATGTACTGCGATACGGAGACAAGCTGGCGGGGGCTCCCTTATGATCTTAGGAACATTCACGTGGCCGTTCATGGGTCCAGTGCAGCCCATGCAAGACACCTTGACGCACAAGGAGTGTCGTGCGCTGGCTGCAGATCACGCACATCCCTTCATGACGATCAAGTTTCCTGACGGTATTGGCATTTTTCAACAAGATAATGCGCAATATCACAAGCCAGGAATCAGATGGACTGGTTCGAGGAACACAGAGGCGAGTTCCAATTCTACATCTACATCCATACTCCGCAAGCCACCTGACGGTGTGTGGCGGACGGTACCTTGAATACCTCTCAGTTCGCCCTTCTATTCCAGTCTCGTATTGTTCGTGTAAAGAAAGATTGTCGGTATGCCTCTGTGTGGTCTCTAATCTCTCTGATTTTATCCTCATGGTCTCTTCGAGAGATATACGTACGAGAGAGCAATATACTGCTTGACTCCTCGGTGAAGGTATGTTCTCTAAACTTCAACAAAAGCCCGTACCGAGCTACTGAGCGTCTCTCTTGCAGAGTCTTCCACTGGAGTTTATCTATCATCTCCCTAACGCTTTCGCGATTACTAAATGATCCTGTAACGAAGCGCGCTGCTCTCCGTTGGATCTTCTCTCTCTCTTCTATCAACCCTATCTGGTACGGATCCCACACCGGCGAACAGTATCCAAGCAGTGGGCGAACAAGTGTTCTGTAACCTACTTCTTTTGTTTTCGGATTTCATTTATTTATGAGTCTTCCAGTGAATCTCAGTCTGGCATCTGCTTTACCGACGATTAATTGTATATGGTCATTCCATTTCAAATCACTCCTAATGCCTACTCCCAGATAATTTATGGAATTAACTGCGTCCAGTTGCTGACCTGCTATATTGTAGCTATATGATAAAGGATCTTTCTATGTATTCGCAGCACATTACACTTGTCTACATTGAGATTCAATTGCCATTCCCTGCACCATGCGTCAGTTCGTTGCAGATCCTCCTGCATTTCAGTACAATTTTCCATTGTTACAACCTCTCCATATACTACAGCATCATCTACAAAAAGCCTCAGTGAACTTCCGATGTCATCCACAAGGTCATTTATGTATATTGTGAATAGCAACGGTCCTACGACACTCCCCTGCGCGGCACACCTGAAATCACTCTTACTTCGGAAGACTTCTCTCCATTGAGAATGACATGCTGCGCTCTGTTATCTAGGAACTCTTCAATCCAATCACACAATTGGCCTGATAGTCCATATGCTCTTACTTTGTTCGTTAAACGACTGTGGGGAACTGTATCAAACGCCTTGCGGAAGTCAAGAAACACGGCTTCCGCAAGGCGTTGATGTGCTGGCACCCCACCCCGCCAGATCTGAACCCGATCAACCACATCTGGAATGTGGACATACTGTCTGTTAGGAAGGTGGTCACGGTGTTACTACGGTCGCAGGTTCGAATCCTGCCTCGGGCATGGATGTGTGTGATGTCCTTAGGTTAGTTAGGTTTAAGTAGTTCTAAGTTCTAGGGGACTGATGACCACAGATGTTAAGTCCCACAGTGCTCAGAGCCATTTGAACCATTTTTGTCACAGGGTTCTGGCTGATCACTGAAAATGAGAGATACTCCCATACCATAAGAGAAAAGCTGCAGGAAATGACGACAAGAACTGAGATTTTATTGCAGAGAAATGAGAAATAGAAAAAAATTAAATACTGTTATGAAAAAATGTTTTAAGTATATTTATTTATGTCGTTTAATGGTATACAACATCCAACTTGAGAATACACAAAGTAAATTTGTTTCTTGAATATGCCTTGCAGGTGTGCTCCATGGTTTCGTAAACATTCCTGCAGTGTCTTAGATAGTGCACTGTTGAAAGTAACATTTTAACAAGAATTTCAGCAACAGCTTCTCGGATCTTAGCTTTCAGTTCTTATCTATTCAACACGTTTGAGAATTAGTTGAAACGTGACTGCAAACTTGACCGCAAGTCTAATCAGCAATCAGTTATCAAGGGACCGGATAAAAATGTCATAGCCTAGTAGATTGTTCAGCACCCACATGTTCCAACTGTCGGACATCGGGAAGTAAGTCATCAATCAGCAAAAATATGGCAGTCGTGTGTTCCCGTACTTTCTCCAAGAGGCATTTTTCGTTAGACAGCTGATGGATCTCTCGGTTGCTTGCCCAACACAGAGGGCCGAAGCTCCGCTTTAAACACTTACTACAGTCTGAAGGCCCCTAAATTTAGTAAGGCACGTCGTCCCCCGTGCAAGACTTCCATATAGGAGGGCGGGTTGTACTGTCACCTTGAAGAATCTAATCTTCGTCGACGATCTCTATATCTTTAATAAGATATAGAGACATTAGAGCTTCATGTTGAGCGTGGACTTCTTCTTTTCCTTGACCTGGTGCGCGAGAAGCAGACCTTTATCCATCCACATACTCTGGTATTTCGTCGTTACTTTCCAAGGGATTCGTTCGTCATTGATCTTTAATTCCGTGTACAGGACTGGTCGCTTCTTGATAAACAGGATCGCTGCCTCCTTCGTTGGGTTAACCGTGATGTTATTCTGCATCGCCCAGGATTCTAATAAGAGAAGAAATCGTATGCTGCCGGATCAGAGGCTCCTGAATGCTATAGCATGTCACCGCTTCTAGGTATTAAACGGTTGCCAAACAACCGGCGTACAGCAGCCACCTGTATTCTTGCTGAATGTGGAGGTTGATTAGCCTTGCTGAAACCAACCACTGTCAGTAAATTGTGGAAATGTCTGCAGTTAGTTTTTGCACAGCAAAGGTTTCGATCACGGCGACGCACCGATCCGACGTGACTGTAGTCCCAAAGCCATTGTTATCATGAGAAACATAAGGCCCTATTATGCCATATGATGACAAAGCATCCCATACGGATCTTGTTTAAAGTACATTGCACACAGGTGTAGCTGAGAAGGATTTTCTTGTGCTCAATAACGACAATTTTGTTTGGTAACAAATTAGGTAAAATGGAAATGAGCTTCGTCCGAAGTACGCGAATTATCATCGTTATCCTGTACCTTTTCAAGCATTCGTTCACAGAATTGTCGTTGCATTAGATGATCGTTGGGTTTCAGTTCATGGACGATAAGCAGCTTGTTTGGATTGTAATGCTATTCCTGGACCAACGTTCTTCCAACACTGAACTATTCAACCGTAAAAACAATGCATCACGACCGGTTGAACGATGTGGGTTTCCTCTGACACCAAATTGTCTGGCGTGCGAACGGTTCCTACAAGGCCTGGAAGTATCTGTCTTAATGCTGAACGTCTTTCCTCAAAATTACATACCCATTTGTTAGTTCCATGTGCTGATGGTACGTGATGGGTTGTCTGAAACTGAAGTAATGGCGAAATTCTCTACGTGAAATCTCAACACTGTCAATGTTTTTGTAAAAAGCGTGACATGAAGATGTGACAAGACGTCTGTGGTCATAAAAACAGAAAAATAATAGCGTTTAGGAAACAAATTATTTAGTATACAGAATGTAAAAGAACTATGCATACAAAATTGTACAGTGTTTAGTCGAAATAAATAGAAAAAACTTTTTATATGACAAAAATGTGACAAGTGCATCGTTTCCCCGCTAGGAGTATTTTGACAATGAACTTCCCTCGCTCGGTCTAGTTTTCATAGTTTTTTTTCATTGTCTTTTTTGAAAGCAAAAAGGGGAGATTCGAATTTGATTAACATCACAACTACATTTCACCGCTCAGAAGAATAAGTTTTCATTACTGCTAGCAGTGCCCAAGTTACACCATTATTGTTTATTTTATGTTGTCTTTACATGAAAGTTTCTACTGATGTTTGCAGGTTACTGATCGCTGATTATATTGTGAGTCAACTGACATGCATCTCATTTACGGGAGATGCACGAAGTAACAATATAGTAGCGAGACGCCTCTATGAAGAACGATTTCAAGGAAGGAGATTATCACATTATATCATGGCCGTCTTCGAGAAACAATTCTACGAATTTCTTTTTGTGAAGAAGAGATGAAGGGCCTGATGTACGAGACACTGATAGTCACTCCAAAATTGTTGGTTCCATTATTTATGAAACACCATGTTGTTTTGGGCGTTTCAGACAATCATTAGCACTCTTATACCAGTTCTGCATTAATGTAAACGGAGAATATTTCCAGTAACATCTCTGAAAAAAGATTTATCACCTGCCAGTTTGAACAACGCTTCCCAACATTACTAGCGACAAAATCTTCATGGCGCACCTGTAACATTTATGTCGCATAACAAGTTTTTCTTTGGTCTCCTCTGTAAGCTCGAAAAGTTTCTGTACAGCGTCTTCTTACGCCCTATATAAGACAACAGCAATGAAACAAATGATACAGAACTCCCATCAACACAATAAAAACCTCATTCTTTTTCACAGCTTACGTAAAAATCAGGGGGGCGCAGAAAGCTATGCGCAGAAAGCAACGTGTTTTCTCAGTTGTGCGCATGACGTCACGGTGGAAGCAGCTGTGCCAAACAGTACACAGTTCGAATTGTGTGTGATTGTTTTGTGTTTGAAAGAGTATTTTGATTGAGTTCTTTCTTCTGAGGTACTCAGTCAACAGCGGAAACATTCGGAATTCGGGAGTGTTAACGGTTTTTGCTGTAATTGATATTTGATTCGGAACTGAAATAGTTAGCGATAGTGGACAGCGGGATCAACATTGTGTTCGCCAGCTCTATAGTTTATGGTTCGTCCTGTGAAATTCTTATTGGACAATCTACAACTGAGTGAGAAAATTAATTTTTACAATGCCAGGCTGTGCTGTAACCGGCTGTTTTTCCTACAACTGGAGCACAAAGGGAACTGACGTAATGTATCACAGTTTCCCGCGTAATGAAACATTACAAAAACTATGGTTGTCGAAATGTTGAGGGAAAGACAGTGTAAATGTTGCGCATGCAAGAATATGTTCTCGCCATTTCGCAGAAACAGATTACTTAAGGGATTTACAGTCTGAATTGCTTAATTTGCCCCGAAAAAGAATGCTCAAGCCAGATGCAGTTCCTTCGCGCAATTTGCCGTGCGGTAGTGCGACTGTCAATGTGTCACCCGCAACAGAAGACAGAACCAAACGGTATAAGAAACGAGAACTACATAAGAAATCTCTGGAAACTCTGGAAAAGCTGTCACCAAATAAGAAACATCATAATAAGAGCACATGTACAGATGACAGTTTTTTTTTTTTTTGAGACACAGATAAAGTTACTTTGATGAATACTATAGCGGCTTTAGAAAGAAGGAATGCTGTTCTTACAAACAAGTGTGTGCAACTTCGAGCTCTTAAGTAAATTCATTTCAATGCGATTAAATGAATAGTTTCTGAGTTATTTGAGCCGAGGTTTCGAATTTCAAGTGTGTGTCAGTGTGGTTGTGATCTGACATTTTACCGATGTGTGAGGCATAAGCTGCGAAAGAATATAACTCATCAGTTTTAACTGTAATATTTTAGCAGCAGAAAAGCAGTTTAGACATCTCATTTCTGGTATAAACAAAATCTTCCGCCAAAAACTTGGCGCAAACGCGCATGCCGTGTCGTCTGCTTGTGAGCGCTTGCTTCCACGCTGACGTCACTAGGCCAGCCAATGGCAGAGCAGAGCGCTTACTGCCCAACCTTATTATTTAGTAACCTTGGTAAAAATATTCGACGGAACCAGCAGAGTAAACTCTTTTTCAAGATACTGTAATAGATATACGAAGAGTATTTTAATCACCTAACATGAATGTTTTTTATCTTTGTATTTATGTTCGCAGAATAGCTTTGTTGGCTTGTTGCCATGGTAATAATCTGTGACTGAGTAAACACAATGCTTCAAGCGCACGATGTAGTTTTCTTTGTGTCATTTGTAGCCCGCCAGCGGTGACAATTTCTGACCTTGAAACTCGGCAACAGGAGGACTGTGGAATACTACGCCTCTCGCCACTAACGGGAGACTGAGTAAGTACGGCATCACGAACGATATCAGTTTCTGCTCTTACTGCTGAGAAGACAATTACTACGGCCTGATACGCTTATTGTTGTCGATAAAGAAATATTGGGAAGCGCTTTAAAAAGTGATCAGCTGTTGTAGGCATTCAGCTTAAATATTTGTTTGTCAATTGTTGCACGCCGTGAGCACAAACATCTCTGGTTGTTATCGATTCACTTTCGTTACAAGCGGTGAAATTTCCCCATGACGCCACCTTTGTCGTATTACTACAGCAAGTACGCATTCAAGAACAGGAAAACGTTCGAAATTGTCTTCCTGACACTATGTTATTCATGTAAGCTCTATAATTTTTAGTATATAAAACAGTTGTTGCCCACACACAACAGAAATAATGAATAAGACGCTCTCGTAAACAGTAATGTACTGATGTTTTCGGCTACTTAAAAAGGCGGCAGGCCCCGCCCACTCTAGCCTGTATACAGAGAGAGTGGCCATAGGTGAAGTTGCCCGTGATTGATTGATTAGCTTTGGCAGAAAAATGGCGCCAAATGTCTCTCGTTCTTCCTATGTTCGCCGTGCTTTTGAGTTGAATTGAAGTTCAGAGGACTTTTGGAAACGATTAAAAGGTATTTGAATTATTGAGAGACTTGTTATGCTTGGGCATGCATGTTCGATTTAGTTGTATATCGTTTTTAGTACGTAATTAGCGTTTGCGATCATAAATACGAGTTGAAATAATGAAGCGTTTTGTGATGAAGTCGGTAGGCCTACATGTTTGAAGTAAACACGTCAGTAATTGTACAGTATTGTTTTTGACATCTGTAATTCGTTCTGCAGACGTTCGTAAACGATGCCAGGTTGTGCTGCATTTGGTTGTTCCAATAGAGGCGAAGGTGGATTTCGCATGTTAACATTCCCACGCAATGAAGAAAGACGAAAGCAGTGGGCAGTCGCAGTCAACAGGGCTGACATATATCAAACAGGAGTCTTGTGGAAACCAACCAAGTACTCTTATCTATGCGAAGTAAGTCGTTTTTGCTTTTTACTACATGTAAAACAACTTGCAATATACATAGTTAAATTTGAAAACAGATCTGTAAATTGACTGTGTGAAAATTATTATAACACATTATTCTTACAAACAAAGGCATTTAACGAATGATTTCGCCGTATTGTCTTGTGCTTTTGATTCGGTGAGTGTGTACTCCACTACTCCACTACTGGCCATTCAAAAGTCCCGCCTGCAGTTTGGCAGAAAAATGGCCGCCGTATCGTCCGGTTGGCCAGTCTCTCCCTATACAGGCTCTCTAGTGCTACCTCCCTCATTTTTTTTTGCCTCCATATCTAATACGAGCAGCATGACACTCTCTGGCGCGAAAGTTGTTACCGTTTGACAACTGGAGCGACGCTAGCGCTCCAAGCGGTCAGAAAGCAAACATTCACATGCGTCGTAAGGATAACGTCTGTTTTTAATTATTTCTTACTTAATTTACAAGACAGTTGTTATAGTTTTGAGTTACATGCTTTAGTAAATTATCAAGAGACATGAACTATCATGAAATATACGTAAGAACCGCTCAATCACACTGATTCAATGACACAATTGTTATTACTCTAATAGGCCCTTTCTTTGCAATTAAAATTTTTTGTGGAGTCTAATGATTCGCACATTCTTACACTTAACTCGTTTTTATAATACAAGAATATTTTTAAATGTAATACTTCTGCTACGAAAACGAATGTGTTGAAGATTCTTGCCATTGGTGGGTCAAGTTCAGTAACAATTGTGGAATTGTTTCTTCTATGTTAGGAAACAGTTTTATTGATTTTTCCATCTTTTTGATTTGCAGCTCCTTGTATTGGCCGTGTTTGCAGCTAAAATTTTTTGGATGTGAGGTTCGCCAGTTACGCAAAACACCGTTTTTCTCAGTACCCAAACATGTTTCGGCACCACTGTGCCGTCATAAGCGGGTTTCCGTTTTTATTTATTCTTTACATTTGGTGTGCATGAATTACTACAGTTAGCTTGTCATGTTTTCTTGTGGAAAGCACTTCCATTCTCTGCATCATGCTGAGATATTGTGATACATGCGTAATGATAACAAGTATTATCCACAAATAACGTAGTAAAACACTTTTCACTACACCAGAACACAGTGTGATTGTGGTTTGTGTGAACAACGTAAAGAATAAATAAAAACGAAAACCCATTGATGATGGTAATGGTAATGGCTCTGAGCACTATTGGACTTAAAATCTATGGTCATCAGTCGCCTAGAACTTAGAACTACAGGGCTATTATAAATGATTGAAGCGATTTCATAAATTTACTGTAGCTCCATTCATTGACATATGGTCACGACACACTACAGATACGTAGAAAAACTCATAAAATTTTGTTCGGCTGAAGCCGCACTTCAGGTTTCTGCCGCCAGAGCGCTCGAGAGCGCAGTGAGACAAAATGGCGACAGGAGCCGAGAAAGCGTATGTCGTGCTTGAAATGCACTCACATCAGTCACTCATAACAGTGCAACGACACTTCAGGACGAAGTTGAACAAATATCCACCAACTGCTAACTCCATTCGGCGATGGTATGCGCAGTTTAAAGCTTCTGGATGCCTCTGTAAGGGGAAATCAACGGGTCGGCCTGCAGTGAGCGAAGAAACGGTTGAACGCGTGCGGGCAAGTTTCACGCGTAGCCGCGGAAGTCGACGAATAAAGCAAGCAGGGAGCTATACGTACCACAGCCGACGGTTTGGAAAATCTTACGGAAAAGGCTAAAGCAGAAGCATTTCTTAAACAGGAGATTGGAAAACCGATGGATCGGTCGTGGTGGAGATCACGATCAACAATTCATGTCATGGCCTCCACGCTCTCCCCACTTAACCCCATGCGATTTCTTTCTGTGGGGTTATGTGAAAGATTCAATGTTCAAACCTCCTCTACCAAGAAACGTGCCAGAACTGCGAGCTCGCATCAACGATGCTTTCGAACTCATTGATGGGGACATGCTGCGCCGAGTGTGGGAGGAACTTGATTATCGGCTTGATGTCTGCCGAATCACTAAAAGGGCGCATATCAAACATTTGTGAATGCCTAAAAAAACTTTTTGAGTTTTTGTATGTGTGTGCAAAGCATTGTAAAAAAATATCTCAAATAATAAAGTTATTGTAGAGCTGTGAAATCGCTTCAATCATTTGTAATAACCCTGTACTTAAACCTAACTAACCTAAGGACATCACACTGATGATGGCACAGTGGTGCCGAAACATGTTTGGGTACAGAGAAAAACGTTGCTTTGCGTAATTGGCGGACCTCACATACAAAAAAAATTTATTGATTTTGACGATTTATTGTCACGCCTGTGTGGTTATTTGATACGTTGAATAATGTAGGTATTACATCCCATGTACGTTCCTTCCGTTCCTCATACATTGATTTGGCTGGAAGTGTAGCGAACAAAACTGCGCTTTGTTGAGTAGACATACGACGTCTTTTTGCAAAAAATCAGGTCTTAAAGTGTTTACTGGAAATTTTTTTGCTAATAAGGGAGAAAACATTATTCAAATGTCTGTGCACTTAAAGACAATGGTAAACAAACGGCACTGTAATGTACCTTTTCGTACCTCCCATGGTCCTTAGGAAACTAAGGCTCAGTTGCTGGTGAGGTGTACCTTCAGAAGCTTCAGACATCAATTTTACCTGCCATCCGAGACTAGTATGGAGACGGAAGAGTTTACTTTCAACAAGATGGTGTCCCAGCACACTACCAAAATCGTGTTAGGGCGTATCTCGACGAAAATCTACCAGGAAGATGGATAGGCCGTAGAGGTGCTGTGGAGTATCCACCACGTTCCCGAGACCTAACTCCTCTGGACTTTTACCTGTGGGGAACACTAAAGGACGTCGTTTATCGACAAAAGCCACGCACATTCGATGAACTTCGAGAGTCCATCGTACATTCATGTGCAAATATCCAAATGACCACGTTGCAGTCAGTAGTTCGTGCTGCAGTTCGGCGGCATTGTTTGTGTGTGGGTGTTAATGGTGACCATTTCGAACACCTACAGTGATATCTTTAAGTTGGGCTTTAAGCTACACTTTCACCAAAAATGAGACAACTCCGTCAATTAGTTGGCAAGTTATGGACTTTTGAACAGTGGATACATTTTTTTGGACCCTTCTGTATGCCGGGTGAGTCACTCTTATCTCTGACATCAATTCCACTGAAGTACTTGGTGACGTTTTCTATATTATTTTTCCAAGTGCAAGATCGACTAACACGAGATAGTTTATCTCCTCGACACCTTCTGCGTTGCACAGGAGCTTTCTATCTGCGGTAACCAGATTCTTAAATATTCGCAGCTTTATCAGCCAGCTCTTGAAGTCAAAAAATGGCACCTACAAATCTTCGGCGAATCCGCCCACCTTGCACTTGAGTTGCAGGACCACATAGACATTATCGTCTTTGCTAACTGCTCTCGAAAATCTGTTTCTTCTATGCTTCAGGGATTAGGCGGTTGCTTGCACTAGATTCACACTTCAATCGCTTACATTCCTCTATCTTGCTGTGTGTATCCCACAATCAATTTACTCTGAAGAGATCTTTTCATTTCTACACTCGTTGATCCCCCGGCTATCATGTTGTCCTTGTCTTACTGCTTCATCCCTCTGTCTGCCTAGCAAGTGCAACTTTGGACAGGAACGTCACTGTAGCTACATGTAAATTTGATTTGGGAGGAAACCCAGCTTTCAAACTCGTATAATAACGTAGGAGTGAGCAGACTGTTGAATTGTTCCTTTCGTCCGTCCTCGGAGTGCCCGTGACGTTGCGGGAAGTTCCATGCGCGATCCAGCATTCTTACCGTTGTGCGGAGCGCGAGACAAATTATGGGACGTATCCTTCCGCAGATCTATCCGGAATCATTTGAGGGCGAACCTAGATCAGATCTCTGCACTGCTACACCACTAAATCAGTCAAAGATCGCCAGCCTCGCTGTGACTCACTATTATGTTAGTCTAAACAAGGACCACCGTCGCTGTCACTCAAGGGACAGGGTTAAACTTGTCCATTCTCCTAATCACTAAGAGAAGCCCTGTATCAATCTAACAACTTTAAGATTCCGAAATTTCATAACTAATTTAGAAAACATCCGACGGTAACAGTTCCGACACCACATCCACCTAACTGCTACAATTTGTTCCAATAATCCGTGAAAAAACAAAAAGAGGATACACAGTTCAAAGGCAAAAGTCACAAAAAACTGCCACACTTCTAGTTTCTGTGAAAACCAATTGATAAAGGGGCAGTAAAATTAAAACGAGACATGTGGAAAATAGTAATGTTAATTACTTCAAAAATGACTGCCATAACTGTTAATTCATTTATCCCACTGTGAGACAAGACGCTCAATGCCGTCATGAGAAAATGTTCGCGGTTGTCTACGGAACCAAGACTGCATCCAGGTGTGCGCCTCTTCGTCCGACGCAAATCGACGGCAACTCGTCTTTCTTCAGGGCGTCAAAAATTTAGAAATCCCAAGGGAGAGATCGGGAATATATGGAGGTATCTCACAACATAAATTGTCTGTGATGTAATTCTCATGATATCCGGGGTCTCAACACTCAAAGATCGGTAGCAAGCACTTGGTCGATATGTGATTGACTCCTTCCAACTAAAATCTCTTCTGTTTCTCTAATCAAAATATTCCTTACTGTAAGTCAGTTCTAACAAGGGAACCTCCCCATCGCACCCCCCTCAGATTTAGTTATAAGTTGGCACAGTGGATAGGCCTTGATAAACTGAACACAAATCAATTGAGAAAACAGGAAGAAGTTGTGTGGAACTGTGAAAAAATAAGCAAAATATACAAACTGAGTAGTCCATGGGCCACATAAGCAACATCAAGCAAGTGTGCTTAGAAGCGCCGTGGTCCCGTGGTAGCGTGAGCAGCTGCTGAACGAGAAATCCTTGGTTCAAGTCTTCCCTCGACTGAAAATTTTACTTTCTTTATTTTTGCATAGTTATTATCTGTTCGTTCGTTCATTGACATCTCTGTTCACTGTAATAAGTTTAGTGTCTGTGTTTTGCGACCGCACTGCAAAACCGTGCGATTAGTAGACGAAAGGACGTGCCTCTCCATTGGGAACAGAAAACATTTGATCGTAAGGTCATAGGTCAACCGATTCCTCCACAGGAAAACACATCTGATATATTCTATACGACACTGGTGACGGCATGTGCGTCACATGACAGGAATATGTTGTCGACCCACCTAACTTGTACACTTGGCGAATGGGTAAAAAGATTCTTCTACCTTGCCCGATTTAGGTTTTCTTGTGGATGTGATAATCACTCCCAAAAAAGTGATGAAAACATAAGAGTTTGTCACATAAACTGAAAATAAAAAATTAAAATGTACACTTGATGGAAGATTTGAACCTAGGACCTTTCGTTCCGCAGCTGCTCACGGTACCACGAGACCACGCCGCTCCTGCGTTCCTACCGTCCTTATTGTTGCTTATCTTCCCTTGAACTACTCAGTTTGTACATTTTGCTTATTTTTTCACAGTTCTACACAACTTCTTCCTGTTTTCTCAATTTTGATCTGTGTTCAGTTTTTCAAGGCCTATCCACTGTGCCAACTTATAACTAAATCTGAGGGGGGTGCGATGGGGAGGTTCCCTTGTAAGGACAAACACGTTCCATAAGAACATATAATTGTTACTGAAGTAACTAAAATACATCAATAAAAGTAAATGGTTCAAATGGCTCTGAGCACTATGGGACTTAACATCTATGGTCATCAGTCCCCTAGAACTTAGAACTACTTAAACCGAACTAACCTAAGGACAGCACACAACACCCAGCCATCACGAGGCAAAGAAAATCCCTGACCCCGCCGGGAATCGAACCCGGGAACCCGGGCGTGGGAAGCGAGAACGCTACCGCACGACCACGAGATGCGGGCAATAAAAGTAAAAGTCTTAAGTCAAAATAACGGGATTCGGACACCTGGTTTCTTCCATAAGACCATATTTTAACTATCACGATTTAATTATAACATTTACTTTCCAAAGGCGTCGTGCCTTGTTACGGTTTCGGAAGGTCAGTTCTCCAAGGTCCAAGACTGTGAAAACTAACTTGATCTTCTTTGAATTGATCTTAACGCTAAAAAAGGGTGGAGAGTCATACTTTTTCTGTCAATCAATGTGGAAGTTGAGACAAGGCCGATCTAGAGTTCGTATCTGTGTTAGCAGAGGCTGTTGGGACCTAATAAATTACTTTATAACTAATAAACTAATAAAACTTATGAATAGAGAAAAAATTATGGGTCACACCGTCGCAATTAAATAACAGCAGTTAACTTTCCGTTGGTTTCGATGGAATTGGTTTATTACTTCCTTGGGTACAAAGGTCAGAAAAAACACAGGTCAGCTACAACTTGGTGTATTTATAAACTTACAGGAATATTTAACCGCCGGGCGGTGTGGCCGAGCGGTTCTAGGCGCTTCAGTCTGGAACCGCGCGACCGCTACGGCCGTAGGTTCGAACCCTGCCTCGGGCATGGATGTGTGTGATGTCCTTAGGTTAGTTAGGTTCTAGTAGTTCTAGGTTCTAGGGGACTGATGACCTCAGATGTTAAGCCCCATAGTGCTGAGAGCCATTTGCACCATTTGAAATATTGAACAGTTGTGTATACTCGTATATCGATAGTGTGTTGTGACTGCAAAACTGTAAACACTCATTCTACCGTGACGACAGGGAAGAAGAGTGACATTTCATCAATTTATTATTTTTATTAACGTGACAGTAAGAGATACAGAACGGCTGCTGCAAAAATCTTAAGTTATCGAATAATGACTGGTCGATGAAACTGATAGGGATTAAATGTTTGTTTTATCAACACACTTGTTTAAATCGTGGAATCATAAATGTGGTCAGAGTTTCGGAGAACACATTCGACGTGACTGCAGTTCCGACACTTAATTTTTCCCGTCCGTTTCTGAGTTTATTGTCTATCAAGGTAGATAAGACATGCGCTCTTGTCGTCAGTGAGATGCGACAGCCGGTAAGGCAACAGTCTTGGATAATGGTCGGTGAAAACCGTTTCATAACCCTGTTGTTTGTTGTTCTTCTTCATAGATCTAAATATGAATTTATATTGCAGCTGTAACCGACAGAATGACTGAGTTACCGGTTGGCGTTCGAACTAAGATTCCTGTAACCTGAGCTGAACTGTCCGCCACGTTTTCCCCAAAGTATAAGACATTTATACTTGTTTGCATATGAGTAATGATGCGAGTGGTGATTTCTAATACAATGTATTGAAGAATTCGTCGTAAATAGGCGTGGCTGCTCAGCTCTACACTGCACTAGTCATTGCACAAACGGTCTTCGCATGTTTAGATTTCCATTTTACCCAAAAAAGTTGCTATTCCTTTTTAAGAAATTACTGAGTATCCACTCATTTATAGCAGAGTATGTGTATTGAGCATAAGCTTCACTGTAAAGGCAGAAATACACAAACGAAATAAAATACGTTAAAAATGGTTTTCCGTGTCACAGTGTTACAGATACTAGTACTGTAAAGGCACTAACTCTACAGGCTGTCCATTCAATAGAAGCAGCAGAATCACATCTTGAATGGCTAATTACCAAAATTATAGGCATCAACTTTATGGAAGCAGAATCTAAGCTACTGTAACGCAGCTGCTCAGCTGTGCTTGAAGATATGCATGTGACAGAATTGAGTGTTTTAATGGACATTAGATACCTTCTTTTTGGCAACATGTGTTTCAGAACCCCTAGTTCTTGCTTATGAACAGAACATAGGGCTACAATGCCATATTCTGATACTTCGCTATCACTTCCTCACTGAGTGATAGTAACCTATAGCGTAGCATACAAAATGAATACTGGTTAAATGATAGACGAAACTACTAATAAAAATTAGTTTCACTGTAACATGAAAATGTATTTAATCCCCCTCGGTACAATAAAACACGCAGCATTTCTTTAAGTACCTACCTATGATTAAAAAACGAACACGACTTTTGCAAGTGCCTGTATACGGCCCAAAACTAATGAATAGTTACAAGTTTTTACTGCATAATATCCATATTTGAAGACATTGGTACCGAGTTCTTAACTCATTACATTTAATATTTACAAGCTACCATGCAAGTTACGGGCCTACATTTCTATACCGTTTAATATCACATTCCAATTTTCCTGTTACATGAAAGGGGCATCCTAAACATCTTTATACGCATTAATTACTGTTCGGTACATTGCATAGATGTTACATCAAATATTTTATAGAAAATATTGTAAAAATCTGAGTGAATAGGTTAACCACCTACAAGGTAAACACTGTCAAATCCTCAGAGTTGGGGGAAACATGACGGACGATCCAGCCTATATAGAATCTCTAGTTCGAAAAATGAAGTCATAAGCAATTGCTTAAAAGAAGCTGTCCCGTCTAAAGTTGTGCAATTCCAGGTAGAGACACCACATGAAATACTCGCCTGGCTTCTGAATGCGAGATAGGTAGCCGGCCTATGTGACCGAGCGGTTCTAGGCACTTCAGTCTGGAACCGCGTGACCGCTACGGTCGCAGACTCGAATCCTGCTTCGGGCATGGATGTGTGTGATGTCCTAAGGTTAGTTAGGTTTAAGTAGTTCTAAGTTCTAGGGGACTGATGACCTCAGATGTTAAGTCCCATAGTTGAAACGTCCCCTTAGAAAAATTATACATGACTGTACTTAAGCTGACACCCAATACTTTTAGCGCAACGCAATCTGACTTTCAATAATCCCTCCAAAAGAATGGCCCTGACTAACATTAACCTATACCTTTCACAAATCACTTACCTCGCAAAAATCTTCGTTACTCGAACTACTGCAATACAGCGAGCGCCACTACTGCCAGCTAAATAAAAGATTCTAACTACTGAAGTCACTAACTACTGATAGGGATAGTTAGAAAATGAAAGATTTTGATAGAGAACAAACAATGTATTTACCTTAATACTGTTCAAAAGTCATTATATATATATATAATCAGTTCATGACATCCAGTCTTACAAATTTACTGTCTCTGTCCAGATCATCCGCTCTCAAAACTCTGCCATCTCACTCCCCACATCCACCACTGCTGGCGGCTCACCTCCAACTGCCCAACACTACAATGGCAGACAACAATGCAAACTAGCCACAGACTGCACACAGCACAGCCAGTAATTTTCATACAGTGCGCTACGTGGCGTTACCAATATAAAAACCCATACAGCCTACTTACATAGTGTTTAGAGCCATTTGAACCATTTTGAGATAGGCACTTTACATGCTGCGCAAACCGATTTCGATCATGCTGACTTTTCAGCCAATGTCTTTATTAGTGCATGTTCTATTTGTATATGCTAAATATAACTTCATATATTTTTTCCTTTTTCTTATTTTGATAACTTGACGATAATCGAAAATTTTACATATATAACTGTCGGTTGTAGCTGTGATCTAAAATCATATTCATATCTATAGACAAGAACAACAAACAATAGGGTTACGAAATACTCCTATTGCCTTATTAGCTGTCCGTATCTCACTATCTCTTCAGTGCGCTTATATTGTCCCAGCCTTGACATGCAATAAAGCTCACAACCGGAACGGAAAAAATAGGCATCGGAATTTCAGCCACATCGAATATGTTCTCCGAAGCTTTGGTCACTTGTGCGCTGCTTCCACATTCAGGATCTCACGATTTAAACAACGCAAAAAATTTCGAAAGATGCTCATGACATGTAAAGTTTGGGTTTTTTGATTAGATACTTCTTTCTCCCAGTCAGTGCTCTTTTGACAACAGATATTCGCTACGTACAGCCATCTATTGTAACAGAGGTGAAAGTAAACGTTCAATCTCAGTGCAGTTCAATATAGCGCACTCTGTCTCATTTGGTGAACGAGACATACTGAATTCGTACACTTTCCAGTCTGAGAACATGCCTCGGAAAAGCCAATTAATGTTTCGTGTGTGCGTAATTGTCACTTTAAGGGCTCCGGAACGCCCTATACTTGCAATGTTAAAATAACGCTTATAAATTACATCTTTCCTCACAAAGTATTTGAGGTAGGAAGTTGAACTTTTTACAGATTATTTATTGGAATATGGGCTACAACTTAACACAGGGATCTTACAAAATTTTAGTTCAGTTATTAAAGATGGTTTTTTTTTCAATTGCAATGAAAATTCACAACATTTTTTTGCAATTTTTTATTTATATATTCAAAAATATACAGTTTTTTGGAAAAAGGCTGTGTTAAATTATGCAGAAGGTACTGTGTAACATTTACTGAAAGTTTGAAACAAATATGTTTGGAAGATCCTTAGAAAACATGTAATTAGTATGAGAAAATAAAAGTTTTGGGAATCGAGCGACAAAGATTGGATTAACTTTTTAGTGCATTCCAGGTCCATAGGATGGATTATCTTCATCCTCTGCAAACTCCTCCTCCAGCTTCCTCTTGTTCCTCCTCCTGTTTACTCTTGCTTGTATTTCTAGACTCTTTACAGCCCTGTCTGCAGCCCGAAGGCGTTCCTTGTCTAAAGCAAGCATCGCTCGTTGTTGTGTTCGTAGATTTTGCTACCATTTTCTTCAGTTGCAGTTACTGCAACACTGTTCCAAAAGGTGGTCATGTATGAACACTTATCACATTTCAGTTGTATTTCACTAGCAAGTCCTACGTGCTTTATTATGGAGAGTTCCAGCCCAACTTCACTACAATGAATACATCTTACACAGTTTGAAAAAATTCCTTTGAGAACCGACATATCAAATATTTCATTCACATCCGATTCGCCCATAAAACATTCATAGTTTTCACTCATTGAACCAAGCTTCTTCTGTGAAGTATTTTCTTTCCCACTTTGACTGCTATGGGCAGGTGTACTTGAGAGGTTAGGTTCACTCACTTGGTTATCGTCTTTATTGTTTACAGTAGTAACACATACCTTTGGCTTTCCAACATTTCTCCTTTTCTTAAAAGCCTTCAGAGGATTTCTAATAACTTTACTTTTACTCATTATTATACTTCAACAAAGCAGAGACTCAAGAAACAGAATTAATTACGAATATTTTCGAGATAACGACAGAGTAAATAAACATGAAACAATCGACAATCACACCAGCGATATATATTGAACCATCACAGGTTAGCCACAACACATACTTTATCTCACATCACTAAAATGTACCTGATGAACACGGACGTTAATAATAACACCATTTGACAGCAGTTTAACAGCGCCACAGTGGGTCACGCCCATGTAGAACACATTTCAAAAAAAATTTAAAAATAGTTGTAGTCTTCGGAATTGAATAAATTATATATCTATTAAAAGGTAATAGTCTGCAGAATCAGAAAACGCAAAAAAGTAAAAATTGAACTTTTCATGATTTTGAGCCTTTCCGGAGCCCCTTAGCGCAAGAAGGGTCGTCTGCGACGGCAATTTGCCGCTGAATCGGTGTATAACATAGCAATTTATTTGAACATTCAAGGCTGTGACACAAAACATTGAAGATCTGCCCCGTAGAGGTAGTGTGTGGTCAACAACACCAGCTCACAACCGCTAACTACACGTTACGGCTTGCAGGTAACCAGTAGAGTGTGCAGCGGAACTACTCGTTGCCTGCTTGAGGGCACTTGGGAGGAGAAAGTGTCTGAATGATCAGTTTGGCTTATAGGTGTGATATCACGTGTCGCTACCACCCCACAGACGTTGACAACGGAGGTGCAAGTTGCCATCCAACGCCGATAGCGGTCGTTCGGTATCCGGTGGACGCAACGGACCACGACTACTGGGCTGTGCTTCCAGCGGCTCTGGGGTTTGCGCACCCTCTGCTGCCAGATATAAGACGGCTGGCAGCAGTGACTCTGGCCACATGTGGTCGAAGCCACTTCCCTACAGGACGCCATGACTCCATCGTTTATGCCTTGCTACAGCGAGTCTCAGCCTAGTTGACATTCTGGTAGCCGGAATCTGTAATGAGTCTGTCTTCGCTTGGAAGAATACAAGCAAATCTTCTGTTCGTTAACTTGTTCAGTCATCATTTCTGCTCCTGTCCAGATTTCCTACAGTTGCTGCACCACCCTGTAGCCCACCTCTCCTTACCACTGTTTATGAAGTCGTACGCGACACTAGGTGTCCTTAACGTAGAACATTACAAACTCAATAGATCCGTGATGCGCGAAGAAAGTGGGGAAGAGAGATGGATCAGCACCGTCTAGTTCCCTTCATCGAAAAGTCCCGAATGTGTCAACGCCTGATTATCGTCGTGGAAGAGTGGCAGGCAGCAACGCACGTCTCAGCCACGCAGTCTCACTGCTTCACCGTAGAAGTGGGCCACTCACTTTTAACGCCGATAGTAGTGTACAAAGGAATGGGTAATAATGGTAAAAGAAATTTTATTGTATTCTGCTTCCGTCATTTTAACTTAACCTCAGACAGTGGTGTGAGCAGTTACGCTATGTTCAAAAATGGTTCAAATGGCTCTGAGCACTATGGGACTTAACATCTGTGGTCATCAGTCCCCTAGAACTTAGAACTACTTAAACCTAACGAACCTAAGGACATCACACACATCCATGCCCGAGGCAGGATTCGAACCTGCGACCGTAGCAGTTGCGCGGTTCCGGACTGAGCGCCCTAAGTTACGCTATGTGATCAAAAGTATCCGGACACCCCCAAAAACATACGTTTTTCATATTAAGTGCATTGTGCTGCCACCTACTCCCAGGTACTCCATATCAGCGACCTCAGCAGTCATTAGACGTCGTGGGAGAGCAGAACGGGGTGCTCCGACGAACTCACAGACTTCGAACGTGGTCAGGTCATTGGATATCACTTGTGTCATTAGTCTGTACGCGAGATTTCCACACTCTTAAAAATCCCTAGGTCCACCGTTGTGAAGTGGAAACGTGAAGGGACACGTACAGCACAAAAGCGTACAGGCCGACCTCGTCTGTTGGCTGACAGAAACCTCCGACAGTTGAAGAGGGTCGTAACGTGTAATAGGCAGACATCTATCCAGACCATCACACAGGGATTCCAAGCTTGGAACTTGGATTTCATGGTCGAGCGTCTGCTCATAAGCCACACATTACGCCGGTAAATGCCAAACGACGCCTCGCTTGGAGTAAGAAGCGTAAACATTGGACGTTTGAACATTGGGAAAACGTTGTGTGGAGTGACGAATCACGGTACACAATGTGGCGATCCTATGGCAGGGTGCGGGTATGGCGAATGCCCGGTGAGCATCACCTGCCAGAGTGTGTAGTGCCAACAATAAAACTCGGAGACAGTGGTGTTATGGAGTGGTCGTGTTTTTCATGGAGGGGGCTTGCACGCCTTGTTGTTTTGCGTGGTACTATCACAGCAAAGGCCTACATTGATGTTTTAAACACCTTATTGCTTCCCACTGCTGAAGAGCAATTCGGGGATGGAGACTGCATATTTCACCACGATCGAGCACCTGTTCATAATGCACGGCCTGTGGCGGAGTGGTTGCACAACAATAACATTCCTGTAATGGACTGTCCTACACAGATTCCTGATCTAAATCGCACAGAAAACCATACTGAATTCCTGCATTACCGACGAAGGGCGCCACGAGCTTGTAGGTCATTTTCGGTCAGGTGTCTGGATACTTTTGATCACATAGCGTACGTAAACTACTGCACAGTACTTGTTGCTGGCTCCCATGCTACTGCGCTGAGCCAGGGACGCCACTACAGTATTGCTGAGTGAGAGACGCCAACATTGTTCCACAAACCCGCCAATGGGAGGACCTGGTGTCGTCACGTGAGGTACACAACAGGGTCGGTGAGGTGGCGGCTGCAACAGCGGGTCTTTCTCTTGCCTGCCCGCTTCCTTACGCTCTGGACGTGTCTACCAGTCCTTCTTCTTGATGGCGAAATGCTCTTTCCGTACCATGTGTGTTTCACTGAGAGTTATTGGGAATAAATACCACTTTTCCCTAAATCCTGGCATTTATCATTTTATGTGTAGGAAAAACACCCCGGATATCGACCTGCTACCATTCTGACATGTACAGTAGGTCGGACGACTGCCATCGCTGTCGACGATAATATGACGGCTGTATAATATTGGGACGCTATTCTGCAACACTTTGTCTCGCACTACAGTCAAAGTTTCGTCGAAGGGCTCGTCGTTGAAGATGGTAATGCACGAGCGAATCGGGCCCATCTCGTAAATACCTTCCTGTAGGAGGCAGGAATCGGCGACCAGTATGTTGGAAGGCAACGAGATAGTGGGCTATGCGAGGTGCACACGGACTAGAAGGCTGCCGGACAGGACATAGCCAGACCACCAGGGCGGAAAGTTCCTGCGCTATTTTCTCGAAAAGGGAACAGGCAGACATTTCTCCCACCGATATCCTCGAGAGGAGAGAGATTTGTAAATGGCGTAACTGAAGAGCTCGTGGTGGGAAATCAATGGCTCTGAGCACCATGGGACTCAACCGCTGTGGTCATAAGTCTCCTAGAACTTAGAACTACTTAAACCTAACTAACCTAAGGACATCACACACATCCATGCCCGAGACAGGATTCGAACCTGCGACCGTAGCGGTCGTGCGGTTCCAGACTGTAGCGCCTTTAACCGCTCGGTCACTCCGGCCGGCGTGGTGGGAAATCGCGAGTGCTTAATATACAAGTAACAGACACAGTGATCGATCTCATTTAATAAATAAAAAGAAAGAAAGAAACATATACCCGTAGATGCTTAATGAATTATTTTACTTATTTTATTTTATTTTATTTTGATGTGTTACTATTTTGCTACTAACTCTGTTCGCAGCACATTTCGCAGAGAGTATACATCTATGCCGCTGAATGTACATAGGAAAGTATATCATTTTATGACATAACTCAGGAGCTATGACGTCATAAACACCGAGAAGCATAAAAACTGCCGCGTCATACATGACGTTTTTATTTATTATTTCTTTACTACGAATCCTACTGACAGCACTATTCGTAGGCAGTAGGCACATATAGCTGGCCGAAGTGGCCGAGCGGTTCTAGGCGCTTCACTCTGGAACCGCGCGACCGCTCCGGTCGCAGGTTCGAATCCTGCCTCGGGCATGGGTGTGGGTGATGTCCTTAGGTTAGTTAGGTTTACGTAGTTCTAAGTTCTAGGGGACTGATGATGACCTCAGATGTTAAGTCCCATAGTGCTCAGAGCCATTTGAACCATTTGAGTAGGCATATATACAGCTGAATGTACCTGCAAAACTATATCATTGTACAGTATATATTTCTGGAGATACGATGTCATAAACATTAACCTGCTCTAAAATGAAACTGCAGGGCTAAGTCCGCTAGACAAACAGGTGAAATATGCGTACAAATACGCTTGAAACATGTGAAATGGGTGTGAAATATAACATGTGCATATGCGAGCAAAGCCACGGATAAAAAGATCATCCTAAAGCCATGGAACGATTTCAGTCATATTTGGGACTCATATTAGTTACAATCTAAGAAGAAATACTTTAGAGATAAGAACCACCAGCCTCCTATTGGGCCGCATGGGGTAGCCGTGCCGTCTAGGGCGCCTTGGCATGGTTCGCGCAGCTTCCCCCGTCGGAGGTTCGAGTCCTCCCTAGAGCATGAATGTGTGTTGTCCTTAGCGTAAGTTAAAATGGCTCTGAGCACTATGGGACTTAACTGCTGAGGTCATCAGTCCCCTAGAACTTAGAACTACTTAAAGCTGACTAACCTAAGGACATCACACACATCCATGCCCGAGGCAGGATTCGAACCTGCGACTGTAACGGTCGCGCGGTTACGGACTGAAGCGCCTAGAACCGCTCGGCCATCGCTGCCGACTAGCGTAAGTTTGTTTAAGTTAGATTAAGTAGTGTGTAAGACTAAGGACCGATGACCTCAGCAGTTTGGCAACATGGAACTTACCACAGATTTCCAAATTTCTCCTATTGGGGTGAGTGTGAAAATGTGGAGAGAGATGAGAGTACGTGGAGATAGACATACAGCGAGGGAGAAGGAAGAGATGGGCAGAGTAGGAGGAGGAGGGGATGGACAGAGATTTGGAGAGGAAGAAATAGACAAAGAGAGGCTAGAGAAGGAGATGGACAGAGACATGAGCAGGGAGAGACAGAATAGGAGACTGGGAGGAAGGGATGGTCAGAGGGAGGAAATGGACAGAGAAAGGGAAAAGGAGGAGATAGACAGAGAGAGAGGAGAGGAGAGGATGAGATGGACACAGAAAGGAAAGGGGTGGAGACGAATAGGGAATGGTGGAGGAGGAGATGGACAGAGATAGGGGTGGGGACAAGAAGATTGACAAAGATATGGGAGGAGGAGATGAAATAAGGGGGGGAGGAGATGGTCAGAGGGGACGAAGGAGCAGATGGACAGAGTGGGGAGGAACAGATTGATGGAGAGAGTGGAAAGAAGGAGATCGGCAGAGAGAGAGAGGTAGCAGGAGCTGAACAGAGAGTGGGGGTGCAGGGGGTAGAGAGAGAGAGAGGGCCGATGGTGAGGGACAGAGAGAGGGAGAGGTGGAGTTAATGGACAGGGAGAGTGGGGATGGATAGAGAGAGGAGGGAGGAGAGGTGGACAACGAAAGAGGGGATGGGTACTGTTGTATTATGTCCGCACTATAACACAACAAATATTACGTGATAACCAAATTTATTTGACCTTCTGTCACTCAAAACAAAACTTAAGTTCGACTACACTACACTTCGCTGGCTGTAACGCCAAGCAGAAATCAGAGTCACTAGTAGAGGATACAAGTCGAAACCACTGCCAACCAATCGATACCGACGCGTCGGAAGTTTCCAACCAGGGAGGCCACAGTACGGTTCGGTCGTCGTGAATCCAGCAGCCGGGTAGTAACACAGTCATCGGCGAAGATTGAACTGGTTAAACGGGCTCAGGGAGCTCGCTTAAATCCGCAGGTCCGGCCAATCAGAGTGTTGGTAGATGGCGCCCTTATACGGTTGCTCACTCTGGTGAGGATAATCCGTATCGATAGTGGTGTGTACGCTGCCGCTAACCCCGCGACGACGCGTTCACTTGCGCCAGTTGTTGACATCGTGTGCGGCGCCAGCGGTACTCGCTGTGTGCCGCGCGTGTTGTAGCACGCCGCGCCGAGTTGACGGCTGCTGTGCGGCGGCCGATACGACAGGTACAGAGAGGGGGTGGGTAGAGAGAGACGAAGGAAGAGAAGGTAGAGGGGCAAGAGGAGGTGGACGGAGAGAGGGGCAAAGGAGAGACGGATAGAGACAGGAGGGAGGAGCAGATGGACTAATAGAAGATAGGAGTAAATAAATACCCGGGCAACGCCGGGTTTCTCAGCTAGTAATACTCTATTAGTGTTGTATTTCCAAAGCAGAACATTCTTCGTGGTTGGTTGTCTCTCAGTAAAATGAAAGTAATAAAGAGTGGGTGGAAAAATGCGAGCTACGAATCATAGCTAGCGCCTCTAGATAGGTAGCAGATAGCCCGCGGATCGGATCCTCGCCGATACGGCGACCGCCAGTGAGACAATTAGGGAGGGATTCTGCGGTGCGGCAGCTGTGTGGAGGTGCACCAGTATCATTATTTCTACAAGGACTGCAGTGGGTTTGCACCTCTGGTGGCCCACCAATACCGTAATCTCCACCAGGACTACAGTGGGTCTACTCTGTGATGACTTACCTACCAATATTCTTCAATACTTCGACTGACTCTGCGGTGGGTTTGCTCTGTTGTGGCCCATTACCTGTCTGCATGTCAAGAGTCAGCACTGTCTTTCCGTTGGAAGGACAACACTACTTCTTCAAGACTGCGTGGAAATCCACTACTTCCGTGTGCATTTTCTTTTACTGCTCAGACTTTGAGAAAAAAAAAACACTGCAATTTTACTGTGATGAATGATCAGGACCGTATTTATGGACTATGAGAAAATTTTAGCTTTTGACCAACATTGTATCAATAAGTGTGTGCATTTGATTTCTTTGTTATTGTAATTGTGAAAAATTTTTAACAAAAATGTATTGGCCAGTGCCCAAAACAATTTGTAAAATTTTTTGTGCGGTGTATGGGGGCTATGTCAGTAGGCTGTTTAGGTTTTGATATTAGTAACGCCACGTAGCGCTCAGTATGAAAATCACTGGCTGTGCTGTCTGCAATCTGTGGCTGGTTTGCATTGTTGTTGGCTATTGTAGCGTTGAGCAGTTGGCTGTTAACAGTAGGCTGTTTAGGTTTTGATATTGGTAACGCCACGTAGCGCTCAGTATGAAAATCACTGGCTGTGCTGTCTCTAATCTGTGGCTGGTTTGCATTGTTGTTGGCTATTGTAGCGTTGAGCAGTTGGATGTTAACAGCGCGTAGCGTTGCGCGGTTGGAGGCAGTGTTGCCAATTTAGCGACTTTGTCGCTAGAAATGGCGACTTTTGCCTTCGTCTTAGCGACAAAAGAAAACTTTTTAGCGACAAAAATTATTTAGCGACTAATCTGGCGACTTTTGGAGTACTGACGACTTTTGAAGCACAAATCAAAACTGTTTTGGGCCAGTATTTTCATTAACAAAACTAAGATTTTAACGATAGAATGGGTACTACACTGACTTTGTTCTAGATTTACTAAGTTAAATTAAGTTCTTAGCAGATCATGTAGCACTGTTCAGCATTTAGTAAACCTGAATGTAGGAATTGCCGAATGAGTAAGAAAACCTTGACTATAGAACAATTCATTATTCATTACCCACTAGCGTGTTATCGTCGATAGCGTATCGATCTATAATTCTTCAACTTTTGAACTCCCTTTATTTTTCGAATTGACGAAAAACATACGTAATATTGAGTACAATAAAATACATTTCTGTCCAGCAACCTCTAATTTTTCGAAATGTTAACTCGCAGTCAAATTATTACCACATGCACAGTGGTAACGCAAGAATAATTCGGTGGGGGTATCTGAGACATTATTACGTTTTAAACAATGAACAATAGGACTGATATCGAGTTACTGAGTGAGAACATTGTTTCTTGACCTCTAGTTCGCCTGAGTTTTAATGTATTTTCAGTGATTATAAATTGGTGAAACTTATGTTGTGGTGGCTTACATAATGGATTTACCGCAGAAGAAGAAGCAGTACGCTCAAAAATATCGGGATGCGTGGGAAGCAGAACCTGAATTCAATGGATGACTGAAACCAGTCGTTGGAGACTTATTCAAGGCAAGATGTCAAGTATGTGCAACAGAGTTTTACGCTAAATTGTGTGATATTAGAAAGCATTCGAAAACTATTAGGCATAAACAAAAAATTGATTTAAAAAGAAACACAAACCACCTTACCTGTGAAAATTGTTCCGAAAACTACAGTTAGAATAGCAAGCAGAGCGGAAGGCGCCCTTTCTTTATTTATTGCTGAAAATTGTTCCATTTCAGCTGTAGATCATTTAGGAATACTGTGCAAGAAGGTGTTTTCCGGTGATGAGGGCGCTAAAAACATGCAATTACATCGTACAAAGTGCACTAACTGTATAACTTAAGTTTTGGCTCCATTGAAGATATTGGTAACCAAAAATACAGTGTACTAATAGATGAATCCACAGATGTATCAATATCTAAAATTCTAGGTATCGTTATACGGTACTATAGTGTAAACAACCAAACCATTAGATCAGCATTTCTCAAACTCGCTGTAGTAGAAACTGCAGATGCAAGAAATCTGGTTGCTGTTCTTGCGAATTCTTTGAAAGATCTCAAACTTTCAATCGCTAATATGATAGAAATTGGCACAGATAATGCTTCTGCAATGGTTGGAATAAACAATGGGCTTTTCGAACAACTCAAGAGAGAATATGGTTTGAAGCATTTGGTATTGATCCGTTGCATTTGTCACTCTTCAGCTTGCAGTTTCGAACGCCTCAGTGAATACCATACCTAGAAACATAGTTTCTTGTACGGGAAACTTACAATTGGTTCTCCATTTCACCCAAAAGACAAGAGGAATATAAAAAGGTTTATGAGACAATAAATTGTGGAAAACAGCCACTAAAAATTTTGAAGGTCTGCGCAACATGTTGGTTTTCAATTGAACCAGCAATACCAAGAATTCTGGAGCAGTGGGAAGAACTAAAGCTACATTTATCACTTGCCATGGTTCAAGACAATTGTTACACTGCCGATCTTTTGTACAAGATGTATTGTGACGACTCAAATCATCTTTACATGATTTGCCTTAAACATGCTTTAAAAGACGCACAAATAGCATAAAAGAAATTCAACAAAGACTGCCAAGTAACGTTACGATCCTGGAAAAAACGTCAATGCTGAATGTTGAAGAAACACTAAAAGTGAATAAAAATAATGCTGTAGCGGATGAAGCCAAAGAATTGGGTTTTAGTGGCGATTTCGTAGACGGTATGCTGCAAGAATGGCATAATATCAACTTCATTAGGTGGAATAACACTTCTAACACTGTTCGATTTTGGAGTGAGGTTTTTGCAGTATAAAAATGCCGCAGGGGAGAATCCTTTTTCTTTGATTTCACAGCTAGCAATGACTGTTCTATGCCTACCGCATTCATATGCAGAAGTGGAAAGAATATTCAGTTCTATGAACATTATAAAAACTAAACGTAACAGATTATCGTTAAAGACAATTAATGCTTTGATCATATTGAGAGACCAGCTGAAGAAACAAAATAAAGATTGTGCATCTTCTGACATACCGTCAGACGTATTGGAGCTTATTGGAACAAACAAAAGTTATTCTCTTGCGACAAAACCAGTCGAACTGCAACCAGTCAACCCTCTACATGAACTACAGTTCTGTCAGAGCATGAAACGGAAGAGTCATTCGAGCTTCTGAGTGACGACGATGAATAGCACACATACCGGTATGTATATATTTTGTAACCTAATTTGAGTTCTTGCTTTCTTTTGTTACAAATATAGTTGTATATTTCTAGTATATTTGATTAATGTTATGGAAACAACAATTTAGGTGTTGCGTCAATTATGATAACATGTTTAATTAAACGTTAGCGTATTTTGCATGTATGTTGTTGCAAGAGATGCGTCACTTAATTAAAACAATATAGTAGTTACGTCTGATAATTTTTATTAATATTTTATTACACCCCCCCCCCTCACCCCACTGGCTTATTGCACCATTCACAGCACGAAATTTTGAGCACACCCCTAGTAAAACCAGTTTTAGCGACTTTTGATATTGAATCTAGCGACATGGGTTTTTTAGAGTTGGCAACACTGGTTGGAGGTCAGCCGCCAGCAGTGGTGGATGTGGGGAAGTGAGATGGCGGATTTTTGAGAGCGGATGATCTGGACGTGTGTCCATCAGAAACAGTACGTTTGTAAGAATGGATGTCATGAACTGCTATATATAATATGACTTTTGGACAATATTAAGGTAAATACATTGTTTTTTCTCTATCAAAATCTTTCATTTGCCAACTATGCCTATCAGTAGTTAGTGCCTTCAGTAGTTTGAATCTTTTATTTAGCTGGCGGTAGTGGCGCTCGCTGTATTGCAGTAGTTTGAGTAACGAAGTTTTTTGTGAGGTAAGTGATTTGTGAAACGTATAGGTTATTGTTAGTCAGGGCCATTCTTTTGTAGGGATTACTGAAAGTCAGATTGCGTTGCGCAGAAAATATTGTGTTTCAGTTTAGTGTTGATCAGAATAGGTAAAGAGCGAAATGTCTGAGTACGTGCAGTTCTGCTCAGCTGTTTGAAAATCAAATAATGTAAGAGATTTATCAGCACAGTAATTCATTAATTTTCCCAAGGGGACGTTTCAGCAGATAGCCCGCGGATCGGATCCTCGCCAGTGAGACAATTAGAGAGGGATTCTGCGGTGCGGCAGCTGTGTGGAGGTGCGTCTGCCGACGGGACCGGCTGCTGCTGCTGCTGCGGGAGCCGTGCAAAGAGCCGCGAGCGCCAAAGGAAGTGCCGAACTGCCGCTGCAATAACAGCTGGCTGCCGGCACGGCCCCGCGGCGCTCTGCCGATTTCAATGGCAAAGGCAGCCGATCCAGGAGGCGAGGTGGCGGCGGCGGAGCAGCCGCTGTTGTTTCAGGTCCGGCGCACGCATGCAAATCCAAAGAGGGCGCAGCGCCGCGCCGCGCCGCACGCAATTATACGGGAGCGGGGCGCGCCGCTCGCATCGTGTGATTGCGCCGCCCGCCGTAATGAAAGAAGCAGGCTGCGGGATCGCGTCTCCGCAAGCGCTGCGCCAAAATAAACAGGGCGCGCCGCGCGATTACCTCAAAACATTCCGCGCCGCCCCCAAATTGAGGAGAGAGCAGCGGCGCGCGCTGCGCGGGGCAATCAGAGCTGCGCCCCGTTGCAAGATGCCGGCCGCGCGCCGCGGACGTGCACTGATCGAAAGTATCCCGTACACCCGGTCTCGCTGCGATACAGTTGAATACATACAACACAGCGGACCTCCCCAGGACCGCCACGGGAAGAGATGCACTCATCGGCGGTCGCACAATGCTATCAAAAAAAGAAAAGAGTCGTGTATCAATTATTAGATTAGCCCATACGTTCGTAGTATTTTTGTTTTGCATGTTGGTTTGTACCGGTTACTATTGGTTTATTTATCGATTGTCATTTTTTATTTTTAGTTCACCGTTGGTAAGAGATTATATATATATAGTCATTTTGTCATATGGAGATAATGAGTGCAGCTGTGGACGCTAGAAAATGCAGTTCCAAGTGGAGAATTCGGAATATTTCCGACGTATTCTTCTGTTTGAATTCAGTAGAGGGGTGACAGCAGCGGAGGCAGCCAGAAACATTTACGACGTGTATGGGAGTAATACTACTGAACAGGGCACGGCAAGGAAATGGTTTTATCGTTTTAAGGAGGATTGTTTTCACATTAGTGACTCTCCACGTTCAGGAACCCCTTCAGGATTCGATGAAGATCGTTTAAATGAATCAATCCACAAAGATCCACGCCAGGGTATTCGAGAACTGGCAAATGTGATGAACTGTGACCGTTCCACCATCGTTGCGACATTTGCATGGAACGGGGAAGATTCAAAAGTCGGGATGCTCCAATCCAAAATAACAAATATATATACTAATCTTTGTTTCAAGAAACCGGATGGTTCACTAGAAACTAACACGAAGAATAACTGCCAAATCCTCGCAGACTATTTCAACAAACTTCTCAACTGCGAAAGACCTACAGAGGATATTCACTACAAGACGTCTACACCAAATCCTGACGCTAAACCGCCAACCATCAACGAAATAGTAGAAATTATCAAGACACTGAAAAACAATAGAGCCCCAGGAGAAGATGGAATTATTGCAGAACTATGGAAACTAAATGATGAAAGATTAACTGGAAAAATTGACAAAATCATATTAAACATTTGGGAAACAACAGATCCCTTCTGAATGGAAATGCGCACTCATCCATCCACTCCACAAAAAAGGGGACAAAACTGAACCAAATAATTACAGGGGTATCTCACTTGTACCGGCCACATATAAAATCCTATCAAAAGTTCTCATGAATAGATTAGAAGAACAACCTGACCCACAAATAGGAGAATCCCAGGCTGGTTTTCGCAAGGGGCGATCATGCATAGAGCAGATCTGGAATCTGAAAATGATTCTCCAGATGAGAAACACCCGAAACACAGTGGTTACCTTTGTAGATTTTAAAAAGGCCTACGACTCAATAGACAGAATAGCGCTCTGCAAGACGCTGGAAGAATTCAGCATTGACAGAAGGACAATAGCAATCATTCGGGAAACATTAACTGACACAGTCTCCAAGGTTAAATTTATGGGGGATATCTCGGAACCATTTGAAATCCAAACTGGAGTGCGACAGGGTGACGGACTTTCACCATTACTCTTTAATATCATTCTTGAAAAAATTATCAGGACATGGGAAAAAGAAGTCAAAGGAATCCGAATTGGCATTAGAAAAGATAATAGATTCAATGTGAAGTGTTAAGCTTTTGCGGATGACCTTGCAATCCTCACAAATAATAGAAAAGAAACCACTAACGCCATAGAGAAGTTACACGAAATTGCACAAAGAACTGGCCTGCAAATCTCATATGAGAAAACCCAGTACATAGAAAAAGTGCCACAAGACAATTGCCTATTGTGACAACCCATGGCAAAATCGTACAAGTACCACATTTTAAGTACCTGGGAGAAATCATCCAGCCATCAGGGATCAACCTAAAGGCCAATGAGGAAAGAATTAAAAAACTACAGAAAGCATATAAACTCACGTGGAACTATTATAACAAAAAGTCCATATCCATTAACGCAAAATTGAGGCACTACAGCACTGTCGTACTTCCTCAGGCACTGTATGCATCTGAAACAACACAAATAGGTGGGCAAACTAAAATCAAAGAAATAGAGAAACAAGAAAGGAAAATTCTCAGGAAAATTTTTGGCCCGATACAAGAGCAAGGAATCTGGAAGAAGAGACCAACATCAGAATTATATAAATACACAGACAAGATTACGGATACAATAAGGAAAAGAAGAATGCAGTTCTACGGACATATCCACAGGATGAATGAAAACAGAATTTCAAAGCGAATTCTTAAAGTCATCAACTCAGGCAGGGGAAAAACAAAATGGATAAAAGAAGTTGAAGAGGACCTCAGACAAGCACACATAACAGTAAACGATGCAGAAAATAGAACTGAATTCAGGAACATCATCAAAGACATAAATTTGACACCACAACACAGAAGAGACCAGGATGCAAATGGACAGCGGAGCGAAAGAAACAACACAGTGAACACATGAAGAAAATTTGGGCTCAGAAAAAACACAAACAATCATCATAAAGGAATTCAAGTTCAAACGTTCTCTTAATTGGGAATAATCGAAAATAATAATAATAATAATAATAATAATAAGATAGTATCTGTTCTTTCGGACATCTCCGAAAGAACAGATACCATCTTAGTATTCATATAGTTAAGGCTCACCGGCCACTTGACCATCTTCTTCTTCTGTACGAATGCACAAACAGTGCCCGAACTCTTACGGGAATCGGCAACGCGCCGCGAGTAATGAGTATAATGGGCGAGGGCACTACGAATGTAGTGCGGGACAATACGTTGAGAATGTGGGTTTCGCGGGAGGCGTGCCAGAGATAAATCCCTGCAGTCGCACTATCGTCTGTGTCTCATTGGCTCAGATGGATAGAGCGTCTGCCATGTAAGCAGGAGATCCCGGTTCGAGTCCCGGTCGGGGCACACATTTTCATCTGTCCCCGTTAACGTATGTTGCATTTCATTGCAAAATAACAAACTCATCCGGTGGCCATATGTGCATCTCTGCTTTTACGTAAGTAAACAACACCGATAAATGGTGTCTTTACACTAATATAGGGAGAAGAATGGAATGGTCGAGTCCAAACAAAGCAACAACTCCGCGAAGTCCTGTGAGCTTTCCACAAAAGGTAATGTTACGCATCTGGTGGAACAGCGACGGTGTGATGTACTACAAATTCCTTCCCTGAGGCGTAACCATTACTGCTGACGTTCACTGTCAACAGCTAAGTCTTCTTACACATGCAATCCAAGAACAACGACCAGAGAGACCGCTTGAAGTGATGCTGCTCCATGATAACGCCCGCCCGCATTTTGCTAAAGAGGCAAAAAACACTATACACGAATTGCGTTGGCAAATCATTCCGCACCCACTTTATTCACCTGATCTTTCGTCCTCTGATTTTCACCTTTTCCGCTCTCTATCTAACAACCTTCAAGGAACTTCCTTTCCGGATGAAAATGCGCGATCTTCGCCTAAAGCCACGTGACTTGTTCAATCACGGAATCGAAAAGATAACCCAACGCTGGCAGACTGTTGTAAAAGGTGAAGGAGAATATATTATTGAGGACTGTGGTCTCTGTTATGAGTATCTGTTGTTTTCATTAAACTTACGGAAAAACTCAACTTATGCACCAACCCAATAGTAAGCGATCAATGAGGTGACACACTCGGGACCTTTTGGAAACGAAAAATCCTTTGGTGTATTCATAATTTCCCTATGAATTTTATGTCGACAGCGTTGAAAATTCAATCGAGAGTTAAACCATTAATGAGATTTCAGAGATAAAAGGAAAAATTCATGATAATGATTTCTAACATACTGTGGAACCGAAACCTGGAAACAGATTTTGACTGCTGCTGTTTTGAGACGATATGGTGAATCGATCAAATTGGGGGCAACAGTTAATGAACTTCTCAAGTTGTAAGTGATCGTTCTGTTTCCTCTTGGAGGCGTACGGCACACTGAGGACCGCCTTCCCAAAGGTTGGAACTCAGCCAGAATAGCGTGTCGTGGTAATTTAAGATACTCTTGAATTAGCGGGAAGAAGGTTCATAGTGACATTCATTTTATTCATTTAAACCAGGAACTGAAATAATAACGCGCAAATATGATCAAAAGCTGGTGTGTAAATTTAAGATACTCTGGAATTAACCAAGAAGAAAGTTCATAGTGACATACATTTAACTGATTTAAACCACAAACTGAAACCGTAACATGCGACTATGATTAAAAAAAACTGACTCTTAGGATGATCCGTTCCTACATAGTAACCAGTAGCGCATAAAGGGACGAGAGAATGTTACGCAAGCTTTTCTGAAAACAGCTGACCCACTGCGTCAAAACCAAAAACATATGAAGTTCTCCAAACCATAAATTCCGAAGCCCCCCCCCCCCCCCCACGGACTGCCAGAGGTGACTCTGCCGACAAATAACAAACAATAACCATACTTCGCACTACTAAAACATCTATCGACGAATGCTTACAATATAACAGACCTGATTTACTCAACGCATCTTTAACTGATGAGATGGTACGTGCGGTAGAATTCCATAACCGTTTCTTTGAGTGAGAATATTTCCAAACATACTATGTATCCAACTGGTCAAGAACCACTAGTCCTTCACTCGTGATAGTAAGTCCTTCGTCCTCTCAGCTTCCTGTTGCAACTGAGCCGGTCGAAGATTCGTTCACAAGATCTCGTACGGTGCATGCTAAGGACAGCACTCCACTGCTGCACCTCATTTGCAATTTCAATAAGAGTGCTTCAGAAGCGTTACACTACCCGGCACTACCACACCGGACAGTGTTTTAAAAAATAACAAAGTAACAAGAGGCTGCTCCTTAATACAACTCTTATCAACCGCTGGCCACAATCAACCGTATCCATGCTAGTGCCAAATCACCTTCCTATAACTTTTCTAAAATCCACATATTATATGGTTTCATACAATTTCGGTTCTGTGACATCAGAACATACGGTGAACCTCAATGGCTTACGGCAGTGTAACCTGCCCCTTACTAATCGGCCTATCCCGCTTGCGATATAAAATATGACCGTGGATCGCGTGTATACGTAATGAAATTTTTCCAATTGGATAAGGCTATCTTTCCCGAAGAAGTAATACCGATAAGTAGAGGGAAAGTGTACAACCGATCTTTCTGATAGAAAAGTCTACTAAAAATAAAAAAGTAATCAAAACAAACAGGGCTACAATTTGGAAAAATGAAAGTTATTTTGTGCATTCACTCACGAACAACACTGGACAGAAAAGGGGTACCACTGATCACTAATGGACGAAAAGGAAATAACTACGGTCGCCAGCCCACTAGGGGATTTGCATCCAAAATCCTATACAAGATGATGGGAAAGAAAAAAAAAACATTTATTATTAAACACTGATGAAGCAACTGAAGGTTGTCACGTTTTTTGACACTAATTTTAAGTGAGTATGTAATGATAAAGAAAACTGAGAAGTCACATTTACGTTAAGTTTGTCATTAAATTCTGAAAAAGACAATCGAGTAATGATTTTAAAATATCCACTTAAACTGTATGTTAGCACTGAACTTCGTTACGTAAACAATGACTTTCACAGACCTCAACATAACGTCATCAAATAAATTTAGAGAAACGCGAGCACTTTTTGCTTTGCAGTTACTTAATTTTCAAATTGGATTTCATATTATTGTCTGAACAACTGAGCCTTTTTTACTGACTTAGACAGAATTAAACACTAGAATACGTACCAAACCAAACAGCCATGTGCTCCAAGCTATATGTAACATAAATAAAACTTCCGCACTCTTAATTTGTGCATTTTCTTTAGGTTTTGATTTTTTCCAGTGATAGATTCACAAACTTCGGTTAGCATATAAGGAAAAAAGGGAACAAGGACCCTGCTTGGTAACAATATCTGGGGGCAATGAGGACACAATCACCCTGAATTTAACTGATTATTATTTAAATGAAGTTCATTAATCAAATCACATTCAGTTGTGCTGCTGGGTTAGCCGTTATTACTTTCTACCAAAGAACAGTCTTACTTCAGTGCAGTGCGTGCGACGAAACTCGGAGCCGACAATGAATTTGTGTTGCTGGAACTGCTGCTGTTGTTGAAGACAGTAGCATCTTGTGGGGCCACGGCTAATTACAGGAACGCGCAATCGTAATTAATACAGCCTCTTCCGCCCGTCCTCTGTCCTTCCTCCTGCTATTAGTCATCTGGCCGGCGTGCGTACATGGTGCCGCCGAAGTGGTACTCTCTACTGCGAGAGCGTTAACACCACACTTCCGCACACTACAAGCGCTGGAACCCGTCTCCCCTCTCACCGCGCGCTCCACGCAACAAATCCCTGCCCAAAGATTTTACAACGCACAAGCACTGTTATTATCGTTGCTAGTCGACGCAAATAACAGTTCCTTTGGCTTTTCCCCAGAGCTTATAAGTTTCACAGTAAAACACAGATAAATACAATGAAACGTCGACAGACTTCTACCTAAATGTACACATACAGTGAAACAATGTCCTTACTTATTAAAAGACAGCATTTAAATTACAAATATTTACATACAATTAAAAAAAATTATATTTTGGTAGCAGGTGCCATGCATCATGCATTTTCGGTGTTACAGCAGCACAACATTACGATTTCACTTGTTGTTGTTGTATTCAGTCTCCATGCTACTCTACCCTGTGCGAGCCTCTTTATCTTCTAATACCTACTGCAACCTACATCCTTCTCAATCTGCTTACTGTATTCATCTTTTGGCCTCTCTATGATTTTTACTCCCTACATTTCCCACCAGTACTAAATTTGTGATCCCTTGATATCTCAGAGTGTGTTCTGTCAACCGATTCGTTCTTTTGGTCAAGTTGTGTCACAGATTTCTTGTCTCCTCAATTCTGTTCAGTACCTCCTCATTAGTTAAGTGATCTACCCACCTAATATTCAACACTCTTCTGTAGCATCACATTTCGAAATCTTCTATTCTCTTTTTGTCTGAACTGTTTATCATATATGTTTCGCTTCCATACATGGCTAAATTCAACACAAATACTTTCAGAAAAGACTTCCTAACATTTAGATCTATATTCGATGTTAGAAAACTTCCTTTTTCAGAAACACTTTTCTTGGAATTGCCAGTCTATGTTTTATAACCTCTCTTCTTTGGCCATGATCAGTTATTTCGCTGTCCAAATTGCAACACTCATTAACTATTTTAAGCGTCTCGTTTGCTAATTTATTTCCCTCGGCATCACCTTATTTAATTTGACTACGTTCCATTATCATTGTTTGGCTTTTGTTGATGTTCATGTTACATCCTCTTTTAAAGACACTGTCCATTCTGTTCACCTGTTCTCCCTATTCCTTGCTGTCCCTGACGGAACTACGATGGCATCAGCAAACCTCAAAGCTTTCGTTTCTTCTTCCGAAACATTAATTCCTAATCCACATTTTCTTTGTTTTCCTTTACTGCTTGTTCAATGAACAGATTGAATAACATCGGCGATAGGCTACAAACCTCTCTCACTCCCTTCTCAACCTGTGCTTTCCTTCCATGCCCTTAGACTCTTATAACTGCCATTTGGTTTCTGTAGAGTTTGTAAATAGCTTTTCGCTCCCTGTATTTTATCTGATACCTTCAGAATTTCGCAGAGAGTATACCATTCAACACTGTCAAAAGCTTTCTCTAAGTCCACAAATGCTATAAATGTAAGTTTACCTTTAGTTAAAAAAACTAAACTCCGCCCGAACAGGCCATGAAGGCCAAGCGGTACCGACCGGTCGTCGTGTCATTCTCAGTCCACAGACGTCACTGGATGTGGATATGGAGGTGTCAGTATTGCCTCGCGTGTTCCTAAAATTCTCCGGAATCCAAACTGATCTTTCCCGAGGTCCAATTCTACCAGTTTGTCCATTCTTCTGTAATGAATTCGTGCTAGTATTTTGTAACCATGACTTATTTAACTGGTAGTTCGGTCATTTCCACACCTGTCTTTGGAGTTGAAACTGTTAATCATTCTTCTTGAAGTCTGAGGGTATTTCGGCTGTCTCACATATCTTGCACACCAGATGTAAGTGTTTTGTCATAGCTGGCTCCCCCAAGGGTATCAGTAGTTCTGACGGAATATCGTCTACTCCCGGGTCTTCTTTCGACTTAGATCCTTCAGAGCTCTGCCAAATTCTTATCGCACTATCGTATCTCCCACTCCGTCTTCATCTACGACCACTTCTCTTTCTGTAATATTACTGATTAGTCCATATTTCTTGTACAGACCTCTATATACTCCTTCCACCTTTCAACTTTCCCATCTTTGCTTAGGCCTGGTTTCCCATCTGAGCTCTTGATTGATATTCATACAGCTGCTTCTCTCTGCCCCAAAGTCCTTTTAAATTTTCCTGGAGGCAGTAACTATATTTTCCCTAGGGAAATATGCTTCTAAATCCTTACCTTTGTCCTCTACCCATTCCTGCTTAGCCACTTTGCACCTCCGGCCAACCTCATTTTTTAAAAGTTTTTATTCGCTTTCGCCTGCTTCACTTGCTGCATTTCTATATTTTCCTCTTTCATCAATTAAACTAAATATCTCTTGTATTATCCAAGTATGTTTACTAACCCTTACCTTTAAGCCTTTTGATTTTCCGCTGCCTTCAGTATTTCATCTCTAAAGCTACCCATTTGTGTTCTACTGTATTCCTTTCCTCTGTTTCAGTAAACTGTTGCCTAATGCACCTTCTGAGATTCTCACTAACCTCTGGTTCTTTCAGTTTACCTAGGTCCAATCTCCTTAATTTCCTACCTTTTCCAATTTTATTTCAGTTTTAATCTACAGATCGTAACCAATAAATTGTGGTCAGAGTCCACATATGCCTCCTCGAAATGTCTTACAATTTAAAACCTGGTTCTATATATCTGTCTTACCGTTATACAATAAATCTCTTCCACATATACAAACTTCTTTTATGATACTTAAATCAAGTGTCAGCGATGATTAAATTATGCTGTAAGCAAAATTCTGTCAGTAGCATCCTGTTTCATTCCTTCCCCTAAGTCCATATTCACCTACTATTTTTCCTTGTCTTCCTTTTCCTACTATCGAATTTCAGTCATCCACACACAATTAAATTTTCGCCTCCTTTAACTATCTGAATAATTTTTTTTATGTCCTCATACATCTCTTCATCACCTGTGAGGCTAGTTGGCATTTAAATTTGTACTACTGTGGTAGGCGTGGACTTCGTGTCTATCTTTCCTACGATAATGCATTTACTGTACTTCTCATAGTAGCTTACCCACGTTCCTATTATTCTTATTTATTCTGAACTTGAGATGGGAAAAACCGTTCTTTTCTGAGATCGTATTAGAACTGCTCACTCACTGGAATGAACTAATTGTTTTTCGTGACTCGCCACTCATTTGCTCACAAAAATAAATTAAAGGAAGTCACCTTGCCATTTTAATTCAGACGGTTATACCTGAATTTTTATCTGGGCTAGTCATGTTTTGAAAGGTCATAGAAAGAGAAGTAATAACTTCACGTTACGTTCCTAGTAATTTTTAGATTTGAATCATCTGGGTTCCACCTGATGTAAAAATTAAAAAATATTACAGCAAAATCCTAAATCTTTTTATGAAGTGAGAAAATCCTAAAAGTAAGACTAACAACTGTTATGTTTTTATACTTGTGCTGTATACAAAATACAATATAAGAAATATAGTGCAATTGTAATTAATTTAACTATGTAGAGTCTTCATTTATAATCAGTATGCCAATATATGTACCCAAAAAGGAAAAAATTAATAAATTTTATGATTAATAAACATAATTTGGTCTATGTTACTGGAAGTGAATCAGTTTCTTATCTCGGTGCATATTTGTCCTGCTTTTGAGAAGATACACTAGCTGGGATATATAATATTTGCAGAACCAGTTGGTATAGTGTTGCGTACAGGAATTTTCTGGTTTCCCACTAGTTTAAGGAATCACTGTTCTTTGGCAAATACGCCTCAGATAGTTCAACGATCGCTGCATATTACTTCCTTAGAGCTGAGAACACAGTGCAGAGAGCTGTTATATTTTTCCCACAACCGCAAAGGGATACAATGCGTTATTGTCTGTAAGGAAAACAGAAGTTATGTCTTTTAGGGGTCAGAAACATTATCTCATTCATGACAGAAACGGACATACAAAAGATAGTAGAAAGATCTAACTGCATTAACAGAAAAATGTATAATACTTTCGCAACTAAAGTGAGAAATTCTACAAATACTAATTTGTGAGGGTTGATTGTCGGGCTGTCGGTGCGTTTTAAAGTAAGCTTTGTCCGTTTTTCTTGAATGACATGAAAAATACGGTCTCTAGCGAAAAAAGTATCCCAATAAAAAAAATAAACGACATTACTTTTCCTACAAAAATGGCCTATTCATGTTTCTCTAGGACTAACACTTTGTGCAAACACAGCGCGTATGGAAAATACCACGCGATGCTTAGGTAACTTTCGTATGCCAATTTGAAGTTGTTTCCAGACTCGACAGACCATAAGTGTCCTATATCAAATTGTTGTTTCTTGACTTCCACTGCACCACTGTGATAAATTGTAAACAGTTATTATTTACACACAGTATAAGGGTGCAAAGTGTTTTCTACTTTAAGTCAGTGTTCTGAAGAACTTATCTTTCTTCGCTTTCTGTTCTTTTCAGGGCCGAGAGAAACTGTACACGTCAGCAAGATATGCAAATCCACATATGCACATGCTCCACAGAGCACTTTTTGCAGTTTCAGAACCGTTTCCTTCAGCATATGGAGTGGGGCGCTGTTGCAGCACCCTGCCACAGAATCTTCGTTCTGCTCACCGATTTCTCCACAGAGATATTTTGGATCAGAAGAGCTAACGGACCTTTTCTCCGAATCACCAATCACTCAATACTTAGAACTATCTGGCTCTTTGAAGTAGTTCAGAAGTGGATCGCCTATCTCTATATTAAACCCACTCCTACATTATCCCTGTTTGATTTTGTTTTTATAACCCTGTATTCACCTGGGCGGAAGTCCTGTTCCTCATGCCACTGAACTTCACTAATTCCCACTATGTCTAACTTCAACCTATCCATTTCCTTTTTTAAATTTTGTAACCTAGCTGCCCGATTAAAGGATCTAACATACCACAATCCGATCTGTAGAATGTCAGTTTTGTTTCTCCTGATGACGATAACCTTCTAGCGGCGGAGATCCAAGTGGGAGATTATTTTACCTTCGGAATATTTTAGCCAACGGGATGCCATCATTTAACCATGCAGTAGAGCTGCATGCCCTTGGGAAATGTTATGGATGTAGTTTCTCCCTGCTTTCTGCATTACACAGTACCGTCACAACAAGGCCATTGTGTTTGCGTTATAAGGCCAGATCAGTCAGTCATCCAGACTGTTGCCTTTGCAACTACTGAAAAGGCAGCTGCCCCTCTTCAGGAACCATAGGTTTTCCTGGCCCCTCAACAGATACTCCTCCGTTGTGGTTGCAACTACAGTACGGCTATCTGTGTCGCTGAGGCACGCAAGCCACTCCACCGACGGCAAGGTCTATGGGTCGTGGAGGGACGATCTCACTTAGCGACATGAACACCTTTTCCCAGTCCGCCGGTACTCGCCCACAGCGTGGCAAACACGCTTCCTGGTCCCCCTGCGGCTATGGGGGTAAGAATATGCCCACGGTATTCCAGCCTGTCGTAAGAGGCGACTAAAAGGAGTCTCCCACGTTTCGGCCTTTATGTGATGGTCCCCTGTAGGGTTTGACTTCCATTTTCAAAATTTTCCCGAAGAGCGAACCAATGGGGGAAGGGCACCTTCCATGATCATGTCCATTATGTGCTGAGACCTCTCGCATCCATCGTCGACGTGGATCTGCAATTCCGCACATTCTCCAGCTGTTGGGCGAGGTTTTCCTCCATCCTCTGTGCAGTATCGCTTTCTACGCTGTCGACGATAATGGACTTCTTAGCTCGTTTGCGCCTGATATCCAGCATGGTAGCCAGTCCGTTGTGGTTGGCCACCATGTACACTGTTGGTTGTAGGCCCCTGACCACACAGGGATCGCTCTGCTGATGCCTGAGCCGTTAACTCCCCACGTATGCCAAGGAGTAGATAGATACCCATCACCCTGGGGCATCGGGACTCCCGACAATGTCCATCCTGCCACGTGGCCTTTGCTGCGGCTGGGTGGTGCCCGTGGGGAGGGCCCATGGTCGTAGTGATTGGCATCAGGGCGGATGACACGCCATGAAGGGTAGTACATCATCTCTTGCTGGGGGTCAAACACCAGCAATCTCTAAGCGGTCGAAGTGTAACTTAAATGGTAAGAAATACGACCCCAAATCGCCCCCCTCCCCCCCCCCCTGGCCACACCATGGGAGGAACGCCAGGCTAAGGATGGCAGCGAAACTTATTAACCCCCGTACCTCGTATGTGCGAGAGTTGATGGGGCTAAGGATGGCAGCGAAACTTATTAATCCCCATACTTCGTATGTGCGAGAGTTGATGGGAAATCTTTATTGTCAATGAAACCCCAGTTTTTTGTGGAGCATTTAAAGTCTGGGGAGGTGGAGGGCTTGTCAGGGTCGGTCTTGATCAAAACAGCATCCTCTGCCCAGTCACAGGCACTACTCGCCTGTGACAAGCTGGCGGATGTTTCTGTTTCCATCACGCCACGTAAGAACTTAAACATGGTCCAGTGTATCATATCTTACAGGGACCTTCTTTATCAATCTGACGATGAGCTGCGCGCCAATTTAGAGCGGCGAGGTGTCGATTTCGCCCAGCGCGTCCACCGGGTTCCGAGGGATAATCAGGTTGTTACTGGTGCCTTCATCTTGGCCTTTGAGGGTGACACCTTACCCGAGAAGGTCAAGGTGATGGTCTGCCACTGTGTCATAAAGCTATATATCCCTTCCCTGATGCAGTGCTTTAAGTGCTGGAAGTTCAGTCATATGTCTTCCCATTATTGAAATTCCAGTGTCACTTGTTGGGATTGTGGACGTCCGTCACATGCGAATACTCCCTGTGCCCCGTCTCCCATTTGTGTCAGCTGCGGAGAGCACCATTCGCCTTGCTCGCCAGACTGCAGGATTCTCCAGAAAGAAAGAAAGAAAAATAATGGAATACAAGACCCTGGACCGACTGACCTACACGGAGGCTAAGATAAAATATGAGAGGTTACATCCTGTGTGTATGACGTCAGCCTATGCCGCCGCTACGACAACGGTCCTACCATCTCCCGTTCCGCTGAGTACAGTTGGCTCTCAGAGCCGTCAGACTCCACCTGCCACCTTGATGGTGGTGGTGGTGGTGGTGGTGGTGGCGGGGAGGGGGGGGGCACTTCCCTCCTTGTTGCTCCTGCACAATTTACTTCAGAAGCAACACCCCCCCCCCCCCCCTCCCAACCATTGCGGACGTCAGTCTCCACTTCTCAGCCAATGAAGCGTAATTCTTGATGCAATAATTTACCAACAGCCGTATGTATAGTACAAAATTTATTTTATGAGCTTCTTATGTGCTACCAGTTTCGGCATTACATTGATGCCCTCTTCAGGTCCCACACGTCATCGTCGTAAAATCGCTATACGCGGAAGGAGCCATATAACTGGATCCGTGAGTCAAATCGTTATGCAACAGCTCTTGGTGACCAGGCGACAACAACAGCTGTTACATAACGATTGGATTAGTGCCGAGCACTATGTTCGAGCGTTTGCATGGGAGAACTACCCCCCAGTCTTTCGCACCCTCAAACGGCGGATAGAAAGGAAAGTCCTTTCGTTCACTACACGCCACAGTGAACTCTATAACGCCCCATTTACAGATTGGGAGTTCCTCAGCGCCCTTGCACATTGCCCCAACACAGCTCCTGGGCCGGATCGGATCCACGATCAGATAATTAAACATCTTTCGTCTGATTACAAGCGACATCTCCTCATGATCTTCATCTGAATCTGGTGGGATGGCGTCTTTCCATCGCAATGGAGCGAGAGCACCATCATTCTGGTGCTCAAAAGGTACTGGCCCATCAGCCTGATCAACTTTCTTTGTAAGCTGCTGGAACGTATGGTGTGTCGGCAGTTGGGTTGGGTCCTGGAGTCACGTGGCCTACTGCTCTATGTCAGGGCGGCTTCCGCCAGGATCGCTCCACCACTGATAATCTTGTGTCACTCGAGTCTGCCATCCGAACAGCCTTTTCCAGACACCAACATCTGGTTGCCGTCTTTCTTGACTTACATAAAGCATGCAACACGACCTGGCGATATGATATCCTTGCCACATTTTATGAGTGGGATCTCCGGGCCCCACTCCATACTTTCCGTGTCCAAGTCGGTGCCTCCCATAGCATAGTTCCCCCCCCCCCTCCCGTATTTAGGAGACAGGTGTTCTCCGTATTGAGTGTCTAGCAGTAGATGTAGGGCCATCGGTCTCACTTTCTCTGTATGCAGATGACTTCTGCATTTCGCATTGCTCCTCCAGTACTGGTGTTGCTGAGCGGCGCCTACAGGGAGCCATTCACAAGGTGCAGTCATGGGCTCTAGCCCACAGCTTCAGTCACCAAGTTGTGTGTCATGCATTTCGATCGGCGTCGCACCATTCATCCAGAACCAGAACTTTACCTTAATGACGATCCACTAACTGTAGTGCAGACATAACGATTCTTAGGTTTTCGACGCCCGATTGACTTGACTACCCTATGCCCTCCGCTGCATGAGCAACACCAACTAGGGTGCAGATCGCTCCACGCTGCTGCGGCTCTACTGAGCCCTTGTTCAATCCCGTCTTGACTAAGGGAGTCTGGTTTGCGACTCGGCGGCGCCCTCAGCGTTGCGTTTGCTCGACCCAGTGCACCACTGTGGCGTTCGCCTAGCGACGGGCACTTTTAGAACGAGTCCGGTGATCAGTGTCCTGGTGGAGGCCGGAATGAAGGTTAGGCATGCACAACGCCTCGCCAGTTACGTTGCACACGTTCGTAGCTCTCCTGCGCATCCGAATTACCGTTTCCTTTTCCCAAACACGGCGGTTCATCTCCCGCATCGGCGGCCCAGGTCAGGGCTTACGACTGCAGTTCGCGTCTGACCCCGTCTGTCTGAATTGGAGTCCTTCCCGTTACCACCTCTCCTCGAGGTCCATTCACGTACACCTCCATGGTGTACACCTAACCCGCAGACTCTTCTGAAACTTTCGCATGGCCCTAAGGACTCTGTTAACCTTGCAGCTCTCCGCTATCACTTCCTCTCTATTCTCGACATGTACCGGGACCATGAAGTGGTTTACACTGACGGCTCGATGGCTGATGGTCACGTAGGCTTTGAGTATGTTCATGGTGGACATATTGAACAGCACTCCTTGCCAGATGGCTTCTGTGTTTTCACTGCAGAGCTGGCTGCCATATCTCGTGCTCTTGAGCACGTCCGCTCATGATCTGGCAAGTTATTTCTCCTGTGTAGTGCCTCCTTGAGCAGCCTACAAGCTCGCCATCCTCTGGTAGCGTCCATTCAGGAGTCCATCTATGGCCTGGAACGGTTCTGTCGTTCAGTGATGGTTGTGTGGACCCCAAGACACGTCGGAATCAAATGGTTCAAATGGCTCTGAGCACTATGGAACTTAACATCTGAGGTCATCAGTCCCCTAGAACTTAGAACTACTTAAACCTAACTAACCTAAGGACATCACACACATCCGTGCCCCAGGCAGGATTCGAACCTGTGACCATAGCGGTCGCGCGGTTCCAGACTGAAGCGCCTAGAACCGCTCGGTCACAACGACCGGCCACGTCGGAATCCCAGGCAATGAAGTTGCCGACAGACTGGCGAAACAGGCTACGCCAAAACTGCTTCTGGAGATGGGCATATCCGAAACTGACCTGCGTTCTGTCTTACGCCGCAGGGTTTTTAGGCTGTACGCACAACAGTACGCACAACAAAATGCGTGTCATTAAGGATACTACGAATGTGTGGAAGTCCTCCACGCGGTCCTCTCGCAGGGAATCAGTTGTTCTCTGCCGGCTCCACGTTACAAATACGTGGCTAACGCATGGTTACCTCCTCCGTCGCGAGAACCCACCTCCATTTTATACGTGATGGTGGGTTTTATCATTTGATCTAAGTTTTAGCGCATGTCCTTTGTCCCTCTGTGTCCTCCAGCCTAGTGCTTTTAGGGTGGAGGTTTTAAAGTGTTGCAGAGTGGCTGGCTTCTCCTTTTTATTTTCATGGTCAGCCAACCATGGTAATCTGCTCTCTTGTTTTGATCTCTTCTATATGTTTCTTGCGTCTCTCTGTGGTTTTCTTGTCCGATTTTGTCCATTTTAGTGTTTGTTGCCCTTCTGTCACTCTTGTGGTTTTCTCCTTCCTTCCAACTGTGTTTTGTATGTCTCGATTATTTTACTCCCACGCCTGTGGAATTATTTTAATCGGAACGAGGGACCGATGACCTAGCAGATGGTTACCCCCGTCTTTTAAAACATCCAACCAACCATTCTTCCTAGTGTTTTCACTCTGTAGCTCCTTTCCCAATTGCCCCTTCGCCTCGCGACTTTGTCCCTGAGAAAAAGCCCTAGTCGGTTCGCAGAATCGTGCCAACCGGCACAAAAGTAAACCACTATCGACAAAAAAGTGCTCAACTGTATCTCAGCAGGTCAACTTTCATCCCTGCCCTCGCACGTACCTAGCAACGACTCTGTTTCTTCAAGTCGCTAAGACGTAACAGTCGTGGCCGTCGCTACATCCTGCCCGTTCGCTATGAGCTTCGAGACGGATCAGCAGCTGCAGTTTCATTACCGTGACGGACGCGTCTTTATAGAGGCATTTAACATCTAGCAGTTAGCAGAAGTTTAGGTGTTGATCACTTTGAACACAACACAGCAATGTCGCTCGCGCACTCCCGCCAGTTCGTTCGTTCGGTGAGCGCAAGTATCCCACACTACAATACCGCCAGCTAAGTGTTAAGATTCACTGGAATATCCCCCTTTGTCCCCTCGATCTACTCTCATGGTGCTGTACTCCTTCTCCGGCCTGAAAATAATTCTCTGTAGGTTTCACTACATGTGCTCTGTGTCGTTTACCATAACCATGTCAGTGCAGGCTGCCCTAGGCTAAATATTGAGTTTTGCTTCATGTTCATTTCCTTAATTTTTATTTATTACAGTTGTGATATCTTACTGCTTTTCACCATTTTACAACCACTTGCAACTACGAACCTTGTCGATGCCTTTCAGGATCGGATATTACTTGGGTAATCAGTTTAAAGTCGAGAGGGCCTGTTAATCTTCCGAGATTTAAATTTTAGGTTGGTGCAAATGTTCGTACGGTTTTCGTTTTGCGTGTTAATATTTCGGTTGCTATAGGTTAATTCATAGAGTGCCGTCTTTTATTTCTAGTTCACTGTTGCTGTCTGAGTTTACTTATTGTCTTTTGGAAATAGTGAGTGAAGCTGTGGACGCTAGAAAATGGAGTGCCAAGTATAGAAATCGGAACACATCCGGCGTATTCTTCTGTTTAATTTCAGTAGAGAGGTGACAGTAGAGGAGGTAACCAGAAACATTTGCGCCATGAATAGGGATAATGCCATTGGACAGAGCACGGCAAGAAAATGGTTTTCTCGTTTTAAGGAGGAGCGTTTTGACATTAGGATCGTTTTGACTTTAGTGACTCCCCACGTTGATGAACACCTTCGGGATTCGATGAAAGTCGTTTAAACGCATTAATCCACAAAAATTCAGGTCAGCGTACTCGAGAACTACCAAATGATGAACCGTGATGATTTCACCATCGTGCGACATTGGCATAAAGTGAGGGAGGTTCAAAAATCGGATGTTGGATACAACATTCTCTAAGCCAAAATCACAAAAATCAGCATTTCGCCACATGTGCATGTCTACTTCTTCGTCATCAAATGGGCCGTGAATAATACCAACCATTCCTACCCCGTATCGTTACTGGTGACAATAAGTCGTGTGTAACGTGCTAACACAAGGAAAAGGAGCAACTCCCTGTACAAAGACCTGCGCGCATCCACAAAAAATAGTGTTATGCTTCAGGTGGAACAGCGACGGTGTAGTGCTCTGCGAATTGCTTCTCCGAGTCTTAAACATCACTGCTGACATTTTTTGTCAATAACTGAGACGTCTTGCAGACGCAGTCCAAGAATAACGATCAGGAAGACTGCATGAAGTGATGCTACTCCATGATAACGCCCGACAGCATTCTGCTAGACAGACAAAAAGCGCTAGGTGGGAACTGGGTTGGGAAGTCATTCCGCATCCACCTTATTCACCTGGGCTTGTGCCCTCAGATTTTCACCTTTTTGTTCTCTGTTGAACAGCCTTCAAGGAACTTCCTTTGCGGATGAAAATGCGCTCTGAACACGGCTTCTCCTCATTACCACGTGATATCTACAATCGCGGAATGGAAAAGTTACCCCAAATTGGGCAGTCTTGTAAGTAGTGAAGGGAAAGATGTTACTGGTGACTAATGTCTCTGTTATGTATATCTGTTGTGTTTATTAAACCTATAGAAAACGCTAAGAGCTTGTGCAACACATGGCACAAGTTGCACATTGTATGCTTTCTAAAAATATCGATTACGATGAATGAAATTAAGTTCCTGTGGTGTCACCGCCAGACACCACATTGGCTAGGTGGTAGGTAGCCTTTAAATCGGCCGCGGTCCGCTAGTATACGTCGGACCCGCGTGTCGCCACTATCAGTGATTGCAGACCGAGCGCCGCCACACGGCAGGTCTAGAGAGACGTCCTAGCACTCGCCCCAGTTGTACAGCCGACTTTGCTAGCGATGGTTCACTGACAAATTACGCTCTCATTTGCCGAAACGATAGTTACCATAGCCTTCAGCTACGTCATTTGCTACGACCTAGCAAGGCGCCATTATCATTTGCTATTTATCTTGTGATGCATGTACCGTCAGACCGATGTTCACCAATTATGGATTAAAGTTAAGTATTCCAGAAGCTACGTACTATTTTTGCTACTATAAAGACCTTGTCCTGTTCCAGACCTGGCTGTCTTGCCAAGTCACAACAGTTATTATGCCCATAGAAACAATGAAAGTAATATAAGAAATATGTAATTGGTAGATAGTTTAACAACCAACTTTCCACCAATTACATATTTTGCGCCGGTGTCTGTGACCGAGCGGTTCTAGGCGCTTCACTCAGAACCGCGCTGCTGCTACGGTCGTAGGTTCGAATCCTGCCTCGGGCTTGGATGTGTGTGATGTACTTAGGTTAGTTAGGTTTAAGTAGTTCTATGTATAGGCGACTGATGACCTCAGATGGTAAATCCCATAGTGCTTAAAGCCATTTGAACCATTTTTTGAACATATTTCGTATATCTTATTTCATATGAGCCGTGAATAACACAGTTCCAGACTTTTTAAACATATCAAGTACGATGAGTGACATATACCACACAGAGTCTCTAACAGTAATCTAGCATTTTGAATTTTTAAATTCGGTGTATAATTACACAAAATATTGAAAGTCAACTTTTTGTGATTCCTGTAAGCCATTAGGTAGACTGCCTGCAACGGGCGCCGAGTTCTGGGATAGCGTTTAGTAATACATCTAGTCTTGGTAGCCGCTTCACGGTAGTCACATGGATCTCATCGTTAAGTTGCATAAGTCAACATGGGCCCGTGTCCCATTTCGTATGAGAGCTTACCGTGTTATTGTTACATGGAGTCAGAGTTTCATTCTAAGCATCTACTGATGTGATATCGTGTGTTCTGGCACGTCGAGCCATATCCGGAGCGCATTTTCATCAGAACAGGAAGTTCCTTGAAAGTGGTTCGATAGAGAGCGGAAAAGGTGAAAATCTGAGTTCGCATGATCAGGTGAATTAAGTTTGTGCGGAATGATTCCCCAACGCATTTACTGTATAGTGTTTTTTGTCAGTCTAGCAGAATGTGGGCGGGCGCTATCCTGGAGTAGCATCACTTCACGCAGTCTTCCTAGTCGATGGTCTTCCATTCCATTTGCAAGACGACTCAGATGATGACAATAAATGTCGGCAACGTTGTTTACACCTCGGAGAAGCAATTGGTAGTACATCACACAGTCGCTGTTTCACTGGATGCGTAACATTATGTTTTATGGAAGCGCACAGGACTTTGTAAGGTGTGTTGTTGCTTTGTTTGGCCTCAACAGTTCCTTTGTTTTCCTTACGTTAGCACAAAGATCCCATTTCTCTTCACCAGTAACGATACTGGGTAGGAATGGTCCGTGCTATTCTGACAATTGATGAGGAACAAGCAGAGTTGCACATATGACCATCCGCTGATTTTTGTGAATTCAGATAGCAACAGTGAAGTAGAAATAAAAAATGACTATCGATAAATAAACCCACAACAACTGGAATACAAACATGCAAAGCAAAAACGCTGCAAACTTATGCACCAACCTAATAGTATGGTTTTTGTATTACATGCTTGCCTTGTCACGACTGAAAACTTTGCTGAAAGAGCCTTCCTCTTGTAACTTAAAATGTAAATGGAGACCATCAAACAAGTATTTGTTTCCTAATTTCAATATAAAATTGCGTTAATGTAAATTTATTGACTCCTTTTGTGTTAAGACCCCACACTGAATAACTTTCCATTGTATACCTCCTCAAAGAGACAAGTGCACTTGGAGTGTGCGGGGGCATGATTTATTTCAGGTCCGATTGTTACGCGATCGTTTTTCCCAAACTCTCCTGCAACTGGTGTAAAACCAGATGAATCAAATCGGAATAATTAATCCCCACTGATAAATGAAACGTGTATCAGCGCATCGATTGCCAATACTTAACTAAAGTCGCTTAGATTTTCGTATTGAAGAGTGTGTTCACCAAATAAGAAGCCTTTATGGAAGCAAGTTGTCCTTAGCCGCTAGCGAGTGGATGTGTAGGCCATAAAAGCCGGCTAGGAAATCAGCCCTCGCAGAAAGCAAGCAAGCTCACGACCGATTGGCCTCCCTGGGTGCTCAAACTGGCCGTGTTTGAGGAGCTGCCCTGGGCACCAGATGCTAAAACTCATTACACAGATTGTATCTCCACGTTGTGTTGGGACAACGAAGTCTGTTTTTAAGGAGCTGTGTATGTAAGGGGATGTACAGGGTTATTACAAATGATTGAAGCGATTTCACAACTCTACAATAACTTTATTATTTGAGATATTTACACAATGCTTTGCACACACATACAAAAACTCAAAAAGTTTTTTTTAGGCATTCAAAAACGTTCGATATGTGCCCCTTTAGTGATTCGGCAGATATCAAGACGATAATCAAGTTCCTCCCACACTCGGCGCAGCATGTCCCCATCAATGAGTTCGAAAGCATCGTTGATGCGAGCTCGCAGTTCTGGCACATTTGTTGGTACAGGAGGTTTAAACACTGAATCTTTCACATAACCCCACAGAAAGAAATCGCATGGGGTTAAGTTGGGAGAGCGTGGAGGCCATGACATGAATTGCTGATCATGATCTCCACCACGACCGATCCATCGGTTTTCCAATCTCCTGTTTAAGAAATACCGAACATCATGATGGAACTGCGGTGGAGTACCATCCTGTTGAAAGATGAAGTCGGCGCTGTCGGTCTCCAGTTGTGGCATGAGCCAATTTTCCAGCATGTCCCGATACACGTGTCCTGTAACGTTTTTTTCGCAGAAGAAAAAGGGGCCGTAAACTTTAAACCGTGAGATTGCACAAAACACGTTAACTTTTGGTGAATTGCGAATTTTCTGCACGAATGCGTGAGGATTCTCTACCACCTAGATTCGCACATTGTGTCTGTTCACTTCACCATTAAGAAAAAATGTTGCTTCATCACTGAAAACATGTTTCGCACTGAACGCATCCTCTTCCATGAGCTGTTGCAACCGCGCCGAAAATTCAAAGCGTTTGACTTTGTCATAGGGTGTCAGGGCTTGTAGCAATTGTAAACGGTAAGGCTTCTGCTTTAGCCTTTCCGTAAGATTTTCCAAACCGTCGGCTGTGGTACGTTTAGCTCCCTGCTTGCTTTATTCGTCGACTTCCGCGGGCTACGCGTGAAACTTGCCCGCACGCGTTCAACCGTTTCTTCGCTCACTGCAGGCCGACCCGTTGATTTCCCCTTACAGAGGCATCCAGAAGCTTTAAACTGCGCATACCATCGCCGAATGGAGTTAGCAGTTGGTGGATATTTGTTGAACTTCGTCCCGAAGTGTCGTTTGACTGACTGATGTGGGTGCATTTCAAGCACGACATACGCTTTCTCGGCTCCTGTCGCCATTTTGTCTCACTGCGCTCTCGAGCGCTCTGGCGGCAGAAACCTGAAGTGCAGCTTCAGCCGAACAAAACTTTATGAGTTTTTCTGCGTATCTGTAGTGTGTCGTGACCATATGTCAATGAATGGAGCTACAGTGAATTTATCAAATCGCTTCAATCATTTGTAATAGCCCTGTACGTGCCATTTTTGGCAGAAACCAGAAAGAACGCCTTTGTGGGCGAACAGTATAAAGCAAGGAATTCTTTGAAATACACAGACCGCTGTAGGTAGTACCTTGGACTGGAATAGGGAACAGCACAGTTCGGGATTCCTTTGAAGACTGCGGGACGCCGCCAACGATCTCAGGCCAGCAGGGCAAAAATGTTAGTGAAAACTGCTACGATTGGCAAACGTAAATAATAATTTAGAAGTGGGAGAGATAGAGAAACGGCTGTGCTTACAAAGATCCGTCTTCATTGGCCACAAACAGAGGAAGAGAGGGGGACACAGATTTTTAGCGCTAATTATTATGTAGCTTGTTACTGGTTAACTGAAATGTCAGTAAGGAAAACAGGCCAGAGTCTTTTAAGAAAATTTTCACTGATCGGTGCTCAGAACGTTTATCGTTCAGCCAATGAAAGTTATGAGAGGACAGCAAAACGCAAAGGCATGAACCATCTTTCTAGGACACCATCGTTGCAGGCACAAAATTACTCTTCAGTTGATTGCCTCTGTAGCCATGAGCCACCACGGGGCGATCTCTTTGGACGAGCCTCTCCCCAACCAAGCGCCCTTTAGAGCAGACTTGATGAGCAGGCGACTTACGCGCTTTTCCGGCTGACAAACTTGGACACAGATGTAAGTTGTTAGTACGAAACTAGAGTCAGACCTTGCAACCACTTCAGCCTCCACCTGCAGATCAGCATGGTGAGATATAGCCGCTACAGTGAGAGCAAATGTAGGGAAAGTCGAGTCATTTTTACTGGAATTCAGAAATTTCCATCTTCATTCTGAAGACTTGCTTGCAGTTAAGGTTCAGCATGCTTTTAGCTCTGGCCATAGATGCAAACACGTACCCTTCTGTAGCGCTTTCTCTCTTTAAACATTAACACTTCGACAGTCACGGTAGGACCTCACGGAAGATAATTGTTTTATCCTCATAAGCGTTCATTTGAATCATATTCCAGATCCCTTGCACAAGCTTACCAAAGAATTAGCCCATCATTGTCAACTTTATTCAAACCTATAATCATGTATTAATGTAATAAACTGAATTAATTCTGATTCTTGTTTCTTTTCGTAGATGACGAATTCCTTGGTAGTCGACGATTTAATCTTATCAGATAAACAGGGACACGTCCATACGTCTGATTATTATAACAGCGTCCTCAACCCACGACCACTTACAAGATGCAGACGATTGTATTTCAGGCTCTGTTGCAGAGCAGATTTTTCATTGCACAGCTACGATTTTCAGTTTTATAGCAATGAGGAGTAGATCTTTTGTGTCTTTTACTGCGACAGAACATTTATTATAAATTCAAATGTAGAGCAACTAACACTTGAATGCAAGGATTGTCAGGTTTCAGCCAGCTGTACTGAATACCGTGTTAATTAAAAGCGACGAAAGGTAAGAAGTAGAATTGCCGTATAGGGAATCAAGGGCTCTAGTAAGTGTCTGAAAACATTTATTCATCACAATGGCAGTATTCAGCATCCATACCGGATAAAAGTTTTAAAAGGAAACATGTTAATTAAAGCAGTCAAGGGAAAGTGTAATGCATTCACATAAACAGTTCAATAGCTCAAGAGTTTAAAAATCGTTCACACACAGTGAACAACGCAAAATTCCCAATACGACGCTCAATTTGTGAGATACTCGAGAGTGGCGGCAACCACAATGAGATTCGTGTTGCACATGCAGTGGGAAGTGTGACTGTTATCTGAAGTATTGGTAAGTTGAAATTGTCTAAATGTGTAAATTCTTATGGGACCAAACTGCTGAGGTCATCGGTCCCTAGACTTATACACTACTTAAACAAACTTATGCTAAGACATGGTTCAGATGGCTCTGAATACTATGGGACTTGACATCTGAGGTCATCAGTCCCCTAGACTTAGAACTAATTAAACCTAACTAACCTAAGGACATCACACACAACCATGCCCGAAACGTGAATGTGCCACCTTGGGCACTCCACTAAAATTTTTCCCGGTAGTATCTAGCTGCTTGCTGAGATTGCTTACACAGCCAACAGCCACATTTCTGTAGCCAGAAGCGGGAGAAGGTACTACTCAACTGCGCATGCGCATGATCTCGTTCGTAACTGCTAAAACGAATCTAATGTTAACAGTTGTGACATAACGCTCATCGGAGGCAATTTATTTTTACGGAGCATTGCATAGTCTACATCTACATCTACATCCATACTCCCCAAGCCACCTGACGGTGTGTGGCGGAGGGTACCTTGAGTACCTCTATCGGTTCTCCCTTCTATTCCAGTCTCGTATTGTTCGTGGAAAGAAGAATTGTCGGTATGCCTCTGTGTGGGCTCTAATCTCTCTGATTTTATCCTCATGGTCTCTTCGCGAGATATACGTACGAGGGAGCAATATACTGCTTGACTCTTCGGTGAAAGTATGTTCTCGAAACTTTGACAAAAGCCCGTACCGAGCTACTGAGCGTCTCTCCTGCAGAGTCTTCCACTGGAGTTTATCTATCATCTCCGTAACGCTTTCGCGATTACTAAATGATCCTGTAATGAAACGCGCTGCTCTCCGTTGGATCTTCTCTATATCTTCTATCAACCCTATCTGGTACGGATCCCACACTGCTGAGCAGTATTCAAGCAGTGGGCGAACAAGCGTACTGTAACCTACTTCCTTTGTTTTCGGATTGCATTTCCTTAGGATTCTTCCAATGAATCTCAGTCTGGCATCTGCTTTACCGACGATCAACATTATATGATCATTCCATTTTAAATCACTCCTAATGCGTACTCCCAGATAATTTATGGTATTAACTGCTTCCAGTTGCTGACCTGCTATTTTGTAGCTAAATGATAAAGGATCTATCTTTCTATGTATTCGCAGCACATTACACTTGTCTACATTGAGATTCAATTGCCATTCCCTGCACCATGCGTCAATTCGCTGCAGATCCTCCTGCATTTCAGTACAATTTTCCATTGTTACAACCTCTCGATACACCACAGCATCATCTGCAAAAAGCCTCAGTGAACTTCCGATGCCATGCACAAGGTCATTTATGTATATTGTGAATAGCAACGGTCCTATGACACTCCCCTGCGGCACACCTGAAATCACTCTTACTTTGGAAGACTTCTCTCCATTTCCTAAAGCCTTTGACACATTTTGCTGTTGGCAGACGCTTGTATGAGCGCTGTGTTTTGTTGCTGTATATGGCGCATTTCCTTTGCAATTTAAGTTTTATTTTCGTTTTGTCTCTCGTTCATGTTTTATTGCTGCAGTATAATTCTGCAGTAGCGGGATACAGTAATATCTTTTGTTAGAGTATCGGTTCTTACCAGTCAAAATTAAAAAAAAAAACCTGACACGTTCCACATCATTACGAAGTGTCGTATTCACGATCTATGGAACAAGTACTAATCTAATATAACCTGCGACCGTAGCAGCAGCGCAACTAATAGCGAATGTGGTCGTATTTAGAGTTGCTGTTACACTCGAGCGCGTATCCATTTTATTACAGTTCGATCATTCACAATGTTGTGGACTGGCAAGACAGCCAATCCACTATGACAGGTAGCCGAAAGGCACGCGTTTAAGCTCACGCAGGCTGGCGTGAGGTCTGGAAAATGACAAGGAATTGAGACTAGCAAAAAAGGTACGTAGCTTCTGGAATACTTAACTTTAATCCACAATTGGTGAACATCGGTCTGACGGTACATGCATCACAAGATAAATAGCAAATGATAATGGCGCCTTGCTAGGTCGTAGCAAATGACGTAGCTGAAGGCTATGCTAACTATCGTCTCGGCAAATGAGAGCGTAACTTGTCAGTGAACCATCGCTAGCAAAGTCGGCTGTACAACTGGGGCGAGTGCTAGGAAGTCTCTCTAGACCTGCCGTGTGGCGGCGCTCGGTCTGCAATCACTGACAGTGGCGACACGCGGGTCCGACGTATACTACCGGACCGCGGCCGATTTAAAGGCTACCACCTAGCAAGTGTGGTGTCTGGCGGTGACACCACACACAATCTCATCGCGAATTACACGTTCGATACTCCACCTCGTTAACTATGCGAAAAGTTTGAATTCACACGTGAAGGGCGGCTGCTCACCTCTCTGAGACTAAGTTCCGCGGCACCACACAACGCGAAATTTTCTAAGTCGTTTCACTTCCTAGCTACCTAAAGACCGACTGTCCGCTTTCGCGTCTTAGTCCGAACTGTCCCCTTTGGTGTCTCCAGCCGAACTGTTCTCTTTGGTTTCTAGACCAGAACTGCCCTTTGCCCGTCTCCGACCGCGTTTCCAGCGCGCCGAACGTCTTCACTCAACTGACTAGCGCAATTCCCTTTCCTGAACCGTCCATTTGATTGGCTACAGCTTATTCTACGTTACTTTACATTTTAACATATTTAAATAATCAAAGCTTCACCAATTTCACGTTCTAAATAAAGTAACAATAATATCCATTACATAATAAACGTTAAATTCTTTTACAAAAAACCAAAACAATTTCCTTCTTAACTTTGAATGTCACGGCCAGTAGCCTTGCACCAATGTGCTTCCAGATAAATAAAGAACAAAAGTAACTATTATGCACTAAACTTTACAACAAACAATCTGTTACCTAATGATTCAATAAGGTGTTATGCTGTCATCGTTCAATGTGTTTTGTGTGGAGGAAATGATGATCTGATGCTTAACTGAAAATACTGATAATTTAAATTTACTATATCTTTTAAACAAATGAAGTTACAGAGTCGATATTTACAGCGTTTGTCATTTTAATGATATGCTTCTATATGAAATGTCGGTCGTTAAGATCGACCAAAACGTTCAGATTTTAGCATTCAGGTCTTTGTTACAATACTTGTGAATTTCACTTAACAGTAAATCCTAAACTATTGTAGCTATGATCAATATTAAGTTTTCATGGGATCACCATGAAAATTCATGGAGGTTGGCAGATTAAAATTACTGTGGCTTGATTCCCTACATTACTGAAGAATTAAATAGTTTTCATAAATGTTTCCCTTTATGGCCGATGTTAGGTCCACCATATTTAACACTGCTGCGTCGCCTTGGCCACAAAAGGCTGCTACTGGGTTTCCCTATGACGTAGGTTCTCGTTTGTCTCACTCGGACACTACAGCGCTTAGGCCTCCATAGACAATAGACGCCTGTGAGTTTCCCCATCTCGTGGTGAATCTGCGCCCTTTTTGGTACGCGGTCCTGGATGACAGGGGTTTGTTTCACAATTCCTCTAGGCTGACTCTTTCGACCATGTATTTAAATGAGAGCGTAATGCTCGTTAACTCACGAGCACTGCGGGTTCATGACAGTTAGCGAGTAAACAGACCGCCATTTCAGTAATCATGGGCCACTGGAACGGAGGACAGCGTGCGTTAGCCATAAAAATGTTTTTATAAAAACAATGATAGTTTGGTATTGGCGCAGAGAATTTCGACGTTTTTATAATTTAGGACATCATGATGCCGTGCCGTCGAAACACGGGATAAAATGTTGGATTAATAACGTTGAAGAGACTGGATCTGCCTCAAGAAGGAACCAAAAGGACGACCAAGAAGTGCGCTTTCTCCTGCGAACATTGATGTTGTACACAAGTCTCTCTTACGGAGCTCAGGGCATTCAATTCGCAAGTAAGCAGCAGTGGTTGGAATGTCCCGGGACAGTGTTCACAGATTTCATCTTGATTTAAAATTTCATTCGTGCAAAATACAGATAGTGCAACAATGTAAGGGCAATGATTACCGGTTACGATTAGGATTCTATCAACAATAATAACAAAAATAAACAATGACGATGAATTTCTAAACAAGTTGTGGATGTCAGATGAGGCACATTTTCATCTCACAGGTATTGTGAATAAACAGAACTACTGTTAATGGGCAAACACAAATCCTAATGGCGTTCATGAGCGCCCTTTACACGCTAGTGAAGTGACAGTATGGTGTGGTGTCTCATCACGTGGGATTATGGGACCCTATTTTTTCGCAAATGAACTTGGAAACACAATAACTGTCAATTCCGATCGTTACGTGGAGGTGTTACGAACTTTTGTTACACCTGCATTGAACACCTTTCTAATTGTTCAAGAAGCCTGGTTTCAACAGGACGGTGCGACATCACAAACTGCGCAGCAGTCAATGGCATATGTGCGAGAATTGTTTGGCAACCGTGTGATCTCACGATTCGGTAACTTTCCCTGGCCCCCTAGATCGCCAGATTTATCCGTTAGTGATTTTTTCTTGTGGGACTACCTCAAGAGCAAAGTCTGCACGGCTCGACCAAGAACCCTGGATGAGTTAAAACAGAGAATTAGGGACGCAGTTCACAGTATCCCAGCTGAGATGTTGCAGCGGTCAATGAGGAATCTCAACAGCAGATTTCGCGAATGTATTTTTTAAAAAAGATAAATGCCATCAATGTTTGGTAAATGTCAAAGTCGTAAGTTTTAAATTACTATGAATGCAATTTCCTTCCTTCATCACTTCTAGTTTTATTGCATTGTGGAATGTTTCCTTTTTTCTGTGTCACCCTGTAGTACTTTGCACTTAGCCACTCACAGAAGCTATGTGGCCAGCGTACACGTATTATGCTAGCTCTTTGTGGATGGCTTGATAATGGGCTAAGGCCCGAAACCGGTAGCCATTTAAATAAAAACAAACATCTGTGCAAATCTGACGGTTTCGTAATTTCTTTGAACCATAGTGAGTTGCTGTCTACTGTAATCCAGCATGCTGGAAGTGAGTAAATTCTACTCCAGTCAATGAGATTCTAGGCTTAAGATGTGTTTGGAGACGCCCGGACAGCGACGGGATACCATTCTGAATTGCAACCGCCATACGGCCCGACAGACAGAAGTGATGGTCTAGGGTGTCTTTTTTTCATAACAGTAACCTTTTGGTTGTCATCCACGGCAGCCTAACAGTGCAGCGGTACATCGACTATATCCTACGTCCCGCTTTGTTTCCTTCATGGCAAGCCTTCCTAAGCTTACATTTCAGCAAGATAATGCCCGCCCGCACTTAGCGAGAGTTTCTGCTATCTGTCTTCGTGTTTGCCAAACCATACTTTGGCCAGCAAGGTCGCCTGACCTGTCCCCAACTGAGAATGTTTGAAGCGTTATCGGCAGGGCCTTCTAACCAACTCGGGATCCTTGCCAATTGGACGGAATTTGGCACGATATCGCTCAGGAGGACATCCAACAAGTCTGTCAATCGATGCCAAAACGAACAATCGCTTGCATAAGGGCACAGGTGGATCAGGCGTTACTGACTTGCTCAATTTGTGAAGCTCTTTTTCTTGTACAAATCATCCAAATTCTCTGAAATTGTAATCGTTTATTTGTCTGTACATGTACATCACATCTACCGATTTCCGTCCCATTCGGATGAGGACTTCCTAGGGTGTCATTTTTTGTCTTAGAGGATATGTTATTAGAAATTTGATTAGTAATTTCTACTGTAAGCTCGTATATGGGGTGCTTTTTTAGACACCCTGTAGCAGACGGATCGGAAAGCAAAGTTAAGTAATTAAATACTTGTTTATTTGCAGGTGCACGTCGGCAGCTCTGGTAAGCGTAGAAATTCGCACGGCACAGTCATTAAGCAACCCAAAAGCAAAATGACCACAGTCCATTGATAATGCGGAGTATCCTGCATTAATTCGTTCCCTACGTTTGAAAGGGTACAACGTGGCAATGCATGTTTGTTCAGTTGGTGGTATACACCGTCATATAACACACTGGTTAACATTCGCAGACGCTGCCGGTGTGGTGAAATATGTCTAAATGACAAACAACAAAGTTTCAGACCATCTATGAAAAACCGGGAATCGCAGTAAAAGGACAGACCCTAGTGCGCAAACAGCGGCCTGTCAAAATTGGGGCGATAGTAGCCAAAGTGAAAATGAGTCGTGGATTAGTTATAAACATCCTGTATGACAAGTGTCGCCACCCGGTGGAGTTCTCGATTACTCGCACGTATTCAAAAAAACACGCCGGACTGATGCAGCGATGAGAATGTTGCAACTATGTGACCCCAGCCGCCTAATGACCAAGGACGAGTGCTGTGTGTATGACTATGACCCGAAGACAAAGGAGCAAAGTAAGCAGTGATAATATGTGGATTCACCAACCACAGTAGAAACAGTCCAAGACCTAACCGTCATCGGGCAAGGTAATGTTGAGTGATTTTTGGGACTGGCGTGGTGTGGTGGTTGCAGATTATGCTCATAAGGACCAATCCGTCACAGGACCGTACTACCAAAATTTCCTGTCGAGGTTACGAGAGGTTTTCCAGACGAAGAGTCGACTGAAAATGATCAAGGCCTGGGGAGGGGAGAGGGTGGGGCAAGGGTTATCTTGATGACAACGTCCCAGCTCATTTCACAGTAGAAAGTCACACATGCTGTTCCTTTGGAAAGGTTTGTCAAACTCCTGGTGTTCTCTTGACACGAGCCACAGTGACTTGTTCCCCTTCCTTGGGTGAAGGAACCATTGCGTGGCAGGCAGACTACGAGGTGATTTTGGAGGCTGAACGTTACATCAACAGCCGAAATGCAGATTTATACTACCAATGTCGCCACCAAGCTGTTCACCGCTGGGAAAGATGTTTTACAATTCAGAATGAGTATGTGGGAAACGACTAAAACAATCACCAGGTCCCACAGCTGCATTTTGATTATATGGAGGTGATAATTACACAACTGGCCATTAAAATTGCTACACCAAGAAGAAATGCAGATGATAAAAGGGTATCAATTGGACAAATATATTATACTAGAACTGACATGTCATTACATTTTCACGCAGTTTGGGTGCATAAATCCTGAGAAATCAGTACCCAGAACAACCACCTCTGGCCGTAATATCGGCCTTGATACGCCTGGGCATTGAGTCAAACAGAGCTTGGATGGCGTGTACAGGTACAGCTGCCCATGCAGCGTCAACACGATACCACAGTTCATCAAGAGTAGTGACTGGCGTATTGTGACGAGCCAGTTGCTCGGCCACCGTTAACCAGACGTTTTCAATTGGTGAGAGATCTGGAGAATGTGCTGGCCACGGCAGCAGTCGAACATTTTCTGTATCCAGAAAGGCCCGTACAGGACCTGCAACATGCGGTCGTGCATTATCCTGCTGAAATGTAGGGTTTCGTTGGGATCGAATGAAGGGTAGAGCCACGGGTCGTAACACATCTGAAATGTAACGTCCACTGTTCAAAGTTCCGTCAATGCGAACAAGAGGTGACCGAGACGTGTAACCAATGGCACCCCATACCATCACGCAGGGTGATACGCCAGTATGGCGATGACGAATACACGCTTCCAATGTGCGTTCACCGCGATGTCGCCAAACACGGATGCAACCATCAGGATGCTGTAAACAGAACCTGGATTCATCCGAAAAAATGACGTTGTGCCATTCGTGCACCCAGGTTCGTCGTTGAGTACACCATCGCAAGCGCGCCTGTCTGTGATGCAGCGTCAAGGGTAACCGCAGCCATGGTCTCCTAGCTGATAATCCTTGCTGCTGCAAACCTCGTCGAGCAGTTCGTGCAGATAGTTGTTGTCTTGCAAACGTCCCCTTCTGTTGACTCAGGGATCGAGACGTGGCTGCACGATCCGTTACAGTCATGAGGATAATATACCTGTCATCTCGACTAATAGTGATACGAGGCCGTTGGGATCGAGCACGGCGTTCCGTATTACCCTCCTGAACCCACCGATTCCATATTCTGTTAACAGTCATTGAATCTCGACCGATACGTGCAGCAATGTCGCGATACGATAAACCGCAATCGCGGTAGGCTATAATCCGAACTTTATCAAAGTCGGAAACGTGATGGTACGCATTTCTCCTCCTTAACGAGGCATCACAACAACGTTTCACCAGGCATCGCCGGTCAACTGCTGTTTGTTTATGAGAAATCGGTTGGAAACTTTCGTTATGTCAGCACGTTGTAGGTGTCGCCACCGGCGCCAACCTTGTGTGAATGCTCTGAAAAGCTAATCATTTGCATATCACAGCATCTTCTTCCTGTCGGTTACATTTCGCGTGTGTAGCACGTCATCTTCGCGGTGCAGCAATTTTAATGAACAGCTCTCGTATAACTCACTTTAACATGGCTAAAATCAGACACATGGCAAAGCATGAGCTTCGAGCATTGGGTCGTCCTACAATTAATGGGTCACTTGAAACATTAAATATCCAAAACGTTTGTAATTCAGCACACAATACAGTAAATATTACAAGCCACTACTCTGTGATCAGTACTTAGAATGTTACGCATGCAACAGCGTGCTTATCAATATGTTCCAAAACGCCACACATAAAAACTGTTTTTTCCGGGGCTCATATATCGAGTTCTACTGGTGACAGAAAGGTGGCGACAAGTGTTTTGAATAGCCCTTGGTCTATGGACCATTTGTATACCCAACAGAAGGATAGTCTTAGAGTCACTACCTTACAGTATAGGATCAAAGTATAAATGTTACACACTTCCTTCCTCTTTGGCAAATGTAGCAAATCGGTTTGTTCTTTATGGATTTGAAGTGGTCTACGGTGGACCTTAAAGATCTTATGGAGGCACCGTTAGTTCAAGGTCGGTCCTTTCGAAAGCCCGAAAAAAGCGTTTTTTTACCATATTTTCGTGCCAAAACCTAGTCGCAGATTACGATAAGGTTATGCACAGCGAATTGCAGTAATATTTACCTTATATTCGTACGATCACGATCATGATCTCGAACACCCTTGGAAATTGTCTTGATATCTTTATTCGTTTCCGAGATACTGACCTACGTAGTTACCCTGTTTATACACATAAAATCCGGAGTGAGGTGAAACGCAGTTTACAAAGAGACATAGCACGCAGAAATGCTGAAAAGTGTCTCCGTTATTATCAAACGGTTCTGGGAACCCCGTGTTGTGCTACTGAAGCACATGCAATATGTTTCTGAACGTAAAATCCTGTCTGAGGTGCAAAATTAGTTTTGAATTATTCCAGTTTCACATAAGTAAACAATCAAACTTTTGCTGCCCAATATACGAGGGCTATCCACAAAGTACATTACGTTTTGGAATTAAAAATAAATAAAGTATTGGAAATTTTTATTATTATATACAGATGAAAGCCACACTTAAATACTACTTTTCTACATAGTTGCCATTTAAATTAAGGCACTTATCGTAGCGATGGACGAGCTTGGAAATTCCTTCGTCGTAAAATATTTGGGACAGAAAAGGTGTGATTTTTATGGATTTCCTGGAAAGAGGCACTACAATAAACTCTCAAAGGTATTGCCAAACTCTGCACAACCTCAGAAGAGCATTACAAAACAAGCGCAGGGGAAAGTTGGGCTCAAAGATCTTGCTGATTCACGACAACGCCCGGTCCCACACGGCAAATGCCGCTCGTGAAGTTCTCGAATCTTTTAAGTGGGAGTTGTTTCCTCATCCGCCGTACAGTCCCGACCTGGCACCGAGCGACTTCCACTTATTCCCAGCAATGAAGAAGTGTTTGGCTATGCAGCGTTTTGATGACGACGCACAGCTTCAAGAAGAGGTATCCACGTGGTTGAAGGCGCAGGCGGCCGAATTTTACGACGAAGGAATTTCCAAGCTCGTCCATTGCTACGATAAGTGCCTTAATTTAAATGGCAACTATGTAGAAAAGTAGTATTTAAGTGTGGCTTTCATCTGTATATAATAAAAAAAAATTCCAATACTTTATTTATTTTTAATTCCAAATCGTAATGTACTTTGCGGATAGCCCTCGTATTTCTGTCCAGTAGTTCTAATGAAATGCTATCTACTCCCGGGGTCTTGTTTCGACTTAGATCTTGCAGTGCTCTGTCAAACTCTTCACACAGTATCATATCTCCCATTTCATCTTCATCTACATGCTCTTCCATTTCCATAATATTGTCCTCAAGTACATCGGCCTTGTATAGATTCTCTATGTACTCCTTCCACCTTTCCACGATAGTAGGACGCCTGCTGTCGCTCACCACTCACATCATCCATGCTGTCTGCGTCCTTCTTTGGCCTACTATGTAAGTTGACCACCGCCGGAGAAATAAATGAATTAATTAAATAAATAAAGTTATGGAATTACTTTTTGAAGTTAAAAATTATTGTTTTGGTACCATGTCATTCTTCCCTGACTATTTGTATCCATAGATTCTGACAAGAATGACTTGATACCAAACGCCAACAACTTCTAACTTCATCGACAACAGCCGCAAAAGACAACGTTTTTGTGAAAAAAAAAATTTCTTTGTTTGCGGCTAGACGACCGCAGACGCAGAACACACTGTAGTAGTCGTCCTACAGTACCGTGTCATGCCGCTAGGGGAAGCAAGAGAAGGTGTGCAGTCCACTGATAAAGGGGACTGCCTTGCGGTAATTCGTTTTTAGCAGCAGTGGAAATGTTGCATCTGTGATACAGCAATCCAGCAGAGTTCTTTAGGCGTCTTGATTGGCGTGTCACAGCAGCAACATTTCCAATGTTGCTGACAACGAATTACCGCACGATAGTCCCTTTTATCAGTGGGCTGCGGGACATTCTTTAGCTTCCCCTAGAGGTATGACACGGTACTGTCGTGAGGTTATTTCACTGTCTTCTGGCACTGGTATCTAGCCTAACTTTATTGCCTTCCCAGTGATAATTAAAGCTTTGGGTCTAAGTCTCGGTTAACTTGATTGGGAGAAAATGTTTGTGAGTGCTATCATTACGGGCTGAGTGGCTGCGGTGTGGGGGTGTCAGTAGCTGAGGCAGAACAGGTGCAGGCGGTCGCCCGGCGGCCGCCCCCGCCGCCGCCGCCGCCGCCGCCGCCCCCTGAGAAGAATCGATGCGGGTCCAGCTGGCGGGGTCATCTATCGTCGCCTCTGACAAGGGATTACGCCGGCTCCCAGCGCAGAAAGCGGCCAAGCGACGCCAGCCGCCGCACGCCGCAGCCTGCACTGATCGGAGCAGGTGCTGCCACCGCACCGCTACTGATTTCACACACACTAGCCAAACCTTCGTCATTCCCAAACGCTGCAGTCGACATATCTTACTGATGTAAACGGTGGTGGTTGTGTTCTCATTGGCTGCGACCAGAGGCAGATCCGAGGGGAGGGTCACGGAGGTCCTCTCCTGCTTCAAATAACAGTTTACTGTTGTTGTTGTGGTTTCCAGTCAAAAGACTTAACCACGAGATTCGACGAATGGCAGTCTCATTGGGTCGCTAGAAGCACTGCAGTGCGGGTATACAGTATGCTCCCAAGTATTAAGAACAGGCTCAGTATGCGCGACATGGTCCACATTCCAAACACGTACATTCTATCTACATCTACATTTATACTCCGCAAGCCACCCAACGGTGTGTGGCGGAGGGCACCTTACGTGCCACTGTCATTACCTCCCTTTCCTGTTCCAGTCGCGTATGGTTCGCGGGAAGAACGACTGCCGGAAAGCCTCCGTGCGTGCTCGAATCTCTCTAATTTTACATTCGTGATCTCCTCGGGAGGTATAAGTAGGGGGAAGCAATGTATTAGATACCTCATCGAGAAACGTACCCTCTCGAAACCTGGCGAGCAAGCTACACCGTGATGCAGAGCGCCTCTCTTGCAGAGTCTGCCACTTGAGTTTGCTAAACATCTCCGTAACGCTATCACGCTTGCCAAACAACCCTGTGACGAAACGCGCCGCTCTTCTTTGGATCTTCTCTATCTCCTCTGTCAACCCGACCTGGTACGAATGCCACACTGATGAGCAATACTCAAGTATAGCTCGAACGAGCGTTTTGTAAGCCACCTCCTTTGATGATGGACTACATTTTCTAAGGACTCTCCCAATGAATCTCAACCTGGTACTCGCCTTACCAACAATTAATTTTATACGATCATTCCACTTCAAATCGTTCCGCATGCATACTCCCAGATATTTTACAGAAGTAACTACTACCAGTGTTTGTTCCGCTATCATATAATCATACAATAAAGGATCCTTCTTTCTATGTATTCGCAATACATTACATTTGTCTTTGTTAAGGGTCAGTTGCCACTCCCTGCACCAAGTGCCTATCCGCTGCGGATCTTCCTGCATTTCGCTACAATTTTCTAATGCTGCAACTTCTCTGTATACTACAGCATCATCAGCGAAAAGCCGCATGGAACTTCCGACACTATCTACTAGATCATTTATATATATTGTGAAAAGCAATGGTCCCATAACACTCCCCTGTGGCACGCCAGAGGTCACTTTAACGTCTGTAGACGTCTCTCCATTGAGAACAACATGCTGTGTTCTGTTTGCTAAAAACTCTTCAATCCATACACACAGCTGGTCTCATATTCCGTAGGCTCTTACTTTGTTTATCAGGCGACAGTGCAGCTGTGTGGCTGTAGGAACACACCAGTCTGTGAATGTAGATGGAAGGTTCCGCTGATCATGTCGTGTTCAGTGTCAGCGTTTCCAAGTAGAGACCGCGTGAAGACGATCAGACTTCGATTTTCAAACACCTGTAAATGACCAGAGCTTGTGGTCTACAGTTAATACTGTAGAACACCGAATATCTAAAAAAAACAGCTGCTCAGCTTTCAGCCTTTAAGATTAAGTGGTGGTTCTGAATATCAAAATAACGTCAACAGAACAGAAGAACAAAATAGAAGAGTAACGAGAAGTATACCCTCTTCAATAGAGAACGACAGGCAAGAATAAAATTTATGGCAATGAAATGACTGAGATGAGTCCTAACACTATTTGATGCACTCCAGGCTAGTCTGTCGTGAGCAGGCCTCTTCATCAATGTAGAATTGGTAAAGGTTATATCCATTAATACCACCTTACGTTATTTAAATCTTGGTGTACCTCTACAATTTCTACCCTGTACAGTTCCGTCCATTACCAAATACACTATCCCTTGGTGCCTAAGGGTCTGTCCTGTTTCTGCAAATTGTGCCCTAAATTTCCTTTCTCCTTAGTTCGATTTCATACCCCCTCATCACTTGCTCGATCGAATCTTCAGGATTCTTCAGTATTCTCTTCTTGCCTGAGCTATTTATCGTCCATGTTTCACTCCCGTCCAGCGTACATAGGACAGATACCTCCAGAGAAGACTTCCTTATACTTAAATCTACGCTAGATGTTAACAAATCCCTCTTTTTCGGAAAGGCTTTTCTCTCTTTTGCCAGTCTGCATTTTCTTTTCTCTCTACATTGGTCTTTATAAGTTATTTTGCTGCGCAATAACCAAACTCATCTACTAGTTTTACTCTCTGATTTCCTAACCATATTCCCGCACCATCACCTGATGTTATTCGACTACATTCCATTATCTCTGTTTTGCTTTTGTTAATGTTCAACTTACAACCTGTTTTCGACACTGTCCACTCCATTCAGCTGCTCTGTCCAGTTCCGTCTGTGACTGTAATGTTCTCGGCAAGCCTCTGAGTTTTTACTTCTTCTCCCTGAACGTTAATTCCACTCCCAAATTTCTCCTTGGTTTCCATTACTGCTTACTCAATATTAAGCTGAATAACATCACGGGTAGTGTACACCCCTACCTAATTCACTTCTCAACCACTGTTTCTCCTTCGCTTGCTTCGACTCTTTGAAACTCAATTTGGTTTCTGCACAAGTTTTAAATAACCTTACTGCCTTCAGAATGTCAAATAGTATAGTCCAGTGTACATCGTCAAATGTTCTCAAAATGTACAAACGCTACAGACGTAAGTTTACTCTTCTTTAACCTAAATTCTAATCTAAGACGTAGAGTCAGTATTGTCTTCCGTGTTCGACATTTCTCTGGAACCGAAACTGATCTGCCAGCCTCTACCAGGTTTCCAGTCTTCTGTAAATTTTCTAAAACAATTTGTATTTTATCAGATTACAAACTTTTTATCCAACCTACGGAGATTGATGTAAAAAGAAAACTAAGGATCTTGATAATGGCAAGAAATACAGTTTTTTAGTTTCTTGGAAGAGTATAGCCCAGGTGTGTGAGCCGACGGCAGTCTGGAGCAGAAAAAACTGCTGCTATCTTAAGGCGCCTACGCACAGACTGACCATACTTACTGCCAACAACAAGCCTGACATATTCACGTTCCAACGATGTTCACTGAAGGAAAGATCTTCCACTAAGAAAATAATAACAGAACCGTTGACCTTTCTGAAAAGTAGCCTGAAACTAAAGAAACAAAAAGTATTCTCCCTAGTGTAGTTTGCAGAACTATATTCACAATCATAGTACCAAGAGAAGTTCTGAAACAGTGGAACCTCGTTATTCGGCTCTCATTAACCTCGAGCTCCAGTTCATCCGAGTCGTTATTTTTTCATATTTTGTTTTATATACTGTAATTATACATCATTTAGTGTCTGCCTCCGTAACTGAGTGGCCCAAGTAGGGATAGATTTGATTTTCGTTTCTTTATTGTGGGAATTCAAGGAACCGAACGGCTGCAGGTTCGAATCTCGGTCATATCATGGATATTCCAGTCTTCGTTGAAACGTAGCCTTCACAACTAAAAAAAAGGGGGGCAGCGCAGCTGATTGTCGTATGGAGGACTGAGGTTCGGTTCCCGGTATTGTCAGGGACCTTTTCCTTGGTGGGAAGACTGAAGACTGGAACGAGGTGCTCTCATCTTCGTGATGCCAGTTTAGGAACTACTGAATTAGACAGCCAGGGTGGCCGAGCGGTTCTAGGCGCTACAGTCTGGAACCGCGTGACCGCTACGGTCGCAGGTTCGAATCCTGCCTCGGGCATGGATGTGTGTGATGTCCTTAGGTTAGTTAGGCTTAAGTAGTTCTAAGCTCTAGGGGACTGATGACCTTAGCAGTTAAGTCCCATAGTGCTCAGAGCCATTTGAACTTTAAACCCTCGATCGAGCAGTGGTGGTTCCAGTCACGAAAACTGCCAACGGCCAGGAGAGCCACACTCCTCCATACCGCACCCAGTGACGCCGCTGGCGGAAGATCACACAGTAGGTAGGATGGACCTTTCCAGGGCCTGTGGACAGAGTTTTATGTTTTACAGTATTTAATAGTCCGGAAATAACAACGCCAACATCCATTAAATTCAAATTCAGCCGACCGTCATACACGGTGTCACTTAGCAAGTTGGCATTCAGCTTTACAGTACTGTGTGGCCGCCGTTTGTTAACAGTGTAAGATGACATCAGAGAGAAGGAATACTGCAGTGTCCAATGACAAAAAGTTAGATGTGCTGGGGTCAGCTACTTCTGGGTCCACTGACGCAGTTGGTCACTGAGTAAAGAAACTGATGACAGTGTTTACACTTCGAAATTCGTCGAACCATTTATAAACGTTCCTGGATGCTCGGACATAGATTTTAATGAAGCATTGGTTGTATAGCTTGGGAATTGGAAATTTGTTGTAAGGACTATTGATCCAAACTGCTGAGGCCATCGACCCCTAGGCTTACAAACTAATTAATCTAACTTAACCTAACTTACGCTAAGGACAACACTCACACCCATTCCCGAGGGACGCCTCGAACCTCCAACGGCGGAGCCGTTTATAGCCTCTTGTGAAATTGTCTTCGTTCGTCCGTCTGCAGACAATGACGATAGCGAATGTTGGTGAATAACACAGCCACAAATACATTTGAAATGCTTTAATTTTAGAGCCATGGCCTGTACGGACCATTTACCCATCTTTACATGGCTGAAGTTTCCAGTTACGTAACTGTTTTTAACAGCATGTCGTCAACTCTAGCACTACACAATAATAGTTGAGTATTGAGTGTCGGTCTTAGCTTGTTTTCGATCGTTAAGACGTGTTAATACGCCCGCGTTTATTTAGATATAAGGTGATACAGTTGTATACACTTACATATGCTTCAGTGCACGGCGTGTATATCATCCATAAGTCTATACAACTGCTTCACCTTATATTAAATAAATGCGGGCATATTAACGTGTTTTTGCCATTGGAACAACATAAAGGCAGCATTAAATGTTCAAATATTCTTGTGTATCGCTGGAGCTGACAAGCTGCTGCTGTTGAAAACATCGATATAATGAAAAGATTAGCCGTATGAAGACGGGCACAACTGCTAGAAATCGGTTGTAGCTGTAAAATAAAGTATTTGCGTTATTCACCAACAAATACGAGGGTTGGAACTTTAATAGTGGCCACTATTTATTTATAGCTCGTACAAAGGGCTTAAGTCAGGGGAGTGCAGTATTTGGTATAACACTTAGCAACCCAATCAGTCAAACAGATCAGTAACAGCTTGCACTGTACGTGCTTGAGCACTGTCCTGCAAAATGATGGTCAGGTCCTGAGGAACGTCTCGTCAATTCTGTCTCTAAGTTGGTCGTAGGTAGTGTTCCAAAAATGAAGGAAACACTTCACGTTATTCGCTTCAGAACTGCTACAAATTCGTCGGACGATGTACCGCGCCGATCTAACTGTCAACACAACTGACACTGCTAAGAGTATCCTACGACTTCCACATCGCTGGCAACGGGTTATACACAATGCTGGTGACTACTTTGAAGGTCAGTAAAACGTGGAAACACGTATCTATTTTGTACGATCTGTAAATAAATAGTTGCCTCTATTAAATTTCCAACCCTAGTGAAATAATGTTTTTTTTGGAACGGCTGGTGGCTACGACAGTGGCCGAAATAATGCTGATAAAACGCCTATGTGATTGTGCGCATGCAAACGAAACACGAATTTTGGTCTAAAGAATCCTGGTAATTACTTAAGTGTATAAAACTCATCGTGTGTTTACGTAAAAATAAATATAACATCTGTGTGTGTGTGTGTGTGCGTGTGTGTGTGTGTGTGTGTGTGTGTGTGTGTGTGTGTGTGTGTGTGCGTGCGTGTTTGTGTGTATCTGTTTCCCATTTAAACAATGTCTTTCTATTTTATGAACATGCGAATTTTCGACAGTCTGGATGACCTACGGTCTCACCTAGTCCAGGTAAGCAACGTTCCTCTGTAATATTGCGCAATTCGAGGTCTAACGTAAGGTTTTCAATATATTTCGTATTATGTATGTTTTACATTTTCAGTATATTTTGTTATGTTAACTCTTTATACGTTAAAATATAGGAAGTGTCACTTTGAAAATTCCTTTTTTTCTGTTTCTTGCTTTACATGATGTCAGTCTTTTTTTCCTTTGAGATGGTGATTGGTTGTGCTGAGAGGTGAATTTTTGAACGCCGTAAGTACTCATTTATTCCCGCATGTTGTAGTTCGACACTGCGAGATCATTTTTTTTTGTTGTTAAATGTTTCATAAATATTATTTTTGTAAGTGGCACGTTTTCGAAAATATTCCAAGAAGACATTAAAGAAACACATTGGCTCACTAACACTGGAGAAACATTTACCAAATGCGACATTAATACGCCCATTTCCTTTAATCCCTTTTGTGAGTGCGATGCTCATTTGAGGTTAAGATAATTATGCTGCACAAGAATAAATAAAAGGGAATGTCTCAGTGTTAAGCATGATCTGCTTAACGTTATTCTATTACTACATTCTAAACTACAGTCTAACTTTGAACAGCAACGTGTGCCTACGTATCTTGCAACCATCTCGGTTTGACTGAGCGCAAGAAACGACTTCGTCCGCGTTTCGCCTACCATATAGGCTACGCATACGTACCGTCTCGTACTGCAGGCAGCCAGTGATCTAGGCGCGATAACTTTCTCCTTTCTCATTAGTTTCAAAAAAATTGCAGGTTGAGCAAAGGTGTGCAATCATGATTCCTAAGCAGTAATAAAACTATCCGGTTCTCTAATCGGTAATCTTGGTCTGCATATCCTGATTTCTTTTTATACGGTAACAAAATCGCGAAATTACTCCACACAGGATGCAGGACGTGTCTCCGTACCCCTTCAGCTTATAAAGAAATCAGAACCGGTGCCCATGATAAATCAAAAGATATTAAAGTGACGGGAAAGAACAAAAAAATACAACAGTTAACTGTTAAAAGTGGCGACTCAAATGAAGTGTATTAGACCTGATTGGAGTAAATGAGACTGGATGCAGCAGTTCGAGACCAAGGAGTTGTTTTAGTAATTATTGTTACTGCTGTTGATTATTAGTTTCAATTTAAATCCAAAACTAATTTCTAATGATTAGCCATCCATATTCAGTTGGCGGAAACATTTTTGCGGAGGTGTACCGGGCAGCTCGTGTTAATAGCCTTGTCGTTGCTTGAGAAAGATACAAAATGCCAATTTTAGCAAATGTTGCAACAATAATGGCTACAAAGTACGTTACAAGTTGTCTCACTGCGCACAGTTGTAGGCGAAGGAAATTTATTGATACAACCATTTTCGGTCAGATTACAAACCAACATATGAGGGGCTGTTCGGAAAGTAAGGTCCGATTTTTCGCGAAATGGAAACCACAGTAAAAATCAAGAACATTTTACAGGCAACAGTTTGCTACAGTTTCCAGCTATTTCTCTACATAGTCGCTGCTACGACGTAGACATCCGTCGTAGCGTTATGCCAACTTTCCAATACCCTCGTCATAGAAGGCAGCCGCCTGTGCTTTCCGCCACTACTCTACTATTATCTGCAGTTCTTTGTCTGTGCCAAACTGTTGTCTTCATAGCCAGCTGTTCATGTGAGCAAAAATGAACATCAGAGGGAGCCTTGTCCGGGCTATATGGTGGGCGATCAAACACAAGCTCTCGTCTATTTCGGGTGTCTTATGTTTCGGCAGATACTTGCAATTTCGTTTTCGCAACGTGTATCTGGAATTAGCCCTAGCAAATACTGCTCATCACATGTTTCATGCAACGCCTAGTGTCAACAGAAAGTGTCGGTTTGTTTTCTGTTACAAACATAATCATTTTTAAAGCGTAATTTTATGTGTCCATTCCACGGCGACGGGAATCCACCGTCGCTTTAGACGGCGCAAACATGCCTTCCGATTCTGAGCAGCCTGTATCCCCACGTACGATGAAGTCAGAGCCATCTGGAAGTCCTTCAGGCAACAGAAATCAAACTAGCGCAGTAGTCAATGTAACCATATCTACTATATGAGCTAGTAAGCGTCACTGTCTTGGGACCGTCGACATACAAACCTTAATTCACACTGGCAAATGAAAACAAACTCTAGACAATATCGAAAAATAGAATATTCCGATACTTGGGTTACAGCAGACACGATTCACGGATCCAAATGCCTTAATTCAGATAATTGCAGAATACTGAAAGGTAAACCTGGACAAAAAATCGGAGCGAACCTACAGCAGCTCGTCACAGCATTCTGTGCCCACAAACGACTAACTGAGTCCATAATAGATTTCATCTCTCTTTCAGAAAGCCACTCTTCTCTCACATTCAAATGTGGAAACAAAAAGAAAAAATGGTTCAAATGTCTCTAAGCACTATGGGACGAAACATCTGAAGTCATCAGCCCTCTAGACTTAGAACTACTTAAACCTGACTAACCTAAGAACATCACACACATTCATGCCTGAGACAGGATTCGAACCTGCGACCGTAGCAGCAGCACGGTTCCGGAGTAGCAGCAGCACGGTTCCGGACTGAAGCGCCTAGAACCGCTCGGCCACAGTGGCCGGCTGTGGAAACAAAAGGTACACATTGTTCAGCACCCACGCACCCATAAATGAAGACAATCGAACGAACACTGGAGAAATAGACGCGTCCCGGGACCACCTAGAGAGCGAATTACAAACTGGCAACATTAAAATTCTATTGTGCAATTTCAGCCCGCAAGTTGGAAAGGAGCGCCAGTTCCGAGACATTGTTGGCAGCTAACCTGCCCGGAACAGAACAAACAAACATTCAGAAGATTTACTGACGTGTGAGGTGCCTTTCACCTTATACTTGCTTCTAGCTATTTAAAAAAAATACCCCACATGAAGATTTTTGTGAATTCTACTTGGACTACGTCGCAATATCGATACGGAAATTGTTGGCATCAATCCTGATAACTAATGCAAAATAAAACTAATTTTCAAGAGGTGTTAAAATACATGAAAACAGGGACCTGGCAGAATATTCCTAAAAATATGGCACATATTGCAAAAGAAGTAACGCCTTTGCGGTGGAGGCGTTAACCTCAACACGGACAGAAGGCTGTAATACGGCAGTTGACCAAAGAGCTACAGTACGCGAAATAAAACAGAAGATAAGCTCTTAGAGCACAAACAAGTGTAGAAGTAGGCTGCAAAGGTACTCCGTAAAGCTAAAAGATCCAAAGTCACAAAAGAAAACGAGAGCATTGAATGAGAATTCAAAAGGAGAAACGCCAGGAACATTTACAGCATATAAACGGCTGTCAACTACCAAGTTTGCACTTCAAGAAAAGCGATGGGGAACTAGCAGTGACCGCTAAAGAAAACTGCAACAACCTCGCCTAGTACACCCATGCTCAGAAAAAAACAGAACATCTTACTCGGCTACAAAAGGACATTCATGTTCACAGGAATGTACATTAGTATGTTCCGCAGAAACGTTTAGCATTCCAATCACCCCGGTTCAGCATGTGCCCTGTTGCCTAGTGGGCAGAGGGTTCGCCATAGACCTCAATAACTTGTTCCACGCTTGATGGCATCGACACGCATAGGGCTCGGATGGAGTCCTGTAGTATAGCTACCCATGCTGCATTCACTTTGTTCCAAAGTTCATCTGTGGTGATTGTCATTAGGTCACAGCGCTGCATGTGTTGTTTCACCACATCCCACACGTTTTCGATCGGCGACATGCCTTGTGATCTGGCGGACCAGGCCAAAGGCTGACATCCTGTGACACCAAGAAGTAACATGTCAGTGTATCAACATGTGGCCGTGCTTTGTCTTACCGAAGAATGGCTTCTGGGTGTTGTGCAAAAGGATGGCTGCAGGTTGCAGGACGTCATTCACGTAGGTCACACAGGTCACAGTGCCCTGGACACGCACCACCTGTTATTGTGGTTGTACCCAGCAGCATCCCACACCATAATGCCTTGAGTTGGCGTTGTATGTCTTGTTCGAATGCAGTCGCTGTGATGCCGCTCCCCCTGTCTAGGACGGACCAAAATGCGGTCATCATTTTCAAACAGACAGAACCTGGATTCGTTCGAAAACACTATCTGATGCCATTCTTTTTGCCAGTGACGTCTTTCTATACACCACTGCCATCTAGCATGTTTCACACATTCGTGAAAGCCAATTGAAGAACTGGATGACACGCACGTAACCCATGCCATAACAAACGGTTGTCACCCCTGATAGTGTACTTTGTGTTACATTGTTCCACCGTTGCGTCAGAGCCGAGGAGGACGCAGATCTGCCACTCGAATGAGGTGTCGATCTTCTCGGAGGGGGTGGGGGGTAGGGGGGGCGAGGGGTTGGACTAGATGGTGCGACCTGACCCATCTCGTCATATTCTACGGTCTTCCGTGAACCTTTCTGGACACACGTCTTACACTGTCGAAATACTTAAATACTCCGTCCCACACGAGCAACAATTTTCCGGATGGATGCATCACATTTTCTCCTGATAATAATACACCCTCGTTCAAACTCACTGATTTCATGGTACTGTCCACACTTACGTCCGTGAGGCATCCTGCTCACCTGCTCAAGTCACACTGATCCATTACCTTCGCTTTATAGCGACGAGACCCGGAGGCACATTTTACCAGTAGGTTGTGTTGCACCACGATATCGATGTTGACCTTGAACCTGCGGGCCGACATGGTTCAAATGTTTATCATTTCTGCAGAACATACCAGTGTGCATGTACTGTGAATATGGACGTCCTATCTCTAGTTGCTCAAGTTGTTCTGTTTTTTTCTGAACATGAGAGTATGCATCGTTCTCCTTAACAATACATGCATGCATGTTCAATGGAACATTGCATCATTCTTCTTCACACCACAGGCATTACTATTTTGTATTTATCCGCCTATACTAGGCAGTAGCCTTCAATTGAAATGTCCTCCTCCGTACGGGAATTACATAATGTGTGTACGAGTATAGGTTGTGACGTAGGAACGACAATATATGGAAGTCTGGGCGTGGTGGTGAGCCGTGAACAGAAAACGAAAGCCTTTAAGACGGCCGCTCGCGAAAGCGGGAAACCCGGATTTGAGTATCGGTTCGGTACAAAGTTTCATTGTCGTCATTCCCTTATACAGCTGCGGTTTTTCGTGACAGCAGATGAGAATACATTTCATGTGTTTCATAACAGCTGCAGTCGCTGCAGTACCTGTTCCTTCGGACATGCATGCATGCCTTAAGGGATGTTGCATCGTTCTTCTTAACAACATAGGCACTGTAATATTGTAGTTCTTGTCTATTTGATTCTAAGGTCTTTACGAATATCATGGGTATGGGAATAGTTGCTACGTCCTACTTCGCTCTTCCATATCTCATAGATATGAATGCACACTATGGCCAGTACATGTCCTTTCCCACATCCGTTACCATTCATTCTCCATCCGTCTTTATACTGAAACTGTGCGCATGGGTGATTTATTCTCTAAAGAATGCGATTTTAAAAAGCGAATGTTTTGAAGTCTCTTTTAGTACAGCTAGCCAAAACGGACGAATAATTTATTGAAAGCTGCGGAGCATGTTTCATTTCCAGTCTTCTTCATCCATGTCTTATTTGATGTCCACTTTTATATTGAAAATAAGCTAAACCCAACGATGTTAGTGTCAAATATACAATATTGTGGCTTACTAGCCAGCTGATGATTATCCTCGGGGGGGAGGGGGGGATGAGGAAGGGGGAAGGTGGCACTGAGTGGGTGGCAGTGGCAGGCAAAGCATATTCCTTGAGCACGTAGAACAACTTGGTACTCGTGCCGCCTACAATCTAGGAAAAAATACTTGTGAGGGTGGATGTGCGCTTAGCTCTGGAGTGCATGGGTTAATTTAATACAAGTGTTACTTACTGTCTGGAAAAATATTGGAGAGGATCAGACACTTCTAACGGTACTAGGTAGACCAGGAGAAAACATGACATGTTACAGCAGTAGCAAATGATCGATATTAGAATTCAAATACATAGTTTTCGGTGTAGCTAGGCTGACATCTGAAAGTTGCTATGCGTGAAGAAATGGCTAGCACGAGTTTTAAAACAAGATATAAAGGACGTATCATATTTGGAACAACTTGTACACTGCTTCAAACATACAGAGTCATTCCGTGATGGTGTTACAAATATTCAGGGATGATGGTGAAGGACAATTTTATCAATTTGAGGTAAGGGTCCCTGTATTGGAAACGAAGGAGTCGAAAGTTACAAGCGAAAACCGTTCTCATACCTCTGACAGTGGAATTCATGTACTGATACTGTTGTTGCTAGTATCGTAGGGCATGCAACCTTCAGAGTTGGTAGTATGGACCAAAACAAAATGTCCAGTAAACATGGGCTTTAAAATGGTAAGAGTTATGAGTACTTGTTCAGTGGAGGATATGTGTGACGCTAGTGAAGATGGACAAGTGTGCATAGCTCCTCAGGTCTTGGTCCATGCTACCACCTCTGAAACTTGCATACCCTACATTCTGAGCAACAACTGTACCGGCACATGTATTCCACTGATCGGGCTATCAGAATGATTTTCGCTTGTAGCTTTTGGCTCGTTCGTTTCCGAACCGTGGATCATCAGCTCAAATTGATGGACTTATCTGTCTCCATCATTGTTGAAAGTTTTAGCGTCATCATCAAATCACTCTGTATATACACATGTTTATAGACGCAGGCGCCTGAAACACATTCGTGTATTTTTCTTTAAGAGCGATAAGAATTACTTCGTGGAGATGAAGGGAGGAAGGAAGATTGGGCTGTCAACATCGATATCATTAGAGACGAAGCACAAGCACGGGTTTTGTTAAGGATAGCGAAAGAAATCAGCCGTTTCCTTTCAAAGAAACCATCCCGCAATTAGCCTGGCGCGATTCAGGGAAATCACGGAAAACCTAAATCCGGATGGCCGGACGCGGATTTCGAAACTTCCTCCACGCGAATGGCAGATGAAGTTCTGCATGATCTTGTAATTAAGTGCTGATAAGATTTTAGAGAAGAGCAGACAGATGATTCCGAATCTGGAGGAGACTTTGAATGATGGAGCTAATATTTCTACAGTTTCGGAGTCTTCTGCAGTAACTCATGGTTGTCTGGGTAACACAGTATCAACTGGAACAATGGAGGAAACGTCTGGTACAGATGCACCAGGTAGAGTAGACTTCCTGTGCTTGAAGAAACACGTCAGGGAAATCGTGAAACTGACTATGATACTGATGGGGCTACAAATCTGAATTTATGCATCATCCAGAGTTGATTGTGAGGCCCAGTTCTTGGGTAAATGTTGCAACATGGCAGGCCCACTGGCCTCTTTATAAACTTATTAACCATCATGACAGCCTATCTTGCATTTCTAAAATATGAAACTGCATAGATGCAAATTAATGCCATTTTGCATATTACACTGTCATGCTGCATGCTATGTTCTGGCACGTAAAGGATCAGGAATAGGATGCATGCATATCATAATTATGTTCCTTTCACTTTGGAGACGAGCGGGAAATTTTGGGCTTTGTGGAGGAGAACTGCTCACAATAGCAGCGTATGGTCGAAAGGGAGGGGGAACATCTGCTCACTGTGTAACGCCGGAAATGCATATCCTCCTATTTCCATCTATTGTACTATAAGTTGTTTTCCTTATTTTTGTTACCTGAATATATGACATTTCTGTGTCTTTACATATTGTAATTGTTTTACTATTTGTATATATATATTTATGCATTTATGTCGATGTATAATTGGTTTGTTTCGTAAATATTATTTGTATTTTACGCTGGGTCTTGCCTAGGGAAAACTGCTATCGAACGATTACATCGATAGGTCGTGTGAAGACTCAAAGTGTGTAGGATCTTTGGTAGTGTTAACTCTGCCGCGTGGAGCGCGGGCAGAGCTGTCGGAGTCTGGCTGGAGTAGCGAGTGGAACAGGTGTGTTGTGTGACGCTCCTGCGAGTTGCCGCGCTTTCGGGGTTTGGCAGCATGTAATTGCGCTCGACTCGCGATGATAGTTTCTGACATGGTGTCGCGGACGGGAAGCATTAGCTGGCGCACATCAAGAGCCCGTTTCGCCTGGTGACCGTGTCGAGAAGAAGGCGCGCCAACATCCAGCTTCTGCAACAGCGACGGCCGACAATGAGTGACTGTCGCCACCTCCTCGATCGACGGCTTGATACCTTCAATCAACCAACAAGGAAGACTAAAAGCACGTAAAGTTTCAGAACTGTATGGCAGACCTCAGCTTTTCAAATTGTTCCATTTGCCTCGCAAAATTACAGCAACTTAGCATGAACCTTTGTTGCTCATTGTCCCAATTGCATTGCCAAGCAGGGTCCCTTCCTTTTCCGAAATGAACCCGAGTGTCGTTGAAATTCAAACGCCAGCATAATTCCATTTCACTGCTTTAATTTCAAAGTTCAATTTAAGTATTCATAGCTGGCTACAATAGTTAGATTACACAAGCACAAATTAAGAGTGCGAGTTTTGTTACCGTATTTTAGCTTACCTGTGACTGCAGCTCAGCTTGGTACGTACTAAATTTTACTATTGTTAATTGTTCAGAATCGTTTAATTCAAGTTCAAAGTTAAATCTCTTCTTTCTAAATTGCGTAGATTCAAGTAGCTTTAGAAATGATTGTTGAGGTAGTCCAAGACTAACTGTATTTCGATGTGCTTCAGAAAGAAAGCTCACTATTAACTTCAGTCACTAAATTAACTTTCGATTTTCCGGTTTCATTAATTCTTTTGCTAAATTAAGTGTAGCGAAATTTATTACTTCTGACAAACTTTCAGTTTTCACACTACACGCGTCAACCTTCAGTTGCCACGCTTCTAGTGCTAGTTATATGTGTAATAACCTTTCTTTTTCAGTTATTATAGTAATTGTCCATAGGACTGGCGACCGTAATTTCCCCCAAATCTCAAATATCTAATTACCGCTAGTTGATTGTTAACGTAACGGCCGCACATTTACTTTCTTTATTAACTTTATCCCCATTTCAAAATTAATTTCCACCAGTTTCACTTGCATTTTTCCTTTCATTTAGATGTAACCCTTTCCTCCCTCTTTACCGACAGGTTAACTTCGGTGACGATAGCTTTTCCAAAATTCCCATTAGGTACACGCGGTTTCATTTTTCACTGTCATTAAGGTCGATAAGTGAGGGGGAGGTTACAACTGGGAACTACGGATGGGGTCCCGACCAGTGGCTGACGGCTTTCTCTTTTGATGTACGGTCTCAGGCGCCAGAGCGACGGACGCTCGCTATTTTTTACAAAGGCTGGGGCTGTTTTCTCTAGAAAGCCTCATGTTTTGGGCTGGAACGCGTTACGTCAGCACACGCAGCCACCGTCGGGAATTGGCGGGAAGGAATAGCACTGGGGCCTCGGTTGACAGGGTGTAGTAGTTAGAGTCTAGACGAATTTGTTGTGAGGCCATAATTCGCGAAAGCTTTTTTTATCGGCGACGGCTGGTCGAGTTCTGGTACAGCGATGCGGTCACTCTCTGGGCTTGAAGCGGAAGAGAATTTGAGAGGGTTGGTTCCTGGCCACCGCCGGAGTCAATCGATCGATTGTTGCAGAACATCTTCATTCGCCCTTTGATGTCTCCTGTCACCCAGACAAACAGTCAGTTTTTTCGATCAGTCTGCAAGGCGATGCCCTTCCCCATGCAGCGGAGCCAACCACGAGCGGCACCTGTCATCAGCACGCCCCCCTTGCACTGTACCGTCGGTAATATACGCAGCTCCAGTCTGTAGGTTATCACTTTATTTTTCAGCTGCATAAAATTCTAACTTAGGTTTCTTAATGGTGGAATCCGTAGAACCACTTTGCCTCCTTATGCGATATCGAGATACTGCATCGGACTACCCACCTATTTATCTGTATTATACATTTCACCTATTCTCTCTGCTCCCCCTTCTCATTTTAAAGGAGCACACTACATTCAATACAGTGTCGTTTGTACTAGGCTTTTGTCAAGACCTCTATCAGGTGAGCACTATTTACTTGTTTGTTTTACGTTACTACACGAGGGTTGGAACTATTTATTCACAACCGATACAAAAGAGTTACGTGTTTACACCAGTTGCTGTCCTTCAAAGTAGTCACCAACGGTGTGTAGAACCCGTTACCAGCGATGTGGAAGGCGTAGTATATCATTAGCGGAGCCTGTTCTGTTGATGGTGCGAATGGAGCGGTCTACTGCCTGTCGAATCTCTGGAACAGTTCTGAAGCGAATGCCACGAAGTGGTTCCTTCATCTTTGGAATCAAATCAAAGTCACAAGGACTTAAGTCCGGGGAGTATGGTGGATGGTCCAGTACTTCCCAGTCCCATCGCCCGACCAGGGCAGCCACAGCTTGCGCTGTATTCGCCCGCGCATTGTCGTGCAAAATGATGGGTGGGTTGCGTAGAAAGTGTCGCCGCTTCTTTCGCAAAGCTGGTCGCAGGTGAAGGAACGTACACTAGAATCACCATAACTTTAGACCGTTCCATTCGCACCATCAACAGAACAGGCTCTGCGAACGGTATACTACGCCTTCCACATCGCTGACAACGGGTTCTACACAACGCTGGTGACTACTTTGAAGGACAGTAACAGGTACAAACGTGTAATTCTTTTGTATCGGTTGTGAATAAATAGTTGCCACTATTTAAGTTCCAACCGTCGTAAATGATTGTTCCTTGTACAAAATCTTGATCAATTTTGTGTTCCAGTAAATGTAATTTATCTGTTAAACAGTCACATTCACCAGAGTTCTTTCCCATCACCATGTTTGGAGGGGAATTTTAATCAATTAACTTAATTAAAAAATTATATGAGAGGATATTCGCCCCACATGGGAGGGCGTCAGTGTAGTGTAATCCGTGCAACTATGTTAATAATAACGCTAGGGTGGTGCAGTGGTTAACACATCTGCCTAGTAGGCGAGAGACCTTCAAGTATTTGCCGTGGCATAAACTTCAATTCATTACTTCAGCTTCTGTCCTTATCGAAGATATGTCATTTTTGTGTTAGTGTTCGAAAGCAATTATTCAGTTTTTGACAGATGCAGTAGGCATTACTCCAGTAAGCGTTTTTGCAGTTTTCTGTTTAATTTTAAATGAAATATATTGTAACAGTAGAGGATATGGATTAGAGACAGAATTCTGGATAATTTTCTGCGAACAGATAGTTACAACTTTCAGATCACAGCTCCAAATCTGAATGGCAGCCCTTTGTATGGGAAGTGCAAATTACGTTATTATATTAAATCTTCGTAACCATTTGCATGCGGGTAGTCATTTCGGATCTATATAATGAGCAGATCATGAACTGTTTCAGAAGACAGTCGTTTTTGCTAGGAAGTGCCTCATGTATTAACAATCAGTCAACAATTTCTTTCTATGTTCGATGGGTCGAATAGTTTAGGTTTTAATTTACCTGATCCATGGTCCATATTTGACCAAGGCAGCACAGAGTTATTCCATTTGCTTCAATTCAAAATGTAAGTTAATCATATTCTGCAAAAAACTTTTCCAAGATGTTACTCTCTGAGCTCTCCATTGCTTTCTAAAGTTATGGAATACACATATCTACTACACGTTTCAGTTTTTTACTGTACAGGATACATCCTTTGTGTAGAAAATGGTCTCTTAAACCGCACACAGACTGTTCCTGAATTGAAATATCAAGACCGTTGTGCAACTGATCATCTGGGGCTTCAGTAATTGTGAATGTTACCGCCACTGTTCTTAGACGATTATATCAAGTGTACGTCTGCTGTGATTGGGACGAATTTCGTTTCTGGCTTCAATAGCTGAACATTAACATTAATTTGTTCATTTATTTAAGTGAGCACAAACTAAACCTGCAGTCTAGTTACCTAGTGCAGTTTGTATAACACAGATAGTAATTGTGACATATTAAAGTATACATTTACGCAACTGTTATCCAGGGTTGAATGTAGTTGCCAAAGGGAGAACATTGTACCCTCAGAACCCACCACTTAGCACCTTATAACTAAATACCCGGATTATGTTATGTCACATTGCGTAGTATAAGGACACATCAGTATTTTTTTTTCTTGTGCTATTAAAATGACTTTCACTAATAATAAGGAATTAATTTTACACTGAACCTTTAATGGAAAGAAAGGAGTCTTATTTATAAAATATGAATCCATAGTCTTTCAAAATATGGAAGAAGGGATACAAATTACTATATCTCGGTGGTGTGATCTCTGTATTTTGTCTACCTTTCTTCTTGTATCACTTCGTTCGTTACTTTTCCTCCTGCTTTTGTCCTGTAAACACGCACTTATTAAAGTAAGGTTCTTTAATTGGAAATAATCACTGATTCTGTTGTCCATATATTGCGCTACGGGCTTTCATTTACACTAATGTCACCTTTTATTTGATATTAACTGGTTTTGTAATGGAAACGCGGATGAGTCTCGGTACATGAACGATAACAACCGGCTTGGGCGAAGTTTGCATAGCCACCATTGCGGCCACATTACTGAAACAAATACGTATTAGTAATTGTTTGGAACTTGCATGTCATTTGATTTAAAAAGTCCGATTGCCCAGTACGAGTCAGATTATCGCATTTGAGATATTCCAAATCTTCACGGACGCGAAAATACTAAACAAAGCCAGTTATTCCGAGACAATAACTTCTCGTTTCTTACAAATTTTATACCCGTGGATCTTTTGTGAATTTAGTTCGCGCAGTTCTAATTACGGTGAGTTAAAGAAGATGTGCCGTTTTATTTAGGAATTATGACCGGCGGTGTTTCAGCCCCCAGAACCTGCACTTAACTACTCAACAAAAAGAAGTGTAACTATTGATTGTAACTACACACTTCACTACTACAATGAAACGGCTACTGATTTACTGTGTTCTGTGATTCGTTATCCAGTCCTATGAAACACCTTCTGACTTGAAATTCTTTTCTTGCTTGGAGTGTGAGATGACCGCCACGTCACCGGAAAAGTGTCCTGGTATCACTTAGGTGGTTCTACATTAACAGTTTTATGTTCTTTCGTAATTATTTAAGTAAGCTGTAATATTACGACGTAACAGGAAGTGCGGTGAAATAGCTCAAATTGTATCTCTCTGACCAGAATCAAGGAGTATCAGAGGGAAAGTGTCCTGTATTAATCCATTAGTGATCATCCAACTGGGAACTATTTACGCATGATATCTCACAAGGTTCCATCTTGGAACTCTTACTTTTTCTTCTGCATATTAATGACCTCTCATTAGTAATATGACCAGATGCTATGCTTGTTTTGTTTATCAGACGATACATACATTTCACCAAATTGCGAATCAAGTACAGTTATAGAAAGATGTGTTAAAGAAATTTTCATAGAAGTTAATAAATGGTTCATAGCCAATTATTTGACATTAGGCGTTGAAAAGACGCTGTACGCTCTTCGATATGCAACAGGTCCCCCTGCCCCCCCCCCCCCTCCAAGTATATGCGTGAAATATTTATTTATCAATTTATTGTGACTTTTGACCTGAAGGCAGAAAGCCATCTCTCAGTGATTTGGATTTTACAGAACAAGACTGCATTTATCAAAGAATTTCATAATTAATTTTAAAATTACAATGTTATTTTGATGAAAGGCAGTTGGTGTAGTACTTGGTAATGGTTGATGCCATCGGATTTTTTGTTGTATGGAATCAGTTTTCTGGTTTGCACACAATTTACATTCCGAAAATATGTGACTGACATTCCCTAGTGTTATTCTATCAATTTCACAATAAGAGTTGTCTAAAACGTCTATTCGGTGAAGATGGATACAGAAGGATCCATGATAAGCCAAATCATGACGACAAGCATTTAGAAAAGGGTGTCAATGTAGAATTCTTGATATTATTACTTGATAATGAATTCAACTGAGAGGAGCGTGCAATAGAACTGCTCAAGGTCTAAGCAAATCTTTAGTGCGGATGTTATCAGACATAGGCGACATAAAAAGTAAATAACCTATCTTGCTTCGCTCTCTTTCAGTCCATGATGTCATACGAGATCATTTTCTGGAGTAACTCATCAAGCCAAGCTAAAATTTTCTGAATTCTAAAGCGTGTAATGCGACCTTTATATGTTTTGGACTCCTGCAGAGGCCTGTTCCACGAACTGGGAGTAGTAACGGGTACTTTCCAATATTTTTATTCTTTACTGAAATTTGTCATAAATGATATATCTCTTTTTCAAACAATAACTCAGTTCATGGAATGTTAGAATTAAGACTAACCTTCACAAAGACTTAAAGTGACTTACCTTTTTCCAAGAAGTATCCATACTGAGAAACTCACATGTTTAATAACTAGCGGGCGGTTATAAAAAGTTTACTACTTAGAAAGTTCAGTTTAAGATGAGCCTAATGGAGTTATTGGTGTCCAGCTCCTTTTACTCTATATCAGGACATGTAAATAGAAACGATTCATATGCGCAGACGGTTATTCAAAAGTACCTCTGGGGTTTCAGAAGATGACTGTATGAAAAAAGCATAAAATTCGAAAATAAACACATATCAGGATCGAGTAGCTCTCGAAGTTTTAACTTCCCATTACAGATGCCGAATGTGGGTACTGTTTGTGACGCGGCAAGCGTCAATGCGTGCGTGCAGTTCAATGAAGCAACCACACAAACTGCCTGGGAATGAGCGACAGCAGCCTGCTTTGGAAATTTGTTCATTGGGTTGCCTATGTGCAGGCGCGAACAAATTCGATGTGACAATTCGGAGCAGGTGAATTGTGTACATGTTCTGACATGCATGCACCCTAGTGGTGCCCCGTGTAACTACATCTCTTGGAGAGATGTTGTATCCACTGATATGTATTATTTTTCTGTGTGTCTTGTAGGTTTCGCCCAGTCGTCTTACGAAATCACAGATTTACTTAGGAATAACCCTGATATTGTTATTAACATGAAACAAGTGAGTATTATGTAAAATCCTTGAGCGGCTCGTTATTGAGGGCCACAGGTCCTAGAACTACCCAAAATGGTATTTCGTTTATGGGTGAGAAATAAAGAAACGCGTGTTTCAGCATTTTTCGAAATTTGATTCCTATGGGTGTGAGAAAGTGGGTGAAAGTTTTTTCGAAAATAAATCATTATTAAAGATCTACTAAAGCTTGTTCAAAGCTACACCTACGAAAATTTGTATATGACTTCACGGTTACAAAAAAAAAATGTGTTTCAGCGTTTTTGGAAATCCAATCCCCTACGGGTGTGAAATAGGGCCTGAGTGATTCACAGTTTCATCACCCAACCCAAACAGCTTAAGATGGAAATTTGAAACTTTGACAGGGTATCGATATTGTACTGCAGGCATCGTTCAGTAAAGGATTCTTCGACATTCCATCCCTAAGGAGTGAAGTAGAGGATGAAAGGTTTTTTAGAATGCGTCGCTATTAAGGCAATTTTGAAGCTAGAACTACGAAAATAGGTATTTGGTTTCTCGGTCAGAAATGAAAAAATACGTATTTCAGCATTTTTGGAAATTCGATCGCCTACTAAATCATTTTAATGCTACGTCTATGAAAATTGGTATTTTACCTCCCGCTTGAAATTTATTTGTAGAAATTTATTTGTAGAAGTTCAACCCCTAAGGGGGTAAAAATTTTTATGAAAATATTTCAGTATGAAAGCATTTTTTAAGCTTAATATCATAAAATTTGTATTTGGCTTTTCGGGTAGAAATTAAAAATACGTGTTACAGGGGTTTTGGAAATAAACCACAAAGGGAGTGAAATAGTGGATGATAAATTTTATGCAAATATTTCATTATATTAAAACACATTTAAATCCTGATCTATGAAAACTGGTATTCCACATCTAAGGAAATTGTACTAGGGGATGAAAGTTTTTCATGGAAATGTCAACACCAGAACTCAAAGGGCAGGATCAACAGAGACCTCCGACAGCAGCTACCAGAATCACTTTTTGGTCCGAAGTACATTCGGAAAAGACCATGCTTCTATGGCCTTAATTATCGTGAAAATCTTAGAAGATGTTGCAGTTTGCGAACAACATAAAAATTCGATTAAAGTGAGGAAACGTCTATGCTGACTATACAGTCTCCAAGAGCGAATCAGCGGGTGCTAAGGAACAGGAAAAGAGAAGGGGGCCATAATTAACTGTTGAGAACACATTAGATTCCAAGAATTGTGTTCTTATTGTAATTCTACTTTCCATTTCCTTACTTTGAGCGCAGACAACTTATGGATGATTTCACTGACGCCAAATTCAGCAGTTTGTCGTATTCCATGGACAAGATAGCTGAATTTGACAGTCTACTACTTCACCTTTGTTCGACTATAAATAGTTTTTTATCACCAGCAGTTTTGCTGAAACTTCGTTGAAATTGACATAAATATACTCAGTACTTCAGTGTTTGGATAACCACCACATAAATCATAAATTGAAAAGAAAAAAATTAAAATATCCAAATGAGAATCTGTGAAGGCGCTCTTCATCAGCTCTTTCTGCTGGAATTTGGAAGCAGGTATTTCGTTAGCTATCTCTGCTCTATTGAAGTTTCTGTTTTATTTGGCAACAAAATAAGTTGCTTATTTTTCAAACTGAGATACAGAGTTCTCATTGAACGCTTTACTGGCAGGAAATTAAAATGACATGAAATGATGTCCTATATGTCAGATCTGTTTCCCATTTCACGTATTATTCTATAAAATATTTTGTTGCAGTCTAGCTTAAACAGTGTCACTCCAGCCCTCAGTTGGCTGAAACCGGCATAAATACACTACTGGCCATTAAAATTACTACACCACGAAGATGAAGTGCTACAGACGCGAAAGTTAACCGACAGGGAGAAGATACTGCGATATGCAAATGATTAGCTTTTCACAGCATTCACACAAGGTTGGTGACAGTGGCGACACCTACAACGTGCTGACATGAGGAAAGTTTCCAACCGATTTCTTATACACAAACAGCAGTAGAACGGCGTTGCCTGGTGAAACGTTGTTGTGATGCCTCGTGTAAGGAGGAGAAATGCGTAACATCACGTTTCCGACTTTAATAAAGGTCGGATTGTAGCCTATCGCGATTGCGGTTTATCGTACCGCGACATTGCTGCTCGCGTTGATCGAGATCTAATGACTGTTAGCAGAATATGGAATCTGTGGGATCAGGAGGGTAATACGGAACGCCGTGCTGGATCCCAACGGCTTCGTATCACTAGCAGTCGAGATGACAGGCATCTTACCCGCATGACTGTAACGGATCGTGCAGCCACGTCTCGATCCCTGAGTCAACAGATGGGGACGTTTGCAAGACAACAACCATCTGCACGAACAGTTCGACGACGTTTTCAGCAGCATGGACTATCAGCTCGGAGATCATGGCTGCGGTTACCCTTCACGCTGCATCACAGACAGGAGCGCCTGCGATGGTGTACTCAGCGACGAACCTGGGTGCACGAATGGCAAAACGTCATTTTTTCGGATGAATCCAGGTTCTGTTTACAGCATCATGATGGTCGCATCCGTGTTTGGCGACATTGCGGTGAACACACATTGCAAGCGTGTATTCGTCATCGCCATACTGGCGTATCACCCGGCGTGATGGTATTGGGTGCCATTGGTTACACGTCTCGGTCACCTCTTGTTCGCATTGACGGCACGTTGAACAGTGGACGTTACATTTCAGATGTGTTACGACCCGTGGCTCTACCCTTCGTTCGATCCCTGCGAAACCCTACATTTCAGCAGGATAATGCACGACCACATGTTGCAGGTCCTGTACGGGCCTTTCTGGATACAGAAAATGTTCGACTGCTCCCGTGGCCAGCACATTCTCCAGATCTCTCACCAATTGAAAACGTCTGGTCAGTGGTGGCCGAGCAACTGGCTCGTCACAATACGCCAGTCACTACTCTTGATGAACTGTGGTATCGTGTTGAAGCTGCATGGGCCCGTACCTGTACAAGCCATCCAAGCTCTGTTTGACTCAATGCCCAGGCGTATCAAGGCCGTTATTACGGCCAGAGGTGGTTGTTCTTGGTACTGGTTTCTCAGGATCTATGTACCCAAATTGCCTGAAAATGTAATCACATGTCAGTTCTAGTATAATATATTTGTCCAATGATTACCCGCTTATCGTCTGCATTTCTTCTTGGTGCAGCAATTTTAATGGCCAGTAGTGTAGGAAGCCTACCGTTAAACAGCATATTATATGCTTCAAGACACGATGGCATACCTTTGAGATCCTACAATACTGTAGCAAAGTAACACAAAAACTTCAGTATTGAAAAGAGCTAGCTGTGTAGGCAGCAGCTGTATGAACTGAGCGTGCTGTCGGCACGTAATCGAAGTAACGCATGTTCTATCTTGCATTCAAACCCACCCCTCCTCCTCCCCCCCCCCCCCCCCCACCACCACAACTGCCCACAATAGCAAACAGCAAATGGGGCCATCTCTCGTTAGCGTCACATATTCTGTAGCTGCGTGGTTCAAACTCGACTATTCTTACAGTGATTTCAAAAGCAATAAAGTACACTGTGTAACTGTAACACCGACCATCTTAAACGACAATCGATGCTAAAGCTATACCTCAGCGAGTAATTTTTGAGAAAGCTGAGCGTGAGATAACAGAACAATCAAACTGGGATTCGTTTCCAAACACTCCACTTGAGTATAACTAACAGTAAAGAAGTGGGTCGGAGAACAGACGTTCTCCCAGCACAAAAGTAAGTTGTAACATTACATATTAATATTGGTCGCCAGCCATATAATTCTTGTGTCAAGCAATATAAGAAACCTTCCTTCACACACACACACACACACACACACACACACACACACACACACACTACAACACAGTAACCTAACCTTGCAGATTAATGTACTGCTAACTTGGAAGTCAGACAAACAAATGGCCAGTGAGATAGCAAACAATAACATACGCCTCTGAACAACACGTACTTTAAATGAACCAGATACAGCAGTTTATAGAACTAATCACCAACACCCATGAAACTAACAGCAACAATAAACAGGGAAAAGCATGAAATGATTCTGATTTAAATCAGTGGATGTGTTAATTATCCTACCCTATAACATCATCGATTAGTACAGGTCTCTATGCCTGTGCATTAACCAACTTGCATTGGAATAGCTAACACAGTAAATATTTCATTTTTAAACTCTATTCGAAGCAATTAAACAGAACGCAAATCCTCATACGCTGGCTCTGAAGGAGCCTTTGCTTTGCTTTATTATTAATTATGTAAAGCACAACAAACTATAACTCTTTAAATCATAATTGTGCTTTGATAAGTAGTCTTTTAACCTAGTCAAATATAATTAGCTGTGAAAATGCCAACACAACATTAAATTCAAGTTCAACGATTTTCTCATGAAATGAACACTGATAAAACTTTATAATTCTCATCAAAATGCATAAATGCGACAGTTAATAATCTTTTTCATTTCAGATTAAATTTACTATTTTCAAGCAGCTGTCCAAGTAAGACAAATTGTTTAAGAAAATAACTGCAGATTGATTTAAAATTGCTCTGGAAGTGAAGTATTTCTCAAACTATAAAACTGAACATCGAACACTGTATCTCCACACATTAGAAAGCAATCATAACTATTTTTACAGCTGCCGAATGTCTTTCTATAGTAAATTAGGACACTCGGAATTAAACTTACTTTGGATAGGATTACTGTCCAGGTTTGTGATTTGGTATAATCACGGGTGTAAGATGGAGTTTTTAGCATCACCACGATTGTTATTAAAATCAACCAAATTTCAGAAACAACTGGTCCATTTACAGAGTGTCAAATATAAACCATTTGGGGAAGGCTGGTGCCACTAGTAGCCTAATTTGCTGGGCTGTTAACATGGCGGCGATGCAGTCATGGCGGTACTGTTGGTCTCACCCAGTTACAGATCTTCTTGGCGTCGGAATTATATTTTTATAGAGCTAAAAACCATTCCATGATAATAGCATCACCAAACGCGGCATCCGAGGCCCATCAATACTGCTCTTAAACTCTTCTGTCCTCAAAACTCCAAGAATATTAGCCAGAATGATCCGCTACTGCTAGCGAGATGTTAAACACAGCACTGCTCAGCCCAGATTCGGGGCTTCCCCAAATCCTTTTACATTCAGCCCTACGTCCCCTAACTATGGACCACGTCATTTACAGTACATTATATAACAATCATTCCAGTAGTCATTTAAATCCACAAGAACATGTAAAACAACATCGTTCAAAAGTTTCACATAACTGAAACACTTATACATAGTCAAAAGAATTTCCGTGACAGATACAACATTTTATATAAACAACACTACAAAATGACAGAGAAATATCGATACAGATACAAAATAGGTCGAAAATTGGTGTTACAACTGTTCGCTAAAAAGTATGGAAAACAAGCTAAAAATCAGGCGGTTAGGTGCACATCAACCAACTGTAATATTACACACATAACACAAAACAAGAAAACAAAAAATCGGGTTGGCTTCTGCATTCACCTTATTATTAACTACAGTATGTCTTGGATTAGACCTATTTAGTAACCGTACAACACTATTTTTCTAGTGCTTTTTAAGCAGTATGACATAGATGAAGGTCTGTAACGAACTGTTCAGAGCAGTTCCTTTACAAAGTTTATTGGCTTTTTTCTGGCCCCGCTAATGAAACTCAGCGCCAGCCGCCACCGGATTTCTGCACATCTTCAGTGCGGGAACGTGATTACTGTAAACAGGTGCTGTAAACTGATTTTCTGTTTGTTGTGTGGCTGCAATAGGCTAAGAATTCTCGAACGCGTCTCAATGTATTGTATGTTTACTCGTTTGTTCAAAAATGTTCATGTGTGTGAAATCTTATGGGACTTAACTGCTAAGGTCATCAGTCCCTAAGCTTACACACTACTTTACCTAAATTATCCTAAGGACAAACACACACACCCATGTCCGAGGGAGGACTCGAACCTCCGCCGAGACCAGCCGCACAGCCCATGACTGCAGCGCCTTATACCGCTCGGCTAATACCGCGCGGCTTACTCGTTTGTAAGAAGTTTCATGAGGTGTAAGTGGTAGATTGTTCCCAAATTCCATCCTGACCTGCTAGTGGTGCACCCTGCTTTAGACTAACGAGGCTCTGTCTACCGATTGGCTCCCGGAATAAGGAATCCCCCTCTCTCTTGCCAGTTGCGGACTGAGGTTAGGGCACTCTTTTGCCCTAGAGTTGGGAAACTTGCTCTAAAGGCGGAGGAACCATGAAGATGGTCCACGGCATAAGTATGTAGAACACACTGGACAACGGCTACATTAAAGGCCTTATGGCATATCCTCGTCATCATCACGGCTATGCTCATGACGAAATTGGCATCCGGAGTAAGTTCCTCAATCTGATCTCCGGGAGTAACAGTTATGAACATGAATATGAAGAAAATCAAATGGCAAGAAAAAATGGAAGCGGCAACCTGGAACGTAAAATCAGTGAGTCAAGAAATGGATAGGATGGGAACAGAGGTACTTGCAGTTAGCGAGATGCGATGATTTGAACATAGGAGATAGTTACATAAATTACATAGAGCGCTGTAGTCAGGAAGAGCAGACGGGAACCATGAGCATGGAGTCGGTGTGATACTGTCAGCGAAACTAGCAAGTTGTCTGAGAATTGTGATAGCTTTATCAGCCCGTGTAATGTTATTGCAGCTGAGTGGCAGCCCTATTGATATAAATATAATACGAGTGTATGCCCTTACACGGACAAAGAACGTGAAGAACTAGAAGAATTTTATGATAACATAAATAGAATTTTAAGAAAACTTAACAAACATGAGTTGACAATTTTGATGGGTGATTTTAATTCGAAAGTAGAGAAAGGTAGAGCGCCAGACATCGTAGGGCCATTTGGACTAGGAGAGAGGAATTCTGGAGGAGTGATTTTCAAAATTTTGCGTTGTCAAGTGATCTAGTGATTATGAACAGCTGGTTTAAACTCCACGTAGAAGACTGTATACCTGGATGTCTCCAATGGACATCCCTGGGAAATGTGTGAGAAACCAGATTGATTTCATACTAGTAAATAAACGTTTCAGGAACAGTGGCACACCAGTAAAAACATACCCAGGAGCAGAGGTAAACTCTGATCACACACCGCTTGTAGGGGCTTTTAAAGTTAGAAAGAAGAGCGTGAAGAGAAAGCAAAAACAGATCTCCACTCGGAGGAAAATGTAAGACGCTACAGTAAAACAGAATATGCAAACAGGACTCAACTTGGTGATTCACACAGACGACATCACAAGTAACAATGTCAATTTAGAATTGAACAAACTACAGAATGGTGTACAGCAAATAAAGGTACATGAAACCAGAGAGAAAGAAGAGGAAACCATGGCTTTCGGAAGAGATACTGAATCTAACGAAGGAAAGGAGATTTAATAAGGGAAACCCAACGGAATACAGGAAGATAAATATGGACATCAGAAGAAAAATATGGAAGAAAAAAGAAAATGAAAAAGTGGAGCAATGCGAGAAGACGGAGTTTTATCAAAGTGAGTATGGTAGTTTCAGTGTACTCAAGGAAGTCAAAGAAGTAACAGGGAAATACAGAAAGAGCAGCAGTGGAAAACTAGTGGATGAAGCAAGGAACTTGATGGTGCAATCAGAAGACAAGAAAGAGACATGGAAAAAATACATAGAAAATTTATTTCATGACGCAATATGTGCTTTTAATTTAAGTACAAATGAAGTAAGTGGCACAGATATAGTACAAGTAGAGATTCAAACAGCCTTCAATCAGATGAAGGACGGTAAGGCTGTCGGACTAGAAAAAGTAGAAGCAGAGTTTTTAAAAACAGCCAATCCAAATTTTCAATCAAATTTATGTATCTGGAGACATTCCACTGGAGTAGCTGAAATCAGAAGTCATTACTCTGCCCAAAATGCCAAACGCAAAACAATGCGGAGATTATCGTACAATAAACTTAATGAGCCATATCTTGAAATTGTTCTTGAGGGCGGTACGCGGAAGAATACATTGACTGAGTGAGGAACAGATAGCCTCTAATCAGTTTGGGTTTGTTAATGCCGTTGGTATGAGAGAAGCCTTGAGTGTACAGGTATTGTTTCAGGGGTGTAGAGATGTAAATTAAAATATATTTGCTTGCCTAATAGATTACCAGAAGGCTTTTGATTTAATAAAACCGACAAACTGATGGAGACTTTGTGAAATATTGGAATGGAGGAAAGAGATCTGGGTATCATCAAGAACCTGTACTGGAATCAGACAGCGATGCCGCGTTTTGATGGAGAACGCACTGAATCAGTCAAAATTCTCAGAGCAGTAAGACAGGGATGTATCTTGTCACCCATACTACTTAATATACATTCAGAATTTATATTTAGAAAAGCACTGAAAGAAATAAAAGAAGAAATTTTGATAAATGGAATAAGACTAAACAACAGTTGATATGCTGGCACTATTCAAGCGTTACAATTATTAATATATAGCATTGTAAGAGTCAGCAGTCGGTATGGGCTTGAAAGAAACACCATGAAGACGAAACTCACGGTCGCAAGCAAGGGAAATATTACAGGAGTAAACTTAGCCATAAACCAAAGAACTATAGAAAAGGTAAAACAATATCCATACCTTAGACCCACAATAAATGAATAATGGGATAACTCACAAGGAATCAAGATTCGCATGGGGAAAGCAAAAAGTCTTTTTCAGAAAATGAGTGCTGTCTTCAAAAACCATAACCTAAATATAAGAAAAAAAACGGACTTTTGCACTCCTACGTACAATCTGTCGGCTTAGAGACATGGACCTTAAATAGAAACACAGAGAAGAAGCTGGAGGCCTTTGAATTGTGGCGTTATAGGCGGACCCTGAGAATACCTTGGACCCAGAGGGTGGCAAACATAGAAGTTTTGAGAAGAATGAACACAACACCTAAAGTAATCAAGATAGTGAAATTCCGAAATTTGCAATATCTACAACATAGCATGCGCGATACAAATAGATATGACTTGTTACAAAAAAATACTTCAAGGGAAAATCAACAACAAAAGATGTCCTGAAAGAAGACGAATATCTTGGTTTGACAACCTTACACGCTGGTTCAATATGTATTCAACAGAACTATTTCGTGTTGCTATCAACAAGAGAGGAACAGCCATTACGATCGCCAACATTGAAATCGGATAGGACCAAAAGAAGAACAATTTTCTTGTTACGTCTAACCAAAATTATCTGGACACCTCTATATAATGCGGGATTTACCATGCAATGACACAAGAGGTGAACCCACCAGTATAACAGGATGTCTTCAGCAACAAATCAGACAGCAACATTTCAACCGTTCTTAAGACGCCAGAATCGACAATTGGTGATGTGATTGTGAAATTAAAACGCTTATGGGAAACGGGATACGATTATCGGTCGAATGCAATAACCATTCCCATTAAATTCCACATAGAGATATATTTCGTAGTTTAATCATAAAAGTGTACACAGCTTGAGATACAGAACAGAAATAAAAACTAACATGGAGGCTCGGCAGAGCAATAAGAGTCCAAAGATGGTGTTAATCGTGGTCGATACGACCTATCGACGCCACACGCGAAAGAACAACCACAACTAAACCAAGACCAGGCAAACGGCGTGTACTGGAATCGCAAGAAATCACCATAAGAAATCGCGCGTGAGTTTCGAAGTGGTATCAGCAGCCCAGGTAGCGCAAGTAATGTGCGTAGCGAGTCAAAAACGAGGGAGTGCAATGGTCGAGCATCTGCTCAAAAGCCACACATTTCCGTACTCAATGCTGATCGACGCATGAGGCAATGTAAACAGCGGCGCCACTGGACAGTGGATGACTTGAAGGGATGATTTGGAGCGAAGAATCATGCAATATCATGCGGCAATTCTACTAAGAAGATTGGGTTTGGCGAATGCCTGGAGAACCTTACCTGCCATCATATTTTGTGCCAACACTGCAGTAGGGAGGAGGTGGTGTTAGGGTACGGCGGTGTTTCTCGTGGTTGGGGTGCGGGCCCCTTATTGCTCTTAAGAAAACGCTCAACGCGGAAGGATATGAAGACATTTTACAGCAGGGGCGGACCTCTGGCACGCGGGCCGCTCTCTCTGGTCTCAGCTCACGCTTCCCCCACCATCTCTCTATGTTGGCTCAGCGGGGACGGTGGGGGAACTGTAAACGCTCCACTTATTAGACGGCAGAACAGTCGCGCACGGAACACAGACCGGCGTGCATGCGGCATGCGTATTGTGCCACGAAGAGTGGTATTAATACTGTTACTGACTGTCGGTACAAGAGCATATACGTACAAAAATTTAAAATTAAAATAAAGTTGAGTTTGCAACTGCATTACGACAGGAATATTGTGTGAGCCGCATAGTTCTATGTAAAATTCCTACAACATTTCAGCTGTGGTACAGAAAAATATGCAAAGACAAATAGTCTCTAAAGCATGCCGTTAGGGATGGAATAAATTATACACTACTGGCCATTAAAATTGCTACAGCAAGAAGAAATGCAGATGATGAACGGGTATTCATTGGACAAATATATTATACTATAACTGACACGTGATTTCATTTTCACGCAATTTGGGTGCATAGATCCTGAGAAATCAGTACCCAGAACGCTCGGACATTGAGTCAAACAGAGCTTGGATGGCGTGTACAGGTTCAGCTGCCCAAGCAGCTTCAACACGATACCACACTTCATCAACAGTAGTGACTGGCGTATTGTGACGAGCTAGTTGCTCGGCCACCATTGACCAGACGTTTTCAATTGGTGAGAGATCTGGAGAAAGTGCTGGCCAGGGCAGCAGTCGAACATTATCTGTATCCAGACAGGCCCGTACAGGACCTGCAACATGCAGTCGTGCATTATCCTGCTGAAATGTAGGGTTTCGCAGGGCTCGAATGAAGGGTAGAGCCACGGGTCGTAACACATCTGAAATGTAACGTCCACTGTTCAAAGTGCCGTCAATGTGAACAAGAGGTGACCGAGACGTATAACCAATGGCACCCCATACCATCACGCCGGTTGATACGCCACTATGGCGATAACGAATACACGTTTCCATTGTGCGTTCACCGCGATGTCACCAAACACGGGTGCGACCATCACGATGCTGTACACAGAACATGGATTCATCCGAAAAAATGACGTTTTCACATTCGTGCACCCAGGTTCGTCGTTGAGTACACCATCGCAGTACACCAACCGCAGCCATGGTCTCCGAGCTGATAGTCCATGCTGCTGCAAACGTTGTCGAACTGTTCGTGCAGATGGTTGTTGTCTTACAAACGTCCCCATCTGTTGACTCAGGGATCGGGACGTGGCTGCACGATCCGTTACAGCCATGCGGATAAGATACCTGTCTTCTCGACTGCTAGTGATACGAGGCCGTTGGGATCCAGCACGGCGTTCCGTATTACTCTCCTGATCCCACAGATTCCATATTCTGCTAACAGTCATTCGATCTCGGCCAATGTCGCGATACGATAAACCGCAATCGTGATAGACTACAATCCGACCTATATTAAAGTCGGAAACGTGATGGTACGCATTTCTCCTCCCCACACGAGGCATTACAACAATGTTTCACCAGGCAACGCCGGTCAACTGCTGTTTGTGTATGAGAAATCGGTCGGAAACTTTCCTCATGTCTGCACGTTGTAGGTGTCGCCACCGGCGCCAACATTGTGTGAATGCTCTGAAAAGCTAATCATTTGCATATCACAGCATCTTCTTCCTGTCGGTTAACTTTCGCGTCTGGAGCACATCATCTTCGTGATGTACCAATTTTAATGGCCAGTAGTGTAACTACAAGTGAAAGAGGGGAAAAAATTCTTACCTAACACATGCCAAGGCTACAATTCTCAACAAAATATGTAGTTGTTGTGGTCTTCTGTCCAGAGACTGGTTTGATGCAGCTCCCTATGCTATTAGGTCCTGTGCAAGCCTCTTCATCTCCGAATAACTACTACAATCGACATCTTTCTGAATCTGCTTAGTGTATTCATCTCTTCGTCTCCCTCTACGATTTTTACCATCCACGCTTCCGTCCAAGACTACATTGATGATCCGTTGATGCCTCAGAACGTGTCCTACCAACCGATGCCTTCTTCTAGTCAAGTTGTGCACACAATTTCCTCTTCTCCCCGATTCTGTTCAGTACCTCATTAGGTGCGTGATCTACGCTTCTAATCTTCAGCATTCTTCCGCAACACCACATTTCGAAAGCTTCTATTCTCTTCTTGTTTACATTTTTATCCTCCATGTTTCACTTCCATTCATGACTACACTCCAAACAAATACTTTCAGAAAAGACTTCCTGACGCTTAAATCTATATTCGAATTTAACAAATTTCTCTTCTTCAGAATCGCTTTCCCTCCCATTGCCAGTCTACATTTTGTATCCTCTCTCCGTTAGAAACGTAGGTTTGCCTTTCCTTAACCTATCTTCAAAGCTAAGTCGTAGGGTCAGTATTGCCTCACGTGTTCCAACGTTTCTACGGAATCCTGACTGATCTTCCCCAAGGCCAGCTTCTAGCAGTTTTTCCGTTTGTCTGTAAAGAATTCGTGTTAGTATTTTGCAACCGTGACTTATTAAACTGGTAGTTCAGTAATTTTCACACCTGTCAGCACCTGCTTTCTTTGGAATTTGAATTATTATATTCTTCTTGAAGTCTGAAGGTATTTCTCCTGTCTCATACATTTTTCTCACCAGATGGAAGACTATTGTCATGGCTGGTTCTCCCAAGCCTATCAGTAGTTCTAATGGAATATTGTCTACTCCTGGACCCTTGTTTGGACTTAAGTCTTTCAGTGCTCAGTCAAATTCTTCACGCAGTATCATATCCCCCATTCTATCTTCATCTACGTCCTCTTCCATTTCCATAATATTGCCCTCAAGTACTTCGCCCTTGTATAGACCCTCTATATACTCCTTCCACCTTCCTGCTTTCCCTTCTTTGCTTAGGAATGGTTTTCCCTGTGAGGTCTTGATATTCATACAGGTGGTTTTTCCTCCAAAGGTCTCTTTAATTTTTATGCAGGCAGTATCTATCTTGCCCCTAGTGAGATATGTCTCTACATCCTTACATTTGTCCTCTAGCCATCCCTGCTTAGCCACTTTGCACTTCATGTCGACCTCAGTTTTGACGCGTTTGTAATCCTTTTTGCCTGCTTCGTTTACTGCAGTTTTATATTTTCTCCTTTCATCAATTAATTTCAATATTCCATTCTTCTCTTGCTGTATTGCTTTCCCCTATTCTTGTCTATCGTTCCCCAACGCTTCCTCTAAAACCTTTGGTTCTTTCAGTTTATCAACTTCCTGTCTCCTTAAATTCCTACCTTTTGTAGTTTCTTCAGTTTTAATGTACAGTTCATAACCAATAAATTGTGGTCATAATCTACAACTGCCCCTGAAAACATCTTAAAATTTAAAAATCTGGTTCCGAAATCTCTGTCCTACTAATACATAATCAATCTGAAATCTTTCGGTGTGGGCGGTTCTAGGAGCTACAGTCTGGAACCGCGCGACCGCTACGGTCGCAGGTTCGAATCCTGCCTCGGGCATGGATGTGTGTGATGTCCTTAGGTTAGTTAGGTTTAAGTAGTTCTAAGTTCTAGTGGACAGATGACCTCAGAAGTTAAGCCCCATAGTGCTCAGAGCCATTTCAATCTTCTTTTCCTTTTCCTACAGTCGAATTCCAGTCCCCCATTAATATAAATTTTCGTCTCCCTTAACTATCTGAATAGTTTCTTTTATCGCATCATACATTTTTTAAATCTCATCATCATCTGGGATCTATTTAGCGTATAAGCTTGTACTACTGTGATAGGCGTGAGCTTCGTACTTGTCTTTGCTACAATAATGAGTTCACTATGCTGGTCGTGGTAGTTTATCCGCGTTCCTATTTTTTTATTCATTATTAAGCCTACTCCTGCGTTACCATTATTTGATTTTGTGTTTATAACCCTTTATTTACTTGACCAGAAGTCTTGTTCCTACTGCCACCGAACTTCGCTAAAACCCACTATATCCAAATTTAACCTATACATTTCCCTTTTTAAATTTTCTAACCTATCTGACCAATTAGGGATTTGACATTCACGCTCCGATCTGTAGAACGCCAGTTTTGTTTCTCCTGATAACGGCGTTTTCCTGAGTAGTCCGAATGGGGGACTATTTTACCTCCGGAATATTTTACTCAAGAGGACGCCATCATCATTTGACCATACAGTTAAGCTGCATGCTCTCAGGAAAAATTACGGCTGTAGTTTCCCCTTTCTTACAGCCGTTGGCAGTACCAGCACAACAAGGCTGTTTTGGTTGATGTTAAAGGCCAGGTCTATCGATCATCCAGACTGTTGCCCCTGCAACTACTGAAAAGGCTGCTGCCCGTCTTCAGGAACCACACGTTTGTCTGGCGTCTCAAGAGATACCCGTCCGTTGTGTTGCACTTGGGGGGGGGGGGGGGGGGGAGGAGGAGGGAGGGGGCAACAAAATATACCAAAAACAAAACAAAATGTTCATGATTATTTGTTTATTTTTGGTTCGCTGAAAACATAATACGGTGGATATCTGGTACAAACCGTCGGACCATTGACATGCGCATTTTGTCAGATTGTTGTCCCACAGGCCGCCACGTAATCGTGATTTATTTACTTTCACTATCGAGAAAAATATTTCGCACACTGACGTTTATCCAAACGTGGCTGTCACTTTCGCAGCCTCATTATGGAGACGTGGATACTCTTCCAGAGGAAAACCTTCGTAAAACCCAAGGACACCTTTAGCGTAATAGAACTTGTCTTTTAATCGGGAAGTACACTGCGGATCGATCATTTCATCTGCAAATGAACAGGGACGCTTCTAACTGATACGAAAAATGGTCTTGCAACCGTCCAAAGGCAGATGGGAGGTTTTCAGTGTCCTGAAAACGATTTTGACAATATCCCTGTATTTCTCTCAGCATCGACATGAATTGCCCAAGACTCGCATTTTCCTTACCACCAGAGAGCTTAGGGAAATGGGCGGTGTTCTCAGAAGATGTGCCTTCTAGAATGTGATTTTCATTTTAAATGCACCCACCTTTCTACTTAATAATTGCTTGTCATCTTGCAGTATCTTAGTGCGGGTATTCAACTGTGCAATCAACTAAAAATGCAAGTTCTGCAGTCCATTCCGGAGCTTCTAACGTTGGTTCCTGATTTCCTTTTTCCTTCATAAAGTGAACAATAGGAGATCATAACTAAAAAAATCGTTCCAGTCATGCCTTTCGACTTAACCAACGTACTTCGTCGTAGTAAATTACGTCTCCAGACCATTCCTGCATTCCCATCAAAAACTGTTTAAACTGACGGTGTAATAACCTACATGATTTTAGGTAATTTACTATTCTGACCACCAGTCCCATGATGTGCTCCATCCATACAAACTTCCCACAAAGTGCTTCTTGATGTGCGATACAATGAATTCCGTACAAATCGTCTGTTGATTTTGTAGATCTTTGCGCAACAATGCTTCGAGCCCGTTTTGTACCCCCCGCATCGCTGGCGTCCCATCGGTGGTAATTCAGAGCATCATTCTCGAATTCAGGTCAACGGCTTCAGTTGCCTTCTTAACAGTTTTCAGCAAATCGGTCCCTCTCATTGTGTCTTCCGTCACGTGCGAATGGCTATCTAATTCACGAACATAAATCGAAGTTGTGCCGAGTACGAAAAGTCGATCGACTCGTCCAGAGCATCCGAGAATGCAGGGAACGTGCTGGCAATGCGAATTAGCTGCCTGTAGACATCTGCTGCATGGCAGCTATGCGTCGAGTTGTTGTTAGTCACGAATGACTGATTTCGGAAAACTTTTGTACCTCCAATAGCATCGCGAGTTCTGCTGACTCAACAAAGCACTCTTTAATGAAATCGTCATCGCTGAAATGTTTATTAGATCCGGCAGTTTTGAAGTCTATTTTGTAGCTTGCTTTTTATGACAGGCCGCTACTAGAGATAAGAAACAATAGAACGGACTGTAAACACAATGGACTTCGACAAGCAAATACGTAAAAATACAAACAGCACGAATACAATGCTTTTCACGTTTAGGTAGACTCGCTGTGCAGCACTATACCTTTTTGGGTACGCAAACTTGTTTTCTCTTTCATGGCCAACTAAACTGTGTAACCTCCTCTCAAAATTCTTTCTCATTTAATGTAACCTCAAAACAGAAAATTCATTCACGTTTTGTAACCTTCCTACAAAATTCTTTCTCATTTAACCTCCCCACAAAATTCATTCACATTTTATCTAAGCTCAAAACAGAAAAATTCCTAAACCTCTCAACAGTAAAAATTATAATTATGTAGTTCACATTCATGTGTAACGTCCCAAAAAAAAAAAAAAAAAAAAAAAAAAAAAAAAAAAAAAAAAAATTCACTACCTGGTAATAATACAATGTAACTAACCTCTCAATTAGATTGTCGCTCACTTATGACTTTTCAATAATTGACTATGAATTTAACCTGGTAAATTTTGGACGTCAGCAGTGCTGCGTCATGGCCCTGAAAGATCATTCTGAATAAAAAAGAGAAAAATTCTTACCTCAATGAAGTCGCCGGATAACGCATATATATCTGCTCTTACAGTAAATTTTTCTGGCACAGCCCTGTGCAATGCTGGCCGATAGATTTGTCATTTATGAAAGGGAAACAACTGATTTTTCTTTTGCAGTAATCGGGATGACCATGGATTGGAGAAATTAGTAAATTCTTTAAATTGAAATGAGTGGTTGTTAAAAATTACTTTATATGAGAAAGATTATCATTAGCACATTTTTAAAACATTTACATGGGACTTGAGATAACATTACTACATATGTGCGAGGCTGCTTTTTACCTTATACGATAATACTCAGGCTCCGACATCGCTGCACCGCGACCGGGCCGCCCAACACGATACACCAGACCAGACCAGAGCAGACTCCAGACTAGCCACAACTTACTGCTACAGCTACACAGTTCCTACTGCAGTCAACACTGCTCTCTGGTCAGAGACCTTGCATATCGCAGGCAGCGCATGAGCAATACATCGAAATTACATCTGCTCGGACCTCTTACAACTGTAAATTCCCAGTTTGATGTAAAACGCCGTTCTGTGGTATATCTGCGGTGCCTGGCGATCATGCGACTGCATAATAGACACTGAGAAACTTCGACTCGTATTTAAATGGTGGTGACAATACGTCGCTACGCTGACTTTTTTCTATGTAAGTTCCACTGCAACAATCGCTGTTCCTTTAAACTTGCTTCAAATCACAAGCAAACAGCGACTAACACACAACGCTGGCAGTTCGAAAAAGAGCGGTCCGTACGCCGGAAGAGACAGTGGCGCATTGCACTGCTACGTGAAACGTCGCGGCGCACCAGGTCGCACCACCACCACCACCACGGTCGCACGCGGCCCGCACTCCTGGCACGCGTGCAGTTTGGCACGCAGTGGCCGGCCCTGCAGACTGTGTAATGCAAACTACAATCGTTTCCACCTCGAGAGAAATTTTTTTAAACCTTTATCTGAAAGCGGCTGGGGTGGATGAAATTAAGTCGGAACTCATCAAATACAGTGGAATGTCAGGTCTTAAATGGCTACACAGGATAATTGAAATGGCCTGGGAGTCGGGACAGGTTCCATCAGACTGGACAAAAGCAGTAATCACACCAATCTTTAAACATGGAAACAGAAAAGATTGTAACAACTACAGAGGTATCTCTTTAATCAGCGTTGTGGGTAAAATCTTCTCAGGTATTGTTGAAAGGAAAGTGCGAATATTAGTTGAGGACCAATTGGATGAAAATCAGTGTGGGTTTAGGCCTCTTAGAGGCTGTCAGGACCAGATCTTTAGCTTACGGCAAATAATGGAGAAGTGTTATGAGTGGAACAGGGAATTGTATCTATGCTTTATAGATCTAGAAAAGCCATATGACCGGGTTCCTAGGAAGAAGTTATTGTCTGTTCTACAAGATTATGGAATAGGAGGCAAACTTTTGCAAGCAATTAAAGGTCTTTACATGGATAGTCAGGCAGCAGTTAGAGTTGACGGTAAATTGAGTTCATGGTTCAGAGTAGTTTCAGGGGTAAGACAAGGCTGCAACCTGTCTCCACTGTTGTTCATATTATTTATGGATCATATGTTGAAAACAATAGACTGGCTGGGTGAGATTAAGATATGTGAACACAAAATAAGCAGTCTTGCAGATGCGGATGACTTAGTTGTGATGGCAGATTCGATTGAAAGTTTGCAAAGTAATATTTCAGAGCTAGATCAGAAATGTAAGGACTATGGTATGAAGATTAGCATCTCCAAAACGAAAGTAATGTCAGTGGGAAAGAAATATAAACGGATTGAGTGCCAAATGGGAGGAACAAAGTTAGAACAGGTGGACGGTTTCAAGTACTTAGGATGCATATTCTCACAGGATGGCAACATAGTGAAGGAACTGGAAGCGAGGTGTAGCAAAGCTAATGCAGTGAGCGCTCAGCTACGATCTACTCTCTTCTGCAAGAAGGAAGTCAGTACCAAGACTAAGTTATCTCTGCACCGTTCAATCTTTCGACCAACTTTGTTGTATGGGAGCGAAAGCTGGGTGGATTCAGGTTACCTTATCAACAAGGTTGAGGTTACGGATATGAAAGTAGCTAGGATGATTGCAGGTACTAGTAGATGGGAACAATGGCAGGAGGGTGTCCACAATGAGGAAATCAAAGAAAAACTGGGAATGAACTCTATAGATGTAGCAGTCAGGGCGAACAGGCTTAGATGGTGGGGTCATGTTACACGCATGGGAGAAGCAAGGTTACCCAAGAGACTCATGGATTCAGCAGTAGAGGGTAAGAGGAGTCGGAGCAGACCGAGGAGAAGGTACCTGGATTCGGTTAAGAATGATTTTGAAGTAATAGGTTTAACATCAGAAGAGGCACCAATGTTAGCACTGAATAGGGGATCATGGAGGAGCTGTATAAGGGGGGCTATGCTCCAGACTGAACGCTGAAAGGCATAATCAGTCTTAAATGATGATGATGATGATGCCAATTCCCATGCATTATGAGCTGTGGAATCAGATAAAAATACTGAAAAAATTGTCAGGTTGAGTTTTTTCAAAACGCCACTAGCACGATCGCGCTTCTTAGGTTTTATCCCAGTCCAAATAATATGTGTTGTGATGTTCAAGAAGTGCTATTATTTATTTTTCTTTCATGGATTTTAAGTACAATAGTATGACAAAAGTGATAAAAACATACAAGGGGTGTGACAATAAAGTAATGAGACTGATTTTCTTTGCAAGATGTGGCAACCCTACAGGCTTGCGTAAGCACAATATCTTTGATCTACATCCATAAGCTGCTTCTAGTCCAAGCGGCACATCGATTCAACTGCTCAGTCGTGAGTTCTTCTGTAAGAAGTTAATACGTGTTTGTATCTGTCGTCACGGAAATGGAACCGCATAATATTGCGCAACGGTATGCCATTTCTTTTTGCGTTAAATTTGGTGAAAACGCGACGACAACTTACGGTAAGTTTCAGAAGGCTTTTGGGGAGGAGGTTATGTCAAGAGCTCAAGTTTTTCGTTGGCATAACATGTTTAGTGAAGGAGGAACGAATGTTGAAGAGCGCAATGGACGACCATCAACCTCACGGACGGATGTCAACTTGGCCAGGGTGGGTGAATTGGTACGATCTGATGGAAGCTTATGCGTGAAAATGATTGCAGAAGAACTGAACATCAATCCAGAAACGGTTCGTCTAATAATAACTGAAGTTCTTGGCATGGGAAACATTTGTGCAAACATTGTCCCCAAAATCTCACACCACAACAGCGAGAAACACAGAAAAATGTGACAACCGATCTGTTAGAGCAAATCCAGAATTGTTGAGCCGTGTTATCACTGGTGATGAAAGTTGGTTTTTTCAGTACAATCCAGAGACAAAACGCCGAAGTTCGCAATGGTGCTCAAAGGGATCACCCAGACCAAAAAAAGCTCGCATGTCAAAGTCAAAAGTTAAATTCATGCTTGTGTGCTTCTTTGATTCCAAGGGAATTGTTCATAAAGAGTGGGTGCCTCCTGGACAAACAGTTAACCAATATTACTACAAAGAAATTTTAGAAAGACTTCGTAAACGAGTTATTCGTGTCCTCGCCAATATTGCTGATAATTGGATTCTGCACCACGATAATGCGCCATCTGTCAGTACAGCAATTTTTAACCTCAACACAAATTTCAGTACTACCACAGCCAACTTATTCGCCAGATATCTGTCCGTGCGAGTTTTTTCTATTTCCAAGAGTCAAAACGGCTGTCAAGGGACACCATTTTCAAACAACACAAGATGTCCAAAAAAACTGTGACGAGGGTCTTGGACGATATTACAGAAGATGAGTTCCAGAAATGTTACCATCAATGGCAGAAGCGCTGGAAAAAGTGTGTGCAATCGGAAGAGGAGTACTTTGAAGGAGACAACACAAACTTGGCTAAAACGGTAAGCAACATTTTTCTCGCATAAGTCTCACTACTTTATTGTCGCACCTCGTATATGTTGCAAAATAACGTACTCTCACACAAATACATACACAAATTAATTTTTAATATGCAATAAACGAAAGCAATTTCTTTCCTAGGACATGCACAAATATTGGTCACACTTGACGCAACATGATTGGATCAAAATCGTCGCCACTGGAGAGGTCACTTAAAACGGAATCCTCTAAAATAAGTTGTATTATTTCTTCGTCCGTTAATCCTAAAAGACAAAAAGATATTTTATTTGTGTATAAAAACCAAAGCAGTACTATTTCTTCATAGACCTCTGTGCGAATATTTACTGTAATGTCTGCATGTGGAAGTGAGGTTAGCGTCAAAGCTTGTCATCATTAACACCTGAGGCGCACGAACATGCTAATCTAAATCCAACTGGCACTTCGTGAATTTGTTTAGACACCTTATATGCGTTATGTGAAACATTCTCAGTCAAAAATAATGCTGCGTTGCCTTAAATAAATGAAATGGAGGAAAGTACATTCTATTTGCCTCGCGGACGCATGACCCTGTCCTGTCGTGGAGGTCTGAAGCCAACTTCTGGCCTCTGGTAGTCGCATTATGAAACAAAACAGCTACCAATCGCAAGCCGGGATCCCTCACAGTTGTTGCAGTCTGGGAATTACGCAGAATATTTGAGGGGTAGCAAATTTAAAACCAAACCCTCACGATTGTGCGGGCCATGGTGGAAACGGATAAAGTTGCAGTTCGGCGACTGCGACTGTTTGTGTCAACATGAAAATATACCCTGCCATAAAGTAGCTTCTGTGAGGCAATGGTTTGTGGCCAGTGACATTCATGAAATGGACTCGCCTGCCCAGAGTGCCAACCTGAACCCAAGATCAAACATGACTGCCTTCTCTGGTTTCGACTGTTGAGGAAGAATGGGATTCCATTCCTCCAAAGATGTTCAGATAGCTCATGGACATTGTTCGCGGCAGACTTCAATCTGTTGTAAAGGAGAAGGGTGGACACACCCTATATTAATATTCACTAATAAGTGCTCAGACACCTATGGTGAGATTGAGTTATTTCAGATTCATGAGAACCATTTCGCTTCGGGACTGTAAAAGGAACTTTAGCTATCTCTTTTTAACGTTCCGTAGCTCAGTCTGTAAAATTGAATCTCTTATGCGATCGCTTTTTTGTCCTTCCGTCTGTTTCTCTCTCTGCCTGTCTGTTTACGCTACTGGGCATTAAAATTGCTACACCAAGAAGAAATGCAGATGATAAACGGGTATTCATTGGACAATTATGTTATACTAGAACTGACATGTGATTACATTTTCACGCGATTTGGGTGCATACATCCTGAGAAATCAGTACACAGAACAACCACCTCTGGCCTTGATAGGCCTGGGCATTGAGTCAAACAGAGCTTGGATGGCGTGTACAGGTACAGCTGCCCAAGCAGCTTCAACACGATACCATAGTTCATCAAGAGTAGTGACTGGCGTATTGTGACGAGCCAGTTGCTCGGCCACCATAGACCAGACGTTTACAATTGGTGAGAGATCTGGAGAATGTGCTGGCCAGGGCAGCAGTCGAACATTTTCTGTATCCAGAAAGGCCCGTACAGGACCTGCAACATGCGGTCGTGCATTATCCTGCTGAAATGTATGGTTTCGCAGGGATCGAATGAAGGGTAAAGCCACGGGTCGTAACACATCTGAAATGTAACTTCCACTGTTCAAAGTGCCGTCAATACGAACAAGAGGTGACCGAGACGTGTAACCAATGGCACCCCATACCATCACGCTGAGTGATACGCCATTTTGGCGATGACGAATACACGCTTCCAATGTGCGTTCACCGCGATGTTGCCAAACACGAATGCGACCATCATGATGCTGTAAACAGAACCTGGATTCATCCGAAAAAATTACGTTTTGCCATTCGTGCACCCAGGTTCATCGTTGAGTACACCATCGCAGCGCTCCTGTCTGCGATGCAGCGTCAAGGGTAACCGCAGCCATGGTCTCCGAGCTGATAGTCCATGCTGCTGCAAACGTCGTCGAACTGTTCGTGCAGATGGCTGTTGTCTTGCAAACGTCCCCATCTCTTGACTCAGGGATCGAGACGTGGCTGCACGATCCGTTACAGCCATGCGGATAATATGCCTGTCATCTCGACTGCTAGTGATACGAGGCCGTTGGGATCCAGCACTGCGTTCCGTATTACCCTCCTGAACCCACCGATTCCATATTCTGCTAACAGTCACTGGAGCTCGGCCATCGCGAGCAGAGATTTCGCGATACGATAAACCGCAGTCGCGACAGGCTACAATCCGACCTTTATTAAAGTCGAAAACGTGATGGTACGTATTTCTCCTCCTTACACGAGGCTCACAACAACGTTTCACCAAACAACGCAAGTTAACTGCTGTTTGTGTATGAGAAATCGGTTGGAAACTTTCCTCATGTCTGCACGTTGTAGGTGTCGCCACCGGCGCCGACCTTATGTGAATGCTCTGAAAAGCTAATCGTTTGCATATCACAGCTTCTACTTCCTGTCGGTTAAATTTCACGTCTGTAGCACGTCATCTTCGTGGTGTAGCAATTTTGATGTCCTGTAGTGTATCTGTCCGGTTGTTTAAGACCCTTTTCCTCAGGAACGGGTAGACGTATGAAGTTGAAATTATGTCACATACTGAGGTCTATGGTTCCCTGGTGTGTACAAAATTGAAGCTTCTAAATGAATGCTGTCAAAAGATACGGCCATTTATGCACGTAATTTGATACAAACGCACTCATCAGTACCTTTAGGGTACATCCCGTTGCCCAGAAGCAAGGTTTCATGGTACAAGCAAAGGAAACAATCCGAAAATTGCTGATTTGTAATTTTATTAGGAGAAAAAAATATTTCTTTTGTCATTTGTTATCCGACGTCGAAGTAGAGAGGATATAAAATGTATACTGGCAATGGCAAAAAAAGCGTTTCTGAAGAAGAGAAATTTGTTAAAATCGAGTATAGATTTAAGGGTCAGGAAGTCTTTTCTGGAAGTATTTGTATGGAGTGTAGCCATGTATGGAACTGAAACGTGGACGATAAACAGTTTAGGCAAAAAGAGAATAGAGCTTTCCAAATGTGGAGCAACAGAAGAATGCTGAAGATTAGGTGGGTAGATTACATAACTAATGAGGAGGTACTGAATAGAATTGGGGAGAAGAGAAATTTGTGGCACAACTTGACTAGAAGAAGGGATCGATTGGTAGGACATTTTCTGAGGCATCAAGGAATCACCAATTTAGTATTGGAGGGCAGCACGGAGGGTAAAAATCGTAGAGGGAGACCAAGAGATGAATTCACTAAACAGATTCAGAAGGATGTAGGTTGCAGTAGGTACTGGGAGATGAAGAAGCTTGCACAGGAAAGAGTATCACGGAGAGCTGCATCAAACCAGTCTCTGGACTGAAGACCACAACAACAACAATCCGACGTCAAACTTGAAATTAAAATAATCAATAGTTCTGCAATCTTCCTGACTGGGTCGCAAAGATAAAAGTCAAACTTCGTGCTAAGAATGACTTTATTGCTCACATGACGCAGACTAGTCTTGCAAGCACCAATGTCAATAACAGACAAAAATGGCCGCGATTCTCGATTCCCGGAATGGATGAAGAGTCACACGTAATAAAGTTTGTACGGGATTCTCAGAGCGCGAGTCCTACTTGCAACTTGCCATTTTTTTGTATTAAATATTAATTATGTATTCTTGTTTTATGACATGTTCTACATCCTTGAGGATCTTCTCAGCACAGAACTATGGAACGAAAAGTACATCTAATCTCATCACATTGTCCGCCACTATCGTACACAACGCCCCTTTCTATCGACGACTCGAAGCGTAGCGAAGGGCTGTTCGATATGCCGCTGTGTCAGCCCGCTGTGGCCTCTCTGCGGTATTCCATCTCTTCAGCGCGCGTCGTTGTCGGCCGCTCATTAGCAAACCCGATGCGGACTCCACAGAGACGTCGATGGCGCGTGGCGCTGTCTCGCGACAAGTGTCGGCGGTTGGCTGCCAGCTAGGCGCGCCTCGCTCCCCGCTCACTCTCTCTCTCTCTCTCTCTCTCTCTCTCTCTCTCTCCCTCCTAATCACGGGCGCCATTATACTTGCAAAGCGGCTGGCGGCGCCGATGCAAATGCCCGCAGGCGGCGAATATGTCGGCCGCGGCGATAAATCACTGCCGGCCCTCTCTGTCGCCACACTGACCGCTACGTTGGCGTCTGCTACCTGTCATTCTCGACGCGGCCTAACCCCAATATTTTTGCAGCCTGCCGTTTCCTCCTATGCTACAGGACGCATATTCCGATATTACGACGAGCATTCAGTAAGTAATGCAACACATTTTTTTTTCGGCCAATTTCGGTTGAAAAAATGCGGAATTTGGTGTGGGTCATCCTGGGATATTACCGCTTCTGCCCTTATACACTGCTGGCCATTAAAATTGCTACACCACGAAGATGACGTGCTACGGACGCGAAATTTAACCGACAGGAAGAAGAAGCTGTGATATGCAAATGATTAGCTTTTCAGAGCATTCACACAAGGTTTGCGCCGGTGGCGATACCTACAACGTGCTGACATGAGGAAAGTTTCCAACCGATTTCTCATACACTAACAGCAGTTGACCGGCGTTGCCTGGTGAAACGTTGTTGTGATGCCTCGTGTAGGGAGGAGAAATCCGTACCATCACGTTTCCGACTTTGATAAAGGTCGGATTGTAGCCTATCGCGACTGCGGTTTATCGTATCGCGAAATCTCTGCTCGCGTTGGTCGAGATCCAGTGACTGTTAGCAGAATATGGAATCGGTGGGTTCAGGAGGGTAATACGGAACGCCGGTTCCCAAAGCCTGGTATCACTAGCAGTCGAGATGACAGGCATCTTATCTGCATGGCTGTAACGGATCGTGCAGCCACGTCTCGATCCCTGAGTCAACAGATGGGGACGTTTGCAAGACAACAGCCATCTGCACGAACAGTTCGACGACATTTGCAGTAGCATGGGCCATAGGCTCGGGTACCGTGGCTGCGGTTACCCTTGTCGCTGCATCAAAGACAGGAGGGCCTGCGATGGTGTACTCCACGAGAACTTGGGTGCAGGAATGGCAAAACGTAATTATTTCGGATGAATCCAGGTTCTGTTTACAGCATCACGATGGTCGCATCAGTGTTTGGCGACATCGCGGTGAACGCACATTGTAAGCGTGTATTCGTCATTGCCATACTGGCGTATCAACTGGCATGATGGATGGGGTGCCATTGGTTACATATCTCGCTCACCTCTTGTTCGCATTGACGGAACTGATGTGTTACGACCCGTGGCTCTACCCTTCATTCGATCCCTGCGAAAGCCTACATTTCAGCAGGATATTGCACGACCACATGTTGCAGGTCCTGTACGGGCCATTCTGGATTGAGGAAATGTTCGACTGCTGCCCTGGCCAGCACATTCTCCAGATCCCTCACCAATTGAAAACGTCTGGTCAATGGTGGCCGAGCAACTGGCTCGTCACAATACGCCAGTCACTACTCTTGATGAACTGTGGTATCGTGTTGAAGCTGCATGGGTAGCTGTACCTGTACACACCATCCAAGCTCTGTTTGACTCAATGCCCAGGCGTATCAAGGCCAGAGGTGGTTGTTCTGGGTACTGATTTCTCAGGATCTATGCACCCAAATTGCGTGAAAATGTAATCACATGTCAGTGGTAGTATAATATATTTGTCCAATGAATACCCGTTCATCATCTGCATTTCTTCTTGGTGTAGCAATTTTAATGGCCAGTAGTGTAGATTCCTACTGCACGTAATTAGTTACGAACAACAACACAGCTCGCGAGATATTCACCTGTAAACGCACTCTACTCTTGATTGCAATAGCCACGGAAATCACACAAGAGCACAGGTCGGCACTCCGAAACATTTCTATCCTCTGTGACCACGCGCAAAGTGCTCTACTGTCCAAGTCTTTCCGCCGGCTGTGCGTCCGTCGCGCTGTACTGTCCGCGTCCAGCACTCACTCCCCTGTCCTGTGCCGTACCGTGCAGAACTGCCGCCCTGCTCACAACTACTTCGTGTCCTCTCCGGAAACCATGCTCCCATCCAGTCTTCCCGTTCACGAGCGCTGTGTTTGGTTAGAGAGCTCGTGCCATGTCTTCAAACCAACGCACCCACACACATATTTAAGCATATACGAAATACTGGATTTACATTTAAGTACTTGAAATTAAATAAATATTCCTACGGATGGACCATAAACACACTCTAACACACGTTACTAAATACAGGATTATTATAAATGATTAAAGCGATTTCACAGCTCTCCAATAACTTTATTATTTGAGAGATTTTCACAATGCTTTGCACACACATACAAAAACTCAAAAAGTTTTTTTAGGCATTCACAAATGTTCGATATGTGCCCCTTTAGTGATTCGGCTGTTGCAACCGCGCCGAAAATTCAAAGCGTTTGACTTTGTCATCGGGGGTCAGGGCTTGTAGCAATTGTAAACGGTAAGACTTCTGCTTTAGCCTTTTCGGTAAGATTTTCCAAATCGTCGGCTGTGGTACGTTTAGCTCCCTGCTTGCTTTATTCGTCGACTTCCGAGGGCTACGCGTGAAACTTGCCCGCACGCGTTCAACCGTTTCTTCGTTCACTGCAGGCCGATCCGTTGATTTCCCCTTGCAGAGGCATCCAGAAGCTTTAAACTGCGCATACCATCGCCGAATGGAGTTAGCAGTTGGTGGATCTTTGTTGAACTTCGTCCTGAAGTGTCGTTGCACTGTTATGAGTGACTGATGTGAGTGCATTTCAAGCACGACATACGCTTTCTCGGCTCCTGTCGGCATTTTGTCTCACTGCGCTCTCGAGCGCTCTGGCGGCAGAAACCTGAAGTGCGGCTTCAGCCGAACAAAACTTTATGAGTTTTTCTACGTATTTGTAGTGTGACGTGACCATATGTCAATGAATGGAGCTACAGTGAATTTATGAAATCGCTTCAATCATTTGTAATAACCCTGTACGTAAACAATTAAATAAACATTTATCAAAAGGAATTGAACAAAAGGGAGGCCAGTAGCCTAATGTCTCTGTGCTTTCTAAAACACAGTAAATATTTAACCAATTTCTTCATGAATAGTATATATCGGATATAAACAAAGACGTATATGATTAAATATATTTATAAGCATGCTAGTACCGTTTTTTCGTGTAACCGTGGAGTACCTATGGCCTGACGTGATCGATAATAATCGACCACTTTGACTTCCAATAGCTCGTGTACTATTCAAGTTACATGCCTGTAATTTATACCAATTTAGCTTTACACCAGCTTTCTAAAGACATCTCGATCGACGAAAACGGATGAAGCGTTTAAATTTAGGAAATTCATTGCTGGATGTTACTTGCATAATTTACCGTAAGATACTAAACTTTAAACTAATAAAGATATTTAAAATCTGGTTACACCATCAGAATCGTCGTGCAGAGAACAGTAATTTACATGTTTCTTTTTGAGGTGCCATGATTCATCTGGCTACTATTAATTTCTATACGAAGTGTGGAATGTCTGCCATGATGGTCTCACAAATTCCGCCATCTCTGTCACTCCCGGCGTGTCTCCTTCACCGACACAGCGTCGCCATGGAATTCCCAGCTACGTGGCCGATGGACCACGTGGTCCGGCCATTGTGCGGCACCGCGCGGTTGCTAACGAGCCGCGGCTTGCCCAGCGGCCCCGGGCGGGGGCCGCCAGCTCTGAACTTAGAATATTTCCAGGGCGCCTCAACTCGCCCGTTACCTCGCAGAGTGTGCCGATGGACTGCTTGCCCCTTAATAGAAAACGATAAAGAGCAACGAAGGACCATCTGTGCAGAGCTGCTTGGGCGGTACCAGGCTGACCGTGGTACTTTTATGTCTTTTGACAGCATTGATTAGAAGCTTCACTTTTGTACACACCAGGGAACCATAGACCTCAGTGTGTGACATAATTTCAACTTCATACGTCTATCCGTTAGTGAGAAAAAGGGTCTTAACCAATCGGACAGATAAACAGACAGGCAAGGAGACAGACAGACGGATGGACAAAAAAAGCGATCCCAGGCGTCATTTCGAACTTGAAGCAAAACAGGAATCCATGGAGTGGCACTACACCAACTCTCCAACGAACCGCACCCTCAGTTATTAAAGCAAAAATGACGGTCTTATACATCTACATCTACGTGGATACTCTGCAAATGACATTTAAGTGCCCGGCAGAGAATTCATCGAACCACCTTTACAATTCTCTATTATTCCAACCTCGTACAGCGCGAGGAAAGAACGAACACCTCTATCTTTCTGTAAGTGCTCTGATTTTCCTTAATTTGTCGTGGTGATCGTTTCTCCCTATGTAGGTAGGTGTCAACAATATAGTTTCGCATTCGGAGGAGAAAGTTGGTGATTGGAAATTCGTGAGAAGATTCCGTCGCAACGAAAAACGCCTTTCTTTTAATGATGTCCAGGCCAAATCCTGTATCATTTCTGTGACACTCTCTCCCATATTTCGCGATAATACAAAACGTGCTGCCCTTCTTTGAACTTTTTCGATGTAGTCCGTCAGTCCTACCTAGTAAGGATCCCACACCGCGCAGCAGTATTCTAAAATAGGACAGACAAGCGTAGTATAGGCAGTCTCCTTAGTAGATCTGTTACATTTTCTAAGTGTCCTGCCTTCCCCACAACATTTTCTATGTTTTCCTTCCAATTTAAGTTGTTCGTAATAGGTATTTAGTTGAATTTACGGCTTTTAGTTTAGACTGATTTATCGTGTAACTGAAGTTTAACGAGTTCCTTTTAGCACTCATGTGGATGACCTCACACTTTTCGTTATTTAGGGCCAACTGACAATTTTCGCACCATTTAGATATCTTTTCTAAATCGTTTTGCAATTTGTTTTGATCTTCTGATGACTTTACTAGTCGATAAGCGACAGTGTCATCTGAAAACAACCTATGACGGCTGCTCACATTGTCTCCAAAATCGTTTATATAGATAAGGAACAGCAGAGGGCCTATAGCACTACCTTGGGGAACGCCACAAATCATTTCTCTTTTACTCGATGACTTTCCGTCAATTACCAGGAACTGTGACCCCTTTGACAGGAAATCACAAATCCAGTCATATAACTAAGACGATATTCCATAAGCACGCAATTTCACTAAGAGCCGCTTGTGTGGTAAGAGTGTCAAAAGCCTTCCGGAAATCCAGAAATGCGGAATCGATCCGAAATGCCTTGTCAATAGCACTCAACACTTCATGTGAATAAAGAGCTAGTTGTGTTTCACAGGAACGATGTTTTCTAAACCCATGTTGACTGTGTGTCAAAAAAATGGTTCAAATGGCTCTGAGCACTATGGGACTTAAGTGCTGTGGTCATCAGTCCCCTAGAACTTAGAACTACTTAAACCTAACTAACCTAAGTACATCACACACATCCATGCCCGATGCAGGATTCGAACCTGCGACCGTAGCGGTCACGCGGTTCCAACTGTGTGTCAACAGACAGTTTTCTTCGAGCTAATTCATAATGTTTGAACACAGTATACATTCCAAAATCCTGCTGGATATCGGCGTTTACGATATGGGCCTGTAATTTAGTGGATTACTCCTACTACCTTTCTTGAATATTGGTCTGACCTGGGCAACTTTCCACTGGCTTGGACGCATCAGAAATGTAATGGCTGCTGTCCGAATTACTGTCGATCCAAGCACAGAAAGTCGTGTTGTGTATCCTCTGACACCCCATATCACGACGTCAGGTGGTGGGCAGATACGACGATGACGAATAAAGTCCGGCGACGTTAATCCTCGTCAGAGCTTCCGAAGATACATGCCCCCACCGTAACGCGGCGCGCAGAACCAGGACTCATTTGAAAAGACGACTTGGTACGACTCCAGTTTCCAGTGTTGTTGTTGGGCATCTGCGTCTCTCTCTCTGCTAGATGCTCACGGGAAGCCACATCTATGGTCACCGGGCTAACAGTCAGAAGCCGTCACAATTGTTCTATTGGAGACTTAACGATAATTTCAGCGCCTGTGTTGTTCAGAAGTACGATATAATGTTCCTTCAGACATGCCCCTGTGTTGCTCTGAAGTACGATGCAATTTTCCTTCAGACATGCGCCTGTGTTGTTCAGAAGTATGATGCAATTTTCCTTCGGACATGCATGCATGTTTAGGTCTGGTGGTTAGTCCTGCTCTTATAGCCTAATGGTAAGGCGACCGATCGTGATAAGCAGAAAATCTGGGCTCCAATCCCGGTCCAGAACAAATTTTTATTGTAGTCATTGCATTATACAGCAGATGGTTGTCCATATTCGCAACTGTGAATGCATTTCTTGCCCTAGACACTTAATTTTGCCGCAAACAAGTCCATTTCGTGTCTCAAGATAAGTGACAAGCGGACAACAGGGTATATGTGGGTAAAGCCCCGCGTAGGATAAAAACTAGCACCGAGGTTTTTAATTTACTGCCATCAAATCAGGAGTTGAGCAGCTGGTGGCAGGTTTGTCTTATTGTAACTTATTGTTCATTCCAGAGGTGAGAAAAAGAGGTAGGTCTGTTTTTTTACTGCTTACATGTAACTTTTCTGAAGTTTTACTTGAACATTGTATAATATGTGGTTTAAAAAGAATAATCAACGAATTCAGTTTCGCGTGGGAATAGTTGTTCCAGCTGGTTCCCGTAAAAAGAAAACAGAAAATGGCGAAGTGGGGCAAATCCCCACAGCTCCGACAAAGTGACAACTGTTCAGTGATGACTTCCGCAAAAGATGACATTCAGTACATTATTTTCATCATGGCTGCAACACAGCAACCGTTACGAAATTGTCTCGAATGAAAAACAACCGACAGTTGCACTAAATTCTGTTTATGTTAAACTTTGAGCATGGTTTCTGCTATAATAACTGTGGGCTGGTTTTCATTCGACACAGTTTCGTAACGTTTGCTGTTTTCGCTGCCATGATGAAAATAATGAAATATGTACCTGCCCAGGTAGAGAAGGCAGCATGTAGGTATATGGACACGTCTTCTGAAGAAGGCTATATCATTATAGCAGAAACCATGCTCAAGATTTAACATAAACAGAATTTAGTGCAGCTGTGCGTTGTTTTTCATTCGAGACATGCAACACACATTTTGTGAGATTATTCCACCTACAATAAGGATTTAGGTGAAGTTTTCTGACAAACCATTGAATTCTGTGCATCTAACGTCGACACCCAACGAAGAATGAATGGAAGAAGAATGCATGGGAAAGGAAAAGCATGCTACTAAGAAGAAAAGACATGCGAAAGAAAGAAAAGAGCTTGCTATAGAAACAAAACGACGCAAGCTAGATGTCATTACATCAGTGCAAAAAGAAAGGAAGAAAACGGATCAAACAGCCAACTGATTATTCTTAAGAATCAGATAAAGAATTCTCACATCGTGACTGTAGCTCGGGTATAGATAAGGATTTATTATTTAGCGAAGAAGTATTCGAAGAAGAAGAAGAACGTGGGACTTCAAGAAAGAGTCAGAGGACTTAAAAAGTGCACCGTTTACTTGGTAACTAGATAGCTTAACTTTATTAATTGAACCGTTTCAGGTTAGTAGGGTAATTACTAATTATCCTTTTAGGGAGAAGAAGGTATTATTTTTATAGAATACTTTTTTAAGTATTATATTCGAACGTAGGAAACATTTCACTTCAAAATTGTGTTGAGTAACTTGGTTACAATAGAACAATGTTACAAAAGCTTATTTCAAGTGATGTTATTACGCAGTCATCAATTTCCATCCACGTTTATCTCATTTGGAGCGCAGACCCGCACTGCGGTTGTGGGGTAAAACTCTGCAATTTTTGTTTTAACTAAACTGTAAATTTCTCTGTAATTAATTATCAGACCGAATTATAATTTCGAAGGGTTATGGCTAACAGCCCAATCTATGACTTCAATTTGAGATAGCGGGGAAATCTACCCCTCATTTACCACAATATTCGAAAAACTGAAAACTGCGGGGTTTTCTCCCCATCCGTCTTATGTCTGTCTTCTCGAGTCCTAATCACGCGTGGCCTTTGAGATCCTACACGATTCTGAGTTTAGCTTTCCTAAATCCTTTGATGTGAAACCTAGGCCGACGAGAGCAGAACGGGAAAGCCGCAGTATGGACTCTGGATAGACCGCCAACCTCCACTGCCCTATCTGAAACTTGCTGTCAGACGTTTGTCCTTCTTGCACGTGTCATTGCATAATATTCACGCAAACAAACTACATTCAGATTCAGATTTCTGGACAAACCCACTGCGCAATCTTTCCTTACACCTACCTAACGTGTGGGTTTATACGGGAATACTAATCAGTTGAGCATCCAACCATGTATTAGGGGACAGTGTTTTGCATTAAGGATGGTATTCTCAGGACAAAAGAACGTAAGCTAGATTTCATTCTACGAGTGCCAAAAAAAAAAAAAAAAAAAAAAAAAGGAAGAGAACAAATCAAACAGCCAGCTGATTATTCTTTAGAGTCAGATTCAGACTTCTCATGTCATGACAGTAGTTTAGATACAGATTTATTATTTAGCGAAGAAGAATCCGAATAACAAGATTAATACACTTTCGTTTTACTTCTCCTAGGTCACATTTAATTTTTCTGTCCGTTGTATTGGTTTTTGTCGCAACCGTCTCCCATTCATCCATTCTGATTTAGCAGCTGTTCACTTCCTGTTATTTTCGTTTCTAAGTAGCCTGTACTGTTGCCTTCCTATCTCGTCGTCGGTGTTCCATGATAGTGGCCGATTTTGGAATCACAAGAAGGCACACGCACTAGAGACCCCCGTAAGTATTTACTGTCATTGTCAACAGTTTTTGTTGCTGTGAGACATGAAGATGTGATTTGTGCGGTGCTCGTAAATATCCTGAGTTCCACAAATTGAAGTGGTGTATGATGTATTTAACTTGGAAGATATCGTTAACTCTTCAGTTAGAGAATGTTATTGGGAGTAAAATTATCTGTATTTTTAAAAATAGTTACATTACGTCCACACGGTCAAGCTATACTTTGTCGGTCGTACACCATTTTGAAAATTGAAAGGCCAGAAGGTCTTATACCACGAGACACATAATGTTTGTAAATGAACTAAGTTTCTTTAATGTCTCACAATTTCTCTGTCTTGAAAATGGAAAGTTGTATTAGCTGCCAACAGCGTCTATTTCAAAATGTTTTTCTCTTGTAAAAGATTTCTGACAGTACTTCTTAATTTCGTTTCACTTGCTCATTATTGGTGTGTAATAGAGTAATAATTTAAAAGATACATTATTAAATACAGTACTGACACCATTTTCTCAACTGCAACACTTTCAGATTTCGGTAGAACCTTCGTTACTAGGTAAATAACCATGCTATACCTTGGAACAGTTTTTGTGTTTGGAAAAACTTTACTTTTCCGGAGAGTTTTTTGTAATTTCGGATATGGACTGCAACACACAAGAAGTGAATGTTATCATTTAAAAACGGAATAAAAAAAATACACTAACGGCAAAGAGTCGTTACACCAGGAAGGAGTTGTGCGACACAAAGGAAAATTGAAAGGGGTATTTCTACAACTGAAAGATGATGTCTATCAAATTCTGCACAAGTCACATAAGAGTGGCGCTAGTACTGTGACTGTGAGGATATACAGGGTGTTACAAAAAGGTACGGCCAAACTTTCAGGAAACATTCCTCACACACAAATAAAGAAAAGATGTTATGTGGACATGTGTCCGGAAACGCTTAATTTCCATGTTAGAGCTCATTTTAGCTTCGTCCACCTACGCTCAATGTAGCACGTGATCATGATTTCATACGGGATACTCTACCTGTGCTGCTAGAACATGTGCCTTTACAAGTACGACACAACATGTGGTTCATGCACGATGGAGCTCCTGCACATTTCAGCGAAGTGTTCGTACGCTTCTCAACAACAGATTCGGTGACCGATGGATTGGTAGAGGCAGACCAATTCCATGGCCTCCACGCTCTCCTGACCTCAACTCTCTTGACTTTCATTTATGGGGGCATTTGAAAGCTCTTGTCTACGCAACCCCGGTACCAAATGTAGAGACTCTTCGTGCTCGTATTGTGGACGGCTGTGATACAATACGTCATTCTCGAGGGCTGCATCAGCGCATCAGGGATTCCATGCGACGGAGGGTGGATGCATGTATCCTCGCTAACGGAGGACATTTTGAACATTTCCTGTAACAAAGTGTTTGAAGTCACGCTGGTACGTTCTGTTGCTGTGTGTTTCCATTCCATGATTAATGTGATTTGAAGAGAAGTAATAAAATGAGCTCTAACATGGACGCATGTCCACATAACATATTTTCTTTCTTTGTGTGTGAGGAATGTTTCCTAAAAGTTTGGCCGTACCTTTTTGTAACACCCTGTATATCTGGTTTGCCTTAAATACACGCTACAACGATCGTGAGCGTTAGCTATCTTTAGGGTTGGACGTGGTGAGTTGATGTAAGTCAAGAATGCCTTTAAGGCAACAAAGACGCCTTCATCAACACATCCCTGCCGTCAGTGTATATTAAACATTTATTACAGGGTGACTAGGGGCGGAAGTCGTGTAATAGGACTACGAGAAGCTGGATGTTGCTTATACGATTTTGCAGTCAGACTTGGGAGGAGTGTATACGTTGTACAAGACTTTTTTTTTTCACTTGCTGCTCATTATTTATTGACCCACCTTCTAATTGCTCATGGTGGGTCGTATTAAGCCTCTTGGCCACTGTGACTGGGCTCGGGCCCAGGAGTGGTTTGTGTGTCACCTCCCCTGTTCTCGATCCCACTCGCACTGTTGCCCGTGTCCCGCCTCGTGGAGACGGCCTTTTGCGCTATTTGTTCATTTTTACTCGTTGTGCAGCTTTTGAATACATTTACAAATAATATAAATAATACGGAAATGGAAAACAATTTCATTTTGTATTTAAGAAGAAGTAAATAGAAAGATAGGAAAGAAAAGGATAGAGAAATTCCCACCACCTGTGTGTGGGTTGCGGTCAGGGTCTTGGAATGACCTTCAAGACGCTGGCCGCCATTCACAGTTCACACATATGCTAGCATACTTAATTCACTTATTACTACTTGCATGGTACTGAATTAATTATCAACCAGTCTAGATGTGATGGAGTGATTTTTATTATATTTTGTTCAGGTCTGTGTATGTGTGTCAATGTGTGTGCTTGTGGGTGTGTATGTGTGCGTGTCAGACCAGTTCTTGCTTGTACAAGACTGCTGGCAGCGGTGGTCACGAGAATGTACGGTTGCAAGAAGACTTGCCTCTTGACGGCAATGGCTCTGCCGCAGCCGGCCGGTGTGGCCGAGCGGTTCTAGGCGCTTCAGTCTGGATCCGCGCGACCGCTACGATCGCAGGTTCGAATCCTGCCTCCGGCATGGATGCGTGTGATATCCTTAGTTCTAGGGGACTATTGACCTCAGATGTTAAGTACCATAGTGCTCAGAGCCATTTGAACCATTTGAGCTCTGACGCATCGTACTGCATCTGCAACACTTTGAGCAGTAGTAGGCACCACAGTGACACAACAAGCTCTAAACTGGTTACTTCAAGGAAAGCTCCTAGCCGTACGCCCTGTAGCGTGCCTTCCACTAACTCCAAACCATCGCCATTTGCGACATCAGTGGTGTCGAGAGAGAGCTCACTAGAGGGCAGCGTGGAGCACTGTTGTGTTTTCTGGTGAAAGCTGCTTCTGCTTCGGTGCCACTGATGGCAGTGTGTTTGTTACAAGAAGGCCAGCTGAGGGCCTGCAACTAACCTGTCTATATGCTTGTAAGTAGGCTGTATTGGTTTTCTTCTTGGTAACGCCACGTAGTGCTCTGTATCAAAATCACTGGCTCTGCTGTGTGCAGTCTGTGGCTAGTTTTGCATTGTTGTCTGCCATTGTAGTGTTGGGTAGTTGGATGTTAACAGCGCATAGATATGGATTCTGCCCACAATCTATTGGTTATGAACTGCAGATTGAAACTGAAGAAACTGCAAAAAGGTGGGAATTTAAGGAGATGGGACCTGGATAAACTGAAAGAACCAGAGGTTGTAGAGAGTTTCAGGGAGAGCATAAGGGAACAATTGACAGGATTGGGGGAAAGAAATACAGCAGAAGAAGAATGGGTAGCTCTGAGGTATGAAGTAGTGAAAGCAGCAGACGATCAAGTAGGTAAAAAGACGAGGGCTAATAGAAATCCTTGGGTAACAGAAGAAATATTGAATTTAATTGATGAAAGGAGAAAATATAAAAATGCAGTAAATGAAGCAGGCAAAAAGGAATACAAACGTCTCAAAAGTGAGATCGACAGGAAGTGCAAAATGGCTAAGCAGGAATGGCTAGAGGACAAATGTAAGGATGTAGAGGCTTGTCTCACTAGGGGTAAGATAGATACTGCCTACAGGAAAATTAAAGAGACCTTTGGAGAAAAGAGAGCCACTTGTATGAATATCAAGAGCTCAGATGGCAGCCCAGTTCTAAGCAAAGAAGAAAAGGCAGAAAGGTGGAAGGAGTATATGGAGGGTTTATACAAGGGCGATGTACTTGATGACAATATTATGGAAATGGAAGAGGATGTAGATGAAGATGAAATGGGTGATACGATAATGCGTGAAGAGTTTGACAGATCACTGAAAGACCTGAGTCGAAACAAGGCCCCGGAGTCGACAACATTCCATTAGAACTACTGACGGCCTTGGGAGAGCCAGTCCTGACAAAACTCTACCATCTGGTGAGCAAGATGTATGAGACAGGTGAAATACCCTCAGACTTCAAGAAGAATACAATAATTCCAATCCCAAAGAAAGCAGGTGTTGACAGATGTGAAAATTACCGAACTATCAGTTTAATAAGTCACAGTTGCAAAATACTAACGCGAATTCTTTACAGACGAATGGAAAAACTAGTAGAAGCGGACCTCGGGGAAGATCAGTTTGAATTCCGTAGAAATGTTGGAACACGTGAGGCAATACTAACCTTACGACTTATCTTAGAAGAAAGATTGAGGAAAGGCAAACCTACGTTTCTAGCATTTGTAGACTTAGAGAAAGCTTTTGACAATGTTGACTGGAATACCCTCTTTCACATTCTAAAGGTGGCAGGGGTAAAATACAGGGAGCGAGAGGCTATTTACAATTTGTTCAGAAACCAGATGGCAGTTACAAGAGTCGAGGGGCATGAAAGGGAAGCAGTGGTTGGGAAAGGAGTGAGACAGGGTTGTAGCCTCTCCCCGATGTTATTCAATCTGTATATTGAGCAAGCAGTAAAGGAAACAAAAGAAAAATTCGGAGTAGGTATTAAAATTCATGGAGAAGAAACTTTGAGGTTCGCCGATGACATTGTAATTCTGTCAGAGACAGCAAAGGACTTGGAAGAGCAGTTGAACGGAATGGACAGTGTCTTGAAAAGAGGATATAAGATGAACATCAACAAAAGCAAAACGAGGATAATGGAATGTAGTCAAATTAAATCGGGTGATGCTGAGGGAATTACATTAGGAAATGAGACACTTAAAGTGGTAAAGGAGTTTTGCTATTTGGGGAGCAAAATAACTGATGATGATCGAAGTAGAGAGGATATAAAATGTAGACTGGCAATGGCAAGGAAATCGTTTCTGAAGAAGAGAAATTTGTTAACATCGAGTATAGATTTAAGTGTCAGGAAGTCGTTTCTGAAAGTATTTGTATGGAGTGTAGCCATGTATGGAAGTGAAACATGGACGATAACTAGTATGGACAAGAAGAGAATAGAAGCTTTCGAAATGTGGTGCTACAGAAGAATGCTGAAGATAAGGTGTGTAGATCATGTAACTAATGAGGAGGTATTGAATAGGATTGGGGAGAAGAGAAGTTTGTGGCACAACTTGACTAGAAGAAGGGATCGGTTGGTAGGACATGTTTTGAGGCATCAAGGGATCACAAATTTAGCATTGGAGGGCAGCGTGGAGGGTAAAAATCGTAGAGGGAGACCAAGAGATGAATACACTAAGCAGATTCAGAAGGATGTAGATTGCAGTAGGTACTGGGAGATGAAGAAGCTTGCACAGGATAGAGTAGCATGGAGAGCTGCATCAAACCAGTCTCAGGACTGAAGACGACGACAACAACAACAACAAGCGTTGCGCAGTTGGAGGTGAGCCGCCAGCAGTGGTGGATGTGGGGAAGTGAGATGGCGGATTTTTGAGAATGGATAATCTGGAGGTGTGTCCATCAGAAACAGCACATTTGTAAGAATGCATGTCATGAACTGCTACATATATTATGACTATTAAGGTAAATCATTGTTTGTTCTCTTTTAAAATCTTTCATTTGCTAACTATGCCTATCAGTAGTTAGCGCCTTCCGTAGTTTGAATCTTTTATTTAGCTGGCAGTAGTGGCGCTCGCTGTATTGCAGTAGTTCGAGTAACGAAGATTTTTGTGAGGTAAGTGATTTGTGAAACGTATAGGTTAATGTTAGTCATGGCCATTCTTTTGTAGGGATTTTTAAAAGTCAGATTGCGTTTGGCTAAAAATATTGTGTGTCAGTTTAAGCACAGTCATGTATAAATTTTTCCAAGGGGACGTTTCATTTGTCCACCCTTAGCCGAGGATACCTCACTGGAATCTTCTGATTTTTTCTTGTAGTTTGTTTAATTAGTGTAGCTTTTTCTTTATTGCTAGCCCGTAATTGTAGAGAGAATCTCCTTTGTAGTTACAGTCTTTCATTGTTGTACACTAAAACAGTTGTGGCATGCATGTAGATTTGCACCAAGTATTTCGCAGCTGCGCTTGCAATTAACTAGATATTATTTTCAGTGCTATGTTAATGTGTTCTCTTATTTTTGCTCTTCAAATTGTGCTTTTCTGTGTTACCGTGTGAAATATTGTGACAATAATGGCGTGTGAAAAACGTAACACTAGGCTCCAAAGTAAACTGAGAAATAATAGTGACGACGAGCGTAGCTTATCAGCACCACTGTGTAATGAATTAACAGACATTCAAAGTAGTAATTTGGTAATTGTGCATAGGGAAATGGAGCGGGCGGCAAATAATGGTGTAGACAAGGAAACAAGTAGCGAACAGGGAAGCATTGTCGATCGATCGGTCGGCAACAGCTCGCCTCAGGAATCCGAAATGACAGAACACAATATTGCAAATACTGTAGACACAGGTTTTGGGTCCTCACCCTTTTCTCAAATGAGTCAAGACACATTTTCTGCTTGTCAAAAAGTGAATCTTGCCGGTGAAAATGCACTGCCAAAAAGCATGGCGAAACAGATTCCAGACACTAATACATTATTATTGCAATTAATGCAACAAATGGAACAAAATCAGAGACAAACACAGCAAAAGCTTCAAAAGTTAGACACAATGGAACAAAATCAGAGACAAACACAGCAAAAGCTTCAAAAGTTAGACACAATGGAACAAAATCAGAGACAAACACAGTAAAAGCTTCAAAAGTTAGACACAATGCTTCAACCAACACGTGAAGATTTAACTACTGAGTTACATAACATTGAATCGAAATGTCAAAAAGTCTGTAATGACGTAAAAACACAAATTTATGAGCATTTTCAACCTATTTTTTCGCGGCATGAAAATGCATTACAGAATCACGAAGCAGCTATAAAAGAACTGCAAACTATTGTTCATGAAAATCATGACACCTTGCAAGCTAAAATTGACTCAGTTGCATCTACCGATTCGGTTATGCAACTTGCAAAAACTCAGGAAAACTTAAAGGACACAGTAGATACTCTGAAAATTAGTTCAGAAAGACACATGGAGGAAATTAGTTCATTATCAGAGAAAGTAGTTGAACTTTCGGATCAGCTAAATAATTTATCTATGAAGGTAGATGATAATCTGAATGACACAAACCGGTAGTCTTTAATGACACAGAAGAGTGCGAACAAATTAGGAAATTCAAACAAAATCAGAATCAAATTAATACGCAACACCAAAGAGAAATCCGGGAAGTACAAGGTCAGCTGACACAGGTAATACAAGAATTATGTATTTCAGAGGACACTCGCGCTCCAATACGGGAAGAGGGACATAGAAATACGGAACAGCCACAAAATAATAACACGGGGTACTTCGGAAATTGGCAAGGTACACCGAATTTTGAGATGGAACCGCCGAAACGACGTAACAATGACCGACATGCGACTCGCCGACATGGTGATTTTGACTATAAGCTGTTTATTACTACACGTAAATTCAAAACATTTAAGAATTCCGGCAACGACATTCATACACAAGCGTGGCTTCATCAATTCTCTCATTGTTTTCCTCCCAACTGGTCATTAGAGCACAGATTAGAATTTATGTGTGGCTATTTAGAGAATGAACCAGCTGTAAGAATGCGATCGGTCATTCACGATTGTCACAGTGAAGGAGAATTTTATCATGCATTCCTTGCAGCATATTGGTCTCAAGCTACACAAGACCAAGTAAAACATAACATCATAATGATGAAATATTTCGAACAATCTGAATGTTCCAGTCTTGTGAAATATTTTGAAGACATGTTGCACAAGAATCAGTACCTGTCAAACCCAAGCAGCCCCTCAGAACTCATCCGCATTTGCTTAATCAAATTGCCTGAACATTTGCGACATATTATTTTGGCAGGACGCTGCAAAGATGACGAAGCTTTTCAGGGACTCTTACAAGAATTGGAAATCGGCACTGACAATCGCGGGACGCGAAAACAGGAACACAACAATTACAGGTCACATCCGTCACAATTCCGCGATGAAAGAAATAATAACTGGACACGACAAGGCTACTCTCACAACACAATTCGTGACCAAAACAGACACCACCTGTATGACAACCGTTGGCAGAGTAGTAATAATAATTACAGGGAAAGATCACCTCTCCACGGTAGTGACTATCACAGAGACAATCAGAGAAACAGACAATATGGGAACCAAAATAATTATTATCAAGGGAGACAGAATAACTTTAGACGCAACGATCCAGCGTGCAGTTACGATTCAGGGAGAAATTCTCCACCACGTGACCGACAAGAAAGAAACTATGGAATCTACCGACATGACGACAGACGATATGATCATAACGACAGACCTTAATTGCATCAGAACTGGCGGGATTCAAACAGGGCAGGGCCCTCTCGACAAGGTGAATTTGTAGAAGCTAGATCTCCAAATCCCAATAACGACGCTCACCAACAAAGAGACAGACAATGAATGACTCGCACCGCAGGCAGCCATGTGCGCCGGCTGGCTCAGCGAAAAATAACATAGACGCTAACCTTCAGAAAAATTTTAGCATTCCTTACCGACGTATACAACATGATAATTACTTTGAAGTTGAAACTCTGCTCACTAGAAAGGGTTGAAGATTGTTCCACATTTCACATGTAAAATCGTTTATTGAGAGATAATCTGTTTTTTTAACTTAGTCTTTGCTATAAAATTTTTCACTTCACATTACTAGTATGCTTTGTCACACTGAGAAAGTGCTAACATGCAACAATGTTTTGAAGTTAACTATCCAGTCTAGAACCTAGGGAACATTTTTAAACAGAAATTACGAATGCATTGTGATAGTGAACAGATGACACAGTGTTGTTATTTGTACATTCTTGCTTGTTAGTTGCACGATTTCGTAACGACTATCAGGCTTACATACTTAGAACATATGCTGGTACTGCTAATGAGATTTTAATGCAACATTTTGGTTTACTTCAAAATACATTCTGGATTTAAAGTACTTTCTGTGAGATAACAGATGACACAGAGTTTAGTTTATGTGACAGCTACACGTTTTTATCACGACGCTACTAATGAGTGACAATTTACAATGTTGCTTTTGCGGTGTTTCTGTTGTATATCTGCACAGTTTTTCTGAATTATTCTGGAAAGTAAAACATGTTTTAGTAGTAACTTTTGTGGTATAGCTACCATGTGACAGCCTTTTCCATAGCACAACAATACGTTACAGCACAGTACTTTCTTCATCATGGCAATAAGCGTAATAACTAAGATATCTATACGCAAAGCATTTCACTTTTGTTTATCATGAGGTAAGTACATTGACTTCTGCAGAATTTAGCTTTCAGAGGACGATTACTACGACACCTCCACAGAGATTATCTTACAACAAGACGCACAGTTTAGCACTACAGTACACGTATTTGAGTGATTAATTTTGTACTTAAAACATTTATTTTTAAAGATATTTGAAGTACAATGATACAAAGGTTTTCCGTGATACATTTCATTCCATTGCTGTAATCTGTAACACCTGAGGGTATAATTACATAAATCTCAGGGGGGTAACGCTTACTTTGTGTACTATGTGTTTGGCAAGCACAAGGAGCCCTAGCTAATATGATATTTGCTTATACAACTTTACACGTCGGTACCATATTTCTCTAACACATAAATTACACAGCTATCTGATCATTTAAGTGAGAGAGAGAAACATTTATTTTACTACATCAGTGACAGATGTTTACGTAATTACACCATTGGATAACTTCACACTTACGAAATTGTATTTTGTCTGTACTTTGTGAACTGTTCATATTTTTTCAGAACCATTGTGATACTATGAGAGCTTTGAATGATGTGTTTGGTAAGGAATCATGATTTCTGAAATACGTTTGAGGTAGATGACTTTATTGAAGGTCTTGAAATTATTGAAAGAAGCTGCGACAATTCTGAGATGTGATTGATCTGTTATGATGTTATTATTATTATGACGATGTGTATTATGCTGTTGAGGTATGTTTATGATCAATAAGCTGAGAATCGTATTGTAAGAGTTATGAAATGTGTGTAAATGCATGAATGTATCACAATGCAGGCAAAAATTTTTTGCACACTGTTATATTCATAGGATTTTGTTTCTACACATTTGCAACGCAAATTCTCGACCTGTGAATTTTTTTATATGAGACTGTCACTGTAGTGCAAACTGGTGTCATTAATATTTCGGTAAGAGTATTAAGTGACCTTCATGTAATGCGTCGTGGGCACCCAGCTGCGCGACAGTCACCTGGAAAAAGCCATTAGTGTGTGCCTTTCAGAGGCACAGGTGGAAAAAAAGAGGCCATTATCCTCGCTATTGACATTCCTTTGTAGAAAGCATCGCAAATACGACACGCTCATTACTTGGAAACATATTGTACTTTGTGCTACTTACTGAAATGCTTATGAACTGATGGGAAATATTCTTACATCTGCACACCTGATTATGACAAGTGTCTTTCTACGAGAGTTGAGAGAGTTTCTACTAACTTATGAAATGCCACATGCCTATTGAATGATATTTTTATGCTTTGCTTTAGATAGTTGCCTATTTCATTTGATATCTATTTTCCAGCTGTATTGCAGCTTTGGTTTTATAAAATAAAATTAAATGCATTTGCTAATGTGAACACTTTCTGTCATCAGATCTATTAAATAATAATTTTATGATCCACATTCTTCAAAAAGGAGCACTTGGAAAGGAAAGAATAATAAGGAGGGACTAGTAACAGTAACTGCAGACATAATTTTCTTTTCAAGTACATAGTAATATTTTTTTTTACAATAAGTTGTTGTGGTGCACCACTTTAATGACATAGGCATTAAGATGTGAATAGACATTTCCCTTATCTGCATTGTTGTCTTTAGTGTACTATTTTTCTGCTTGAGCTTTGTCATGCTTAGATATTAGTTATTGCATTTGCTGCTGCTGTTTGCCAGGCATAGTGCTACTGAATTTCACTTTGTATTACTCTGTTAAGCCAGTTTTACTACTGATTTATTTTTCTTCTTGCTGCACATTGGCTCATATTAGTGATAATGTTGCAATTGCTTTGCTAACTTATATATATTGCTGCTTGCTTTGCCAATTTGAATTTTTTGTCATTGCTGTTTGTGTTAATTGTTTTGTGCTGCTGCATTGCCTTGTCCCTTAGTTTAGCATCTGAGCTCAGTAGATTTAAGTTAGCTTAAGATGGGGTAGGTTATATAAGAGAACGAGTTGTGATGAATTGGAAGAAATGCATTGAGAAGCTATAAGAAAATGGTTTGGCCAAAAAAGTATTTTGAAAGAGGATATGAACAAAAAAGTAGGATTTAGGGACAACAGGTTAGGTAGGATTTTCTTGGAAATAAATGATGAGGTAAGGTAATGGAAAATAAATAATGAGGTAAGAAATATGTGAACATATAAATACAGTAAGCATGCTTGGATAGGATTTTTTTGGTGGAAACAAATGTTGAAATAAGACGAAAGATCTATGGAATGAAGTTTTGGGTTGGACTGCAGTACCAAATGTTACACTGGAAACAAACCCTGTCCTTTCCTCCTGTGTTATTCTCCTATGTGTTTGTGTACTCTTGTGTATTTGTGTTTTCCTGTCTTTATGTGTTTAGCTAATAAGACTTATGTTGTAGAATTTTTCTAGTACTAAGCTACATTCACTATGATGAGGAATACTGTTATCCTCAAATATAATTTGCATTAATAATATGTTATTTACTTTGTACAGATGTTTAGACATTATTAATTCTATTCTGTTTCAATGCTCATGTGTGAACTTACTGTTTCGAAACTTATTCTCATTATTTTATATATTTACTTGTGTCATAATTCCTGTACACTGATGTATATGTTTATTTCTATTGTTTTGTAAAGCCTGTATTACTACAAATGTTATCTGTACTATCATGTTCCTTAATGATGTATTTTGTACCTTTGTAATTGTATTCTTATGTTGTAAATTTATAATTGTATAGACACCAGTTCTTCAAATTAAGTTTCATTTCAGTGCTATTTGTTTTATTGTGTTTGCTTCTTGTGTGTAGTTCTTTTTGTTCATGGGTGTTCTGTTTAATCTGTGCAGCTTGAATCTGAAGTTTACTTGCTTGTGTGTCAATGTGTCGTTTTGATAGATTTTGAATGGTTGTGCTTGTGGTTGACAGTTTCCTGAGTATTGTGAAGTTGTGTCTATTGTTTGTTTTATGTATGGGGAGCTCTAGAAAATGTAGTGTGTTATTAGTTTCTGTTTCTAATGCGAAGTTCATTTTTGAGTGTAGGTTGTTGATTTCATTGTTCAAATGGCGCTGAGCACTATGGGACTTCTGAGGTCATCAGTCCCCTAAAACATAGAACTACTGAAACCTAACTAACCTAAGGACATCACACACATCCATGCCCGCTGCAGGATTCGAACCTGCGACCGTAACGGTCGTGCGGTTCCAGACTGTAGCGCCTAGAACCGCTCGGCCACACCGGCCGGCTATTTCACTGTTTAGCTGTTCTATGTGTGTATGTGGTTTATCAATCAAGGATATTATGTCATCGACATAACGGTACCAGTATATAACTTTGTAGTTTTTTGGTTCTATTATGTGTCTGCAGATCATGTTCTCCAGGTTGTTCATGAATATGTTAGCTAGGAGGCCACTGATTGGTGATCCCATTGGCAGTCCATGATGTTGAGAATAAAATTCTTTGTTGAATACAAAATAATAATGTGATGTTATTGTCTTGAGTATGGTTGTTAATTCATTGATGTGTGTGTTTGATGTGTTTCCTTGTTGTTTTAATCTTTGTGTGATGATGTTGATTGTCTCATTTATTGGGATACAAATATAAATTGATGTGACATCGAATGATATGAGGGTTTCTGTGTCCGCTATGTGTATATTCTTGATTCTGTCTATTAACTCCTTTGAGTTTTCCAGACTCCTGTTGTTATCAAAAGTGTACAGTTTTTTCAGTAGTGTGTGTGTCTGTTGGGCTAGGTGGTAGGATGGAGCATTTCGGAAGTTAATGACGGGTCTTAATGGGATATTATCCTTGTGAACCTTTGGTAGGGAATTTAGGGTGGGTGCTTTTGGATTTTTCTGTGTCATACTCTTTACCTGGCCCATGGAGAATGTATTATTGATATTTTTCAGTATCTGTTGAATGTTTTTCTGGTATCTTGCTGTTGGGTCACTGATCAGTTTTGTGATGTTGTTGTCTTTGAGAAAATCTAGTGTTTTCTCTATGTATTTTTTCATCCATAATTACAGTAATATTCCCATGGTTTGCTCTTGTTACTATGGCATTATTCTGTTTTAATTTTTGTTTTAGTTTGCCGGCTGTGATTTCCACTGATGTTTTATGATTAGAAAAAATTGTGGATTTATGGGTTCTGATTATCCGTGTTATTTCTGCAGCAACTAATTCTCTTGTCAAGTTTGCATTAAAATTTAGTGTGCTCAATGTTTCTTGTTCCTTTATAATGTGTTCTGATTCCATTATGAGGTTTTCTATTGTTTTGTGTGATATGTTTGTATCAATGTTGTGTTTTGGTCCTTTTTCTAGTAGGCTCTTTTCCTGTTTGGTAAGATTTATGTCAGTCAGGTTAATGATTCTGTCATGGAACTTATATTGTTGGTTGAGATTGTTTTTAGTGGGTTTATTAAACAGTATATTGAGTGTTGTCTTCTGAAGTTTCATTAATGTGTTCCTGCATTTGTTGTAGAGCTTTCTGGGGAATGCCTGCCTGCACGACTAAATATTCATCATTTTGATTTGCAGCTCCTTGTTCTGGCAGTGTTTGCAGTTAAAATTGTTGGATGTGAGATTCGCAAGTTATGCAAAACACCGTTTTTTCTCAGTACCCAAACATGTGTCGACATCACTGTCCCATCATCAGTGGGTTTTCGTTTTTATTTATTCTGTAATGTGAATATTTTTGTTGAATGATTATAAAGTTATGTGCACCTTTAGTTCAAACAATAGATCGTTTCTTTTTGTAAATACCTTTACATTTGGCGTGCATGAATTTTCTGGATCACTTGTGTGTTAATTACTGCCGGTAGCTTGTCATCTGCAACCAAATGATGCTGATCAGAAAGTTTTTGCTGGGAGTTAACCTATCTTCTAGAATGTAATTTAGTTTGTCGCGATGTTTTGGCGCTTATATTCGTTTTTACTTACTTTTTCGTGTGGCAAGCACTTCCATTCTCCGCATCATGCAGAGGTGTTCTGACGCACACGTAACTATAACGAGTATTTTCCACGAATAACATGGTAAAACACTTTTCACTTCACCAAAACACAGTGTGATTGTGGTTTGTTCTGTGTCCCAGCCCAATCAGTGTTCATTTGTTCAGCAGAGAGTTTGGCGCCAAATTTGAATTTTGTTAGCGTTTTGTGTGTGTGTGTTTGTGTGTGTGTGTGTGTGTGTGTGTGTGCGTGCGTGTGTGTGTGTGTGTGTGTGTGTGTGTGTGTGTGTGTGTGTGTGTTTTCTGTGCGCTTCTTTTATATATATATATATATATATATATATATATATATATATATATATATAGTGCCCTTGCAGAGTGTAGCGTATTCGTTTAAGACTTCCTTCTGCTATTGCCTTCTGTATATGGAAGTTTTCCTTAATGGTCAGTTTGCTGTATAGGCTGTGGCTGGGTTTTAGTATTCTTAAGTCTGTTTCTATAGTGGTTGGGTGGTGATTGTGGACTACAAGGTGGTCAGGAAATGTGCTATGGGAGCTGTTGATTTTTAAAGTTCTGAGATGTTCTGAGTATCTTGTTTTGAAGTTTCCACATGTTTGTCCTATGTACACTGACTGGCAAGTGTTGCATCTGAGTTTATATATACCTGATCTGTTAAATTTGTCCATGGGTGTTTCTTGTGTTCTGATCTTTTTCTGTGTTGTGTTCTCCGTCCTGAAGCCTATTTGGAGTCCCTGTTTCTTTAATATGTTGACAATTCTGTGAACAATCTTGTTATTGTAGGTGAGTATGTGCCATTTCGTTTTGTGTGTGTGTTGTTGCTCTGTTGTGTCTTGTGTGTGGTTATTGTTTGAGTTTTGTGTTGTTCTGTGCTGGGTGAGGATCTGTGTGTGTGTGTGGTATGTTCAGTTTTGTACTGTTTGCATAGTTTTTTTATTTGACTTGTCTACCATATGGGTAGTTTAACCATTTTCTACTGCTATTTGTTTTATTGTGTTTGGTTCATGTGTGTAGTTCTGTTTGTTCATGGGTGTTCTGTTTTATCTGTGCAGCATGGATCTGAAGTTTACTTGCTTATGTGTCAATGGGTGGTTTTGATAGGTTGTCAGTTTCCTGAATATTGTGAAGTTGTGTCTGTTGTTTGTTTTGTATATCGTGAGATCTAGAAAATGTAGTGTGTTGTTAGTTTCTGTTTCTAATGGGAATAGAACACCTGCACAATGAAATAAACAACCTACACCCAAAAATTAACTTCACATTAGAAACACAAACTAACATCACACTACATTTTCTAGAGCTCACCATACATAAAACAAACAACGGAGACAACTTCACAATATTCAGGAAACTGACAACCACAAGCACCACCATTCACAGCCTATCAAAACCACCCATTGAAAAATACAATGGGAAGCCCTTTTTTTTTTATTGCCGATTACGATTCTATGACAAAATCTAAATACGTTTTGTCTGAAACATTTTCTTCATTTCGCCACAGATGTGGCTGTAATCGGAGGAATAGAAACTGGTACACAATCGTAATTTACGACATGTTACCCAATGGCCATTGAATATCCACTGGCACGTGGGGTCCCATCGCCATGCTGCCCCTCCCACTGCCACTTGGTATTCAAGGGCCATTGGGTAACATGTAAATTACGAGTGTGTACCCGTTTCTATTCCTCCGATTACAGCCACATCTGTGGCGAAATGAAGAAAATGCTTCAGACAAAACGTATATAAATTTTGCCGTAGAATCGTAATCTCCAATAAAAAAAATGGGGATTCCCATTAAAGAATTCAAAATTCCCCCCGACCGGCGCACATGGTAGGGTGGGGTGGGGGTGGGGGTCGAGTGTCGTATCATTGGTTGTTCACCTCCGGGAGAAACAAACTGGAATTATAGCTTTTTTTGATTCGATGTGTAGTTTTCGAAATATTTCGAAGTATTCAGTTAAAATGAACATCCGTATGCACACACACACACACACACACACACACACACACACACACACACAAACACACACACACATACACACACACACACACATACACACACACACACACACACGCCCAAGTCCACAGTTACACTTGCAAACTCGTATAAACGCTCTCCTTTCTGCTCTGGCGGAGTCCGCAGGTACCCGACAACAGACTAAAGTGATGCGTTTTCGGTTAAATGGCAGCAGCAGAGACATACCAGTCGATTGTTCAAGTACATGGAGATGGCGAGTTCGGATATAACATCACAGCACACGCTGGCGACTTAAAAGCGAGTATCCAGAGCTCATTTCTGATCTTTAGTCCCACGTTCGTCTCCCGGCCAGGTAGAAGATTTTCTTTTCCTGGGCGACTGCGTTTTCGGGTTATCCTAATCATTTCATTCATCTTCATTGATGCACAAGTCGCCGAAGAGGAGTCAAATAGAAAAACTTTCAACAGGCCGCCGAACAACTACAGACAGTCTCACAGACAATAATGCCATACGATCATTTCATTTCCTGACCTTCTATCCCAGAGGCCTAAGGAGACAAGGAACGCGGCCGTGAGGTTCAGTATTTGGGGGTGAACTGCTAATAAGCAGGAGTATTATAAACAGAGCAGTTGTGGGTGGAAACGCTTGCCTCTCTAGCAGATGCATACCTATCAATCTAGACACGTCATAGTTTAGTGTAGCAGCAGAATGGTATGCACTGGCTGGCTGCAATGGTCAAAGACAGGGCAGTGGAACCAAGGACGGGTGAGTCCGGGTGCTAGATACAGAAACATCTGAATTCCTGTTTAATGCCCCTTGCATGTGAGAATCAATGTACCAGATACATAGTAATGCAATATAACAATGCTGGATGTAAAGCTGGCCACACAAATTGCAACGTTATGAAGTCAACATGCAACAAACGCCAAACTGACAAGAAGTGTATGGGGACGGAGAACACAATACAGAAAAAGATCAGAACACAAGAAACATCTATGGATATATTTAACAGATCAAAAATATATGAACTCACATGAAACACTTGCCAGTCAGTGTACATAGGACAAACATGCAAAAACTTCAAAACCAGATATTCAGAACATCTCAGAGCTTTAAAAAGCACCAGCTCCTATAGCACATTTGCTGACCACCTTGTAGTTCACAATCACCACCCAACCACTATAGAAACAGACTTAAGAATACTAAAACCCAGCCACAGCCTATACCAAAAACTACCCACTGAGGAAAACTTCCATATACAGAAGGCAATAGCAGAAGGAAGTCTTAAACGAATACGCTACAGTCTGCAAGGGCACACTATTTAACACATTAAAGGAACTTTACAAATAAAAACAACACAAACAGATAAAGTCTACACACACACACACACACACACACACACACACACACACACACAAAGATAAAATGCGAACACAATTCAAATTTGGCGCCGAACACTCTGCTGAACAAATGAACCCTGACTGGGCTGGGACACACAACAAACCACAATCACACTGTGTTTTCGTGAAGTGGAAAGTGTTTTACTACGTTATTTGTGGAAAATACTCGTTATAGTTACGTGTGCATCAGAACACCTCTGCATGATGCGGAGAATGGAAGTGCTTGCCACACGAAAAAGTAAGTAAAAACGAATATAAGCGCCAAAACATCGCGACAAACTAAATTACATTCTAGAAGATAGGTTAACTCCCAGCAAAAACTTTCTCATCAGCAACGTTCGGTTGCAGATGACAAGCTACCTGTAGTAATTAACACACAAGTGATCCAGAAAATTCATACACACCAAATGTAAAGTTATTTACAAAGAAGACGATCTATTGCTTGAACTAAAGAGGCACTTAATTTTATAATCAGTTAACAAAAATGATCACATTACAGAATAAATAAATACGAAAACCCACTGATGATGGGACAGTGGTGCCGAAACATGTTTGGTTACTGAGAAAAAGCAGTGTTTCGCATAACTGGCGGACCTCACATCCAACAATATGTTTTTGTTATTATCTGGTATCTGATCACGTCATGGGATAATGGTCTTCGAAAAGCTGTGAGCCATCGATCTAACTCATATTAAACTAAACTCGTGTGCACCCGTGTGGTGGAAACAGTGTAGTTTTCATCCTGCGTGATATGCTATATAGTTGCTTGTTTGTGTTACACTTCTGAGGAGAAGCCCAACATTCACCTGGGCGTGTGAGGAATTTGCCTAAGTACGAACTAAGCTAACTGTGCGCCAACAGGTAACTGCTAATATGTTGTGAGTGTTTCGTACGTTCCTACTACACCTCATGTTTCGCGAGCGATCACTTCACTCGTTTTGTAACACGAAAACTTTCCCGGCGATTCTGATTGCTCTCATGTGTACGTATAAGTGTCCATAGCTGAGCAGGCCGTCTGTGTACCTACCTCACTTTCGATCCCCCTACCAAAAATCTCTGGTGGAACGACCAATATGGAGCCCACTCAAATTCATGATGCAACAGCAGAAAGAGATGTAACGGTTCCGATTTCAAAAACATGCATTGACAACTGAGTTGGCTACATCTGACCACTTGGTTCCCACCCCTACATCCATCAGAGCTTTTAAGTGACGCCTTGGGGGAGGATGAGGCAGCAAATGGTCAGCATCACATGTACCATTATGCTTGCTTACAGACATAGTATACTTTCGTTTCGTTCCAAAAAATGATTGTGTTTTAATCTCTGTAATGTTAGTCTTCGCCAAAATTATGTCAGTTCAGTTTCATCAAAATCTGCTGTAATTGTTTACCATCGTCATATCCAAGAAATTTCATTCAGGCTTGAATTTCAGTATGCGGCAATAATCCTTCAGACATTTAAAATCGTCTGACAACACAGATTCTTACTTTTCGATTTTTTCAAATCACGAAAATGCTTCCTCATAGATTTCATTTCCGCTGACAGGTGGAGACGACCACCAATGGATGGACACCGAAAGGAACAAACAGAAGAGGAGAAAAGCCCCGTGGTGTTTTTGATGAAGTTAGCGAATACTCTGTTCAAGTATCGCAAAAGGAGAAGGTGTACTTGGAACAGACTGGTAGGTACGGGAAGATTTCAGTTAAATTACGTCGTTGTCAGGTAGAGATACAGAAATCAGATATTGGATTGTAAGGCGCACCCAGAATCAGATGTAGATTCAGATCACAATTTTGTAATGATGAAGAGTAGGGTGAAGTTTAAGAGGTTAGTTAGCAAGAACTAATGTACAAAGAATTGGAATACGGAAATACTGAGGAATGAAGAGAGACGGTTGAAGTTCTCTGAGGCTATAGATATCGCGATGATGAATATCTTAGTAGGCAATTCAGTTAAAGAGGAATGAACTTCGCTAAAAAGGGCAATCGCAGAAGATCGAAAACATAGATACAAGGAAGGTATATTCGAAGAAACCCTGGGCAACGGAAGAAATGCTTCAGCTGATTGACAAAAACACGGAAATAAAAGAATGTTAGGTGAAATTCAGGAATACAGAAATGCAAGTTACTTAGGAACGAAATAAATATGAAGTGCAGGGAAGTTAAGGCGCAATATTTAGAAATCGAAACATAAATAATTGTCGGTAGAACTGCCTCAGCATGCAGAAAAGTCAAACCAACCTTCGATGAAATTAAAAATAAGTCAGTAACATTAAGAGTGCAATGAGAAATCAACTGTTAAATGCAGAGGAGAGAGCGGATGGGTGGAAAGAGTACATTAAAGGCCTCTATGAGGGGGAGGCTTTGGCTGATGACATGACAGAAGAAGAAATAGAAATCAACAGGGAAGAGATAGGGGACCTAGTATTGGAATCATAATTTCAAAAAGCTTCAGAAGATTTCAGATCAAATACGACAGAAAGGATAGATAACACTGCATAGGAATTTCTAAAATCATTGTGGGGGGGGGGGGGAGTGCCATGAATGACTAATCACATTGGTGTGTAGGAAGTGTGGGTGTTATACCATCAGACTTTCGGAAAAACATCATTCACACAATTCCGAAGATTGCAAGAGCCGAGAGCCGATAAATGCGAGAATTATCGCACTATTAGCTTCACAGCTCAATCATCGAACTTACTGACAAGATTAATATACAGAAGAATAGAAAAGAAAACTGAGGACATGGTAGACGACGATCAGTTTGGCTTATGAAAGGTAAACATCAGGGAGGCAGTTCTGACGTTGCGGTTGATAATGGAAGCAAGACCAAAAGAAATATCGAGAAACGTTTATAGGATCTGTCTATCTGCAAAAAGCGTTCGACAGTGTAAAATAGTAGATGTTCGAAATTCTGAGAAAAACAGGGGTAAGCTGTAGGAAAAGACGGGTAATATTCAATATGTACAAGAATCAGGAGGGAACACTAAGAATGGAATACTAAGAGCGATGTGGTCGGATTAAAAAGGATGTAAGACAGGGATCTAGTCTTTCGCCCCTTCGATATAATCTATGAATCGAAGAAGCGATGACGAAAATAAAAGAAAGGTTCATTAGTGGGATTAAAATTCAAGGTGAGAGGATATCAATGATAAGATTCACTGATGACATTGCTATCCTCAGTAAAAGTGAGGAAGAATTACAGGATCTGGTGAATGTAATGAATAGTATTAATGAGTACAGAATATGGATTGAGAGTAAATCGAAGAAAAACGAAAGCAATGAGATGAAGCAGAAACGAGTACAGCGAGAAACTTTACATCAGAATTGGTGATCACGTGGTAATGGAATCTAAGTAATTCTCCTGCCTAGTAAGCAAAAGAACGCACGATCGACGGAGTAAGGAGGACATAAGAAGCAAATTAGCACTGGCAAAAACGACATTCCTGGCCAAAAAACCTCTACTAGTGACAAGTAAAGGACTTAATTTGAGGAAGAAATTCCTGAGAATGTACGTTTGGAGCACAGCATCGTATGGTAGTGAAACATGGACTGTGGGAAAACCGGAACAGAAGAAAATCGAAGCACCTGAGCTGTAGTGCTACAGAAGAATGTTGAAAATTAAGTGGACTGAGAAGGTAAGGAATGAGAAGGTTATCTGTAGAATCGGCGAATAAAGGAATCTATGGACTACACTGATCACAAGAAAGAATAGGATGAGTGAACATTTGTTAAGGAATCAGACAACAAACATTTTGATACTGAAGCTCTTCCGTCCCTGTATGCGTTACCAATAGATTTGTTTTTGGAGGGGGTCCGTCTTGAGCAATTCACAATTTTGTCTTTTATTTCCCACTCATGCTTCACTGCTGTTAAAGCATCATCAGTGGGCGTTTTATTGTCTTACAATAAAAAGGAAAAATGCTCTTTATTATTTGCACTGTTTTTAGAACAGTATTTACATGTTCTGTATATGTACCTTGCTACCACATATTGTGTTTTTCCACCCAGGCTGAGAAGGTACATACACAAAACTTTGTCTGTTTTTCCAATTTGTAAATTCCGTCTTAAAAATTCAAAATTATATGTGCACAAATAGTAAAGAGCACTTGACCCTTTTAATAGTAAGAAAATAAAACGCCCACTTCAGCGAAACATGTATGGTAAATAAGAGAAACAAATTTATCACAGAATAACTTCCACGGTTTTAGAGGGAGCTTAGAGGGTGAAAACTGTAGAGGACGACAGAGAATGGGATACATCCAGCAAGTAATTGAGGACGTAGTTTGTAAGTGCTACTATGAGTTGAAAAGGCAGGCACAGGAGAGGAATTCACGGCGGACCGCATCATATACGGTGACTTTTAGTTAAAACATCTCCCCTGTGTGAGAACATACATAATGATTATCAAAATATCCACGGGTATGCTGCCGGTCTATAGTGTCCAACGGGCACAATATTTCGGCGATCAAACATGTCGCCATCATCAGGTGAACTGACGGACTGAGCTCCTGTGAACGTGCCGGCACGGAGATCCGTACGCTATGGCTGCTCAGAGGAAACTGGGTTCGGTCGCGCTGACGCTGACGCTGCACTGGTGAGGGTTGACCCTCGGCTTGAGACGGAAGTTCTAGCGCCGGGGCGCTTCGCCTTCCTCATGGCGGCGTGGTGAGTGGAGTCGTGGCGGTAGAGAATGGCTTGGTGGTGTGCATGTTGCTTTTTTTTTTTTTTTTTTTATTTTTTTTCAATAACCCAAAGAAGACAGGAGAAAGAGAGAGAGAGACAGTAGAAGTGGTGGAAATCGAAAGGCCTCATATGGCTGGCCTGGTGTGGGTTTTTTTTTTTTTTTAATATATATATAAAGAGAAAAGGATAGTAGAAGGGACAGTAAGAGAAGCAGGAAGACGAAAGGCTCAATTGACAAGCCGGTCGTTGATGAGGTGGAAGAGAAGAAGCAGAAGTGAGAATGACAGATGAAGATTATAAACATGAAGACCAGCAGAGCCGGTTGGCGACTCTGATGGTGAGGCAGACACTCGTAGATGGAGGGGTCGCAGGCAGGAGCAGGTGGCAGGGAAGGGGCAGGAAGAAAGGAAGGGGACACAGGGAGTGAGGAGGGGTAGGGAAAAAAGGGAGGGCGACCAGTGATCAGGCGGCAAGGAGGTCAGGCCATCGGGTGGTGGCCAGACGGTGGAGGCGAGTGCCGAGGGAAAGGATAAGAGGATTGGCAGACTGGCGGGAGTTGTGATAGAAGGAAATGGCAGAGGAGCAGACGCGTTCGTGAAGGAGGGGGATTCCAGCAAGAAAATGAAGTTCACGGGTGGGGAAACGGTAAGGGAGGCAGAGGGCAAGGCGGAGAGCACGGTTCTGTACCGTTTGGAGACGGTGGAGATGTGTAGGGGCGGCATTGCCCCACACAACGGAAGCATACTCAAGGATAGGGCGGATCAGGGATGTGTAAAGGAGGACGCCAAGATGCCAGGGAAGGGAGGAGGATGGGTTAATGAAGGGATAGAGCTGACCGAGACGCCCCAAGGCCTTGCGCCGTATGTCCTCGATGTGGGGACGCCAGGTGACAGCCCTGTCCAGGGTGACCCCCAGATATTTGGCGGTCCGAGCCCATGGGGCAGGGGTGCCAAGGACAGTGACGGGGGGATAGTTGATGGGCCAACGGCGCCGACACATGATGAGAGCCTGCGTTTTAGCAGGGTTAAATGCCAGGCGCCATTTTTTGGCATACTCCATGAGAGAGTCGATGGCTGATTGGAGATGCTGTCGGAGGAGGGCCTTGCTCCGGGAGCGAGCATAAACAGCCGTATCGTCAGCATACAGGGCGAGATGAACCCGCGGAGTGGTGGGCGTGTCGGCCGTGAAAAGGCTGTACAGGACAGGGCCGAGCACACTCCCCTGAGGTACGCCCGCCCTGATGCGCCGCCTGGTGGAGGTGCCACCCGGGATTCGGACATGAAAAGTGCGGCCTTCGAGATATGTGGCGATGAGACGGACATGGGAGGTGGAGAAGCCATGCTGAAAGAGCTTGTACAGCAGTCCCTCATGCCAGACTGAGTCGAAGGCCCGGGAGACATCGAGGAAGATGGCCCCGAAGTACTCCCGACGCTCGATGGCGTCCAGTGCCTCCTCAACGAGGCGGAGGAGCTGGTGTGTGGTGGCATGGCCACGGCGGAAGCCAAATTGAACGTCGGGGAGCACGCGCTCCCGGGCGACATGTATTAGGACTCGCTTGAGGTACAGCCGCTCAAACAGCTTGGAGAGGGCGGGAAGGAGGCTGATGGGACGATAGCTGGAAGGGGAGCGAGGGTCTTTACCAGGTTTAGGGATGGCAATCACCTCCGCATGTTTCCAAGCGGAAGGGAATTGCCCGGTGGAAAGGATGGAATTGAAGGTGGAGGTAAGGATGGGGACAGAGGGCGGGGGAAGCTGTTTGAGAAGCTGGTTGGTCAAGGTGTCAGGGCCGCCAGCTTTCCGAGGATGCAGGTACCGAAGCTCCCGGGTGACCTCCTCATCGGTGACGGGGGTGATGAAGTCGTCAGGGTCATGGGTGCCGAGGAACCGGTGGACATGAGCCGTGACCAGGCGGACGTGGGCGGGGTCGATGGGATCATCGACCGGTGTGAAGCTGCGCACGAAAACGTCAGCTAAGGCGTTGGCCTTAGCGTCAGGATTGCACACAGCCTCAGCACCGACCAGGAGGGGGGGAAGACGGGGACGCGTCCGGAGGAACTGAGAGACCAAGCGCCAGGCAGATGCGTCTTGGAGATTGAGAGCAGAGAGCTTTGCTTCCCAGGCAGCATTGCGATGGGCCTGAATGGCGGCCCGTATCTCGCGCTGCATTCGGTTCACTTGCCGCTTGGTGGCAGGGTTGCGAGTGCGTTGCCAGTTGCGGATGGCCCGGTTCTTAGTCGTGATAAGGGCACGGATGGCCGGGGGTAGAGGACGCAAGTGGGAGGGAGGATGAGGGGATGGGGAGGGGTGGCAGCAACGGCAGCGGCTACGGCAGCATCCGTGAAGTGCGCGAGGGTGAGGTCAGCCCCCACCCTAGCGGCGTCGGGGATAGTGGGCAGAGCCGCCTCGACGCGCCACCGATAGGAGTCCCAGTCTATGCCCCGCAAGTCCAAGGAGGCACGGGGGGGCTCCAGAGACCCGACAAGGTCGATGGAGTAGATGACAGGGACGTGGTCAGAGGCTAGGGCGGCTCGAGTGGTGGCGTCAATAGGGAGGGGGAGACCTTTGACGAGGGCAATGTCGAGGACATCCGGAGGGCCACGATGGGGGAAGATGGTGGGGTCGAATGGGCTGACGACGCGGGCACCATGGGCCTCGACCACCCGAAGGAGGCGACGGCCATGGGTGTTGGTGAGGCGACTGTGCCAGGCAGTATGCTTGGCGTTGCAGTCGCCCCCAACGAAGAGGTCGCCGCCTAAAGATAGGACTGTGACGAAGTCAGGGGCATGGAGGAGGCCACGGGGCCGACGGTAAAGGGCCACAAATGTTATAGGGCCTCGCACAGTGTGCACGACGACGCCGGTGGCCTCAAGGGTGGCAAGGGCGGGGAGAGTAATCGGGTGGTGGCGGAGGGATGCGCGGACATACACTGCGGTTCCGCCAAAGGCGGTTAGGCGGTCGGTCCGGTAGCAGCAGTAATTGGGGACCCGGACACTGACCCCCGGCTTAAGATGGGACTCAGTGAGGAGGCAGATATCGACCCCTTCATCAAGCAGAAACTGCCGGAATTCCCCTTGCTGGCGGTGGATGCCATTGGCATTCCAGACGAGGACGGTGAGGCCATGGAGTCTAACAGCCATGACGGGGGGTGGGGAGGGTGGCGGTGATGGGGGAGAGGGAGTGGGAAAGGGCGGCTGCAATTTGTTGGGGAATGGAATGGAGGAGGGCATCAAGGGCTCCAGTGATCGCAGACGTCAAAGCGTCCACGACACTGGAGATAAGGTCTCCAAAGACCGGGGGGACAGGGGTGGAGGGGAGAGGGTGGGGGGAAGGACCAGGATTGGCATGGGGAAGGAGGGGAGGGGGCTGGGCGGGAGCTGGGGTGAATGGGGCTGGATGGGGGTAGGGGGAGTGGGGGGGGAGGTCAGGAGGGGGAATGGGGGTGGCGAGGAGGGGGGTGGGGAGGGACGGGAAGTGTGCGGGAGACGGCCGGGTGCGGGAGGGCGGGAGGGAAGATGGGCCAGGTGGACATGACCATGCAGTGGGGCCTGCAGAGCCAACGCCGCGGCGCTCCACGAGGGAAGGAGGGGCCGCAGAGCGTCGCTGCTGGGCGCGAAACGACTTAATTTTGGGACAGCCCTGGTAGTTACCTGTGTGGGCGCCACCACAGCGAGCACAGGTGGGGGGGACTTCCCGAGGTTTAGAGCAGGAGGTGGATTCGTGTCCACCGGCGCACTTGACACACCGCACTGCACGAGTGCAATCACTCGCATAGTGCGCCAGGCCCTGGCACCGGTAGCAAATGAGAATGAGGCGCCGAGAACGGGGCTTCTCGATGGTGACCGAACAGCGGTCGATGGTAGGGAGAGTCAGGAGGACTCTGTTTTCTGGTGTGTCGTCGGCAGAGACAAAGTAAAGGGGGGTGGGGAGTTTGGTGCGGGGAGAGACGACACGGGAGATGACAGCAGGGGTGATGTTGAGGGCAAGCAGCGCCTCTCGGAGGTCGTCGGCCTCATATTTAAAAGGGAGGCCGCGGACTACAACCCGGAGCCGTCTCGACCTTTGTGGGGAGATGGAGCAGCCGATGTTCTCTTCTCCAAGAGTATGAATGACCTTCTTGAGGTCGACGGGGGATTGGAGGCAGAGGCGGTAGAGGTCTTCGCCTGTCTGCTTCACACGGTAGTCAGAGGTAGTGATGTGGTCCAGGAGTTGGCGGAGAGTTATGTAAGGTTTTGGATATTCCACCAGAATGGGAGGGGGCGGTGGAGGTTTGGGGTGGCAGGGCTGGGAGGGAGGGGGGGAAGTGTCTGCCGTGCCGTCAGAAATCGGCGCGAACTGGTTGTGCACCGGGACTGTCGGCGGCACGGTAAGGTGGCGGCGAGGCGCCGTCTTGCGGGGGATGGTGAATCCCTCCGCGTCATATGCTGCCTTCTGCTTCTTTCCCCGGGCAGCGGCAGTGGGGGTGGCTTCAGAGTCGGAGGAGGCCTCAGCAGGCTTCCTCTTGCGCGACTCCTGCTCGACCTGCGATACATCTCCTCCCCGTAAAGGTGTATGATGTGATTCTTGAGTACCATCACGTCCCATTGTCAGCAACATCAGGGCACCTACATATTTGTTGGCCAAATACCTGACGGGAATATTAAGTCCTTATGTGGGTAAATGCCCTCATCACATCCGTAATTCCGTGGATTTTGTTAAACGCCTTTACAGCTTCAGGTTGGATGAGTCAGATATCATGGTGAGTTTTGACGTCGTTTCCTTGTTTACGAGGGTACCCCTGCGAGAGTCACTAGAATTGATTAGTCAGAAGTTTGACGAGAAGACCACTGAACTTTTTAGGCATGTCTTGACTTCCACGTATTTTCTTTTTAATGGAGAATACTACGAACAAACGGAGGGAGTCGCCATGGGTAGCCCACTCTCACCGGTGGTAGCGAATTTGTACATGGAGAACTTCGAGGAGGAAGCCCTGTCGTCATCCGTATGGAAACCTACTTGCTTTTTCCGTTACGTGGACGACACGTTCGTCATCTGTCCACATGGTATGGATAAACTCCTTGACTTCCTTACACATCTAAACTCCATACACCCCAACATCAAATTCACTATGGAGACTGAAACGGAGGGTAAATTACCTTTCCTTGACGTCTTGGTCAAGAGAAGGGCTGACGGCACCTTAGGTCATGGGGTGTATCGGAAGGCTACGCACACTGATCTGTATTTGCATGCAGACAGCTGCCACCACCCTTCACAGAGGAATGGGGTACTTAAAACTCTAGTACATAGGGCGCGCACTATCTCTGACGCAGAGAGTCTACCCCAGGAATTGAAACATCTGAGAACTGTATTTCGAAAAAATGGGTACTCAGAGTGGCAGATTCAACGTGCTCTCCGCCCAACCACTGCAGCACAACTTGTTGAGATGGATGAAGTCACGAGGGAGGAAGTAGGCACTGCATTTATTCCATACACAGGCGCACTCTCGGTGAAAATCGCCCGCATTCTGAAGAAACACCGGGTCGGAACTGTGTTTTGTCCTCCAAATAAAACTCGTGCACTGGTGGGGAGCGCCAAAGATGACCTCGGTTTGAGGAAGGCCGGCGTGTACCAGATTCCGTGTCAATGTGGCAAGTCGTATATTGGTCAGACGATGCGTACCGTCGAGGATCGATGCCGTGAACACCAGAGGCACACTCGACTGATGTATCCGAGCAAGTCGGCGGTCGCTGAACATTGTTTGTCGGAAAATCACGCCATGGAGTATGACCGCACGAGGATTCTGGTGCAGACGTCGAGATACTGGGACAGCGTTGTTAGAGAGGCCATCGAAATTCGCACCAATGACGACCTCATAAACCGTGACTGTGGCTATAATCTTAGCAAGGCTTGGGAACCAGCGATCGGGTTAATCAAGAGTAAATCGAGCAGACGTATAGTTGTGACGACCACGGCGGACAGAGCCATCACACCGACGTCATCTCAGACGCCGTCGCAATCTGTTCCACCGCGCGACCGTGGCGCTGGGCGCGGACGGCGGAGGGAGCGCGCCGCGGGCGGAGGGTATTTAAATCGGCTGCCGCCGCGACCGAACCCAGTTCCCTCTGAGCAGCCATAGCGTACGGATCTCCGTGCCGGCACGTTCACAGGAGCTCAGTCCGTCAGTTCACCTGATGATGGCGACATGTTTGATCGCCGAAATATTGTGCCCGTTGGACACTATAGACCGGCAGCATACCCGTGGATATTTTGATTATCAAATACGCCGGGAGAAACTCAAGAATCACATACATAATGATTGTATGAGTGCAGGTTGTAGACACATGGAAGTTTGGGCGCAACCATGAAGTACGCTAGGATAGCCTAAGGCTAAGGCGACCGGTCACGATAAACAGGAAACCTGAGTTCAATCCCAGTCCAGCGCAAATTTTCAGAGGTCATTCCATTACACAGCTGATGGTTGTCCATATTCACAACTGCAAATACATTCCATGTGTTATGGAGCAATTCTGAAGATGTTTTCCAAGAACTGTCCTGGCAAGCTAGTTTAACAACCCAAACGCAATGGAAATATTTTAGGTGTTGTAACTACATACGAGCCTGACCTTATCAACAGTGTCAATACAGACAGAGAGATTAGTGACCATGATGTTATCACGGCAACAATAGTTACTAAAGGTAACAAAAGCATCAAGAAGGGTAGGAGAGTTTTAATGCTGTAAAGAGCAGATAATCAGTTGTTATCATCCTAGTTAGACAATGAATGAGCATAATTTTGTTTCAGTATAATGTTTGTACAGGAATTAAGGGCAAAATTTAACTGACTGTGAAATCGCTCTGCAGAAGTACATTCTGAGTAAGGGGATTAAGGGCAGAAAGAACCCGTCATGGCTTAACAACAAAATTCCAAAAATGACGGATGACTCAAAAAACAAAAAAAAGTTTCCAGAATGAGATTTTCACTCTGCAGCGGAGTGTGCGCTGATATGAAACTTCCTGGCTGATTAAAACTGTGTGCCCGACCGAGACTCGAACTCAGGACCTTTGCCTTTCGCGGGCAAGTGCTCTACCAACTGAGCTACCGAAGCACGACTCACGCCCAGTACTCATAGCTTTAATTCTGCCAGTACCTCGTCCCCTACCTTCCAAACTTTACAGAAGCTCTCCTGCGAACCTTGCAGAACTAGCACGCCTGAAAGAAAGGATATTGCGGAGACATGGCTTAGCCACAGCCTAGGGGATGTTTCCAGAATGAGATTTTCATTCCTCAGCGGAGTGTGCGCTGATATGAAACTTCCTGGCAGATTAAAACTGTGTGCCCGACCGAGACTCGAACTCGGGACCTTTGCCTTTCGCGGGCAAGTGCTCTACCAACTGAGCTACCGAAGCACGACTCACGCCCGGTACTCATAGCTTTAATTCTGCCAGTACCTCGTCCCCTACCTTCCAAACTTTACAGAAGCTCTCCTGCGAACCTTGCAGAACTAGCACTCCTGAAAGAAAGGATATTGCGGAGACATGGCTTAGCCACAGCCTGGGGGATGTTTCCAGAATGAGATTTTCACTCTGCAGCGGAGTGTGCGCTGATATGAAACTTCCTGGCAGATTAAAACTGTGTGCCCGACCGAGACTCGAACTCGGGACCTTTGCCTTTCGCGGGCAAGTGCTCTACCAACTGAGCTACCGAAGTACGACTCACGCACGGTACTCACAGCTTTAATTCTGCCAGTACCTCGTCTCCTACCTTCCAAACTTTACAGAAGCTCTCCTGCGAACCTTGCAGAACTAGCACTCCTGAAAGAAAGGAAATTGCGGAGACATGGCTTAGCCTGGTAACATCCCCCAGGCTGTGGCTAAGCCATGTCTCCGCAATATCCTTTCTTTCAGGAGTGCTAGTTCTGCAAGGTTCGCAGGAGAGCTTCTGTAAAGTTTGGAAGGTAGGAGACGAGGTACTGGCAGAATTAAAGCTGTGAGTACCGGGCGTGAGTCGTGCTTCGGTAGCTCAGTTGGTAGAGCACTTGCCCGTGAAAGGCAAAGGTCCCGAGTTCGAGTCTCGGTCGGGCACACAGTTTTAATCTGCCAGGAAGTTTCAAAAAAAGTTAATGAGGCGATTATGGAATATACATTCCATATTTATTTTCAGTATAACTTTAATAGTGAATGCGCAAAGAGAAAATTTTAAAAGAATGGAAATTAGTCTACATCTGTGTGTATATTCCGCAGATCTCCCCATAATGTATGTGGGGCGGTCCCTCAGGTACCACAATAATTTTCCACTTTGGGAAGTGTACATGTAAATAAATTCCTGTATTAGCTCTAATTCCTCTGATTTTTCGATCGTGGCATTTTTGCGAAACGTGTGTGTTGTCCAACTCTCCTTGGAACGTGCTCTATCTGAATTTCAACAGTAGACCTCTCCCTGATGCACAGCGTTTCTCAAGTAGCGTCTGCCAATGGAGTTCGTTGAGCAACAGCGTAATGGCTCGAGCCGGCTAAACAATCCAGTGACGAAACGCACCGCTCTTCGTTGGATCTTCTCTGTCTCCTCTATTAATTCATCATGACAAGGTGTTCTCCTCTATTAATGCATCTGACAGGGCATTACTCAAAAATCGATCGAACGAATTTCCAAAGTCACGTTTCAGTGTATGAACTACAAGTCCGTAAGATCCTTCCAATGAATCTCAGCCTGGCATCTGCTTTTCCTACAATTAGTATTACATATTTATTCTACTTTAGTTGAGACTGGATTGTTACTCTTAGGCATTGTACGGTAACTGGTGTTTACAGTGACTTATTCGTATTACCGATATGGTGCAATTGTACTCCCAGTCCCGTTCCATAAGAACTATCAAATGGCTCTGAGCACTATGGGACTTAACATCTGAGGTAACCAGTCCCCTAGGACTTAAAACTACTTAAACCTAACTAACCTAAGGACATCACACACATCCACGCCCGAGGCAGGATTCGAACCTGCGACCGTATCGGTCGCGCGGTTCCAGACTGACGCACCTAGAACCGCTCGGCCACACCAGCTGGCTAAGAACTACCCACTCAAAATTTCCCAGCAGATTCACAACACGTAAGTCACTCCGGACGCAACTCCTTTGCCTTGATGTAGAGCCTCTGGACAAAGGATGAGTTGGAAAATGTGCTTACCAAGTGTATGAAATGAGCGTTAAGATACAAATGTGTCGATAGGGAACATTTGTTGTGAACGGGCCTTAATTTTTTTTTTGTTTGGTTGGTATGATATCTGTCAAAGATATTAAGTATACACCAAGTCATGGAACAAACAACATCATATGTTTTCATCGTGTTGTTGTTGTTGTTGTTGTTGTGGTCTTCAGTCCTGAGACTGGTTTGATGCAGCTCTCCGTGCTACTCTATCCTGTGAAAGCTTCTTCATCTCCCAGTACTTACTGCAACCTACATCCTTCTGCATCTGTTTAGTGTCTTCATCTCTTAGTCGCCCTCTACGATTTTTACCCTCCACGCTGCCCTCCAATGCTAAATTTGTAATCCCTTGATGCCTCAGAACATGTCCTACCAACCGGTGCCTTCTTCTGTTCAAGGTGTGCCACAAGCTCCTCTTCTCCCCAATCCTATTCAATACCTCCTCATTAGATATGTGATCTACCCATCTAATCTTCAGCATTCTTCTGTAGCACCACATTTCGAAAGCTTCTCTTCTCTTCTTGTCTAAGCTATTTATCGTCTACGTTTCACTTCCATACATGGCTACACTCCATACAAATACTTTCAGAAACGACTTCCTGACACTTAAATCTATACTCGATGTTAACAAATTTCTCTTCTTCAGAAACGCTTTCCTTGCCGTTGCCAGTCTACATTTTATATCATCTCTACTTCGACCATCATCAGTTATTTACCTCCCCAAATAGCAAAACTCATTTACTACTTTAAGTTTATCATTTCCTAATCTAATTCCCTCAGCATTCCATTATCCTTGTTTTGCTTTTGTTGATCTTATATCCTCCTTTCAAGACACTGTCCATTCTATTCAACCGCTCTTCCAAGTCCTTTGCTGTCTCTGACAGAATTACAATGTCATCGGCGAACCTCAAAGTTTTTATTTCTTCTCCATGGACTTTAATACCTACACCAAATTTTTCTTTTGTTTCCTTTACTGCTTGCTCAATATACAGATTGAATAACATCGGGGAGAGGCTACAAACCTGTCTCACTCCCTTCCCATCCACTGCTTCCCCTTCATGCCCCTCGACTCTTATAACTGCCATCTGGTTTCTGTACAAATTGTAAATAGCCTTTCGCTCCCTGTATTTTACCCCTGCCACCTTTAGAATTTGAAAGAGAGTATTCCAGTCAACATTGTCAAAAGCTTTCTCTAAGTCTACAATGCATCGTTTTAACAATGTCGAATTTTGTACCAGAAAGTGATGATTTGCGTAATTCATTAATTTTTTGTTTTCATTTGAAAAAAAGTGCTGCAGAGTTGCATCGAATGCTTTTCGAGTCATATGGTGATCATGCTCTATCAGAAGCAACATGCAAAATATGGTTTCAACGGTTCAGAAATAATGATTTTGATGTAAGAAATGAAGAACGTGGAAGACCACCAAAAAAGTTCGAAGACGCCGAATTGCAAGCAATATTGGATGAATATGATACTTTGAGTCAAAAGCAAATGGCAGGAATGCTAAATGTTGCACAACAAACAATTTCTGACTGTTTGAAAGCTATGGGAAAGATCCAAAAGTGTGGAAAATGGCCGGCCGCGGTGGTCTAGCGGTTCTAGTCGCTCAGTCCGGAGCCGCGCGACTGCTACGGTCGCAGGTTCGAATCCTGCCTCGGGCATGGATGTGTGTGATGTCCTTAGGGTAGTTAGGTTTAAGTAGTTCTAAGTTCTAGGGGACTGATGACCATAGATGTTAAGTCCCATAGTGCTCAGAGCCTTTTTTTTGTGGAACATGGGTGCCACATGAAATGAATCAAAGACAGATGGAAAACCGAAAAACCATTTGTCAAATTTTGCTTCAAAGACATGAAAGAAAATCAGTTTTGCATCGAATTGTTACTGGCGATGAAAAATGAATTTATTTTAAGAATCCCAAACGGGAAAATAATGGGTTAATCCGGGACAACCATCAACATCGACTGCAAAACCAGATCGATTCGGCAAGAAGACAATGTTCTGTGTTTGGTGGGATCAGAAAGGTGTGGTGTATCATGATCCATACTCTTTCTTGTGCACCCTTCTGAGTGAATGAGTTTGTTTTGAAAGTTCTATAGGAAACCAGAGAGTTAACAGCTGTATGTCTGAGTTTTTGCCAAGTAAACAGTAGCCTCGTAGTCGAGTATAGCAAGAAGTTCAGTTCAAGCAAGAGACATATGGTTCCGCCAAATCACCCCTAGGCGGAGTTTAACATTCTAAGTCGTGGGCCCATTCTCCCTTCCACCCCCCCCCCCACCCCCTCCCCCTTAGGACGTGACCTGTGATCGCCAACGACAATCACTCTAATTCAAGGCGCGTGAGTAGATGGCAGTGAGTGCTCTGTACCTTCCTGTTATGTCTTGGTATCAAATTTATTTCAAAATGTAGCTGGGCTTAATCTGTTTCTTTCAACAGCATAAGTCGACAGTACGTGTCTCACGATTAATTTTTGATTCGTTTCGTTTAAAGTTATCGGTAGAGCGCAGTTTAGCACTACCGCGTGCATTTATGGTTCACTGTACGTAGTCTCTCCTGAGTCCCTTAATTAGTAATTTATACATGCATTTGTTTCCAAGGTTTACGGAAATCTTTGTTTCGAAACTACCTGTCATTTCTAACCTATTAAACAGTATTTTGGAACTTGGCCCGTTTTCTTTGAGCTTGCACTTGGTGCCTTGGTCAGATCAAATCCATTCTGAGATCAAATCCATTCAATCCAGATCAATCCATTCAATCCAGATCAAATCCATTCTGAACCGATGCCTTCAATAATCTAATTTTGTCGTTTACTGACCCCTTTCTCCTGCATTTTCTACGTGAGTTGGAGTGGTTTTCTTAATGTTGGAAGTAGTTTTGGTGGGCAGTCCATGCCACGTGTCCCTTGCTTTATATCAATCAAGTAATGCTGCAGTCCTTTCAATACCCCAAACTATGTGTGGAACGATTACCAGTACGCCTAAATAATACTTTTTCGTTTTCCATTTATAGATTTTAACGCATCTTTCCTACTATGGTACCGGGTCTCTAAGGTGCTTATGTCCTCCCCACTTATGCTGCATTATATTTAATTGTAAAGATTTGTGATATTTAATATCACTCGTAGCATCCTAGTACGCTTGCCTACGTGAATATGTGCCAGTTATTCATATTATCTTTGTCTTTCCCATCCGTTTCACACCCATCTCGAACAAGAGGCTAACCATACATGCGATAGTACCCTTGTGTTCCTCATTTCTTGTTATACTGTCTGTATTAAGGGGCCTTTCGTTAACTAAATACCACGAGAGGTTGTTAAGACTAAATTATTGTCTTTTGTGAACTGTGTGCATATGTTAGAAGCTTTATGTTCCTTCTTTGTGTATATCCATGACAATCTCTTCTTTGTAATTGTAAATAAGCTACCATTCTGTGTGATTAACAATCACATGTTTTCTTGATACCCAGCACGATTCCAAACTTGATCCTTTTCCATGAGTTCAGCCCTGTCTAATGACATGATTTGTACAATAATTCGTTTAGAAAATGAAGTAAACTGTTCTATAATAATGAACTCCAGGGCCAATGCTTGCGTCGTTATTTCCAACTGAGCTTCTTTGTCAATATATATCAGGGTTCTCTGTTGTACTTATAATCAGTATTAATGCTTTTATTGAGCCTATGTTATCTCACGCAGTCAGACCATCACTCCCCAAGTTCATTAGGTTGTGGATGTGATCTAGGCAGTAAATAAAACATTTTCCAGTCCAAGAAGTCCATGTCTGAGATTTATTCTATCAGCTAGCCTTTTCCCCACGGCTTTGTTCCCATAAACGTTCGACGCATATATTGTACACATTTCGACTTCTCTCCTCTCTCTGTTCATCTCCTCCTCCCCTCCCCTACCTCTCTATATATCTCCTCCTTTCTTCTCCTTCCGTCCATCACTATGTGCCCCCTTTATTGGGACCGATGACCATAGCAGTCTGGTCCCTTTAATCCCCCAAACCAACCAACCAACCCCCTTTATTTGACCATTTCCTCTTGCCCCTCTCTCTGTCTATGTCTACTCTCTCTCTCTCTCTCTCTCTCTCTCTCTCTCTCTCTCTCCCCTTGTTCATGTCCACCACCGCCATCTCTCTGTCCATCGCCCCCTTCACTATCAATGACCTCCTTCCTACCTCTCTGTATCTTCTTCTCTGTCCATCTCATCCTCCCCCTGCGACCTTCTTCTCTTCTCCCCTCTCTCTTTCCAGCTCCTCCCTCCCCCTCTCGCTATCTATCTCCTCCTCCTCCCTCTCCCTACCCACCTCCTCCTACTGACCTCCTTTCTTCTCCTTCCGTCCATCACTATGTGCCCCCTTTATTTGACCATTTCCTCTCCCTATTCATCTCCTCCTGCCCCTTCTCCCTATCCATCTCTTCCTGTCTCCCTATCCATCCTCTCCTCACCCTCTCTCTTTCCATTCCCTTCTGCCCCCCTCTCTCACTATCCATCGCCACATGCCTCCTTCTCTCTGTACGTCGCCTCGTCTATCCATCTCAACTTTCCCTCAGCTGTGCCCATCTGCACGTGCAACCCATGCGGAAATGGGCGATAAACCAGACCAACACACCTGTCATCAATTGCAACCTACACATCGGAGTTAGAGAACCGTTTTTGGCCTGACATACAGGCTGCCCTGTGAAGTCGGTTGTGCAGGGCACCTTATATGTCAGGGACCTATACTTGAGTATTGCTCATCAGTGTGGGATCCGTACCAGATCGGGTTGACGGAGGAGATAGAGAGGATCCAAAGAAGAGCGGCGCGTTTCGTCACAGGGTTATTTGGTAACCGTGATAGCGTTACGGAGATGTTTAGCAAACTCAAGTGGCAGACTCTGCAAGACAGGCGCTCTGCATCGCGGTGTAGCTTGCTCGCCAGGTTTCGAGAGGGTGCGTTTCTGGATGAGGTATCGAATATATTGCTTCCCCCTACTTATACCTCCCGAGGAGATCATGAATGTAAAATTAGTGAGATTCGAGCGCGCACGGAGGCTTTCAGACAGTCGTTCTTCCCGCGAACGATACGCGACTGGAAAAGAAAAGGGAGGTAATGACAGTGGCACGTAAAGTGCCCTCCGCCACACACCGTTGGGTGGCTTGCGGAGTATAAATGTAGATGTAGATGAAACTCTTATCTCTGCTACTGTGGGAACTATGAGATTCTAACTCTCACAGCGTGCTGACAGATGGGAAGGTCTCTGCTGTTTGCGTACCAGATACAGCTGAAATCGGCTGTTATATGTCAGACATCTCTGCCTAGAACGTTTCTTGTTCATAGCAAATAAATCGACATTAAACACCCAGATTTTAAGTTTAACGTAACAGTATTGGCTGTACGCAGTACATTACATGTATTCACATTCAGGATCGCTACCAGTTCCTACACTACTTGTCAATCCTCCGCAGGTCTTCCTGCATTTCGCTACAGTACTCTGGCAGTTTAATAAGTGACAGCTGCAAAATACTAACGCGAATTCTTTACAGACGAATGGAAAAACTGGTAGAAGCGGACCTCGGGAAAGATCAGTTTGGATTCCGTAGAAATGTTGGAACACGTGAGGCAACACTAACCTTACGACTTGTCTTAGAAGAAAGATTAAGAAAAGGCAAACCTACGTTTCTAGCATTTGTAGACTTAGAGAAAGCTTTTGACAACGTTAACTGGAATACTCTCTTTCAAATTCTGAAGGTGGCAGGGGTAAAATACAGGGAGCGAATGGCTATTTACAATTTGTACAGAAACCAAATGGCAGTTATAAGAGTCGAGGGGCATGAAAGGGAAGCAGTGGTTGGGAAGGGAGTGAGACAGGGTTGTAGCCTCTCCCCGATGTTATTCAATCTATATATTGAGCAAGCAGTAAAGGAAACAAAAGAAAAATTCGGAGTAGGTATTAAAATTCATGGAGAAGAAGTAAAAACTTTGAGGTTCGCCGATGACATTGTAATTCTGTCAGAGACAGCAAAGGACTTGGAAGAGCAGTTGAACGGAATGGACAGTGTCTTGAAAGGAGGATATAAGATGAACATCAACAAAAGCAAAACGAGGATAATGGAATGTAGTCAAATTAAATCGGGTGATGCTGAGGGGATTAGATTAGGAAATGAGACACTTAAAGTAGTAAAGGAGTCTTTCTATTTAGGGAGTAAAATAACTGATGATGGTCGAAGTAGAAAGGATATAAAATGTAGGCTGGCAATGGCAAGGAAGGCGTTTCTGAAGAAGAGAAATTCGTTAACATCGAGTATAGATTTAAGTGTCAGGAAGTCGTTTCTGAAAGTATTTGTGTGGAGTGTAGCCATGTATGGAGGTGAAACATGGACGATAACCAGTTTGGACAAGAAGAGAATAGAAGCTTTCGAAATGTGGTGCTACAGAAGAATGCTGAAGATAAGGTGGGTAGATCACGTAACTAATGAGGAGGTATTGAATAGGATTGGGGAGAAGTTTGTGGCACAACTTGACTAGAAGAAGGGATCGGTTGGTAGGACATGTTTTGAGGCATCAAGGGATCACAAATTTAGCATTGGAGGGCAGCGTGGAGGGTAAAAATCGTAGAGGGATACCAAGAGATGAATACACTAAGCAGATTCAGAAGGATGTAGGTTGCAGTAGGTACTGGGAGATGAAGAAGCTTGCACAGGATAGAGTAGCATGGAGAGCTGCATCAAACCAGTCTCAAGACTGAAGACCACAACAACAACAACTCTGGCGTTGCAGCTTTCCTGTAGACATTATCGTCTGCACAAAGCTTCCAGGAGCTTCCTCGTTTTCTACTTGTTTGTTTATATATACGGTAAACAGTAAGGGACGCATAACACTCCTTTAGCATACTCCTGCTACTAGCTCTACAACTGAAGATATCATCCCGTTAAGAGCTATGCAGTGAGCCTTGTTTGCAAGGGAGTCCAAGCTCCCATCACATATCTCGCTCGATAATCGTAAAGTTCAGATCTGTATCGAATGCCTTCTGAAGTCAAGGCACGTGGCATCAACCTGGGCCCCGCCGAGTACGGCGCTCTGGGTGTTGTGTCACAGACGAGTTGAATTTCGCAAGATTTTGTTTGTGAAATTTCTTGATATTATACACGAGACTTTCGTTTTCCGAAAACGTCACATCGCTTGAGTACAAAACTTGTTCCACAATATTGCAACAGACTGACTTCTGCGACATAAGTCTATAATCATATGTGCCTGTCTGACAATTCATCCTGAAAGCGGGAATGAACTGCGCTTCTTGCCAATAGCTTGGTATCCTTCGTTGTTATAGCGTCCTATGATACACTGCTGCTGGAAGTGGAGCAAGTACTTTTTTATAATCTTGGTAGAATCTCACAGGCATGTCATCAGGTCGAGATGCCGTTCCATTGCGAGCGATTATAGCTGGTTTCCTATTCCGCGTGCTCTTTCCACAGTACCTGTCATTTCTGCCTTGGGGCAAAGGCAGGAAGTAGGCACTGTATTATGGTCTTCCACTGTTATGCAATTTTGGAAACCCGAATTGATTATTTCGGACTGTGCCATTACGGTGACTGAACGACGAAACACATGATTTCCACCCACTTACCGAATTCGTGTTAGACGAAAACTTATTAGAAGTTTTGGCCAGATCAGTTGACATAATTTTATTTTCGAGTTCATTGAACAACAGATGACTGAAATACTGAAGCAAATAATACTAGGAGGAGAGCACACCAATAAGTGAGCTACACCGCTGCTAGAGCGGCCGTGAGTGCAGCTCGATGAAATGAATCAAAACAGAGTGAGGTGAGCTTACTGCACGTCTCCAGCCATAATTAATACCTATGGTAACAGAAAGTTGGGTGAAGCCTTGAAAAATCTAGGGAATGTATTGCATGTACTCAAAATGCAATGTAGGCTGCATAGTTGCAGCCGGCCGCTGTGGCCGAGCGGTTCTAGGTGCTTCAGTCCGGAACCGCCCTGCTGCTACGGTCGCAGGTTCGACTCCTGCCTCTGGCATGGATGTGTGTGATGTCCTTAGGTTAGTTAGGTTTAAGCGGTTCTTAAGTCTAGGGGACTGATGATTTCAGATGTTAAGTCCCGTAGTGCTTAGAGCCATTTGAACACTTTTTTTTTGCATAGTTGCAACTGTACAGGGTGGTCCATTGATCGTGACCGGGCCAAATATCTCACGAAACAAGCGTCAAACGAAAGAACTACAAAAAACGAAACTTTTCTAGCTTGAAGGGGGAAACCAGATGGCGCTGTGGTTGGCCCGCTAGATGGCACTGCCATAGGTCAAACGGATATCAAATGCGTTTTTTAAATAGGAACTCCCATTTTTTATTGTGTATTCGTCTAGTACGTAAAGAAATAAGACTGTTTTAGTTGGACCAGTTTTTTCGCTTTGCGCTAGATCTCGCTGTAATAGTCACAAACATACGGCTCACAATTTTAGATGAACAGTTGGTAACATGTAGGTTTTTTAAATTAAAATACAGAGCGTAGGTACGTTTGAACATTTTATTTCGCTTGTTCCAATGTGATACATGTACCTTTGTGAACTTATCATTTCTGAGAACATATGCTGTTACAGCGTGATTACCTGTAAATACCACATTGATGCAATAAATGCTCAAAATGATGTCCGTCAACCTCATTGCATTTGGCAATACGTGTAACGACATTCCTCTCAACAGCGAGTAGTTCGCCTTCCGTAATGTTCGCACAAGCATTGACAACGCGCTGACGCATTTTGTCAGGCGTTGTCGGTGGATCGCGATAGCACATATGCTTCAACTTTCCCCAGAGAATGAAATCCGGGGACGTCAGATCCGGTGAACGTGCGGGCCATGGTATGTTGCTTCGACGACCAATCCACCTGTCATGAAATATGCTATTTAATACCGCTTCAACCGCGCGCGAGCTATGTGCCGGACATCCATCATGTAGGAAGTACATCGCCATTCTGTCATTCAGTGAAACATCTTGTAGTAACATCGGTACAACATTATGTAGGAAATCAGCATACATTGCACCATTTAGATTGCCATCTATAAAATGGGGGCCACTTATCCTTCCTCCCATAATGCCGCACCATACATTAACCCACCAAGGTCGCTCATGTTTCACTTGTCGCAGCCATCGTGGATTTTCCATTGCCCAGTAGCGCAAATTATTCCGGTTTACGTTACCGCTGTTGGTGAATGACGCTTCGTCGCTAAATAGAACACGTGCAAGAAATCTGTCATCGTCCCGGAATATCTCTTGTGCCCAGTGGCAGCACTGTACACGACGTTCAAAGTCGTCGCCATGCAATTCCTGGTGCATAGAAATATGGTACGGGTGCAATCGATGTTGATGTAGCATTCTCAACACCGACGTTTTTGAGATTCCTGATTCTCGCGCAATTTGTCTGCTACTGATATTCGGATTAGCCGCGACAGCAGCTAAAACATCTAGTTGGGCATCATCATTTGTTGCAGGTCGTTGTTGACGTTTCACATGTGGCTGAACACTTCCTGTTTCCTTAAATAACGTAACTATCCGGCGAACGGTCCCGACACTTGGATGATGTCGTCCAGGATACCGAGCAGCATACATAGTACACGCCCGTTGGGCATTTTGATCACAATGGCCATACATCAACACGATATCGATCTTTTCCGCAATTGGTAAACGGTCTAATTTAACACGGGTAATGTATCACGAAGCAAATACCGTCCGCACTGGCGGAATGTTACGTGGTACCACGTACTTATACGTTTGTGACTATTACAGCGCCATCTATCACAAAGCGAAAAAAGTGGTCCAACAAAAACATTCATATTTCTTTACGTACTACACGAATATCTAATAAAAATGGGCGTTCCTATTTTAAAAACCCAGTTGATATCCGTTTGACCTATGGCAGTGCCGGCCGGAGTGGCCGAGCGGTTAAAGGCGCTACAGTCTGGAACCGCACGACTGCTATGGTCGCAGGTTCGAATCCTGCCTCGGGCATGGATGTGTGTGATGTCCTTAGGTTAGTTAGGTTTAAGTAGTTCTAAGTTCTAGGGGACTTATGACCACAGCAGTTGAGTCCCATAGTGCTCAGAGCCATTTGAACCATTTGAATCTATGGTAGCGCCGTCTAGCGGGCCAACCATAGCGCCATCTGGTTTCCCCCTTCAAGCTAGATGAATTTCGTTCTTTGTAGTTTTTGCGTTTGATGCTTATTTCGTGAGATATTTGGCAGGGTCACTATCAGTGGACCGCCCTGTATATTTGTCTGGAGAATAAATGTTTTATTAATTTCCTGGTGCACTTTGTTCAATGGGCGTCCTGAAGAGGACACGAAGTAAGTTGTTACAAAACATCTCGTCATTTTTCTTGGAGGAAATTCAAGTTTTTACTTACGTAAAATAACATAAATGTCGTATAGGATTGTTGGCTAGAATATCCAGTGGGGTGGATTCAGTCGCCTTCGGAAAGAGGTGTTCTTCCTCCCGGGGCATTGGTCCCTTCCCTTGTGACTATGTGAGAGTTGTGTTGCATGTATATTTGTAGAGTTTAGGTGACTGAAATGGAAGCGTGTATAGCGTCATGTAGCGTTTGTTTTGTATGATGGCCGCGCGGGTTTAGCCGAGCGGTCTGAGGCGCTGCAGTCTTGGACTGTGCGGCGGGTCGCGACGGAGGTTCGAGGCATGGGTGTGTGTGTGTGTGTGTGTGTTTGTCCTTAGGATAATTTAGGTTAAGTACTGTGTAAGCTTAGGGACTGATGACCTTAGCAGCTAAATCCCATAAGATTTCACACACATTTGTATGATGATGATGATGATGATCATGATCATGACCATGGTCATGAAGGGAAAAGATAATACCCGGTGCCGTAACATAGCTGATTCTTCTTGAACAGCATCAAAGGGACCGCCGAACTAATCATCCGCATTCGACGGACGGATCACCATCACGTGTGCTCACTTCATTTGGAATTTAATCCGCAACACTGGCGCAAAGACTGGTGATAATTACGACACCATATCTCCTCGTCTTGCCGGCCAAACGCCGGCAGTGAAAATATCATCCACCACTACGTTTCGGACTGGCTCACCATTGGGTTGCGTGTCACAGTGCAGGCATGCATTAGCAAGCCTCGGTTACGAAGGTTGGTGCGCGCCTATGTTTTGTGCCAACAGCATTATCGAGTTATTTTGTATCAACCTACTTCACTCATTGGGAGAAACATATCGGAAATTCATAAAATATTTGTAGACTAGACAAATATGAAATTGAATGACATAAATTAATAAATAACAGAAGTTGTCTGGAAGGAGAGTGAAAAACATGCAGATCATAAACTGTTCGTATCAGAAAGTGAAAATACAATAACAATGGAGGCAGTTATAAAAACTAAGGGAAAAATTTGGAATGTTTGTCAACATAACCAAGGCAAAAGTAACAAAAATACATAACTCCGAGTAAATAGAACATAACAAAGGAAGAAACTTGAAGAAGTGACTTCCATCACTTACTTATAAACCGTGCTTAACGCAGTTAGCAGTGTATCAGAGAAATAAGGTCAAGAATAGCACATGGAATCATTTTGAATAATAGGAGCTTTACTGACTACAACAGCAATAGGACCTAATATAAGAAAGTTAAGTTACATGTTGCTTTGTTTGGGGTTGCACCTTGGACATTCATTAAGTAAGATGAGAAATGTTTGGAAAGTTTCGAAATCTTGTTACGGAGGCGAATGGAGATAACTCTTTGACTAGACAGAGTAAGAAATGTAGGCGTGTTCGAAAGAGGAAAAAGATAAGAGCTCTCCTGAACTAAATAAGGAGGACAAAAAGGAACTGAATCGAACTCACTATAAGGAAAATGCGTTGGAAAAAAACTATCAGCGAAGGAAAACTACGATGGAAAAGAGTTAGCGGTAAAAGAAGATGTAGCACACACACGGATTTTGGGGGAAGGATTATCATACCCAGAACTAAAGAGACTGTAAATGCAGAAGCGGAAATAATTGATACCACTAATATATAGACGGACTCACACGTGACGCAACACGGGTTCTGGTCAGATCTTTTTTTCATTTGGATCTGGCTTGGCAAAATAGAATATTTGCAATTTTTAGAGCAAAATTTGATCAATTTCATTCTATCGTCCAACGGATTGCGTTCGTCAGTTCTGCTCTGCAGTTTTTGAATCGCAGGAACCACCATTTCATCGCATTTTTGCTACCTGATCAGTGACGTGTGCAGCGTGCTTTTGATCCCAAAAACTGGTTGCATTATTCTGCATAATTTTGCGCCGCGAATCCGAAATGAACGCCCGGAAAGCGGAACGAACGTAATCGGTGCGGCGGGCGGCTGATTGGCGGACAGGCGATGACATGTGCCCCCAGGCGGCTGGCGGCCGAGTGATTGGACGGCCGGCCGGCCGCGTCGCTGACTGCAAACACGGCGCGGCCGCCCTGCCCTCCAAATCTAATTCAGCCGGCAGCCGCTGATGAGTCGGGCGCGCTGGCGTCGGCGCATTTGAATATTAGCCTCGCCGCTGTGTGGCGCTTATCTCTCCAGACACTTTTCATCCCAGTGACTGCGCGAGCACATGCGCGATGTGGTAATATTTGAATTTAACACTAAAAGTGGCAATAAAAATTTAAAAATCTAATTTGTATTTTGCTGTAGAAAGCAGCTAAGACAAAAAACAGAAATTCTGATAAATTCGTATTGCGCGCTTTGCGGCGGCGCGGTTTCTTCCGTCCCTTTACGACGAACCTGCACCTATCTGTGAACATTGTCTCAGCAGATCATCAGTAGGTAAGCCGAGCGAAACCTACTGTACTTCGGTGTGAATCAGGCTGCAATCAAAGTCACTAATCTACGTTTCGGGAGAAAGTTTTCACACGAAATGAAAGGATGGAAATTTTGTCCTTAATTAATATATTCTGAAACTTAGGTGAACAAGTATCACTGCCAAGCCCGTGCTAGTCTTAATCCAGTCACTCACAATCCATTTCACCCTCGTTAGCAAGTTTATGGTGTTGCATTTCCCGAAAACGTAATAGCTACAAAAATACGGATTGTTTTTGATTGAGAATGCTCGACAAATATTAAGTCCGTCGGTACCTAATGCAGTCACAGCTTTTAGCCACCGATCTGCTCAATACGCCACGCGGAACTTATGTCTTTTCTCGTCACAAAATTCACTTAAAAATGCCGAAATTTCTACACACCCATCTGAATAATTATGCCGTCACTTTACAACAATTTTGATGTATGAAACACTGCTAGATCCGGCAACTTATCATTTCCATCGGAACTACTACTACACTCGCCCGAACTGTTTCATGGCTACGCTCCGACTCTTCTCTAGAATCCTCTAAGTCTTCTCAACCAGCAAAGAAAGGCGCGCGAAGAATACTGCTTTACCATTGGGCTGTTTACTCAATAGCCAATAGCAAAACAACATTCTCACGCGTCAGTCCGCGCTTTTCATCAATAACCAATCGCAAAATAGTAAACTTAACGACTGTACTTTTTACCGACGTAATTATCCAATATGCTGAAGTTTTGCTTATGCATAAAGTTATTTACTATTGTTATATATACCTGAATTAACTTTCACTTTACCATAAACTTACTTTACTAATCTATTCTACAAAAATCCCCTTTGTCCACATCCATACTTCTTCGAAATGTTCCCACACTAAATCCCACTACATAACTTGTTAAACAATTATCTTCATATTAACCTTAAACCGCACTCACGCATCATTCATACTGCTAAAACACATATATAACATTTTACATACACAAAAACACATAATAACACTTTATGAAAATACTAGAACAGTTTATGAAAAACATTATATTAGTTTAGTGCACTCTAGTGGGCACAATCGAAACTAAATCACAGTCTCCTATCCAATACTGTCCTCTATCGGCTGATACATGAACTACGTGCGCGTCCAGTCTCGCGTCACCATCTGTCACTATCCAGCTCTGAGACACATCTCCCACTTAACCGCCTCCAAGGCAGGATCGGTATACGGTGCTACGCCTCAGCTTCAGCATCTAGGTTATTAACGCATTTACCAAAACAATTAGAATGATTGGCAACTCCTTAGCAATAATAGACAGAAAGGCTATCAAGGGACAGAATGGCCCACGTTGTGACAAGTTACTGTTGTGTGCACGTATGTTTTACAGAACATTTTTTCTAGTTATGAGCAGTACAGAGAAGGCATGGAAATTCACTGTAGATGTTCACATAAAGTTTCTAAAAAATGGTTCAAATGGCTCTGAGCACTATGGGACTTAATATCTATGGTCATCAGTCCCCTAGAACTTAGAACTACTTAAACCTAACTAACCTAAGGACATCACACACATCCATGCCCGAGGCAGGATTCGAACCTGCGACCGTAGCGGTCACGCGGTTCCAGACCGAAGCGCCTAGAATTGCACGGCCATACCGGCTGTCCAAAATGCGTATAATAGCATACACTGACAGAAGTGGACACCATTTCACCTATTTTATTTAATCTCGTCTTGTAGAACACTGACTGATGATTTACTAAAATAAATCCATAAGGGATCCAGCTTCAGGGCTTGAAAATTAATAAATATTCCTATGCAGGTGATGTAGTGTTAATAAGTAGTTCCAAACAGAATTAATAAGAATGATCCACAATTACTAAAAAATTACTGAGAAAACAGGATTATGTGTTACCGAAGAAGAGAGACCATATCTGATCACAAATAAGAAAATCCCACGTGGTTCATCTTCGACTGTAGATGGATTAAGTTTCAAGGCCATTGACCACTTTTTATACTTAGGGAGTCTTTTAGTAAAGACGACATTATGGATGTAGAAATGGATGGCCATCTAGCAGATATGTGTTAGACAGTATCTCCAGTATGCCCGTAGATAGCGCGCTGTCGCTCTTCTCAGTTCTTAGTGCAGAGTGAGCATGAGAAGATGCCTAAAAAGCATTGTCTGGGAACCAAGTGTTTGTACCTGCTGGGAGTTTTCGCCTGATTTCAGGCAGCCCACACAACATAACTGTCATGCATTTCCTTCATCGTGAGAGTTCTCGGCCGCACACTGCAGGGGCAAGAAGGATGTTCCTGCTGCGTCTTCAATGGGAAGTGTATAATCACCCACGATGCATCCCGGGCTTGGCTCCCTCCGATTTTCATTTCTGCTCGCACGAACCGCTCTGTCTAGGAAGACAACATTTTGGCAGAGACAGCGAGCTGCAGTCCTGCATAGAAAATTCTCGAAAACAACAGCAGGCTGCCTTCCATAACGGTGGTATTGGAAAGTTGGTACAAAGCTACGAAAAATGTCTAAGACGGAGCGGCGAGTATGTAGACAGTTAGCTGGAAGGTGTAGCTAACTGTTGCAAATAAAACAATTTTGATTTTCACTACGGTTTCCGTTCCGCGACAGATCGTCGCCCAGTTCACGAATAGTCGTCGTGTGCAGCAGTTTGTGAGATAAATAGAGAAATGGAGCACTGAAAAAGCTGCCACTGACGTGTGATGGGTACAAATCTTCCAGCACTTCACATTCAAACATTTGTATTATGAAAATATTTCTAACATTGTGAAATTTATGTTATGTATTCCACAGCAGTCGAGCATGTATTTTCTTTCATGAATAATATACGGAAGTCAAAACTCAAATGAATGCAGTTACTTTGAGAGCGATAATAAGGGTGAAAGTTAATTTGAAATACAGTTGTTCGGAATTCTATGATTTCCTAAATTTACGTGGAAGCAAATATATACCGAATCGAATTCAGTATGGTGGCACGAGTAAGTGAGAATTAAAAGCCGTGTTCACTTACGTAAGCGAGTGTTGTATCTGTCTGCTAACTATTAAGACTTATATACAGGGTGGTCCATTGACATTGACCGGGCCAAATATCTCACGAAATAAACATCAAACGAAAAAACTACACAGAAGGAAACTCGTCTAGTTAGCTATGGTTGGCCCGCTAGATGGCGCTGCCATAGGTCAAACGGATATCAACTGCGTTTTTTTAAATAGGGACGCCCATTTTTTATTACATATTTGTGTAGTACGTAAAGAAATATGAATGTTTTAGATGGACCACTTTTTTCGCTTGGTGATAGATGGCGCTGTAATAGTCGCAAACATATAAGTATGTGGTATCAGGCAACATTCCGCCAGTGTGCACGGCATTTGCTGCGTGATACATTACCCGTGTTAAAATGGAACGTTTACCAATTGTGGAAAAGCTGGCCGTACGTGGGGTCTGGACCCCTCCACCATCCTCCACACCTATAAATCCCTCATCTGCCCTATCCTGTGTTATGCCCATCCGGCCTGGATCTCCACTCCCCCTACCTTTCATAAATTCCTCCAAATCCTTGAACGCCATGCTCTCCACCTCGCCTATCGCATCCGTCTCCCCTCCCACACGCGGATCCTGTATGATCTCATCCCCTTCCCCCACCTCCTCCTTTACCTGGAAAGGATACGGATCCTGTACACCACCTGCAAACTCGATCCTCCTCATCCGCTTATCTCACCCATCCTCTCCCACCCCCGCCCGCTGCCGTGCCTGTATTCCCACGTCCCACCCGGTCTTCATCTCTCCACCCTCCTTACCCTCTCCCAAGGTGGCTTCCGCCAGCTCCCTCTCCCTGATGATGCCCTCCTCCCCTCCATCTACCCCTCCTATCAACTTTGATCCTCCCCCCCACTTCTTGTGTCCTTTCCTTTACGCACTCTCCCTCCCTTCTCTTTCCTTTTCCCCCATCCCCTCCCTCCACCCCTCTTCCCCGGGCTTCCCCTCCCCCTTCCTCCCTTCCCCCTATCTCCCCTGCCCGTGGCATCTGCTCTCCCTTCTCCCTCTCCCACACCCCCTCCTCCTGTCTTGGCAGGTCCCCAGACTCGTACACGCTCAGTGGAAATTCGCGCGTCGGAGATCAACGCCTCGTGTTCTGTGTGTGCCGTCGTTTTGTGCTTAAGTGGTTCAATGTTATTCGTTTTGTGCACCTACGTTCACGTGTGACAATTTTCGTCTATGTATGTGTCGAAGTGTCTGAACAAATTTTATCTTAGACTCTACGCCCGTGAATGCCTCCATGTATTTTAAGAAATGTTTGTCTCTGTTTATATGTCCACCGTATTTTTTTCTCTAAATGTCTTCATTTGTATCTTTTGTGTTTCTCTGAGGCCCAAGAGCGGCGTAGTATGCTGCTGCTGGCCTGCCTGTACACAGGTTTCAAAATAACAATAAAAAAAATTGTGGAAAAGGTCGATATCGTGTTGATGTATAGCTATCATGATCAAAATGCCCAACTGGCGTTTTCTACGTATGCTGCTCGGTATCCTGGACGACATCATCCAAGTGTCCGGACCGTTCGTCGGATGGTTACGTTATTTAAGGAAACAGGAAGTGTTCAGCCACGTGTGAAACATCAGCCACGACCTGATGCCCAAGTAAGTGTTTTAGCTGCTGCCGCGGCTAATCCACACATCAGTAGCAGACAAATTGCGCGGGAATCGGGTATCTCAAAAACGTCGGTGATGAGAATGCTACGTCAACATCGATTGCACCCGTACCATATTTCTATGCACCAGGAATTGCATGGCGACGACTTTGAACGTCCTGTACAGTTCTGCCATTGGGCACAAGAGAAATTACGGGACGATGACAGATTTTTTGCACGCGTTCTATTTAGCGACGAAGCGTCAGTCACCAACAGCGGTAGCGTAAACTGGCATAATATGCACTATCGGGCAACGGAAAATCCACGATGGCTGCGACAAGTGGAACATCAGTGACTTTTGCGGGTTAATGTATGGTGCGGCATTATGGGAGGAAGGATAATTGGCCCCCATTTTATCGTTGGCAATGTAAATGGTGCAATGTATGCTGATTTCCTACGTAATATTGTACAGATGTTGCTAGAAGATGTTTCACTGCATGACAGAATGGCGATGTACTTCCAACATGATGGATGTCCGGCACATAGCTCGCGTGCGGTTGAAGCGGTATTGAATAGCATATTTCACGACAGGTGCATTGGTCGTCGAAGCACCGTACCATGGCCCGCACGTTCACCGGATCTGACGTCCCCGGATTTCTTTCTGTGGGGAAAGTTGAAGGATATTTGCTACCGTGATCCACCGACAACGCCCGACAACATACGTCAGCGCATTGTCAATGCATGTGCGAACATCACGGAAGGCGAACAACTCGCTGTTGAGAGGAATGTCGTTACACGTATTGCCAAATGCATTGAGGTTCACGGACATCATTTTGAGCATTTATTGCATTAATGTGGTATTTACAGGTAATCACACTGTAACAGCATGCGTTCTCAGAAATGATAAGTTCACAAAGGTACATGTATCACATTGGAACAAGCGAAATAAAATATTCAAATGTACCTACGTTCTGTATTTTAATTTAAAAAACCTACGTGTTATCAACTGTTCGTCTACAATTGTGAGCCATATGTTTGTGACTATTACAGCACCATCTATCACAAAACGATAAAAGTGATCCAACTAAAACATTCATATTTCTTTACGTTCTACACGAATATGTAGTAAAAAATGGGGATTTCTATTTTTAAAAAATGCAGTTGATGTCCGCGTCACATATGGCAGCGCCGTCTAGCGGGCCAACCATAGCGCCATCTGGTTTCGCCCTTCAAGCTAGACAAGTTTCATTGTTTGTAGTTTTTTCGTTTGACGCTTATTTCGTGAGATATTTGGCCCGGTTACGATCAATGGACCAGCCTGTGTATTATAAATATACAGTAACTATGAATGTGGCTATATTTTGGATTATGTTGCTATATAATCATTTGGTGCCTACTACTCATTTCATAGTAAGCTTTTATAATGTATAACAACTACAGAGCATTCTTGCGTTCCGAGAAACCTCTCCTTACCTCCCTTCTCCCCCCCCCCCTCGCCGAGTCCTCTTGTATTCCCCTCCTCTGCCTACCCCACTCCCTGTCGCGTCTGCCCAGCGCCCCCCACCCCTCTTATGGGTCCTCCTCCTCCATCAGCTCCTTTCCCGGCTCCCCCCCTTTTTTATTTTCCCATCATCTGTCCAATTTCCCCCCACCTGCTCTCGGCTGTGGTATGTCACATTTGCCAACTTTTTAGTGCAGTGTTCCAGTGACTGTTCAGTGTTGTTCGTCTTTCTCGTGTTGCGAACAGAAACCATGCTGTCGCTGGGTGTGAATTTTATGTCTTTTGCGAACAGAAACCAGACTGTCGCCGTGTTTTCTTTTTAATTGTCTGTCTATTGTTTTACCTGTCTGCTTTGTATGTATTTTCTTAGCGTCATCATCCCTCTGTTCCTTGTTTTAAGTTCCACGATTTCTTTTCGCCATGTTACTCTTTATGTCTCCGATTTTATCGCCTGTTTTTATTATTTATTCTCTTCATCTTTCTAACAAAGTCTGTAGGCTGAAGAGCGGCGTACTAAGCTGCTGCCAGCCCGCCCCCTTCGGAGGGAATTGAAATTCAATAAAGGAAAAAAAAAAGTTGCATTCCGAGCAATGAGGAATTATAAAATTGGTCCCTGCTTAGAGCCTCAGATATATAGAGAACTTGCTAGAAGATCGTGAAGAAGATCCCAGCAGATGAGTCGAAACGTCCATGGTGAGGAAGAAACTAAGTGGACTATGACACGGCATGACAGCCTTGAAGACCTTACCTTTAGTGGCAAACACTATGAATATCTGAAAAGTTACATAGATATGAGTATGTCAGAAAATTTCACACTGATTTTGATTGAAAAAGTTTTCTCGCTACCGCTCGCCGCAGTTTCACAACGGAACAGACGACTGGCACAGCAGGGAGCAGCAGCCTAGAAGCACGGCGCTCCTCCGTTGTCTTGGCCGCGGGCGAGAGCTGCAGACTTGGGCGGTTGTTGCGCGGAGGCCGGAGCAAATCTCTCTGTTGAAATCTTGACGTCGGCGCCGTGTGCGAGGCCCGAGGTTGTGAGAACGGGCGCACTCGCCGCAAACAGGCCGCTCCATTATTCACCGGGCCGTTCACGCCCGCCTCGCCACCGCCGCTCCTCCCACACCCACGCCCACCCCCAACTCCTCTCCTCAAACCAGACCACTCACCCTGCCGGCTCGCTAGCCCTGAAGACGCTCCAACCCGAGGCAAGTATCCACGTCGGCACTGGGCCCAAGTGGGCAACTTCAGCACGTGGAGCTCAGGGTTCGAGTCTTGGGTCTGCCGCCAGTATTTCTTTCTATCGAGAAAGATAATTATGTGTTTACACCAAAATAAAATTTATTATTTGATTTAACGGTCTCGTGATCTCCACTGGTTTATTGCAAAGTATAGTACAACAAAAGTCTACTGTATTGCGTCACAAGTACCGGGTGATCAAAAAGTCAGTATAAATTGGAAAATTGAATAAATCACGGAATAATGTAGATAGAGAGGTACAAATTGACACACATGGTTGAAATGACATCGGGTTTTATTAGAACCAAAAAAATACAAAAGTTCAAAAAATGTCCGACAGATGGCGCTTCATCTGATCAGAATAGCAATAATTAGCATAACAAAGTAAGGCAAAGCAAAGATGATGTTCTTTACAGGAAATGCTCAATATGTCCACCATCATTCCTCAACAATAGCTGTAGTCGAGGAATAATGTTGTGAACAGCACTGTAAAGCATGTCCGGAGTTATGGTGAGGTATTGGCGTCGGATGTTGTCTTTCAGCATCCCTAGAGATGTCGGTCGATCACGATACACTTGCGACTTCAGGTGACCCCAAAGCCAATAATCGCACGGACTGAGGTCTGGGGACCTGGGAGGCGAAGCATGACGAAAGTGACGGCTGAGCACACGATCATCACCAAACGACGGGCGCAGGAGATCTTTCACACGTCTAGCAATACTTAGAGTCACCGTCTACAGTAATCTACGCTTCCAGTGAAAAAACAGCGAAGCACCCAAATGATATCCCCGAATGTCAACATAACTTCGTAGACGTACACACCACCAATGGCTATGTAAATGATTAGAGCTGCAATTCTCTGTGACAGGTCCAACGCCCACCAGGGAACGCTCTTTTTTTTTGTTCTAATAAAACCCCATGTCATTCCAAGCATGTGTGTCAATTTTTACCTCTCTGTCTACATTATTCCGTGGTTTATTAAGTTTTCAAATTTATACTGACTTTTTGATCACCCGGTAGATGAGCATGAGCTTCCGAATTCCGTCGTTTTATTAAATCATATCTGTAAACAAAAAAGAAGGAACAAAAGGAAAGAAACACAAAACGAAAACAGCTTTTACTTGGTTAGAGCGAGGACAATAATTTTATAACCTCTACGTTTCTAGCAAATCACATTTAAAAACGTGTTCGAGATAGGCACCGTTTGCAGGAATGCAAGTACTGCATCGCTCAATCGTCCCTTCACGCCCATGCCTAACAGCTGCACAAGCGGCGAGATAAGTCATCTGGTGAAGTCACGTGTTCAACACTCCTAGTCCATTTTTGGGGTATTTCCCGACATTTGCGACCCCATGTGTCTTGTATTACATTACTTCTCTCAGCGTCATCTACGCCGCTTTGGGGGGTTTTAAACATCAACCAGAGTCACCGTGCACAGTAATCTACGCTGCCAGTAAAAAAAAACAACGAAACATCCAAAAGATATAGCCGAATGTCAACATAACTTCCTACACGTGCAAACCACTAGTGGGTATGTAAATGATTAGAGATGCAATTCTCTGTGACAGGTAAGAGAGCTCTATTGTTGTTCGTGTTTACTGTTGTTACCAGACCTGGTGGGGTACATAAAGGGCATGATCGGCTTGAGATCATGAGCTATCACTGTGGGGTGTCGCGTACTCGTCAGAGACAGCGTTATCAGCACCTGACAGAGTTTGAAACGTGCCTCATTGTGGGTCTCCATTTGGCCGGCTGGTCGAATAGGCAATATCCAGACGTGGGGGGGGGGGGGGGGGGGGGGGGAATTAGGATGTGACAGTCTCCTGATGCTGGAGTGCATGGCAACGTCAGAGCAGCCATATTCGTCGTCAGCGTTCCTGTCGACTACGTCTGACCAGCACCATGGAGGATCATGGTACTGTGCCCAAAGCACATCGAACCCCTTCATATCTGCGTCTGCCGTCCGATATCAAGTAACGGACTGCCTCCAACATTCTGTGTCACCCGCACCACTGTTCGCAGACTAGCAGGAGCTGTACCAGAGGCTTACTGTCCGATGCGTAGTCCGCCGCTAAAACCACAACACAGACGGCTACGTTGGGTTGATTTGGGGGAAGAGACCACACAGTGAGGTCATCGGTCTCATCGGATTAGGGAAGGATTGCGAAGGAAGTCGGCCGAGCCTTGTCAAATGAACCATCCTGGCATTTGCCTGAAGCGATTTAGGGAAATCACGGAAAACCTAAATCAGGATGGCCAGACGCGGGATTGAACCGTCGTCCTCCCGAATGCGAGTCCAGTGTGCTAACCACTGCGCCACCTCGCTCGGTGCTGCGTTTGGAATGGTGCTCTAACCTAAATGAATGGACTGTTGATGAACGGCGTCGCACATTGTACAGCGATGAATCGTTGTCCTCAACTACCCAAGAAGATCACCGTCGGCGGGAATGGCGGCTGTCTGGGGAAAGATCCCTCCCTTCCAGTGCTGTGGAGAGGCACAGCGGTGTTACTCTTGTCGGGAATGGCTTAATATGGCGGCTGGTTGTGATTGATGGAACTTTGACGGCATAACGGTATACCACGGACATCCTGCGTCCTCGTGTGTTAACTGTCAAGCGGCAGTATCGTGGTGCCATTTTTCAGCAGGACAATGCTCTCCCACACACGGGACGTGTCTATTTGAACTGCGTGCATGATGTTAAAGTACTCTCAAGTCTAGGAGAATCCCCTAGATATGTCGCCAATAGAAGATGCGTGGGACCACAAGTCAGTTCCAGTGCGAGTATCCAGTCTATCAACGACCAGTTCATGCAACTGTGGGCCAGCTTGCTTCCGGTGAGGATGCGACGGCCTTACGACACCATTACCAGCTGAATCAGAGCTTCCAGGCCAAAGTAAGGGTAACACCATGTTGATAAATAGGCTCGCACTGCCAGGTCCTTTGAAAATTTGACTCGTTTTTGCAATCGCTGAAATATCAGCATGTACGCTTTCGACTCGTGGGCTTCCAGTTGGTCTCTTGCTACCCTTCACGATTTCTTCACTTTTTTTTGTCAGGCATTGTTCTATGATGACAAAAGATTTTTAGCAGAATGGTTCAAATGGCTCTGAGCACTATGGGACTCAACTTCTGAGGTCATTAGTCCCCTAGGACTTAGAACTACTTAAACCTAACTAACCCAAGGACATCACACACATCCATGCCCGAGGCAGGATTCGAACCTGCGACCGTAGCGGTCTCGCGGTTGCAGACTGCAGCGCCCAGAACCGCGCGGCCACTTCGGCCGGCGATTTTTAGCAAAGACAAAATATTCTGCATAGCTTTTTAGCTTTTTTTGTGTTCTACAGACGAGAAACGCGAACTCCCAGCCACAATGACGGAGTTCAGATAACACTTCAATGTGAGTATAGGCGGAAGAAGTGCTCACAGACACTGAACGCTGCGTACTCAACGGCGACTCCCTACCCGGAGGTGAAGTCCAGAATCATATAAGTTCACAACAATACAGTGCCTAACCGTTCTAACTATAAAATCTCCTGAGACCAAAGACAGCAAGTCTGTCTGTACCAACAAAAGCTGATACTGAACGACCGTCAAACGCGGGCGCTCTAAACGGAAGACCTATTTCTGATGGCTTACCGGCAAAGCTCGGTTCCCCTCCCTCGTAACTGCAGAGGGCGAATCATATTCTCGAAACCACGGAATATTCTCCTTCTATACAGATTCTTCCGAACGGCAACCAATCATATTTTAGACTTTTGTCGTCCACCGTGGAAAGTTTGTGAGGAAATACGTATACCTGTTAATTAGGAATTCATACAATGGGACGCTTCCCAGAGTAAAAATCCTCGGAAATATCCCAGCCTGCGTGTTTTCCGAGGTAACGCTCCCTCGTTCCTCTCTGTGGCGTCCAAGATTTTTCAGAGTTTCCGAAGTATTATCCGGTTATCCTTCTGGCCGCGCTACAAACCGGCACGCCGCCGCTGTATTGTGTTCAAATGTGTGAGAAATCCTATGGGACTTAACTGCTAAGGTCATCAGTCCCTAAGCTTACACACTACTTAACCTAAATTATCCGAAGGACAAACACACACACCCATGCCCGAGGGAGGACTCGAACCTCCGCCGGGACCAGCTGTATTGTGCTTCAGCGCTCAGGTGCCCCGACCGTCCATCTTGGGATACTTCCTGTTTTAAGCAGATCAACACACCTGTGTGGGCTTTTCCTCCAGGGTCTGAGTTACGCCTGCCGTTTCATTTCCACTGGCGTTCCAACCTCTGCTAGTATCGGCAATCATTCATTACTCCGTTTTGATAATAAAGACAATCCATCACCTTTCACGCAGCAAGCTTTAACAACTATTTAAAAGGTGTACGTGACAATGTCAGTCATCTTTAAATATTTATATGTACGATGTACAACCTATCAAATGATACCTAATTCCGGTTTTACATCACGGCAAAGTATGTAGATAAGTGCTTGTAAGGCGCGAAATTATAGCCAACTTCAAAATTATACCCAACTTAAAAACTTATTAAAAAATTTATTCATTTGACATCTCTCTAACTGGATCAAAAATAACACTTGTGTCGTCTGCAAAACGTTTAATATATGTTAAGCGGAAGGTCATTCACGTGTTTCCCGTGTGGTAAATACGGTTCTGAGGTGCTATGCTTTGACCATTTTTAGTACGTAATGTAGCCCGTACAGAAGTAAATTGCACGCACAGACTCTGGCATACAGTGGATAATGTTGTTGTTGCGGTCTTCACTCCGAAGACTGTTTGATGCAGCTCTGCATGCTAGTCTTCCCTGCGCAGGCCCCTTCATCTCTGCGTAACTACGGCGGCCTACATCCATCTGAAGCTGCTTCCTGCGTTCAAGCCTTGGTTGCTCTCCACAGTTTTTGTCCTCGACACTTCCCTCCATTAACAAGCTGACTTTTCCTTGATGTCTCATGGTATGTTCTATCAATTGAACTATATGAAAAAATACGTAAAATACAACTTTATTCAACACGTAAACGTCACTACAGATATTCGGATTTAGGTTATGACATGTTCGATATACCTGTTATCATTGGCGATGATGTGGCGCAACGAATAGCGGAATTGTACATGACCCGCTGAAGTTTCGGAACATCGATGCTGTCGATGGCTGTTTTCAGCTCAGCAATGGTTTTGGGGTTATTGCTGTACACCTTGTCTTTAATATAGCCCCACAAAAAACGAGTCGCATGTGTTAAGATCCGGAGAATATGGCGGCTAGTCGAGGCCCATGCCAGTGGCCTCTGAGCACCGCAGAGCCAGAATGCGGTCCCCAAAGTGCTCAGCGAGGTCATTAAACTCTCTCCTGCGTCGATGAGGTCAAGCTCCGTCTTCCATGAACCGCATATTATCGAAATCAGGGTCACTTTGGCCGTGCCATCAAGTAATATCGCATCGATTATGTCGTGACTAAACGCTGCACACCACACATTCACCCGTTGAAGGTGAAGAGACTTGTCGATCGCGAAACGCGGATTCTCACTTCCCCAAGTACACCAACTTTGCTTACTGACGAACCCATACAGATGAAAGTGGGCTTCGTCACTAAACCAAACCATGCTAATTCCCATCATGCCCCGCGATCTACCATGCTGCTTGAACGTCCTAACGCAAACCGTTCAGAAGTTATGACGATTTTATTTCATGTAGTTCAATAATTGTCACCCTGTACCTTCCCTTAGTCAAGTTGCGCCCTACATTTCTTTTTCGTCAGTGTGATTCAGTACCTCTTCATCTGTTATTCATTCTACCCATCGAATTTCAACATTGTCCTGCAGCACCAAATTTCAAAAGATTCTATTGTCTTCTCGGCCAAACTGTTTATCGTCCATGTTTCACTTCCGTACAAAGCTGAACTTAAGACAGATACCTTCAGAAGAGACTTCCTCATGTCCTCTCTTTCAGGAGTGCTAGTTCTGCAAGGTTCGCAGGAGAGCTTCTGTAAAGTTTGGAAGGTAGGAGACGAGGCACTGGCAGAAGTAAAGCTGTGAGGACGGGGTGGTAAACGCCATATATGCTGTTCTGTGTACTGTGTAAGTTATACTGTCTTCCACTAGTTCCCTTACAATACGACGGGAGCCGGCCGCGGTGGCCGTGCGGTTCTAGGCGCTCCAGTCCGGAGCCGCGCTGCTGCTACGGTCGCAGGTTCGAATTCTGCCTCGGGCATGGGTGTGTGTGGCGTCCTTAGGTTAGTAATGTTTAAGTAGTTCTAAGTTCTAGGGGACTGATGACCACAGCAGTTGAGTCCCATAGTGCTCAGAGCCATTTGAACCATTTTTAATACGACGGGTCTCTGTGCTGTGAGTGATGTGTCGGTAGTAGAGGTGAAAAACAAAGACAGTCAGATATCAACAAGGGCCTTCGAAAAGTAAGCTCCGATCGTTCCCGAAATAGAGACCACCGTCAAAATCAAAAATGTTTTATTTGCAACAGTCTGCTACATCTTCCAGCTACTTACACTTCCCTACACAGTCGCCGCTCCGACTTAAATAAGTGTCGTAGCGTTGTTCCAACTTTCCAGTTCCATTGTCGTATAAGGTAGCCGCCTGTGCTTTCCGCTACTTCTCCATGTTGCCCTGCAACTCGTTGCTACGCCAAAATGTTGTCTTAATAGACAGCGGTTCATGTGAGCAGAGGTGAACATCATAAGGAGCCAAGTGCAGACCATATGGCGGGCGATCAAACACTTCCCGTCGCAGACACTGCAGGGACGTCCTCACTGCCACTGCAGTATGCAGCCGAGAATCGGCATGGAGAAGGAAATGCGTGACCGTTACGTTATATGGGGTTGCATGAAATCAGGTGAAACCTCGCAGCGAGAACCTATATTCGGCGGGAGGCTATTGTTCAAATGGTTCAAATGGCTCTGAGCACTATGGGACTTAACAGCTGTGGTCATCAGTCCCCTAGAGCTTAGAACTACTTAAAACTAACTAACCTAAGGACATCACACAACACCCAGCCATCACGAGGCAGAGAAAATCCCTGACCCCGCCGGGAATCGAACCCGGGAACCCGGGCGTGGGAAGCGAGAACGCTACCGCACGACCACGAGATGCGGGCGAGGCTATTGTTCTAGGCATCTTTACGAGCTCACTGAGAGCTCAAAACTGCAAAGAGGGACGTGACGCGATTGCCGGTCGTACCACAGTCACTGCCCAACACATCTGTTTCCGTTTCGCAACCTGTCGGATCCTATTTTCCGAATATCTGTCATACAAAGGGATAACAGACTGAGAAGTTTATTTACAACATGTACACTTAATAACCGACAAGAAGAAACCACGACGTTGTGATCACGGATTAGATGGTTCAAATGGCCCTGAGCACTATGGGACTTAACATCTATGGTCATCAGTCCCCTAGAACTTAGAACTACTTAAACCTAACTAACCTACGGACAGCACACAACACCCAGCCATCACGAGGCAGAGAAAATCCCTGACCCCGCCGGGAACCGAACCCGGGAACCACGGATTAGATCAAACATTGTACACCTTTAGTAGGCCATTAAAACAACGTAATGCGTAAGTAGTAAGGTGTACTACTCTGGCAGTTCCGAGAATATCGCAAGACAAGTTTTACGTGTCTGTTATCTACCTGATGGATCTGCGCGTAGGGGCTGGACTTTGGAGTTCATGGTGGTCATGTGGCTGGCAGGGCAGCTGAGCGAGTTCGATCACAGGGTTAACAAACTGAGTGAATGGATCAACGATGAAGTTCATCGGGTGTCATGAGACGTCCGCCCCGAAAAATTACGAACAAAATAAGATCAACAAAAAAACAAGCGTTAGCGTTCGAGCTATGTAAGACGAACATGTATGAGGAGACGTTTCGACTCCCACTTAAACATAACTTTTAATCTATATCTTTTTCATCACTGGTCATATAATTTAATTTATATGAGCCGACCGGAGTGGCCGTGCGGCTATAGGCGCTACAGTCTGGAACCGCGTGACCGCTACGGCCGCAGGTTCGAATCCTGCCTCGGGCATGGATGTGTGTGTTGTCCTTAGGTTAGTTAGGTTTAAGTAGTTCTAAGTTCTAGGGGACTTATGACCTCAGCAGTTGAGTCCCATAGTGCTCAGAGCCATTTGAACCATTTTTCGAATTTATGTGACATTTGAAGCCACGCAGGATTAGCCGAGCTGTCTATGGCACTGCAGTCATGGACTGTGCGGCTGGTCCCGGCGGAGTTTCGAGTCCTCCTCCCTCAGGCATGGGTGTACGTGTGTGTGTGTGTGTGTGTGTGTGTGTGTGTGTGTGTGTGTGTGTGTGTTTGTCCTTAGGATAACTAAGGCTAAGTAGTGTGTAAGCTTAGGGACTGCTGACCTTAGCAGTTAAGTCCCATAAGATTGCACACCCATTTGAACATTTTTTTGACGTTTGAGAGGTAATATAATCAAAATCACACGTGTATTTGCATGAAGTTTTAGTGATTTTATGTTATTTGACTACTTACTAAAGTGCGCATCATTTATGTTGGCGGCCGAGTTTAGGTTCGTTCTGCGCATCTGACGTCACAAAACACAGTCAGCCAATGAACAGAGAACGACGTTGCGAAAGCCCGACTGCAGTGCAGAGCACAGACGAGTGTCTTCAGTTTTAGAAACGTTCAGTCATAAATAAAGTAATTTAACAAAAGCAATGTCTTGATAGCAGACTTTCTTTTATAGAAAGTTTGGAAAAAACATTCTTTATACCAGTTGCTTCATATTCTATTAATTAATTAAACCAAACAAGCAATAAGACTCCTAATTCAGGCGATAGCAAGGAAAGGTGTTTGTAACAATCACACGAACAGCTTTCTCGCAATAAAGAACAGCGGTAATTGTTTATTTCCTATTGTACTTCGACGAAGCGTGAGTAATTCATAGTTATACCAACAGTGTTTGTCAGTATTTTGCGTGACGTGTTAGACTCATCATGGGGAGCTGCAGTCGGACTAGTTGCGATAGCGTAACGGTTGAGGTGATGGGCTTCTACGTGAAAGGTTATGAGTTCAAACCTTGTGTGGAGCGTAATATTTTCATTATTTAAAAACAATATCGAAGTGCGTTACTTCACGAATTATATTAGTTTGAATGCAATTTTTTGAAATTTCTAGTGCTTTGTCTCTTTATTTAAAATAAAGCCAAACGTGCTCAGTGCAAATAAAACTTTTGTTACAGTCGCGAAAGACGGAATATTTCTCAATATTACATACGACACCTATGTGGTACTTAAAAGAGATTTTGTTATAGAGTAAATTTTATATGAAATTTAGGTATCTTGTCCACATTTCATTCTCAACATTGTGACAACCAAAATCGACCATACGGAAAGTATGCTCTATGGACTTTTACCTCTGCAAACTCTTCAAAATTTCGTGCAATGGTTTACTATATTTAATGCTGCATATGAACTGCGTTGAACATCGAAACAAAATTAAGTCATTTATGGGGGGAAGGTATCAGTCAAGAAGATGTGTAAAAATCTAATTTTTGGGCCAAATAGTTTTTGTGGAATCGGATGATAAGACTGACAAAGCAGTCGGAACATGATGTGTCTGCACAGGCGAGCAGTGCAGTGACAAAATTGCGCACTGCGCGGAATGCGGGGATCACGTCTCTGTAGCAGCGGAAGGGTTAATGCGGCCGTGGTGGCTTTACTTCATAAACTGCTCGCTCCCCCCTAAACGTATGGGGGACAGATGACCTTAGCTGTTTAGTCCCCCTTAAACATCCCAACAACCACCACCACCCTAAACGTAAGTTTGCGAACTACACTATACTATGGCGCTGCTTCTATTTGCGCGTGCGTCGTTTGCAACTGGCAACGCAGCAATCTCCCGCGTCTTGGGCGGGCATGCGCGAGCCGCCAAGATAAAAGAATTGAACTATAAATGTAAATGTCGCGTGACTAGGGCCTCCCATCGGGTAGACAGTTCGCTGGGTGCAAGCCTTTCGATTTGAAGCCACTTCGACGACTTGCGCGTCGATGGGGATGAAATGATGATGATTAGGACAACACAACACCCAGTCCCTGAGCGCAGAAAATCGCCGACCCAGCCGGGAATCGAACTCGGGTCCTTAGGACTCACATTCTGTCGCTCTGACCAATTTTATTTATTTATTTATTTCATTTTGTTCGGAATTGTTCGTTGCATTTGGTCTGGGCGGACGTCATAAGACATCCGTTCAAGTTGATAGTTGATTCCTTTACTCAGTTTTTTTATTGCAGAGGGCGAACAGCCATCTGACCGAACACGCTGAGCTACCGTGCCGGCAACACAACACCCAGTCCCTGAGCGGAGAAAATCGCCGACCCAGCCGGGAGTCGAACCCGGGCCCTTAGGATTGACATTCTGTCGCGCTGATCACTCAGCTACCGGGGGCGGAAGACTACTTACTATTTGAATTACATTTATAGTTACTGGAACAAATATATTTAAAACTATGGACAAGTAAGTGAAGAAACGCATAGAGTTTTCCTGAAAATGTATGCCGGTCGTGATTTGCGAAATGCCTTACGCATGCAATCTGGTAAGGTACCTGGGACTACGTTGCACCTCAACGCTTCGAGCTGCAGACACCATTCGACAGTTGACCTGAGTAGCGGTGAGACGTTGCTATCGCAGCAAGGAAGAACAATATAGGTGCAATTTTTTCGAATATCACAGAATTAATCTTGTACTACAAAAATGAAGGTCTAAGCAGGAGTCGAACCTTCACCTCACACACGTTCGTTTCACGAAGCTCAAACGCTAACCACTTTTTATGTTACACAAAGCTTTTATATCCTGCTCAAATCTGATATTGCAAATTTTATTGCTTAACAGCTCCCCTCCCCTCCCACAAGCTTCAGTATCGTTTTACAGCACCACATCTCAAACGCTTCGATTCTCTTCTTCTCCAGTTTTCCGCAGTCCACGATTCGCTTTCGTACAAAGATTTGTTTCAAGCGTACATTCTCAGAAAAGCATTCCCTAAATCAAGACCGATGTTTGATACTAGTAGACTTCTTTTGGGCAAGAATGCCCTTCGTACCTGAGCTAGTTTGCTTTCTGTGTTCTCTTGCTTCGGCAGTCGTGCGTTATTTTTCAACCTAGGTAGCTAAATTCCTTCACTCCTTCTACTTCGTGTTCCAGTTTTATTGTTAAGTTGATCGTTAACCTCATTTCTGCGTCTCCTCATTAGTTTCATCTGTATTCGGTTCACTGTCATTGCGTAGTGTGCTCATCAGTGTTCATTCCCAGTTTCACTAGAGATAGCGTGTTCTGGGCGAATCTTGTCATTGATATCCTGAATTTTAATCCCAGTCTTGAATCTGTCTTCCATTTCCGTCATTGTTTCTTCTATGTACACATTCAACAGTAGGGGCCAAATATCGGGTCACCGTCTTACAGTCTCTTTCAATCTGAGTATTTCGTTCATAGTATTCCGTGCTTATTGTTTCCTCTCGTTTATTGGACATATTGCATATTACCTGTCTTTCTCTTTAGCTTAGCCACGCAGGGTAGCCGAGCTGTCTGGGGTGTCTTGCCACGGTCCGTGCGGCTGCCCCCTTCGGTGGTTCAGGTCCTCCCTCGGGAATGGGCGTGTGTGTTGATCTTAGCGTAAGTTAGTTTAGATTAGATTAGAGAAATAAATAAGCACAGATACGCTCTCCCATAAATTACACTCTCCCATAAATTACACTCTCCCATAAATTCCACTCTCCCATAAATTACACATAAGATGGTCATGTTACAGTAATTTACATATTGTCATGTTATATATGTTGTTATTGTGGTATTCAGTCCTGAGACTGGTTTGATGCAGCTCTCCATGCTACCCTATCCTTTGCAAGCTTCTTCATCTCCCAGTACCTACTGCAACCTACATCCTTCTGAATCTGCTTAGTGTATTCATCTCTTGGTCCCCCTCTACGATTTGTACCCTCCACGCTGCCCTCCAATACTAAACTGGTGATCCCTTGATGCCTCAGAACATGTCCTACCAACCGATCCCTTCTTCTAGTCAAGTTGTGCCACAAACTTCTCTTCTCCCCAATCCTGTTCAATACTTCCACATTAGTTATGCGATCTACCCAACTAATCTTCAGCATTCTTCTGTAGCACCACATTTCGAAAGCTTCTATTCTGTTCTTGTCCAAACTATTTATCGTCCATGTTTCACTTCCATACATGGCTACACTCCATACAAATACTTTCAGAAACGACTTCCTGACACTTAAACCTATACTCGATGTTAACAAATTTCTCTTCTTCAGAAGCGCTTTCCTTGCCATTGCCAGGCTACATTTTATATCCTCTCTACTTCATCCATCATCAGTTATTTTGCTCCCCAAATAGCAAAACTCCTTTACTACTTTAAGTGTCCCATTTCCTAATCTAATTCCCTCAGCATCACCCGACTTAATTCGACTACATTCCACTATCCTTGTTTTGCTTTTGTTGATGTTCATCTTATATCCTCCTTTCAAGACACTGTCCATTCCGTTCAACTGCTCTTCCAAGTCCTTTGCTGTCTCTGACAGAATTAAAATGTCATTGGCGAACCTCAAAGTTTTTATTTCTTCTCCATGGATTTTAATACCTACTCCGAACTTTTCTTTCGTTTCCTTTACTGCTTGCTCAATATATAGATTGAATAGCATCGGGGAGAGGCTACAACCCTGTCTCAATCCCTTCCCAACCACTGCTTCCTTTCATGCCCCTCGACTCTTATAAATGCCATCTGGTTTCTGTACAAATTGTAAATAGCTTTTCGATCCCTGTATTTTACCCCTGACACCTTCAGAATTTGAAAGAGAGTATTCCAGTCAACATTGTCAAAAGCTTTCTCTAAGTCTACAAATGCTAGAAACGTAGGTTTGCCTTTCCTTAATCTAGCTCCTAAGATAAGTCGTAGGTTCAGTATTGCCTCACGTGTTCCGATATTTCTACGGAATCCAAACTGATCTTTCCCGAGGTCCGTTTCTACTAGTTTTTCCATTCGTCTGTAAAGAATTCACGTTAGTATTTTGCAGCCGTGACTTATTAAACTGATAGTTTGGTAATTTTCACATCTGTCAACACCTGCTTTCTTTGGGATTGGAATTATTATATTCCTCTTGAAGTCTGAGGGTATTTCGCCTGTCTCATACATCTTGCTCACCAGATGCTAGAGTTTTGCCAGGGCTGGCTCTCCCAAGGCTGTCAGTAGTTCTAATGCAATGTTGTCTACTCCCAGAGCTTTGTTTCGACTCAGGTCTTTCAGTGCTCTGTCAAACTCTTCACGCAGTATCATATCTCCCATTTCATCTTCATCTACATCCTCTTCCATTTCCATAATATTGTCCTCAAGTACATCGCCCTTGTATTGACCCTCTATATACTCCTTCCACCTTTCTGCTTCCCCTTCTTTGCTTATATATATATATATATATATATATATATATATATATATATATATACTCCTGGAAATTGAAATAAGAACACCGTGAATTCATCGTCCCAGGAAGGGGAAACTTTATTGACACATTCCTGGGGTCAGATACATCACATGATCACACTGACAGAACCACAGGCACATAGACACAGGCAACAGAGCATGCACAATGTCGGCACTAGTACAGTGTATATCCACCTTTCGCAGCAATGCAGGATGCTATTCTCCCATGGAGACGATCGTAGAGATGCTGGATGTAGTCCTGTGGAACGGCTTGCCATGCCATTTCCACCTGGCGCCTCAGTTGGACCAGCGTTCGTGCTGGACGTGCAGACCGCGTGAGACGACGCTTCATCCAGTCCCAAACATGCTCAATGGGGGACAGATCCGGAGATCTTGCTGGCCAGGGTAGTTTACTTACACCTTCTAGAGCACGTTGGGTGGCACGGGATACATGCGGACGTGCATTGTCCTGTTGGAACAGCAAGTTCCCTTGCCGGTCTAGGAATGGTAGAACGATGGGTTCGATGACGGTTTGGATGTACCGTGCACTATTCAGTGTCCCCTCGATGATCACCAGTGGTGTACGGCCAGTGTAGGAGATCGCTCCCCACACCATGATGCCGGGTGTTGGCTCTGTGTGCCGCGGTCGTATGCAGTCCTGATTGTGGCGCTCACCTGCACGGCGCCAAACACGCATACGACCATCATTGGCACCAAGGCAGAAGCGACTCTCATCGCTGAAGACGACACGTCTCCATTCGTCCCTCCATTCACGCCTGTCGCGACACCACTGGAGGCGGGCTGCACGATGTTGGGGCGTGAGCGGAAGACGGCCTAACGGTGTGCGGGACCGTAGCCCAGCTTCATGGAGACGGTTGCGAATGGTCCTCGCCGATACCCCAGGAGCAACAGTGTCCCTAATTTGCTGGGAAGTGGCGGTGCGGTCCCCTACGGCACTGCGTAGGATCCTACGGTCTTGGCGTGCATCCGTGCGTCGCTGCGGTCCGGTCCCAGGTCGACGGGCACGTGCACCTTCCGCCGACCACTGGCGACAACATCGATGTACTGTGGACACCTCACGCCCCACGTGTTGAGCAATTCGGCGGTACGCCCTCGCTCAAAGTCCGTCAACTGCACATACGGTTCACGTCCACGCTGTCGCGGCATGCTACCAGTGTTAAAGACTGCGATGGAGCTCCGTATGCCACGGCAAACTGGCTGACACTGACGGCGGCGGTGCACAAATGCTGCGCAGCTAGCGCCATTCGACGGCCAACACCGCGGTTCCTGGTGTGTCCGCTGTGCCGTGCGTGTGATCATTGCTTGTACAGCCCTCTCGCAGTGTTCGGAGCAAGTATGGTGGGTCTGACACACCGGTGTCAATGTGTTCTTTTTTCCATTTCCAGGAGTGCATATATTTTCTCACGAGCATAAGACCTTCGACACATAAGTTCGACAAAATTAAGTGGGTCGAATTAAAACTTTTTTTGCAGCATAGTTATTACGTGAAAAGGAACTCAGACTTAAGGCTGTAAATAAAACAATGAAAGCGACTGTTTCATTGTTACTGTGTTTTGGGCCGGTGTGCCTAGTATCCGCCCATATCAGTCGTCCAGCATCGGGTCGATCCTGTCTTCCAGGCCCTCTTTCTTTTCTGCAGCTATCACTGGTGATGGCTTTGGCCTTTGTGACTCTTTCATAGCCGGCCGGGGTGGCCGAGCGGTTCTAGGCGCTACAGTCTGGAACCGCGCGAGCGCTACGGTCGCAGCTTCGAATCCTGCCTCGGGTATGGATGTGTGTGATGTCCTTAGGTTTAAGCAGTTCTAGGTTCTAGGGGACTGATGACCACTGCAGTTAAGTCTCATAGTGCTCAGAGCCATTTGAACCATTTGACTCTTTCATTTCATCTTCCTCTGTCGCAGATCTTGATTCTGTGGTGCCCGCAGCCAAGTTTGCCACTTCCACTTCGCAAAGCCCTCCCATTTTCTGTGTTTCCAGTGACGTCAGGAAATTCAGTCCGCTGTCATCCACGCGCCTGCCGTGTTGCACTCTTTCAGTACGGGCTCCAGTTTCGTACTGGCTGCTGTCTTTCTCTGGGGCGCTTCTTGCCTGTCAGGAGTTGCTGCAGGCACTTACGCTCGTTGAGCCTTTGGTTCCTTAGGTTTGTTGGCCAAAGGCTGTGCAGCACTAGACCACCATGAACTCTAACGTCCGCCACCTACGCACAGATACATCAGTTACAGAATAGACCGTAAAAACATCTCTTGCGATTTTCTCGGAATTACCAGTGTAGTACCCGTTACTGCTTGCACATCATACTGTTTTAATGGCCTAGTAAAGGTGCACAAAGTCTGAAGTAAATCCGAGGTCCCAGAGTCAGTAAACGGGCTGGTCGCTGGCACCAGAAACAGCGTCAGCATGGTGCGACGCTGTCAGGCGCTTCCTCGGCTAAATCAGACCTTCTCAAGTCTTGCTTGAAACGGCATGTAACGCGTGACCTGTAAAGACTGCTTTCTCCACCACGCAGAATCCGGAGACGCGCAGCGAGTGTACATGCAGAAGCAACGAAAAGTAAATTCTGTCCACACAAATCTTGACTTCAGAAAATAGAAATAAATATGATTTCTCATTCGGAATCTGTACTCTCTCCTCGCAATACACAAAGGATCCATGGACGTGATCACTTAACTGCTCTGGAGTTAGTCTGTGTGTGCTCTTCATCAAACTGATACGCAAGGCATGTGGAAGGCTAGTTGGATTCTTCTTCTTTTCTTCACTGCAGTTTCACAATTTTGAGGCGGTGCTGGAACTGGAAAAGATCTGAATGAGGAATATGTTGAATACAGATGTAAGATTAGGATACTGAGCTCTTCCTCCTCTTCTTTTCATTGACAATCCCGCCTTCATATGTGGAGTCGAGTGGAAGTAGCAGTTATCTCTACGGTGTTTAGGATCGCGTCAAACCATACGCGAAGTAATAGCAATAGATCATTCTTCTCAGTAAGAAGTAGTATAAGAGCACAAGAGTTTCAGTACCCTTGCGGAGCCAAGTACTTATCTCGGTCCGCTACCTTCATACGAAAATAACGCTCACAGGTCGTCTTTACCAGAGCTCTCACGAAAATTTTATTCAACCCCAAACGCAACAAAAATTATGCACTGAATTTACTCATTTTCGTGACATTTTGACTTAAAAATGTCATACTTCAAAAGCAGTCGAAAAGCATAAATTCTGCAATAATTATAACACGAACAATATGAAATTCACAGTCACGGCAACGGTAAGCTATATCAGTAAACGGCCAAATTGTAACCGGGACCCAGCTGCAGGTCTTTTATCTAACAGCTTTCAGCGGCAACAAAAATTTGATTTTCAGTGTTTCATATCATTATTGAACAAATTAAAAAATTTACGAGGGTGTGCTGAAAGGTAATGCCTCCGAATTTTTTTATTGTGCTTTCGTTGTCGGTTGAGGCATTGCATGTCATGCATCTTACTTGTTCGAGTTTATCGCTTCGTTGACGCAAGTTCCAACCCTGTGCCATAAGAGGGCTAAGAATTGTGGCGTGTAACACGGCGCTGTGTAATGTAACTACACTCCTGGAAATTGAAATAAGAACACCGTGAATTCATTGTCCCAGGAAGGGGAAACTTTATTGACACATTCCTGGGGTCAGATACATCACATGATCACACTGACAGAACCACAGGCACATAGACACAGGCAACAGAGCATGCACAATGTCGGCACTAGTACAGTGTATATCCACCTTTCGCAGCAATGCAGGCTGCTATTCTCCCATGGAGACGATCGTAGAGATGCTGGATGTAGTCCTGTGGAACGGCTTACCATGCCATTTCCACCTGGCGCCTCAGTTGGACCAGTGTTCGTGCTGGACGTGCAGACCGCGTGAGACGACGCTTCATCCAGTCCCAAACATGCTCAATGGGGGACAGAAAAAAATGGCTCTGAGCACTATGGGACTTAACTGCTACGGTCATCAGTCCCCTAGAACTTAGAACTACTTAAACCTAACTAACCTAAGGACAGCACACAACACCCAGCCATCACGAGGCAGAGAAAATCCCTGACCCCGCCGGGAATCGAACCCGGGAACCCGAGCGTTGGAAGCGAGAACGCTACCGCACGACCACGAGATGCGGGCTGGGGGACAGATCCGGAGATCTTGCTGGCCAGGGTAGTTGACTTACACCTTCTAGAGCACGTTGGGTGGCACGGGATACATGCGGACGTGCATTGTCCTGTTGGAACAGCAAGTTCCCTTGCCGGTCTAGGAATGGTAGAACGATGGGTTCGATGACGGTTTGGATGTACCGTGCACTATTCAGTGTCCCCTCGACGATCACCAGTGGTGTACGGCCAGTGTAGGAGATCGCTCCCCACACCATGATGCCGGGTGTTGGCCCTGTGTGCCTCGGTCGTATGCAGTCCTGATTGTGGCGCTCACCTGCACGGCGCCAAACACGCATACGACCATCATTGGCACCAAGGGAGAAGCGACTCTCATCGCTGAAGACGACACGTCTCCATTCGTCCCTCCATTCACGCCTGTCGCGACATCACTGGAGGCGGGCTGCACGATGTTGGGGCGTGAGCGGAAGACGGCCTAACGGTGTGCGGGACCGTAGCCCAGCTTCATGGAGACGGTTGCGAATGGTCCTCGCCGATACCCCAGGAGCAACAGTGTCCCTAATTTGCTGGGAAGTGGCGGTGCGGTCCCCTACGGCACTGCGTAGGATCCTACGGTCTTGGCGTGCATCCGTGCGTCGCTGCGGTCCGGTCCCAGGTCGACGGGCACGTGCACCTTCCGCCGACCACTGGCGACAACATCGATGTACTGTGGAGACCTCACGCCCCACGTGTTGAGCAATTCGGCGGTACGTCCACCCGGCCTCCCGCATGCCCACTATACGCCCTCGCTCAAAGTCCGTCAACTGCACATACGGTTCACGTCCACACTGTCGCGGCATGCTACCAGTGTTAAAGACTGCAATGGAGCTCCGTATGCCACGGCAAACTGGCTGACACTGACGGCGGCGGTGCACAAATGCTGCGCAGCTAGCGCCATTCGACGGCCAACACCGCGGTTCCTGGTGTGTCCGCTGTGCCGTGCTGTGCCGTGCGTGTGATCATTGCTTGTACAGCCCTCTCGCAGTGTCCGGAGCAAGTATGGTGGGTCTGACACATCGGTGTCAATGTGTTCTTTTTTCCATTTCCAGGAGTGTATGTCGGTACCTGAGAAACAGCGCGCTGCAACCGAGTTTGTAATAGCAGAGATTGTACATCTGTCGAGAATTTCTTTTGCGTTTTGAGCGTGAGGGTGATGGGTTCCTTAACATCATTACAACAGGTAATCCAAGCTGGGTTCACCATTTTGACCCCGAAAACAAGAAAGCATCAGTGTTGTCCTCCCCCCCCATAAAGGATCACCGATGCCAAAAAAATTCAAGGCCATGCCATCAGCAAACAGTCATGCTCACAGTGTTTTGGGATGTTCGAGATGCCGCGCATAAGGAACTCTTGCCTAATGGCGGCACCGTAAACTGTGCAACATGCTGCGAGACCTTCAGAAAGCTGAATGCGCGAATTCGAAGAGTTCGTCCGAACACGATGCACCCTCTCTTCAACATGACAACGCCGGACCACACTCGACCATTGCGACACTTAAACAACCCCACGGCGTGGGTTCACTGTCATTGATCATCCTCCATAAAATCCTGATTTGGCCCCATCCGATTTTCATCTGTTTCAAAAACTTAAATAACACCTTCGAGGACTTCACTTTGGTAGTGATGAGGTGGTGCAAGCAGGGGTAAGATTGTGGCTCTGTCAACAAAGTCAAACACTTTAGAGAATATATCTGCGAACCGGTTCCTCGCTGGGAGAAATGGTTTCGTCGCTAGGGTGACTGTGTTGAAAAACAAATATGAGGACATGAAGAATAAGGATGCAGTTCCAGACCCGAGCAGTTCTAGGCGCTTCAGTCTGGAACCGCGCGACCGCTACGGTCACAGGTTCGAATCCTCCCTCGGGCATGGATGTGTGTGATGTCCTTAGGTTAGTTAGGTTTAAGTAGTTCTAAGTTCTAGGGGACTGATGACCTCAGAAGTTAAGTCCCATAGTGCTCAGAGCCATTTGAACCAATTGAAGTTCCAGACCTCCGTTATTACAGCATGCAGTTTTTCAAGTCATTGTTTGCACTGAATATAGTACGGGTATCGCGCGCTGTGTGTTATAACTCCTCAAGACGTACATTCAGTTTATATCTTTAATACTCGACTTACTATGTTAAACGTTTGACGTAAGACTATACCTAATAATGGGTAAGTTACAAAAGCATTTTACGAGCGGATGCTGAAAAGTAATGCCTCCGAATTTTTTATGTGAAAACTCTTAAAACTCTCTAAATAAAACAAACTTAATCAACAATTAAGTTTTCATCGTTGGGAAGTATATTAAGGGGATCTGCAGCAACTGAATTCTTGAAATTTTCAGTTTTTGCTTTTTTTTCATTGATGTATATATGCATGGCCATTTTCCGAGAATCTGAACAGTTGAAGAAGATAAGATACGTCAAACAATTAGGATTTTATGATTCAAAATATTCCAAAGCAGTTGAGGAAGAGAAGCCATTTGTAGAAAATGTAAATCATTCAAACCGACCGCATAGTTCATGTACAAAAGCGAATGGGTACGAAGCTACAACGACTGAAAACTATGTACAAGGAAAAGAAATTGAAAGATGACAGAGGATTAGATGGTAAGAACAAGCTCATAGAATCTACCACAGCCAAAATGTTAGTAGTGTAGATAAGATATGTGTAAAGCTGTGTGGCTATCTTGAACAGACGATGAACCCATTTGTGGCTTATGCCCTCCAGTAAATGATTTATGGTTCAAATACAACAGAGCACAGCAAAATGGTGAGAAATTTATTCTCAAACAAGCTATACCCTTTACCAGAGTGGAGATCCTGCAACAAACTGCCAGAGGCTTTCCAGATCTAAGACTATTGATGAAATGTCTTCAAGGCCTCACCTAGAATCCTAACAAGTCCATCAGCTGCGTAATCTGGGCCAGAATTCCCAAGACAGTGTTTGTGTGAATTAGTACGCTGCATTTCAGTTTCTTTGATGCAGTGAACGAAATATTGCATGGTGTAAAATCCTGAAAAGACTGCTACAAACTGTTGGTAGTTTCACAGCGAAAAAATATTAAATTTCGGTAAAGAAAGAGTTAGGGCATCAGAGAGAGCTATAAGAGACCTTGAAAGAAGGACAAGACAACGCAGACGAGTAAGAAAAAGGACATTGCAGGATGGCGTTGAAGAGGACGCAGACAATCCACCTTACTGAGATGGAATGCTTTGACATCTTTAATGGCTGTTTACCGTAAGTTGTATTCTTTTTGTTTTTTGAGAATAAAATATACTTTTTTCTCTACATCTACTTGCCAAAATTTGTTCAAAATTGCAGAATGCACTAATGTGAGTACTTTGCATATTTTAACACAGGGGTTAACCTACTTTGTAAATCTCAAAGAAGTTAGTCTTACCCACATACGAGGGCTACAGGAAAAGTGAGAAACGATACGTCGCGAAAGGGAACCCACAGCGAAAATAAAACTGTTTCATTTGCAACAGTTAGCTACAAATTCCAACTAGTTATCTCCATAGTCGCCGATCCGACTTAGACGTTTGTCGTAGTGTTGTACCAACTTTCCACTACCCTCGATATAGAAGGCAGCCGCCAGTGCTTTCCACCAGTTCTCTATGCTGGCCTACAACTCGTTGTCTGTGCCAAAATGTTGTCTTCATAGCCAGCGGTTCATGCGAGCAGAGATGAAACCCAGAGGGAGAGAACTACGGGCTGTATTGTGGGTAATCAAACATTTCCAACTGAAAACGATGCGGACGCATCTTCATTGCCCCTGCAGAATGCGGCTGATAATTAGCGTGAAGAAAAAACGCACAACAGTTATGTAATGTTGGCTGCATAGCTTCAGGCGAAATTTCTCAACAGGCCCTCGTACTTGGCAGGAGACACTGTAGTTCCAGGTATCTTTATGTGCTACCTGTGTGCTCAGGACTAAAAAGAACGACGTAACGCGATCGACAGACATACTAGAGACACTGCCCAACACACCTGTGCAAAACTTCTTCAGATTTTCATTGTGGTTTCCATTTCGCGACCGATCGTTCTTACTTTCCGAATAACCCTCGTAGATAAATGAAGACTGTTTTTTTATTTTAATATCCACCTTTACAAAAATAATTATTATCCTAAAACTAATCAATATTTTTAGAAACCCTTCTGTTAAAGCAGTAAGAAATGTGTGCTAAAAACATTCTAAAGCCACGATTGCATAAATATTTCTTTATTTAAAACAACCGGTTTCGACAAACTTTGGTGTCATCAGATCTTAAAAAATCTTTTTGTTACGAAACGTGTTCATTTTAAGTTGGACCTCATGCCAGGTTGTCATGTGCATAAAAAATAGCACATTATACACATTATAAAAGGTCTGCTTTTCGTTCTTTATCCACATGACAGCTTGATGTCAGGTCCAACTTAAAATGAACATGTCTCAAAACAAAAAGATTCTTAAGACCTGAAGATGACAGCAATTTCTGTCGAAACGTGTTGTTTTAAATAAAGCAATCTTGGTTGTAGAATGTTTTTAGCAAGTGAACAGATTGCTCCTCCTGTCTTCTCAAAACGAGAAAATTCGTTACAAGAAATGTGTGACCTACAAGTCATAATTTTTACAGTTTTATTCACAATAATTTCTGATAAAAGGTACCTTTCATATCAATAAATTTTACATTATTTAAGGTAAGGATTACCGACCTGTCCGGACGACCTCAAGGGAGCCTCCACCACAGTATTAAAGCGTATGCAGTTTTTTTTCCCTTAAATGTTTGCGGTGCAGGGCCGCAGGTCGCAGCCTATATAGCCTGCGCGCAAATGCGGCCCTGGCTCGCGAGACTACGCAACTTAGGGTGGGGGCGAGGACAGAGCGCGTGCGGTGTACAGCATAGGGCCGGGAGGTCTGGAAATCCATGTCGGGTCGGGCAGCCGCAGAGGAGCCGGCAGGGCGCGGCAAAAGCAGAGGAGCAGCGCGCATGTCGCGCCCCCGCTGCGCTGTTTTGCGCGTTTCACATGCGCGACAGCGCGCGACATGCGGGAATTATCATACGCGAATAATGCGTGCGGGGCCGGCCGGCGCCGCCTCGTTGTTCCATGCTAATGCGCGGCCGCACCGGGCCCCGAGGCGGGCCGCGGCCCCGGGCCGCGCGTGTTGCGCCAGCCAAACCTCGCTGTGTCACCGCGCTGTAGCTATTATCTATGGAGTCGGCGTTCATATGCGCCGGACGAAAATTTTGTCGCCACATGTGCTACGTCTGCTTCGGACACGAGTTCCGGAAGACGAAAACCGAATTTCGGAAACCAATTTTCCCTGTAGTGTTTACATATAAGACTTAATACGGTATTGCTCGTCAAATATATATTTTTCAATCGTCACTTCAAATGGCCTCTCAGTTGCTCCGTTTTCTAATTTAGTCAGTACTAGACTTGTGCTCTACCAAAACTACGAGTCGGTAGTTTTGGTACACTTCATAAACGACGTAGTAAGTGGTAGGAACAGTATCATTGGTAGGAAAAGAAACATAAATGAATGTGTATAAGAGAGAATCTAGAAGTCAACGGCTTCACTTTGTTTTTTGTTTGTTTGGTTGTTTGTTTTGCACATAATGTTTATATGGGGCTCCCAGATTCGGATTTCGTAAGCCGATTTCACAATACTGTTTCTGGTTGTTCACGTTTGTTGTTGTTGTGGTCTTCAGTCCTGAGACTGGTTTGATGCAGCTCTCCATGCTACTCTATCCTGTGCAAGCTTCTTCATCTACCAGTACCTACTGCAACCTACATCCTTCTGAATCTGCTTGGTGTATTCATCTCTTGGTCTCCCTCTACGATTTTTGCCCTCCACGCTGTCCTCCAGTGCTAAATTGGTGATCCCTTGATGCCTCAGAACATGCCCTACCAATCGATCCCTTCTTCTAGTCAAGTTGTGCCACAAACTTCTCTTCTCCCCAGTCCTATTCAATACCTCCTCATTAGTTATGTGATCTACCCATCTAATCTTCAGCATTCTTCTGTAGCACCACATTTCGAAAGCTTCTATTCTCTTCTTGTCCAAACTATTTATCGTCCATGTTTCACTTCCATACATGGCTACACTCCATACAAACCACTCCAAAATCAGTTCTGGAAGTAAATTTCTAGCTCCCGGTTTTCCACTTTAACAATCGATTTTTGTGGGGTGCATACTGTAAGATCTTCTGTACACAGACCATCAGATTATTTGACTTGTCGCTCTAACGAAGTAGGCGAGTGTCAGCAATATGTCTCGTGGTCTTATCGTGGTGTGTTTATCTTCTGCCGTTAGGTCAGACGATAGAAATGCCACTTGCACGCTTAGAGTAGCAGATTGACGGTGACCAACTTTAAACAGAAGTTGATTAATTTTCACACACATTTATTAAAATAATAACAAGCATAAACATTACTTAACTTGGTTCTGGATGCTATTTACAATTGACAATCTGAAGTTCCTTTGGTCTTGGTACGTTAATCTTATTCTCACATATCTCTGATACTTGACAAAGTGTCTATACATTTATCTTCATGGCTATGTACAGGAATATGATAATCTTATTAGGCGCAGACTGAAACTTGGCTATAGACTGGTACAGACTAATGCAGACAAATGCAGACTGGTACAGACTGATGCAGACTGATTAATCGGAGGTCTGTACACTCGTTATAATACCTCGCGCGTTCAGGTATCACTGCGTGAGTGTGATCCGCGGGGAGATAAGGTTCTACGTCAGCAGCAATCTCATTGGCTGCATTACATATTAATACACAGATCGGCGGAAGCAGAATTTGGTCCGTTTCTATGGCAGCGCCATCTCGTAGTGCGGAGACGGACGAGCGCTGCGCCTGCGCTGTTGTGCTTAGCGGGGCGCGCTCTGGTGGGAAAGTTGTGTACGCGCTGACTACGCGGAACTATGTACACAACAATTTTCGTTCCCATGTAAACACACAACCGTTTCTGAAATGTACCTAAATTGTCAAGTTACGTTTTGTTTTCAAAATATTCCGCTAATATGAACGGATTGTCTCATTGTTCAGTGAAGGAGAGGCAGAAATATTAGACTGAGCACGTAGCTGTCTACCTCTAATAATTAAGTGAAGAGAAGTACCCATCAAAATAGTATTGTTAAATTCGAAAGTTGTTTATAAATAACAGAAACATGTTTTACATAAGATCGATGAAGTATTGAAATGATGATTGATGTGTTTTTTTGCGCTTTTTTTAATTTTACTTTTCTGCTGAAAAAATTGCGTTTTCTAGCGATATATGATAAATCTGTATTGTTTTCTCTATTTTTACTGCAACATTCCTCTGTTTCACGTTACATATCAACTGTTTTCAAATAAATCTGAATTAAACATTGCCAATTTGAATTTTGCTATAAATACTGTTTACTTTTAAGTGATAGATACAAGGATAACTACATGGAACAAAAAGATTCCGCAAGTTACCTGGCCCTTCACATATCCTCATTCAGTTCCTAGACAGTTTACCGCTTCTGGTTTCTAGGAAAATGATCGCATATGCAAAGAAAGCGATCGTTATGAGGTAATGCCTGATACGTATGCAACTCAATCTAGCGTACAGGTAACGAGGGTATGACTTCAACTGACCAAAGCTACTAGAAAAACTACCTTACACTACGCTTACTTACGATAGTCTACGGTAGTCTACGTAGTTTTAAACCCTACCCAGCACAGTGGCTGTATCTGTTCAGTTAAATATCGCAGGTTGACAACTTGTTGTTCAGTTTAATATTTCTACTTTCGTTACAGCAGAAAAAGTCACTCCGTCCAGAGTATCCGGAAAATTTTAACCGAAGCACGTTTCATAGAGGATTAGACGTTTGCATGGCAGCGGAAATCTATTCTAGAAGAGGAAATCTGGCAGCTAGAACAGCATTTCCAACCAGAAGCAGTAAAGGGAAATGAGTTTACGAAATCTACTCTAAACGTGGTGATATACCGAGTACACAGGTCACGTGCCCTCAGTGTGGCGTAAGGTTTGCCCCTAACTGTCAGCATATTTTGAAAGCAAGTACATCGGTGCTACGGACAGATCCCGCTGAAAAGCAGCTCATACATTGTGCTACGGTGCCATGGAGCTCAGCCGCTACACCCATGATGCCTATAGCACGCGAGTCATGGAAAACGATGCTCACACGGGACCTTCCAGTACACCTCCAGGCTGCCAGCAGGCGCACCGAGAGCTACGGACCACCAGGTACATCACCGGGCAACAGCAAGAGGTCGCTGGCCACATAGCAAGACCACGCCTACATCTCATCACGAGTTACTTGGGGGCAGCATGTCGCTTCCTGGAGAACAGCTATTTAAGGAAACCCAGGGATCACTTCAGGTACGACTTGATTCCCCTCCTGCACCTCCTCCTTTTCCTCGAACAGATTCGGATCCTTTACACCTCCTGCAAGCTTGATCCTCCCCATCCAATTGTCTCTCCCATCCTCTCCCACCCCACCCCACTGCCGCGCCTGTACCATTGCATCCCACCTGCTCTCCATCTTCACACTCTCCATATCCTTGCCCAAGGTGGTTTCTGCCAAATCCCTTTCCCTGCTGATGTCCTTGTTGCTTCCATATACCCCACCTACCAGATCTAATCCTCCCTTTCCTCTCCCCCTTCCCCCCTTTCCTCCAGGGCTCCCTCTCTCTTCTTTCTCACCATCCTTTCTTCCTTCCCCCTCGGACGGCAGTAGTGGCCGAGCGGTTCTAGGCACTTCAGTCTGGAACCACGCGACCGCTACAGTCGCAGTTTCGATTCCTGCCTCAGGCATGGATGTGTGTGATGTCCTGAGGTTAGTTAGGTTTAAGTAGTTCTAAGTTCTAGGGGACTGATGACCGCAGAAGTTAAGTCCCACAGTGCTCAGAGCCATTTGAACCTTCCCCCTCCCCTCTCCCTTTTTTTCCACTTCCTGCCCCCCTCCCTGGGCTTCCACACCTCACCCTACCTTCTCCCCTCCCCCTCCCTTCTTTTCTCCCACTGGCTTTCCCCCCCTCCTTCCCCCCCTACCTATCCCCTACACCCAGTGGCAGCACCCCCTCCCCATCTCATCAAGTGTGTTCAATGTTTTCTGTGCCAAAAATCGTCACCAGTGTTTAGTACCACGGTGTTTTCTTCATTTCTGTGCATCAGTGTTATCTTTGGTATGCTCCTTCGTTCGAGTGTGAAAATGATTACTTTCGTTTGTGCGCACTGTGGACCTTGTTACTGAAACCAGTGCCTTCCGACGACCGCCTTTATCACTATTCTTGTATGTGTCTTCTGTTTTTAAACATTCAAGTACTTCTGTTTCTGTGTTTCCATGTTTGCTATATGTTTTTCTGTTGACTGAGGACCGGCATCTGTGCGCCACTGCCGGCCCACCTTTGTATAAGGGGAAAATACAATAAACAAAAAATAAAAAACTTCGGACAAATCCCGTCGACGACAGCTGGCCGACTCGTGCACCGACTGCTTCCAGTCCCCCAACTAAGCTTTCGTCAATGTGCTATGGGTGACGACAGTGCAACGTCGCGAAGTAGACTTCTGCGTTGGTAAACAGCTTCTTCGAGTCTTGGTCACTTCAGTGTTTAGTTCCGGTTCTAGGAAGTTAGGTGGCAGAAGAGGTAGGGTAGTGATAACACTATGTCCCGGATGGCTCCATGGTTAATGCACCTGCCTAGTAAGTAGGAGATCCTGGGTTCTAATCCTGGTCCAGTACACATTTTCACTCGTCGACGCTGATTCTGCGTAATGTCCTGCTGCAGTTGACACTAGTGATCCCCTTCAATTTACATATAACGTTTCACAGCTGCGCACTCCGTGTGGTGTTTATTCTTTCGGACATGTTCGAAAGAACAGACACCACGCATTCATATAATTTGTAATTAGAGATTGCGACGAACAGCGATTTTTTCTTTGTGGAAGCACAATATGGTACCAACACGCACAACAAATGAGAGGTAAAAGCGACCAGAAGCCTGCACCAGCTTTACCCGCAGCTAAACACTACGTCAGCACTCTCGCTGGACTGCGGGGTGGCAGCGCTCAGTTGTTTTAGCACGCGGTACTGGTCTGCGAACCGATACTCACACTCATCGCCTGCAGTGGGTGCAAAGACAAAGACGAAACCTGAAACTCGTTTTGTCGATACATCGGTACCTCTGAAAGAAATTCCCACACATTCCTCATCCTGGGAACAAGGCTGCAGCGCAACAATGCTGCCAAGTAGTCACACCTGCTGAGCACCTAAGCTCATTGTCAAAGGAAGCTAAAATTACTCCCGGGAGAAAAATTTAGTACACCTGGGAAGACGACGTTGATTTTTATGCCACCTGGGGATTGTGGATGTACTGATAATGGTTTCAACGTCGTTCGCCAGCACATCGCTAGTGGCTAGCTAGCAGAGCACTAGCTGCGTCTACTCTTTAATGGAGAATGCTCACAGCCAGAAGGCATGGCATGGCGCAGTCGTGTGAAGCAAGCATGGAACCATACTACAGAGACGCACTTGTGCTTCTCACAGCCAACAGAGAGAGTGCGAAAGGGGTCAAATTGTAACCTTGCGGAGAATGGCCACGCAAGAAAGACGTGCTGCGCCAGTTGTGCAACGATGGTTGTATCAGCGGTCACGTGAACATTCTAAGATCTGTAGACGAGGAAGTTCTGGACGTCCACACAGCACAGACGCCCTTATTTGTTTATAAGTTTAATTACTGTGTTTTTGTACCAGAATGGAACTGAAAAGACAATAATCGGGATCGTCGTATTGTAAGGGCAGCAGTCGCAGATCGTACAGTTACCACATCACAGATAAGAGGGCCTATGAGCTCAGACGTGTCAACACGAACTGTTGCTAACCATTTATTAACTGTAGGACTATGGGCGCACACATCTCCAACCCATCTTCCATTCAAATCACAGCAACGACGTACAAGACTCGACTGGTGCCGTCAGAAAATCATTCGGGAGATGGAATGGCGCGCCGTGGTTTTTAGGGATTAAAATAGATTCTGCCTGTACGCAAGTGATGGCCGTTTGCGCGTACGTCATAGACCTGGTGAACACTGTCTCGTAGAGTGAATTTGTCTAAAACTCACTGTCCCGTCTCTAGGCCTCATCGTCTGAGATACAATAAGCTACAATTCTCTTTCACATTTGGTGTTTCTGGAGAGCGCGCTAACCGGTGTTCGGTACTTGCAGAAAGTTGTTAGAAAAATGGTTCAAATGGCTCTGAGCACTATGGGACTCAACTGCTGAGGTCATTAGTCCCCTAGAACTTAGAACTAGTTAAACCTAACTAACCTAAGGACATCACAAACATCCATGCCCGAGGCAGGATTCGAACCTGCGACCGTAGCGGTCTTGCGGTTCCAGACTGCAGCGCCTTTAACCGCACGGCCACTTCGGCCGGCCAAAGTTGTTAGACCCGTACTATTGCCGTTCTTGGAGCAGGAAGGAGATGTGTTGTTCCAACAGGATAATACTCGACCAGAAACTGCCTGTGAAACTCAACACTCTCCGCAAGACGTTGTACCAACTTCCCTGGCCAGCACGATCTCTGTATCGAGCGCATGTAGTATATAATCGGACAAGAAGTGACTTACGCAAATCTTCCACTAGCAGCTCAATACACAACTACACTCATGCTCATAAATTAAGGATAATTGCAGAATGTGGTGCCACACAACGTGGCACTACACAAAACTGGCGCTAATAGCATAGGCACATAGGGAACACACACGGCACAGATCTGTAAGTCCACGGTATTGCTGATAAGTTGAGAAAACCGTCCCGAAAAACATGTGCTACAAACGCCACTGTTTTCTGCGCATGTACCCCAACACCAATATGGGATATGATCATCAGACACACGTACACAGACCGCACAACGGGTTGGCACACTCTGGATCAGGTGGTCGAGCAGCTGCTGGGGTATAGCCTCCCATTCTTGTACCAGTGCCTTTCGGAGCTCCTGAAGTGTCGTAGGGATTTGAAGACGTGCAGCGATACGTCGACCGAGAGCATCCCAGACGTGCTCGATGGGGTTTAGGTCTGGGGAACAGGCAGACCACTCCATTACCCTGATATCTTCTGTTTCAAGGTACTCCTACACGATGGCAGCTCTGTGGGCCGTGCGTTATTATCCATCAGGAGGAAGGTGGGACCCACGGCTCCCATGAAAAGGCGGACATAATAGTGCAAAATGACGTCCCGATACACCTGACCTGTTACAGTTCCTCTGACAAAGACATGCAGGAGTGTACGTTTACCAATCATAATACCACCCCACACCATCAAACCACGACCTCCATACAGGTCCCTTTCAAGTACATTAAGGGGTTGGTATCTGGTCTCTGGTTCACGCCAGATGAAAAATCGGCGAGAATCACTGTTCAGACTGTACGTCGACTCTTCCGTGAACATAAGCTGGGGGCCACTGTTCCAATGACCATGTACTGTGTTCTTGACACCAAGCTTTACAGGCTCATCTGTGACCAGGGGTCAGTGGAATGCAGCTTGCAGGTCTCCAGGCGAATAAGCCAAGTCTGTTCAGTCATCTGTAGACTGTGTGTCTGGAGACAACTGTTCCAGTGGCTGCAGTAAGGTCCAGAGCAAGAGCAAGGCTACCTGTAGTAGTCCGTGGCCATCTGCGGGCACTGATGGTGAGATATCGGTCTTCTTGTGGTGTTGTACACTGTGGACGTCCCATACTGTAGCGCCTGGGCACGTTTCCTGTCCGCTGAAATCGTTGCCATAATCGTGAGATCACATTTTGTGGGATACGGAGGGCCCGTGCTACGACCTGCTGTGTTTGACCAGCCTCCAGTCTCCCTAGTATTCTACCCCTCATAACGTCATCAATATGCTTTCTCTGAGCCGTTTTCAACACATATTCACCATTAGCACATCTGAAAACGTCTGCACACTTACTCACTGCACCGTACTCTGACAAGCACCATGACTGACTCTGCGTACGTGGACTGCTGCCAGCGCCACTGGCGACGACCGCAGGTCAAATGCACTACATGGTCACACCCCGAGGTGATTTAAACCCGCAAGCCGTATAATGTATCCCAGGATAGTACTCGCCAACTATGCAAAAGACTGGATGCCAGATTCAGCGCCTGCATTACCACTTGTGGAGGTAACACCACATACTAATATGGTTGTTCTAGCATCGGTCGATACGTGGTGTCTCAGAACTGCTTGTTCTATTGATCTGCAAATGTAACCATTTTATTTACTCCATATGCACTGTTGCAACAATAAATCAGGGGTGTGTTGGAATTCTCTAAAAGGGTGCACTAACTTTTTCCCAGCAATATATATACACTGAAGTGACAAAACAGGTGATACCTCTTAACATCGTGTCAAACCTTCTTTTGCCTGGCGTAGTGCTGCAACTTGACGTAGCATGCACTCAAAAACGCCGCTGCAAGTTCCCTGCAAAAATGTTGAGCCATGTTGCTTGTATAGCTGTCCATAATTGCGAAGGCGTCCGCCCCCCAAATTCACTGAACTGCACATGCCAGTGCAGTTTAAATGGAAGCAATAAGGTGAGGGAAGCCAATGGCATACATCACATCAGCAGTATAAAACCTTCCCTAGACAGAGTCTAGTAAAGACCCTAGGACAGTGATGGATAAATGTAATTCTTGTTTTATGTGTGGAGTGTCCTTTTTCTAGAAACATTTTATCGTTTATTATGGTTCAAATGGCTCTGAGCACTATGGGACTTAACATCTTAGGTCATCAGTCCCCTAGAACTTAGAACTACTTAAACCTAAGTAACCTAAAGACATCACACACATCCATGCCCGAGGCAGGATTCGAACCTGCGACCGTAGCAGTCCCGCCGTTCCGGACTGCAGCGCCTAGAACCGCAAGACCACCGCGGCCGGCATCATTGATTAGATTAATAGTATATTGTAATACCTACATGCTTTATGATATATGCAACATACAATATTCTACTCATAAAACTGTGGACTGTTGTACAGTGCCGGCCGCGGTGGCCGTGCGGTTCTAGGCGCTCCAGTCCGGAGCCGCGCTGCTGCTACGGTCGCAGGTTCGAATCCTGCCTCGGGCACAGATGTGTGTGATGTCCTTAGGGTAGGTAGGTTTAAGTAGTTCTAAGTTCTAGGGGACTGATGACCACAGCAGTTGAGTCCCATAGTGCTCAGAGCCATTTTGTTGTACAGTGGTACCCAACTTTGATTACTGTGGAAGCGGCTGATGTAATTTTCAGTTAACAGGCACAGTGCACGTGACAGCCACGTGACATTGAACTGAGTGCTCGCGTCTCATTGGCTGAGAGAAGACCTACCATATATGGAAGCGAAGCGCATCCCAGACCCTGATTGGTCGAGAGGGCTGTTTTCCGACAAGCTGTACAAGAACTCAGTGTCGTGGGACAATGAGTCAGATGGGAGCGACCGATGCTGATGGACAAACACTCTGTAAGAGGTCGTCACAAACTTCTAAAGGACAGTCAAATATTGAAAGACGACACGGCATGTTGCAATCGAATCGCGATAACGTCGATAGGATCAGTCGCGAGGGTGTGGTTGGTTCAAATGGCTCTGAGCACTATGGGACTCAACTGCTGAGGTCATTAGTCCCCTAGAACTTAGAACTAGTTAAACCTAACGAACCTAAGGACATCACAAACATCCATGCCCGAGGCAGGATTCGAACCTGCGACCGTAGCGGTCTTGCGGTTCCAGACTGCAGCGCCTTTAACCGCACGGCCACTTCGGCCGGCGAGGGTGTATTAATGACTGTACGATCTTCATGTACTGTTTAATTTATACTCATCCATCAGCACCGGTCGCCCCCATCTGACTCATTGTACCACGCAACTAAGTTCCTGGACTGCTTGTCGGAAAAAAAATCGTTTCGACCAATCAGAGTCTGGGATTCGCTTCGCTTCCATATACGTTAAGGGTGCTCTTAGCCGATGAGACGAATTAAAGAATAAATGCTGGGAAGTTTGCTATTGGAACAATAAAGGCTATTTTAAAGGACCAACAGATTAGAAAGGAAACAAAAAGAACAATCTTCAACCCAATTATCAGAAGCATTATGACATATGGATTAGAAGTATGGACAGTTACTTGCAAATAGTAAAAAGGTTGATGGCAACAGAGATGGACTTTTGGAGGCAATCCGTAGGGAAATCTAGGCGAGAAAGAATCAGAAATGAAGTCATCAGGAAGAAAACGGACGTTACAAAATCAATTACAGATTTTATAGAAAAAAAAACAACTGTTATGTTGCGGACATACGAAATAGGAGCCACCAGGAAAAAGAAAAGAGGGAGACCGCCGACGACATGGATTCAAGGAATTCAGACCTCTATCAGAAGAAGTATTATTGAAGAAAATTTGTGGGCAGATAGACAAAAATGGAGTATGAAAATCAAATTTGATGTGTATTCTAGTGATGTCGGAACACGTAAAATTTTACATTGTGAAACTGCAAAAACGTTGAGCATATTTCCAAATTACCCCCAATAATCACTACGGGCGTTCGTTTTGTTTTTATCTAGAAAGTTGGTTGTGTATATAATGCAAACTCGTTCGTCGTTGCCGCTCTATCTCCTGAGGGGTCGTGCAATCACTGCTTGTAAACTAACGCAGTACACGAGAGGTGAGTTCTTGCGAATGCACAGTTGTCATGTGCGTCGTAATGCAACAAAATACCTCGGTACATGGCTCTCCACGGCAGACCGTATCAAAATCATCACAATGATGGGACAAAACATGAGACAAGTTCACGTTACGAATACTGTTCACGTTAATTAAAACTACAGCAGCTCAAGACCGGTACGTAACGATAACAGCATGGAGACACCGCACTAAGGAAGCGACTACTCTGCGGCATGAGCTTCGAGAAGCCACAGGTGTTACCGCAAGTACGAAAACTGAGCGCAACAGATTTCATGATAGCCTTCGTACAGCCGAAAACCTTTCAAGACTCCACCACTTGGTTCAGTTCACAGGTATGCTTGTGTTAAATGGTCCAGGGCACATGAACATTGTACACGAGACCAGTGGACCAAAAAGGTGTTCGCAGACGAAGTGTGAAAAGGCTTGCACGCAATCATCCCTCAGTGACTGTGGAAGGTCACCAGCAATCTAGTGGCTCAATCGTATTCTGGGCAGGTGCCATGTATGGGCGCCGCACACCACTCGTTCCAATCGAAGGCAAGATGACTGCTGCAGTATGTGAAAACAACATTCTCCGAGCCGGCCGGGATGGCCGAGCGGTTCTAGGCGCTACAGTCTGGAACCGCGCGACCGCTACGGTCGCAGGTTCGAATCCTGCCTCGGGCATGGATGTGTGTGATGTCCTTAGGTTAGTTAGGATTAAGTAGTTCTAAGTTCTAGAGGACTGATGACCTCAGAAGTTAAGTCCCATAGTGCTCAGAGCCATTTGAACCATTTTTTTTAACATTCTCCGACCCATGCTCAGTGGTTTTGCAGAGACTATAGGGGAAGGGTTCACGCTACAGGATAACAACGCCCAACCTCATCGAGCTCGCAGTGTGTGTCGCTATCTGACAGCAAGTGGTAACTGAAGAATGAATTCGCCGGCATTCTCACCGGATATGAATTGCATAGAGCATGCGTGGAGCTTGCCCAAAAGAGCGATTTCTAGTCATCAACATCCTCTATTAACGATTGAGGCTCTCAGGAATGCTGCCATTGGGGAGTGGAATAATAAGTCTCGAGAAGTCTACAATGAAGTGGTACTGAGCATATCCTGTCGCATTCAAGAGTGCCTGAGAGTTCATGGAGGACCCACACATTATTGAACAGTGCACTGAACACACCATTTTATAGATCGTACAATTAAATGTTTCCCCGAGACATTAAAGTCTCTTTTTATTATCTACAATAATGATCGAAGCAGACGAATGAATTAAAACTTTTGCTGCGGCCGGGACTCGAACTCGTGTCTTCTTGCTCGCTAGGTTGAAATGCTAACCATTTTTTTCACCACTTTTTTTGTTATTTATTGTAGGGAGATGGGTCGGGTAGTGGGGTGGCGGAGGCAAGGTGGGCAGGGGTCGCAACCCGAGGCCTGGCCACGATGTCTCCTCCCTCCCACCCTGGGGATGTGACACAAAGGATGCAGTTGGTGTATTATTGTGAGTGTTTTTTTTATTTTTAATTTTTTTTATTTTTCTTGTAATTTTTTTTGTATTTTTTTAAACAGTAAGTAACTGAAAACTAGTAAGTACACTCGTTGCGTCGATTTGGGGACGCACAACTGAAAACATGCTTACAGTTGTAGCAAAAAGGCATAAAGAAAGAGAGCAAAGTGTGGGGTTAAGGGAGCCATGAAACAAAACCTAAGGGTGAAATCCTTACCACCATTAACAGGTGCTACATTTTGCACCGGGTGGGAAACATAAACTGCGAAGACCTTTTCGCCCCGGGGACAAAAAGAGAAAATGGGGCAAATACTGCTATGAGCTATAGAGTGCGAGGGTTCTCGACGCAACTCTCCATCTGCTGTATCATCCAGGTATGACTTCTCGTAACGATCAAGGTAGATCCCACGTTGTACCTTGTAGTGTTCTATCATCGTCTTGTAATTTTAGCTTCTCTTACCCGTGATGTTCCAGCTACGTGGAGGGTCGTGGAACGCACTCCACAAATAATTGGAAAAATATTGTCGATGCTTTGGGTTACGGAGGATCTTGCAATGTCGTTCCTGTAGATAGTTTCAAAAGTCTAAAGTGTCCTTAGTGCCGTCTTGAAACAAATAATGCACAGCATGTCCACGAAGCCACGTCATGGCATTAGTTTTCGTGCGTGGGTAATACGTCTCATCCGGGAATAAGATAGTCTTAGGTTCGATATGATTCGGCGTTACTCGAAGGAAGTATGCTGACATTTGCCTCACTAAGTGCCACACTGCCGTAGACTCGCCACAGCTAAGACGGTGTTCATCGTTGTCTTGAACGCCACATCTCGTGCACGTGGGTGAGTCTACCATGTTGATTGCATGTAGCCTTGACCTGGTCACCTGCTTACCGTTGACAGTGATATACCACATCGCCGTGACGTCAGTGTCCAGTGTTACGTGGTGAATTGTCCTCCACACTACTCGCCAGTTGACGTTCGGGTGCTTCCTCTCCACGAAGTTATCGGGTCGTCCACGTTGCAGGACCCTATAAACCGCCTTTGCCGTCGCCAGGTGAGTCGCTGGTAAGTCGAACGTAACTGAGTTCGAGGTAAAAGACACCGATGTAGAAGAGCGAGGAGGGGACGTGGTGTATCGGCACAGGCGGCAACAGGGAGGGCGGTGCTAGTTCTTCTATTAACGAACTGGTCAGACTGTCCGGACGGCGGTGCCATAGTTTGACTAATGTGCTCACAAATAGGGCGACCGCTCTGTCATGAACGTGATAAAGGCCAAGCCCTCCCCGATCCGGGGGAAGGTGAGAGTCTCATATTTGATTTTGAAAAGCATGCCTGAACTCACGAATGACCCAAAAGCCGCAAGTATACGGCGAGCTAACACCACCGGTATAGGTAATATCTGGGCGATGTGCGGAACACGTGACGCTAAATGTGTGTTGACATACTGGGTCCGTTGGACGATGTTCAGGGCTCGTAGGCGGTTGTTGGCAATCCCAGTCCGAACATTTCGTAAAAGGCGTCGAGAGTTGTGAGCAGCGGTTCGTCGTATATCGTCTGTAAAATCAATGCCGAGACATTTCAAAGTATCTCTGAGCTGTAAGGGGGTGGCACTGTCCTCAGACAATCCGACCCCGATGTTCATTGCCACCGACTTTGCGACGTTGATATGACTCCCAGTTGCCATGCTATATGTTTCTATCCAATTCAGTGCGTTAGCGGTGTCGTCGCCGTTGCGGATGACAATCACCAGGTCGTCAGCGTACGCTTTACACCGGAAAGTGTGGCCTCGTAACGTCATACACGTTAGTCGTTGGCGCAGGCCGCATAGGAGTGGTCCCATGGCCACAGCGTAAAGTAAAGTGGACAGAGGGCAGCCTTGGCGTATCGATCGAGAAATGGTGAGGGGCTGCGAAGGTCGGCCGTTGACGATCACTTTGGACGTCGCGCCACGGAGTAGTCGCATGACGACAGTGACGGATGGCTGTGGGTACCGCATATGGTGGAGGACCGCTTCCAAATAGTCGTGGTCAACTCGGTTGAGAGCTTGACTGAAATCGATTGCCGCCAGTGCACCTTTCAGACGACATGCCCTCGCCAGTGGGATCAAGTCACGATAGTCACTGAGTGCTGTTTGAATATTATTGTCGCCTCCTAATGACGTTTGATCGGGTGAGATAACGTTTCGTAAGGTCTGGCGTATCCGCGCCGCCAACAGCCGAGAAAAGATCTTAAAGTCGCAGTTCAATAGCGTCAACGGGCGGTAGTCCTGCAGCCGTGAGCCACCGGACGGTTTGTGAATAGGAATAATCATCCCTTCCACAAGGGCCGCAGGGAGCGGCACTTCCGGGGATAGTAGTACGCGACAGATGTCCGTCCATCGGGAGGCTAATAAATATTGAAAAGTCCGGTAAAATTCCAAGGGGAGGCCGTCAGGACCCGGAGACTTGTTGACAGCTCCTTTTTTTATGGCGTCGATCACTTCTTCTTCCGTAATTTCTTCCATCAAGGCCGCGTCCATTGCCGGGTTGACGGTGCCGTAAATTGTCTGAGAGACGTCCTCCAGTGCTGTCGGATCAGGGGTCTGAGCGGAATAGAGCTGGGAATAATGATCGTAAAACGCTGTATTTATGTCTTGTTGCGTGGTGAGGCGGCGACCGACCTCCGTGTCGATGAAGCGTATCAGCGCTCGTTGGCGTCGTTTACGTTCACGAAGTACGTGGAACATCGACGGGCGTTCGCTCGGTATCCGATCCTGCATCCTCGAGCGGATGACCGCCTCCTCTAGGTGGCGCCGCATATTAGCGATGATCTGAGCCTTAGCACGGTGGACCGCAGTTTGTCGTTCCGAAGACGACGCCATAGCATCGCAGTCGCGCAGTACCCTGAAGTAAAATTCGAGTGTATGTCTACGCCAAGCAGCGTGGTCGCGACTGTAGGATATCAACGTTCGCCTCAGTGCCGGTTTGGCGCAGTCCAACCACCAGCGGATCGCTGTGGGATATGCACTGAGGCGATTTTCACACGAGTGCCACGTATCCTCAACGGCTTGGCGGCAGTCCGGGAACGACAGGTGAGCGATGTTTAATTTCCACGGGCTGCGGCTTCTCCACACTTGTTGCCGCCGCAGGGTGACGGCACAAATGTAAGCTGAGCGGTCCAAGAAAGCTGCAGGCCACAGTTCCGCATCCTGTGTCACAGCGGCAAGAGAGCGTGAGATAAATCATGTCGATGCCACTGGAAGAGTGACTCGTGAAGTGTATGAATCCCGGTCGGTGGCCGTGAAGATGTTCCCAAGTGTCCACCATCTGCAGGTCTCGAATTAACGTCTCGAGTTCCGGGCACGGATTATGTCGTGGGAGTTGGTCTCGGGGCGCCAGTACGCAATTGTAGTCACCTCCAAACACCAGATGGTCGTGGCGGCCTTGGAAGAGCGGGGCGACGTCTTCCGCAAAGAATCGTGAACGTTCGCGACGTTTGTCAGTCCCGGAAGGTGCGTAGATATTGATAAGGCGGACCCCCAGTACTGTGAGTGCCATTCCTCTTGCCCCAGGCAGAAAGAGGGTATCGTCCGCCACTATCCCTTCCCGAAGAAGTACAGCGACACCGCTGCCTGTGGGGGAAGCTGGAGAGACGCAAGCATCGTAACCGCACATGCCGGGGAACTCATTGACGTACACTTCCTCGAGAAGCGCTATATCGATGGAAGCAGAATTCAACAGATCCTGAAGCAAGGATAACTTAGCGCGCGTCCGTATAGTGTTGATGTTTATAGTCGCAACGCGATAAGTTTGAGGTCTATCCATAGCGTCCGTGTTGGCCATCAATACCCTTGTAAGGCTGTCTCGTCACTGTATCTGATGGCGGGAAAGGATCAACACTGGTGGGGTAAATTCCCCCGCGTGTCGTCCGACACAATGGGCAAGGGATTTTCCTCACTGTCGTCCGCCCAGTCGCCATGAAATACCATCGGCTGTTGGTGACTGTATGTGGCTGCTGCGGCACTCGGCGCTGACTCCATCAGCTCTACTGGCTGGGAATCGGCAGCGGCTGTCTGCTTGTGATCCTGCTGTTCTGTGGGGTCGGACGGGCTGAAGCCGTCAGCATGGCGATCTGTGGGGTGGGATGTTACTGCGGCCTCTGTACGACCGGTACCGTCGTCGGAGTGTCCACAGTCCATGTCAGACGATCGCTGCAAACACTCGTCCGATGGAGCACGCCGCCGTCTCTTGTGTTTCCGAGGGGAACGCTGTTTACGGACGTGTGTTTCAGTATCCGAATGTGGGTGAATTTCTTCAGCTGCTCCTGCATCTGGAAGAAAAGCCGCTGTCGGCACAACCCGTGGGTCAATGTCCATTCTGGTATCCATGCCTTCTTGCAAGGTCGGCCGGCGAGTGTCTTCAGGTGGGAGCGCCGTTGTAGAGGCCGGATCCGGTACTGCAGAATCCATCATGGCTCGCTATCGGGGGCGGCTATCGGACTAATGTGGTCAGCATCGGAAAGGGTTGCCGCCCGTGCAAGCTCGGCATAATTGAGAGGAATGGTCGTCACCGTAGAAGGAGTCATAGATTCACCTGTCGGGATTTGAGTAAGCCGTCGTCGGAGGCAATCCGACCGGACGTGCCCTTCTTGGGCACAACCGGAGCAAGTGTGTGGCTGACCGTCATACATAATGATCGCCCTATATCCGCCGATGACAATGTATGATGGTACATGTTTGGTCAGTTCAGTTTTCATCTGTCGTACCCTGTTAAGAACGGGGTACGTTGTAAAGGTGGTCCATTTTTCGGCCATATGGCTGACCACTCTGCCGTAAGGCTGGAAGGCCGCGGTGACTACGTCCGGTGGTACTTCGAAAGGGAGTTCGAAGACGCGTATCGTACGGAGGCCAAGCCCCGCGTGATCGGTAGAGACTGCCCCAATATGGCCATCAGAATGTTTGAATTTAAGATCGTTCGCGTGTGCGCGCAAGATTCTGTTGCACACCTCGTCACTTACTAACTTGACGTAGACAACACTGCTCGTGATAGAGAGATGGATTCCAATTATGTCTCGCGGTTCAATTTTAACGTCATCACCTAGAAAACGTTCCACTTCAAGAGCTCGCGGTCGTGCATGATCGGGTTGAAAACTGATCTTGATGGTGGTTTGTCTGTATGAATGTGCCATGTTGCGTCGGTAGTGATGGACTCTAAACTAGCGGCGACGAAGTAGTAAACAATTACGGAAATACCCGTGGTCTAGGGCGCCGGCACGGTAGCTCAGCGTGTTCGGTCAGAGGGTTAGCTGCCCTCTGTAATAAAAAAACTGAGTTAATCGATCAACAACGAACGTAAACGGATGTCTTACGACGTCCGCCCCGAGCAGATACAACGAACAAAAGCGAACAAAATGAGATTTAAAAAAAAAAAGAAGAAAAAAGGGGGGGGGGGGGTAGCGTCTTTGATTCATAATCAACAGTCTAATGAGTACACAGAATGGTTTGAGAGTAAATCGGAGAAAGACGAAGATAATGAGAAGTAGTAGAAATGAGAACAGCGAGAAACTTAACATCAGGTTTGATGGTCACGAAGTCAATGAAGTTAAGGAATTCTGCTACCTAGGCAGTAAAATAACCAATGACGGACGGAGCAAGGAGGACATCAAAAGCAGACTCGCTATGGCAAAAAAGGCATTTCTGGCCAAGAGAAGTCTACTAATATCAAATACCGGCCTTAATTTGAGGAAGAAATTTCTGAGGATGTACGTCTGGAGTACAGCATTGTATGGTAGTGAAACATGGACTGTGGGAAAACCGGAACAGAAGAGAATCGAAGCATTTGAGATGTGGTGCTATAGACGAATGTTGAAAATTAGGTGGACTGATAAGGTAAGGAATGAGGAGGTTCTACGCAGAATCGGAGAGGAAAGGAATATGTGGAAAACACTGATAAGGAGAAGGGACAGGATGATAGGACATCTGCTAAGACATGAGGGAATGACTTCCATGGTACTAGAGGGAGCTGTTGAGGGCAAAAACTGTAGAGGAAGACAGAGATTGAAATATGTCAAGCAAATAATTGAGGACGTAGGTTGCAAGTGCTACTCTGAGATGAAGAGGTTAGCACAGGAAAGGAATTCGTGGCGGGCCGCATCAAACCAGTTAGTAGACTGATGACCAAAAAAAACGGGCACTCGCGACCGCGCGGACAGGACGGGACGTAAACAAGAAAGCAGACACCCATTAAACCACCACAGTACGATGGTCAACATTGCTGCACGAACAACTGAAGCTCAGTGCCTTCCCAAACACAAACTTCAAGCCATTTTACCTTTACATATTGTCACTACTGCCAGGGCTCTACGATATTGGCAAGCAGCCAAGCATTGGACGTAATGGGACGTCCTTGTGCCATTAGTGATCTTATAGATCTTACAATTAAATGCTTCCCTGAGACATTAAAGTTTGTGCTGGGGAGGGCACTTACCTTAGGTAATTCGTGCAGCAATTTGGCTCTCGTACTATGGTGGTGTAATGGTTAGCGTTTCTGCCCAGTAAACAAGACGACATGGGTTCGAGTCCCGGCCGCCGCACAAATTTTAAGTCATTTCGTCTGCTTCGATCATTATCGACACCATTTTATCTTTCTTGATGTTGGGGGACATTGCATCTTTTTTGTCTTGTGAAATAACATCCCTTTTTCATTTCGTAATCGGTCCAAGGAGAACATAGTGAGTAGTTGTCCCGTACGTAATATTCTGTATTACGAAAAAATGCAGTGCAAGACATCTATGTCATTTCAAGTTACGAGAACCAATTATATGCTTAACTTTTTTTGATCTACGTACAGTGAAGTCCGCAGTTGACCTGGATTAGTACCCAGCAATAAACGTGTGGCAGTCCTAAAGTGATCTGCGATGTTGTTTAGCTTCAAATAATCCGTTCCTCACAAGACTCCTCTTGGTACGATTTCACAACTTGCAGCATCATCTGCGCCACAAGCCAGCGGCCTGTGCTACCTACTGCGACGGAGGGGCAGCCATCTATACAAGACTCCAGGTAGGTGCTTCTATAGATACACTTTATGCGAAGTGTGGCGGACTTGCACACTTCCAACAGCGACCTCGCATGTACTGCCAATCTAGCACAAATAGACACCCTATCACGATTTACTACGGTTATGGAGGCTTGCAATACCTCATGTGTGTTGGCTGAGTTAGAATCATTGTGTGTTTTACCAGCTTTGAGATGATGATGTATGTTGTGCCCTTGTAGATTCCGACTTGTATACATTTGTGGAGTTTTGTTTAGTGAATCAATGTTTTCGCCTCACGAAGGATTTAGAGTACTAGGATCTTAGTGAAGTGTGTTCTTACGTGTCTTTCGCGAAGATAGTGGATATAAGATAACAGAGAGAAGTGAAGTGAGTAAAAGATGTGAGCGATGTTGTTCATGGCCAGCTGGGCGCCAAACTAGGAGTTATTTGATGGGATTCACAAGAATGAAGGTCCATGAATGTGGATAGGAAACAAAGAGTTTAGCGGGAAGGTAACGTTGTCCTTAGTTGCAGGAAGGAAAAGTTACGTGAGGAAGAACTGACTATAAATGTCCACGCCAGACAGGAATTTGCACCATGTTGAGAGTAGAGAGAAGACAAATTGAGAGAATTACTGATGTCCAACGTCAGGAGTACGTATGGGCTCACGTTGTGGATAATTGACGAGATATTTCTACTTTTCTTCTGGATCATGGGATGCGCGGGTTCGGGAGGTACTTCTTTTTTTAGGCGAGTGGCTTCCCTTACGTGGTTCAGAGGGGACACTTAGACGAGGAGATAATACTGAACCCAAAGCTAGACGTAGGTCGACCATCAGTCTGCAAATGAACCTGAGTAGTGATGAAACAATGGCTCCAGTGGAAAATAATTTGATAATCATTGTTTACTTTCTTTAAGTAGTTAAAGTGAAATCCAGCAGAGATCGGAATGAGTGAAGGAAGGAAGGGGATCGTGAGTACCCCCCATCACAACCACAAGAATACACTGTAAATCGAATGGAAGTAGTGGAACACCACAAGACGAAAAAGATTCCTATTGATGTTAACTCACGTGAGTACGTATGAGAAAGAAGTAAGTAAGTGACTGTTACGTAAGATATTATATTCGTTCTACTGTTGTCCCTTGTGTCGACGAAAAAATATTTTTTTTTATGTGTCTGTCGTAAGTTATAGTTCACAGGTTTGGTGGATGCTTCGTTTTCTTTGTTAATTGGAAGACAGAGGTCATAATTCAGCTCTAACCACCTGTGGTATGAAGGAAGGTGAATAGAAGCAGGAGCATCGAAGGATAGAAAGGAAGCTGGCTGGTTAATTGAGAATAGCCATGGAACGGGTGATGGTATCTGTTTATTTCTTATTTTTATTGGTGCAATTGGTGTTGGTAACACTAGACATGAGACTACTGAAGTTAAGTGCGTGTAAAGTGAGCTAACAGGAGATGAGTTATGCGTGTTGTTCTTGCCAACCAATTTACTAACCAAGTACCTAGCCTATATTTCCGACTAATCTAACCATATTCGTCATAAGAGTCGAGTTTATATTTTGTATATAACGCTTTGATTATAGAATGACGCTTTTCGTTAATCCCGTATTTTGGGAATGACAAAAAAATTCATTTAATTCTAAGTGATGACCAGTATACATTATCGAAAATTAATAGTTATAATAATAGGGTGCGGCGCTTAAATCCAGACAGATGAAACCTTTTTAAAAGCAAATTCATTAAAACGAAGTAAAAATGAAAATGAAAATCCTTTTATGTATAAGTAGCGATACCGTTGAAGATAACATTACTCGATGTAATCGCCTTCAGCCGCAGTGGCCGCCTCCAACCTTGTCCTGGCGCGATCGCACACACTCTTTAAAACAGCGCTGTCCATATTTGTGAATGGTGCTTCGATAGCGGTGGTTAGAGACGCGTGAGTAGGACGCCTCGTCTTATTGGTAACTCTTTAGACTACCCTCCAAACATAGTAGTCGAGGGGCTATTCGGGGCCCACAACTCCTTTGACCACAACATGTCAACGACATGCGAGAGCCAGTTTTGAACTAAATGGCTGGTATGAAGTCCTTCTCTGTCATCCGACGCATTGTTCGCCCCGGGTCTTTCGAAATCAGCGCCAGAGCCTTTTCGATGACTACCACCGTTCGTGACACGCGTTTCCTCGAATGAGGTTTCCTCGCCGGGTTAGTGAAACTTTCCCCAGACTTCTCTGAAGCCCTATACTTGGCCACAATATCGTAAACAGTTCATCTCAGGTACCCGAAGAATTGAACTATTTCAGTGGGTGAACGCTCAGCGCGAAGACTTTCGATAGCCGCGGCCCTTTGGCTATACTCCGCACTTGGCCATAACATCTCGGCTATTTTGAGGTTTTGACTCTTTACTAGATGTCTACGGATTTCAAGAACACAAATCGCGACCTCCGGCAGAACTAGGATATGGTGGGAAATTCAAATTCAGATTTGTCCGGGCAAAATCGCCGTTCCTTTATGGCAATGGCAGCTCCACTTTGGGCTCGTTGTTCCTTTGGTAGGCCACTATAAATGTATATGTAATTATTTATCTCTTCTGTACCATGGTCTTTCACTTTGGTTCCTGTTAGGCCCACTATGTCGACGTCAAGGCGCTTTATTTCTTTAAAGACTTCACGTTTCTTTGTAGAAATTCCTTGAACATTCCATGTTGCAATTCTCATTGTCCTTTTTCGTGCCTGTTGTGGTCTTCGTTTTGATCCATTCCGTTCCGAGGCTAAATTGGAAGGTTTTGCATGTGATTTCTTCTGCTGGGTGGAGTGCAGGTCCAATGCCTAAACTCCAGACTTGAAGGACGAGGTGATTTTTAATCATGGTTTTCTTCCACTAGACGGTTGCCCTTCTGGACTCAGGGACCCTGTCTATCCCTCCCTTTGGTTCTTCTGGGAATGGGGTGCCCCTTACGCCAAGCTGCCATACCAAAGTCCATCTTCTCTGCCTTCCTTACCGATGTGGTCTTAAGCCATAACACTGGGCGTGGGTAACGTTTTATACCCCGCGATACTGGGTCCCCAGCAGAACTTTGCCACCAGCTCGAAAGCCGGGGCTGCCCCCACGACGTGGACGCGCCTGCTGGAAATTTCAAAAATGTTGAAATGTGTATGAAATCTTATGGGACTTAACTGCTAAGGTCATCACCCCCTAAGTTTACTCTCTACTTAACCTAAATTATCCTAAGGACAAATACACACACACATGCCTGAGGAAGGACTCGAACCTCCGCCGGGAGCAGCCGCACAATCAATGACTGCAGCGCCTAAGACCGCTCGGCTAATCCCGCGCGGCGCTAGGAATTACCCAAGTGCGCTTAGAGAAGGGGGCTCTAAGAACCCTGGGCCGGGTTAATGTGCGTGTGCTCTATTAAGACCTGTCAAAATGCCGTGTGCCGAAGGGCTTATAGTCTTGCCTTCAGCTGCCCTTGTAAGAGAATGTAGGGCGCTCATCGACTTGTAGACACACACTGAGGTGACAAAAACGGACCCAACAAGTGGTGGCAAATCCCCAGCATAAATACTGAGCTATTCTGACTATAGGCATCCATAACTGCTGAAATGTTAGCAGTGCAGAATTTTGTGCACGAACTGACCTCTCAATTATGTCCCATAAATGTTCTATGGGGTACATGTCGGTCTATCTGGGTGGCCAAACCATTCTCTCTAACTATTCAGAATGTTCTTAAAGCCAACTGCGAACAAACATGGTTCGATGACATGGCACATTGTCATCTATAACAATTCCAAAGTTGTTTGGGAACATGAAGTCCATGAGTGGTTCTGAATGGTCCCCAAGTAGCCAAACATAACCATTTTCAGTCAACAATCGGTTCAGTTGGACCAGAGGACCCATTGCATTCCACGTAAACACAGCCCACACGATTATGGAACCATCACCAGCTTGCACAGTGGCTTGTTGACAACTTGCAAAAAAATGGTTCAAATGGCTCTGAGCACTATGGGACTCAACTGCTGAGGTCATTAGTCCCCTAGAACTTAGAACTAGTTAAACCTAACTAACCTAAGGACAGCACAAACATCCATGCCCAAGGCAGGATTCGAACCTGCGACCGTAGCGGTCTTGCCGTTCCAGACTGCAGCGCCTTTAACCGCACGGCCACTTCGGCCGGCGACAACTTGCACCACCAACTTGCACAGTGGCTTGTTGACAACTTGCACCACTAGTTTGCACAGTGACTTGTTGACAACTTGCACCACCAGCTTGCACAGTGGCTTGTTGACAACTTGCACCACCAGCTTGCACAGTGGCTTGTTGACAACTTGCACCACCAGCTTGCACAGTGGCTTGTTGACAACTTGCACCACCAGCTTGCACAGTGGCTTGTTGACAACTTGCACCACCAACTTGCACAGTGGCTTGTTGACAACTTGCACCACTAGTTTGCACAGTGACTTGTTGACAACTTGCACCACCAGCTTGCACAGTGGCTTGTTGACAACTTGCACCACCAGCTTGCACAGTGGCTTGTTGACAACTTGCACCACCAGCTTGCACAGTGGCTTGTTGACAACTTGCACCACCAGCTTGCACAGTGGCTTGTTGACAACTTGCACCACCAGCTTGCACAGTGGCTTGTTGACAACTTGCACCACCAGCTTGCACAGTGGCTTGTTGACAACTTGCACCACCAGCTTGCACAGTGGCTTGTTGACAACTTGCACCACCAGCTTGCACAGTGGCTTGTTGACAACTTGCACCACCAGCTTGCACAGTGGCTTGTTGACAACTTGCACCACCAGCTTGCACAGTGGCTTGTTGACAACTTGCACCACCAGCTTGCACAGTGGCTTGTTGACAACTTGCACCACCAGCTAGCACACTGGCGTGTTGACAACTTGTTTCCATGGCTTCATGGGGTCTGCGCCACTCTCGAGCACTACCATCAGCTATTGCCAAATGAAATTGGGACTCATCTGACCAGGCCACGGTTTTCCAGTCCCGTCCAACCGATATGGTCAAGAGCCTAGGAGAGGCGCTGCAGGCAATGTCATGCTGTTAGCAAAGACACTCGCGTTGGTCGTTTGCTGCCAAAGCCCATTAATGCCAAATTTCGCCGCATTGTCCTAACGGATACGTTCGTCATACAGCACGCATAGATTTCTGCAGTTATTTCACACAATGTTGCTTGTCTGTTAGCACTAACATCTCCACACTGCTTTCGGTCGTTAAGTGAAAGCTGTCGGCCAGTGCGTTGTCCATGGTGAGTGGCAATGCCTGAAATTTGGCATTTTCGGCACATTCTTGACAAGGTAGATCTCGGAATATTGATTTTAGTGACGATTTCCGAACTGGAATGTCCTATGTGTTAAGCGCCATCTACCATTCCACACTGAAATACTGTGGGACTCAGATTAACAGAATTAATAGAATTACTTATTTCTACAAAGGAAAGAAACATAACTTCTGAAAGTTCCTGGCAGATTAAAACTGTGTGCCGGACCGAGACTCGAGCTCGGGACCTTTGCCTTTTGCGGGAAGTGCTCTACCAAGTGAGCTACCCAAGCACGACTCACGACCAATCCTCACAGCTTCAGTTCTGCCAGTACCTCGAGTCCTACCTTCCAAACTTCACAGAAGCTCTTCTGCAAACTCCTGGAAGAAGGGATATTGTGGAGACATGGCTTAGCCACAGCCTGGGGGATGTCTCCAGAGTGAGATTTTCACTCTGCAGCGGAGTGTGCACTGATATGAAACTCCCTGATAGATTAAAACTGTGTGCCAGACCGAGACTCGAACTCGGGACCAAAACCTTTCGCAGGCAAGTGCTCTCCCAACTCAGCTACCCAAGCGCGACTCACGACCTCTCCTCACAGCTCCGATTCTGCCAGTATCTCGTCTCCTACCTTCCAAATTTCGCAGAACCTCTTCTGCGAATCTTGCAGAACTAGAACTCCTGGACCAAAGGATATTGCGAAGACATTTCTGGAAAACATCCCCTAGGCTGTGGCTAATCCATGTCTCCGCAATATCCTTTCTTCCAGGAGTGCTAGTTCTGCAAGGTTCACAGAAGAGGTTCTGTGAAATTTGAAAGATAGGAGGCGAGATACTGGCAGAATTGAAGCTATGAGGACGGGTCGTGAGTCGTGCTTGGGTAGCTCAGTTGGTAGAGCACATGCCCGCGAAAGGCAAAGGTCCGGAGTTCGAGTCTCGGTCCGGCACACAGTTTTGATCTGCCAGGAAGTTTCATATCAGCGCACACTCCGCTGCAGAGTGAAAATCTCATTCTGGCAACATAACTTCTCATTATGAAGTGACTTGATGTGACATGTGCGTTTTGTGCCTCCCATATGCAAGTACTTTCTTTAGTCTCTATGTCTACTCGCATAACGCACGGTGAGTATCGTCTTGCTGTTACCGAACTGGGCCGACAAGCGAAGGGCGGCTGGTTAAGACAGCGTTGACAGGAGGCGCTGAACTCTGTCTTCCCAGAAGCGTGGCGCAGCCCGCTGTTTCCGTTGGCGCCGCGGGTCAGCGCCTTCTTGATGCCATTTCGCGGCGCAGCGCTGGTCGGTGCGCAGTCGATGTTTTAGGACTGCACAACTTGTGTACGCGACACTACCACCTTCTACATGTGTGCTATCCCACGACTTCTGTCGCCTCAGTGTATTAATAGAACTGTAACGTCCATATTCGGTGTTGTTCAGAGAGCTTTGCCACTGCACCTTCGAATGCCTTTTTTTCTACACATCCGTAAGCAGGGGTTTAACATGGTTCGCCTAAACGAACGTACGCGTGTCGCGAGCGTCGGTTAGAACACGGCGGGCGAGGGAGGCGGCGGACGCAGCGCAGCGAGCACGCGACACGACAGCAATAAAACGGCGTTTAACCGTAGTTCTGCAGAACACGGGCCGGCCAATCGAACGCTCGGTCAGCCGCGCGCGCACCCGCCTACAAATTGGACCGCGGGGCCGAAACAAATGCGCACGCCGTCCCGTGTTTTCCCCTTCCCCTCCCCCTCACCCCGGCCCTCGCGCGCTGCGGAATGCGAGTATGACGCGCGCCGCTATTTAACGGCAGAGCGGCGCCCGCCGCAGGGTTGAACTGACGCCGCGCGGGATTCGGCCCGCGCATGCGCAGTTGGCGGCCGGCGCTTTATTTACGAGCAGTCTGGGATTTGGCGCGACCTCGCGCGCCCCGTAATGGTAATTGGATAGACCTGTACAGCCGCCGATTAATAACTGCCGGACTTCTGCGCTGTGTAAACACCCCCGCCGGCCATCACGTGGCCTGCGAAGTCGACTCGCACCGGTGCGGCGATGCTCTCACCGGTGAAGGGCCGGCATTCTCGCCCCCTTAAGTAAGTACTAGTTTCGGCTTCCGACCGAAAGCACACCATATGCTGCCGTTTTCGTACATAGCTAAACACTCGCATTCGCACAATAAACTAAAGCCTAGCTTACACGACGACACTAGATTGCAGGAAACTGCGCTACCGGCCACTGCGCATGCGCGCCGTGCGTTTGCGCAACTCGTCGGTTAAACTAAACCGTTTCGGCGTGTTCCAACTTCGGTGAGACTACTGCATGGGTTTTGAAGTTATGTGTGTTCGTACAGTATAGCCAAACTGAAATATGAAGTGGGGAACGGAGAATAATGTTCGCTTTTCGGATATCTATGCTTTACATGGGTATTTGGAGGGTTTCAGTGATGTTGATTACAAAAATAAGCAACATATTGCTGCCGCTAAGACCGTCATGTGCGATCAGCTGATAGGTATACCTGCTCTAACTAAGGGCTCACCTCCAGAGGATGTAATGTTTCCAAGTAGAGAACGAATTAGCATATTTCATCAAAATATAACAGGTATTAGAGATAAAGTTAGGGAACTGCTAATAGATGTTAACTCTGAAATTATTGGTATATCAGAGCACCACTTAAATAATTTGATAATTCAGAGGCTTCCTTTACCAGGCTACAGATTAGCTGGCTGTTTCTCAAGGAGTTCCTTGCGGGAGTGACTCGGTACGTAAAAAACAGTATTGCATTTGAGTACACAGACGTATCACGACACTGCACTAAACAAATATTTGAAAGTTGTGCAGCATTAGTGGAATTTAGTGAAACTAAACTTCTAATTGCTGTTGTTTATAGATCCCCTAACTCAGACTCCAGAGCATTTTTGCTTAAGCTAGAGAGGGTTCTTGATTCGCTTTGTAGGAAGTACCAGAAAGTAGTTACATGTGGTGACTTCAATATTAATTTTGTATATGATTGTGCAAGAAAAAGGATGTTGGTAGATCTCCTAAATTCATATGATCTGATGCAAACTGTGTTTCTTCCAACTAGGGTGCAGGGGAGCAGTAGCACAGTCATAGACAATATTTTTATTCATTCTTCATTACTAGATGGGCATTCTGTTAGTAAAAGGGCGAATGGCCTTTCAGACCATGATGCACAAATTTTAACACTAAAAGGTTTTTGTACTCAAACCAGTGTCGTATTTAATTACAAACTACGTAGGAAAGTTAATCCAACAGCAATAGAGAGTTTTTCAAAACTTGTCAAGGAACAAGAGTGGCCAGATGTGTATAGTGCCGATAATATAGATGATAAATACAATGCTTTCCATAACACATTTCTCATGCTCTTTGAGAGTTGCTTTCCATTAGAACATTCTAAACGGGGTACTAGCAGTAATGGACAGCCAGGTTGGCTGACTAGTGGGATAAGGATATCATGTAGAACAAAGCGGGAATTATATCAAAATGTTAGAAGTAGTCACAATCAAGCTACAGTAGCCCATTACAAACAGTATTGCAAGGTGCGTAAAAATGTAATTAGCAAGGCAAAAAGTATGTGGCATGCAAATAGAATAGCTAATTCACAGGATAAAATTAAAGCCATATGGTCAGTTGTGAAGGAAGTGTCTGGTCAGCAGCACAAGGTTGATGATATAAAGTCAGTTCACAGTAATAATATTTCTGTTACTGATAAATCAGATATATGTACAGTATTTAAAAACCATTTTCTGAGCATTGCTGGTGAATTAAATAAAAATATAGTTTCTACAGGAAATCATATAAATTTCTTAGCAAATGCCTTTCCGAGTTTGATGTCTGAAATACTCCTCTGTGATACACACAAGAGGGAGATTGAGTCAATAATTAAATCACTGAAGACTAAGGACTCTCATGGTTATGATGGAGTGTCTAGTAGAACATTAAAGTACTGTGCTGCACATGTTAGCTCTGTATTTAGCCATATTTGTAATTTTTCCTTTAGGAATGGTCAGTTTCCTGAGCGATTAAAGTACTCAGTAGTAAAGCCGCTTTATAAAAAGGGAGAAAGGGATAATGTAGATAATTTTAGACCTATTTCTATTCCATCAGTGTTTGCAAAAGTTATCGAAAAGGCTGTGTATGTAAGGTTAATTGATCATTTTATATCACACGATTTGCTATCAAATGTACAGTTCGGCTTTAGAAGTCGTTTGACAACTGAAAATGCTATATTCTCTTTTCTCTGTGAGGTACTGGATGGGCTAAACAAAAAGTTTCGAACGCTTGGTGTATTTTTTGATTTAACAAAGGCATTTGACTGTGTTGATCTCACAATATTGGTCCAGAAGTTGGACCATTACGGAATAAGGGAAGTAGTTCACAATTGGTTCACCTCTTACTTTAGCAACAGACAGCAAAAGGTCATTATTCACAATGTTGATAACGGCTGTGATGTGGGATCTGAGTGGGGTACTGTCAAGTGGGGGGTGCCCCAGGGATCAGTGTTGGGGCCACTCCTGTTCCTTATTTATATAAATGATATGCCCTCTAGTATTATGGGTAACTCTAAAATATTTCTGTTTGCTGATGACACTAGCTTGATAGTAAAGGATGTTGTGTGCAACATTGACTCGGTTTCAAGTAGTGCGGTACATGACCTCAGTTCATGGCTCATAGAAAATAAACTAACGTTAAATCACAGTAAGACTCGGTTTTTACAGTTTCTAACACATAATTCAACAAAACCTGACGTTTTAATCTCACAGAACGGGCATATGATTAGTTAAACTGAACAGTTCAAATTCCTAGGTGTTCAGATAGATAGTAAGCTGTCGTGGAAAGCCCACGTTCAGGATCTTGTTCAAAGACTTAATACTGCCATTTTCATTATTTGAACGGTATCGAAAGTGAGTGATACTTCGACACGTAAATTAGTCTACTTTGCTTATTTTTATTCACTTATGTCGTATGGTATTATGTTTTGGGGTAACTCTTCCCATTCTAGAAGGATATTTTTGGCTCAGAAACGGGCGGTTCGGGCAATAAGTGGTGTGAGTTCACGAACCTCTTGTCGACCTCTGTTCACGAGTCTGGGTATTTTGACATTGGGCTCTCAATATATATATATTCCTTATTGTCGTTTCTTGTTACCAATATTAGTTTACTTCCAACAATAAGCAGCTTTCACTTGGTTAATACTCGGCAGAAATCAAACCTCCATTTGGATCGGACTTCCTTAACTCTTGTGCAAAAAGGTGTGCAGTATACTGCTGCATCCATTTTCAATAAGCTGCCACTCGAATTCAAAAATCTGAGCAGTAATCCACGCGCTTTCAAATCGAAACTGAAGAGTATCCTCATGTGTCACTCCTTCTATTCTTTCGAGGAGTTCCGTGAAAATTTAAGCTGATTCTCATTGTATTGCTGATAGCGTTTGCTTAAACTTATGGACTGATTTTCTTTCAGGTTCATGAACATTTGTTTTTATCTGTTATTACTTTTATGTTGTAAGTTCATGTACTAACACGTTCCATGACCTTGGAGATTTGCTCCTCAATTTGGTCCTACGGAACTTGACATGTAAATAAATAAATAAATAAATCATAACATAGATGATTTGACAATTTCTGAGCTGCAGGGCAATATTTAATTGAATTAGGAGCGCATATACAAATGAATTGAGAAAAATCCAAGCAAATGTAATTCTAGCTGTAGAAATGCTCTTGTCTACAAGACTAAAATCCCATCGTTCAAATTGGCCGAAACTTTTTTTTTTTTTTAAGGAGTATTATTGACAGGAAGGAGACTACCCAGATCAAGGAGTTACATTCTTTATTGAATATTTATCTATTTAAAACGTCGCAGCATTCACATATGTCGATTTTTTATTTATTGCCACTGTACAGTTCTATCTTTAAGATAGTAGTTTGTAAACCATTCTATTCTTAATACGACCTGCTTAGAATAATTACTGCTGTTAATGTTAATAATTATTACTGTTAATAGTTATTGGTGTTAATGAAAAACCGTCATCACCAACTAAAACCGCATCTTATAGCATGCCGAGTGTTCTCGATTGTAATGCATGCAATGTGATATGTAATTTCAGTTCTGGCGACATTGCTTGATGCACTACAGTATCTTCATTCCTTATCGCATAATTAAGTCTATTTTTAGAAGAAACGTTAACAGTTCTGGTGAGAATCTAAGATAATTAAAAGAACGTCTTGGGTCTTCCATTACAAATTATTTCGGCAAGGATGCTGAGCAACCGAGCTGACGTCTTTCCTTCATCCAGTCACGAATCGAAACACGTTTCCTATTTTTTTCTTATGCAGCGATTCCACGCAACAAGCTTTAACTCCATCACAACTCGTCCGACGTGCAGGTGCCAAAACTTTCATTTCATACACGACTCAGGGACCCACAAAACGACGAAACTGGAGTGTATACTAGTTTCGCCGTGTCTACAGTCAAATATGAAACCATTTTGGTGCACCTCATTCCACGCAACGAGTAGCGCAACCCAATGTCGTCGTGTAAACTAGGCTTTATGCTGTGTAGTGCCCAGCATGAGGAAGATACCTCCCTTTAACTCTTGCTGACAAGGGAACCATACGAGCTTTTCCCCACCGATTTGATTCAGATTGGTGCGGTGTGTAAGACACGAATAGGACTTTAACACATGTAAATAACGAGACGCAACTCTCAACCATTACCAAGAAAATCGAATTTGAAAATTTCAGGCGTAGTTACATACAGGGCTATTACAAATGATTGAAGCGATTTCATAAATTCACTGTAGCTCCATTCATTGACGTATGGTCACGACACACTACAGATACGTAGAAAAACTCATAAAGTTTTGTTCGGCTGAAGCCGCACTTCAGGTTTCTGGCGCCAGAGCGCTCGAGAGCGCAGTGAGACAAAATGGCGATAGGAGCCGAGAAAGCGTATGTCGTGCTTGAAATGCACTCACATCAGTCAGTCATAACAGTGCAACGACACTTCAGGACGAAGTTCAACAAAGATCCACCAACTGCTAACTCCATTCGGCGATGGTATGCGCAGTTTAAAGCTTCTGGATGCCTCTGTAAGGGGAAATCAACGGGTCGGCCTGCAGTGAGCGAAGAAACGGTTGAACGCGTGAGGGCAAGTTTCACGCGTAGCCCGCGGAAGTCGACGAATAAAGCAAGCAGGGAGCTAAACGTACCACAGCCGACGGTTTGGAAAATCTTACGGAAAAGGCTAAAGCAGAAGCCTTACCGTTTACAATTGCTACAAGCCCTGACACCCGATGACAAAGTCAAACGCTTTGAATTTTCGGCGCGGTTGCAACAGCTCATGGAAGAGGATGCGTTCAGTGCGAAACTTGTTTTCAGTGATGGAGCAACATTTTTTCTTAATGGTGAAGTGAACAGACACAATGTGCTAATCCGGGCGGTAGAGAATCCTCACGCATTCGTGCAGCAAATTCGCAATTCACCAAAAGTTAACGTGTTTTGTGCAATCTCACGGTTTAAAGTTTACGGCCCCTTTTTCTTCTGCGAAAAAAACGTTACAGGACACGTGTATCTGGACATGCTGGAAAATTGGCTCATGCCACAACTGGAGACCGACAGCGCCGACTTCATCTTTCAACAGGATGGTGCTGCACCGCACTTCCATCATGATGTTCGGCATTTCTTAAACAGGAGATTGGAAAACCGATGGATCGGTCGTGGTGGAGATCATGATCAGCAATTCATGTCATGGCCTCCACGCTCTCCCGATTTAACCCCATGCGATTTCTTCCTGTGGGGTTATGTGAAAGATTCAGTGTTTTACCTCCTCTACCAAGAAACATGCCAGAACTGCGAGCTCGCATCAACGATGCTTTCGAACTCATTGATGGGGACATGCTGTGCCGAGTGTGGGAGGAACTTGATTATCGGCTTGATGTCTGCCGAATCACTAAAGGGGCACATATCGAACATTTGTGAATGCCTAAAAAAAATTTTTGAGTTTTTGTATGTGTGTGCAAAGCATTGTGAAAATATCTCAAATAATAAAGTTATTGTAGAGCTGTGAAATCGCTTCAATCATTTGTAATAACCCTATCTTCGTATGATGGTCTCTAGCATCCAAGAAGACCACAACCGAACAGTCTGCCTTCGGCAATGGTGAGGCGAGCACGTGTACTGCTTGAGAGTGAGCTCGTGCTTGCTTACATCTGCGTAGCGGCTTGTCTTTATGTCAGGCTTCATCGACCATCATGGCGTTTTACTATCGCCAAGCAACGGTTACATTAACTTTTCCTTTGGATCACGAACGACCAAAGGCGTGGGAAGTAGAACGGTTTATACGGGACGAAACACGTCTGTCGCCACAAGATATTCAGGTAATTCATTTTTCGATCGTCAGTACCACCCTGTGCATGAAGCTGGCGAATGAAGAGTTGTGCACCGAAGTTGTACGGCGTCACGATACTGATCTCGAGTTTCGATGCTCTGACGGCCATATAGGAGGAACTGTCGTGGTTGATCCAAAGGTTGAGGGTTCTTTAACTCCCGTTGGAGGTGCCGACGGAAGTTATGGTGTATGGCTTTTCACGTTCCAGCAACGTCATGAGTAACGTTGCCAAAACGTGGGAGACATTCCAAACCTACCACGCCCCCAGTGGTGTCCGTCAGATAAAAACTGAACCGAGGAAATACATGCCTACCTACTTGGTTATTGCCGGCTGTTGGGCAGTCATCATGTACGATAGCCAGCTGCGCACTTCTTCAGGTTGTGGCCAGAAAAGCAGTGTCTAATCTGAATGTCTCTGACTTAAACTGGTTCAGACGCCACTCGAAGACGCCGCTTTCCTGCGGCGACCACTATGTTACCTGTCTACTGTGTCCCCTCTTCAATCAATTGGCACCAGCGTCAACTCCACTAGATGACACATGGACGTTTTGCCTGTCTCACCTACACTGCCGCCGGAGGCAATACCAACGGACGATGGTCGTCAGTAGACGCAAGCCGTCTGTCCCGACCACATAGTTGTTGATCCTGGAGCTGTTCCTACCTGCACTTTTCTGCCTTCTCGCCCCAAGTTGGACGACAGCAGCCCACTATCCGACACCGGACAACATGTTAAGAAGTAACGGTCGCCGAGGAAACGGAAGAGACAACGCTGTACCCCTTCTGATGACTGCCAGCATCAGATCTGTGCACAGGACGACGACCCTGGCAATAGACAACGTGACGTCTCTCCCCACATCTGTCTGACGGACACCAACCTTCCCCTGAGACAACACTGTACGCCTTCTGATGACTGCCTCCCATCAGATGTGTGCACAGGATGACAACCCTGGCACCGGATAACACGACGTCTCTCCCCACCTGTGTCTCCAGTTGGCATCCACCGCCGGACACCAACCTTCGCCCGAGACAACAGTGTACTCCTTCTGATGACTGCCTCCATCAGATGAATGCACAGGATGACAACCCTGGCACCGGATAACACGACGTCTCTCCCCACCTGTGTCTCCAGTTGGCATCCACCGCCGGACACCAACCTTCGCCCGAGACAACAGTGTACTCCTTCTGATGACTGCCTCCATCAGATGAATGCACAGGATGACAACCCTGGCACCGGATAACACGACGTCTCTCCCCACCTGTGTCTCCAGTTGGCATCCACCGCCGGACACCAACCTTCGCCCGAGACAACAGTGTACTCCTTCTGATGACTGCCTCCATCAGATGAATGCACAGGATGACGACCCTGGCACCAGATGATGCGACATCTCTCCCCACCTCTGTCTCCAGTCGGCACCCACTGACAGACACCAACCTTCTCCCGCCTGGGCTCAATGCGGACGCCTCCCTTTCTGTGTGTGATGCTACCTGTCGGTGCACATCTGACAGCACTCCACTGAACCGGTGCGGTGAGACATTTGTCTCCGGAGTGGATGAGCCAATGTTGAGGATGGACTTTCTGGAGGTGTACAGCGCGATGGACCCCCCTTGCTGGGGTCAGCTCCCTCCCCATCCGGGTGCTGCGCCCTTCCACAGGGACCGAATCGTGAGCTCCTCATGTTTCCCCCATATTGAAATCACCTGCCCTCCTGGCGATGGCAGCTTCTCAAACTTATTGCATAGGTATGATTACTGTCAATACCACTTGCACACGCCATAAACTGGCTTTACTCCACGAAATACTGCTTGCCGCAGACGTTGAAGTTACCCTCCTTCAGCAGGTGCATGTTGAAAAGTTTTGTGCTCCTCATGATTTTACAGCACATGTCACTCACGCTTCCCCTACTGATAGTGGGGTGGCAATCCTACTGCGTGATGGACCCTCTCTGATACAACTACCGACCTCCATCATATCGAAGGTATGTCTCTCACGTTTAGCTACGTCAGGGTCGTCACTGTCTCTGTGCCATCTCGTTTGGGTCACTGCCGTCAATGTTCCACCTTCTTCTCAGAGACAGTCATGCCTCTTTTCCTGTGTCGGCGGGATGTCTTGATCACGGGAGGCGATTTCAACTGCACCCGGGCACCGAAAGACCAACATCCGCGTCACTTTCCGTGCGCGGCACAAGCGACAGTTCTCCAGTACCGCAGCCAAGTGGATTCTCGGGAGCACGTTCATGGCGATCGTCTGGGGTTTACGCGGGAATCATCCTACCAAAGCACCAATTTCAAAAGACCCGTCTCGTAAAATATCATGACCTGGTACTGGAGAAGTCCGTAACTGCGCGCTGCACACCCTCGTCCGACAGAAATTGTCGACTGTTGTGGGACCTTTTTAAGGGGCCGCAGGCGTGATATTCGCATGGGAAGAGATGAGGATTCTAGGGAGGGTTGTCGAGTATCCCAGTCGATGCTTGCCTCCCAAATCGACCGTCGTCTTGTATCGAATCGCGACCAGCACAGAACTTGACGCCGGCCGGTGTGGCAGTGCGGTTAAAGGCGCTTCAGTCTGGAACCGCGTGACCACTACGGTCGCAGGTTCGAATCCTGCCTCGGGCATGGATGTGTGTGATGTCCTTAGGTTAGTTAGGTTTAATTAGTTCTAAGTTCTAGGCGACTGATGACCTCAGAAGTTAAGTCGCATAGTGCTCAGAGCCATTTGAACCATTTGAACAGAACTTGGCGCACCATTCCACAAATGTTGTTTTCGACAGACGTGCTGTCCCATACACATTCTTCATTCACCGATGGATGTCTGCCAGTGTTTCTCCTTCGCCAGGCAGAAAGAAACAGCACTATGGTCCTGTTTGGACGTATTTGGTAATAAGGTCGCTATAGTTCACGTTTTTGCATTTTCCGCATGGGATGTTGGAACGAAACGAATGCGACACATGGCGGTGCTTATACACCCGCATTGGAGTCGCGCTAGGTTGCATGTCCACTTCAGCAATGACCTCAGACCGAAAGTTTTTCATCGCCCCTTGTATCATTATACGACACATACTTCAGGAGATAGACGTCATAAACAATGAGTGGTGCAAAAAGGATGTTTTATAGATGGGAGACTGAGTCAGAGAATCGAGCTGGGGAGTGGAATGAGGGGTGGTGGTACTGATTATAAATATTTTACGAAACATGTGGGTTGGAAAATGCGTGAGCGGTTTCATCAGTGAACCATGACAAACACGGCCGTAGCTTTGGAAACACGATACTTGCTGCGGGCTCGGCTATTAGGGTTACATGGAAGTGAGGCACACTTTTCCTTGTAAATACTGTGCACATCCGTCGCGTACTGTCAGCGCAAGGCAGGATGTTTCCCTTGTGGCTACTTGTTCCGAATTCTGAGAGAAATTGCCAGGTCTGATTAAATGATGTTTACGAAGGTTGCTCCTACAAGAAAAACCGCTGACGTAAGTTTTTGCGCAAACTAAGAAAAATTTGGACAGAATTTTTCGTCTGCATATTGTCTGTACTTCGTGCAGGTGACGCTACCGCACACTTCGAAAAGTCACTCTGAATTAATGACGTGTTTATTAAACAAAACATCAGGCTTCGTTTCAGTTAAGTGTCCCGGTATTTTGACTGCACCACATTAAAATCTCAGTCTTTTAACGTCACGAGCTACCCTGATATGTCAAGATAATTTCACCACCTCGAAGAGTTGTGGAGGAGGGGCGTCAATTTCTTACAGTCGGTTTTATCGTCTGCAGCTTCTTGCTTGGCTCCTCCGTACATTCTTCCGCGCGTGACGGGCCTTCTCGATTCTTTGCCTTCTTTTCACTGGCCATGTCGAGTATCTACACGAGGCCGACATGTTAATCTGGATCTGGCTATGTTAGTGGTAGAGGGCAAGGGCAGCCTGATACCGTTCCTGCTGTCACCCCCCCCCCCCCCCCCCGCCCCGTCTCACGTTGTCTCTCCTCCGATGGAATTTGTGGACCCCATGTGTGTGCGTCTAATGTTACCCCATGTGAAAGTGTGAAAACGTTTCCCGAAAGCAGACAACCCTGTAAGTAGGGCAACCACAGCTATGAGTAGTATACTGTATGACACAGCGCGCAACAGCGCCCCCTGTTCGCGACTGCGTATAGACCGGAGAAGCGGACCCATCCACTACATTGGAATCCGGCTGTTTTAGTTTATGACATACCGCCTTCCAGCGGTTTTTTGTTCTGACGGACAGGGAATGTTCAGTAAAAAGGTTCCGAGCTTTTCCACTCTAATGCTTTAGTCATATGTTCACCTGAATATGTGACTTTTAGGACCACGAAACCGGCAGCGATCCAGTAATAAGAGACTAAGTAGAGCTGAATCAGCTATTGATGCCCAAGATGTTTTCTGAAACGTTTGCGAATCGTACAGCTGAGACGAGACGTGGATACCAGGCCGGCTCTGCAAATGGTCGGATGTGGGTAACCGCTTAAAAACCACGTCGAAGCTGGCGGGCTCACCAGCCTCGTCGTTAGTTCTTAGGGCAGATTCGATCCGCGGCGGCGTCCCTGCCCGAATCCCAGGAGCGGCGTGATAACGCACACGACTATGTGCACTCGTGATAGATCTTGTCTATTACAGCAAGCGTGTTAAAAGGTCATTCAGCCCACAACATGCTTGCTTGACTGAGATATGTAGCGCTTCATTTCTGTGGATTGCCACATATTCCAGTACCCAGCAGAATAACACAGGAGCCCGCCGCTCTGGCCGAGTGGTTCTAGGCGCTTCAGTCTGGAACCGCGCTGCTGCTACGGTCGCAGGTTCGAATCCTGCCTCGGGCATGGATGTGTGTGATGTCCTTAGGTTAGTTAGATTTAAGTAGTTCTAAGTCTAGCGGACTGATGACCTCAGATGTTAAGTCACATAGTACTTGGAGACATTTGTACCAATAACACATGACTCCCCTGTTTTTGCAACCGGAGAAAAACCATCTACCATTTCCTGTACTGTGTTGTTTAATGGCTACTGTTGCTGATATCCCAGGATCGAAAAAGACGCATAAATAGCAGATTGAACACCGGGATCAATAAAGAAATAACGAAAACGAAAAGATCTTGAAAGTTAACAACAACAATATTTTATAAAGCCTCGTCGCTACTGCTGTGGAGGCTGAGTTACCAATGTTGTTACGGTAGGCCGAGTTTATGAGTTCGTGAAACGGCTTCTGGAGCAGTACACCGCTAAGACAATTTCTCGCTGCCACTATTACACAGCTATGCCTCAGGGTCACGTAACAGCATAGGAGAATGAAGGTTCTACAACATTCCAACAAATTAGTAACAAAGTCACACAGATGAGTTAAAAAGGTTTACTTTTCTTTGTGACTTGTTGAATGATTAAGCCTGCAACATTGCATGTGTTGTAACACAAAAAGAACCTCAATGGCTAAATGCAAACAGTCGTAGGTAAACTTCACAGTACATATCAAATGCAATTTGTAACAACTGTCTGTTCACTTCTAAGAGTTCACTAAACGACATTCCCTGTCTATATATGAAGATGGTATCTGTTCTTTCGAAAGAACAGACACCATCTTCATATATAGTTAAGGCTAACCGGCCATTGATCTTCTTCTGTACTGGATGCACACTCATTGCCCGAACTCTTACGGGACTCGGGTAAGATTGTCTGCCGCGAGTAATGAGTGTAATGGGCAGGGGCACTACGAATGTAGTGTGTGGACAGCAAGTTGGGAATGTGGGTCTCACGGGGAGCGTGCAAGGGATAAATCCCTGCAGTCGCACTATCCTCTGTGGCCTCGGTGGTTCAGATGGACAGAGCGTCTGCCATGTAAGCAGGAGATCCCGGGTTCGAGTCCCAGTCGGGGCACACATTTTCAACTGTCCCCGTTGATGTATATCAATGCCTGTCGACAGCTTAGGGTCTTGATTTAATTATCATTCATTCCCTGTCTAAGTCAGCCCTGGATGATTATCTAGAAACAAGTGGGCGAGAGTTGCTCTCATTCTTTTTCCCAAAGACCTTGTAGACACCAACATCATTTCAACTTTTCACATGCGTCCATGATCGGGCTTTGGATGAAACAGGTCCACGTGAGAAATAATGCGCACATTCCGGAATGGAAAGAAGCGCAGTAGTGTGAAAATGAAGTTCAGCCGACGTTTTTACCAAGGACCTAACGGTGTTCAGAAAGAATAGACTCAGTTGTCCGTGGCGTGTTTCTTGCTATTTGAAGTAGTTTATCTTGTACTGAAAATGAAGTAGATATTTGCTGCATGTTATATGGCTATACTCGTCACCCCAAATAAATTAGCTTTATTTCCTTTTACCGGCTCCCTGTCTCAGATATTGCAATAAAAAAAAAATGGTTCAAATGGCTCTGAGCACTATGGGACTTAACATCTGAGGTCATCAGTCCCCTAGAACTTAGAACTACTTAAACCTAACTAACCTAAGGACATCACACACATCCATGCCCGAGGCAGGATTCGAACCTGCGACCGAAGCGGTCGCGCGGTTCCAGACTGAAGCTAATGCAATTGCTGAAGGGTTCAAGGAAAATTTGAGTGTCATTTCGTATATGTACCCGACTCGTACGATTATAGTTGGAAGTGACTTCAGTCTACCCTAGATACGTTGGCGAAAATACATGTTTAAAGTCGGTATGAAATAGTATTAAATGCTTTTTCCGAAAATTATTGTGAGCAATTAGTTCATGAGCCCACACAAAGCGTAGATGGTTGCTATGACTTATTAAGCCTCCTGGCAACAAATAATCCTAAGCAAATACAGAGTGTCATGGCGTGTAGAGGGATTAGTGACCACAAGGACGTCGTAGCGAGACTGAACACTATAGTATACAAATCTACCAAAACTAAAGGCAACACACACACACACACACACACACACACACACACACACACACATTAAATGGAAATTAAAATTCGCTTGATATCTTCCGTTGAGACAGTCTCCATCCCTTCCGAACAATGTAAGCATAGAGCATATGTGGCTTAAATACAAATAAATTGACGTCAAGACAAGATTCATACCGAGTAAATGAGTAAGAAATGCAACGAATCCCTCGCGTTACACAAAACAGGTCAGAACATTGTTGGACAGCAACGAAAAAAGCATGGGAGGTTTAAATGAATGCAAAAATCTCCAAGAATCTTCCAGATTGGCGATGTTGTACAGAGGCTCGAAATTTAGCTGGAACTTCAATTCGAGATACTTTTAATAATTTTCATAATGAAACTCCGTGCCGAAATCTTGCACAAAATCCAAAGATATTGCAGTCGTAGGTAAAGTAGACCAGTGACAACACACAATCAGTACCTTCACTGCGTGGTAGCAGTGGTAATATTACCAATGACAGTGCCACCGCCTAGTAAAGTCATCAGAAGATCAACACAAATTGCAAAATGAGTTAGACAAAATATCTGTACGATACGAAAAGTGGCAATTGATACTGAACAATAAAAAGCCTGAGTTTCACCACATGATGCTAAAAAGAATTCATTAAACTTAGATCAAACGACAGAAAAAACAAATTTATAGGTTGTCGAGTCGCCTAAATACCTGGGGATTGCACTTATGAACTACTCAAATTGGAACCATCTCATAGACAATGTTGTGGGGGAGGCTACGCAAAGACTGTGTTTTATTGCTGGAACAGTTAGAAGACGCTACAAAACTACTAAAGGGACTGCCTACAGTACGCTTGTCCGTCCTCTGTTAGAATATTGTTGCGCCGTATGGGATCCTTACCAGAGAATATTGACGGAGGACGCTGAAAAATTTCGAAGATGGGCATCTCCTTTTTATATCATTGCGAAGTGGAGGACAGAGTGTCATGGATATGATACGCGACCTGGGTTGGTGGTCATTAAAACATGGGCGTTTCTCGTTGTGGCGAGATCTTTTCACAAAATGTCAATCACCAACTTCCTGCTCCGAATGCGAAAATATTTTATTGACGCCCATGTACGTAGGGAGAAATAACCATCGTAAAAGAAGAGAAATCAGGGCTCGCACGGAAAGATTTAGGTGTTAGTTTTCTTCTTTTTTTCATGTCTACTTGGGAACGGAACGGTAGAAAAATAAACGTAGTTTTATGAACCCTCTCCCAAGCATTTAATTGTGAACTGCAGAGTAGTGATGTAGATCCAAAATGAGCTGTTGAGCACTCGACGGATTTCCCAACTGACGCTGCCACAAGACTGCACTTTACTTAAGCGACAAGAGGCGAAAACGTTGTACCGCCTATTCAGTTCCAGCACGGCTCTGCGAAGCCGGGAACAGACTTTCCTTCACAACGGCAGAAAAATACAGCATCACGAACCCATGGCGACCCCAGAATGTAAGTGTGTGTAATTGACAAGTAAGACTCTGCTGGCGGCGACGTAAAACTAATGAAAAAATTTGAGATACACGAATTCAACACATATTCACCGACATACACTCCATAGGCAGGTCTGACTAGACAGAGTCGAGCAACAGATACTTGAAACTGCATGACGTTAAAATTATGCGTTGTACTGTGAATCCAAATCAGTAATTTCTCTTTCACTTGTAACTTGTCACCAACTACGTTCGCGGCATAGCTGCAAATACCAACAATTTTCCTCTATGAATACTATCAAATAAAAGTATCTACGTTATAGTAATTATAATTGCGTATCTCATGCTATAAGGTAATGAAAAGGAAGAAAGTTAAATGACTGGCTCATACCTTTCGTGTCGGCGTTGTTTTTCCGCTTCCCATGTCGGGACTTTCGCTTCGTACGAAGCTCCTAAAGTTCCCCAAGATCAATAACACGGTTCCTTCATACTAACGAAAACACCGCAACTGCTTCGACAATACTCGAATCAAAATTAAAACGTTTTCATCTCTACAAGAGAGCACACATATTCGTATAGACATCGAATGTTAGAGACAGAACATCGCTACGCAACGGCTCACGCCGCTTCAGGCGATACTTCATTGTTGCGAACGTTGCCGCCAATCGACATGAAAGAGCAACGCTGATAACACGCATATCGCATCGTAACAGTTTACCGGTGATATAACAGAAACGACCTATAAATACTCGACAGTGTACCATAATAAAAGTAATAGGAAATCATACACAATTACGAAGGGGTATTATTATTTAAAATTCATCTACATCTATAACAAAAATCCGGTAACAATACCTCCTCCTTTCTTCCCCCCCCCCCCTCCCCCCTCCACCGCTGTCTCTCTTTTGCTACTCATCTCTAGAATGATGCGCTTGAATGTTGCCTAGTTGTTCTTGAAACGTCCGCTCTCGAAATTTTAACAACATTCCTCCCCGTCATGCGCTACGCCTGTATTGCAGCGCCCGTCACAGAAATTTGATAGGACTCCAATAACTCTGCAACAGTTACTGAAAAAATTTGCGGTGAAACGCCCAGTTCATCTTTGGATCCTTTGTATATTCTTTATTAATCCTACCTGGTAAGGATCTAAAACTGATCAGCAATCTATGTTACTAAAAAGATAAAACAGTTACGTGGTCGCGTTATATCAGTTGCAGCTTGCCTATTAACTGCTTCCATGGGCAACAAAAATTTACTTTCAGTATTTTATATAATTATTCTACGAATTTAAAAATGCAAAATGCTTTCATGATAGATAGATATTCAGCGATCACAGGCCCTGCAGACCACGCGCTGCTTCCACAAACTGCCTCCATTCCTTCCTGTTTTGTGCCCGGTTCCTCCAGGTGTCTTCAGTTCCCAGGGCTGCTAGGTCCTTCGCCAGGTCGTCCATCCAGCGCTGCCTTGGTCGTCCAATGGGGCGTTTGGTGTTTGGTTTCCCCGGTAGTGCCATCTTCGCCTGTCTTCCATTGGCATACGGGCTACATGGCCCACCCATTGTATTCCTTTGCTCTTTATCTTCTGTAGGATAGTTGGTTGTCGCATCAGAAGGTAGATTTCCTCGTTTTTCCTCCTCCTCCATTTCCGTTAATTAAAACTGGTCCCCATTTCTTCTTCATTACTCTTCTTTCAAATTTTAATAGTTTTTCCCCTTCTCGCTTAGTCATGATCCATGTTTCTGAACCGTAGACTACTGCTGGGCATATCACTGTGTTGTAGATTTTCATATTAGTGTTCATTGAGGGAATGCATGCATTTCGTTCCCACTGCCATTCTTTCCCTGGTGTCCATTTTTATGTTGTTGTCCGTGGTAAAGCAAGATTCAACGAATTTAAAAATGTAAAATGCTTTCATAGTCTACTTTATTAGGAGATATAATTTTACGATAAGGATTTAACACAATAAATGAAGTATTACAGTTAGGATCTATGCACACGACTTGAGGCAGATCGCGCATGGCGCAGATATCAGCCACACCAGTTCATCCAGTATTTGAGAAAGCGAGCACTTAGCCATTTCCGAAAAAAATTACACATGATTTGAAACTTTTACGGAATTGTTTCTCACTAACACTCTCCATAAAATAATGAAAGAATTTGAGGTGTTCCTTGCGTGAGGGGAATTCATTTTCCAAATTTTATGTTTATTAAAACTCGACAGATAGTCGAAGTCAATTCACTACATTTTTTTCAGTGCTGCAGAATAAGCCAGAATGCCCACTAGTCTCCGCTATCTGCTAAACTTGCCCAAGAAGCTAAGATGGCAACGATTCCACCCTACACGTATACAGTAGATATGTGGTTACTGCCCGGGAACATTACGCTGTTGGCTCTCTGAGCGTTTTCGTTGTTTTTTTTAAGAAAAAGAACTTCAGTTAAAATAAGAAACTCCCATTAGACAAAAACAAATAAATGAAATGGAATTTATGGTTCCATTTCACTATCTAAGAAACAAAGACGCAATATCGTTCACCCAAGCCAGGAGTACCAACAGATAAAGCGGCTTTCTTTCTGAGGCGCAACAACAAGTAAAGCAGGTAGAGTCTCTAGTATTTATAATATTTCATATGAATGTGGCAGCAGTTAAGTGCGGCAGTCTATGCAGAGTATTGCCGATCACAGTGAGGAAAATCAACGTCACCTCACGTTTAGAAATTTGGAATAATCAGTCCAGTGAGTAAACTCAAGCTTATGTCTGAACAGGTTGGACTTCTGGTTCACGCTTCAGACTACTGGGATTGTGTAATAAGTGAAGCGGTGGAAATTGGCTGTCTAACAGTAACTTCAGTAGAGACGCCGGACAGCGAGTGCAAATCACATCTCTAACACCAAAAGGGGCAATTTACATCTACATCTACATTGATACTCCGCAAGCCACCCAACGGTGTGTGGCGGAGGGCACTTTACGTGCCACTGTCATTACCTCCCTTTCCTGTTCCAGTCGCGTATGGTTCGCGGGAAGAACGACTGTCTGAAAGCCTCCGTGCGCGCTCTAATCTCTCTAATTTTACATTCGTGATCTCCTCGGGAGGTATAAGTAGGGGGAAGCAATATATTCGATACCTCATCCAGAAACGCACCCTCTCGAAACCTGGCGAGCAAGCTACACCGCGATGCAGAGCGCCTCTCTTGCAGAGTCTGCCACTTGAGTTTATTAAACATCTCCGTAACGCTATCACGGTTACCAAATAACCCTGTGACGAAACGCGCCGCTCATCTTTGGATCTTCTCTATCTCCTCCGTCAGACCGTACTGGTACGGATCCCACACTGATGAGCAATACTCAAGTATAGGTCGAACGAGTGTTTTGTAAGCCACCTCCTTTGTTGATGGACTACATTTTCTAAGCACTCTCCCAATGAATCTCAACCTGGTACCCGCCTTACCAACAATTAATTTTATATGATCATTCCACTTCAAATCGTTCCGCACGCATACTCCCAGATATTTTACAGAAGTAACTGCTACCAGTGTTTGTTCCGCTATCATATAATCATACAATAAAGGATCCTTCTTTCTATGTATTCGCAATACATTACATTTGTCTATGTTAAGGGTCAGTTGCCACTCCCTGCACCAAGTGCCTATCCGCTGCAGATCTTCCTGCATTTCGCTACAATTTTCTAATGCTGCAACTTCTCTGTATACTACAGCATCATCCGCGAAAAGCCGCATGGAACTTCCGACACTATCTACTAAGTCATTTCTGCATCCATCGTCTCAGTATGTAGCCCACCTAATGTGATGCCGTCCTGCATGCGTAAAACTGAGGGCCTCGCCGGCTTCACGACAGTCAGACTTCATCCCTACGATGATGAGGCACTCATCGAAAGGATGCTTTTGTATCGAATTTGAGGGGACAAGTTGATCCAGAACTTTTTATAGCAACTAGAAACTTCATAAAGGTGTTGCTTAGAAGAGAATAAGTTCAGTCAGCTGTCCGAACTTTACTTTTATAGGTGGATTCCTCGCATGAAATCAGTCAAAATAGCACTTACAGAATTACAGTCAGCTTCACAAGGAAATGCACGCCATAATTTTAATTGTAACGTCCGCAGCGACATCTCTGGTAGTGGTCTCGAGTCTGTAATAAAAGCACTTTTGCACTGTGTATAGATAAACAGTGTGAAAGTCGAATGTTTTGTTTTCTCGGTTGCAGTTTAAAATTAGTGCAACATACCTGAAGCGTCACGAGGCAGCGTTCCGTGTAAATCATCTACCGGGACCAAAGCTTTCATATGGACATGTGCCAAAATTCTTAGATAGTCAAAGACATTCGTTGCGAAGTGGGTGAAACGATATTTAGAGGTTGGAAACGTGGGTGATTTACGGAGAGAGGGCTAACATGCGTTGCAGCAAAAACTCAGGACAATGAGATGGTGCGTCTTTTTAAGCAGAGACCAAATCTTACTTTGAATCAACGAGGCAGACTGGGTCCTTCATGAGGATAATGGTCCGAAACTTCACAGCCGTATCTGTACAACATGGAAACAAGACTGCAGAAAGAAGTGAAAGCCACAAGAGAACATGCTCTGTTGTTGGAAAACATGATTAAAAGCCTATCTGACCCATCACATAAAGAACTCGGTCATCTTCAGGAGTACAGTGAACCAAAGAAATGTACAAAACCTAAATTTGTTTCCAGTGAGTTAAAAGTTCCGTTAAGAAATCGATTTCAACATCTTATTACGGATTGGGAACTTAAAAATGTTGAAACAAGTAATACGAATCGGAATCGGCGGGTAGGAAATTTACAAAGCGTAATAAGTCAGTAAAACGTAACTGTCTCGATGTTGCAAACAAAGTGCCTCCTAAAAACTTTAGTAAGCCTACAGTTTTGCTTGCTGATGGCCACGGAAGAGGAATTGCAGGAATTCTTCGTTTCCAGCAGGATCTCAATATTACAAGTGTTGTGAAACCTGGAGCAGGCCTAAAAGAAGTTTTGAAAGACTATAAAAACAATAATTACGTGACACAAAGTGAATTCATTGTACTATTGGGCGGCGCAAACGATGTGTATAACAATGAACTAATAGTAGCAAACAGTGTGCTATGTACAACAGAGGATCAAAAAGTTATTGTTGTAGGCATACCACACAGACATGACCTTCCTGAATCTTCTTGTGTGAACAGAGAAATCCAAAAAGCAAACAGGGTGTATAAAAAGATCTGCAAGACCACTTCAAATGCTTCTTTCCGCAGTATTGACGACCTTGAAAGACAGCACTTCACAACACATGGAATGCATTTAAATAAATGGGGCAAATCGCTGCTCAGTCAAAAGACCGAAATGTTAGTGGATAGTGTTTCTCCTAGATGTAAGAAAAGTGATCCTATTCCAATACCACTGGTAAAGGACACTTGCAAAGTATCTTCCCAACCATTTACTCCAGTTGCAGCAGTAACACAACATCAGGTATCACTGATTACAAAAGAATGTGTTGGGAGAGAAGAATCTGTAACTACAGTTAGAACACCCCATTCAGGAACTAAGATAATAGAAACAGCAAAGGTGGCAGCATATTCATCAACAAATGTACCAACAGGTGATCCAGCTGTCCATTCTGCAGCAACATTTGAACTACCTATAGTGGGAACCTAGCCACTTGGATCGTGTCATGAACAAGACGAAGAGAAGAGACTTCCAAGAGTAGAAGCAATATCAATTGTAGCGGACAAACGGAAAACTGTACCTCCATTACGTCTAAATGATTTTTTAGTAGAAGGCAGCAAGGGGAAGAAGCCCATAAGATAAATAGTGCCAGAGATTTAATAACCTCTCAGCAAAATAGTGCATCTGTAAAGAAAGACATCTTTGATCTTATAATCTGTTATCTTAACATTGAAGGAGTAAGGGATAAAGAATTTATTGTCAATGACTTTGGATTAGAAAATAAGTTTGATATGTTTTGTTTAAGTGAACACTGGGCTAGTGAGACTGAACTTACATTTATTAAATTTCATAATTATAATCCAGCCAGTAGCTACTGCAGAAAATTGCATTTAAGAGGTGGTGTGGCAATCTATGTTAACAAGTCACTTAGCGGCACAATCAATAGATTAGATCTAGATTTTCTGTATGATGAACAAAACTTTGAAGCTGCTGGTATAGTAATAGACAGTTTTAAGTTACTTGTAATCTCCCTGTACAGGTCACCTAAGGGGATTACCAATGTATTTTTAGAAAAACTGGACCTGCTGTTACATGTACTTACAGATACTAGTAGGATACATTATGATATTGTGATAGATGGAGATGTGAATGCTGAATTCGATGTTACAACACAAAAACGTACTGTCACTGAACTCCAAAACCTACTAAGTCAGTGCAACTTACATTCAGTCAATAACAAGCCTACAAGAGAACATGCATGTCTTGACAATATTTTTGTAAATTTTAAAACAACAGAAGAATCATTTTTTATGACATTATTTCCATATTCTGATCATGATTCAGTATCTTTAAATTATACAAGTAGGTTCCCTCTTGATAAGAGTAACGTAAATAAGCCTGTCCCAGAAGTTGTGGACATCAGACCAGTCACAGATGAGAAAATTGACAGGTTTCGTACGTCCCTTTCTAACAGAGATTGGTTTGGCCTGTGTTATGATGACACACACTATACTCTAAGCAATTATCTGCCAGCAAAGGTACTATTTGATAGGTTTCTTAAAGCATTTTTGGGACACTTTAATGGCTGCATTCCAATAAAGAAATGCAAAGTAACTGACAGAGTCCTAAAAGCAAAAGTTCCAAACAGACAAAATACATGGTATACAAAACAGCTATCTGCTATGAAAAACCAAGTTATGTTGTTGTACAGTATTTATAGAAATCTGAAAACCAACCGTGCTATGTTAGATCTAGGAATGAGTACAAAAAAGCAATTGTGGAAGCCAAACAAGCACACAATCTCAGAAGTATTGAGAAATCCGCCAATAAGTGCAAAGAAGCTTGGACACTAATAAATAGTGTCGCCAAAGATAAAAGAAGTGACAAAATTAGTAACTCTCCCTAGGAATTTAATGACTTTTTTATTAAATCAGTAGAGGAAGCAGGAAGTGCTATAATTAAACCTGAAATTAGCTCATCACAGTTACTGTCAAAAAACGTTGCTAGGTCATCAACAAATACAAGTACCTTCAATTTTTCTGAGGTCTCACCTGGTTTTGTGTTAAGAATGGTTAGCAGTTAAAATCATCAGACAGTGTAGACATATATGACATGTCTTGTAACATGCTGAAGAAAGTAATAGACTGTATAGGGTACCCACTAACATATTGTATAAACAAGTGTATACTGGAGGGTTTTTTCCCTGATGAGCTTAAACTGTCTAGGATAGCTCCAGTACATAAAAAAGGAGATAAAAATTCTGTCTCAAGTTACAGGCCTATATCCATAGTCCCAGTTTTTTCAAAAGTTTTAGAATGCATAATTTACCAACAATTATCTGTTCACTTTGATAACATAGGATTAATAAGTGGATCACAGTATGGCTTTAGGAAAAACCTGTCAATCATTGACGCCATAGACAATGTTGTTAAATACACCCATCAAGTATTTGAAAATAAATGCTTTTATCAAGTGACTTTTTGTGACATAAGCAAAGCCTTTGACTGTGTAGAACATAAACTACTACTCGAAAAAATGGACTTTTATGGTGTTAAAGGTAACGGCCTTAACTATTAAGATCATAATTGCAAAACCGTAAGGAAGCTATCTGTGTTGGGAAAGAAATGTCCAGTATAGAACAAGTTAGGGTAGGTGTTCTGCAGGGATCTGTGCTGGGCCCTTCCCTTTTCGTAATAATGATAAATGACCTGCCATCATTTATTAAATCCAGAACAGTACTCTATGCTGATGCTACAACGCTTCTGAACAGCAGTGATAATCTTAATAGCCTTAAAACATGTGTTACAGAGACAATTGAGCAAGCTTCACTCTGGTTTAAAGCAAATGGGTTCTTGCTTAATGAAAGAAAAACGCAGGAGATGCTATTTAGTTTAAAAGACAAGTTTCCATCAGATGATCCTAGTTGTGTTAAATTTTTGGGGATATATTTGGATGATAAACTTTCTTGGAATCCACATATTAAGTATATTAGTGGTAAATTGTCTAGGGTAATCTATTTGTTAAGGCGATTATTGCACTGTGTACCTAAAAATTATGTTACAGTATCTTACTACTCATTTTTCCAAAGCGTCATATCCTATGGTATTATTTTTTGGGGAAAATCCACTTGTGTGCATGATATACTATTGCTGCAAAAGAAAGACATTAGGATAATTACAATCTTACCATACAAGGCTCATTGGAAACATTTGTTTACTCAACAAAAAATCGTGACAGTAATAAACCTATATATTTATTATGTTTTAATCTACACAAAAAATAACTTACCTAAAGTAAAACGCAGGGCGAATATACATTGTTAAAACCCTAGAACAAACAGCTGTATCTATACGCCCTACTAAAGACTGTCAAAATCAGTTAACAGTTATGAACTTACGGACCACAAATTATTTAACAAACTTCCACAAGCTATACAGAATTTACCAGAGCAACAATACAAACAACCACTTTATTACTGGTTAGTTGTAAACCCATTCTACAATATAAAGTATTTCATGGCCTGTGATATTAAACTGTAACGTTAATAACAATTCTGTTCTTTTATAGCATGTATTGTATTATGTGTTTGACTTTGTCTATTGCTGTAATGGTTTAAAGACAATAAATTTATTATTATTATTATTATGGCCGTGATGTATTGGCCTGCAATGTCTCCGGATGCAAATCCGATTGAAAATGTTTGGTCGTATGTTTAGGTGGAGCTTAAAGGAAAGCCAAAATTACCTTGAAGCAGCTGTCATATAAAATCAGGACGATATGGAGATACGTAGAAAATCTCATGAAAAGCATGCCAAAAAGGTTCATAAATGGTTCAAATGGCTATGAGCACTATGGGACTTAACACCTGAGGTCATCAGTCCCCTAGAACTTACAACTACTTAAATCTAACTAACGTAAGGGCATCACACACATCCATGCCCGAGGAAGGATTCGAATCTGTGACCGTAGCGGTCGCGCGGTTCCAGACTGAAGCGCCTAGAACCGCTCGGCCACAGCTGCCGGTGCCAAAAAGGTGCCAAGATATAATCGATCATGGCGGCTATTGGATTAACCATAATATTATTTTACAAATAGTAATAACATGTATTTGCACGTAAACATTTTTTTTAATAGTGTCTTATTTCATACAGATAACGGAGAACACTTTTTAGTGGAAGTGACTGTGTGTACCAATATTCTTCGTTGTTGGGTTATTGATGAGAGAACTTTTTACTAAGTTCTCGATTTGTAAACCCATAAAAATTCCAAAATGTCTTACATTTGCTTCTAGACATACTCGCCGCGTCAGTTCATAGATTTTTCCCGTCCCTCCGAATACCCCTGAACGCTGCCAAATGGTTTCCCAGACTTCAACGTCAAGCCGACTACGTGTCTCCGTATTAGGAACGCCCACTTCACAAATCAATAGATTCAGTTGGTCCCACACATAACAAATGAAGAACTGAATCGGGGGAACGTGCAAGTCGAGAATCTGGTCATCTAAGCACATTGGACAATAAGTTAGTTACCTCAGTCAATGTATACCAGTGCCTCTAGCCTTCATAGGAGCCTCAGTATGCCGAGGAAGATCGTCCACAGGTCCCTCAAGATATTCCAGATGCAGCTGGAGGCTCGTAGAGTCACACAACTATGGGGATTATAAGTGCTACGATTCACTGGCTGTTCCAAATGGTCTCAGACACTCTCCATCGGAATAATATTGTGCGATGCAGCGGACCAGCCGAGTTGCGATAGGGAGACTGAGTGTTCCTCAAAACAGAAGAGTATTGCGCAGCCCTATGAACAAGACTGTTGTGTTCTGGGAAGGAGGGAGTATCTACAGCATACTCAACGCGAAGTCGCAGTAGAAAGGGGCTTACTTTGTCACGAAGAGTGTTGAAATAAACATCCTGGTTCATGGTTACGCCAGACTGAGTGCGGCCAAGCTGTGGTACGAAAAACACTCCGAAACATGTCAGAATCACCTCTGACCCAACTCCAACGTCCGCACACTGCGAGTTAAATGCCTCATTGAGACGTCAGCGTACTCGACGTTTTCCAGAATTTAAAAGCAGATAAAATTACGACTACTGGCTTCATGGAAGATCCAGTGAAGAAGTTCAGTTTCATGCGTTGCTTTTAGCAATGACGTCATGAAACGTGTCTTCTCCAAATGTTCAGTGCCGGCAGTTACCTTCACAAAGTTCGCTCGGAAGTTGATTGAGATGGACGTGCATTCACTGAAAGCAGCAATTCCTGTCGACTTTGAAAACAACCGTGACTGACAAGACGTGACTCTAGTCTCCAGTCGCCGTGCGCTAGGATGGTTTTACCACTACCGTTGTCACGCCGTCTTACATGGCTGCGAGTGGAACGCCTTTCCTTGTAGACACACTGGACAGCCGGCGTTGATATACCAACAAGTCGGGCAACATCATTCACGGTGTGGTCATTGGCACGTCCAAACACAATAGCTCATTTTTGTCACTCTGTCACGTACGCATGTGCACCCATCTCCCTGCGATTGCCACATAGAAACCGCTTCATTCTCATGACTTAGGTCAGCGACGGAGGGTCAGATGTCAGCGTCCTACACCATACGCAGCGCTCCAAGGGGACCAGTGTGTACTTTTAGGGGCCTAACTAACATTTTGTCTGCTGAGCTTAATTCTTATGCAACAAACATGTGTAGCCGAAGTTTATGCCCACTTCAACAAAAGATTTGTTCGTATTAGAAATTTTAATTAACTTTAATTCAATGGAAAGTGTATTGTCATTTTTCTAGTTTATAACTAAGTCACATTGTGACAACAATGTACGTTGGGCGAAAAAACTGAGGTCATGTATGCATTCACTGCTCAAAATACCAGGAGATTAAGCTATTTTCTAACTAAAAGTTAAATATTCTTCCTTTCGTATGTGCAGTTCACGCGTCGCGTAAGCTCGACAGTCTACAAGAAGGGAAAAATAGAACTGGCTCAGGAAAATTCTTCATGCACTTTAAGATAGGCAACCCCGCTTAGACCACCTCACCTGGGTGAGAAAGATGTATGGTGCATGAAGCAATTTCCAGGTCACTTTTATTTTGCCCACTCTGAACATTTAAGTATCTTACTAATCGTCTGAGTGCGTGAGCTCGCAGTGCAAGACTCTTTACCAATATGGTGCATAGCACAAGGTCCTCTGCGGTGGACACTGATCACCCAACATACAGTTTCTACCGGCTGCTGCAGAAAACTGACAAAACTGAGTCTCAGTGATTCTTCTAGATATTATTTAGAGACTGTGTCCCAGTGAGGAAATAGCACAATATCGTGACAGGCATGATTTTGTGCTGCCACCCTAAATGGACGGCCCTGAAGAAAGTAGAAGGCCGGCCGCTGTTGCCCAGCGGTTCCAGGCGCTTCAGTCTGGAACCGCTCTGCTGCTACGGTCGTAAGTTCGAATCCTGCCTCGGGCATGGGTGTGTGTCATGTCCATAGGTTAGTTAGGTTTAAGTAGTTCTAAGTCTAGGTGACTGATGACCTCCGATGTTAAGTCCCATAGTGCTTAGAGCCATTTGAATCATTTGAGGAAATTAGATCACTTTTACAAATAAGTTGTGAGCGAACTAGACAGTTGTCTGACAGCAGAGTTATTCATACATTCAGGTCGTCATCATTCAACCAATGGAACCTACATGAATGCTATAGTGGTGAAAATTTTAATTAGTTACATCAAAATAACAATCACCCAAAAGTACTTCCGTACGTAAAAGTACACTGACGGAAAAGAATCGTAACACCAAAAAATAATTAATGTAGAGTGCCGCAATTTCGGGAATACATTTCTCTCGGTAGCATATTTAAATGACGTTGCAAGAGGATAAGCAAATGTACATGCGAGATAAGCCATTGTAAATGTGAAAGTCTGGTACACCAATAACCGGTGTAACCGCCAGAATGTCGAATGCAAGCATGCAAACCTGCATGTGTGGGTGTTTTGCAGGTGCCAGATGTCAGTTTTTGCGATGGGGTTCCATATCTGTTGCCGTTGGTCGGCCAATACAGGGACGGTTAGTGCTGTATGTGCATGATGCTGGAGTTGTCATGTGAGAGTATCCCATATGTGGTTCATAGGAGACAGATGTGGTGGCCGAGCAGGCCAAGGCAACATTTCGACATTCTGTAGAGCTTGATGCTAACAGTGATACGTAGATGAGCATTATCCTGTTGGAAAACATCCCCTGTTCTGCTATTCATGAATGGCAGCGCGACAGGCCGAATCACCAGACTGACGTATAAATTTGCAGTCAGGGTGCGCAGGGTACCTACGGAGTGCTCCTGCTGTCGTTCGAAATCGCACAGCAGACCATAACTCCAGGTGTATGTCCAGTGTGTCTAGCACGCAGGCAGGTTGGTTGCAGACCCTTAACTGGCCCATTTCTAACCAAAACACGCCAGACACGGGCACCGACGCAGAACCTGCTTTCGTCAGAAAACATAAAAGACCTCCACCCTGCCCTTCAATGACCTCTCGCTCGACACCATTGACGTCGCAAATGGTGGTGGTTTGAGGTCAGTGGAATGCACGCTAAAGGGCGTCCGGATCGGGGCTTTCGTTGAAGCAACCGATGTGTATCAGTTCGTTGTATCACTATGGTGCCAATAACTGCTCAAAATTGCTGCTTTAGTTGGAGTAAGATGCTACAGAGCCACACGCCGAACACGATGGTCTTCCATATCGGTAGTGCCACATGCCCGTCCGCAGACCGGTCTTCTTGTAACCGTACATTCTCGTGACCACCGCTGCCACCACTAACATATAGTGACCACATTTCAGTCAAGTCTTTCTGCAGCATCGCAGAAGGAACAGCCAGTTTCTCGTACCCCTATAACGCGTCCTTGTTCAAACTCAGTGGGGTGTTGACAATGGCGTCTTTGTCGCCTTAAAGACACTCTTGACTGGCATCAACTCACCACGTCCAGTCTCAAAGGCAACTAATGCTCACGACCGTTACAGCGTGTATTTAAAGCAAACCTGATTTTCATCCTCATCGTGGCGCTACTAGTGCCATTCTTATGCGAGTGGCGCAAAATTTGAATAGACGTCATCAGTCAGATATAGAAACACCCCATACCAACTTTTGTTTATGTCGGACTACTCCTTGGTATAGCGTTTTTCTTTCCTTGAGTGTAACACAATCTACACTCATGTTCATAAATTAAGGATAATGCTGATACATGGCGAAACAACGCTCTGGTGGGTGGTTCGCGGATTTAAATTACCTCGGGGTATGACCATGCGGTGCATTTGACCTGCGGTCGTCGCACGGTGGCGCTGGCAGCAGTCCACATACGCAGAGGTGTGTTGGTGCATGTCAGAGTACAGTGCAGCGAGTTAGTGTGGAGACGTTTTCAGACGTGCTAATGGTGTGTTGTAAATGGCTCAAAGAAAACGTATTGATGACGTTATGCGGTGTAGAATACCAGGGTGACCGGAGGCTGGTCAAACACAGCAGGTCGTAGCACGGTCCCTCCGTGTGCCACAAAGTGTGATCTCAAGATTATGGCAACGATTCCAGCAGACAGGAAGCGTGTCCAGGCGCTACAGTATGGGACGTCCACAGTGTACAACACCACAAGAAGACCGATATCTCACCATCAGTGCCCGCAGATGGCCACGGACTACTACAGGTAGCCTTGCTCGGGACCTTACTGCAGCCACTGGAACAGTTGTCTCCAGACACGCAGTCTACAGACAACTGAACAGACATGGTTTATTCGCCCAGAGAACCAAGGTGCATTCCACTGACCCCTGGTCACAGGAGAGCCCGTAAAGCCTGGTGTCAAGAACACAGTACGTGGTCATTGGAACAGTGGTCCCAGGTTATGCTCACGGACGAGTCCAGGTATAGTCCGAACAGTGATTCTCGTCGGGTTTTCACCTGGCGTGAACCAGGAACCAGATACCAACCCGTTAATGTCCTTGAAAGGAACGTGTATGAAGGTCGTGGTTTGATGGTGTGGGGTGGTTTTATGATTGGTGCACATACACTCCTGCATGTCTTTGACAGAGGAACTGTAACAGGTCAGTTGTATCGGGACGTCATTTTGCATCAGTATGTTCGCCATTTCAGGGGTGCCGTGGGTCCCGACTTCCTCCTGATGGATGATAACGCACGGTCCCACCGAGCTGCCATCGTAGAGGAGTGCCTTGAAACAAAAGATGTCACGCGAATGGAGTGGCTTGCCTGTTCTCCAGACCTAAACCCCATCGAACACGTCTGGGGTGCTCTCGGTCGACGTATCGCTGCACGTCTTCAAATCCCTAGGACGCTTCAGGAGCTCCGACAGGAACTGGTGCAAGAATGGGAGGCTATACCCCAGCAGCTGCTCGACCACCTGAACCAGAGTATGCCAACCCGTTGTGCGGCCTGTGTACGTGTGCATGGTGATCATATCCCATATTGATGTCGCGGCACATGCTCAGGAAACAGTGGCGTTTTCTAGCACATGTGTTTCGGGACGGTTTTCTCAACTTATCACCAATACCGTGGACTTACAGATCTGTGCCGTGTGTGTTCCCTATGTGCCTATGCTATTAGCGCCAGTTTTGTGTAGTGCCACGTTGTGTGGCACCACATTCTGCAATTATCCTTAATTTACAAGTATGAGTGTAATTTTGGTCTCTCTCTCTCGTCTCGGGAGCCCATACAATATCATTGTACATATTCAAGTATCTACAAGGTGACCTACTGATGTGCAAGGAAAATCACATGAACTCACGTGACGTAGAGGTAACGCTGAGAGAAATAAAAAGTTATGTACGCTTTCTGCAAATAAACCGGTATCTACAGTGCCGTCGCTACTTTTCTGTAGCTCATTATCAACAAGTCGGAAAAACGTAAAATTAATTAATTCGTATACGAAATGATCACATCTGTGTTACGAAATGGCTAAAGGGGCTACAGGGCCCCAGTTGTAGGTTGCATACGTAACAACTTCTAGGGCAACAAAAATTTCTTTTTCCAAGTTTCATATAATAATTGTCCGAATGTAAAATTTTATACCATCCTCATTTATCCGTTGAAAGGTATAATCTTAGGTTAAAGATTTAACACAATAAGTCAAGTGTTAATTAGAAACTTATATGTGTGTTTAGGCAGCATAACTCATGGCGTGCAACTTATGCATGCTGTATTCGTCCAGTATTTGAGCGCATTTAGCGATTTCCAACAAAGTTTTCACATAATTTCAAACCATTTCGAAACTTTTTCTTGCTGACACTCGCCACAAAATAATGACAAATGGTTCAAATGGCTCTGAGCACTATGGGACTTAACATCTCTGGTCATCAGTCCCCTAGAACTTAGAACTACTTAAACCTAACTAACCTAAGGACATCACACACATCCATGCCCGAGGCAGGATTCGAACCTGCGACCGTAGCAGTCGCGCGGTTCCGGACTGAGCGCCTGAACCGCTAGACCACCGCGGCCGGCAAAATATTGACAGAAATAAAGTTTGTCGCTTACAATATTTCCGTTGTTCACGCACTAAGACTTCAGCATCAGACATAATGCTTTAATTTGCTACTTCTTTACTACTAATTCCACTCGTAACACATTTTGCAGACTGGCTCTACTGACTCCACTGAATGTGCCTGAAAAATTAGATAAGGGGCGATCAAAAAGTTTCCGTTCGAAGGCTGTACAGTCCACAGTCGGTATGCTAATCGAACAAAATCGCCGTGAGCATTGCGGCAATGATCCCAGCGAAGCACCAGTTCGAAAATACCCGTCTGGTGAAATACCATGTTCTGGTACTGAAGAAGTCTGTAACTGCCCGCTGCACACCCTCGTCGGGCAGGAATAGTCGACTGCTCTGGGCCTTTTTTAAGGAGCCGAAGGCGTGATATTCGCGTGGGAAGAGATGACGATTCTAGGGCGGGTTGTCGAATGTCTCCCACTTGAGTATCCCAGTCGATGCTTGCCTCGCAAATCGACCGCCGCCTTGTATCGAATCGCAACCAGCACAGAACTGGACACACTATTCCACAAAGATGGTTTTCGACAGACATTCTGCACCATACACATTCTTCATTCTCCGATGGATGTCTGCCGATGTTTCTCCTTCGGCAGGCAAGACAGCACTATGGTCCTATTTGGACGTATTTGGTAATAACGTCGCTATTGTTCACGCTTTTGCATTTTCCGCTCGGACGTTGGAACGAAACGAATGCGACACATGTCGGTGCTTATACAAACGCGTCAAAGTCGCGCTAGGTTGCATGTCCACTTCAGCAATGACCTCAGACGGAAACTTTTTGATCACCCCTTGTATCATTATATGACACATATTTCAGGAGACAGACGTCATAAACACTGAGCGGCGCAAAAGGGATGTTTTTATACGTGGGAGATTGAGTTCTTAGACAATCGAGCTGGGAAGTGTGATGAGGGGTGGGGGGGGGGGGGGGGGGAGGGGGCTGATTATAAATATTTTACCAAACATGTGGGTCGAAAAATACGTGAGCAGTTCCATCAGTGAACCATGACCAACGCAGCCGGAACTTTGGAAACACGATATTTGCGGCGGGCTCGGCTAATAGGGTTACATGGGAGTGAGACACACTTTTCTTTGCAAATACTGTACAAATCTGTTGCGTACTGTCAGTGTAAGACAGAATGTTTCCCTTGTGGCTACTTGTTCCGAATTCAGAGAGAAATTGCCAGGTCTGATAAAATGACGTTCACGAAGGTTGCTCCCATAAATAAAAACCGTGGACGTAAGTCACTGCGAAATCTAAGAAAAATTTGGACAGAAATTTTCGTCTGTATATTGTCTGTACTAAAAGGTATCAGATAGATTATATAATGGTAAGACAGAGATTTAGGAACCAGGTTTTAAATTGTAATACATTTCCAGGGGCAGATGTCGACTCTGACCACAATCTATTGGTTATGAACTGTAGAATAAAACTGAAGAAACTGCAAAAAGGTGGGAATTTAAAGAGATGGGACTTGGAGAAACTAACTAAACCAGAGGTTGTACAGAGTTTCAGGGAGAGCATAAGGGAACAACTGACAGGTATGGGGGAAAGAAATACAGTAGAAGAAGAATGGGTAGCTTTGAGGGATGAAATAGTAAAGACACTACAGGATCAAGTAGGTACAAAGAGGAGAGTTAGTAGAAATCCTTGGGCAACAGAAGAAATATTGAATTTAATTGATGAAAGGAGAAAATGTAAAAATGCAGTAAATGAAGCAGGAAACGTCTCAAAAATGAGATGGACAGGAAGTGCAAAATGGCGAAGCAGGGATGGCTAGAGGAAAAATGTAAGTATGTAGAGGCATATCTCACTAGGGGTAAGATAGGTACTGCCTACAGGAAAATTAAAGAGACATTTGGAGAAAAGAGAGCCACTTGTATGTATATCAAGAGCTCAGATGGAAACCCAGTTCTAAGCAAACAAGGGAAAGCAGAAAGGTGGAAGGAGTACATAGAGGGTCTATACAAGGGCGATGTACTTGAGGACAATATTATGGAAATGGAACAGGATGTAGATGAAGGTGAAATGGGAGATATGATACTGCGTGAAGCGTTTGACAGAGCACTGAAAGACCTACGTCGATTCAAGGCTCTGGGAGTAGATAACATTCCATTAGAACTACTGACAGCCTTGGGAGAGCCAGTCCTGACAAAACTCTACCATCTGGTGAGCAAGATGCATGAGACAGGCAAAATACCCTCTAACTTCAAGAAGAATATAATAATTCCAATCCAAAGACAGCAGGTGTTGACAGGTGTGAAAATTACCGAACTTTCAGCTTAATAAGTCACGGCTGCAAAATACTAACGCGAATTATTTACAGACGAATGGAAAAACTGGTAGAAGCCGATCTAGGGGAAGATCAGTTTGGATTCCGTAGAAATATTGGAACACGTGAGGCAATACTGAGCCTACGACTTATCATAGAAAATAGAGTAAGGAAAGGCAAACCTACGTTCCTAGCATTTGTAGGCTTAGAGAAAGCTTTTGACAATGTTGATAGGAATACTCTCTTTCAAATTCTGAAGGTAGCAAGGGTAAAATACAGGGAGCGAAAGGCTATTTACAATTTGTACAGAAACCAGATGGCAGTTATAAGAGTCGAGGGACGTGAAAGGGAAGCAGTGGTTGGGAAGGGAGTGAGACAGGGTTGTAGCCTCTCCCCGATGTTATTCAATCAGTATATTGAGCAAGCAGTAAAGGAAATAAAAGAAAAGTTTGCAGCACACATTAAAATCCATGGAGAAGAAATAAAAACTTTCAGGTTCGCCGATGACATCCTAATTCTGTCAGAGACAGCAAAGGACTTGGAAGAGCAGTTGAACGGAATGGACAGTGTCTCGAAAGGAGGCTATAAGATGATCATCAACAAAAGCAAAACGAGGATAATGGAATGTAGTCGAATTAAATCAGGTGATGCTGAGGGAATTAGATTAGGAAATGAGACACTTAAAGTGGTAAAGGAGTTCTGCTATTTGGAGGACAAAATAACTGATGTTATTTTCGACTTGTTTCGAATTAGGTCTTTCAGTGCTGTGTCAAACTCTTCACGCATTATCGTATCTCCCATTTCATCTTCATCTACATCCTCTTCCATTTCCATAATATTGTCCTCAAGAACATCGCCCCTGTATAGATCCTCTATATGCTCCTTCCACCTTTCTGCTTTCCCTTCTTTGCTTAAAACCGGGTTTCCATCTGAGCTCTTGATATTCATGCAAGTGGTTCTCTTTTCTACAAAGGTCTCTTTAACGTTCCTGTAGGCAGTATCTATCTTACCCCTAGTGAGATAAGCCTCTACATCCTTACATTTTTCCTCTAGCCATCCCCGCTTAGCCATTTTACACTTCCTGTCGATCTCATTTTTGAGACGTTTGTATTCCTTTTTGCCTGCTTCATTTACTGCATATTTGTATTTTCTCCTTTCATCAATTTAATTCAGTATCTCTTCTGTTACCCAAGGATTTCTACTAGCCCTCGTCTTTTTACCTACTTGATCCTCTGCTGTCTTCACTATTTCAGCCCTCAAAGCTACCCATTCTTCTTCTATTGTATTTCTTTCCCCCATTCCTGCCAATTGTTCCCTTATGCTCTCCCTGAAACTATGTACAATTTCTGGTTTCGTCAGTTTATCTAGGTCCCATCTCCTTAAATTCCCACCTTTTCGCAGTTTCTTCAGTTTTAATCTACAGTTCATAACCAATAGATTGTGGTCAGAGTCCACATCAGCCCCTGGAAATGTATTACAATTTAAAACCTGGTTCCTAAATCTCTGTCTTACCATTATGTAATCTATCTGAAACCTGTCAGTATCTCCAGGCTTCTTCCATGTATACAACCTTCTTTCATGATTCTTGAACCAAGTGTTAGCTATGATTAAGTTGTGCTCTGCGCAAAATTCTACCAGGTGGCTTTCTCTTTCATTTCTTAGCCCCAATCCATATTCACCTACCACGTTTCCTTCTCTCCCTTTCCCTACGTTCAATTCCAGTCACCCATGACCATTAAATTTTCGTCTCCCTTCACTACCTGAATAATTTCTTTTATCTCATCATAGATTTCATCAATTTCCTCGTAATCTGCAGAGCTAGTTGGCATATAAACTTGTACTACTGTAGTAGGCGTGGGCTTCGTGTCTATCTTGGCCACAATAATGCGTTTACTGCGCTGTTTGTAGTAGCTTACCCGCACTCCTATTTTTTTATTCATTATTAAACCTACTCCTGCGTTACCCCTATTTGATTTTGTATTTATAACGCTGTATTCACCTGACCAGAAGTCTTGTTCCTCTTGCCACCGGACTTCACTGATCCACACTATAACTAGCTTTAACCTGTCCATTTCCCTTTTTAAATTTTCGAACCCACATGCCCGATTAAGGGATCTGACATTCCACGCTCCGATCCGTAGAACGCCAGTTTTTTTTTTAATGCTGATAACGACGTCCTCCTGAGTAGTCCCCGCCTGGAGATCCGAATGGGGGACTATGTTACCTCCGGAATATTTTACCCAAGAGGATGCCATCATCATTTAACCATACAGTAAAGCTGCATGCCCTCGGGAAAATTACGGCTGTAGTTTCCCCTTGCTTTCAGCGTTCGCAGTACCACAACAGCAATGCCGTTTTGATTATCGTTACAAGGCCAGATCAGTCAATCATCCATACTGTTGCCCCTGCAACTACTGAAAAGGCTGCTGCCCCTCTTCAGGAACCACACGTTTGTCTGTCCTCTCAACAGATATGGTCGAATGAAATCGGATGATGCTGAGGCAATTATATTAGGAAACGAGACGCTTAAAATACTAAATGAATTTTGATAGTTAGAAAGCAAAATAACTGATGATGTTCGAAGTAGAGAGGATATAAAATGTAGACTGGCAATGGCAAGGAAAGCGTTTCTGAAGAAGAGAAATTTGTTAACATCGAGTTTAGATTTAAATGTCAGGAAGTCGTTTCTGAAAGTGTTTGTATGGAGTGTAGCCACGTATAGAAGTGAAACGTGGACGCTAAATAGTTTAGACAAGAAGAGAATAGAAGCTTTCGAAATGTGGTGCTACAGAATAATGCTGAAGATTAGATGGGCAAATCACATAACTAATGAGGGGGTATTGAATAGAGATGGGGAGAAGAGAAATTTGTGGCACATCTTGACTAGAAGAAGGGATCGGTTGGTAGGGCATATTCTGAGGCATCAAGGGATCACCAATTTAGTATTGGAGTGCAGCGTGGAGGGTAAAAATCGTAGAGGGAGACTAAGAGATGAATACACTAAACAGATTCAGAAGGATGTAGGTTGCAGTAGGTACTGGGAGATGAAGAAGCTTGCACAGGATAGAGTAGCATGGAGAGCTGCATCAAACCAGTCTCAGGACTGACGACCATAGCAACAACATTGTCTGTAATTCGTGCAGGTGACGCTCCCACACACTTCGGAAAGTCACTCTGAATTAATGACGTATTTATTAGACAAAAATATCAGGCTTCGTTTCAGTTAAGTGTCCCGGTATTTTGACTGCACCACATTAATATCTCTGTCTTTGAACGTCAGGAGCTACCCTCTGTGTCTTGTTTACAGATACGTCAAGATAATTTCACCACCTCCAAGAGGTGTGGAGGAGGGGCGTCAATTTCTTACATTTGGTTTTATTGTCTGCAGCTTGTTGTTTGGCACCTCCGTCCATTCTTCACGCGTGACAGGCCTTCTCGATTCTTTGTCTTCTTTTCACTGGCCATCTCCCGCATCTACACGAGGCCGACATGTTAACCTGGATCTGGCAGTGTTAGTGGTATAGGGTGGCCTGATACCATTACTGCTGTCACCCCTCATCCCCGCCCCCCCCCCCCCCTCCGCACCGTGCCCATCGCCTCTCCTCGGATGGAATTTGTGTACCCGTGTACCCCATGTGTGTGCGTCTAATATTGCCCATGTGAAAGTGTGAAAACGTTTCCTGAAAGCCGACAACCTTGCAAGTAGGGCAGCCACAGCTATGAGTAGTATACTATATGACACAACACTCGACCACGCCCCCTGTTCGCGACTGCGTATAGACCGGAGAAGCGGACCCATCCACTATATTGGAATCCGGCTGTTTTATTCTATGACATACCGCCTTCTAGCGGTGTCTTGTTCTGACGGACAGGGAATGTTCTGTAAAAAGGTTCCGAGCTTTTCCGCTCTAATGCTTTAGTCATATGTTCACCTGAATATGTGACTTTTAGGACCACGAAACCGGCAGCGATCCAGTAATAAGAGACTAAGTAGAGCTGAATCAGCTATTGAAGCCCAAAATGTTTTCTGAAACGTTTGCGAATCGTACAGCTGGGACGAGAAGTGGATATCGGGCCGGCTCTGCAAATGGTCGGATGTGGGTAACTGCTTAAAAACCACGTCGAAGCTGGCGGGCGCACCAGCCTCGTCGTTAATTCTTAGGGCAGATTCGATCCGCGGCGGCGTCCCTGCCCGAATCCCAGGAGCGGCGTGATAACGCACACGACTATGGGCACTGGTGATAGATCTTCTCTACTACAGCGAGCGTGTTAAAAGGTCATTCAGCCCACAACATGCTTGCTTGACTGAGATATGTAGCGCTTCATTTCTGTGGATTGCCATATATTCCACTACCCAGCAGAATAACACAGGAGCCGGCCGCTGTGACCGAGTAGTTCTAGGCGCTTCACTCTGGAACCGAGCTGCTGCTACAGTCGCAGGTTCGAATCCTGCCTCGGGCATGGATGTGTGTGATGTCCTTAGGTTAGTTAGGTTTAAGTAGTTCTAAGTCTAGAGGACTGATGACCTCAGATGTTAAGTCACATAGTGCTTAGAGCCATTTGAACCAATAACACAGGACTCCCTTGTTTTTGCAACCGGAGAAAAACCATCTACCATTTCCTGTACTGTGTTGTTTGATGGCTACTGTTGCTGATATCCCAGGATCGAAAAAGGCAGCCGTGAATAACAGATTGAATACCGGGATAAATAAAGAAATAACTAAAACGAAAAGATCTTGAAAGTTAACAACAACAATATTTTGTGAAGCCTCGTCGCTACTGCTGTGGAGGCTGAGTTGCCAATGTTGTTACGGTAGGCCGAGTTTGAGTTCGTGAAACGGCTTCTGGTGCAGTACACCGCTAAGACAATTTCTCCCTGCCACTATTACACAGCTATGCCTCAGGGGCACGTAACAGTATAGGAGAGTGAAGGTTCTACAACATTCCAACAAATTAGTAACAAAGTCACACAGATGAGTTAAAAAGGTTTACTTTTCTTTGTGACTTGTTGAATGATTAAGTCTGCAACATTGCATGTGATGTAACAGAAAAAGAACCTCAATGGCTAAATGCAAACAGTCGTAGGTAAACTTCACAGTACATATCAAATTCAATCTGTAACAACTGTCTGTTCACTTCTAAGAGTTCACTAAACGACATTCCCTGTCTATATATGAAGATGGTATCTGTTCTTTCGAAAGAACAGACACCATCTTCATGTATAGATAAGGCTAACCGGCCATTGATCTTCTTCTTCTGTACTGGATGCACACTCATTGCCCGAACTCTTACGGGACTCGGTCAGATTGTCTGCAGCGAGTAATGAGTGTAGTGGGCAGGGGCACTACGAATGTAGTGTGTGGCCAGCAAGTTGGGAATGTGGACTTCACGGGGAGCGCGCAAGGGTTAAATCCCTGCAGTCGCAATATCCTCTTTGCCCTCGGTGGCTCAGATGGATAGAGCGTCTGCCATGTAAGCAAGAGATCCCGGGTTCGAGTCCCAGTCGGGGCACACATTTTCAGTTGTCCCCGTTGATGTATATCAATGCCTGTCGACAGCTTAGGGTCTTAATTTAATTATCATTCACTCCCTGTCTAAGTCAGCCCTGGACAATAATCTGGAAACAAGCGGGCGAGAGCTGCTCTTCTCTGTTCGGAGTAGACTCCTGTACGTTGTCGTCCAGTCATTGGCGGATTGTACTCGGCTTGCAATTGACCGAGGCGAGGTCGATATCTTCAGCCTCAGCGCCGCCCGTGACGCTGGTGGATCTCGCCCAACTAGGGAGTCTCTATGGCAATGGCACCAACTCGCATCTTTGCATATGTGGTGCTTTTGCCCTGACTGTGTCTTGTTCTGACGACACACCACAATAAACTCCCAGGACACTCAGAAATTAAATTATTCGGAAAGGTAGAGAAGGAAGATGCGAGCAAATTGTGGATCGAATTCTGATCTGGTACAGATATTCATTTGTCTCCAGTATTCATTCTAAACACTAGGTCGCTGTGAAGGTAACGCTTGTTCTGTTTCTTCAGGACCTTCACGATGTACCTGCTACAAGACATCCTCCTCAGTCCACACGTTCATCAAGACGCTGAGGAGATAGCATGCCTGTTGAACTGGTAACTGTCTGCACCTAACTCCACTAGTTGATCACATACCTCGACTCGCCCAAAAATATTCCGAAGGCGTTATAGGACTCGTGTTCTAAAACTGCCTACTTTCTGAAAACTCGCCGTTGTTTGATTCAGTCGGTTGAGTCCCAGGGCTTCTTATGCAGCCCTTACTATACAAGCATTTCGATAAATCATTTTCGGGACAAGCTACCTGAGTTCTTAATGTTCAGTTACACTGTTACTAATGTAGGTTCCGGTATTGCCGCCACTGTGGCCGAGCGGTTCTAGGCGCTTCAGTCCAGAACCGCGCTGCTGCTACGGTCGCAGGTTCGAATCCTGACTCGGGCATGGATGTGTGTGATGCCCTTAGGATAGTTAGGTTTAAGTAGTTCTAAGTTCTAAGGGACTGATGACCTCAGATGTTAAGTCCCATAGTGCTTAGAGCCATTTGAACCATTTTTTTCAGTATTGCCAATTCTTGTTTATGACCCCTAATACAAGCTTCATTTTTATTTGAAGTTACTTATAGCTAAATAGTACCAGTTCATCATCGGAAGACAAAAAAGTTTTCAAAATGTGACCAATTTATTCTGCCAAGAACACTCTTCTTGCGGTAGCAATTATTTTATACTTTAGTAGGTATATGAACATTCGCAATCAAAACTGTATTACACTGTACTCGTTTCAGATATGTGTACCGTTAAGCTATAAGAACTTCACCAATGACAAGACATTACAATCTGAATTCCAGAATGCCACACATTAAATCCGTATGACATCATTGCCTTGTGCTGCAGCCACGGAAAATCACACTAAGCGTTATAGGCTTTCATAGCTGTAACGAAATACAAGCACGCCGATGACGTGGAAACTTACAAAACGATTTTTACTTCTATCTTTCATTTATGGTAATAAATTATCTCGTAGGAGCAAGTCACAGAAATTTTGAAGTTAGTAGCATAATAGTAATTTGTTTAAAAAAAAAACTAACTTACCTATGTTCTGTGCTGCATCAAAATTGGTGGAAACTATCTCTTCAGGGAGGAGGTGGAGTCAGTGGAGCGAGATTAGATGATGATGATGATGAGTTGAGTTGAGGGGGCGCTCGGCATAACGGTTATCAGCGCCCTGACGAAAAGTCAACATGAAACCTCATGGGTGGGGACGAAGTCTGTCCCCACATGCAGAGCAATTTATAACGTACGAAAGTCTGCCGCCCTTCCCCACCAGTTTAGGAATGAAGCCTGATAGTTACAAAATTTCACCACTCTGTTAACACTGGTATCGGTATCTGCGAGGACGGTGGGCAGATCTCCAGCGAGGCCAAGGGCTGCGCTATTATTAGTATACAGGACACAAGTAGTGTGTGTGTGGTTTGAGGTTTTCGGGCGCTAAACATGGACACAAGTAGCCACAGTATGCTGTACTGAGAGCGGCACGCCACAAACTTCACAGAAAGGTGGATCCTCCCCCCGGAGGAGGAAGCCATGTGTGAAAGGGCTATACCCGATGCATAGTCTGGTAAGCAAAACCTCCTTCCAGCGGCGAGGCTGTCACGAAGTCCGCCAAGCTTGGAGCGAGATTCGTCGACAGGTAGTTGTCCACTAATTCTGTGACTAACATTCAGTCAAGGCATTAGCAGGATGATAACTCCCACCGAAGATCGTAGGAAAATCTCCATGTGCTCTGTTGAAACAGATCTGTAGTGTCACTTTTTTATAAATCAATACGTACGTTCGCCCTAACATATTTCCATTAAGATATGCAGAGCATTATGTAATATTATATAAGGGAACTGCAGTAAGCCAATGGTGTTAATATATAGTTATCGATCAAAAAACTACTTTCCAATCATCCTCATTAAATTCCAAATGATCTCTCTGCAGAGTCTCAGGAGTTGAGGATACGTAACGCGGTTGATGGCAACCCGTCCGTCGGAGTCATAGTACCGGGACCAAGTTTCACCTCCTCATTCCTTTTCTCAAAGGCCTTGTAGACACCAACATAAATAACACGCCAACTTCACATGCGTGCATCATCGCCATGTGAATGAATCAGTTCCACGTGGGAAATAATGCGCACATTCCGGAATGGAAAGATGGACAGTAGCGTGAAAATGAAGTTCAGCCGACGTTTTTACCAATGACCTAACGGTGTTCAGAAAGAACAGATTCAATTGTCCGTGGCGTGTTTGTTACTATTTGAAGTAGTTTATCTTGTACTGAAACTGAAGTAGATATTTGCTGCATGTTGTATGGTTATACTCAACACCCCAAATAAATTAGTTTTATTTCTTTTTACCGACCTCCCGTCTCAGATAATGCAATTGCTGAAGGATACAGGGAAAATTTGAGTGTCATTTCGAATAAAATGGTTCAAATGGCTCTGAGCACTATGGGACTTAACTACTAAGGTCATCAGTTCCCGAGAACTTAGAACTACTTAAACCTAACCAACCTAAGGACATCACGCACATCCATGCCCGAGACAGGATACGAACCTGCAACCGTAGCGGTCGCGCGGTTCCAGACTGTAGCGCCTAGAACCGCTCGGCCACCCGAGTCGTACAATTGTAGTTGGAAGTGACTTCGGTCTACCCTCGATACGTTGGCGAAAATGCATGCTTAAAGTCGGTATGAAATTGTATTAAATTCTTTCTCCGAAAATTATTGTGAGCAATTAGTTCAGGAGCCCACACGAAGCATAGATGGTTGGTATTACTTATTCAGCCTCTTGGCAACAAATCATCCTAAGCAAATACAGAGTGTCATGGCGTGTAGAGGGATTAGTGACCACAAGGTCGTCGTAGCGAGACTGAACACTATAATATACAAATCTACCAAAACTAAAGGCAACACACACACACAGATTAAAATGCAAATTAAAATTCGCTTGAGGTCTTCCTTTGAGACAGTCTCCATCCCAGAATGAAATTTTCACTCTATAGCCGAGCGTGCGCTGATATGAAACTTTCTGGCAGATTGCCTTTCGCGGGCAAGTGCTCTACCAAGCCTGATCAGGAGATATTGTCCTGGATAGCGCCAGCTTGAGACGAGACGCTAGTAGTCGTGCAAAGATTTTATAGTCGATGTTTAGCATAGTTGTTGTTGTTGTGGTCTTCAGTCCTGAGACTGGTTTGATGCAGCTCTCCATGCTACTCTATCCTGTGCAAGCTTTTTCATCTCCCAGTACCTACTGCAACCTACATCCTTCTGAATCTGCTTAGTGTATTCATCTCTTGGTCTCCCTCTACGATTTTTACCCTCCACGTTGCCCTCCAATACTAAATTGGTGATCCCTTGATGCCTCAGAACATGTCCTACCAACCGATCCCTTCTTCTGGTCAAGTTGTGCCACCAACTTCTCTTCTCCCCAATCCTATTCAATACTTCCTCATTAGTTATGTGATCTACCCATCTAATCTTCAGCATTCTTCTGTAGCACCACATTTCGAAAGCTTCTATTCTCTTCTTGTCCAAACTATTTATCGTCCATGTTTCACTTCCATACATGGCTACACTCCATACGAATACTTTCAGAAATGGCTTCCTGACACTTAAATCAATACTGGATGTTAACAAATTTCTCTTCTTCAGAAACACTTTCCTTGCTATTGCCAGCCTACATTTTATATCCTCTCTACTTCGACCATCATCAGTTATTTTGCTCCCCAAATAGCAAAACTCCTTTACTACTTTAAGTGCCTCATTTCCTAATCTAATTCCCTCAGCATCACCCGACTTAATTTGACTACATTCCATTATCCTCGTTTTGCTTTTGTTGATGTTCATCTTATATCCTCCTTTCAAGACACTGTCCATTCCATTCAACTGCTCTTCCAAGTCCTTTGCTGTCTCTGACAGAATTACAATGTCATCGGTGAACCTCAAAGTTTTTATTTCTTCTCCATGAATTTTAATACCTACTCCGAATTTTTCTTTTGTTTCCTTTACTGCTTGCTCAATAGACAGATTGAATAACATCGGGGAGAGGCTACAACCCTGTCTTACTCCCTTCCCAACCACTGTTTCCCTTTCATGTCCCTCGACTCTTATAACTGCCATCTGGTTTCTGTACAAATTGTAAATAGCCTTTCGCTCCCTGTATTTTACCCCTGCCACCTTTAGAATTTGAAAGAGAGTATTCCAGTCAACGTTGTCAAAAGCTTTCTCTAAGTCTACAAATGCTAGAAACGTAGGTTTGCCTTTCCTTAATCTTTCTTCTAAGATAAGTCGTAAGGTCAGTATTGCCTCACGTGTTCCAGTGTTTCTACGGAATCCAAACTGATCTTCCCCGAGGTTGGCTTCTACTAGTTTAGCATAGTGAGAAGCCGATATTGATTAACACTGCGACTCCCCGCCATCTTCGGGATGGGAAGAAGAAAGCCTGTCACAAAATCCGACGGTAGGCGCATGTCCGGACGCATCGCCTTATTGGACATCGACATCAACTGTGGCATCATCATCCCCACGAATTCTCGATAAAACTCTAACGTAATTCCATCTGGCCCTGGTGATTTATGGGCCTCTCCTTTTGTGAGTGCCACCTTTATATCGTCTTCTGTGAGTGGCTCCATAAGCGCTGCCTTATCCGTCTCTGTCAATGTCGTCCGTCGGTGTATCGGCATAGAGGTGGCGGAAATGCTCTAAAAATTCATTTACAATGACCTGTTGTGTTGTCAGTTGACGGCCATCTAAACCGTGGAGCACTGTTACCAATGCCCGGCGGTAGTGTTTATGTTCCCGCGATACATGGTGCATCGAGGTACGTTCCCCAGTGATGGTGTCGAGACATCTTGCCCGTATTGGGATGCCACCCAGTCGTCGTCGCGTGATCGATAGGATTTGTGCCTTGACACGATGAACTTCCGCATGATGTTCTGCAGACGTCACCTGGAATGACAGCTCACGAAGCATGGTGAATTAATAAGCAAGAGTGTCTCTTTGCCATCTCTTCTTATCCCGACCATACTGTATAAGAGCTCTTCTTATTGCCGGCTTAGTACACTCGAGCCACCATTGAAGCACGGAGGTATATGTTGGTAGACGGCGTTGACATGTGGCACATGCCTCCTTGACTCTCTGACGACATTCGGGGTCCGCCAAAAGTGACGAATTGAGCTTCCATGTCCCGCAGCTTCTCCACACACTTTGCCTAGGGAGTGATACGGCACAAATGTAAGCCAGATGATCAGTAAATGCCGCAGGCCATCGTTCCGCGTCGACCATCTTATCCTGTAGGGCAACCGAAACATATATTCGATCGAGTCTGCTCGCCGAGTGACGTAAAAAAAGTATATTCCTCACGGTCACTATGAATCATGTCCCAGGTGTCGCTTAACTCCAGATCCCGGCATAGCACATGCAATTCACGACAGGTATTGTAATGTGGAGTCTGGTCTTTTTGGGCTAAAACACAATTGAAGCCACCACCTATAATGAAATGATCGAATCTGCCGGTAAATAAGGGCACAATCTCTTCCGAATAATATCTCGCACGCGCCCGTCTGTTGTCTGTGCCGGTAGGGGCATAAACATTGAGAATGCGAATTCCATTAACAGTTATCGCCAGTCCTCGTGCCGAAGGCAGATAAGCCAGGTCTCGGACCGGAATCCCGTCCCGGACCAATATCGCCGTTCCACTGTCGTTGTTCGAGTGAGGCGAGGTGTAGGAGATGTATCCATGTACTTCCTGGAACTTAGGAATGTAAATTTCCTGCACCATCAATATATCCACATCCGACGTGTATATCATGTCCCTAACCAGCTGCTGTTTCAAGGGCGATCTAATGGTATTTACATTCACTGTCCCTATTCTGTATGCCTGGGGTCGAGTAGCTGTCATCTCCACATGATATTAAAATGACAGTTTCACCGTATCGATAGTCCCTTTGCACATCCGCAGAGGGTCGCCCGACGGACGTGTCCCTGTGGCGTTAGGTTTCTTGAGATGCGGACGGATGTGAGTCCCCACCAACAGAATGGTCCGCATCGGTGACTTCGTCGTCCTGCTCATACCAGCTGATATTATTGGGGTGCTCCAAATTTCCCTGTGCGGCATTGATGTGTGACATCTGTTGTTCTTTCGCAGCTTTAGACTCCGCTGCAGAAGGGGTGTCAGGCCCCTGAGCGGATGCTTCGTCTGAACGACATGACATCTTTTCACTGTCCGAATTCATATAGTCTGCGACATCCGAAGCTTGTGGTTCCAAGTCAGACAGGTCCATAGTGTTAGACTCATCTGGGTTCCCAAGAAGAGAAGGGAGCGTCTCCGCAGAGTTTAGTCGGCCCTTCTTGCGCCGCTTTGGCGAGCGTTGTTTGCGGGCCCTAACCTCGGCCTCAGGTGTTGTCGAATCTTGTATCTCCTGCGTTCTCGCCGCCGCCACAACGCCCTGGGGCCGTTCCACTTCAGCTTCCATGCCTATTGTGATGCTGTCATCCTCTTTCTGCACCACCTGTAGTGTCTGGGATTGGAGGTTGGTCGGAGCCATTCCTTCTTCAGTGGGGTCCGGAGGCGCCTCAATCAACTGCGGCGTCGGTTCGATAGTGCGCTCCGACCTCGGCGTCACCTCCCCGCGAAGCACCGCCACGTAAGTCATCGGCAGTGACGTTGGTGTAGTCGGATTCTGGAAGTCTCCGCTGGGGAGTTGCACAAGTCTCCTCTGCATACACGCAGATCGAAGATGTCCTTCACCACCACACCCGGAGCATGTCCGGGCCTGTCCATCATAGATGACAATAGTTCTACAGCCGCCAATGTTTATATACGATGACACATGTTTCGTAAGGGCAATTCGAACCTGTCGCACACCACTGAGCACTGGATACGTGCTAAAACTTGCCCAACGTTCAGCCGTATGACTAATAACTCTGCCGTATGGCTGGAGTGATTCAGTGACCAATGATTCGGGTACCTCGAAAGGCAGCTCGAAGACTCGAATCGTACGCACCCCCAGGCCCGAATGACCTACTAAAACTTCGTCAATATGACCAACGGAGTGTCGGAACTGGAATCCTCTTTTGGCGGCTTCAATGATCCTATCGCGTGCTGCGTCGTCAATCATCTTTACGTAAAGAGTGCTGCTCACGATGGATAAGTGATTTCCAATAATTTCCGTGTAATTAAGATGCACTTCGTCCCTCAAGAAACGTTCGATTTCGAAAGCCTTCGGTCTTGCATACTCGTTACAGAACGTGAACTGTATCGTGGTCTTTCGGAAATTGTGTGCCATTGCGTTCGATTCAAACAGTACCACACGCGAGTGACGACGGTGTAAACACGGCTTCTTCCGCGAATGTTCGCAGCCGGGACGTAATCAAGTCCAAGCTTCTCCGCGGCCAAAGGCGGACTGCCCAACTGAGCTACCCAAGCACGACTCACGCCCCGTCCTCACAGCTTTAATTCCGCCATTACCTCGTCTCCTACATTCCAAAACTGTTAGGACGCGGCGTGAGTCGTGCTTGGGTAGCTCAGTTGGTAGAGCACTTCCCCGCGAGAGGTAATGGTCTCGAGTTCGAGCCTCGGTCCGGCGCACAGTTTTAATCTGCCAGGAAGTCTCAGACTCCATCCCTTCCGAACAATGTAAGCATAGACCATATGTGGCTTAAATTCAAATAAATTGTCTTGACGGCAGTTGAGAGATTCATACCGAGTAAATTAATACTGGAACGAATCCCTCACGCTACACAAAACGGGTCAGAACACTGTTGGAAAGCAACGAAAAAGGCATGGGAGATTTAAATGGTAGGTAAAGTAGACCAGTGACAACACACAATCAGTACCTTCACTGAGTGGTAGCAGTGGTAATATTACCAATGACAGTGCCACTAAAACGGAGTTACTAAACACGATTTTCCGAAATTCCTTCACCAAAGAAGGCGAATTAAATATTCCAGAATTCGAATCCAGAACACCTTGTAATACGAGGAACTTAGAGACAGACACCCTCGGTGTTGCGGAACAACTTAAATCACTTAATAAAGGTAAGTGTTCTGGTCCAGACTGCATACCAGTTACGTTCATTTCAGGTTACGCTTATGAAGTAGCTCCATATTTAACAATCATATACAACCGCTCGCTTGATGAAAGAAAGGACTGAAAAGTTGCACACGTCATACAAATACACAAGAAAAAACAGAAGTAATTCGCTGAACTGTAGATACGTATCAATGACATAAATTTGCATTAAGATTTTGGAATATATACTGTGTTCGAACATTATGAAATGGAAGGAAACGATCTATTAACACATACTGAGCACTAATTCAGAAAACACCATTCTTGTGAAGCACATCTACCTCTCTATTCACACGAATTAATGCGTGCCACCGACAAGGGATTTCAAGTAGATTACAAATTTCTAGATCTCCAGAAGGCTTTTGACACCATTCCTCACAAGCGGCTTCTAATAAAACTGCGTGCCTGCGGAGTATCGCCTTAGTTGTGTGACGAATACGTGTTTTCCTGTTGGAAAGGACAAAGCCCGTAAAAATTGGCGAAAAGTCATCTAGTGAAGCAGAAGACATGTCTGGCGTTCCCCAACCAAGTTGCTGTTTCTAATATATATAAATGATTTAAAACACATTGTGATCGGCCCTCACAGATTGTTTGCAGATGATGCTGGTGTTTACCGCCTAGTAATGTCATCAGAAGATCAATACAAATTACAAAATGAGTTAGACATATCTGTATGATACGCAAAGTGGCAATTGATAATGAACAATAAAATGTGTGAGGTTCACCACATGAGCGCTAAAAAGAATTAATTAATTTTAGATCACACGACAAATAAAACAAATTCAAAGGTTATCGAGTCAACTAAATACCTGGGGATTGTAGTTATGAACGACTTAAATTGGAACCATCACATAGACAATGTTGTGGGGCAGTTTAAGCAAAGACTGTGTTTTATTGCTGGAACAGTTAGAAGACGCAATAAATCTACTAAAGGGACGGCCTACAGTATGCTTGTCCGTCCTCTGTTAGAATATTGTTGCACCGTATGGGATCCTTACCAGAAAAGATTAATGGAGGACGCTGAAAAAGTTCAACGATGGGCATATCGTTTTTGTATTATTGCGAAATGGAGGGCAGTGTGTCATGGATATGATACGCGACCTGGGGTGGTCATCATTAAAACATGGGCGTTTCTCGTTGTGGCGAGATCTTTTCGCAAAATTTCAGTCACCATCTTCCTGCTCCGAATACGAAAATATTTTGTTTATACCCATATACGTAGAGAGAAATAGCCATCGTAAAATAAGAGAAATCAGGGCTCGCATGGAAAGATTTAGGTGTTCATTTTTTTTCCACGTCTACTTGAGAACGAAACGGTAGAAAAATAAACGTAGTTTTATGAACCCTCTCCCAAGCATTTAATTGTGAACTGCAGAGTAGTGATGTAGATCCAGAATGAGCTGTTGAGCACTCGACGGATTTCCCAACTGACGCTGCCACAAGACTGCACTTTACTTAAGCGGCAAGAGGCGAAAACGTTCCACCGCTATTCAGTTCCAGCACGGCTATGCGAAGCCGGCAACAGCCTTTCCTTCACAACGGCAGAAAAATACAGCATCACGAACCCTCGGTGACCCCCGAATGTAAGTGTGTGTAATTGACAAGTAAGACTCTGCTGGCGGCGACGTAAAACTAATGAAAAAATTTGAGATACACGAATTCAACACATGTTCACCGACATACACTCCATAGGCAGGTCTGACTAGACAGAGTCGAGCAACAGATACTTGAAACTGCAAGAAGTTGAAATTATGCGTTATACTGTGAATCTAAACCAGTAATTTCTCCTTCACGTGTAACTTGTTACCAACTACGTTCGCCGCATAGTTGCAAATACCAGCACTTTTCCTCTACGAATACTATCAAATAAAAGTATCTACGTTATAGTAATTGTAATTGAGTATCTCATGCTGTAAGGTAAGAAAAAGTAAAAAAGTTAAATGACTGGCTCATACCTTTCTTGGCGGCGTTGTTTTCCCGCTCCCCATGTCGGGACTTTCGCTTCGTACGAAGCTCCGAAAGTTTCCCAAGATCAATAACACGGTTCCTTCATACTAACGAAAACACCGCAACTGCTTCGACAATACTCGAATCAAAATTAAAACGTTTTCATCTCTACAAGAGAGCACACATATTCGTATAGACATCGAAAGTTACAGACAGAAAATCGCTACGCAACGGCTCACGCCGCTTCAGGCGATACTTCATTGTTGCGAACGTTGCCGCCAATCGACATAAAAGAGCAACGCTGATAACACGCATATCGCATCGTAACAGTTTACCGGTGATATAACAGAAACGACCTTTAAATACTCGACAGTGTACCATAATAAAAGTAATAGGAAATCATACACAATTACGAAGGGGTATTATTATTTAAAATTCATCTACATCTATAACAAAAATCCGGTAACAATACCTCCGCTTTTCTCCCCCCCCCCCCCCCCCCCCCCCCCCCCCTCTTCACCACACCACCACTCTCTCTCTTTTGCTACTCATCTCTAGAACGGTGCGCTGGAATGTTGCCTAGTTGTTCTTGGAACGTCCGCCCTCGGAATTTTAACAACACACCTCCCCGCCATGCGCTGCGCCTGTCTTGCAGCGTCCATCACAGCAGTTTGGCCGGCCGGCAGTCTTTTTCACTGGAAAAAAAAGCAGGTGACGCCTGTATATAAGAAGGGTAGAAGGACGGATCCTCAAAATTACAGATCAATATCCTTAACATCGGTTTGTTGCAGGATTCTCGAACATATTCTCAGTTCGAATATAATGAATTTCCTTGAGACAGAGAAGTTGCTGTCCATGCATCAGCACGGCTTTAGAAAGCATCGCTCCTGCGAAACACAACTCGCCCTTTTTTCACATTATATCTTGCGAACCATGGATGAAGGGTATCAGACGGATGCCATATTCCTTGACTTCCGGAAAGCGTTTGACTCGGTGCCCACTGCAGACTCCTAACTAAGGTACGAGCATATGGGACTGGTTCCCAAGTATGTGAATGGCTTGAAGACTTCTTAAGCAATAGAACCCAGTACGTTGTCCTCGATGGTGAGTGTTCATCGGAGGTGAGGGTATCATCTGGAGTGACCCAGGGAAGTGTGGTAGGTCCGCTGTTGTTTTCTATCTACATAATTGATCTTTTGGATAGGGTGGATAGCAATGTGCGGCTGTTTGCTGATGATGCTGTGATGTACGGGAAGGTGTCGTCGTTGAGTCACTGTAGGAGGATACAAGATGACTTGGACAGGATTTGTGATTGGTGTAAAGAATGGCACCTAACTCTAAATATAGATAAATGTAAATTAACGCAGATGAATAGGAAAAAGATCCCGTAATGTTTGAATACTCCATTAGTAGTGTAGCGCTTGACACAGTCACGTCGATTAAATATTTGGGCGTAAAATTCGACCTTTCGATCTTTTGCATATTCTTTATTAATCGTACTTGGTAAGGATTTCAGACTGATCAGCAATCTGTGTTACTAAAAGGATAAAACAGTCTTTTGTATATTCTTTATTAATCCTACCTGGTAAGGATCTAAGACTGATCAGCAATCTATGTTACTAAAAGGATAAAACAGTTACGTGGTCGCGTTATATCAGTTGCAGCTTGCCTATTAACTGTTTCCATGGGCTACAAAAATTTACTTTCAGTATTTCATATAATTATTCTACGAATTTAAAAATGTAAAATGATTTCATAGTCTACTTTATTAGGAGATATAATCTTCCGATAAAGATTTAACACAATGAATGAAGTATTACAGTTAGGATCTGTGTACACGTCTTGAGGCAGCAAAACTCATATTAGCCACACCAGTTGATCCAGTATTTGAGAAAACGAGCACTTAGAAAAAATTTACACATTCACTAACACTCTCCATAAAATAATGAAAGAATGTGAGGCGTTCCTTGTATGAGGGGAATTTATTTTCCAAATTTTATGTTTATTAAAACTCGACAGATAGCCGAAGTCAATTCACTGCATTTTTATTTTTTATTTTTCAGTGCTGCAGAATAAGCAAGCAGAGAGCAAGAAGCCGCTCCCCGTGGAGGCAGAGGTAGCAATCTGACCATATGGCGCGATGGTCAATCACGAGACTGGAGAGTGGGCTACGAGACTGGAGAGAGCGGATCTTAGACTGCGTTCACAGTGACACCGACATCGGTCGTCAGACTTCGTCGCCAGAGGTCATCCAATAACATCGGCCGACAGCTTGGTCACGGTGTGTCCGATCTCCTTCGTCCGCTTTTAGCGCGGTCTAGGTGGTTAGGTTAGGTTAGAATCTGTTCTATGTATGAAGTACCGTAGGTTAGATTTTAACCTATTAGGGTGGGATGCATACCTTGACGTCTCCCTGCTTGGAGACGAGAGCTGTATTGCGGCTTTTGTTCTTATGAAGACGCATAATGCATGTGAACGAGCTATATCTGTCTCAAAAATAACAGGCGAGAACTGTACACCCTGTCCTCACTTCGAAATAACCAGACAAGTTTTACGAGCATGTGAGATGACGAGGGAAGCGTTCTGTTACATACTCGAGGTGATTCGTGGTGACCTTGAAAAGGCATTCTGGTTTGCTGTGTTTACTTTAATCTGTGCAGGTGTACACCAGTTAACCATCAATGACTTTCTTTCAGCATACATGTAAAAAACAAAGCATAAAGTTTAGCATAAGATACTCTGAACACCCAACGCACTGAAAACCGAAACTCTTACACCACTTTTGCAAATCACGTCATATAATAGAACCACCACCCTACTGGCATAAAAACGCCGGTAAACAGTGATGATAATTTGTAGACAGCTAATGGCAACAAACCACAACCCAAAAAACATCCACTACATTAACTATAAGCATAAGATTCGCCACCCTTCTCACTTGAACAAATTATTTTTTGACGTTATAACTTGTGCCTAAAATTTCCAAATGGTTCAAATGGCTCTAAGCACTATGGGACTTAACATCTGAGGTCATCAGTCCCCTAGAACTTAGAACTAATTAAACCTAACTAAGCTAAGGACATCACACACATCCATGCCCGTGGCAGGATTCGAACCTGTGACCGTAGCAGCAGCGCGGTTCCGGACTGAAGCGCCTAGAACCGCTCGGCCACAGCGACCGGAAAAATTTCCAATACAGAATTTTTCCTACTTGTGGTTTCCAATTACCCTGCAGTTTCAGTCCATTGATTCCGAACTATATGTCGATTATGATATCCCCATCCTCAGAATGCAACCATCTCAACCTTTCGTCTACTAAACTTATCAGTTTCTCACACCCCATATTTCATGTGTGAGAACATCGGTCAGTCTGACCGGAGAAAACAAACTGATTTGAATGCCACAGATTGTCGTCTGAAGTCTGTAGGTTTGGGCGATGAGGTCGGCTAGTGTGACGACGCATGCAGTGCCGTATGAATTTGAAAAGATCGGACGTCTGCGGCCGATGTCGGTCGTCGGAGGAATCCACAGATATCGATGCCACTGCCACCGCGGCCTTACCCAACAGTACAGATGTAGGGGGACCACTAGCGTTCTGGCGCAAAGCGCCGATTTTACTTTATTGAATACCAATGATTAAACTCATCTTTTCGCATGACTGGTACAAGGTGGGGCCTACGGGTCATCAGAGTTTCACTACAATAATAGTGCTACCCAGTAAACTAGTAAATTCAGTAAACAAATGAATATTGTTAAGTTACTGAAAACGTACGAAGGTTAAGAAGTATTACCACGTGAGCAAGAGATTTCGGCTTCGCGCCAAGCTCGCCAGCCGCCGATTGGACGTATTCTGAGCATGTTAACACGTGATAGTCGGTGATACACTGTGTTCAGATATTGTTCATTTATATTATTCGGAACTTGTGAACTTTGTGAAAGAAATCGTTTCATGACACTGTTGTGGTTACGTATCGTAACAGCATCCCGGGACTTATTTCGTTGAAGCTAGGTACCCGTACCACTACTCAGAATCAAAGCTAGTCTGCCTGCACCATCCGAAGAATCAAATGCGCTATCAGATCTGCTTTTGGGAACATCATCACAAAGTACAGGTAGGAGGAAAGCCTGTGTGCAGATTCATTACGGTAATACAAGGACATTCTCCAACGGGAAGTCTTCACCAGTATACTGTACGTCGCCTATACCAATTTCTACGGAATCGCGATTTAAGTAAGAAACTTGTATGGGTTAAAATACGCGATGGGAGTTTGCAAGGAAAAAACTTCATCACTCGCTACATTTTCGCTTTTCATGTAGTAAAACTTCACCCTCAGGCGTGACATTTTAATTTATTACTTCTTTACTACTAACGTTATTCCCAACACATTTTCCAGACAGTATCTACATATACCACTGAATGACCCTGCAAAATTATATCATTCTACGACACATAGTTCAAGTAGTATGATGCCACAAACATTGAGCTGCATGAAACATTAGCCTTTGTTATAGTGGTGTTGTTTTATACATGGTACCTGGATTCTTCAAAGAATTGGTGGTGGCGGTTACTGGTACTCAAGAATCGGTCGAAGGAGTGTTTTGTAAGCCACTTCTCTAGTGAATGAGTTACTTTCCCTTCTGAATCACCCAAAATATTTCATTCTGGCATCTGCCTTATCTGCGATAAGTTTAATGCGTTAGTTCCCTTCGGGTAGCTCTAAACCCACACTCCTAGATTTCACACAACTATAGACCTACAGCGGGTGGGTAAAAATACCGAAACACATTACCTTGCCTAATACTGTGCAGGAAAACCGTTGGTATTCCAAACATATTCCAGTCGTATAGGAACGGATTCATGGGAATACAGGGTGATTCAAAAAGAATACCACAACTTTAGGAATTTAAAACTCTGCAACGACAAAAGGCAGAGCTAAGCACTATCTGTCGGCGAATTAAGGGAACTATAAAGTTTCATTTAGTTGTACATTTGTTCGCTTGAGGCGCTGTTGACTAGGCGTCAGCGTCAGTTGATGCTAAGATGGCGACCGCTCAACAGAAAGCTTTTTGTGTTACTGAGTACGGCAGAAGTGAATCGACGACAGTTGTTCAGCGTGCATTTCGAACGAAGTATGGTGTTAAACCTCCTGATAGGTGGTGTATTAAACGTTGGTATAAACAGTTTACAGAGAATGGGTGTTTGTGCAAAGGGAAAAGTTCTGGACGGCCGAGAACGAGTGATGAAAATGTAGCACGCATCCAGCAAGCATTTGTTCGCAGCCCAGGAAAATCGACTCGCAGAGCTAGCAGAGAGCTGCAAATTCCACAATCAACTGTATGGAGAGTCCTACGAAAAAGGTTAGTTATGAAACCTGAACGTCAACTACCCGAGGCGATGGATCGGCCGCCAGGCAGCCCGTGACAGAGCACTTCATCACTGGCCTCCAAGAAGCCCTGATCTTACCCCCTGCGATTTTTTCTTATGGGGGTACGTTAAGGATATGGTGTTTCGGCCACCTCTCCCAGCCACCATTGATGATTTGAAACGAGAAATAACAGCAGCTGTCCAAACTGTTACGCCTGATATGCTACAGAGAGTGTGGAACGAGTTGGAGTATCGGGTTGATATTGCTCGTGTGTCTGGAGGGGGCCATATTGAACATCTCTGAACTTGTTTTTGAGTGAAAAAAAACCTTTTTAAATACTCTTTGTAATGATGTATAACAGAAGGTTATATTATGTTTCTTTCATTAAATACACATTTTTAAAGTTGTGGTATTCTTTTTGAATCACCCTGTATTATATCGTTCTTCTTGCGGAACAGGTTAAGTTCAGGCAACAATGATTGAGGTGGATAGCGATCAAGCATCCTTCTCTCGAAAGTACACCACAAAGGCTCAGTAATATTGAGATCTGGTTACTGAGGTGGCCCAAGGGAGATGTGGCAACTCATTCTCGTGCTTGGTAAAGCCGAATAATATAAATGAACAGTATCTGAACACAGCATATCACCGACTATCACGTGTGAACAAGTCCTGGGCCATGCGAGCTGTGTGGACACGGCCCTGTCGTCTTGGATCACACCATTACCATTCGCAAACGAACATTGTACAACAGGATGAGCGTGATCAACAAAAACGTCACATAATACTTGACAGTGATGTTACCTTGCAGAGTAACCACGGGGCAAGCCCGCCCGGTTGGCCGTGCGGTCCAACGCACGGCTTTCTGGGAGGGAAGGAGCGCCTGGTCCCCGGCACGAATCCGCCCGGACGATTTGTGTCGAGGTCCGGTGAACCCGCCAGTCTGTGGAGGGTTTTTAGGCGGTTTTCCATCTGCCTCGGCGAATGCGGGCTGGTTCCCCTTATTCCGCCTCACTTACACTACGTCGGCGATTGTTGCGCAAACTAGATCTCCACGTACTCGTACACCACCATTACTCTACCACGCAAACATAGGGGTTACACTCGTCTGGTGTGAGACGTTCCCTGGGGGGTCCACCAGAGGCCGAACCGCACAATAACGCTGGGTTCGGTGTGGCGTGGAGGAGGGGTGAAGTGGACTGCGGTAGTCGTCGTGGGGTTGTGGACCACTGCGGCGGCGGCGGGGATGGAGCCTCTCCGTCGTTTCTAGGTCCCCGGTTAACATACAACACAATACAATACGAAACTAGTAAATTCAATAAACAAATGAATATTGTTAAGTTACTGAAAATGTACGAAGGCTAAGAAGTATTAGCATATGAGCAAGAGATTTCGGCTTCGCGCCAATCTCGTCAGTCGGCGATTGGACGTATTCTGAGCATGTTCACACGTGATAGTCGGTGATACGCTGTGTTCAGATAGTGTTCATTTATATTATTCGGAACTTGTAAGCTTTGTGAAAGGAATCGTTTCATGACGCTGTTGTGGTTACGTATCGTAACAGCATCCCGGGACTTATTTTGTAGAAGCTAGGTACCCGTACCACTACTCAAAATCAAAGCCTGCACCATCCAAAGAATCAAATGCGCTGCCAGATCTGCTTTTGGGAACATCATCACAGAGAACAGGTAGGAAGAAAGCCTGTGCGCAGCTTCACTACGGTAATCAAGAACATTCTCCGGCGGGAAGTCTTCACCAGTATACTGTATGTCACCTATACCAGTTTCTACACAATCGCGATTGTACTGAGAAACTTGTATGGGTTAAAATACACGAGGGGAGTTTGCAAGGAAAAAACTTTGTCACTCGCTACATTTTCGCTCCTTATGTAGTAAAACTTCAGCCTCAGGTGTGACTTTTTAATTTATTACTTCTTTACTACTAACTACATTCCCAACACATTTTCCAGACAGTATCCAGATATACCACCGAATGACCCTGCAAATTATATCATTATACGACACATAGTTCATGTGGTGTGATGCCACAAACATTCAGATGCGTGAAACATCAGCTTTTATTAAAGTGGAGTTGTTTTACACAAATCAAAAACCTTTTTATGACCCCGGTTCCCAGAACCCCTCAAGATAGACGTTAACTGTGGATGTTGTATCACAGACACAGTCTCTCTGACTTCAGAGATGTCACTAAACCCGCCCATAGATGTAAACAACCATGCTTGAGCAGCGCCTATTAGACGGAGGCGGTCCGATAGCCGACCAGATCCGGTCAACCCACCAGGAAGTAGGTACACGGCTCGTATTGTCTGTAGTTCAACCATGCCTAGACGGTCAATACCGCGGTTCGATCGCGTCCGCATTGTTACTTTGTGCCAGGAAGGGCTCTCAACAAGGGAAGTGTCCAGGCGTCTCGGAGTGAACCAAAGCCATTTTGTTCGGACATGGAGGAGATAAAGAGAGACAGAAACTGTCGATGACATGCCTTGCTCAGGCCGCCCAAGGGCTACTAATGCAGTGGATGACCGCTACCTACGGATTATGGCTCGGAGGAACCCTGACAGCGACGCCACCATGTTGAATAACGCTTTTCGTGCAGCCACAGGACGTCGTATTACGACTCAAACTGTGCTCAATAGGCTGCATAATGCGCAGCTTCACTTCTGACTTTCATGGAGAGGTCCATCTTTGTAACCACGACACCACGCAGCGAGGTACAGATGGGCCCAACAACATGCCGAATGCACCGCTCAGGATTGGCATCGCGTTCTCTTCACCGATGAGTGTCGTATATGCTTTCAACCAGACAATCGTCGGAGATGTGTTTGGAGGAACTCGGTCAGGCTGAACGCCTTAGACACACTGTCCAGCGAGTGCAGCAAGATGGAGATTCCCTGCTGTTTTGGGGTGGCATTATGTGGGGCCGACGTACGCCGCTGGTGGTCATAGAAGGCGCCCTACCAGCTGTACGATATGTGAATGCCATCCTCCAACCGATAGTGCAACCATATCGGCAGAATATTGGCGAGGCATTCGTCTTCATGGACGACAATTCGCGCCCCCATCGTGCACATCTTGTGAATGACTTCCTTCAGGATAACGACATCGCTCGACTAGAGTGGCCAGCATGTTCTCCAGACATGAACCCTATGGAACATGCCTGGGATAGATTGAAAAGGGCTGTTTATGGACGACGTGACCCACCAACCACTCTGAGGATTCTACGCAAAATCGCCGTTGAGGAATGGGACAATCTGGACCAACAGTGCCTTGATGAACTTGTGGATAGTATTCCACGACGAATTCAGGCATGCATCAATGCAAGAGGACGTGCTACTGCGTATTAGAGGTACCGGTGTGTACAGCAGTCTGGACCACCACCTCTGAAGGTCTCGCTGTATGGTGGCACAACATGCAATGTGTGATTTTCATGAGCAATAAAATGTGCGGAAATGATGTTTATGTTGATCTCTCCAATTTTCTGTACAGGTTCCAGAACTCTAGGAACCGAGGTGATGCAAAACTTTTTTTGATGTGTGTATACATGGTACTTCGATTCTTCAAACAATCGGGGGTGGCAATTACTGGTACTCAGGAATCGGTCGAACGAATGTTTTGTAAGACACTTCTCTAGGCCGGCCGGAGTGGCCGAGAGGTTCTAGGCGCTTCAGTCTGGAAGCACGCAACCGCTACAGTCGCAGGTTAGAATCCTGCCTCGGGCATGGATGTTTGTGATATCCTTAGGTTAGTTAGGTTTGTTGTTGTTGTGGTCTTCAGTCCTGAGACTGGTTTGATGCAGCTCTCCATGCTACCCTATCCTGTGCAAGCTTCTTCATCTCGCAGTACCTACTGCAACCTACATCCTTCTGAACCTGCTTAGTGTATTCCTCTCTTGGTCTCCCTCTACGATTTTTACCCTCCACGCTGCCCTCCAATACTAAATTGGTGATCCCTTGATGCCTCAGAATATGCCCTACCAACCGATCCCTTCTTCTAGTCAAGTTGTGCCACAAATTTCTCTTCTCCCCAACTCTATTCAATACCACCTCATTAGTTATGTGATTTACCCATCTAATCTTCAGCATTCTTCTGTAGCACCACATTTCGAAAGCTTCTATTCTCTTCTTGTCTAAACTATTTAGCGTCCACGTTTCACTTCCATACATGGCTACACTCCATACAAATACTTTCAGAAACGACTTCCTGACATTTAAATCTAAACTCGATGTTAACAAATTTCTCATCTTCAGAAACGCTTTCCTTGCCATCGCCAGTCTACATTTTATATCCTCTCTACTTCGACCATCATCAGTTATTTTGCTCCCCAAATAGCAAAACTCCTTTACTACTTTAAGTGTCTCATTTCCTAATCTAATTACGGCAGCATCACCTGATTTAATTCGATTACATTCCATTGTCCTCGTTTTGCTTTTGTTGATGTTCATCTTATATCCTCCTTTCAAGACATTGTCCATTCCGTTCAACTGCTCTTCCAGGTCCTTTGCTGTCTCTGACAGAATTACAGTCTCAAGTTAGGTTTAAGTAGATCTAAGTTCTAGGGGACTGATGACCTCAGCTGTTAAGTCCCATAGTGCTCAGAGCCATTTGAACCATTTTGAGTTCTAAGTTCTAGGGGACTGATGACCTCAGCTGTTAAGTCCCATAGTGCTCAGAGCCATTTGAACCATTTTGAACACTTCTCTAGTGGATGAGTTACGTTCCCTTCTGAATCACCCAAAGTATTTCATTCTGGCATCTGCCTTATCTGCGATTAGTTTCATGTATTAGTTCCCTTCACGTAGCTCCGGACACACACTCCTAGATATCACACAATTATAGACCTACAGCGGGTGGGCAAAATCACCGTAACACAATACATTATCGTGCCTAATACGGTGCAGGAAAACCGTTGGCATTCAAAACAGCTTCCAGTCTTCCCGAAATGGGTAAATACAGGTCCTGTACGCTTTTATTGGGAATCTTATACCATTCTTCCTCCGAAACAGTGGCAAGTTGGGTTAACGATGACTGATGTGGATAGTGATCACTCATTCTTTTCTCCAAAGTACCCCACAAACGCTCAGTAATATTGAGATCTGATGACTGTGGTGACCAGGGGGGATGTGACTGTTCATTCTGGTGCTCACAAGACAAGTCCTGGGCCATACGAGCTGTGTGGACAGGGGCCCTGTCGTCTTTAATCACACCTTTACCATTGCCAAACAAACATTGTAGCACAGGATGAACATGACCAGCCAAAATGGTCCCATAATCCTTGGCTCTAAAGTGACCTTGCAGAGGAACCATGGGGCACATGGAACACCACGATATCCCCAAACCGTCATCGAACCACCGCAATGTTTCACTCTTGGGACGCAAACTCGGCCAGAAGTTGGAAACAGTATGAAACAAAACTCTTCCGACCAAATAACTTTCTTCTGTTGCTTCACACACCAGGCTTTATGGCTTCGACCCCACATTTTTCTGTTAGGGGAATTTGCATCACTGATCTTTTGTTTTGAAATTCAAGCTCTCCCTGCGATTCCGAGATTATGGAGTTCCATTAGTGCCGTTTTGGTGTTGACGGGGTTCGCGGATGCAACATTCAGTTCTGCAGTGACTTTTGCAGCTATCGTATTCTAATTTTTCGTCACATGCTCCTCAACGCCCGTCTGTCCCGATCACTGAACACACACTTGCCTCCGCATTGTGACCCAGCGGCTAATGTTATTCCATTTTCCCGGTATGTGATGTAAGCCTTCGACGCGGTGCCTCATCGGTTACCTTGGTTACGGAAGCATTCACCACACGAGCACCAACAATTTGGCCGAGTATTAATTCACTTGGATCTAGGGTTGCCACCTATCCCGTACATCCAGCGAAATCCCGTATTTTCATTTCATTTGGACGAAAATCCCTGGTCCCGCATTTTTCAAGACATATCCCGTATTTGCAAAATTCCCGCCATTCATTCTTTTAATTAGATGATAATCACTTTGATGCTCTTTGTCACTTTCATTCCTTTGTTTCCCTCCCCCCTCCTATTCGTGAACTTGTCGCCAATATAACTTCCGCTCGGTGTTATGCCGGCCCGATACATTGAAAGGTGGCTACACTGAGCCACAGCGCCAAAGAGTATTATTCAGCCGCCTCCACAGTGCTTGGGGAGAGCTCGTAGTGGTCAGTGCTTGTTAAGAACTCGTAGCGGAGAGTGTTTGTTGAGATGTGCTAGTAGGCAGTGCTTGCTGAGATGTGATATTGGAGAGTTCTGGTTGAGATGTGGTAGTAGCGAGTCGGTGTGGAGGGATTGTAATGTCTAGAGTGCTTTTCATCAATATAAACGAAGGTAAAAAAAAAAAAATTATTTTCTCTCTCATTATTTCAGTGTCCTGAATAATGCGCCATTACAGGTTCAGTCAACAAAGCATCTGGCGTGTGTTCTTGTATTAGAGTGTAATTCTGGTTTTCTTGCGCAATTATAGTATTTCTAATTTTTTTTATCACGTCAGTATAATTGGTATTTAAAATTTCTTGTCTTGTTGAAGAAGAACCGTGCCAGATGTGTACGTTGAATCACACTCCCACACACAGAACAATTACACTTGTGTTTTGGTTTCGTAGGTTTTATAGTTGCTGGGGACTTAATTAATTAATTGCGTTAACGAAAATTTTCATTTCATTCTTTGTTGTTGTTCTATGCAGTCAGATTGCGTACAAAAACTAGTCAGGGCCAACCGATTACGACACAGCGTAATCGGACATACAGCTACAAAAAATAAAAATGATTTTCTAAATTAATAATTAAGCCCCCATGCAACATCTCGATGCGTGACGAGGTGTTCCTCTTTTACTTTGGTGCAATGGCTGCTGTTGTTTTCTGAGAGGACAACTTGTACCAGTTAGGCTTTGAAATATTTGGTTAAGAGTTAAAGATGAGTGATGGTGGTGAGTATAGTGGAGAAGAAAATTCATCAAGAAAGAAAATAAAAAAGTTATGTGTCTTAAATGTGTATCGTACTCGCGGACGGCACATGTGAAGAATAATCATCAAGCGCATTGTTCTTTCTGAAGTACATGGCGGCAACACAAACTGTCTTCAACAACCGAAAACGTTGGGCAAGTAATATGAATTAAAAGCTTATGGTCATTTGGTAATATAGAAAATGCAGCAGTGACTAATTAGTTATTTTTATGCCTTGGCAGGTTACAAAGAGATGGAAAGCGAAGTCAAGCAGGCAGGCAAGGTATCAAACTTCTTCAGCGACACATCACATAAAGAATCATGCAGCGCAACTGCAGGAAAACTGGCATATGTGTGTCACAATGTAAAACATAACCTCAGTTTAATAGCAGGAATTCCAACGTAAAACTAGCTAAGGAAGTATTCAGTGATTTGAGAATTTCAAAAAACATGCCGTGTGGTCTCACAAAAGCTCGTGAGAAATATTTTGGGCTCCAAAAGTGGGTCCGATTTTATTGAAATTTTGAACGTCCCATCTAAAGCGAGCTTATTTCTCTCTCTACAAATGCGTTTAACCACAAATACAGGGCCGGCCAGAGTGGCAGAGCGGTTCTAGGCGCAACAGTATGGAACCGCACCACCGCTAGGGTCGCAGGTTCGAATCCTGCCTCGGGCATGGATGTGTGTGATGTCCTTAGGTTAGTTAGGTTTAAGTAGTTCTAAGTTCTAGGGGACTGATGACCTCAGAAGTTAAGTCCCATAGTGCTCAGAGTCATTTGAACTAATACAGAAAAATGTTCCAAGCAGTCTTACAGTATTTTTATCCAGATGTTGGAATACAATATAAACTTTTAGACTTTACAGAACAAAGTGATGAAAAGGTCATACGCATTCACAAACTGTTAAAAAATTCCCCTGTTTCTCACGATTTAGATATTTCCAATTGTAGTGCATACTGTGTGGACAAGGTAAAAGTAAACTTTGGTAAGCACAATTCAGTTATGAAACTGCTAAATGATGATAACAGAATTTTTTAAAGGCTCTTTGTTCCAGTCATATTTAACGTAGTCCTGAAAGACGTGCATGCAATACTTTAAACGCTGATACAGAAAATGTAGTTTTACTATTGTATGGCCATTTTTGCACTCCTCCAAAGAGAAGGGATTCTCTTAAGTCATTTCTTGAATATGTAGAAATTCTCAGGCACGTTCCCACCAGGTGGTTAACACTAACCGCTGCTGTTGAAATGATAACTAAAAACAAGGAACCCATTGGCGAAGACTGATGCTAAGCTGTGTTCGCATCGACCCTCTGTCCATATCATGTATAAATGGAGATGATGTTTTAACTACTGATGACGCCTTTGGTATAATTGTTTATGAATCTCCATTGCAGGATGTGATTTTAGTGTATTTTACTTCTGATGAAGGTATATTTAGATATACCGAAACCGTGGTCAAGAATTTTAATAAATCTTTATCCTGCAACTGTTTTGGCTGTCATCATTTACCGTGAAGAATTTCAACAGTTGCTGTTTCAGCCATGTTTAAAATCTTGAAACCCATAACAGGTTATTTTATAAGTAATAATGGTTGTCCTAAAGCACAGGAAAAATATTTTAGTGACTGTGATGACCCTGAAAAGGAATTAATATAAAGTCACATTTACTGTTTATTCTCATATTGGTAACGTAATAATTGAGTACTCAAGCTAGAATATGATGACATAAGTATAATGGAGACTTTTGAAATACAAGGTGTGCAACTTTGCTTCCGCCGTTTGCCGATAGGTGGCGACAAAGGTAAGTAGCGGTCGAAAGAAACAGATCATAGAAGGCCGGCGGTTAGCTTGGACCTCGCTTAACATAACCTCATTCAAACATTAGTCGATTTGTGTCTGCATCATAAAGTTGTTCTTGATTGAAAATGTCAGTTTACGAGCCTAATTCTCGTCATTTGCGGAAGGTGTTACTGTTTTGTTTCAATATGAAGAAAACAGCGGCTGTGTCTCAAAAAAAATGTTCAAATGTGTGTGAAATCTTATGGGACTTAACTGCTAAGGTCATCAGTCCCTAAGCTTGCACACTATTTATCCTAAATTATCCTAAGGACAAACACACACACACACACGCCGGAGGGAGGACTCGAACCTCCGCCGGGACTAGCCGCACAGTCCATGACTGCAGCGCCCAAGACCGCTCGGCTAATCCCGCGCTGCCGGCTGAGTCTCATCGAATGCTCTCAAGAACGTATGGTAAGGACGTTATTAGTGAAAGAAAGTTTCGGGAGTGGTTTCAACGCTTCAATAACGGTGATTTTACCATCGTAGACCGGCATAGTGGTGGAAGAGAGAATGTTTTCGAACGTGCAGAATTGGAGACATTACTGAGTGAAGACTCGCGTCAAACTCAAGAAGATTTGCCACGATTAGTGGGAGTGACACAGCAAGCCATTTCAAAACGTCTCAAGTTATGGGCATGATTGAGAAAGAAGGAACTTGGGTCCCGTGTGAGCTAAAACCAAGAGACGTTGAACGGCGTTTGCGCGTTTGTGAACAGTTGCTTCAGAAGCAAAACCGGAAGGTATTTCTGCATCGCATTGTAACCGGGGACGAATAATGGGTTCATCACGAAAACCCTAAACGCAAAAAAATCGTGGGGATATCTCGGCCATGCTTCCACGTCGACAACAAATCCGAATATTCACGGCTCCAAGATCATGCTCTACATTTGATGGGACTAGCTCGGCGTCATGTACTATGAGGTGTTAAAACTAAGTGAAACAATCACAGGTGCTCGTTATCGAAATCAATTAATGCGTTTGAGCAGAGCATTAAAAAAACAAACGGCCGCAATACAGCGAGAGGCACGATAAAATGATTTTGCAGCACAACAACGCTCGACCCCACGTTGCAAAAGAGGTCAAAACGTACTTGGAAAGGTTAAAATTTGTAGTCCTACCCCACCCGCCGTATTCTCCAGACATTGCTCCCTCTGACTATCACCTGTTTAGATCAATGGCGCATGGCCTGGCTGACCAACACTTCCGATCTCATTAAGAAGTCACAAACTGGATCGATTCGTGGATCGCTTCAAAAGATGAACATTTTTTTCGACGCGAGATTCGTACACTGCCCAAAAGATGGAAGAAAATAGTGGCCAGCGATGGAAAATACTTTGAATGATACATGTATAACCAATTTGTTTCATTAAAGCCTAAAATGTAGGGGAAAAACGGCGGAAGCAAAGTTGTACACCTTGGAGTAAAAACTGTAATTACTGAAATCAGTCAAAGAATAGCTGACAAATTTGTGGCAGTGCTACAAACAAAATGTTAAATCAATTGACATTTTCCAGGGCAGTTACTGAGGGAGACCTTACACATTTCTATCTCACTTCGATTGAGTACCTAAAGCAGCATTTCAAATTTGACGAAACTTTTTCCACAGAATCTTGGATACCATGTATTTTAGTATCTGAACTTAAATTTAAGCACATACACAAAGCTCTGAAATTTCTTCAGATAGAAGTTGATGAAGTTGCTTTGCATGAGGAATTTACCAATTCCTATGATCTTTTTAAAAATACCACATCTCAAGAAGGAAATGCTTATAAAAATGGGTTTATGTTATCACTTCTTTAAAAACATAGGAATTATCAGTTTGCCTAATTTTTTAAAGGTGTCTGGATTTGTTTTCTGTGTGCCTGGACCAAATGCAGGTACAGAAAGGATTTTTTCGTCAGGGAGCGGTAAATGGAGTGACATACGAAACAAGTGTAGTGAAAATCTAATAAAAGCAGAACTTCTGATTAGTATAAATTTTCAATATATTTGTAAGGAATTTCTGTCTTTTGTAAAAAGTGACAGACATTTATAGATAGAGGCACGATCTGTTGCCAGATACCAGAAAGCCATAAATAATTAAAACATAAGGTTTTAAATCACTGGAAGTTTAATCTGTCAAGCCTTGAACCATTGTTCTAGTGTGGTTTTTTCCTTTCTTTTTTGTATTTGCAGGAACATATGTAATTTGTGTTGTTAATGTAGTGATATAATTTTTTATAGGGAATAATAATACAATACGGTTACTTACCATTTGTTATTCATACGAGTAGCCAACGGGTCTGTCCCGTATTTTTTGCATTTATCCCTCATTTTCGCTTCTGTTATACACTACTATCCGTTATCTCCACTTTAATGAGTTGGCAGCCCGGCTTGGATCCGACATAGTGCACTCACAGCTACACAGAACATTGTTCTGACAATGACCGACACTTGCAGTGTATTGAGGACGCTGCACAGCTGCCGTTCGAGGTCAAATACAACAGCGCCTCCTGCAGGCTTGGTCAGTACCTACGTTTATGTTGAAGCATCCATTTCTCGCCGTGTTCCCATATTTTCGTCCAACCTCTGTACGTTACTGACGTCATTCTTTTGTAGAATTTTAGAACTTTTTAATCTCTCCTCTGTGAGAATCAAAATGGTTTCTGGAGGCAGCGATCGTGTGAAACCCAGCTCTGTTCGTCCACGAAATCCAAAAGACAAAAGGTTCTGGCATCCAGACGTTGATGCCATGTTCTTTAACTTGCGGAAGGTGTTCGATAAAGTTCCGTCCTTGCGTTCAGTCAACAAAAAACGCGCGTACTGAAGAACAGACCATCCTTGTAATTGGACTCACTAGTTATTTGCAAATAGAACACAGTGTTACGTTGTTAATGAAGCGTGTTCTTGACATGTAAAAGTAACATCGGGCGTATCCAAAGTGTGAGCTGTAAAGGTCTATATAAATGATCTGTCCTGTACGGAGTAATCGCAACGGTAGAAACCTGTGGTGAAGTGCAGGAACATCTGCACATGATCAACACATCAGGGATTAATAATTGTCCTTCAATGAAACAAACGTTACATATTGAACACAAATAGTCAGAAAGACCCGTTATTGTCTGATTGCCAGATTGTAGAACAATCGCCGGCCGCGGTGGTCTAGCGGTTCTAGGCGCTCAGTCCGGAATCGCGCGACTGATACGGTCGCAGGTTCGAATCCTGCCTTGGGCATGGATGTGTGTGATGTCCTTAGGTTAGTTAGGTTTAAGTAGTTCTAAGTTCTAGGGGACTGATGACCACAGATGTTAAGTCCCATAGTGCTCAGAGCCATTTGTAGAACAATCTCTGGAAACAGATCCGTCCATTAAATATCTGGAAGTACGTGTACGAAGTGACTTAAAGTGAAGTGACCACATAAAACAAATCACAGGAAATCTAGGTACCCGACTGAAGTTCATTGGAAGTGTTGTGATCAGGCGTAACTTGTTTCGTCCGGCCTCAACTATGGGTTCTTTGCTTGCTCTGGGAGAAGGGTCATCAAACTACAGCACATGGAATATTAGTTCACTTTATTATATAAATGAATAAACTGGATAACGTACAACTGTCATGGACTAGCAAGGCATCACTTGATGCACTAATTAACAAACTATTTCCTTGGGGTACAATATTCAGCATTAACTAGTCTACAAGTTCATTTGAAACTTTGATTACTCATTGGTCTTAGACGATGATGCTGACTGCTGTAGCTGAGGTCTTGAACTGGGGCAGAGCTTTTGCTAGCTCGACACAACATTGACGTCAGTGTGAGGGCGCTGCTGTGTCGAGAGATTAGGCGGGGTCGTCAGGAGCGTCTTCTGTACATCTTTACGTTTTGCAGCGAACCCTCGCTAATGTCTGTAGTATCGAATCGCGTTCCCAATTTGATGTGGGAACGAGATCTCTGTATGATAACCCAGGAAGAGTCCTCAGAGATTGCATTCCACCCAAAGAGGCGGTACCTATAAACACATTGTTTCATCGATAACTGAATATTGCTCGTCAGTCTGGGATTCATACCATATAGGATCGATAGAGCTAACAGAGGAAAGCTGCGGAAGAAAACACATTTCGCCACAGGGTCGTTTAGGTTCGTTTGGTACGCATGAATGCGTTACATAGATGCTCATCCAACTCCAGTGGCAGATGATAAAAGAGAGACATTGTTGCATCGTGGTGTTGTTTGCCATTGAAGTTTCGAGACTCTTAGAACAATCAGTCAATACTTTGTCTCTTCCTACCTATTGTTATGCGACTGTTTTTGTAAAATCTGTCATTAACATAATAAATTCTCACTAAATTAATAATTCCTCCCAATGTAGATTAAACCCAAGCTAGAAACGAGAGTACAAGCATGATTAAAGATAGTCTCAGTAACTACCCTATCCAGTTACTACATTCCCACAGTCGGCAGCTCGTGGTCTCGCGGTAGCGTTCTCGCTTCCCAAGCACGGGGTCCCGGGTTCGATTACTGGCGGGGTCAGGGATTTTTCACCTGCCTCGAGATGATAGGGTGATATTGTGTCGTCTTCATCATCATCATTCATCCCCATTACGGTTGGAGAAACGCAATGGCCAACCACCTCCGCTAGGACCTTGCCTAGTACAACAGTGCGGGTCTCCTGCATCGTCCCCTACACTCTGTCAAAGTCTTCATCATCATCATATTCTCACATCAGGTTCTTCTTCCGGAGGTCTGCCTAAATGTAGTTGCAATCTTACTGAGTACATGTTGAGCAGAGTCCAGCCCGCAAACGAGACAAACAGCCACTGGTCATTTTATGAGAGGCCGTAGGCTTTTGCAGAGTACAAACAACACCGGGAGAAGAAGGAGTGCAGGTAGAAAATTCGGAACAGTATAATAAGTCACAGCTGCAAAATACTAACGCGAATTCTTTACAGACTGGTAGAAGCCGACGTCGGGGAAGATCAGTTTGGATTCCGTAGAAATGTTGGAACACGTGACGCAATACTGACCCTACGACGTATCTTAGAAGAACGATTAAGGAAAGGCAAACCTACGTTTTTAACATTTGTAGACTTAGAGAAAGCTTTTGAGAATGTTGACTGGAATACTCTCTTTCAAATTCTGAAGGTGGCAGGGGTAAAATACAGGGAGCGGAAGGCTATTTACAATTTGTACAGAAACCAGATGGCAGTTATAAGAGTCGAGGGACATGAAAGGGAAGCAGTGGTTGGGAAGGGAGTGAGACAGGGTTGTATCCTCTCCCTGACGTTATTCAATCTGTATATTGAGCAAGCAGTAAAGGAAACAAAAGAAACGTTCGGAGTAGATATTAAAATCCATGGACAAGAAATAAAAACGTAGAGGTTCGCCGATGACATTTTAATTCTGTCAGAGACAGCAAAGAATTTGGAAGAGCAGTTGAACGGAATGGACAGTGTCTTGAAAGGAGGATATAAGATGAACATCAACAAAAGCAAAACGAGGATAATGGAATGTAGTCGAATTAAGTCAGGTGATGCTGAGGGAATTAGATTAGGAAATGAGACACTTAAAGTAGTAAAGAAGTTTTGCTATTTGGGGAGCAAAATAACTGATGATGGTCGAAGTAGAGAAGATATAAAATGTAGACTGGCAACGGCAAGAAAAGCGTTTCTGAAGATGAGAAATTTGTTAACATCGAACATACACTCCTGGAAATGGAAAAAAGAACACATTGACACCGGTGTGTCAGACCCACCATACTTGCTCCGGACACTGCGAGAGGGCTGTACAAGCAATGATCACACGCACGGCACAGCGGACACACCAGGAACCGCGGTGTTGGCCGTCGAATGGCGCTAGCTGCGCAGCATTTGTGCACCGCCGCCGTCAGTGTCAGCCAGTTTGCCGTGGCATACGGAGCTCCATCGCAGTCTTTAACACTGGTAGCATGCCGCGACAGCGTGGACGTGAACCGTATGTGCAGTTGACGGACTTTGAGCGAGGGCGTATAGTGGGCATGCGGGAGGCCGGGTGGACGTACCGCCGAATTGCTCAACACGTGGGGCGTGAGGTCTCCACAGTACATCGATGTTGTCACCAGTGGTCGGCGGAAGGTGCATGTGCCCGTCGAGCTGGGACCGGACCGCAGCGACGCACGGATGCACGCCAAGACCGTAGAATCCTACGCAGTGCCGTAGGGGACCGCACCGCCACTTCCCAGCAAATTAGGGACACTGTTGCTCCTGGGGTATCGGCGAGGACCATTCGCAACCGTCTCCATGAAGCTGGGCTACGGTCCCGCACACCGTTAGGCCGTATTCCGCTCACGCCCCAACATCGTGCAGCCCGCCTCCAGTGGTGTCGCGACAGGCGTGAATGGAGGGACGAATGGAGACGTGTCGTCTTCAGCGATGAGAGTCGCTTCTGCCTTGGTGCCAATGATGGTCGTATGCGTGTTTGGCGCCGTGCAGGTGAGCGCCACAATCAGGACTGCATACGACCGAGGCACACAGGGCCAACACCCGGCATCATGGTGTGGGGAGCGATCTCCTACACTGGCCGTACACCACTGGTGATCGTCGAGGGGACACTGAATAGTGCACGGTACATCCAAACCGTCATCGAACCCATCGTTCTACCATTCCTAGACCGGCAAGGGAACTTGCTGTTCCAACAGGACAATGCACGTCCGCATGTATCCCGTGCCACCCAACGTGCTCTAGAAGGTGTAAGTCAACTACCCTGGCCAGCAAGATCTCCGGATCTGTCCCCCATTGAGCATGTTTGGGACTGGATGAAGCGTCGTCTCACGCGGTCTGCACGTCCAGCACGAACGCTGGTCCAACTGAGGCGCCAGGTGGAAATGGCATGGCAAGCCGTTCCACAGGACTACATCCAGCGCCTCTACGATCGTCTCCATGGGAGAATAGCAGCCTGCATTGCTGCGAAAGGTGGATATACACTGTACTAGTGCCGACATTGTGCATGCTCTGTTGCCTGTGTCTATGTACCTGTGGTTCTGTCAGTGTGATCATGTGATGTATCTGACCCCAGGAATGTGTCAATAAAGTTTCCCCTTCCTGGGACAATGAATTCACGGTGTTCTTATTTCAATTTCCAGGAGTGTAGATTTAAGTGTCAGGAAGTCGTTTCTGAAAGTATTTGTATGGAGTGTAGCCATGTATGGAAGTGAAACATGGACGATGAATAGTTTGGACAAGAAGAGAATAGAAGCTTTTGAAATGTGGCGCTACGGAAGAATGCTGAAGATTAGATGGGTAGATCACATAACTAATAAGAAGGTGTTGAATAGAATTGGGGAGAAGAGGAGTTTGGGGCACAACTTGACAAGAAGAAGGGATCGGTTGGTAGGACATGTTCTGAGGCATCAAGGGATCACCAATTTAGTATTGGAGGGCAGCGTGGAGGCTAAGAATCGTAGAGGGAGACCAAGAGATGAATACACTAAGCAGATTCAGAAGGATGTAGGTAGCAGTAGGTACTGGGAGATGAAGAAGCTTGCACAGGATAGGGTAGCATGGAGAGCTGCATCAAACCCGTCTCAGGACTGAAGACCACAACAACAACAATGATGGAAGGCCACTGTGTAGTGTTTTTATGCGAGTTGTCCGCCGGCGCCGAAGAGATGCGCCATGCCACGAGCAGACAATAAGGGATAAGAGTACTGCAGCGCCCAGCCCTCTGAAGGAAGTCGTTATTCTGGGAAACGCTAGAGCCAGAACAATACAAAGACACAAATCTCTAAAGTAAGACTGAGTGGCCCATGCAGCTCTTTTGTGTTTGACAACAAGGGACTCGCAGGTGTCAGGTTGGCGCCGAGTTACCTGCCTTGTTGTTGACTCCCTTAAGGAATGGTAAGAGCATCTACCGTTTGACAATGTCAATAAAGTCTAGAGTCGGACAACAGAAATCGCTATTTATACTCAGAGAAGGCCTGGTTGGCTAAAGTGTGAAATAGAACGGATGGTGGAAGTCAGGAGCTGCGTGTTTCTGAACTCCAGCAGTAAAAACTCATATGATGGGTTAATTACCTTTAAACTGAGTATGGAAGGAAGGTTGTTGCACTATTCGAACGCACCTGTTTGGTCGGCACTCGAAAGAAGCACTGTCATAGGTGCGCAGGATCAGGCACAACTAACAGTTCTGCTTCTTGCTGGGAGCGCTCGGTGGAACTTACTTTCGTCCGAGCCTCGCCAGAAGAAGCTTCAGCCGAGAGAGGACCTTCGCTTTCTGGGGGTGCAGCCTTCGGTGTAGGCCGAATGACGTCGAATATTCAGCCACCACAGATGCCACTCGAAGGCACCGGCAAAAGCTACACTACTGGCCATTAAAATTGGTACACCACGAAGATGACGTGCTACAGACGCGAAATTTAACCGATAGGAAGAAGATGCTGTGATATGCAGATGATTAGCTTTTCAGAGCATTCACACAAGGTTGGCGCCGGTGGCGACACCTACAACGTGCTGACATGAGGAAAGTTTGCAACCGATTTCTCATACACAAACAGCAGTTGACCGGCGTTGCCTGGTGAAACTGTTGTGATGCCTCGTGTAAGGAGGAGAAATGCGTACCATCACGTTTCCGACTTTGATAAAGGTCGGATTGTAGCCTATAGCGATTGGGGTTTATCGTATCGCGTCATTGCTGCTCGCACTGGTCGAGATCCAATGACTGTTAGCAGAGTATGGAATCGGTGGGTTCAGGAGGGTAATACGGAACGCCGTGCTGGATCCCAACGGCCTCGTATCACTAGCAGTCGAGATGACAGGTATCTTATCCGCATGGCTGTAGCGGATCGTGCAGCCACGTCTCGATCCCTGAGTCAACAGATGGGGACGTTCGCAAGACAACAACCATCTGCACGAACAGTTCGACGACGTATGCAGCAGCAGGGACTATCAGCTCGGAGACCGTGCCTACGGATACCCTTGACGCTGCATCACAGACAGGAGCGCCTGCGATGGTGTACTCGACGACGAACCTGGGTGCGCGAGTGGCAACCGTCATTTTTTTGGATGAATCCAGGTTCTGTTTACAGCATCATGATGGTCGCATCGTGTTTGGCGACATCGCGGTGAACGCACATTGGAAACGTGTATTCGTCGTCGCCATACTGACGTATCACCCATCGTGATGGAATGGGGTGCCATTGGTTACACGTCTCGGTCACCTCTTGTTCGCATTGACGGCACTTTGAACAGTGGACATTACATTTCAGATGTGTTACGACCCGTGGCTCTACCCTTCATTCGATCCCAACGAAACCTTACATTTCAGCAGGATAATGCACGACCGCATGTTGCAGGTCCTGTACGGGCCTTTCTGGATAAAGAAAATGTTCGACTGCTGCCCTGGCCAGCACATTCTCCAGATCCCTCACCAATTGAAAACGTCTGGTCAATGGTGGCCGAGCAACTGGCTCTTCACAATACGCCAGTCACTACTCTTGATGAACTGTGGTATCGTGTTGAAGCTGCATGGGCAGCTGTACCTGTACACGCCATCCAAGCTCTGTTTGACTCAATGCCCAGTCGTATCAAGGCCGTTATTACGGCCAGAGGTGGTTGTTCTGGGTACTGATTTCTCAGGATCTATGCACCCAAATTGCATGAAAATGTAATCACATGTCAGTTCTAGTATAATATATTTATCCAATGAATACCCGTTTATCATTTGCATTTCTTCTTGGTGTAGCAATTTCAATGGCCGGTAGTGTAATAATGGGAGGCCACGGCAGCGTACGCAAGCCAAGTGACATGATGTGCACGGAGTTTTCAGACTGATGTTATGGCTTTTACGTTTCTAATTCAAGTTCCTTTAATAGCAATCTCAAATTCAACATGTGCTCAGTCAAGGTAGTGGGTTGACGCATGATTCTTTCTGTAGCTTTTTCTTTCAGTCTGATAAACATTTGGCAATCATTGTGCGACTTTCATGAACTTAATCATTTCCCCAGCTGTTGTGTGACTTTAACGTATTCACCCCCTCCTCGTTACCAGACATTTGTCAAGGTGCTGTTATTTTAATTCTGTTGTAACTTGTACTAATACTTTTAATCATTTCCCAGCTGTTGTGTGACATTAACGTATTCATCTCCGCCTCATTGCCCCACATTTGTCAAGGCGCTGTTATTTTAATTATGTTGTAACTTGTATTAACCCCTAATGAAAGTAACTATTTCATCTTCTTCAGCATTTGTGTTTAACTCGAAGGCCGCAGCAAATTGTAATAAATAGGGTTTTACAGCGACAGTTGTTTCATTCAGTAATCTGGTGAAACTCCCTATTTTATCACCTTGTGAGTTACAGCACCCAATGTATGTTAGAGCCACCCATATCTGATAAAGTATATTCATTAAATTATCCACTGTGCGACACCTGTAGTTAAATTCGCGTGATTCTGGAACAGAAAAGAGAGAAAATGACAATGGTACACAAAGTACCCTTCGCCACATACTATAAGCACTCCATCTTCAGACCACAAGTGGCCGATCGGGACCATCCGACCGCCATGTCATCCTCAATGAGGATGCAGAATGGATGGACGTGTAGTCAGCACACCGCTCTCTCGGTCGTTATGATGGTTTTCTCTAACCGGAGCCGCTACTATTCGGTCGAGTAGCTCCTCAATTGGCTGAGTGCTCTCCGAAAAATGTCAACAGCGCATGGCGGTCCAGGCGGTCACCCATCCAAGTGCCAGCCACACCCGACAGCGCTTAACGTGCTTTGGAAAACTGTGCATAGGTGTCTTTCATTTTCTTCTGTGGATGATGATACCGCCAACACATCCTCCATGTATGCAAAGCAGAAGTCCAGTCCATGCAAAACTTCATCGATAAAACGCTGAAAGGTCTGTGCTGTGTTTTGGAGACTATATGACATGTATGGGAATTCAAACAGTTCAAAGTGCGTGGTTATTGCAGTTTTATGTACGCCCTCTGTTGCCACTGGTATTTGGTTGTAGACTTTTACTAGGTCTAAAGTCGAGAAAACGTTGCACCCCGCCATTTGGCAAGCAAAATCTCCAATGTGGCGCACGGAATATCGGTCAGCAATTTTTCAGGCATTGGGTCCTCTATAGTGACCACAGGGACGCCAGCCATCTGGTTTCTTTGGTACCAGGTGCAGATCAGATACCCAGTTGCTTTCCGATGGTTGTGCCATGCCTGCCTGGATAATTGCATCGAATTCTGTCTTTGTGATGCGCAATTTGTTGGAGGCCAGCCGTCTGGGCCGCGAGAAAACCAGGCGTGGTCATGATGTGATGTACTGTCGAGTGGCGTGGCGATGACGGCACTCCGGTGGGTATCGTGACTGACGGGAACTCGTGTAGCAGTCATGCTAAATGGTGAGGCGAGGAAGTGTACCGACGACTCACTGCGCTGTGTAGGTTGGCATGCCAACTTCAACGACATGATAGGGTCCAAAATGAAGTGTTCCTTACCTCCAGTATGAGTTCACAATAGGGCAGGTAGTACAGCCCGATTATAGTGTGAGTCACATCTGCGACTATAAATCGCCACTCAAATTACTTCCATAACCCGATGTTCAGATCTAAAGTCACAAGTCCATGTACTTATGACCAAACCATTTGCAGCTGCTAAGCCATAATTTGTGCACGGTCGCAGTTGTCACAGCAGGCACTTAGTAAATACACATACCTCTGAGCTGTTATGCACTAAAAATTCCAACTTATTTGTCCTGTCTGTTACCACTAAATGTCACGATGGTTGCCCAGGCTGGTGCTGCTGGGAGACTTTCCCTGCCAGGCGTGGGGTGCTGTCATTCGCGTTTCCCTCCCAGGAAGACAGCGACCTGCATCTACGTGCTCTGTACTGCAGTGCTTTCTGCAGATGTAAGGTTAGTTTGCATGTTGAGGGATTTGGGGAATGGTGGTGAGGCAAAGTTTGCAGTTAAGAAATTCTGGAAAGTTAAAAGGGGGTGATTTGGGGGCAGTGGGGGTGGATCACCATTCCACCAGCTAAAAACTGATCCTGACCTTATAATCCTACCTGCGGACAAAGGCTCCACCACTGTTGTTTTGAACCACAAGGATTACCTGGCAGAAGGATTCCTCCAGCTTTCAGAAACTTCCACCAACAAACCTTGCCATAGTGACCCCATTCCAGTAATCCAGCAGGATCTCCCGTCACTACTCAAATCCTGGCCCATCTCAGAACCTCTCCCCGGAGTCCATCTCTCTGCTCACCCCTACTACTCCCTGCAGTCCTACCTTCTACATGCTTCCTAAAGTCCATAAACCCAATCACCCAGGATGCTCCATTGTAGACGGTTACTGTGCTCCCACTGAGAGAATCTCTTCTCTCGTAGACCAAAACCTTCAACCTATTACTCGTAACTTACCTCCAATATAAAAGATACCAACCATTTCATCCACCGACTCTCCACAGTTCATGTCCCTTTGCCACACAGTACCCTGCTCATCACTACTGATGCCACCTCCCTGTACACTAACATCCCTCATGCCCAGGGCCTTACCGGTATTGAATACTACCTTTTCCAATGCCCAATGGACTCCAAACTCACAACCTCCTTCCTGGTCGCCATGACCAACTATATTCTCACCCACAATTACTTCTCCTTTGAAGACATTACCTACAAACAAATCTAGGGAATGGCTATGGACAAACGCATGACACCTTCCGATGCCAACCTATTCATGGGCCATCCAGAGGAATCCTTCCTAAAAACAAAGAATCCTAAACCCCTCACCTCGTTCAGATTCATTGATGACATCTTTGCTATCTGGATCGAGGGTGAGAACACCCTGTCCACATTACTCCAGAATCTCAACAACTTCTCCCCCATTTGCTTCACCTGGTCCTAGTCAAACCAACAAGCCACCATCCTTGATGTTGACCTCCACCTTAAAGATGGCTACATCATTACCTCCGTCCATATCAAACCTACTAACCACCAGCAATACCTACACTTTGACAGCTGCCACTCATTCCATACCAAGAAGTCCCTTCTGTACAGCCTAGCCACCCATGCTCTTCGCATCTGCAGTGATGAGCAGTCTGTCTTGAAATATACTGAGGGTCTCACTGAAACCTTCACTGACCATAATTATCCTCCCAACCCTGTACAAAAACAAATCTCCTGTACCTTATCTTTCCAGTCTCCCACCACCTCCCAACGTCTCACCATCCGGCCACAGAGCAGCATTTGCCTTGTAACTCAGTACAACCCAGGACTGGAGCAACTGAATTCCACTCTCCGCCACGTTTTGATTACCTCTCGTTGTGCCCTGAAATGAGAGATGTCCTGTCTACTGTCTTTCCCACTCATTCCACAGTAGTATTCCACTGTCCACCAAACCTACACAATATACTCGTCCATCCTTATACAACCACTGCTTCCAATCCCTTACCTCATGGCTCATACCCCTGTAATAGACCTAGAAGCGAGACCTGTCCCATACATCCTCCCACCACCACCTACTACAGTCCGCTCACTAACATCACCTATCCCATCAAAGGCAGGGCTGTGAAACCAGTCATGTGGTTTACAAGCTAAGCCGCAACCACTGTGCTGCATGAATGGGCATCGACAAACTGTGGCCAAGAAACAAGTGGACCACCCTGTTGCTGAACACGCTGCCAAACATGATATCCTTCATTTCAATGACTGCTTCACAGCCTGTACCATATGGATCCTTCCCGCCAATACCAGCTTTTCTGAATTGCGCAGGTGGGAATTTTCCCTGCAATACATCCTACTTTCCCATAACCCTCCTGACCTCAACCTTCATTAGTCATTGTCTTCACCCATCCAGCCCCTTCCCTGTTCCCAATCCAGCACTACACAGCCGTCATTCCACCACTACACCCAGGCTTTTTATTTTTCTCTTTTCCACTGCTTACCCCCTCCCCACCACACCCCTGCCCTTAATCTAACCTGCAGCACTTTGCTGTTCGCCACTCCCACCATACTATCCCTCCCCCTCACTGCTCCAGCCTCCTCCTTACCCCCACCCAGTCACCACTCCCATCATGCACAGGTGCTGCTGCACGCAGTGTGGTTTCAGTTGCCTGGGACTGCAGTCGTGTGTGTGTGTGTGTGTGTGTGTGTGTGTGTGTGTGTGTGTGTGTGGGCGCGCGCGCGCGCGCGCAGGCGCACTGTCGTCTTCATAGGCTGACTGCATTTTCCCAGTATTCCATCACTGAACCAAAGTCTGCTCACTTCCTTACTCATAACTGACCCTATGTGACTATTCCATTTCATATCCCCATGAATTCATACACAGAGATATTTGTACAATTTGAATAATTGCAATTATGACCCATTGATAATGTAGTCATACAAAAAGTGTGTTTTTCTGTTAAGTGCAGTGCGTTATTTTACATTTATGAATACTCAAATCAAGCTACCAATCTCTGCACCTCTTTGAAATCTTATCAAGGCCTGACTCAATATTTGTGAAGTTTTCTAAGGCAGTTCGTCATTATACATAACTGCCTGCTCAGCAAAAATTTGAGGTTATCATTTATACTGTCTGACAGATAAGTAACTTTCAATGTGAAGAGCAATTGCTCCCATACACTTTCCTTGGCAATGCATGAAGCTACTTCTACTTCTGTTAATAACACCCATCCAATATAATATGTTGTGTTCTGCCTACCAAAGTCCTTAATCCAGCCACAAATTTTGTTTGATATCTCATATAATCTTCCTTTTGTCAACGCTTGTTAGCATGGCATTGAGTCAGATGCATTTTCTGAAGTCAAGAAATAATGCATCAACCTGACTGCCATGATCCATGTGTAGAAAAAAGTTTTATTTCAATGGTATAATAGATAAGATTATATCTAAGAATATCAACTTATCTCTGTATCTTAATCATTTATCAAATTTTTGATCTTTTGTGTTAAAATAATAGAACCATTATTCATTATTCCTCCTCCTTCTTCTCCTCCATCTTCTTCTTCTTCAAGCTTCGCTACTGAATGTTTTACCTTTTCTTTGCCTCATACTTTGTGTTAAATAATAATGCAATTTAAATCAGTTCCTCTTTATTTTGGCAACATGATATGAAACATGGTGTTCATGTACCGAAGAAGTTTATTTTGTTTAGTTCTTGGCCTACATATCAGTTGGAAGAAGTCAGTTCGATGATGCAGCGATCATGCATCGTAAATGTGCTATAGTTGTACTCGTTTCAATATTTGTAAGTGAAACCTGCAGTCTGTGTTAATAAAGTCAGCTTGTAATGATTATTATTATTACTGTTATTTTTATTATGCAAACTATTTCTTTGCATTGACGATCAACAATAACATGGTTTTGCATCAACAAGCTCACCGCTTTTTAATGATGACTGCTTCGCCTGAAGTTAAAATCTCTTAAGCCACACGAAAAATCTCAGAATACCTATACTATCTTGTGAATTTCATGATTACATGTTTCCTTTTCTTATTGACAAATTGGTTTATCCTTTCTGTCAACAACATTTTACCACCATAGCATAATTTTGAATGATTATCCATACTAGAGGAAAGAGGACACATTTGACTGTCAACTGTATTACAGTTTTATAAATATTCTGTGCATGAAATTCTTTTGTCATCAAGTTTTTTTCTCCATTTCATGTACTGAGTGGAAACTGCAGAAATACTTATGAAAACTGACTGAAGAACAATGAGCCCTACTGAAGGAAGAAACATGTGTTAAAAGGAATTTCATGCAATTTGAAAAGCAATTTATGAAACAAAGAAACAGTAACCTTTTTAATCAACATAAATGATCTACATTATTACACAATGTATAAATTAAGGACAACATCACCATAAAATGGGGTTACTTTGAACAACGGTGTAACATTGAACAGTTTTCCAGAAAGTTATATATACTATTATAAATACTATTGAAGCAATATTGGAAGATAAATTTCTGTTTGGAATATTTAGGATATTTATGTTGAACATGTTAGTACCAATCTCTGTATCTGTTAGCACTTATATATTCTTTGGTTGAAATTTGAAATGGTGCAACATCTGCCTAATTTTTTCACATGAGACCACTTTTATAAGCATACAGCTGATTCCCTTCCATACAAGAGGTGCTCTATGCAGATCTTGGAGGAAGCTGTGAATGCAGCAATGATTGATAGAATGACAATGAGAACAGCTAGCAGACATTTATACATTCCCATAGGAACTCTCAGGAATAAACTGAGAAAGACACACACCAACAATATTTGGTGGTCATTGGCATTTTCTGATGAGGAGGAAAGTAGCTTTGTTGATCATCTCTTAACTGTATATGACTGGCGATTTTCGTTTAACCTACTAGACTTATGAATGATTACAAACACCTATTCGACAGCACAGGGACATAAGTTACCTGCATTTAAAAATAATGTGCCAGTTACAGTTTGGGCTGTTCTATTTCTGAAAAGACACAAGGACAGAATTTAATGGTACATGACTCATAACATTACAACAAACAGAGCTTCCTTGTCTGCAGGAACTGTTAAATATTACTTTAACAACTTGAGTTTCACTCAGAAAAATGATGATGGCTCTAATGTCCCACCTGATAATTCATTTAATTATGATGAGACCAGAATGGGCGAGGTACTGGCGGAAGTAAAGCTGTGAGGATGGGGCGTGAGTCGTGCTTGGGCAGCTCAGTTGGCAGAGCACTTGCCCGCGAATGGCAAAGGTCCCGAGTTCAAGTCTCGGTCCGGCACACAGATTTAATCTGCCAGGAAGTTTCATGATGAGAGCAATTTGTCGCATGGCCCTGGCTAGAGACATTGCATATTTAAGAGGAGAGTCAAATGCACAGGTAGAATCCGAAACAGTACCAAAAGCTCCATTTCAGTCATGTTCTGTGGTTTAGCTTCTGATGTTATGTTACCAGCTAACATTGTATAGAAGGCAGAGCACATCTGGTCTACATGGACAGAAGGTGGTCCACCAAATACACAGTATATCGGAGTAAGAGTAGCTGGTTCGACATAGTTCCATTCAGTGACTGGTTTGAAACAGTTTTTGTTCCTCTTTTCAGAAATATTTCAGGAAGAAAAGTATGAATAGGTGACAATCTCAGCAGTAATTTCAATAAAGATATCCTGAAATAGGTGCAAGAAAGTAGTATTACATTCACATGTCTGCCAGCAAATGCAACTCACTTGCTGCAGTTACCGTATGTTGCCTTTTTTGGACCGCTAAAACATCACTGGCAAAATGTACTAGACACTTGGATATCATGTGGATGAAATAAATCTCAAACACTCAGTAAGGATCAATTTCCACAATTTCTCAATCAATTTTAGAAGAGGTTGTATCCAACACAACACGAAATAAGTGAAATTCTAGTGTCTCGTTTTGACGAATGTGGAATACATCTTCTCAATGGCAACAAGGTGCTGATGTACACACCAGGTGGAATTCATGACCAGTCCTCTAGAAATTCTGGAAATGGTGAAATAAATTCACTATCACATACTGTGTCGTAAATAGTAGTTGACATACTGAAGAAACTGAGAGGTGTTGATGAATCAATGAAGATTCAGAGCAAGAGAAGAATTAATGTTACTGCTGCAAGAAATATCAGTGCTGAAGATGTCTTACCTAGAAAAACTACCCAAAACTACCCAAGAAAAACAGGGCTCTATGCAAGGAGATGACTCTACTGATACAACTGCTGATGAACACAAGAGAGAACTCCTGGAACACAGTGACGACGAGTACGGGCTGTCAGTCAGCCATGATTCTGAGACAAATTCTGGAAAAGGCTCTTTAGGTACTAACAATATTCCAGAAATTGGAGACTTTTGTCTGGTTCGTTTCATTGCCAGAAAAACTATGAAGCTCTATGTTGGTAAAATTCTAAACATCAGTCAGGATAATGGTGGAATAACTTATGATTTAGCTTTTTCTCATCACAGTCCAATTTAAATTTTACTGGCCTAATGTACCTGATGAAAGAACTGCCAGTAAGGAAGATTTTGTAAAGTTTCTTAGTGCTCCAGATGTCGATAGGAGGGGACTTTTATTTTTCAGCAAGAAAGAACTGAAAGTGTACCAAAATATTCTTCTATAGACAGTGACAAACTAATGATTTCATTTTACTGTGCCCTACTTTGTGAAATTAAGAAAATGATTGCTAAACATTTTTTTATTAATTTTATTTTCAAATTTTAACTAAATTCAGTCAAATTGTCATTATATTTCATCTTAATAAAGTATTATTAAATCACTAATTTCATTTCAAAGAAATATTGTTCTACAAAGTAACTCTTGCAGATTTTAACTTTGAACAGCAATATAAAAGTACCATGTGTTCAATGTTACCCACATTTCAGGACAACTTTGAACGCTGCTGTTTATTTTTGTTTTGTATAATAAACTCATGTAAGCTCATTTTTGTCTTGAACAATCTTTTGAGGTCCCTAGTCCCCCTGCATAGCTGCACTCATTACTTTAAAATAATAAAAAACTTTAACTAAATTCAGTCAAATTGTCATTTTATTTCATCTTAATAAAGTATTATTAAACCACTAATTTCGTTTCATAGAAATATTGTTCTACAAAGTAACTCTTGCAGATTTTAACTGTGAACAGCAATATAAAAGTACTGTGTGTTCAATGTTACCCACATTTCAGGGCAAATTTGAACACTGCTGTTTATTTTTGTTTTGTATAATAAACTCATGTAAGCTCATTTTTGTCTTGAACAATCTTTTGAGGTCCATAGTCCCCCTGCATAGCTGCACTCATTACCTTAAAATAATAAAAAACTATTTTCATAGTAATGTAATAAAGTTTGAAAGTGTTCACAATAACCCCATTTTACGGCTTTTGTTTCCCTTGCTTGTGTGTATCATAACTGTTGCTGGTTTAATCAAGCATTCATGGCCCATTTTTATCTAAAATTTGGTTACTTAAATTTTTTGGTTATTATTTGTCATAATCACGAAGTTAAGTTGCACATGATGGTAATGTCATGTAGTGAGCAAACAACATGACCTTGCACTGTTGCAGTGTTTCAACAGATTAACATCTTCTTGCTGAAAAGTTCACATTCTATGTCATTATTTGTGTGCTGTTATTAAACTAAAATAATCAATTTTACTCAAATAATTTCAGCCTATCTCTGTGTTATGTTAAAGATAGGAAAATCTGTAAAAATGGAATCTGAAGTACACAATGACAGAGAATCATACGCCAAAGCTAGCAAATTAACTGATATGGCTATTGAAAATAGTTTTGCTACAGCATACAAAATGGAATTGGAGGTTGAGACCAAAGAAATTATTCCACCAACTATAGCCCAAGTCATGTAGGAAAGCACTTTTGTGCAGAGAGGCAGAGTGATAGGGAAGCATGCAGAGGATGAGGTTTGCGTGAGCATCGTGGCAGAGAATGGGCAAACAAAGTCTGGGTTGGCAAACACTGTTGCTGCAGACAACAATCAGATTCATTTGCCTATGGTACATCATATTATACATCCAAATCTATGAAAAAATAATAAATTTTAAAACTGGTTTCCACATCTATATGAGTTACATGCTGACGACATTGCATCTGCTGCTCCATACCTTCTGCATCACGTAGGAAGATGAGAACAGCTCTAATGCAGCTTTGTGAGGATGTCAACCATAATTTTTCTCAAAGATTTTGTTTAACAACAGGGTCATTGAAACTGTTTACAATTCTCATCGTTTTAGTGCAATCTGGACTATATTATAAGTAAAAGTGTAACAACAAAATGAACTTCAAACATGATCAGAAACTGTTCTATCTGTCTGACAACTGTTCCTACTCCATAGAATTTTTTAAAATATGTGTAGTTTTATAGCACATATGTGTGGATATGTTTGACTATAGTTAAGAGTAAATTGCTGTGCATAAAAAGAATTATTGGTAGCAAAGGCTAATACGGAAGACTACTGTGTAAGTGGTCAGTATGTTATCATATTTTTCACTTTTGACAATCATTATAGTCTAAACTAACCCATTCAGCATCACAGTGAGAGACTGCATTTATGATCCAAGGAACAAATAAGCAACTCTCAACAGGTAACTCTCTCTGTCACTTTTAAGATATTTTCAATTTGTACCTTGAAAATGATTGATGGGTTACCTAACGAAGTTTATCTGCCACATTTTCATGAGTTATTAGAGCGTAGTACACACCGGGAAAAACTTAAATTTCACAAATACCTAGGTAGCTAAATGTTCCTCCTTAGGCAACATATTCAAAATTATAGTTATGCCACTCATAATAACTGAACATCTTCACACTTCTTAAGGCACAAATTCCCAATCAATAATGGGAAGTTGTCGATACTACATTCCTGGAAATTGAAATAAGAACACCGTGAATTCATTGTCCCAGGAAGGGGAAACTTTATTGACACATTCCTGGGGTCAGATATATCACATGATCACACTGACAGAACCACAGGCACATAGACACAGGCAACAGAGCATGCACAATGTCGGCACTAGTACAGTGTATATCCACCTTTCGCAGCAATGCAGGCTGCTATTCTCCCATGGAGACGATCGTAGAGATGCTGGATGTAGTCCTGTGGAACGGCTTGCCATGCCATTTCCACCTGGCGCCTCAGTTGGACCAGCGTTCGTGCTGGACGTGCAGACCGCGTGAGACGACGCTTCATCCAGTCCCAAACATGCTCAATGGGGGACAGATCCGGAGATCTTGCTGGCCAGAGTAGTTGACTTACACCTTCTAGAGCACGTTGGGTGGCACGGGATACATGCGGACGTGCATTGTCCTGTTGGAACAGCAAGTTCCCTTGCCGGTCTAGGAATGGTAGAACGATGGGTTCGATGACGGTTTGAATGTACCGTGCACTATTCAGTGTCCCCTCGACGATCACCAGTGGTGTACGGCCAGTGTAGGAGATCGCTCCCCACACCATGATGCCGGGTGTTGACCCTGTGTGACTCGGTCGTATGCAGTCCTGATTGTGGCGCTCACCTGCATGGCGCCAAACACGCATACGACCATCATTGGCACCAAGGCAGAAGCGACTCTCATCGCTGAAGACGACACGTCTCCATTCGTCCCTCCATTCACGCCTGTCGCGACACCACTGGAGGCGGGCTGCACGATGTTGGGGCGCGAGCGGAAGACGGCCTAATGGTGTGCGGGACCGTAGCCCAGCTTCATGGAGACGGTTGCGAATGGTCCTCGACGATACCCCCGGAGCAACAGTGTCCCTAATTTGCTGGGAAGTGGCGGTGCGGTCCCCTACGGCACTGCGTAGGATCCTACAGTCTTGGCGTGCATCCATGCGTCGCTGCGGTCCGGTCCCAGGTCGACGGGCACGAGCACCTTCCGCCGACCACTGGCGACAACATCGATGTACTGTGGAGACCTCACGCCCCACGTGTTGAGCAATTCGGCGGTACGTCCACCCGGCCTCCCGCATGCCCACTATACGCCCTCGCTCAAAGTCCGTCAACTGCACATACGGTTCACGTCCACGCTGTCGCAGCATGCTACCAGTGTTAAAGACTGCGATGGAGCTCCGTATGCCACAGCAAACTGGCTCACACTGACGGCGGCGGTGCACAAATACTGCGCAGCTAGCGCCATTCGACAGCCAACACCGCGGTTCCTGGTGTGTCCGCTGTGCCATGCATGTGATCATTGCTTGTACAGCCCTCTCGCAGTGTCCGGAGCAAGTATGGTGGGTCTGACACACCGGTGTCAACGTGTTCTTTTTTCCATTTCCAGGAGTGTATTTATGCAAATGATATGTTGCCAAATGAAAACAGTTTTTTAAACCCTGAGTTTTTGAAACCAAGAACTATTATTATCTCACTTTGTTCCAAAGTCTACACTGTAATACCATTGTCACTGCTGTATCAGTCTGTGTCATAACTATATGTGTGGTGGGGCCATACAGTATTGATACCACACCAATCAGAATGCATCCTGGGGTTGGTAGTAAACCATGTGACAGCCTTACCAATCCACGACTGTCTTGAAGCCATGCCTCAGGCTGCATGTGCATTAGCACCATCACCATAACAAGATGCCACAATGAGGCCAGCCCAGTCTATTAGCAGCCTATGAGCAGAGTCAGCCCAAGTCTATGCTATGTTCACAGTAGCATTCCTGAATTGTGATTACTTACGATGACTAGGCTCTGATTTCAACATTCTTGGATCTGCTGTGCAGAAGTTAAGTAAAGTTATTGTGCCATTCAGATAATGTGTGCTTCTAATCATTTCTGCATTCTGCCTAAGCACTCACTTATTCCTAGGTACCCACCTTTGGCAGATAGAATGCTGGAGACAAAGATACTCACCAAAGTTTGCCGTTTCTTTATTGTGTTCTTGTTTCAGACCATGGCCTGCACCTGCTTGCAAATTAATTGCGATTTCTTGTACTTTCAGAGTCTATTTCGTGTGTTCTCAAATTTCTCTTGATTTTACATGTTGGTCGTGGTTTGGCCTCCACAAGAACCAGTACTAACACAGATTGCTCAGTTTCACGTGCAGGAGATGAGCTAAATTATGGACATGCACAAGCCAAACCTGTGCCACTGCCTCCACCAGCTGCGGTGCTGCCACAGCCAGCAACAACTGTTTCCATACTGCTATTCCATGCAAGAGAAATGGTTCAAGTGCTACGGACATCTCAACACTCACCTGCAGACGCATTACAGTCAAGGTAGGGACAAGTAACCTTATTTTCTTGTGACAGTATGAGTGATTGCTCACCCTGAACGTGCTCCGTATGATGAACTGATTGCTGTTCTAGACATTTACTATGGTGAACAGATTAATGTGACAGCTGTGCTTTACAATTTTTTTTCTTTTGTGAAGCAAATTAATCAGACTCATAACAGTGGGTTGCAGAGTTACCATGGCTTACACACCACTACAAATTTAAGCGTGAGTGCAGACATTATTATAGTGATGCCATGATCAGGGATTCCATTACTCAGAATGTGTCAGATCCTCACCTACACAAACAGATTCTCAAGTATTAGACCCTACTTTGCAACAGGTTTTGGAATTAGTGGACCATTTGGACTCGTGTGATAGTGCAGCAGTAGACTTTGATTCTGCTACTATTTATAAAAATGTGTGGTGTCTTTTCTTTTGGACATAATGTGAAATCTGCAGCTGTGATACATATGATGGAAACTGAAGGTGGAGGGGGGGGGGGGGGGGGCAGAAAGGAGAGGAAAGGAATTAATTATATCAGCTGGGTCAGGACTTTATGTGCAGTTAGAGGCTGTGAGAGAAAATGTGCGCAGGACTGGGTCTCAAATCTGGAATCTCCTGCTTACTAGATAGTTGTGTTAACCACTGCACCACCCAGACACAGTGTTTATCGCAGATGCATAGACTATCTTTGCATGCTCTGCAGCTGTCCCACATTCACACTTGGCACCACCTATCCGCAGACCATGTCCACGTCCTCCATGCTCATTAATTTTAGATTGCCAGTAGGGGTCGAACATAATGCACATCTGCACTAAAGGTTGTGGATTCATTTCCATTGATACAAATCACTTATAGGAATGTGTGGTGTCTGTTCTTTAAGACAAGTATTCAATTGGCATACTGGGAGGAAATCTGGGGACCATATTTATACATAGGATCCTTATGGACTGGGAGAAGTCTATATCAGCATTGCTACTTATACTTAACCATTTATTGCATGTGGATAACTTCGATGACTAATGCATAGAATAAGCAAACTTTGTTGCAATATTTATATGAATTGGATGAACTGAATATCAGGCACTGTCCTGGCTGTGTCTTATAATGCTTGACTAAAATGTATAGATGTAAATAATAGCTAGTAGAGACACAAAGCAAGAAGACATTCTTGGTGTTAATGTGTATCTAGTATGGACTATGAATTATGACACTGAAGACTATCTAATACAGTATTCTGCAAGGTCAACGTACAGAGACATGACTTGAGCAAAGAATTTCCACTACCTTTGGTAATTCAGTAGAATTATTTTCATTCTACATGGTATAAACTTACAAGACTTGTGCCCTCAAAAAGGAAAGACATTTATATATACAACTAGATGCTTCACCGTGTATATGATTTATTCTATTTGTTTCCAAAAACCAGGCAATTATAATTAAACAGATGGTATTCTGAGTGCTGCAGTGTGGGCTATAAACACACCTGGAGGCTGAGGTGTCATAGATATGTTTATTAGTCAGTGTACTCATGGGGTATGCTGAGAAAATAATAGTTTCACTTTCTGCCACTATGTGAAAATATGGTGCTCTAAGCAGTCACAATGTGAAATGTGTCCTGTTTTGACATCAGTACACTGTTTGTCACTTGGTGACACATATTGATTTCTTTCATGAAGTGACTGTGGTGTGAAGTGATAAGAAGGTTGAAATTTTCTGTATGAAATTCAATGATATTGAGAAGAAAGACCATGTGCTGCTGGTGAAGTTGCTTTATCAGAAGGGCAGCAATTGCAGTGCCGTATTGCAGGAATATCACCAACAGAAACAGCTGCAAAGAGGTCTCAAGCCAATAAATGGGCTAAAGAATATGATCAAAAAATTTGAAGAAACAGGTGAATTAGGTGGTGCAGCAAGGAGAGATAGGTGACTCACTCCCATGGCAGTTGTTGATGAAGTTGCTGTAGCTATAGCTGACCTGTAGCATATACCTCAAATTCTGCAGCTTGTGTTTGAGCTGTGTCACGGGAATTGTGCCTAACTATTCTACCCTTACCATGCCACTATATAAAAAAGTGTTGTTATTATAAAAATGCATATTGTTAATTATAAAACCAACTCAGATCTTCATTCCTAAAATACAAGAATGTGCAATGACATCCACACATAAAGAGTAAACAAGGCTTTAACACAAAAACAAAAAGACATTCAGGGTACTATTTTGAACAACAAATTTCCAACTCAGCTAAAAGAAATAAAAACATTGTCTACATCAAGAAAGCAATATTTAAATTCTTATTGACCAGCTGCTATTATGGTATAAATGAATATCTGCAATAACCTTGTAGCAAGCAACTACATTCATCTACTATATGTTAATAGTACCATAAATCAAATGCTTGCCACAGCCTCAATGTTAATTTTTCTGAACAGAAGTGTTAAATCAATTATTTACTTGTAATGTATTTCATGTAAAAGATCCTTCTCATACTTTTATATTATTACAGTAATCAAACTTGTATTGCCCAAAAATATTGTGATGGGTACGATGAACCATCGTATTATGTAGGAAACTGTACACCCTTATCTTACTTTTGTTAAACTATGTTCTTTGATGAAATGCATATAATGTACATTGTCGCTGGATGAATAAACTATTACTACTACTACTACTACTACTACTACTACTACTACTACTACTTGGTCAACAGTTCAAAATAACTTGTGGTGCAGTTCATGCTGGTATCACTAAAATATTCAGAATGCACACTAAATGAAGCTCCAGGGTAGGCTACAACACCATGACTTCGCTCTTTGTTTCTTGGCTTGCATAGAATTGAATGACATGTGGCCGGGGAGTATTCTTTGAACAGATGAGGCACATTTCACTCTGCTCAGTGCCATTAATGCACAGAACTGTCACATGCGGGTTCTACTTTGCCACATGTTATGTAGGAATATCCATTACACTCAGCTTATTTGATTGTGTGGTGTGGTTTCACAACTCCTTCATTCTTGGTCCCTTTTTCTTCAGACAACTCATGGGCCTTTTAGGTGTACGTGACATCTGCACATTATAAGGACCTCCTTTTGCAACACGCGATTCCAGCTTTGCAAGTATGCAGCTGTGTCCACATCACTATCTTTGTGCAAGGGGGGGGGGGGGGGGGGGGGGGACACCACATGTTGCTTTCCAGGTGGTGAAAGATTTGCTTCAAAAAACCTTTGGTAATGACCGCATCATCTCTAGTCAGTTTCAAGATGTGTAGCCTTTCAGATACCCTGATGTAAATCCATGTGACTTCTGGTTGTGGGAATATCTGAAAGATCATTTCTCTCAGGGAAGTATCTGGATTCACCTGATCTGAAGAATAAAGTACAATGACATATTGCTGTGTTTGTAGTGGATGTGCTGCAAGACCATTTTGAACACATCTTGTAACTTGCAACCACATCTTAATAAATGTGCCAGAACCACCATTACCATGTGTTTAATCATTCCTTCCCTTTTCCTACAACCACACCACATTCTGATTGCTTACAGTGCCATATTTTCATCTAGTGGCAGAAAGAGGAAAGATTTTTTTTCAGTGTACTCCATGATTGCACTGATTAATTAACATATCTGTGACGTTTTAGCATCCTATGATGTACACAGCCTGCACTACAGCACATGGAGCACTGTCAGTTTAATTTAACCACCCAGTATTAAATATTTTGGTGTAAGAAGTATTTATTTGTCTGTCTTTTCTGTTACCTCTCAACTAAATTAAATCATACACGTACATACAAACATTACTGGTTGTATGTACATGTATAATATATCTTGCTACTATAATCTGAGGATGAAATTTTGAATTTGTATTAATGGTATTCAAAGTCCTGTCAGTAATAGTGTTATTAAATGTATGTCGACTTTGAACAATTGAACTTGTCACTTTGCCAGTACTTAATAAACATTTTCCTCTGATTTGAGCTTGCACTCTGCACAGACTTGACTTTCATACAAAATACACAAAGGCTAATTTTGCTATGAATGAATAAATAATGTTGTCCTCGCCTACCAGAATGGTAAGACATCACAGAACATCAATATTTCACTAGTTCAGGCCACAGTCATAAAAAAACTATGTTATTTCAAGGAAATCTATTTCTTGGTATGGGCTCCGTACACTATTCACAAAGAAATACATGTCTATCTATTCAGAAAATAAATTACCTGTACTCCTTTTCACCAGAATATTGTGATCTATGAAAGCAATATTAATGCATGTATTTGTAAGAAATAACTGTTGAAAGATTATGATACAGCAACTCAGTTTTAAAAATGTTTCTGCATCTGTGAGTGCTCAGTGAAGCTGTAAGACACTGGTAAACTAAGTATTGTGCTAGTGGGTGTTGAAATGGGCAGCCAGACCAGAACACCAACAAAAACCCTGTGAAAAATTTTGCACCTACCTGAGATGAGTTCAGCAAACTGTTTTTATGTTATTTGTGCTGTGGGAAAGACTAGAATCCTCTCCAAATATGGTGAGTCATTTACCTGCACTAGCACTCATTAGGTAAGTGTGCTGGACATATAACAATCACTGTGTTGTAGCATGGTGTATCTGACAACATGGGGGATAAGGAGATACTGTCAAAGAATTGACCAATTTCACTTTTGGTCATTTATATATATTGTGAATAGCAACGGTCCTACGACATTCCCCTGAGGCACACCTGAAATCACTCTTACTTCGGAAGACTTCTCTCCATTGAGAATGACATGCTGCGTTCTGTTATCTAGGAGCTCTTCAATCCAATCACACAATTGGTCTGATATTCCAGTTGCTCTTACTTTGTTCATTAAACAATTGTGGGGAACTGTATCACACGCCTTGCAGAAGTCAAGAAACATGGCATCTACTTGAGAACCCATGTCTGTGGCCCTCTGAGTCTCGTGGACAAATAGTGCGAGCTGGGTTTCACATGATCGTCTTTTTCAAAACCCAGAGTAGATTTTTAGTCTCCAGAAAAGTCATTATACTCGAATATAATACGTGTTCCAAAAGTCTACATCTGATCGACATTAGAGATATAGGTCTATCGTTCTGCACATCTGTTTGACATCCCTTCTTGTAAACGGGGATGACCTGTGCCCTTTTCCAATCTTCTGGAATGCTATGCTCTTCTAGAGACCTATGGTACACCACTACAAGAAGGGGGCCAAGTTCCTTTGCGTACTCTGTGTAAAATCGAACTGGTATCCCATCAGGTCCAGCGGTCTTTCCTCTTTTGAGTGATTTTAATTTTTTTCCTATCCCTCTGTCATCTATTTTGATATCTATGATTTTGTCACCCGAGTGTCTGGACATTTTGTTTTGATACACCTGCCACTTTGACATAAGACCAAAATTTCTTAGGATTTTCTGCCAAGTCAGTACATAGACCTTTACTTTCGCATTCGTTGAATGCCTCTCGAATAGCCCTCCTCACACTACATTTCGCTTCGTGTAATTTTTGTTTGTCTGCAAGGCTTTGGCTATGTTTATGTTAGCTGTGAAGTTCCCTTTGCTTCTGCAGCAGTTTTCTAAGTCGTTTGTTGTACCATGGTGGCTCTTTTCCATCTCTTACGATCTTTCTTGGCACATACTCATCTAATGCACATTGTACGATGGTTTTGAACTTTGTCCACTGATCCTCATCACTATCTGTACTTGAGATAAAACTTTTGTGTTGAGCCTTCAAGTAGTCTGAAATCTGCTTTTTTTCACTCTTGCTAAACAGAAAAATCTTCCTACCTTTTTTAATATTTCTATTTATGGCTGAAATCATCAATGCTGTAACCATTTTATGATCACTGATTCCCTGTTCTGTGTTAACTGTTTCAAATAGTTCGGGTCTGTTTGTCACCAGAAGGTCTAATATGTAATTGCCATGAGTCAGTTCTCTGTTTAACTGCTCAAGGTAGTTTTCAGATAAGGCACTTAAAAAAATTTCACTGGATTCTTTGTCCCAGCCACCCACTCACACCCCGTGTGAGTCTCCCAGTCTGTACCTGGTAAATTAAAATCTCCACCCAAAACTATAACATGGTCAGGAAATCTAATAGAAATATTTTCCAAATTTTCCTTCAGGTGTTCTGCCACAACAGCTGCTGAGCCAGGGGGCCTATTGAGACACCCAGTTACCATGTTTGAGCCTGCTTTAATCATGACCTCCACCCAAATTATTTCACATTTTGGATATCCATCAATTTCCTTTGATACTATTGCACTTTTTTTTTGCTACAAACACGCCTCCCCCTTCACTGTCCAGCCTGTCTCTGCAGTATACATTCCAATCTGAGTTTAGAATTTCATTACTGTTTACATCTCGTTTCAGTCAACTTTCCGTCCCTAGTACTATGTGGGCATTATGACCATTTATTAATGAGAGCAGTTCTGGGACCTTTTTACAGATGCTCCTGCAGTTTACTATTACCACATTAACATTGTCATTCCCTGCTGCATTTTGCTTACTGCTACCTTGTCGCATATCAGGAGGCGTCTTGTCGGGCCTAGGGAGGGAATTCTCTAACCTAAAAAACCCACATGTACACTCCACATGTACTCCGCTACCCTTGTAGGCACTTCCTGCATGTAATGCATGACTGACCTATTCAGGGGCACCCTACATTTCTCCACCCGATAGCGGAGGTCTTGCACCCCAGATCTCTGCAGAATTGTCTGAGTCTCTGGTTTAAGCCTTCCACTTGGCTCCAAACCAGAGGACCACAATCAGTTCTGGGAATGACACTACAAATAGTTAGCTCAGATTCCAACCTGTGAGTGCTTTCCACCTTCACCAACTCCGTCAACTGCCTGTATGAACTGAGGATGATCTCTGAACTGAGACTGCAGGAGTCATTGGTGCCGACATGAGCAACAATTTGCAGTTGGGTGCACCCAGTGCTCTCTATCGCCACCGGCAGGGCCTCCTCCACATCTTGGATGAGACACCAGGCAAGCAGACAGAGTGAACACTGGCCTTCTTCCCCGACCTTTCTGCTATTTGCCTTACGGGCTCCATCACCTGCCTAACATTGGAGCTTCCAATCACTTATAAACCCCTCCCCTCATGTGCCTGCTCGGACCCTGCTGAAGGAGCAGCCACATGTCCACTCACAGGCAGAGTGGGTGATGCCACACAGCCAGATTCCACATTGACTCACCGCCTCGTGCAACACGAACATCATTGAATCCACCACTCCCCTTGGGGAGAGGGTGGCCCAATCGCGTCCAGTTCCTGCGAAGATGTCTCAACAGCAGGGACCATGGGTGAAGCATGTAACACCTGGGGTGTATCATGCGATGCACCAGACTCCCTACTGCCGCTACACTCTGAGGCAGCAGCCTGAAGACGGCTGACCATGGCCATCAGCATGCTCAGCTGTTCACGAACAGTCACCAGCTCCTCCTGCATCTGTACACAGCAGTCACACATCCTATCCATCCTAAGAAATCAACAATTTACTGTAGAGAGTTAAGTAAACAACTTTTAACTAGACTGCTAATTTACTAAAGGTGGATGATAGCTGACTAAACTGTGATTACTAGACACTTCTTGTTGGAAACAATGAAAATAGGCACTCGCTGTCTCTGGACTGTATTCAAAACAAACACAAAATCTATGGAACACTATTACTAGTACTAGAAAATTGAAGCTTCCTAAAAGCAAAAACGCATGGAAAAAGAAGTGACAAGTAAGAAAAACACAATTAATACTTAAATTTATGGTAGCCCGCTGCACAGGAGATGTGAAGCAGACAGCAGTTACGATGACACTGGCAGTACTGGCACTACAGCTGACTAAAGGAACTCTCATTTTCATCAGTTGAACAATCCAGCAACCACCACAATACAGTGTCTCTCAACTTCTGATATCCATTGTTGTAAAATATGAACTGAAATCATATTCTTGTTATACTTATACTGCATGTTATAGGTCACTTGTACAATGATATCTGTGTCAATAAACAAACTAAACGACAATATCTAAAGTCCTATACATCTGTATTGTTCAAATGATTATAAACTGCACATGCAGAGAATTTTAAAACATGTGTCAAATGCCACTTTTCTTGAATAATATGTTTCATTATATTGCCATGAACATAACTAAAAGACTCAGAAGTTATACTGCATTTCATACCAAATTCTGAATGAAAATGTATTTATTTTTCGATGACAGTGACATCTTTTATCGTGTAAAATGTTAAAGTTTGAAGGACCCATCATAGTTTGTCTCAGGTTTCCTGTTGACTGTAACCAAGGAGGGAGAGGGGTCAAATATATTTAAATATATTCCTGAATGTAGAACTAAATCCAAACTTTAGCCGTAAGTCATAACACCTAATACTGCACTGCAAAATTTTATCAAATCTGTAACTCTCAAATCTCTTGCATGAATGTCATGACAGAGAGATCATTTCTTACCATATTAATTTATTGAGCTGTTTCCAGAATCTATTATTATTGTTACATAATAAGACAATTCCTTAAACAAAACTACTCCATGTCAATTTTACAATTCCTATGTGACTGTACTCTTGTACACCAACTGGTTCAAACTCAATAAACATTTTCACCCAGTCTGAGGCAGCTGTGTAGAAAACATTTTATTTCAACAGTATTAGAGCTATGACTACATATCATTATATCAACTTCATCTCTGTAGCTTAATTATCTATCAAATTTTTGACTTTTTTGTTAAAATAATAGAACCATTATTTATTACTCCTTCTTCTTCTTCGAGCCTCACTATTGGGTAGTTGTATCATTCCTGCAACTAGCACTTTATGTTAAATAATAATGCTGTTTAAATTGTTTCCTCTTTGCTTTGGTAGAATAGTATGAAACCCTATGTTCCTGCACTAAAGAAGTTTATTTTGTTTGATTCTTGGACTGTAAATTAAATTGGAAGTAGTCAGTTCAGCGTCACAACAATTGTGCACCACAAGGACACTATCATTTTTCCCATTTCAACATTTGTAAGTTGAACATGCAGTCCATGTTATTAAAGAAGTCTGATTGTGATTATTAACATTATTACAACTACCACAATTATTATTATTATTACTGTTACTATGTAAACTATTTCTTTGCATTGACAGCTAACAATAATACAGGTTCGTTTCACCAAGCTAACTGCTTCCCAGTGATGACTGCTTGACCTGAGACTAAAATAATTTTATGCCATAATAAAAGATACAGAATGCCTATTCTTTCTTGCCAGGTTTATGATTACATGTTTTATTTTCTTATTGGCAGTTCGACATATCCTTTCTCTCTACAACATTTTAGTACGTGGATAAATTTAAAATAATTATCCATACTTGAGGAAAGAGGAGATATTACACATGTCATTCAGCACATCATGTGAGAAAAGTTTGAACTGGATGTCAAATGATCTATGTTTTTGGAATACATGCTGGTTGGCATAGAGAAAGTCATTGTATTCAAGACACTTAGTTACAATGAAATTCAGAATATGTTCTAAATTTCTGTTACAGATGGGTGTCAGGTATATTTGACCCTTCTTGTAGATAGGTGTGACCTGTGCTTTCTTCATGCTGCTGGGCACAGTTTTTTGTTCAACAGGTCTACCATATATAATGGTGAAAAAACGGGATAACTCAGTTGAAAAATTCTGTACAGGCTCCATTACAGACTCAATTGGCTTTCTTGAGCTTTGTTCAGTTTTAGTGATTTCAGCTGGTTTTTCAACAATGTTACATTAATATCTATATAATGGAAGGAAACATTCCACGTGGGAAAAATTATATATAAAAACAAAGATGAGGTGACTTACCGAACAAAAGCGCTGGCAGGTCGATATATACACAAACAAACACAAACATACACACAAAATTCAAGCTTTCGCAACAAACTGTTGCCTTATCAGGAAAGAGGGAAGGAGAGTGGAAGACAAAAGGAAGTGGGTTTTAAGGGAGAGGGTAAGGAGTCATTCCAATCCCGGGAGCGGAAAGACTTACCTTAGGGGGAAAAAAGGACAGGTATACACTAGCACACACGCACATATCCATCCACACATACAGACACAAGCAGACATATGTTTACATTAATATCTGTATCACTAATTTTTGCAGTGGTGTGAGAATTAAACTAGCGCAGTACTCCTGTATTAAGCTTCATAAAGGAACATTTGAAACTGTGTCAGTAGTTTATCTTTTGCTCTACTACCTCAGTTTCAGTAATCCATGAGTGTTCAGACACTAACTTTGAAGCCACAAACAGCTTTAGATATGACCAGCTTTTCTGAGTTTTCAGAAAGTCTTTCAATAAAATTATGGCGCTGTAGTCATCCAATGCTTCATGAATCGCCTTTTTAACTGTGAAATGTGTTTCATTTAGCATTTCACTGTCTACAGCCCTATACTCTGTTTTACATCTGTTATCCAGCACTGGTAGTTGCTGTTCCTTAAGAAGTTTCTTTATAATGGCTGTAAACCATAGAAGTCTGTCCAATCATGAACTGTTGTACTAGGTACAAAACTATCCAGTGTATGGTCAAGTACTTTCCTAAACTTGACCCACACTTCCTCTACATGCTCCTGTCCAGAGCTGAATTTTTTAAGAGTCATTGAGATGGAAACCTACCGCCTCTTTACCTAGCTTACTAAACATTTAAGTCATTCAGCTTTTTTTAATTGCGCTTTGTACTTAGATAATCATTGTTGTCAAAACTGCTTCCTGGCAACTGATACCAGTTTAGACATGGGCATCTTCAAAGAAGTCAGGTTTATTTTTTGTATTATACAGAATGTTAAACAAAAAAAAAGGGTCAAATAACTGGCGAGGTGGTAGTACTCAACAAAAGAAGAAAAATAAGTCCAATAAACATGGTTCTGGAAATGCATACTTTCTGAGATAAACATATGTTTACAGGAGGTGTTCAACATTGTGTCCATTCATGACAATGCACCTCTGCCCTCTGGCATAAGGAATGGTGCACCCTTTGAAGTATACCAGGTTGTTGTTGTACCTGCTGGTACACGTTTAAGATATGACTCTGTAGTGTCCACACATCGCTGAATGTCCCCATATCCAAAAGTTGAGAGGATTAATGGCTGGGGAACAAACACGCCAAGAACCCCCCCCCCCCCAGACCTGGTGCACCATCATGCATGAAGCACATTTGTATTCGTTGCTGTGATTGCAAGGTAAGTAATACATTAATGACAAAGTCCAGGTAATGCACTCTGGTTAATCTTTGTTGTTGCACATGTTGTTGTTGTGGTCTTCAGTCCTGAGACTAGTTTGATGCAGCTCTCCATGCTACTCTATCCTGTGCAAGCTGCTTCATCTCCCAGTACATACTGCAGCCTACATCCTTCTGAATCTGCTTAGTGTATTCATCTCTTGGCCTCCCTCTACGATTTTTACCCTCCACACTGCCCTCCAATACTAAATTGGTAATCCCTTGGTACCTCAGAACATGTCCTACCAACCGATCCCTTCTTCTAGTCAAGTTGTGCCACAGACTGCTCTTCTCCCCAATTCTGTTCAATACCTCTTCATTAGTTATGTGATCTACCCATCTAATCTTCAGCATTCTTCTGTAGCACCACATTTCGAAAGCTTCTATTCTCTTCTTGTCCAAACTATTTATCGTCCATGTTTCACTTCCATACATGGCTACACTCCATACGAATACTTTCAGAAATGACTTCCTGACACTCAAATCTATACTCGATGTTAACAAATTTCTCATCTTCAGAAACGCTTTCCTTGCCATTGCCAGTCTACATTTTATATCCTCTCTACTTCGACCCTCATCAGTTATTTTGCTCCCCAAATAGCAAAACTCATTTACTACTTTAAGTGTCTCATTTCCTAATCTAATTCCCTCAGCATCACCCGAGTTAACTCAACTACTTTCCATTATCCTTGTTTTGCTTTTGTTGATGTTCATCTTATATTCTCCTTTCAAGACACTGTCCAGTCCGTTCAACTGCTCTTCCAAGTCCTTTGCTGTCTCTGACAGAATTACAATGTCATCAACGAACCTTAAAAGTTTTTATTTCTTCTCCTTGGATTTTAATACCTACTCCAATTTTTTCTTTTGTTTCCTTTACTGCTTGCTCAATATACAGATTGAATAACATTGGGGAGAGGCTACAAACCTGTCTCACTCCCTTCCCAACCACTGCTTCTCTTTCATGTCCCTCGACTCTTATAACTGCCTTCTGGTTTCTGTACAAATTGTAAATTGCCTTTTGCTCCCCGTATTATACCCCTGCCACCTTCAGAATTTGAAAGAGAGTATTCCAGTCAACATTGTCAAAAGCTTTCTCTAAGTCTACAAATGCTAGAAACGTAGGTTTGCCTTTTCTTAATCTAGCTTCTAAGATAAGTTGTAAGGTCATTATTGCCTCACGTGTTCTAACATTTCTACAGAATCCAAACTGATCTTCCCCGAGATCAGCTTCTACCAGTTTTTCCATTCGCCTGTAAAAAATTCGCGTTAGTATTTTGTAGCTGTGACTTATTAAACTGATAGTTCGGTAATTTTCACATCTGTCAGCACCTGCTTTGTTTGGGATTGGAATTATTATATTCTTCTTGAAGTCTGAGGGTATTTCACCTGTCTCATACATTTTGCTCACCAGATGGTAGAGTTTTGTCAGGACTGGCTCCCCCAAAGCTGTCAGTAGTTCTAATGCAATGTTGTCTATTCCCAGGGCCCTGTTTCAACTTAGGTCTTTCAGTGCTCTGTCAAACTCTTCACGTAGTATCATATCTTCCATTTCATCTTCATCTACAGCCTCTTCTATTTATATAATACTGCCCACAAGTACATCGCCCTTGTATAGACCCTCTATATACTCCTTCCACCTTTCTGCGTTCCCTTCTTTGCTTAGAACTGGGTTTCCATCTGAGCTCTTGATATTCATACAAGTGGTTCTCTTTTCTCCAAATGTCTCTTTAATTTTCCTGTAGGCAGTATCTATCTTACCCCTAGTGAGATAAGCCTCTGCATCCTTACATTTGTCATCTAGCCCTGCTTAGCCAATTTGGACCTCCTGTCGATCCCATTTTTTAGACATTTGTATTCCTTTTTGCCTGCTTCATTTACTGCATTTTTATATTTTCTCCTTTCATCAATTAAATTCAATATTTCTTCTGTTACACAGGGATTTCTATTAGCCCTCGTCTTTTTACCTACTTGATCCTCTGCTGCCTTCACTATTTCATCCCTCAAAGCTACCCATTCTTCTTCTACTGTATTTCTTTCCCCCATTCCTGTCAATCGTCCCCCTATGCTCTCTCTGAAACTCTGTACAACCTCTGGTTTAGTCAGTTTATCCAGGTCCCATCTCCTTAAATTGCCACCTTTTTGCAATTTCTTCAGTTTTAATCTACAGTTCATAACCAATAGATTGTGGTCAGACTCCACATCCGCCCCTGGAAATGTCTTCAATTTAAAATCTGGTTCCTAAATCTCTGTCTTACCATTATATAACCTATCTGAAACTTGTCAGTATCCCCAGGCTTCTTCCATGTTTACATCCTTCTTTTATGATTCTTGAACCAAGTGTTAGCTATGATTAAGTTATGCTCTGTGCAAAATTCTACCAGGTGGCTTCCTCTTTCATTCCTTACCCCCAGTCCATATTCACCTACTATGTTTTCTTCTCTTCCTTTTCCTACTATCGTATTCCAGTCACCCATGACTATTAAATTTTCGTCTCCCTTGACTATCTGAATAATTTCTTTTATCTCACCATACATTTCTTCAATTTCTTCATCATCTGCAGAGCTAGTTGGCATATAAACTTGTACTACTGTAGTAGGTGTGTGCTTCGTGTCTATCTTGGCCACAATAAGGCGTTCACTATGTTGTTTGTAGTAGCTTACCCGTATTCCTATTTTTTTATTCATTATGCATTGTTGCACATATGGCCCTATTAATCTATCGCCAAGTATGCCTGCCCATATGTTCATTGACAATAGGTGTTGATGTCCTCTTTCCTGAATTGTTTGGGGATTTAAATCTGCCCATACATGTTGGGTAAGGGAATTCACACCACCATCTCTTGTGATCCCTGCCTTATTGGCAAATAAACTCTTGAATGTGAACAGTGGATCTGTGGCACACTGATGCAACAGGCATTGACAGAAGTGCCTTCTGTCCTGACATTCTGTGGCTTTAGGACCTGAACGTTCTATAGATGATGTGGGTATAGCAATTGTTCATGAAGTACTCCCTAGATAAGAGTGAGACATGCATTCAGCTCCTGCTGATCATTGCACACTGGTCCCAGGAGTTTCTTCCATTGAAAGTAGCACATGCTCCTCCATGTCAGGTGTGTGCAGACTGTGCAGGGCCTTCCACTATCAGTCTTCCAATATGCAAGGGTAGCTATGTCCCTCAGATGCTGGAAAAGTGTGCCAAACAGCGTATCAGAAGGCACTCTGTGTTGTGGATATTTTTCAGTGTAGAGGGCAGGGGGTTGCAGGTTACATCCATTTGCTAAACTGTAGCAGAATATCGTACCTGCCATTTCACTTGTCGAGTAGTAGGCTTCCATTGCTAACATGCTTGAGCAAATGTAAATGCACTATGCTATTTGTACATACAAACAGCACAATGACAGTAAACACATAAGTGAATCCACATTTGGAAGAAGGTAAAACACCACAATATGTACCCATGGTTGACAGTACCGTACAATAAGGCACAAAAACACAACAAAAACTAACATAGCCCACAACACAATTCGAACCACTCGAGTGACTGCAGGCCATGTAATGGTAGGTAGCGCACTGTCAGTAAGACATCTTAATCCCTGCCTACACGTTTGATGGAGCATGACAGCAATGACTGTGCTAATAGCCTCAACTAAGCATTGCACAGCTCTTTCTATAAACACATGTTTATCTCAGAAATTATGTGTTTCCATGTTTATTGGACTTATTTTACTTGTTTTGATGAGTACTACCACCTCTCAAAGTATTGGAAACGCTTTTAAACACCCTGTATAATATATTTGTCATGAGTGGGCTTCCACTCTGTTTTAAGTAGTTCATAGAGAAAGCATTTAGTATTGTTTCACAGTATGTTTTGTCACGCCCACCATTTAGCAAGCTGTAACTTTGCAAATCAAACAACACTATGATTGGTGAATGTATGTATTAAAAACTTGAAGCTTCCTCTACTATATTTCATTAGATCTAGATGTGAGTCTAGTGGTTGATAAGACCAAATTGATGCTTACCCTTTATATTGAGTCTTGCTTAAAGTATCTCACATGGGGCTTCAGTTTCTACCTTTATGGATTTGAGTTTCTAGTCCACTGCAACAAATAGATCGCCTTAGTTTCTCATTAGCATGTCATTTCTCAATGCCGTCAATTTTGGATTTTAGTCAGCTTTCTGTACCTTGTATTACATGCGATCCCATGCTTTTTAAGAATTCTTCAAACTCTGGATTTTGTTGCAAACATTTCAGCAGTTGAACATTAGGACTGCAACAGTCTCACCTTTGATGGGCATTTCTTTGGCTCTTACACTAGTACTTTAGGGCCTCCTACTGTTTACATTATTTGCACAGAATGGAGATTTGCCTAATCTAAAATACTACCTCACATACAAGAAGCTCCCTGATTGCAGCCCCTGACATATAGTGCAGCCCTGACACATTTGGCAAGATCACACAGCCTTATGACACAAATCTAAGAAGTTGCAGCCTAGTGTCTCATAGAATCTTAGATGTGTCTGGTTCAGGCCTTCCACTTGACTCGGAATCAGGAGGTCACAGTCAGTTCTGATGGCAATTCTGCAGACTGTAAGCTTTATTGAAATTCCATGAGCAAAGCTGGTCTTCTCCGCCTTCTCTGCCTGTCACTGGAGTGGTCATCAAAGTATGATCTCAGGGTCCAGAGGAGAGGCACCCCTTGTTCCAACATGCACCACAGTCAGCAGCTGGTCGTATCCTGTTCCCTAAACGGCTGTCAGAACTACCTGTTCAACATGTTCAATGAAGCCTCCAAGCATACACATTGATAGTACAAGACAATCCTTGTTCACTGATGCCATGTTCCTAATGTGTACCATTACTTGTTGTGTGTTACAACTGACAACAATTGAGACACCTACCCTTTGGCACTTGTGTCCTCCTGACAGAGACACAGCAGGCTTCCCAACAGCCAAAGTGTGTCAACTATTTCAGTTTCAGTTTCAATAGGAGTCGGCATCTCAAACTTGTTGGTTTGAAGGATGGGTGTAATAGCGTATGTTCTCCCTGTTCTTTCTGTCCCACTAACAGGCCACTCACCAACAAGTTAGCAAGTGGTGACAGGTCCTGTGTTTCCTGAGGAGAGACAGGATCAGCAGAAGAGGGTAGTAATGGAGATACCTTTCATATCATTAGTACATATCTCTCAATTGCCAAGTTAAAGCATCTTTTTGCAGCAGATTCCAGTCACTTAACAGCAGTCAGAGTGACTTCCAGCTGCATACAAGCAGCAATTAACTCACACTCTATTTGAGAACAGCATTCCCAGTGGGATTTCATTGTGACTGGCATATATTCTTTGAACACCAAATAAAAAACGTTAAACTAAGCTTTCTCTTTCTCCTTTAATTTATGGAACTGCTATGATACTATGATTAAAGTTTCCCTCATATACCTCAAAGAATAAGAGTTGTACACCAATGTGATGCTTACCATCTTTTAACAGGTCTTTTGGGAATAATCTGATCTGGTCTCACTTTTTTCTGAATTGTATTTTGTGCTGCAAGTGAAATAAAGAATGTTAATTATTATGTGCAGCATAGGTACACATATATCAAAATAAAAACAAAGTAGATGCTTCATTTTTTCTGGAATTTTAAAAAGATGATGCTATCATAAATTACAATTCAAATTTTCTTTAATAATGATGATCAAAAATTTCAGTAATTAACTCACAGTTTTGTTTCATTTTCAAATCTAAGTCATAAGAATGGCCTACTTCTTAGTTATGTATGTTTTAAGACCATATACAAAATTTCAGCCCTCTAGCTTTAATAGTTTTTAACCAATGTATATCACAACATCAAAAAAGTGAAATTCCAGGAAATTCAAGTTACAACTTACAGTTTGTGCTGTACCGTCACTCATGATGCGTGTGATTTCAGAGATCACACATCCCAGTTCACAGGCCCCCTTATAGAGGCTGCCTGGATCGGTCACTGGCATGCTCTAGTGAGCTGCCAAAGAAACAGCATTACTTAATTGTTCGCAAACGGGTGCTCAGCCTATTCTGAAACCCGTATTACTGTTTCCCAATCAACGTGTTCAGTGCTATGTGCAACCTGTACTTCATTGTATCTTACTTTGGCTCTATAAAGTACTATGTTCCATAATGTGATCAAAAGTATCTTGACACCTGGCTGAAAATGACTTACAAGTTCGTGGTGCCCACAATCAGTAATGCTGGAATTCAATAGTGTGTTGGCCCACCCTTAGCCTTAATGACAGCTTCCACTCTCACAGGCATACATTCAATCGAGTGCTGAAAGATTTCTTGGGGAATGGCAGCCCATTCTTCTCGGAGCGCTGCACTGAGGAGAGGTATCAATTTCAGTCGATGAGGCATGGCTCGAAGTCGGCGTTCCAAAACATCCCAAAGGTGTTCTATAGGATTCAGGTCAGGACTTTGTGTAGTTCAGTCCATTATAGGAATGTTACTGTCGCGTAACCACTCCACCACAGGCCATGCATTATGAACAGGTGCTTGATCGTGTTGAAAGAAGCAATCGCCATCTCCGAATTGCTCTTCAACAGTGGGAAGCAAGAAGTTGCTTAAAACATCAATGTCGGTCTGAGCTATGATAGTGCCACACAAAACAACAAGGGGTACAAGCCCCCTCTATGAAAGACATGATCACACCATAACACCACCACCTCAAAATTTTACTGTTGGCACTACATATGCTGGCAGATGACATTCATTGGGCATTCGCCATACCCATGCCCTGCCATTGATCACCACATTGTCTACTATGATTCATTTTTCCACTGTTTAATCATCTGATGTTTATGCTCCTTATCGGCAAGATGTGTGGCTTACGAGCAGCCGCTCAACTGTGAAATCCAAATTTTCTCACCTCCTGCTTAACTGTCATAGCACTTGCAGTGGATTCTGATGCAGTTTGGAACTCCTGTGTGATGCTCTGGATAGATGTCTACCTATTACATATTATGGCCCTCTTCAACTGTCAGCGGTCTCTATCAGTCAACAGACGAGGCGGCCTGTACGCTTTTGTGCTATATGTGTCTCTCCTTGTTTCCACTTCACCATCACATCGGAAACAGTGGACCTAGGGATGTTTAGGAGTGTGGAAATCTTGTGTACAGACATACAACACAAGTGACACCCAATCACCTGACCATGTTCAAAGTCTGTGAGTTCTGCAGAGTGTCCCATTCTGCTCTCTCGCAATGTCTGATGACTACTGAGGTCACTGATAAGGAGTACCTGGCAGTAGGTGGCAGCACAATGCACCTAATATGAAAAACGCATTTTTTTGGTGGTTTCCAGATACTTTTGATCACATAGTGTATAACAAACTTGGCAAAGAGTGAGGGTTGAGTTTTCTCCAGGCACTAGTATCAGTGCTAAGTCACCCAACAAACATCTTCATGGAAGAAATACCCCAATGTATCACTGCCCAACAGCAGCTTTCATACAACAGCAGGCTGTCACCACCATTCTCAATTGAGTGGCATCTTTGTGTTCGTGTCAGGTTACTCTTCTGTCAGTGCAACAGTCACTGTTTCCGGCATATAATGAATTGGAGGAAGATTAGGACTCCTACCAGATGTGGTTACACCAATGTTTCCAGGTTTTTCATATGGGTGATGCAAACATGTGTAGGGCTTTCTTTCTTTCCTGGCTTTCACCGTGCATGGCATTGTGCCAACTTGTGTCTTTGCAAGAATTGGCCAGCTTATCATTTGGTGAAATGTGCAAGCTTCTTTTCACCATTTACTGTGACAGAAAGCATATCATTGCAATGTGTGTAGAATTTTGCTGTTGTCAGAAATGCCCAAACCAATCTTACAAAGCCTGGGCTGTAAAATTACATGGGTTGAGCTGTTGTAAATTTGTCAATAGTGCCCATCACAAATCCTATGCTGATGACATGGTGCATGATGTTATTATTTGTCTGGGCCTGGACAGGGAAGTCTGTGAAAAAGCTGTTCAATGTGAGAATCTGATGCTTCTGGATATGCTTCATATAGCACAGTCCTTTGAAGTGTCACAGCTGCAGGTGATAAGATTGCTGCATGGAGGGGTGTTATCAGAAGATGCAGTCAACCCCTGTTAGGCACACTGCAAGTGTTCAGGATGACAGGGTAGCTGTCGCAGCAGTACAACCTTCGACTCGAGGATGCATGGAGCAGCATCGATGATGGCCACAAAAGCAGCAGGCCACATCACAATGGCTGGCACATGTCCCTCTTCATCTTGCTTTCACTCCTTCATGAGCACTCTGCAAGCTCTAAGTGTTGGGCTGTTTGGAACAGGTGTCGAAAGAAAGGCCACATTGCATCGGTGTTTAATTCCTCTTCAAATGTGGCGGACACAGTAGTACCGATTAACACAAACTGTATCTATACAGTGCCTGTCTCCTGACCAAATTGTTTATTGACTTGCATGTGTCCAATAAACAGCTAAAAATGCAAGTGGACTCAAGTGCTGCAGAGACTTTAATAAATGTACAAATGTACATGGACGCGGGTTCCCCTCACATCACACACATTTCATGGAAGTTGGTTGGCTACACTAAACAGCAGATTCCAACTCTAGGTCAGTTCTCCACTCCTGTCTCTTACAAATCTGTTGTTCACCCCCTCAACTTCCTTGTTGTGGAGCATTCCCACACCATAGACCTGTTCGGGTTGGGTTAGATTTGTTTAATGCTATCAGTTTCTCCATTGCCAATGAGGTAAATTTAGTGTCAGATCAAGTTCTTTATCAGCAACCAGTCCCCCTCTGCTCTGAGTTTTCACTGTCGTTTTCCCCTGAACTCTGTGCTACCAGTTTTCAGGCCCACATTACCATGAAAGAATCCGCCCGCCTTCATTTTTTTTTTCCAGGCACAATGGGTGCCTTTCACACTGTGACTGTCAAGGCTGGTTTAAACCAGCTGACATCACTCATTGTCATTCAGCCTATTTCTTCCAGTGAATGGGCTACACCACTGATCATCATTATGAAGCGGATAGGTAAGCTTCCCCTCTACTGCGACTTCGGTGTCACGATTATTGCACAGTCCATAATAGACACATTCCCTTTGCCATGTCCTGACAACTTGCTTGCAAAGTTATCAGGTGGCCACTACTTTTCCAAGAATAATTTCTCAGAAGCATACCTCCAGCTTTCCATGGATGAGACCACTAGGCGCATTCTCATTGTCAATACTCCTTTTGGCCTACACCAATATCGAAGCTTGCCTTTGTGCATCACTAGCACACCTGCAATTTTCCAGTGTTTTTTAGTTGACAGCCTCTGTACCCGGCTGCTTCAATTATCTCTCAATGATATGGTTGTTTTGGGTTCTTGCACCAAAGACCATTTTAGCAATCTCTGATCGTTGTTTTCTATTTTGCAGTCTGAAACCTTGCCAAATCTCAGTTTTTTCAGCCATCAATTGAGTGCCTAGATTTTGAGATTTTTCACATTGGGTTCAATCCATTGCATCACCATGTTGACACATTTGTGGCTTTGCCATGGTCAACCTCTAAGGAACTGCAGGTGTTTCTAGGTAAAGTTGCATATTACCATAAGTTTTTACTGCACTCATCCACTGTTGTTCAGCCACTGCACATGCTTTTGTGTAAAGATGTGCCTTTTTTCTGGTCCCTAGCTTGTGACTGATCATTTGCTTTGCTTAAATCTAAGCTTCAATCTGCCCAGTGTCTGGCCACTTTTCAGCTGGGTCAGCATTTCGTGTTGGCTACGGATGCCTCCCATCATGGTCTTGGCTTGGTGTTGGGGCAAAAAAATGCGGACAGGGCTCAACGACTACTGATTGCTTTCTTTCTAAGACTAACTCCCAATCAGCAGCAGTATTCTCAGATTGAAAAGGAAGCTTTAGCAATTGTGTTCACTCTCAAGAAATTTCACGTCCTCTATTATGTTCCTAAGTTCCATTTAATCACATATCACTAAGCACTGGTTGCTCTTTTTAATCCTTTGGCTTCTGTGCCGGACAAGGCGGCCCATTGTTTACAGTGGTGGGCCCTCTCCCTCTCTTGTTATCATTATCAGATCCATTACCAGTTGACAGCATAACATGCCAACACCAGTGCCTTATCACACCATCTGGTTGGGTCAGACCCAGTGTTCGATCAGGACGAGTTGCTTTGTTTCTATCTAGATACTGAGAACCAGAATGCAGTCAATGGTTTCCCCATCATTAGTGCCATGATGGCATTGGTCATTGCCATAGATCCTGTACTTAGTTGGGTCCTCCCTTTTGTGCAGCACAGTTGACCAGACACCTCCGGGTAATGCCTCAGAGCCCTTGCATCATTATTTCTCCCTCCAGCATTGCCTTTCTGTATTTGACAAGTTTCTTCTGTTGGCTATGGAGGACACTGCTCCCTGGATTGTGATTCCCTCTTCCTTACACTGTAATGTACTGTGGCTTCTGCATGTACAGTAGGTCAAGGGGGATCTTTCACACCAAAGCTTTGGCCCACTGTTATCCGTAATGGCTGAGTATAGATGAGCACATTATGTGGCTTATTGCCACTTGCACTCACTGTGTGCAGCAACAGGCAGCCCTGCTGGTGTCTTTTCGCCCCTGGCTGACACCGCAGCACCTGTGGGAGCATCTACATGTCAGTTTTGCTAGGCCTTTCCTAAATCAGTTTTCCCTCATTGTATTGGATGCCTATTCCAAGTTGCCTATGTGGTGAATTGCCCATCCTGAAGTTGCCACTATTTTTGCCCCATCTAAGACTTGTGCAGTTCAGGGACTTCCATATACTGTGTTTACTGATAACAGCCACCAGTTTGTTTCTTGAGAATTCTCATCTTTTTGTCAGCCTAATGGTGTTCACCATCTCATAGCTCCCCCATTTCATTCTCTGTCTAATATTGAGGCTAAACTCAGATGTGGAAGTATGGATCTGGCAGGTTCCCTGAAGCTGCTTTAGAACATTTTTCAAGTTAATACTGCTTCAGTCTGGTGGGGTACAAGAGCCCGGTTGAGCTGATACATGGAAGCCAACCATGGAACCTCTTTCACCTAGTGCATCCGACGCCCTGTACACTGGCGTTCCTGGCTCTACAATGGTTCTGGCCAAGTGTGCCTATCTGGATTCATGGTTTCAGCTGTCTGTCAAACTGGGTTTCTGCCATCGTTGAGCATCACCAGGGTCAGCACCAGTGCATCGTCCGCACTCCTGACGGACACACATTCCATAACTTTGACCAGCTGCAGCCACATGTGGTAGGGTCTGTTCTGGAGGACCCATCACATTCCTCGCCCCTGCCTCCATTGATGTCTGTTCCTGCATCATGGATGGTCCGGTTTGTGCCACAGCTGGGTTCACTGCCTGGTGGATCACTATCTGGGGTACCTGTTTTTGCCCTTACTCCTGGACTGCCATCGCCAGTGCAGCCCCCACTGCCCATGACTCTGCAGCCACTGCTACCTCCATTACTGGGCCCTGTGCAGCCTTCTTCTCCAATGCCACCACTGACACCTCCAGCACCAACCACTGGCCTCAACGAGGAAGTCGCTATGGAGATGCCATCCCTGTCCACCACATGCTGCAGCTGCCGCTGTTGTCAGACGATGAAATGGACGTCAGTGCCATCATTGGTGTTTACTGTGACTCGTAACCTCAGTGTCTTGTAAGATCAGGTTGTTTCCCCCAATGGTACCAGTGCTATTTTTCTGTACCATGCACTTTCTTGTGTCTAGTGTTTTTATGTACGTATGTGGGTTTCCCACCCCTGGAAGAAAGGAGTGATGTACCTTCACTCATGACGAGCACTATTTCAGAGATCACGGATCCATACAGTTCACAGGCCTACTTATAAAGGCCACCTGGCACACTCTGGTGAGCCAGAAGATCAACAGTATTATTTAAGTGATTGCAAATGATTGCTCAGCCTATTCTGAAACCTGTATTGCTGTTATCCATCCAATGTGTTCAGTGCTACCGCAACCTGTACTTCATTGTCCCTTATGTTGGCTCTACACAGTACCATGTTCCATAAATCATGTTTGTTCTTGCTATAACAGCTTGCTTCTCTACTTAACCTGCATAACACTTACACATCGCAGGTCCATATTCATCTTATTTCTAGTGTTGTTTTCCCCCTTTTCTTTTGCAGACTTCTTATTCTTGCTTCTTTGGTGGCTTCCAACACTGATTTCTCTGCTTTGTAGAGACTCCTGTGGTCAATGGGAATTAAAGATCTTTGGATATTTGGTCCACCAGGCACCCTCATCAGTTCCATAATCTTAAACCTTGACACTGCACCATCATAGAAAAATAGCAGAGTACCCAGTACATCTTTTTTAAAAGTATTTAGTCCTATCAGAACTGTTTTTGGTATATATTCCCACATGAAGTTGTTAAAACTGTCAATTGGATTTTGAGTCCTATCATATAATTACTTCTCTAATAATCTTGTGTCACTAAGACATTAGAGACTAAAAAGTCATAAACAAATAAGTGAGAACAAAATCCTGTTTTTAACAGAGCTATCTGCGTGACATGGTGGTATCATCATGCATGCAGACACTTCTAAATTCTTGAATTATTGGGGGCTCCAGAATTTCAATGCTGAGCACCATAAATTTATTTACCAAGTATTGGTTATGAATTTGAAGAAGCATTTCTGTTGCTTCCAAGAGCAGATCATTATTTTGCTCATGTTGAAGGCACCACTCTACTGCAAATTCTAATGCAATGGTATATATTTTGTCTAATTGTAATAGGTATTCAATAAGTAAAGTAACACTTTTTTAAAAAAGGGGGGGGGGGGGGGGCAGATTGATTTTATTCAGGATTCCAGTGCATGATATTATTCCCCACTCTTTTGGCTACAAAATCCTATTTGTCAATATAATTCCCATTCAATTCAATGCCACCCATATTCCTGCATGGTACCACTCAATTGGTCAATGTTGGAGCCAACATACTGCTGCATCGATAACCTCCCCATAATCTACATACTGCTTCCCACGAAATGCATCCTTCATTTGGACAAACAGATAGAATTCTGAAGGTACGAGATCCGGGCTGTAGAGTGGTTGAGGAAGAACAATGCAATGAGAGGCTTTGTTTTTTCATGGAGAAGGAGAAGTTTGCTTGCATTTTTGTGATGATGAACATGCTGAAGTTGTTTGTTTTCCTGAGGGTAGCACAATATACTTCACCACTGATTGTTGCAGTTTTAGGGAGCACTTCAAACAGAATAACCCTTTCAGTATCCAGAGTCCAGAGTATATTATAACTTTACTGGCTGAGTGTGTGGCCTTGAACTACTTCTTCAAAGGAAAGGTGGTGTAGTGCTGTTCCCTGGATTGCCATTTTGTTTTTGGTTCAAAGTGATAAACCCATGTTCCATTGCTTGTGATAATGTTTTGACAAAAAATTGTAATTCTATATAAAATTGTCAGAGAACAGCGATCTTATTGTGATAAAATTACTTAAAAGCAGTCTTGATCGCAGCCAATCTAGACGACGCTCTGGAGCTCAGTTAATGAATTACACTACATTGTAATGCACTTTATGAGGCTGGCTGTAACATAGATTGTGAACCATAAATGAATATAAACTTGTTTCTTGATCAGTTACATTTAAAAGATAAACATTTAAGAATGAAGACTCAAATGATATGTAAGTCATTCCCCATTGATGGTGATGCCTCAACCTCTGGGGCAACGTCTCTCTACATTGTATAACTCATTGCTGCTTAGCCTTCAGCATCAGTTACTGTGACTGAGGCACCCACAGCAGGTCAGGTGTGATTGCTGTCATCCAGATGGGTAATGATGCATTGTTTTAGAGTATACTTTTACAACATTGACTTCTCTATGTAATATAGCGGTGTTATTTTTGTTATAACAGTGCAAACTCTGATGATGACCTGTAATTAAAAGGCCAAAACCAGTCAGAAGTTAACATCGGCTGTGATGAAGACTGCTTTTAAATAATTTTAAAAAATTGTAACCTGCAAGCAGTTCCACACAAATGGTCCTTCATTGCTCTTTATGGTCTTCTGCTGTATGGAGGGGAACTCAGTGAGCACAAATTTTTTAGTACCAAAACTGGTGAACGAGTGTGTCAGCACTACCAATAGAGACGTCCAGTTCAGCAGCAAAGAGTTTGAATTGTGGTCAGTCAATAACCTTGAATTATAGTGTCCACGTGTTCCAACACTGCAGGAGTCACAGCTGTGCGCAGCTGCCTGCCGCACAGATCTGACAGGTTTGTGCAACCTTGTGACATAGATGCCTCACTCAGTGACTCACCATGCCTTTTTTCACTGCCAGGTCCCCATAAACATCCTGAAGCATCTACGAATATCTGTGATACTCTGGTTTTCCACCAAAAGAAACTCAATGATAGCTCTTTGCTTAGAATGCATCTCCATTACAGAGACCATTTTGAAGGCTGCATACAGCACTGCACAGTGGAACTCCATAAAACTATAGGGGCTGAAGCAGGAATGTTCCATAACAAATTCCACCTCTTTTTTAATTGAAATTGGCTGAGAAAAAATATGTTGCATTACCTATAAAGCACCTCTCATAGGTGACTGTCAACTTGATGCCACTCTGGTAAAAGATCCATGCTGTAATTAATTGATATCTCACCACTTGCAATATAATGTGAGCATTGCTGGCCAGAAGTATGCCTCAACAAGTATGAGCTAGTGCATGAAGAAAGAGCTATTGCATAAGTACATTTATCATTTGTTCTTGTCAACAAAGAATATACATACTGTGGGAATATTATGTCAGATCTGAGCTGGAAATTAATCCAACAAATTGTGCAATCAAGGTGACTGATATTGTATGACCTCCCAGATTCATCCACGGAACTTGCTGCAGTATACATTTGTGAGTTGAGACCTCCACTTGGAATTTATAAGATGTCATTGCATTTGGTGAAACCTCTATCATTACGAGAGCTAATGATTCCTATGTTTGTGTTCTAATAATCCTTTCCACAATTTGGTCGTGCAGAAGCTTAAAGAAAACGGCCTAGAAGATGTACCATGACCAGGCATTTCCCACTTCTACAGTATGGTCACAATGGGTTTTGTGACACACATTGTTGGGATGGATTCCACAAGACACAATTGGTTGAGAATGTGTTCCACGGTACATAATGTTCCTGATGTTGCATTGTTCTACATTTTTTATTTGTATGTCTGAGGTTTGACTCTTACTCTAGGTGTATTTTTAAAATGAAAGAACATGACTGGACATTAGGTCAACTATAATTGATTATATGCTAAAAATTTGTTGTTCTGGGACACATTTTTGTGTGTGGTACTTCCATTAGTCAAAGATATAACTGAACTAGTTGTTGGTCTCCATTTTCTTTGTGGATGTCTGTGGTGTTTTCTTACTGGCACTAGAGGTTTTGATTATTATAATTTGTCATTTGTGCTTATTAATTGTAAGGACCTTGGCCCAATCTGGCACACTCACTTCAGACATCTTGGCCAGCAGCTTGGTGTCCAGTTCTCCGAGTGTTTGTGGCAAAGTGAGTGAATAAGCGTGGTGTCCCAGAGGATGTCTCCGTGTTGCCTGTTTCAATTGTAGTGAATGGATGGAGGGCTGGCAGTTCTTAACCTCAATTTGCTTATTGAACCCTTTGGTTTCTTTGGGCATGTTGAGAAATGTTTGAGTTAGGTGTTATTCTTTCATGGTGTTGTGGCACACTATCCTCATTTCTGAAGTGAAGCACAAATGCTGCTTAAAAATCTAATGCGAGCAGTGGGGTAATGGAAGATGGCAGGTCCTCTGACCTCTTCATACACTTATTAAGGTCCATCAAACGAGTCTATCTTGCATTTTTAAATCTGAATTTGCATACATGCAAATTAATGTCATTTCACTACTGTATTACATCACTCAAAGTAGGTTATTGGATGCTATGTACTGGCATGTACATGATCAGGTGTAGGATGCATGCACATCGTAATTCTATTCATTTCACCTAGGAGACAGGTGGGAACTTTTGTGCTTTAGGAGGCCAACCATTCACTATAGCAGGAGGTGGGGGGACATCTGGTCACTTGGAATTGCAGACAGAATCCTGACCCATGGCTGGCAGATTTCTCTTTTGATGTCATATCTCTGGGCAGAGCGAAGGACGTTCATTATTTTTACAGTGGTTGGGAGCAGTTTTCTCACAAAAGCCTCTTGTTTTTGAGCAGGAATGCACCAGCTTGGCACCATGACTGTGCTATTGTTTGTGATGTTTTGGAGAACTGGTTGCCAAGCTCCATGGGATAGCCGACAGAACGGCACTACACGTCATGCCCCAGTTATCATATTCCATTGGCAACCACTGCCAGAATGCTTCCCACGCAAAGTCCTGGCAGAGGCTATGATAGGCTGTTCAACTGTTACGTCAGCACCCATGTGCAGTCACTGTTGGGAATTCGTGAGAAGGAATGGTATTGGCACCTAGGTTGATGGAGAACGGTAATGGGAGTTTAGACGAAATTGTTGTAAGGTCATAACTGGTGAAAGCTTTGTTTGGGGTGTTGGTTCCAGGCTGCCACAAAAGTCAGTTCCTTGCTTTACCACCCCTGCTGCAGAGAAATTTCATTTTTTATTTTTTCAATTGGTCTCCAAGACAAAGCCCATCTCCATGCAGCCAAGCCAATTACAGGTAGCAGCTGTCATCAGCATGTTGCCTTGCACCGTACTGTCATGCAGCTCCAGCTTATAGAGTTTCAGTTCATTTTTTAGCCACATAAAATTCGAACTGAGGTTTCTCAGCAGTGGCACTCGAAGAACCACTTTGCCTCCTTAGATTATATTGTGGTGCTACATCCAGTTACCCACTTATTTATTGATATTATGTATTTCATCTTTTCTCTTGGCTACCCCTTCTTGTAGCAGAGAAGCCCACTAGATTCCACGAATGTAATTTGTACTAAGTTCTTGCCAGCACCTCCATCCAATAAGGACTATTTGCATGTTTAGTTAGCGTTAATATACACGATTGTTCCTTGTACAAATCCATGATCAGTTTGTGTTCAATTAAAAAAAATAAATGTAATTGTAAATTTTTAGGATGTTGTTTATCTCACTCACTAGAATCCTTTCCATCATAATTTCTAATGGGGAGTTTTGATCAGTTAATTCAATGAATTTATTACATGAGAGGCTAGCCAGCTCAAGTAGGATTTATATCAGGGCCATTATAAGATTGTGTTACACGCCACATATAGATTCAGTGTAAACACACTTGGGTGTGATCTGCATAATTTTGCGAATCTGCCCCCTAACTTACATATCAGTTAAGGATCCCATGATAGCAAACAAACGGCAGGGTTAACAGGTGTAGAGCAGTTGTGTGGACAAAGTGTTCTATCCATTGTGTGAATGTATCTTCAATGTTGTGAGCATTTTTCCTGATTAAAAACTTCTTAATTTTTCACCATTTATTTGTTACATTAGCAATGTGGTTGTGCAAGTTACAGAAAGACTTGCAAGCATCTATTTTCCACTTTTTAAGAATTGTTTGAGTCTGTCAGTAAGATACAGTTCTTGGAGGGTCTACTGTCCAAATTCCCGTAATGCTGCTCTGCTTCATGCAATAGTCCAAGAGCATTCCAGGTTTGCTGACATCATAGGCTGGTTATTATAAGTGTTGTGAGCATATTGCTTTGGAATTATTGGAGAAACTGCATGGAAGAGGAAAGTATGCTGTTAAGGTGATGACAATGGAACAGTAATCTGAACCCATAAGGACCGTCAAGACTTGCCAGTCACACATAGAGTGAGAAATAAATAACAAATGGAAATATCAACAGTCAGTACTATTCAATGCAGTGAAGACTTACCAGGTACAATCATGGCAAAAGGTCAGTTAACTATGAAAGGTTTTGATCTTCTATTAGTGAACAAACAGCAGTGCCATTTCCTAACAGCCCCATAATATGGCATTAGCATTAAGATCACCATAAATTAATTAAGGCATGTCGTGAAATCTGCCTGACAGATTAACAACAAGGGCTGATTGCTGACCAGCCTGGATTTTGATTTTAGACAGTTTTCCACATCTGATTAGGTGAATACCAGTTTGGTACTCATGAACCATCCCTTAGTGATAAAATCCACAAACATTTTCAAAACATACACTTTCACATGGGATAACATTAGCCACAGATAGAAGGGGTACATCAATTCCTTCCTGGCCACTGTCTTACCACTAACACTGCCAAATCCAGATAACCTTCCGCCCCCATGAAGATATGAGATAAGGCCAGAAGGAAGAAGAGGAAGAATCCCTCTTTTTGCTGGGCATGTAGCTACAATCTTTGAAAGAGTATTGAAAGGAAGGTTGAGAAGGAAACTAGAAGAAGAAATGGAAGAACAGTATAGCTTCACAAAAGCCAGATAAACATTTGACCTCTCCACATCTTCACCAACTGCGCCCAGCAAGTTACTCACAGCTATGCAAGACACAGTTAATTCTCCCACCAGCATGTCATCAGGTGAGTTAGCTCTTCTAAGGACACTAAGTTGACATGACCTCACTGTCTGACTCTGATTGGTCAGCACACCTTTTTAAGCAGCCGTACTGAGCTTCGCTCAGATTCAGTTCATTTACCAGTGTCAATACAAAAGATTGCAGAGAGGATGATCCAGCATGATGCTACTAAACATTACTACATTTCAGAGAGTGTCTGCATTCAAGACTATTTATTTCTATCAAGAATATTACTTTCATGTTATATAACTCAGCAACACAGAGAACAGAGAACCTACAGCTACACAAAGTTATGTATATCTCAATTATTAAACATACACATTATAAATAAACCTATTAATGTGTTAGCTTTTTGTAGATATCTCATTGTCTTTATTAACCACCTCTATTACTTAGACAGCAGACCTGATCTTTACAGTAAGACATTTGATAGAGAAAAGATGAGAATTTGGACACAATATGGTGATGACATTTATTGAAATTGAAAAAGTTGGGAATACTATCAAGTTGGGAATACTATCAAGAATATTACTTTCATGTTATATAACTCAGCAACACAGAGAACCTACAACTACACAAAGTTATGTATATCTCAATTATTAAACATACACATTATAAATAAACCTATTAATGTGTTAGCTTTTTGTAGATATCTCATTGTCTTTATTAACCACCTCTATTACTTAGACAGCAGACCTGATCTTTACAGTAAGACATTTGATAGAGAAAAGATGAGAATTTGGACACAATATGGCGATGACATTTATTGAAATTGAAAAAGCTGGGAATACTATCATAAAATGTAGCCTACAATACTAGAGACCTCACTGACATAGACACTTTATGCATTATCCAGTTAGAGCCCATATACTGGATAGTATTTACTACTGGTATGCTTTGTGGCCATTTCCCAGTCATGTAAACATACTGCTGCCACAGCAGCACACCGCAAGCAGTACAGTATCAATAACAGTTTAATTCAGTTTGTGTTCAGCACTGCAGTAACATGCCACTTAGAGACATACAACACTTTGATAGAGTATGGATAGTGGCTTTACTTTCAGCAGGTCATACACAGCAAGATGTTGCCAATCAGGTACATATCACTCAAAGTGGTGTGTCTAAGATGTGGAGAAAACAGAGAGAGAGAGAGAGAGAGAGAGAGAGAGAGAGAGAGAGAGAGAGAGAGAGAGAGGAAATGTGAAAAATAGACATCACAGTGGTTGTCCTCATAGGACAAAACCAATGCAGGATCGTTTCCCCCAACTGTCGATTCACAGGCAACCAACATCAATTGTCAGAAATATTGGAAATAACTTCTCCTGGGGGATAGGGATTCATATCTGAGACCAAACAGTGCACAGAAGATTACATCAAGGTGGTTTTCATTCCAGAAGATCAATGGAAGTGCACTGAACCAACAGAACTGTCACAACTGAAGGATCTGGGCTCCTGCACATCAACATTGGACCATTGCAGAATGGAGTAATGTCACATTTGCTGACAAGACCAGGACTGGTTTACGACCAAACACTAGAAGTGGTAGATGACACCAGGAATGCTGATACTTTCAAGAAGTCCATCTGTTTGCAGGTGAAAGAGTAATGTTCTGGTTGGCAATAATGATGGGATGGCACTGTAGTTCCCATCTACAGCAATTTGAATGCTCCCCAATACCTCCAAAAGGTCCTACAAACAACTGCAAGGACCTACAGATCTGAAGTCAGTGACAACTTCATCCTAGTCAATGACAATGCAATGTTTTGGTATCTTCAAAGATGCAACATCAACTGAGTGCATTGACCAACACAGCCCCACACATGGATGCAACTGATCATGCATGGGACCTGTTGAAGGTGGCCATTGCACAGCGTGTGAATCCACTTGACAATCGTCAGAACCTCACTGAAGCTGCCATTGACGAGTGGGGCCTCATACGCCAAGATGAACTTGATGGTCTCATCCAGAGCTCGCCTCGCGGAGCGGAAATATTCATCCATGTGTGTGGAGGACATACTCACTACTAAGGACTGATAATCATCATAATGAGATAAACATTTTCACTGTTTTTGTTTTCAAGATGTACACTTAGAAAGTATATTGCAATTTTTTTAATGATTTTTTGTAACTAATCGAAATCGTTCATATTTTCAGAAGGAATTATGTTTATTTTGTGTTAATAACATATTGCACAAGTCTCAGTGTGTGTACTGTAAAAAGCCATTATGGTAAACTCAATGATATTCCAAACTTTTGTTTAGGTGTGTATTAAGAGATAAGTAAGTTGGTAAAGTGGAAGTGCAAATGATAAAAGCTGTGTATGAAAACTGTGTTAGTAAAGACCAGAAACATAGTGGTTTAAATTTGAAATGGGTCTACAGCAGGGAATTGTACTGTCCTCCATATCATAGTCATGCACATTTGGTCAGCAGTTTGAATTACTTTAAAAATCTTTCAAGCAACACACCTTGAGAATGGCAAAAAGTTGTCTGCCAAGAGTTAATATTATATAGAATGCACTCGTGGAACAAAAATGATGATGTTTGTAGATGACACTGTGATACGCTGTGTGAACAAAATGGAAGTGCAAAGGCAAGTAGATGTATGCAACCCAGAGATATAAAAATTAAGATGAAAGTAATCACAGAGAAGAGCAAAGCTGTAGTGATGATAAGGGGGAGGAAGGAAGGAATGAGAAAGACGAAACTGAATGGAGGTAGTCAAAAGTTTCAAGGACTTAGGAAGTGTGATCACAAATAGTACAAGATAGCAAGGGAAACTAGAATAACAACACAGCACGCAAACGGCTTCTACCAGTGTGTAAGTGGAATCAGTAGAAGAAAGACATCCCAAAGGAATGTAAAAAGTTCTGTATTCAACTTAATATGAGCACATTCCAGCATATGCAGCTGTTACATGGACTACAATAAAAAGGGAAGACAGCAGAATGCAAGCAGCAGATATGAAATTTTTGTGGCATATCAGAGGCACAACAAGAAGGATTAGATTGAGAAATGAAGAGACGAGAAAAAGAACAGGAATCTTGAACTTTCTGGACAAGACAGAAACACCAAAGCAGAAGAGGTATCAACATACGATGAAAGTGGGAGAGAAGAGAATGCCCAAAGGTACTTTCTGAAAGGTTAACTGCAAGGGGATCACAAGGAAAATCCAGGACAGAGATGAGCACATCCAGACGACAGTCCATAAAGAAGAGGGGAGGCAAACCAAAAGATGTACTTAAAGAATCAGAGGAGTGAACGAGACCCAGATAAAGACGAAGGTCATTAAGATGAAGAAGAAGAAGTGCTTCTTTTCTGCCCCAAGAAACAGTGCAGGAAATGTTTGGCAATGCTATAAAAACTTATCTGATGAGCTAGTGCGGCCCCATTTTGCATTGACTGGTTTTTGCCTCCACATTTACATATGCAACCCTTGTATGTCTCCATCACAGTTTGACTGAAAAGTTCATCCCCTTCTGCATCATATCACATCAGAAATGTTAATGTATCTCCCAGTCTCCTTGTTTTATAGACATCAGTAACAAGCTTTGGGATTCAATGTGCAGAATTTTTTTGATAACCCAGTTTGTACAGCACTGTCCATGATATCGGATGGAAACTGACTGACAATTCTGTAATCGTGAACCAATGGTTTTCTTTGATTTTGTCATTAACCTTTGCAAAACATTCATTTGTACCAACAGATAATTGCCAACTTATTTCTTCATATGGATGTTTGTATGAACAACCTGAAACATATGGCACCATTTTCTTACAACACAACCACTTCTAATGTTCTCTCCATATATGGCACAGATTTCTCTACGATGTCTATGGCTTGTGTGTCTCTTGTACATAAAAATGTATTACACAGTACACAATTTACAGGTACCAGATTTTCAATGATAGTGGACAGTTTGAAATGCAGTTAGAGCACAAACAACAGTTCTATAACCTTTCGACAGCACTCCAGACTCTTACTGAGCTATATCACAAAGATGTACTGAAAACACTCCTCTGCACACCAGATAACATTGAAACTTACTTTCCAAACAGCTCTTGCATATTCATATAGTTAACATAAAACTTGCATCAAGGACAAATAACTCAAGACACAAAGGAATTAAAGACATTAGCTGCCAGTAGACACTGATTTATATCAATGGGGCAAGTTGAAAATCTGTGCCAGACTGGGATTTAAACCCAGGTCTCCTGCTTACTAGACACACATTTGACATCTACTACCAGGCTTGCTCTAAACTCAGCTTCTCTACCAAAGAGTGCAAAGAGTGCACAGCACCTGGGCACTGGCTCCAGCACGGTATCAAAGGAAGGCTGTGTGTGGTGTCACCGCCAGACACCACACTTGCTAGGTGGTAGCCTTTAAATCGGCCGCGGTCCATTAGTATACGCCGGACCCGCGTGTCGCCACTGTCAGTAATTGCAGACCGAGCGCCACCACACGGCAGGTCTAGAGAGACGTCCTGGCACTCGCCCCAGTTGTACAGCCGACGTTCATAGCAAAGGTTCACTGACAACTATGCTCTCATTTGCCGAGACGATAGTTAGCATAGCCTTCAGCTACATTTGCTACGACCTAGCAAGGCGCCGTATTCAATTGATATTTATTATGTGAAGCATGTATCATCAAGAGCGATGTTCTACAATTGTGGATTAAAGTTAAGTATTATATCAACTACATACTTTATTTGCAAATTCTCAAGATATTGTCCTGTTCCAGACCTCACGTCAGTCAGCGTGTAATTAAACGCGTGCATTTCGGCCTCCTCTAGAAAAACAGTGTTGGCTCTTCTGCCAACACTACACTGTGCACATGATCAATCATATGCTGATTATTAATTTGTACTCTGAGTTACTATGTAAATAATTTTATGAGGGTTATTCAGAAAGTTAGATCCAAATCACTGTTGTTAACTGAATGTCATGTGAACATTGAAATGTGCATGCACACCCATTCCTGGCATGCCTTGTTTGTCAAACAATGCCATTTGTATTGGTATTGGCACAATGTGCTGTTTACAGTGTCAGTTCAAAATGTTTAAAACAACTGATCAGCCCTGCTGACTGCAAAATATAATTAGTGATTCAGTTTTTTACAACAAATAATTTAGCAGCAGCAGAAATTCATCAATAAATAACTGAGACACATGGTCCCAATGTGTTAAGTGACAGCAAAGGGAGAATGTGGGTAAGAGCTTTCAAGAACAGATGGGAGGGAAATGTCTAGGAAGAACCAAGATCAGTGATCTCAGAAGTTTTGCTCAAAGCTGTGAGCAAAAAAATTCATGAAGACCAGCAATTCACAATTTCATTTTTATCACTGGAATTTCTGAATGTGTGCAGAACAACGTTGTGCAAAGGTGTCTCTGAAAGCTGCAATTTTGCAAATTGTGTGCATGATGGGTTTCCAGGCTGTTTGCTCAGAAAAACAAAATGAAAAGAGTGACTTGTGTTCTTGATTTTTTGAACTGTTATCATAAGAAAGGCAATAAATATCTAGGGAACACTGTCACAGGAGCTGAGGTGTTTGTTTCTCACATGGCCCCAGAGTCTGAGCATCAGTTAATGGAATGGGGTCACATGTTGTCACCTGTCAAAGTCAAGGCCAAGCAGACAATATCAACATGCAAGGTTATTGCAACAGTGTTTTGAGATTGACATGGGGTCTTGTTAGAGTTTATGCAGCAAGGGACAACAACAAACACAGCTGCTTCCTGCACTACTCTGACTAAACTTCAACGTGGCCTTCTGAGGCCTGGAGTTTAGTTGCTGCTTGGCAATGTCAGACCTCATTCTGCCATTCACACCCAAAATGTGATCAGATCTTTTAGATCTAGATGGGAACAGATTGTCCACCCAATGTACATTCAAGACTTCATACCAAGCACTTTTCACTTGTTCCACTAACTAAAGGAGTTTCTCAGCAGTAAGCACTTCACAACAGATAACGAGGTGAAAGAAGCATTTAAAGACTGGTTATCCTCACAGGTGGCAGATGTCTGTGATTAAGGGTGCAAAGACTTGTACAACATTATCACAAATGTTTAAAGAAATATGGAAGCTATCTATAAAAATAGAGAAACATGTAAAAAATTAAATAAAATAAGTTGTTTGAAAAAATCTGTGATTGTTTATGCTTTATAAGAAATCAGATCATTACAAATATCCTACGTATTTTATGTAAAATATGTGCAACAGATCCATTTTATCTGGGAGGCTTCTAAACACTTAAGACTTGTTTATTTCATTTAGCCCCCCAATATGTAATTATGATGCTGAAAATACTCATATTCTGTAATGGATTTAGCATGTAGTTTTGTAGAGAGAGTGTGGGAAAAACAGTTTCAATCTGATTGGTATTGAACATAATATCCACACTGATACTAGTGACACAAATTTTCCAAATGCCAAAGCTAGGAAAGTAATTTTCTGTAAATGTTTTTGTTGTTCTTAATAACTGAATGACTAATTATGTTATAGTGTTGTATGAGGGATAATACATGAAACTCAAAATGATATGTTTTTGGGTGAACTGCAGAACATAAGTCGTACACTACCAAATTTTTTAATACTGTGGCTGGATTAGCATGTCAACTTAACTTCACCATCAGCTGGGATACCATAGTAGTATTCCACCATGGCAGCAGCTAGGCTTGGCCCATCTCTAAGCTTTTCCTCTGCACTAGAGCATTCAGCATCGTACCAATGTTTCTTCTGCATATGCTTTCATTATCAAACGATGGATGAATGTAGTCTGAGTAATATGTGCTCCATTTTAAGCAAAGATAGTTTTTCAAACATCTCAATATCTATGACATATCTCAAGAATTATGTCTTGAACAATGACATAATTTTTCAGGTACATTCATTGATATACGTAGATACTGTCTGCACAGTGCATTGTTAATACAGTTAGTAGTAAAGAAATAATAAAATAAAATGTTACGCATGATACTGAAATTTTACAATGCACTATTTTAAGCAAAAGCTAGCAGGAAAGTCCAGACTGAGTCTCTACCTGGCACAAATTTTCATTTGTTGACACATTCACTAAAATTTTCATTTTCTGACACGTTCACTAGATTACAATCAGTGTACTACCAATTTTGACTTATAATGATTGGATGGATAAAAAATTTACTCTCCAAGCAGTGACGAGACAACATACATGTAAAAAAAGGTTTGACTTATGGTATTTAGATGTCACATTTCAATGCAAACATTGTCACCAAGGGCTTCTCAGTGAACAATGGAGTGACATGCATTGGAAATTGCTAGGAGAGTAAATAAATAGCTCAGGGAACAGACCAGAGAGAAAGACATAACTGCTACGCCAGACCCCAGTACCAGTAAAAATTTGATTTTCAATAGTTCACATGATTATTGACTGAATTTAAAGATTTAAAATGCTGTTTAGCATCTAGATATTGCAGAGATGTGTACCTTCTTCCTGTGGGATAGGTATTTTTCTACATTTGTAATAGCAACTTCATTTTTCATTTTCTGCTTGGATGAAAAACTACCAAAGAAGTTTGTATTGTATGGCAAAAAGGTCTAGTGAAGGTCTTTGACCAGCTCTTTAGTATTTTTACCACGATAGTCCTTCTCATTAGTGTATATACCGTACTGTTAACTGACGTCACTAGTCAGTACACCCTAAATATCCTGTACAGAGCTTACGGTACCGGAATTTATTACATATTGTAACTACTGAGATGTGTCCACTGTCAAATAATGATATGAAAGCTGTGTTTACTTGACCTGTTTTAGCCCTGTAAGTACTACATCACATTACATTTATTGTTTTCCATGGATCCCTTGAAGAGGAGTCTCTGGGATGTGGAAAGAGGTTTTAGGTACATGGATATTGTACAATTCTAATGCAGACAGAGTTATGAGCTACAAGCCTTGTGAAGATATTCATCGGTGGAGTAGAAGGAGTTAGCCAACAGGAAGTTCTTTAATTCACTCTGAAACCGATCTTCATCACTTACAAGACCTTCGATACATTCTGGTAAGTTACTGAATATATGAGTACCCATGTATTTGATTCCTTTTTGTACTAATGTTAAGCTTTTAAAGTCCTTATACAGATTGTTTTTGGTTCTGGTCTTACAATCATGTTTTGTGCTATTTTGTGTGAAAAGAAACATGTTGGAAATGACACAGGACATCAATGAGTATATGTACTGAGTGGTAGTAGTTTGAAAATGTTCTCTTTGTGAGAGGAGTTTCTCCAAACGATGATTCCATAACTCATTAGTTAATGGAAGCAGACTCAATATACTAACTTCTTCATTTTTAAATCACTTATTTCTGCTATCATGCATACTGCAAATGTAGCTGAACTCAGGGGTTTCATTAAGTCTAGAGTGTGAGTTTTCCAATTTAGGTTGTGGTCAATTTGTAGCCCTAAAAATTTGACACTGACTACAGCTTTAATTTTATTGTTTGAATACCTTATACTTATAGGGTTATGTATTCTTTGTGAAGTACTAAACTGTAAGTACTGGGTCTTGTCAAAATTTAGTGAGAATCAAATGGTTCAAATGGCTCTGAGCACTATGGGACTTAACATCTGAGGTCATCAGTCCCCTAGAACTTAGAACTACTTAAACCTAACTAACCTAAGGACATCACACACATCCATGCCCAAGGCAGGATTCGAACCTGCGACCATAGCGGTCGCGAGGTTCCAGGCTGAAGTGCCTGGAACCACTCGGCCACAACCACTCGGCCACAACCACTCGGCCACAACGGCCAGCCAGTGACAATCCATTTGCTGTGAACCACCCATTGATACTTACAAACATTTCATTAGCTGATTGTTCAGTGAGATCACAGGTACTGTTTTTTTATATCAATACTTGTATCATCTGCAAGTAAGACAAAATTTGCATTTTGTGACACGGCATATGGAAGGTCATTAATATACACTCCTGGAAATGGAAAAAAGAACACATTGACACCGGTGTGTCAGACCCACCATACTTGCTCCGGACACTGCGAGAGGGCTGTACAAACAACGATCACACGCACGGCACAGCGGACACACCAGGAACCGCGGTGTTGGCCGTCGAATGGCGCTAGCTGCGCAGCATTTGTGCACCGCCGCCGTCAGTGTCAGCCAGTTTGCAGTGGCATACGGAGCTGCATCGCAGTCTTTAACACTGGTAGCATGCCGCGACAGCGTGGACGTGAACCGTATGTGCAGTTGACGGACTTTGAGCGAGGGCGTATAGTGGGCATGCGGGAGGCCGGGTGGACGTACCGCCGAATTGCTCAACACGTGGGGCGTGAGGTCTCCACAGTACATCGATGTTGTCGCCAGTGGTCGGCGGAAGGTGCACGTGCCCGTCGACCTGGGACCGGACCGCAGCGACGCACGGATGCACGCCAAGACCGTAGGATCCTACGCAGTGCCGTAGGGGACCGCACCGCCACTTCCCAGCAAATTAGGGACACTGTTGCTCCTGGGGTATCGGCGAGGACCATTCGCAACCGTCTCCATGAAGCTGGGCTACGGTCCCGCACACCGTTAGGCCGTCTTCCGCTCACGCCCCAACATCGTGCAGCCCGCCTCCAGTGGTGTCGCGACAGGCGTGAATGGAGGGACGAATGGAGACGTGTCGTCTTCAGCGATGAGAGTCGCTTCTGCCTTGGTGCCAATGATGGTCGTATGCATGTTTGGTGCCGTGCAGGTGAGCGCCACAATCAGGACTGCATACGACCGAGGCACACAGGGCCAACACCCGGCGTCATGGTGTGGGGAGCGATCTCCTACACTGGCCGTACACCACTAGTGATCGTCGAGGGGACACTGAATAGTGCACAGTACATCCAAACCGTCATCGAACCCATCGTTCTACCATTCCTAGACCGGCAAGGGAACTTGCTGTTCCAACAGGACAATGCACGTCCGCATGTATCCCGTGCCACCCAACGTGCTCTAGAAGGTGTAAGTCAACTACCCTGACCAGCAAGATCTCCGGATCTGTCCCCCATTGAGCATGTTTGGGACTGGATGAAGCGTCGTCTCACGCGGTCTGCACGTCCAGCACGAACGCTGGTCCAACTGAGGTACCTGGTGGAAATGGCATGGCAAGCCGTTCCACAGGACTACATCCAGCATCTCTACGATCGTCTCCATGGGAGAATAGCAGCCTGCATTGCTGCGAAAGGTGGATATATACTGTGCTAGTGCCGACATTGTGCATGCTCTGTTGCCTGTGTCTATGTGCCTGTGGTTCTGTCAGTGTGATCATGTGATGTATCTGACCCCAGGAATGTGTCAATAAGGTTTCCCCTTCCTGGGACAATGAATTCATGGTGTTCTTATTTCAATTTCCAGGAGTGTATAATACAAACAACAAGCGACCTAAAATAGAGCCCTGGGGCACCCCTTGTCTGATGGTTTCATATTTTAAATGACTACTGTTATGTGGTAAGCCTGATACACACACACTGTTTTCTATTAAAAAGATAGGATGAGAACCATGAGCCTGCTTCTTCTGTTATGCCATAACTTTTTTATAAGGATATCATCCTTAACACAATCAAAAGCTTTAGCCAGATCACAGAATATTCCAAGTGGTAATAACTTTTGATTTATTAATTCCTATATATCATCTGTAAAAGTGAACATAGCTTGATCAGTTTACAATCCTTTCCAAAATCCAAACTGATTGCGAATGAGAATATTTTTCAGTACTAAGTGTTTATAAAGTCTATTGTATATAACATTTTCAAACACTTTTGAAAATATTGCCAATAATGAAATGGGACGGAAGTTTTCCATTGATTATTTATCTCCTTTTTTGTGTAATGGTTTGACAATAGCATATTTAAGGCTATCTGGAAAAGTACCACTGTGGAGGGATTCATTACATAAGTAACTCAGTATGTCACAAAGTTCTGAGGAGCAACATTTAATTATGGTAGAGCTGACTTCATCATAACCACTTTTTAAAAGCGCTAATAATATTAGAAATCTCTTTAATCTTCAGCTTGAACCTCTTTATAATGTCTTAACAAATTTCTGTGCACAATGTTCATCTGTGTTTGTACCTTTCAATAGGTATCTGTTAATGATGCTCTAAGACCAAAACTGGTTGATACTTAAAGTATTCAATGATACAGCTGATGGTCAAATATGCATTTCATGAACATTTGTAACTGTGTCTTATTCTACTTCCTATAACTCAAGCAGTACAGTAGTAGTTATCAAGGAAAACCAACTGTAATGTGCACTTGAAAACACACTGCTATCTGTCAGCCATTTTATTTTTGGGGATAGAATGTCAAAATGTTTTATAGCTATGTAGAGGAACCAGCAAGATTTTAAAAAGTAATTTGTTGCTGAAGGATTATTTTTTATGTTTTAACACGTATAAACTGGGAGTACAAAAAAATTCATTAGAGAAACAATACAAAAAAATTATTTTTTGTACACTAGGCCTGATAAATTTCGTCCATTGAAAGTAACACAGTGTTGGAGTATGGCACGGAAGTGTAGCACAAACTCTCACACCATATCGTTAATTATTGGTGAAATCATGTCCACAATACGTTCTCTGAAGGTCCAGATTGTTGTGGGTGCTATGGCTTGAAACATTTATTTTTCAGTAAATATTTTTAAAGTCACAGGGAATTAAATCTGGTTAGCAAGGTGGCCAATGGCTATCTCTGTTAAGAGAAATGACACAGTAATGACAAGGCATTTGCAGCATTCGTGTATTCTGGTGGTGTGCCTTGTAACCCCATCTCATCATAGAAGTGTATGACAACGTTATGAAGTATGCTGATGACGTCAAAAGGCACACAGCGTTTTCACCAGCTTTCACCATGTAGCCATGCTGTTCAATCGATCTACAATCCATTGCAACCTAACAGTAAGGTGTGCAGATGGTAGGAGCCACTAACCTTCATCTCTAACACTTCCCTATTGTGACACACTGCCACCTAAAATCTTCCTGTTTCACTGATGGTCCCTGTATTTCACTCCTTTCTGCATTGAAGTGATATTCATCACAAGGTAGTATGGACCGCTTTTTTCCGTGATTAACAAAGAGATAGAGGGGCTGGCCAGTACTTACCTCAGCTCAGTACAGCCGATAGATACACATAAAACAGAACTGAAAATTTACATTCCTAGCTTTCGGAACTTTGTTCCTTCATCAGGGAGGAGAGAGGGGAAAAAAAGGGAAGAAGGGAAAGTGGATTAAGTTACTCACAACCCAGGTTATGAAGCAACAGGGAAAGGTAAACAGGGAGGGTAGCAAGGATCCTTGCTACCCTCCCTGTTTACCTTTCCCTGTTGCTTCATAACCTGGGTTGTGAGTAACTGAATCCACTTTCCCTTCTTCCCTTTTTTTCCCCTCTCTCCTCCCTGATGAAGGAACAAAGTTCCGAAAGCTAGGAATGTAAATTTTCAGTTCTGTTTTATGTGTATCTATCGGCTGTACTGAGCTGAGGTAAGTACTGGCCAGCCCCTCTATCTCTTTGTTAGTATTTGTTTCACATCTTATATGAGATTTTCCATTAATCATTTTTCCGTGATTAGTACTCTAACTAAAAGGGTCAGTCAAAAAATGAACGACCTACAGCATTAAAACAAGTGCCCTACCAATAATGTATTACTATCATTGCATGATTTTTGCTCATGCACAAACTAGAGGTCATGAGAGTAGAATTGTTTCTGCCACAATGAGAACTGAATACGTAGTGACTAGTGTAAATTAGTCAGGCTATAACTTGAACCAACTTCACTGACATTACATGGTGTTTCAAAATGAGTACAAGAGTTTTAAGGCTTTGTGGGATTTCTTACTTTCAACTTACAATTACAAATAATACATCACATTAAAGAGCAACTCAAACTGTTTTTCTTACTACAATGTGAGTGCCATTCGTCACACATCAAGTCAACATGCGAGTTCTTCCTAAATCCTGATCAGTGTGTCTGGAGTAATTGTTGGAACAATGCTACTTCTAACGTTGTGTAAATCACCTGGTAGCAGAGGCACATAATAATGACCCTTTATGAACCCTGAGAGGTAAAAATCGCATGGTGTCAGATCAAGTGTGAATGTGGACACCTTGCAGCCTGTCCAGCGGTCAGGTGCAGTGTCATTTAACCAATCGTATATTGAGTTATGCGGTGCATCATCCTGCTGCCAAATGAATTTCGGTGATTCACCTTCCAGTGAAGGAAAAAGCCATGGTTCTAGCATAAGACGAAAAGAAACACCAGTTACAACTGTGTCACCGAAAAAGACATGCCCATAAACATTCTGCCAGGATATGGCACAAAAGAATTAAGTTTAGGAGGGTCTCTTTGCAATTGTACCACCTTGTGAGAATATGCTGAGGCTCAGATTCGCACATTATGTGTGTTCACATTTCCACTTAGGTGAAATGTTCATTCATCACTGAACGTGACATGATCAAGAAAATCTTCATTGTCATGCAGCAATATTTCGTTTGCAAAGCTGGTATGTAAAGCATAGTTGTAGGCTTTAGAGCTTGTAACAGCTGCAAAAGATAAGGACATCCGAGGTGCCATCCAAAATTTTGGGGGCTTGGTGCTGCCATCTGTTGAAAACCTTACCTTTGGACTAATGGTCACCATCACCCTTGAAGTAGTTCCCATCCGCATGTACACACTGGTCCCAGCACTTCTGCCACTAGTCAAATGTTTTCTGAAAGTTCTGTTCTTTGAGGGTGTTTATCACTATCAGCGAAACTTCTTAAATCCTCTCTAGAGTGTCAAACCGACGGCGTTTCAACTTGAGTTTCAGTTTTGGGAACAGCGCGAAGTCGCAAGGTGCCAAATCTGGCGAGTACGGTGGGTGGGGTACAACCGCCATTATGTTTTTTGCCAAAAAGGTTCTGGAGAGCAAGGACGTGTGACAGGGCATGTTGCCGTGATGCAGCAGCCAGTTCCCTTGATGCCAAAGTTTGGGCCATTGTTGCCGTACATTTTCACAGAGCCATCGCAAAACGTCACAGTAGTATGCAGAATTCATTGTTTGGTTGGGTGGGATGAATTCTTTGTGCACAATTCCCTTGATATCAAAGAAAATGATGATCATGCCCTTCACTTTGCTCTTCACCTGTCTCACTTTTTTGGGTCTTGGAGAGCCCTGCTCTTCCACTGGGATGATTGTTGCTTTGTGCCTGGGTCATAACTGTAAATCCAGCTCTCATCACCAGTGACAACCCATGACAAGAAGGTTGGATCATCAGATGCGGTCTGACGAATTTGATACACACACGCTGTTCTGTTAGCGGGTCGATCGTAAAATCACCACACATCAAACACAGAGTATTACGGAAATCACTGTGGACACACAACATGTCCTCCCGGCTGAATGCCACTCCGCACACTGACTCATCAGATATGCAGCTCTCGCCACCTAGCGGTGCAAAGTCTACTACTCCTACTTTCCAGATGGCAGCACCATCCTGAAAAGTTTGGATTCCACCTTGTAGTTGTAAGAAGTCTCCATACAGATGTCACTGGAACTGCTAATTCATTACTAGCCTTCCGAAATGATTTCTTGGGGCTATGTGTGAAAGACTCTCACTCGTTCAACACATTCTTCGGTCACTCTCGGTTGTTTCATGCTCTCCCTTCGTGTACAGCTACACAAACAAAACTGTCCAAGTTGCTCTTTCATTTGATGTGTCATTTATAATTGTAAGTTGAATGTAATAAATGCTACAAAGTCTTAAAACCTATATATTCATTTTGAAACACCCTTCACTCATTTCATCACCGCAATATTCATGCATTTCATGTCAATGAAATTATAATTGTCCTTCCTTTTTAATCTTATCCATCCTACTTCTCTCTTGAACTCAAAGAAGGAACTACTAGTTCCAAAAGCTTGATAATGTTTCACTTTTACTTGTATATGCATCTATTGGTACAACTATACATTTCATCTAGTTCCAAAATCTCGATAATGTTTCACTTTTACCTTTATATGTGTGTATTGGTACTACTACACATTGCATCTCCTGAAACAATTTTGCCTCAAATTTTTCTTGGATGTTCACACAAATGAAGTTATTCTCACCTGGGTCCTGAAGACACCTACAAGTCATAAAGTCAAAATGTTGTGGCTAATCAACAATTATATCTTGGTGACCATACAAGCATAACATATTCTGTAGCTTTGTCTGAAAAGCTTCAATGAATATGATTAACACGGATGTAGGTTGATTCTTTATTTTTAAGGTAAATACTGTGACACAGTAAAAACAAATAATTGTGTATGCATCAAAACAAGAAAGATCATGGTGTAGAAATAACAGAAAAGGGGCAGTGGGATGAGCTTACAGGCTTCCATCTTCTGATCCGCTCATATTTATGGAGATGGAAAGAGAGAGAAAGACTCAAGTCTGAAATGTTCTTCTGTATTAGAAACAACTACTAAATATTCAGTGAGCTTCACCTATGAAGTAACTTTTATATAGCAAATAAATCTTCACTGCATCAGTAATAAAATGAACTGCAGTTTTTATTTCAATCATAAAATATTAATTACAATAGATTTAATAAATTATTTCAATTTCTTTTCATGTACATTTTGGGCCTTCTTCCTAAAGGGGCAATAATACACTCGATGCCTTGAAAGTTCGATAGTGCGCCTGAAATTTTCTTGGCAATCCACACACGAAAATGGCTTATATGGCGTATGTTTCTCCTTGAAATGAAGAAATATGTTACTCTTAAATTTGAATGCTCCATCACAAAAAATACAAACAAATGGCTTTGCAAATTCAGAAACAGCTGTAACATTTGATAACTGAACTCCACAGTTAACTTTTGTTCCCAATCCAAGCTCGACTGGGATCTGCGCTGTCAAAACTTCAGGTTGATGAGAAGAAAGAACATGACCTCTTAAGTTCACATCATTCATAAATAAATGACCACAGTAACAACAATTGTATGATGTGCTCCCCTCAACACACAATGCAATTCCTATCCGTAATCTTTCACCTGGAATCAACATTCCATGAAGTTCATCATATACTGCTTCAGGTTGTTCTGCACTTAGTTCATCTTCAGGCAATACATTATGAGAATCTTGAAGATGTGTTTTGCTTGATTCATTGGAAAGATTTGATCCAGTCTGTGTTGTTTTCCAAGAAGTATTTTCTATGTTATTGTTGTAAGGCTGTATTATGTGATCCGTTTCTCTTTGTATTACATGGCTATTTCCTGGAATCTCTGACAAGTGAGTAGTATTTTGCAGGAAGGTATCAACTGCACTCTGAGGCCAATGAAAACTGGGACCCACTTTATTTTTCTTTCCATTTCCCTGTAATTAAGTATATAGCATTACTGTTATAGACACCAAAAATACAAATACCATCTCTACCGGTTTTCAGTTACCTGGTTATAATTTCAAAACATCTTCTGCCTAAAAAAAAAATCACAAACACAACATTGATATATGAAGGGCTTATTTCAATAGTGGTACAAGTCATTTTATTCATATTGAGATAAAGAGCCCTGAAGTTAAATGAGCGCTGAAAAATCTACAGTTGAGATACCAGAAATATTCAAGCATATGGCTTTTGCTAGAGATGAACCTTTCTTTCTGTTTGTTTGGATCATTAATTTCAGAATCATTATAGGCAGGAAAGTGGAGGTAATGGACTTGTATCACTATTGAAATAAGCCCTTCATATATTCGCATAAGAAAACAGGCACAGCAGACAAAGATTGCAATTGTTTCAATAAAATTATCATAAAAAATAATATCTATGGCCAATGTATAATGGGTGTGTCAACATAACCTAAACACAACTAAGTCATAAAACATTGTGTCAGAAATGTGGATGACTGTGAAATGGGAAGAGTGGAATGAAGGTGTTCTTGCAAGTGGTAAATGGGTTAATCTTATTAGTATCACAGATCATATATGAGAATTCACGTGGACAATAAAGATGTAATATTGAAGGTTGTAGCGAACATAAAGGGCACTAGACACACATGTCAAAGGAAAACTATACTTACAATAACTGTTACATAATCAATAGAAGCTATATTAATAGTATCTAAATTCACATGAGAAAAACATAAAACTACAAGGAGACACAAATGCTGACCAGAGGCGTAATGCTAAGTGTTGCAACTGACACATATAAAAGCACAAACAATTATACTAGGTTTTGGAACTGTTCGTTCCTTTTTCGGGGAGGTAAGAGAGAGATGTTGCAGGAGGTTAGAAAGGAAGGAAATGTCACTCAGACACTAGGTTGGGAGTACCCACTTGTTGACAGGCCAAAACAAGAGAAAGATAAGGGGAGGCATCAAAGAGCGTGTAATCCCAATAGTAAACTGGTAAGCAATGTGACAGTTTCAGTCATGAGATGATAGGACAGTGTGAAAGGCAAATACACTAAATAAGGGAAAGAAAAATGGTAAGTAAAATGAATATTGCAATTCATAACTAAGAGGAAAGTGGAAAAATGAATGTGGAGAAACCAAAAAAAGAGATGAACAGGGAAACATAAAGATAAGCAAGTAAAAAGTGACACAGTGCCTTAAATAACAAAAAAAAAAATAAAATAAAATAAAAATAAAAAAAGCATAACATGGGTGAGAGAGGGTGCTAATAACTCATCCTTGCAGGGTAACGTATGGAAGCATTCGAAGCCCGAGTGGCCGTGATCCTCACTCTATTTGCAAGTGGAACAGGAAAGCCTTGCACAGTATGTAATCAGATGTAGTTGGGTGATACTGGATGACATGGAATGGAGGGATAGAGGGATAAGGGGGTAGAGGGAAAAGGGGGGGGGGGAGGGGAGGATGCTTCTGAGTTTTTTTGGAAGTGGGAGCTGTACCTGTTGAAAAACAAGGGCATGGCATGGGGGGGGGGGGGGGGGGAGAAGCAGGGTGTTCAGAGGGAATATCTGCCTGGAGGTCCTTCCCTGATTCTGGGACATCTATTCTTTCCAAACATCTAATCCCCCAGTCTCACACCTAAAATCAACTAGTGTCCAATTCAAAGACCTGTTCTCCATAACCTCGACTGCAAAAACCACTTCACTACACAATCTCAATCCACAATCAAAAGACTGAGCATCAAACTCTGCCAGGGACTGTTTCAATCTGAATCTCAAAAGTGATCCTCCTGCTCTCCTCCAAAATCACCCTCTATTGGCATACCACAAATTCTGTTCATTGAGCATCGTCTACTAATTCTTCCTGAGAAGTATCACCTAAACCTGAACTCATACTCATTCTGAGTTCCAACTTAATCACAACTTGAAAGCAGACCATTATATTATCATCTTACCTGAAAAGATTATTACTATTGCAGCTGACCATGGTGAGTACATGGCAAAGGGGCTTTGTCAGCTCTGAGACACCCCAGTGTTCAAAACTGTTCCCAATGTTCCAATTCTGTGCATCCAGAATGAACTGCAGAAAATCCTAAAAACCTTATGCCTCTCACAAGGGCTCACAACTTACTCCATGGACAGCCTACCCCTCCAGACCAATACACCTCCAACTTCTACCTATTTCACGAAATACACAATAGCAATCACCCCTGCCACACAAGTGTAGCAGGCTTCAAAACCATTCCTGAATGCATCTAAGTCCTGGTACAGAACATCTCCAGCCCATTACACAGAATCTCCCAGCCTACATAAAAGACAGAAACCTCTTCCTGGAACATCTCAAACTAATTCTCACATCTCTTCCATCTGGCGACCTCCCTGTCACTACTAAAGTGATCACACTTCACATCACCATCCCATATACACACTGTCTCTCACTCCTAGAACACTACGTCTCTTAATGCCTTAAAACATTATTTATTTGATCTTACTCAATTTCATCCCTACCTGCAACTTCTTCACATTTCAGGAACAGACATAAGAGAGAATCAGTAGGACTAATATGGAAACCAGGATGACACTGTCCTACGGGACCACTTCCATATCAAACGCTCCCTTCCTGCAGTCTAGGCATTAATCTCCACCAATGAATCCCTCAATATACAAGGGCTGTTCAAAAAGTATCTGACCTTACTTTTTATTGTTGAAACAACAATGGTATGGAGGCATGTGTACTCTCTGTTTGTAGGAGCACATAGTGTGCATGCCTGATTTTTTTTCACAGCTGTGGAAACAACCAATCACTGGCTAACCACTGACAAGTGAACACATGTAAGTGATAGTTGTCAGATTTTGTGTTGAGGTCAAAATGCCAGAATTGCATAAAATTTTGTTTTAAGCTTGGAGATTCTCAAGTTTCAACAATCCACAAGATTTGACAAGTGTTTAGGGACAAAGTAATGGGTTCCACAAGGGTAAAGGAGTAGCACAACTGCTTCAAAGATGGCCACTAATCAGTGAAGAGCTAAGCACATTCAGGTAGGCCCTCTACATCTGCAAATGATAATGTTATTGATCACGTAAGGACCCTGGTGATACAGGATAGACGAAGCATTATCAGAGTACTTGCAGACAAGATTAAAATTAGTATTGGATCCATTCATTCTGTTTTAAGGAAACATTTGGACCTCAGGAGGATCTTAAAAAAATTGTGCCACAGTTGCTAATAACTGAGCAGAAGCAACTTCATTCAGTTATCACACAGGTCATGCTGGATACTGCGAACAGTAAGACCAACTTTCTTAAAACAACGATTCCTGATTATGTGTTCTGGGGTTTATGGGTAAGACCCAGAAACAAAGTTCCAATCATCGGAATGGAAGCATCCATTGCTCACAAGACCCAAAAAAGCGAGGCAGGTCTGCAGCAATGTGAAAGACATGCTAACCACCTTTTTTACTCCAATGGCATGGTCCATCACAAGTACGCCTTCGAAGGTACTAACATCAATAATGAGTACTATCAAGAGGTTCTGCTTCACCTTGGTTAAGCAGTGATATGCAGCTAGCCAGACCTGTGGTTAGCGAGCAGTTGGCACCTTCACTACGATAACACACTTGCTCACAGTTATCAATTAATTCAGAGTTTTCTGGCCAAACACAAAATGGCTGTGGTTTGTCAAATTCCCTATTCCCCTACCCAAGCACCAAGTGACTTCTGGCCTTTCCCTACACTGAAAAAGGCTCTAAAAGAGATCAGATTCCAGAACAGAGAAGACATTAAGCAGTTGTGCACCATACCAAAAGGGACTTTGTAGCAAAGCTTCCAGTAGTGGCATCAGTGTTGGATGAGTTGTGTAGAAGCTGCTGAGGACTACTTTGAAGGTGACTAGTGTCATGCAATTGTATCTGAATACAGATTTATTTTATAAATAAAAGTCAGATACTTTTTGAACAGCCCTTGTATACACCATACATCTTGTCCACTACCAGGATCTTCCAAGCGGTCTCCTCTTTCTACCTCTACAAAAACCAGCCAACAGGTGGTGATGGTCTGCAACACATCAGTGACACCACTTGAGAATCAATAAAATGAGGGAGGGAGTCAGATCTGCCAGAAGTTTTATTATCAAAATGGAGAATCTACTACTCCGGCCATACTATCTTATCGCCATAAGAAGGGTATCTGTCCCCTGACAAGTATCATTGTGAAGAAAATCGTCATGAAGTTCAAAGCCGTAGGTTGTTTAGATGAATGGCCCCATAGTGGGTGACGAGACACAAGCGCTACTGCTGCTCGGGCAGTTTAGGAAGAAATGAAGACTTTAGCACGTTCATCTCCACTTGGTAAAGTCAGTGTTCATGTAGTCATACATTGTGCCAGCACTGCATGCACTATTGTTTGGAGAGCACTAAGATGTACCCTCCAATTCTATCTGTACAAAATCCAGTGTCATCATGAACTGTTAGCCACCAGTTTGTAACACAGAGAGCATTTACAGGATGGGCACTTAAAAAAATGGACGAAGATGACAATTGGTTGTCTAACATATTGTGGACCAATGAAGCCCAATTCACACTCCAAGGGTCTGTCAACAATACCCACAAGTGCAGAATTTAGGCTACTCAAAATCCTAGAATTGTCGTGAAAAATTCATTGCATGACGAGAAACTCAATGTGTGGTTTGGATTTGCCACATGAATCAGACCCTTTTTCTTTGAGGAAATGTGGGGTGCTGCATTTCAAACTGTCAGCATGACGGGTGCAAGATACACTGATATGTTACAGAATAGCATCATCCCTAGCCTCGCTGATACACACCTTCTGGAAGGTGCAACTTTTATGCACAAAGGTGCTCCTCCCCATATCGATACTCGTGTGAAAGATCTCTCGCACACATCATTTGGTAAGGATATTGTGCTAAGCTACCACTTCCATTATGCTTGGCCTCCCAGATCCCCAAACCTCAATCCATGTGATTATTGGTTGTGGGGTTACCTAAAGCTGAAAGTCTACCATGCCTGACCAACCTCATTAGGGCATCCAACAGCAATTTCTCACCATACCTACTGACATACTGTACAGTGCTGCCTACAACATTGTCCCTTGACTACAAATACTTTTGATGAATGATGGCTGACATGTTGAGCATTTGTTATAAAGAACATTATCTTTGCCAAAAATCAGTTGTTATGCTCATTATTAATTTTGTATCAAATGAAATGCCATCTGTTGGTCCTTTTTTTTCCCCAAATAAACCCTGTGTCATTTCAAGCATTTGTGTCAGTTTTTGCCTCTCTACATACATTATTTAATGATGTGTTGAATTTTGAAATGTTACGGACTTTTGGGTCACCCTGTACTTAGGTCTAATACTTTTGTAAAAACTGTCAGTGATATTTTCACCTCAGAGTTGAATGGAAAGAATACTCATATTAACATGGTGACTGTATTTAGGCATAACCAACAGAAAATTTTAAAGTCTCATCCATAATTAGGGAAACAAACACACAAACAAACAAGTGTAAAAATTTAAATTAGCCCCATTTAGTGAACATAGCAAGTTAGTACACTTCCATTATAGAATGAAAAATTCATAACTCAAATTAGTTATGAGGGCTGTATCAAATGTAATGCTTCAACATATCTTGTATCACCCTTTAATGTGTACACCATGTGCCAGTTGTATAGAGCAGCTCAAACCTTCCCATTAATTTCTGGTAAGTTCATTTTATGAGACCATCAGGGGCAATGGCATTAGTTGATGTCAGTTTCTGAAAGTACAACAAGCCATCTCTACAATTAGAAACTCCTATTCTCAAATTCCAGTTTCTTCTTCATTCCACAAGAAAAATTGCTTGGAATAGTCTATGAAATGGAGATATGATGTTGAGTTTCTGACAAATTTGCACAAAATGACATCCACAGACAATTGCACAGATGTCCAAAGTTCATACTATGATACATTAACTTTTCGAAACTGCAGTTGGTCACAATGAAGAGAAATTCAGTAAGCTCATCCATGTCGATCAGCAGATTGTGACCAAAAAACTTCATGTTGGCGGTAAATGAAAGTTCTGTAACAGAACAAGGTGTTTTTACTGAGACTGTTGAAACTGTGGGTACATGTGGTACATTGTGCCTGTTTTCAGTGAAGTGCAATGAAAAACTGTGAATCTAGACAGTGAAATAAGTATATTCTCTCAAAAGGACTGAGAAAAAGGAGTGCTGTCAATATTCAAATAAACTTTTAAAATATGGATTCATCCTCTGATCTACAAATGAAGAACTACCAGTGAAAATATACACTGACTGATAAAAAAAGTAAAGCACCCAGAAGATACCGTCAGATGTCACTGTAACTTGGTACATGCACAAAACATTGGCAGGCAGGTAAATGATTAGAGTTGCAATTATCTATGAAAGGTAGAGTGGCTGCCCGAGAGCATTAGTGTTGTTCATGTTTAGTGTTGTTACCAGGCCTGATAATGTACATAATAGACGTGAACAGTGTCAGATGTAGAGTGATCGTTGCAAGGAATGGAGATGCCACCTACTTGTGTGAGACAGCGTTATCAGAACATAAGACAGTTTGAAACGGGCCTTGTTGTGTGTCTCCATTTGGCCAGCTAGTCAAATCGTGGAGTATCCAGATTTGTGGAGCATTCGAATGTGACAGTGGCCCTACAATGGGCAGCATGGTAACGTGAAGGAAGGCATACTCATTGTCAAAGTTCCAGTTGACCACATCTGACCACCACAAGGAAGGACATGCACCAAATACATTGTAAACCCTTCATATCTGTCTCTGCCACCTGAAAACAATAGGAGACTCCCTGCAACTTTCCATGTCATCAGAGATCAGAAGCTAGCAGCAGCCAGACTGAGGTGTTACCGCCCCATTTATAGGCTGCTATTAACACAACGCAACAGCTGCATATGCAGTGGTGCTGTGACTCGGAAGCACGGGCTGCTGATGAATGGTGTCACACTGTGCTAAATGACGAACCTGGATGACAATCTTCAACGAATAAAGTGGTGACTTGGGAAGAGGTCCCATTCTTCCAACATTTTGGAGTGGCACAGCAATGTTACTTCTGACATCAGTGGTGTGGGGAGCCATCGGGTATGATTTCAGGTCGTGCCTGGTGGTGATGAGGGAACTGTGATACCACAAGGGTGCATCATGGACATCTGGATCCTTATGTGCTATCTCTCACATGACGGTATCACGGTGCCATTTTTGAACAGGATAATGCTCGAGCACACATGACAAATGTCTCAGTGTGACATTGAGGTACTCCCACGGCCAGTAAGAGCCCCAGGTCTGTCACAACAGAACACTTATGGGATCAACTTAAATGCCAACTCTATCCCACTGTTGGTGACCAGTATATTAAGGACCAGTCATGCACCAGGTTGTCCCTGGGGAATATACAACGGTTTTATGACATCTTTCCCAATTGAACAAGTGCAAGCATTCCTGCCACAGGGGATGCATGTCCTACTGAAAGTGAGCTCATATTGCCAAGGTCTTGGTAAATCTGATTCAGTATTGTAACCACTGAAGTAACATTACATACCCTCTCAAACCATAGAGTATCATTTCGTTTCTGCCTTCTTTTCTGATGCGACAGTTTGTTCAATAAATTATATCGATCTGTTGGAAAAGTGTTTTAATTTCTCGTCTTATTCACCCACTAACTCCAAGCCTGACCTCTCTGTGTGTAAACATATCTTGCGTAATCAATGGGAATGCGCTGTGCGGCCGACGACCTAGGCCGCTACTATTGTCGTGCCACCTCGGCCCATGGGGACGTGCGCTGCTAGTCTACAGCATGCATCCAGGATAGGGTCTCTCCTCTGCTGCCAAAATACTCTAAGTCCATTATCAGTCCCTGGCGTCATCCTATGTGTGCATTGCTATATTACTGCGTATCCTGGTAAGACAGCAGTCAGTCGGCAAGATGCCTCGCAATCGCACGCATCATGTTTAATGTTGGTGTCCTACGATCTACAAAACAGTTCTTGACATTGAGACTGATTATAATATGAATGTTAATCATGCCAAAACAATTGATTTTCTACAAGGACCATCAGTTTTCCATGGTGGGCGTGTCGGGCAGGATATATTCAAACAAAGCTATGATATATGTTTGATAAACATAACAATTAAGGAATGTTACTCAGAGAAGCACATACAACCACTGAAACACTTACACATTACCTGCAGTTAAAAAAAATGTTTGAACAATGCTAGGGCCTGATGGATATGCTATGATGAAATCCACATCTTTCAGTAATGACACATTTTTGAGATGAATTGTCAAGATGTGGAAGAGGAGTTTTTCATAGTCTTAAAGTCTTCCTAGACTTCAGTCTTCATCCTGGTGGAGTATGGTGATCCAGTGGTTGTAACTCATTTGTAATTGAAATTGATGAATTTGTTTGCTTCATTAATCAGAATGATGAGGTAATTTATTTACTTGAGTCAGAAGCATACACTTAGGATTCAATAAATTTACAAGATCAAGACAAGAAATAGAATGAATTTTCACACACACACACAGAGAGAGAGAGAGAGAGAGAGAGAGAGAGAGACAAGATTGAAATCAAGAAGTCTTTGCCCAAAAGTGAGCAACTTCTACAGCATTTTTTGTGCCTTGAGCAACTCCTCATTGCAAGAACCGGGGCAAAACGTTTTGTTGTCTATACTTCTCCACATTCACAAAGTGTTGGCCCTTTAAAGTATCCCCATTTCATTAGGTTGTCCTTAGGTTTGCCAATGCCCCCTTGTAAACTGTTCAGTGATCTCCATGTGACCAGTCTAAGTAGTGTCCAACTGGTAAGCATACTGCTGGCTTTACCCTTTCTTGCAGATGACTTATTTTGGCTGCCCACAGTTTTTCTCTCACTTCCTTGGCTGACATATATAGTACAGATATTATTGACTTCAGCCTTGGTCTTGGAGGAGCATGTCCATGCAGAGGGTGTAACTCATGTTTTTGACTTTCTTTCTTTTGGCATTTGTTGTTACTTCCCTTGTGGCTGCTTCCCAACACACGTCAGAAGGAGCTATGCTTGCAGATGACTTATTTTGGCTGTCCACAGTTTTTTTCTCACTTCCCTGGCTGATGTATATAGTGCAGATATTGACTTCAGCCTAGATCTTGGAGTAGTATGTGCATGCAGTGTGTGTAACTCGTGTTTTTGACTTTCTTTCTTTTGGCATTTGTGGCTACTTTCCAACATATGTCAGAACAAGATATGCCTGCCATGCAGCACAATTTATCAAGGATGGTGAAGGAAATTGGCATGCCCTTTCAAAGGAATCATACCGACATTTGCCTTGAGCAATTCAGGGAACTCATGGGAAACCTAAATACAGATGGCCGGACATGGGTTTGAACCATCATCCTCCAATATGCGAGTCCAGTGTGCCAACTGCTGCACCAAGGAGTTGGTTCCAGACATCCAATCATCAATCTTACTGTTTCATTAAGGGCTACATCTACTTCATTCAGAGGGATAGGTTTATGCAACACTGGGCAGGCATATTCACCAGCCGAGAAACAGAGTACCACAGCAGAAGTACAGACCACCTTGAGTTGGGCACTCCAATAACCACCAACAAGTTTCTGGATGATGTCATCTTGGCCTGACACCTTACATTAGGCATTAAGGCAGTTCCACTGGTAAGTGAGCAGTCTAAGGCAATTCCATGGTACTTGGGTATAAAAACAATGCTCCAGCTTGATTCCTTCCCAAATCATTTTCAGTTTTCTTCTTGCCTGTCTATTTCTTAAGTGCATAGCACAGACTTGAATTTTGAATAGGTTTTCCATGAGGTGGTTCTTGTTATAGCACCTGTTCTGCTTCTTCAAAGTCATCTGTCTACATTGTCAAAGCACAGTCATCAACACCTATGAAACTCTTGCATGAATTAAGCCTTGGTTGATCATTTTTGTAAAATTTGAAGAGCAAAGGCAACAGTGCACTCCCTTGTGGTAGACCATTTCTTTGTTTCTTCCAGCAGTTATATCTTTTTTGAAATTCAACAAAGAATCTTTTATTTTGCTGTATGGCCACAGTTATTCTAGTGACACCATAGTCCTGGGTCAGTGCATATCTCTTCTGAGGCATTATGTGATACTGGACATGTCATAAACAGACCAAAGTTTGATAAATGCCACTCTGGTGACCTTCCCCCTTTCAAATACATCTTCTACGTGCTGCATTGATGAACTGCCTGTGCTGTACAGTTTCTTTGTGGTCTGAAACTGGCCTGTTCAGCTGTAAATGAGCTATCAATCTTCAGTGACAGATGGTTCAAAAGCATCCTTTCAAATATCTTATAAATACAGCATAATAATCAGGTAAGCCAATAGCTCTGAGGCTCATTTTCTGTTTCCAAGATAGTATTTATCATGATTCCCTCCACATTTTTGGAATATTGCTCTGTTTTAAGTAGTTACTGTATAATTCCACATGCCATTTCAGTGTTGTTGTCCAAATTTCTTTATCTGCTTGATTCGTTTGTCATCCAAGCCACATGCCTTGTTGTTCTTATATTGCTGTATAGCTTTTTGCACCTCTTTTCACTAAATGGAGTTGGCAGTGCATTCGTTTCTAGGTGTTCTTGCCTCTGGATCTTAGGTCCTTTGCCACATTTTTCTGTTTTGCCAATTTTAAGAAGTTGTGTGGCTATTTCACTTGGGGAAATGTTTGGGTGAGTTTTCTTTTAGGTTCGCTCATTACTCAGGCGACACAGAAGATTCCATGTGATTTGACTACTTTTGGTCATGTCTAGTTCTTCTAGCATTTCCATCCAGAATTTCTCTTACCTTATGTAAAGATCAAATAAGTTTTAAAGCAACATGTGATGTTTGCTCCTTAAAAGGATTTTCTTCAAAGAGCTCATGTATTCTTCCAACAGATGGGTGTTTCCTTTACTAAGACAAAGAATGAGTTGGTACGGCATTCACAGGGGAAGGATTTGAGAGACGACTCCCGAATGGTTCCTACAAAATCTTCATATGCTTCATGACAAGGATTTATTTTCAACACAATGTTTTCTAGTGTCTCTGAGAACACATTCAAGTTTGCTTTCTTGAAACTGTATTTTCTTCTGAATGGAACTGCCTGGGTTCTTATAACTCCAGTGATCTGACACATGGTCTCCTACGTCTATGTTGGGTCCTTGGAATTGGAGGAACTATGCACTTGAAATATTGTGAAGCTGTTTCTTCACTGATAAAAATCATATCAGGATTGTATCCTCACTTTCAGTGTCCTCTGTTGGAAGATGATCGTAGTTTTCTATTGTGAATTAAGTTTGAGTTACTGGATTCAGCCAATTACTGCTTCATCAATCTCATTCCCCTCCTCAAATCCCCAGAACATAAAGTGGCTATTAAAAATGTCCTAGAATGAACTATATATTTTGGTTGCAATTATTAGTTGGTTTGTTAAGGTGCACTGGGTGGTTTGTCCTCCGTTTACATCTAGTGTAATTCACATGGTCAAATGTTGCATCATTTTTCAAAGTTATAAGAATGTAGGCTTCCACAGCCGCTGGGTATTATGCCGCGTCGTTGCTAAAAACTAACAACAACAATAAACTAAAACCGACGTTTTGGCCGAACTGCAACGGCCTTCCTCAGGGCCTGTTGTGCCCTGAGGAAGACCGTTGCAATTCGGCCAAAATGTCAATTTTAGTTTATTATTGTTGTTAGTTTTTAGCAATGATGTGGCGTAATACCCAGAAGATATTTTTCAAAGTGTTTGTGCATCATGTAACTGAGAAGGAACCCTCTAACCAGCTTGGTATTTACTAAATGGATGTGGGAAACTGCTAAAAATCCACATCCCAGCTAGCTGCGACACCAGCTCCCATTATTAACCCATGAGGCAGATTCAATCCAGGGCAAATGCACCTAACAGTGTTCTGGATATGGGTGCCTTAACACACTCAGCTATCCAGGTGAGTATGATTAAATTAACGAAGGAAGAAAGACTGACTAGAGTCTGATGTTCCATCAATACTACAATGAATTCATTCAAATGGAAATCGTTAGAATGGACCACCAGCTGCTCTGGAATGAGAGCTGTAACTGTGTTACATCACTTGGCAGTTTGTACAGAAGCATATCAGTAATAAGTTTATAATTGATGGGATCAGATTTTTCACACTCACATGCACTGTATCTAAACATCGGTGAGAATTGCAACAAATAAATGTTAATGCAAAACATTTTATATTCCTTGCCCCATCCAGTAAATCCATATACTTAATTAATGATATCAATATAATAGAGGGAAACATTCCACGCGGGAAAAATATATTCAAAAACAAAGATGATGTGACTTATCATACGAAAGCGCTGGCAGGTCGATAGAAACACAAACAGACACATACATACCCACAAAAATCAAGCTTTCGCAACAAACTGTTGCCTCATCGGGAAAGAGGGAAGGAGAGGGAAAGACGAAAGGAAGTGGGTTTTAAGGGAGAGGGTAAGGAGTCATTCCAATCCCGGGAGCGGAAAGACCTTAGGGGGAAAAAAGGACGGGTATACACTCGCACACACACACATATCCATCCACACATATACAGACACAAGCAGACATATTTAAAGACAAAGAGTATTCCCGGGATTGGAATGACTCCTTACCCTCTCCCTTAAAACCCACTTCCTTTCGTCTTTCCCTCTCCTTCCCTCTTTCCCGATGAGGCAACAGTTTGTTGCGAAAGCTTGATTTTTGTGTGTATGTATGTGTCTGTTTGTGTTTCTATCGACCTGCCAGTGCTTTCGTATGGTAAGTCACATCATCTTTGTTTTTAAACATATACTTAATTATCAACATTTGGATTTGGCCTATCAAAAGGCTTTGATGTACCAAGGGAAAATGGTATCTAATACATATCGCAGTACAAACTATGTGATGGAGGTGCTATCAACAGAGAGACACAATACATCAAGGGAACATGGTACTTTTAACACTCAATGGGAGCAGTCTAATTGTGTTTTGTATGCAGAAGAGGCACATCCTCATCTATTTCTGAGCACTAACACTTTCAATTTACAATAATTACAAGATTGTGGTGAAATATTTCTCTAACAAGTTGATTAATTCATGATTAACTATATTTTCGTACAGTGACACAGGTACAACAACATTTTTTCAGTAATTTGAAATTATGATGTAGAAGCTAAATCAAAAATATTTATTCTGTCAAGCAATGTGGCAGTATAAAGGCCAATTTGTAATGCTACCCAGCATTATACATATGTCGTATCTGTAGAGTTGCCTGCAACACACAAAGTAGATTGTGGGAATATGTCATGAAAACGGAAATTACTTTCTAGGATATAGGAAAGTTAGTTACGGTATACCTCAGGGTTCTGTGTCAGGTGACTTTTATGCCCGACTTTTATAAATACTATAACAAACCACTTGCCAGCAACAGAGCCAATGCTGTTTTCAGATTGTACTAGCCCTTTTATGAAAAGTAACAATGATTGTGATTTACAGCATAAGTTTTTGTGGCAGCAGAAGCAGCATAGGGATTACTTAACAATGTGACCACACTGACAGCCAGATGATGTCACCAACATGACAAGTATACAAGGGTTACGAAATGACCAATGACAGATGTCACTAACAATACACAATCATTAGCAAAATAAAATTATTGTGGAATACGGGAGAGTGTGCCACATATATGATACATAAATTGGGGTAGCAGACATTAAAACAATGGCATTTTTCGCTGCAGAAGGATCTGCTCATGACATTTCAATCAATCACCAACTTTGTCCTCAAAGTGTGAAAATATTTTGTTGGCAGCACCCACATAGAGAAAAATGATCATCATAATAAAACAAAAGAAATCAGAGCTCACATGGAAAGACTTAAAGTGTTCATTTTTGTTGCACACTGTTCAAGAGTGGGTTGGTAGAGAAGTACTTTAAAGGCAGTTTGATGAATCCTCTGCCAATTGTGAATTGCAGACTAATCATGTAGAAGTAGGTGTAGAGCTAAAGATAACAGGGGTTCTCAGCTGGGAATATTGGGCATTACACAAGTGTCCAATTTCATCCGTTTCCTTTGACCAATGACATCATCAATATGGCAGAAATGACTACTTCCAGCGTATAAAAAACGAAGACAGTGATGTCACTACAGACACATGCCAGCAAACACGAACAAAAGTAAAAATGACACAATAAAATCTCACTCCAAAAATAAACTGAAACAAACCGGACAACTGCAGAATATTGGGGGTTTAGGACAGGGACAAGCTAAATATACAACATTAAAAAAAACATTGCACCATCCCAAAACAAATAATATAAGAAAAATTTTAATTACAGCATTCCGCTACTCCAACAAAATCACACGAATAGGACGCTTCCCTTGACCTATATAGCTAACCGCAACTACCGACACTAAAAAACAAACACCTACAAAGCCAAAAAGTGGCATTGGACATTTCCCATGATCTATATAGCAGCTATCGGTACCAAAAAACCAACACCTACAACTCAGAAAAGTAGAACCAAAACCCTCACAACTCAAAAACCCAAATACACCATATTCATTATATCTATTAAAACACAACCAACTTACCATGACTATACAACATACAAAACATCACAATTATTATACAATAGCACCAAAACAAACGTGACTTATACACACACGCGCTGACAGCGCCATGCCACAAATGTGGTACCTAACATACTCAGCAATAAGACTGAACATCTGCAGAAGCTGTATAATAGACATCATATCATTACCAATCTCAGAACATAATGATACACTCGTGAACATCACTGTCATACCGATACCAAATGGAAAAAATAAATTTAAAAAAAGATTTAAAAAAATTAGGTTGCTTTCCACACAACAGACACCAAACTGATCAGACCTAACAAACTAAAAAGAATCTTAATCACTCACTGAAAACACTTCCACAATCCACATTGTCACACCAACTACCTAAACTCAAAACCATGTTAGCATGATGACAATCAAAACTCAAATGAACCCAGCACCACAAGTTAAACTCAGCACGTCTACAGCCACTGCCAAAGGACACCATCAAATATGACGACATAACACCTACAAACACAACCAGCTCAAAAACTCTGTGCCAAGATGACCTCACATACCACACCATGATGTCAAGGGCCAAAGCAGACAGGCGGAATTGGACACTTCCGTTGGCCCGAATGTTGTTACTAATGCTTACAAACACATTAAAAACTTGAAAAAAATCAAACCATAGTGAGTTAATACAGGTGCTCATCAGAGACATAAACATAAATATGGAATGCATATAAAAAATACTGTCATGAAACATTCATTGGCTTCACCAAATCATAGCCTAACCTACAACACAGATCAGTCTGTCACCATGAACTTTGTTTAACAAAAATAGTTTTTTGTTGTGATACATCCATTTGCTTCACCAACTCACAACAAAACTATCACATTCCAACCCAACCTAGGCCTCGGGGTACACTACAGTTCTATCATTGCAACTTCATAAAACAAAGAAAACAACATAAAAGGATAGTATACAATATAATGCACACATTGTTACCTTCAATGGATCGCCATCACCACTAAACCTACAGAAGACATTAACAATGTATAATGAGCAAAACAGACGGGCAACACCTAGGCTATCATTGAATCATACAGACAAACATATTACAGGGTGGTTACATGTAAATAATATCACAATTCAGTACATACATGGATGGCTCACACTGTGCATAAATGCTGTTTAGAAACATCTGCATGCTGGTAAATGAGAAGAAAATAGTACAGATGAGCTTCAGACTTAGAAGAACAAAAGCTATTTAAGCTATATAGACCTAATACTAGTAGCATTAAGGGGCTGTAAAATTGGAAGAGGTACCATATTACACAAGGACATTGTTTATCAACAACACTTTGCAATAATTATACCAAAAAACTAAGACAACACATCAACGAAAACCAAGGGGCTTAGCAGGGGGAGGAGAGAGGATAAAGGTGATTAAGTACGCATATACAGATGATCAAGCAGTGTTGATGAAACAGAGAGAGAACAACAATTTATGATGGTGAGGATCATAAGAGTGATACAAAATGTATGGAATGGGGATAACTGTACTAGAAACCAAAGCAATGAGAATTAGTAGAGATACAGGTTCTGTCAAAATATCATTGGAAGGAATGACTTTGGAACAAGTAAAATCCTTCAGGTACTTAAGAAGTTTACTGACAGAAAATTCAAGCTGTGTGAAGGAAGTAAAAAGCAGAATATCCATGTGTCAAGGAGCTTTTAAAAAACTGGTTTGTTGACAGCAAAAACAATTCTGATAGAATTAAGAGAAGGATTCGCCAGGTTTTTTATCTGGTGTGTAGCGTTGTCTGGCAGCAAATCATGGCCAGTCAAGAAGAATGAGGAAAAATACTTAAATAATTCTGAAATGTGGTTTCAGTGAAGAACGCTAAACATGAAATGAAATGGCAGAATCAAGAAGTATCTTCAAGAATAGGATAGAAAAGGAAAGTAGTGGACACAGTACGAATGAGGAAAACGTCTTAGCTGAGATGAAGGAAAGACAGCCAGAGGAAGACTTCAAATGCTGGATAACATTAAGAAAGGACAAAGTGACTAGCAGATTATGGAAGTAGTGCACAACAGAAGAAAGTGGAGAGATCTAGTCAATACCTGTTGTAAAACAGAGATACCGAAGAAGAAGAGCAAGAAGGACGAGGAGAAGACAACAGAAGCATTCAAGAAACATGTAACACAAAATTCTTAGGAAGTGTTGTTCTGATATTAGAGTATGTTGTTAGTAAAAAGTGAACAAGAAATGTAAAATTAGGTGATTTTTTCCCCGAAGTGAACTAAAAGCAAATGGCGCAAAATAGCCTGTTTTAAGAGTAATTCTGTAAGTAATTTGTCAGTTCTCAGCAAGTAATGCAGTGGACTTGCCAATGTCATAAACAGGGTATTCCAAAACTATTTGTTTAAATTAATACACAACAAAGAGAACATCAAAACAAATACATGTCAATAAGGAACGTATGGTCTCTTAAGTCAACCTACAATGTCAGGGAACTTTGGTTAGCCTACCGGTGTTGATGTGAGATGTGCTCGTGTCACTGACTGGTCCTGATATTCAAATATCTACAGTTTGTACATTTGGACACACTTGAATTCACAAGGTACTCAACCTCGTGCTCATCAACAGTAATTCAGTGTTAATGTGTGGGCTGACATTCTTGGTGATAGGTTCCAGCACAATGGGGCACCTGTCCATTTCAGTTTTGCTGTGAGGAATCATCTGAGAGACACCTTTGGCAATTAATGGATATGGCCTGGCCACCCAGGTCACCTGACCTCATGTTTGGATTTTTCCTCTGGAGAGGCATATGAAACAACTGGTGTGTGAAACTAATGTGGAAACAGGAGAAGACCTTGTCGATAGAGTTGCCATCACTGATAGTACCGTTCCAGGAACCTTAAAACAGACATGACAATCCAGAATGAGATTTTCACTCTGCAGCGGAGTGTGCGCTGATATGAAACTTCCTGGCAGATTAAAACTGTGTGCCCGACCGAGACTCGAACTCGGGACCTTTGCCTTTCGCGGGCAAGTGCTCTACCAACTGAGCTACCGAAGGTAGGTAGGAAGGAAGGTAGGAGACGAGGTACTGGCAGAAGTAAAGCTGTGAGTACCGGGCGTGAGTCGTGCTTCGGTAGCTCAGTTGGTAGGGCACTTGCCCGCGAAAGGCAAAGGTCCTGAGTTCGAGTCTCGGTCGGGCACACAGTTTTAATCTGCCAGGAAGTTTCAGACATGACAATCATTGGTCAGACAATGTACTACATGCACACACACCAATGGTCGCACATATGAGCAGTTCCTGTGAATGCCACTGTTGTAATTAGCATGCTAAACGATCTTCTGTGTAAATTGTCCTTAGCATCAGAAATTGCCACCAGTGATCATACATACCATAACTCAATATATTTGCTTTGATGTGCTCCTGTATTAATCTGAACGAATAGTTTCGGAACATCCTGCACAGAATGTTTTGTAAATACAACAAACAGCAGTTTCTGGTAACAGCATGTGTATTTTGAATTATCTGTGAGATATGTAGAAGAATTATAAATCATGAGATTTATAATATTTTTGTACATAATTAAGACACAAATTTTTTCCTATGCTATATTCGCTGCATCCTGTGCATTGTATACCTTTTTAGCAGTAACTTTTCTAAGTTCTGTACAAAATAATCAAACGATGATTAACATTTTTATTTTAGCATTCTGTATTAAATAACACGTAAATGTTATCAATTCTGACAATGAATCCCGTCACTTTGTCTCTAAATCCTAAGCAACAGGAGTATGTAAGTCAAATTCAAGGGCAAGTTATCCATAATTTCCAGTACCTGAGCGCAGGTATTATGAATAGGTTCTAACGTCAGAAGTTCCTTTTTCTCAGATCCTAATTTCTTCTTCCTCCCAGAAGAACTGCGTGTTTTCTGAGCTGCCTGTCGTTTGCCTCTTGTGCATCCGCTGTCTTCGGCGTTTTGTTTGTCCACATCCATGCATGTTGCACGCTGTATTTCTGTCGATTCTATGCTGCCATGGAAACTAACATACTTCTCACATAGCTGTGCCCTTATGCTATACAGCTGACCTTCAACAATGTCGTATTGATTGACTAACTGAACGCACGGAATACACACTAAAACCGAAGGGTTGGGTTGTGGTATTATCCACTTATCTCCAATTATTGCTCTCAGTTTGTCTTTTACCGGTGTCTCACTCTGGGCTGTGTATGAAGTGTCTAAAGTCAGATCAACGTAATGCGATAACGAATGCGAACCACAAACGAGGCAGTGAGAGCTCTCTCCACTAATATTACTGTAATTTAGTAGCTCCATTTTATATGTTCTAAACCGTATACCAGTTCAAATGGAAATTAGCCGTCATTACTGGAAACTATAACACCATCATTTACAAATATCTATAGTAAATGTAATAAATGTAAACAGCAAGAAATGTTTGTAAACAGAAACGCACATTGTTCGACTATAAACACCAATACACAACCGTACATCGATTTATCGCTTGATTCGAGTATTTATTCGACCTATCGCGGTCAGCCGACATAGTAGCAGAGGCTCTAGTCGGTCACATATGGTAGGAACGTTGATTCGAGCTTTCTCTTTATCGTTCTAGCACTCTAACGTAAAATCCCAACACTCAGTCTCCGCATTGTTACTCACAGCGATAAGAGCGCACCAAGTGGCCAAAAAGCTTGTAGGCGACTTGCCTACAACAAATAATTGCATAGCCGTCCGGTATAATGTGTCGACGAAAAAATATTTATTCGAAACAACTCACAATGAGAAGAAACTAAAAAAAAAACAGAGAAGTAACAAAAAGTAGGAGACTCTGTAGTCTTACGGCAAAGATAAAAAACAACACATGATCAGAAAAAAAACTCTCGCACACTTTTGAAATTACTTTGCACCAGACATGAAAAATATCACTGCCTCACAGACCCCCTCCCCACCGCCCCCTTAAAGTGCGGAGCCTCAGGAATGTCTTGATACTTGAATTTTATTCGACGTCCAGCTCTGGTGTGCGTCGGGTGTCTTGGGGGTGGTGACGTTGTTGTTAGTGGTGGTGATTCACCTGTCTCGGACGATGTACTGAGCGGTGTTTCGGTATGCTCTGCGTCCATCATGTGTTGATGCACAGGCGTGGTGTCAGAGGTCGGAGAGGATAAAATCCATGCTGGCTTGACACGTTTAATCGATACCTTTGTTGGAACACCATTGTACATTATGTCCACAGTATGCTTATTTCTACTCAGCACCTGAAACGGGCCCGTATATGGTGGTTGTAAAGGCGATTTGACTGAGTCTGTTCGCAACATTACGTGAGAGCAATCGTATAAGTCTTTGTGTACAAACACCTTACGGTTGCCATGGCGAGAAGGTGGCGAGCAACGTATATTTGTGCAGTGACGTTTTAGCTGCTGCACCCAGTGTGTGAGGCCCTCTGACTCCAGATCAGAATGTTGCGTGTTCAGATCACGTCGGGGTCACCAATTATGTAGGCGACTTGCCTACAACAAATAATTGCACAGCCGCCCGGTATAATGTGCTGACGAAAAAATATTTATTCGAAAAACTCACAATGAGAAGAAACTAAAGAAAAAACAGAGAAGTAACAAAAACTAGGAGACTCTATAGTCTTACGGCAAAGATAAAAAAACAACACATGACCAGAAAAAAGTCGCGCACTTTTGAATTCACTTTGCACCAGACATGAAAAATATCACTGGAACGTAATACCTATATTATTTAGCGTACCAAGTAAGCCACTGCATCTTGTGCGGAAGGGAAAACCACACAGATGTGATAATAAAACTTCAAAACCAATAGAACTGTTTCCCAAGCCAGTGGAAGCCAATTCCACAACTGTTGCAACATCTGAGCCAAAACACCCAGAATCTTCAACACATTTAGTTTTGAAGCAAAAGTAATTACATTTACAAAACTATTCACGTATTTGAAAGTCGAGTGAAGTGTAAGAATGGGTGAATCATTAGACTCAATACAAAATTTTCACACGTCAAGTGGCTTTCATAATAAGAACCAACAACAGAAATACATGCTTCTCATGCATGAAATATGTGCCTATTTCTCTTTTTGTCAGCAGAGAAAGCTGCAGTTATATACATATTCGAAAATGCATGGAACGCAAAAACATAATAACTATTTCGTTGATTAAGTAAAATAACTTTTTAAAAAATTATCCTTACGATGCATGTGGATTGGATTGATTTGGGGGAAAGAGACCAAACAGCGAGGTCATCGGTCTCATTGGATTAGGGAAGCATGAGGAAGGAAGCCGGCCGTGCCCTGTCAAAGGAACCATGCCGGCATTTGCCTGAAGCGATTTAGGGAAACAACAGAAAACCTAAATCAGGATGGCTGGACGTAGGATTGAATCGCCAACCTCCCGAATACGAGCCCAGTGTGCTAACCACTGCGCTACCTCGCTCGGCACGATGCATGTGACTGCTTTCTCAGTGCTTGGAGCGCTAGTGCCACTCCAACTGTCAAACGGTAATAATTTTCGCAGTAGAGGGTGCGTTCAACCCTGAGATTGGTTTGTAGAGTATGCCAATCCCCTCTTAAGTCTATTGCCTCTTCATAATCTGCTGTATGAATGACATCCTTGGCTGTCCCTGGGGCCCTCGATAGCTCCCCCTGCTGTTGTCCCATTAACGTTACTGAGGTAAATAGTATTCATGGGTTTGCCTCCTGATGACGTTGTGCAAATTCCAAAATATTTTCTCGGAGCAATTGTCCGACATCTTCATGTGTTGAATCTTGCTGGTGGCTAGGTACGACTGACAGCATCCGCATTTCGACGCCCCGTGTACAGCACATGTGCGCGAAGAATGCACAGGCGCGGAAATCACGCATGTGCAGTAATTTGCAGATAGACGGTGCCATACTCTAACGCCCTCTGCCGAAAATAGCAAAGCGGTCTTCCTCCAAGTGCTCTGTATGCTACGTTTACTAACAGTGCGGCCAGACGTTACTCAGCAAAAACTGTACAAGACCAATGTTATGACGGGTATGCTATCGAATTACCAATTTTATTGAGTCTCAGAATGTGATACACAAGTTTGTCTCGTCTTATTTGGATGTGTCTCCACAGACATCTGGTTTCCTGCACTCTTCTCAGCACCTCTTCATTGGTAATTCTGTTTTTCCAACAGATCTTCATCATCCTTCTGTAGCACCAAATCTCCAGGGCCTCTAGCCGTCATCTCTCTTGTTTTCCTCTTGTCCAAGTTTCACACCGATATAGAGCCACACTACAAACAAATTCTTTCATGTCTCGTTTCTTTATTTCCAGACAGATGGTCTGGCTGGTGAGTAAGTTCTTTCTCAGCTTAAATACAATTTTACCTTGCTGTATTCTGCTTCTAATTTCTTTCTGGCTTCTACCAATCCTTGTGATCCAGATTCCCAAATAGGTAAATTGCTCTGTCACCTCCAGCTCATCTCTTCCAGTTCTTATTCTTAAAGCTTCATACTCTTCTTCAGCACTACATACCTTTACTTTAGTCTTTCGTGTATTTATTCTCATACAACGCTGACTGCAGAAAATACTTTCCGTTGTGCTGAGGACCTCCCCAGACTTTCTTTCGTCTCCATGATAACACCAATATCATCTGCATAATGTAGCAAATCTCTCTTCTGCACATCAGTTTTGAACACCACCTTAGCAGTTTCATGAAATTGTTCTGTATCTTCCTGGGTTTAAGCATTGAATATAAGAGAAGAAGGTGCAGATCCGTGTCTCATGCCTTTTCCTTCTAGTTCCTGATGCAAATTACTGATCACAACATTTCATTGTTATAGAACTGTGTATCACTTGCATGTCATTATTTTAGACCTACTTTCTTCAACACTCTGAACATCTCCTGCCAGGTAACATTATCAAATGCCTTTTCCAGGTATACAAATGGTTCAAATGGCTCAGAGCACTATGGGACTCAGCTTCTGAGGTCATCAGTCCCCTAGAACTTAGAACTACTTAAACCTAACTAACCTAAGGACATCACACACATCCATGCCCAAGGCAGGATTCGAACTTGCGACCGTAGCGGTCTTGCGGTTCCAGACTGTAGCGCCTAGAACCGTATGGCCACTCCAGCCGGCCCAGGTATACAAAAGTAGTATGAGCTGGTTTATTTTTCTGTATTAGCTTTTCAATAAGAAGTTTCAGTTCCAGAATTGCTTCTCTTGTTCCTAACACCTTCCTAAATTTAAACTGTCTTCACTCACTGTAGCCTCTACCGCCTCTCCAATTCTCCTCACAATTATCTTTATAAGAATTTTTGATGCATTAGACATTAGGCTTAAGGTTCCCTACTGATCACATTTTGTGGCTGCTGACTTGATCAGAATAGGACCCATGTTAGTATGTCTCCCATGTTATAGATTGACCTAATCAGTTTCAGCAGCATCATTTTCATGTTGTCACCAACATTCTTGATTAGTTCAGCAGAAATGTTATCAATACCCTTTGCTTTATGCTCCTATAGATCTTTAAGAGCTTTCCATATTTTTCTTGCAGAATGTCATCTCCTTTTTCATCTATTCCCCTTCTTTTCCTATGACATCTTCTTTTAAAGGTGTTCTGTCATACCATTTCGCAATGTGTTCTTTCTATTTCTTCACCAAATCTTCATCAAATAGCATTTTTCCCTCCTCATCATCTGCTGTAACTGAGTCTGTTATTTTGCATTTGCTAAAAAGTTTCTTTACTGTTCTGTAGATTATATCAGTTCCTCCATTTCTCATATTTTCTTCCACTTCCCTCCGCATTTCCTCAAGAAAATTTCATTTTGGCTTCTTGGCTTCTCTGCTGATTAAATTCCTTGATCTTCTGTATTCAGCTTTTCCTTTTCATCCTTTTTAATAAACTGAATAACACCTGCTGAAATCTGTTTCCTCCTGTTTTTAGGTTTAGTTTTTCCAACTACCTTTTCTGGTGATTTCTATATAACAGATTTAATTCGTCCTCAATTTGCTTTTACTCTGCCATGTTTTAAATTTTTTAGTTATTTTGTTTGTTTCTTGTGCTAAATGCCTTGCAAGGTCCTCAGTTTTCAGTTTTGCTATTTCCCATTTCTGTTTTACAATCTTTTTCTTCACACATCTGAATATGAATGAACTTCTCGTCACAACTACGTTGTGGACCTGTCTATGTCAGCAGATGGATAGCTCTGTCAGTCTTTTATTGGTTTTTAAGACAGGATTTCACTAAAATGTGATCGAAATGTTGTCTCCTTAAGTCTCTTGGGGCCTTCCAGGTGTATCTTCTTGGCTTGTGGTATTGGAAAAGCGTATTTGCAACAATTTATTGGTGCCTGGAGCGGAACTCTATTAGTCGGGCTTTGCTTCTTCTTCCAAGTGCATAGTTTCCCACTGTCCTCTCTTGCGATTCTTCATCCACACTTGCATTCCACTCACCCATAACAATCAAGTTTTTATCTCCCTTAATATATCCTGTCACTTTACTTATGTCTTCGTATATTTTGTCATCTACCACATCCTCTTCTTTGGACATTGGTATATAAACTTTACACAATTATCACAGTGGCCTCTGGTTTACTTTCAAGTTTGACTAGTATTGTTCTACAGATGCGTTGCAAATATACATTGACAAATGAGGTAGTGTTTTTTTCTTAAAATTACTTCAACTCCTCACACACTCCAGGCCTGTTTTGATCAGTTCCATTGTGAATGGCTCGGTATTTTCCAGACCAGAAGTCTACTGATTGGGGCCATCTCATCTTTGATATGACGAGCATATGATTTCCAGTTGTTCCATTTCAAGTTTTAGGTTTTCTAGTTTCCTGAATTGCAGCAGTGTTCTCACATTCCAAGTGGCTATTTTAAAATAGCGATTGGTTTTCTTCATCTTGTCTGTACGTTTTGCAGTCCCCAACTGGAGATCCGATTTGGGGACTATTTTATCTCTGGAAAATTTTAAAGAAGATACTGGCTTGGTTTACTGCTGGTGCTTGGGATGTCTGTGGATCTTTAACGTTGTGGTTTCCCTTTGCTTTCCACATCATCTGCTGCTAATCAGTGGCGACTGCTGTATAAGGACACAAGAGCATGTGAACACCCAGACTTTTGATACCTTGCTGATTTATTGGTTAATTTTCTTTGAATACTGTTAAACATAATATACATGCAGTAATCTGAAATATACGGTACTTAAATCTATTGGGCTATGCCACGTTGCTACTCCTCTAGACTCCGTGAAACTTGGCATCGGGGACGCTAACATGCCTTCAGTTGTGCATCTTTTAAAGAGCTTCTGCCCATGGGCGGCTGGCATGACGTAATTGCCTTATGGGCCTAATGCATGGGGATCAGGTAAATAACATGCACAACTCGTGGCATGCACAGCTTGGCCTTATCACTCAACCCCAAGTTTATGTCAATGCCACTAGATGGTAGCACACTGCGACACACCTATATTTCCATTCGCTTGGCAGCTGGTGTAAATTCCGTTAGGTGGTAGCACATTCGTCAGATAAGCCAATTCACTCGGTATACAGTAAAATTAAATCGGACAACAGTATATTTTATAATTATACTGAGAGAAAAACCCATTTTGTGAGTTTCTGGATAAGGTATAGTATATTAAGTTTCGCATTTTATCACACAGTAATCCTTTGTATTCCTAACAGGAGAGTGCACCAGTTTGGTTGGTTACGTTTACCTGCAATCTGGTGACCATGCTGATAGAAATTAAGGCGCTACTACCGGAATTTAATCATTTCCATAAACGGCAGTACAGACACGAAATAGTGAATCGCCTTTCGTATGCAATGTCAAGATGAACTCTGTTAAGTCGATTTTAAGAACTAACACAAAACCAAATTACCAGGACAAGTTAGCCGCAAAGGAATTAGGGCCCACAGTCCAGATCTATTGACTGAGAATGTGACAAAATCAAATAAGAGTGACTACAAACGAGCATTTGACGAAGAAGTGTACAATAAGCACAAGCAGTTGTGTGGATGCAACATAAGGCAGGCACTGTACTGTTTCGCGTAACTGATTTTCAGCCCAGAAGTTAATTTGTGGACTAATACAGGTGTTAGGGATCTTGTACATTTCTCTGAAAAAATAAAGAAGCACGAAAACTCCCACTTACACAAAAATGCAAACATTGTACTCTCAGTGCTTGGTGAAATGAACATCAGTACTCAGCTTGACAGCATAAGCAGACAGTCTGTCAGGAAACATAATGAGCAAGTGAACGGGAATAGACATATCCTCTCCAGGTTAGTATACTGCATAAAATTTTGCAGAGCATTTGAGATGGCTTTACTTGGTCACAATGAAAGGAAAGATTCAGAAAATTCAGGAGTGTTTCATGGACTTGTAAATTTATTAGCTCAATGAAGGAATACTTAGAAACTGCAGCTGTACTTAAAGATACATGCAAAATAGTTCAACACGAACTTCTGGATTGTTTGCTAAGTATATGCAGAGAAATAATAATGCAAGAAATTTTAAATGTGCATTATTTTGCCATAGTGGTGGACAAAACGACAGTTATGTCTACCATGCAACAACTGGTGATTATGTATAGATACGAACTTTATAGCTTTATTGTGGAGAGATTTTGGGGCTTCTTTAACGATGACGCACAGGATGCTGAAACGTTATTCAAGGTAGTAACTTCTGCCTTGCAAAAGCATCCACATGGAGAGAAGGAAAAGGAGATCGCACAGTGCTGTGATGGTGCTGCTGTTTGTATTCCTAACAGGAGAGTGCACCAGTTTAGTTGGCTTCATTTGCCTGTAGTCAGGTGACCTGCTGATAAACATTAAGCTGTACTACTGGAAGTTAATCATTTCCATAAAAGGCATTAACGGTGTTCAGGCAAGGATTAAGCAGGTATATCCCAGGGCTAATAACGTTCACAGCCATGCTCATCAATTTAATGTGATCCTGCAAAAAGCTGCATCTATAAACAAATCTGCTGGAATATTTTTTCTAAGCTCTCTGGTTTTCCAGCTTTTTTCTCCCAGTCGTTACAGAGAACAAGTGTGCTAGATAGAGTTGTGCAAACTAGGCTATCACTGATAGCGGTTACAAGATGGGTCATTAATATTCGGACAATCAGCACAGTTGAAGAGAACAAGAAAAGTATGATCGAGAGTCTAGAAGAAATCACCCATCTCTGATCGTGCAGATGACAAAACCAGAAGAGAAATTATGGCCTCCTCTCCAATTTGAAAGACTCTGAGTTCTTATTTTGGCTAGAATTTTTTCATAGGATCATGCCATGTGCAGACATACTCAGCAAACTATAACAATGGAATCTTGAAGCAATAATTGCTAGACAATATTAATTGGAGTCTGAAGAAGGAATCAGAATATGAAATACTGCTATCGAAGAAATTTCGTCATCTTGTGAAGAACAAATTCAGAAGAAAAGAAAATTAGCAAACAAGGAAGGAGATGCGAAGGAAGCTTGTGACGCGATAATAAGTCATGTGAATGAAAGATTTTCATTCATAAATCACATTTTAGCATCAAAATTGTTAGATGTGAGCACATTGTAGAGATAAATTTTCCTGAGAGAGAACTTGACATTACTGTTGAAACTTACCCATTGTTATCGAAGGTGCAACTGAGAACGTAGGTAGAAGTACTCTACAGCAGAAAAGACTTTCAATGTGCAGGAGGCGTTGCTGCATGCTGTAGCTTCTACTAGACAACAACTTGGATCTAGACACATTTCCGCAGTTATTTGAACCAATGAGGATAGCTATAACAACTCCTCTTACAAAGGTGAATCTGAACGTTGTTCCTCAACAATGAAAAGGATAAAAATCTTCCTCCTAAACACAATGACAGAGGACAGGCTTTTGGCATTAGCAATGCTTGCAATGGAGACAAAGTCTGTGTATCATACTAAAGACAATCATAGAGTGATCGAGAGATTTGTGCAACTGAAAAACAGGTGCATGAATTTTCTTTAGAAATAGGCATGTCAGTCATGCTGCAGTATAGGTTTCTCTATTTAATGGGTACCAACAGTGCAGTGTAGGGTGTGTTAATATAACTTTTATGTGGACTGTATGGAAGGATAGGGCATTTCATAATAACAGATTATGACTTTTCCTACTTCAGAAACTGAGACTTGCTGAGTGATAAAATTTTAGTACTATTAATATTTGGCTGACGAAATGGAAAGTAGTGAAAGATTATATATTACTTAATTTTTGCCTTAAACTCTACTTAATTAAGTACAAAACAACAAAATTTCACAAAAGCAAGTCTTTCTTTCTGCAGACAAGTTATGCATATTATTATTATTGTACTGTGAATAGGCCACCTGAAAAGCACATTCCAATTTCAGTTCTTTGTTCTTTTCTTTTCTTTCAGTATGCTTCCATCTGTTTACTATGATTCTTCTCTCTATCTTCAGACAATTTTGAACCAGTCTTTCTAGCTGCCCTGTCTTGGAATTCTTCCATTTTCAATACTTTTTTGCGAAAGGCTTCTCTGTTGTTTACATCTTTTGGTTTTACATTGTTTCTTTCTAAATCCTTTTTTACTTTGTTGACCCAACTTGTTGTGGACCTCTTATCCCACAAATATTTGAAAATTTTATTAGTTAATATACCGCCTGTCATCGGAAATAAGTATCCAAAAAACATGGGTCTTCTTTTCCTCATTATGTTCGAAATATTTTCAATATTTTGGTATATTTCAGCGTTACTTTGTAATTTCCAACCTTCTGCTGTGTTTTGTGGGTCTAACATTTTCCTCATTATTCGCCTTTCTATATAGTACTTCTAATTTATCTAAATTATATTTTAATGTCAGGCATTCACTTGCACATAGGCATTCTGGCTTCACTACTGTGTTGTAATGCCTTATTTTTGCAGTTTTGGACAGGCACTTTTTACAGTGTGATTATTTGGTGATACTATATGCTCTTCCCATTCAATGCAACCTTTCCTGTATTGCAGATATTTCCAAAGCATTTTCTTGGATTATCTCCCATAGATATTGGAATTTATTTACGCTCTCTATTTGGCCAATATCTGTTTTCAGGGATTTTGGAGCATCCTTAATGTTTGTTACAAATTTTGTTTTTTCAGCAGAAATTCTTAAGCCAGTTCTGCTGGATATTTATTCCAGGTAATTTATTTGTGGTAGCAGATGCCACATCTTTTGAGAGTATAGCAAAATCATCTGCAAATGTAAGACATTGGTTTCGACCTTTTTGCTTTCTCTTCCTAATCTTATAGGTGAGATGTTGAGTTCAGTTAAGTTTTTCGTACCAAACTCTCACTGTTTTCTGTAACACACTATTGAAAAGAATTGGGGATAGCACATCATCTTGTCATACACCTGTTTTTATTTTGAAATGCTGTGAAATTTCTCCCCTAGATTTTACATTACAGACTGTATCAGTGAGTGTTTCTTGGATTATGTTTGCCAGTTTGGACCTTACACCAGATTCTCGAATTATTTTATCTATAGTTTATCTGTCAACAGAGTCAAAAACCTTTTTTAAATTCATGAGGATAACTACAGTGTCCTTTGAATTAAGTAATCTGTGGCGAATCATTTACTTGAGATTAAATACTTGTTCTGAGCGTGACTTCTGTTCCTAAAACCAACTGGATATTCACCTCAATGACTGTCTAGTGTTGTTTCTATCCTGCTTAATAAAGTCTTGGAAAATACTTTATATGCTACTGGCGGTAAAGAGATTCCTCTGTAGTTGTTTACCTCCTGTCTATACCCTTTTTTGTGGAATGGATGTATCAAGTCAACTTTCCATTCCTGTGGGATTTTTTCTGTTTTCCAGATTTCTTCAAAGAGGAACTTTAGCTCCTTTGCTACATTTGGCAAGGACCACATCAAAAGTTCAGCAGTATTATTATTATTTATTATTACTACTATTATTATTATTGTCATTATTGGCATTAACTGTAGTTGTGTAATAGTAGTCATAAGTGTTATACAGCAGATGCTATTTCACACATTCAGGTTGATCTGAGTCCAAAAATATGTGAACACCCAAAATGTACATTCACGGGCTGCCACTGTTTCTCAGCAAGTTTCTGAAGAGGCACACGCATGAAACGTAATGAATCCAGGAAACTGACCATTATTATTGACGTGATTTGATAAAATGAAATGTAGTTCATCATGTGCGACACAGACCTTATCATTTTCCACACCCAAATCAGCCAAGTGCTCAACAAGCATCATACCCACTCAAACTATGGAAGATGATGGATGCATGTTGATGGAGCTGGTATTTTACGTTTCTGCACATCGAACTTTCCTGTTGGATGGCAGTGATTACGTGGAATTTGCGCTTTTCTACCCAGCAGCAGTCCACAAATATGATGCTCATATAAAGCATTACTCTCCTGCAGTATAGTTATCGGAATGTTTTTACTATAAATATCATCAACATGCTGCACAAGTGCTCAGTGAGCCATCACTTCACAGCATTATCTCTGCCATAAGAATCTAAATGGTTAATGTTAGAGTAATACAACACAATACATAACCAAATATACTATGTGTCATTCTGTGAAGGTAGTATGAGCGGCAGTGGGGTGACCTTAACAAAGCACAGAAGGAGCTAATGGGCACAATGAAAGGACAACGCTCCTGGTGGTGGGAGTTCGTAAACTCTAAGAACTTGCTTGCCTTGTTAGGCATTTCCGAATATACTGGTTCTTGTCTAGAGCAATGAGGTTGATGCCTTGCTGAATACTCAGTCTTAGTAAAAGAGTTGAGATATCAACGACAAAATCACTATTAATGCTCGTCTTTACTCGATTGGGAGGAAAGTAGGTGGGAAATGTTTTTGATCCAGATTTATTGTTCTTCATCACTCTTGGAGAATAACAAAAAACGATATGTTTTGAGGCACTGTTTAGCTACTTTGGAAAAGAAGAGGGGTGAAATTAGTTTATACATTACATCTTTTTTATTCTAAAAAGCGTGCCTATGTCATCTCCTGGCTTGCTATCATCTGCTGCCATTTCATAAACATGAACTTAGTAATCTGGTTTCTGCCGCTCAAATTTTGGTAGTTTTTGGAGCATATTGGAGAATAAGATTGTTGCTGAAGCTATAATGTTCACATACTTTAGATGGGTGTTATGCACTCATAAGCACTACATTTTTCGATAATGGACATTAATACATGCTTTTCTAGCAGAAATTTCTTTTGGAAGAAAGATGAAAGTGGTTCCCCATTTACTGGGTCACAAACATCTGAGTCCATATGGGGGGAATGCCTTACTGGACCTTCTTTCTTGCATTTTGGAAAAATGGCTTAGTGTGACATTACTGGTAAACGTTCTGAATCTCTATATAATTGATTCGCCCTGTGCTATCACATCATTTTCCCCTCTTCTTTTTGTCACCACTTTCTTGCATGCAGCATAGAACTGATCTGCAGTTAATGGTGGGATACCATGTGCCATTGACGATTCTGGGAAGCTTCCTTTTTTGAATGGGTAGGCATGTATTAAGGAAAGTGGCAGGATTTCGGTAGCCTGAGTTAGAGTTGTCTCTGTGAGTTTGTGAGGTCCAGTTCCAAAAAGCACTAGCAACCACAGGGTAGTCCAGTGAGGGTGCACGATTTACATGGTGCTTATTAACAGAAAAGGCGAGGGCTGCCGCTAGGTATGGGACTACATGATGGCCAATGTCAGTATGGTCTAGGACGAGGTGGTGGTCAATGTCGAGGTGATATCTCATGCTGAGAAGGTCCAAGACACAGTGAATGAAAAATTGGCAGGCACAGTGAATGAAGTATTGGCAGGCACAGCGTCGATCGCCAGCATGAGGCATTGATGGCTATGGCAAACGCATCATAGACGAATATGGTCATGGTGTTGTTGGCACAAGCCCACCTGTGGACATATCCATCACTTCTGCAAAGATGGGAAAGCGAAATTGGTAAGTAACATGGGTGTAAGAGACATAGGCAGATGTCTATAACAACAGTTATAATAATATGTAGTACTAAGTATCAAATCATTGGTGTCCAAATATTATCCACTGGGACCTCAGCAACTCATCATCATGATCATTTGTTACAGTAGTGTATCTAATTCTGTGCAGGGATCTAGAGCCATTTCATACGTTGCTATGTTAGTATCAAGTGCACCTAGGAAAAGAAATCTCATCAGCAATGCATGCAAGAGTGTGAAAACTGTTATTATTGTGAAAGAGAAAAAAATATAGCGCCATTACTTATATACTCATCCATTGACGATTGGTATCATTCCCCATGAACTCACGATGGAGGATGGTGCCATGAGCCAATCAGTTGGATATATGTGCCTGAGTCAATCCATTACCCCATAGCCATATCGCTATTGAATGCATCTAGAAACAAAATAAAAACTAATTAGCAATGAATGGAAGTGTAAAAAATTATTATTGTAGGATAGAGAAAATGAATTACTATTCACATATTGCCCCTTGACAACAGGTGTCATCCTCAATGAACTAAGGCATCGGCTCCTTTAGCTGGATCTCTGATGCAGATGGACTGGGCATTGTCTCAACTTCAATCGAAGGTTGTAGTGCGACTATACTTCGAGAGTGCACATTCACAAGGCTTGACTGGACTTCATCCATTCCCATTGACACAATATCATTGAAAAATTCTACATGAAACAGAAAAAAACATTACACTAGATAACCAAATTAGTATTACGATTATAATATCGCCTGTTAAAGCATTTTGTTGGTCGGCTCCAAACCATCCACCATCCTCTGAAGCGCCAATTAGCTCCATAAGATCCTCTAGTGTACTGCCCAGCGTTAGGGGGACGGCACACTCCAATCTGCAGCAAAAGAAAATCATCATCAGATTGCAGCTACATACACAAGGAACTCACACACATGCAGAGACACACATAGAAAAGTCATCTTAGATTCACGCCTTCAGTATCACTAGTGTCAAATCGGGGGCATTTATTAGCCTCTGATTCACCATTATCATTACAACCATTTCTACTATGATGCAGCACTGTCACCACAAGGTGTATTTTTGGGGCTCCGTGTTCAACTTTGTGGGTAAGATTTTCGACAACTTGACACTGTACATTCTTGTGGAAGTCTTGGACTTCACACCTACCATATAACCTTGCCTTTAACTGATTTTATCAGTGCTGTTAGACCTCTTCTCAGTGTTGCAACAGAGGGAATAAGGTGTGAAACATGTCATGCACTTACAAGAGCTCGCCTCAGAAGAGTAATATTTCCTCCATGGAAAGGACGACAAGACACAAGCTATGAAAGATCACACAGTGGTCCTTTCAGTAGATAAGGGAAACGCCACTGTATTATTGTCACAGAAGATCCATCACTATAAGATTTAAAGTTTTTTGAATGAATGAACAGACCAGAAGACTGATAAAGACCCCACAGAGAGAGCAGAAAAAATTGTTGGTGTTAGTGAATTCTTTTCCTCTTCTGTATGCAAACCTCCCTGCTCTATTCCACTGAGGTTATATGATCTTCCAAAAATTCACAAAGAAAGGCTACCATTACATCATACTGTAAACAATGTTGGCATCCGATGTCTGATGACTCAGTGAATTGGACTTTTTAGGAAGTTCTTAAGTCATCTCACTCTCACCGATTCATTATCACTCATCCGAAGCAAGTTCAAAGATAATATTCCAGTGCAGTTTCATCATCCTTGTTCTCAACCTACTTTTTGTTCAAGATGGGTGTGTGTGTGTGGGGGGGGGGGGGGGGGGGGGGGGAAGGTGTGGATGGGTGGTCGGAGTTTACGGGTGCTCAGAGTCAAAGTTTTCAGCACCCTTACTTATATTAAATATGGATAAATTGGCTATAATTGCCATCACATTTGAGAACGAAATCTGTAAAATGACACTCAATAGCTCACTCCCAATTCACCTGCATTGGCCCATACAATCACTCTACCTCACACACTTTAAGGCAAAGGAATAAGGATGAATGGTTTTATATATGGGGCTAAAACAGTAGTAAAAATTTTTATTCAATAGTGAATATTTTGAGAAAATAGACGGTGTTACCATGGGTAGTCCTCTCTCCTCTTGGTTGGCAAACTTATTTATGGAAGACTTTGTGGTGGTAGCAGCAGATTCAGGAGAACACAAACTACAAGTCTTCCAGCAATATGTGTATGACACGCTTGTAGTGAGGCCCCATGGTGAGAAGAACTGTCACGATTTTCGCGACCTCTCAGTTCGAATATCTATTGAATTTTTAAGCTGATGTCTCAGCTGGCGCTACTGAAAAGACGTTTCTGCTCAAGGTCACCAGTTTGAATCCACCCAGCTTCAGGAATTACCCAAACTTCACACCTGTCAGTGACGCCAAATTACTAGCTACCATTCAGACAGTAATTGCCTGGTAGAGCATGGCACAGAACTCAAAGGGCGTCATTAATGTGTGACCAACAAAAGTCGACAGCGGCACTTCCATAGCTCTCTGGATGTCATTCAGATCTCACACTGATGTGTCCAGGGTTGAAATGGTTTATTATGAGCCTCTATACATTCTGACGGATTATTTACTGCTGGCACCACTATCCACCAAGGCAGAAATTTCACAGTTAGTGCAGCAGTTAAAATAGCATTGCACCACTATCCGCTGCTCAATGTCCCAGACACCACCAACACCTCACGCCACAACCAGTCCAGAGTTACAGGATCACACTTCCTGGCACCAACCAACTCCGCCTCACAGCCGGAGGATAGACTACACCTGTACCATAGCCGACACATTTGCTGCCGCTGTAGTATCTGACCAATACAACAGCCAGTTGGCTGGTCACATTTAAATATTAAGACATTCTGGGCGCCCACACTTTAAGGGGCAGGGGGGCTGTGTGGCAATGTTGTGTGTCTTGAGATCAGTAATACATACATGTCACATGTCTTATGTGGATTCTTTTTTTTTTTTTTAATCCTTGCCATAATCTGTAAGTTCAGTGTTTTTTCATCTTTTTAATCATATGTTTTTGTACAGTTTTGGTGATGAATAAAAAGCTAATTCTATATGTTTAAATAATACTTACTTCTATTTATTTGGATCGCCCATCTAACCACACTAGCTTAATAGGAAGTGGGATTTTTTAAAAGTACAAAACTGGATGAAATGCGTTTCTACAAAGTTTGGAGCTAGCCTAATTGTGCAAAGTCGTTCAGTAACTTCCACAGAAACATCATTTTCTATATTCTCTGTTGAAGCTTATTTGCTCAGATTCACAACAATAACTGCATGATTTATAAACTGGACTAATCAGTAAACTCTCGATTCTTTAAGGAATTGGACTCCCATGTATAAAACTTTAGAAATGAGTTAATGTGTTAAATATTTGCCTTTAAGCATGTAAAGGAACAAAAGTTTCGAAAAGGTTTGAAATTATACTTTGAGTCTGTTGGAAGTCACTAAGTGCTCTCACTAAGAAACACTGGGTAATTTGCGCTTCATTTCAAGCAAAAGCTAGTTTTTCATGCATCTCAGTGTTTGTGATGTCATCTACTTAATGATGAGTCATACAGCGATACAATTTTCTGGATATGTTAAGTAGATACTGTCTGCAAAGTGTGTTGCATGTAGAGTTAGCAGTAAGAAAGTAATAAACTAAAACGTCATACATGATGTTCAATTCTTACTGCACCCCATTTTAAGAAAAGCTAGTTGTTCAGGCATCTAAATGTTAATGATACCACATCTTCTGAACCAACTGTCTTATATTGATTTAGCTTTGCAGGTACACTCAGTAGTATATGTGGATACTATCCGCAACATGTATTGCGAATAGAGGTTGTAGTAAAAAAGTAATAAATTAAAATGTCATTCCATATACACAAGTTTGAATGCATGAAGAGCGAAAATGTAGTAAGCGATAAACTTTGTTCCTTTCGTCATTTTGTGGGAGGTGTCAGCGAGAAAAGGTTTTGTAAAGTTTGAGACTATGTGTAATCTTTTTTGGAATTCGCTAAGTGCTCTCATTCTCAAATACTGAATGACTGAAGTCCGGGTATTTGTGCTCCGTCAGTTATGCCACTTGAACACAAAACACAGTTTCTAAGTGTAGAATTTTTCTTATTGTATTAAACTTTTAACATAAGATTATACCCGTTAATAAGTTGATTATGAAAGCATTTTAAATTTTTAAATTCGCTCAGTAATTACACTGTATATTGAAAATGGAATTTTTGTTGCCTCTATACTGCAATGGGTACTGTGTTACAGGTCAGCGTTTTACTAATATGTATTGTACTTCCTGATTCAAATAAAATGACATATCATTAACATAAAGCAAGAACATTAATAAGGAAGCAATCGAACCCTGTGGGGGCCCTATTGCAGTTTCTCCCCATGCAGATAATCTAGCATCTCTCTTTGTATTACTCAAAATGGCTAGGGCAATGTAGGAATGATTGGGGCAACAGCGAGCTTGATGCAAACATCCTGGATAACGTTGTACACCTTCATTACAATCACAATTACAAAAGCACAAAATCAGAATGTCAACAGAAAAAATTGTTGAAACCTAGAACATAAAAGATCACAAGTATTAAAGAGGTGAGACACTTCTCACATGAAGTTATTTGTCAGAGTCGATTGTTGCAGGTGTTCTTGACATTGGCTGGTGTCTGCTGCTTGGGCTGCTTTTGTCACTGTTTGCAGTCCACAATGTGCGGTCTGGCAGAATGATTGATGGCGATGAGGATGCAAGCTGGTAGTCATGTTTGTCTCATCCCTTTTACAACAGGGTCACCTTAAGTTGCTCCATGGAGACCACTTCCTCCTAATCATTGTGCTGTATCTTGATGGTGTGGGGACTGCATTGCACACAAGGAAATAGACCTGTATAAAATGTCGCAAAGCCACACATGGGAAGAGTTGAACAAGTCCTTATGCATAAAAATGCGTTCATCCTCATGTGCCTTAGGTTGCGTCAGATGGAGATGTGTGACTGTTTCATGTAGATGACGCCTGAACTCAGAAATCGCCAGTGTCGCATGAAGGTCAATTGGTTTGTCCAATAGCAATTCTACTGGTAATCGCAACATTTTGCCACAGAGTAGCTGAGCAGGAGTGTGCCCCAAGTTCTCCTTGTGCGATGACCACAGTCTTAACAGGATCAATGGTAGGGCGTCCACCCACGTATCCTTAAAACACATCAATGCTGCCTTTAGTGTGTGGGAATCTTCCTGCCATTCCATTAGTATCAATGTGGTTGCACCTGCAGACACAAAAGAGTTCTTGGAATAATGCTATCTCAGACTGTCTGTCCTCGTAGGTTATAATAGTTTGGCGGATCTCCAAATCTTAGTATCCATCCTCGAAGTACTGGCTTGAGCACTGTCGCACTATGATGTCTGTGGCCAGATATGCTTCTGGCCATCTCTTAAAACAATCCACTACACTACCTAAATAGCAATAGACCTTTCAGTAAGGTAGTGTCCCTACCAGATCCACTTGAGTGTGACCAAATCTTGCCAAGAGCTTGATGAAGTTTCCAGTGAGGACAGCGATGTGTCATCCCACTTAGCATTTTTGAGATCTCTCACATTGTTGTGTGCTCTTGCAGCTGTATTTATTCACTCCGGGCCACACGACCTTCCTCATCAGCAATCATACTGTAGCTCTCACTCCTGGGTGTGAAAGTCTGCAGGAAGCCTTGAAAACTGCTGAGTGGGAGTTTCTGGGAATGAACACACATCATATCATGTGCAGCATTGCACCATTATGTTAAATCTCCTACTGACATATTTACATTCCATAATGCGATGGACATCCTTGGTGAATCGTGAAATAAAATCATCCTGTCTGACGAGTGTTGGCAAGCCTTTTGGAGTTTCCTTGCTGAAGAGCAATGTTATTTGTGCACGATCCATGCATATAGTGAAAGTACGGCCTTCAATTGAATCTCTGAAGTCACGGACAGCTGTATATGCTGCAAAAAGTTCCCTGTTTCTAGTACTCCAAGCCGTTTGCACACGTGCGAGCAACAGGGAACAAAAGCAAGAGGCTCCCAAGTGCCGTTGACAAGTTGCTGAAGTGCTGCCCCCACAGTTGTCTGGTTGGCGTCCACCATAATGGCTATTGGGGCATTAAACTGAGGATGTGCGAGCAGTACTGCCCTAGCAAAATACTTCTTTGCTCTGTCGGACGCCAGCACCAGCTCATTGCTCCAAGGAACCTTTTTTGTACCAGCCAAATGTTTATCCTTGAGTAGTTTTAGTAATTGTTCCAAAAATCGCTGCCTGGGGAAGGTGGGGGCGGTAATAATCAAGAATTCCAAGAAACTACCTTAGGTCCTTGAATGTTGCAGGGAGTGGATCCTGTTTTTGTGGCTCCATCAGCAGAGTTAACCTGTCCACAAAAACCTCAAAACTGTGGAAGTTTACTTTGTTCTGACCAAAAATACACTTGTCTAAATTGATCGCCTCGACAGCATCTAGGAGTCGCGAAAACTTATCTTAAATGAGACTTGTGTTCCTCCTGATAATTTGAAAAATTAAGGATGTCATCCATGTATCAAAATAAAAGTTTTAGCCCACACCACACAGCAGTCTATGAATAAACCTTCGCCTTGTTTCAACAGCGTTTTTTTTTTTCAACACGAAGGGCACGTAACAATACGCAAATAAACCAAAGGATGTGGTGACTGTCATCTTGTCAGTGTCTAACGGGGCTGCAGGAATTTGCGAATATGTCTGTGTGAAGTTGATTACACTGAAAAAACGTGAACTTGCCACCGAATTACTTACATCCAGGATATATGGAATAGGGTATCTATCTGGGATGGTTCTGGAATTTTATACTTGATAGTTTCCTCACAGCCCCTATGTGCTGTCTAGATACCCATCGTCTGCTAATGGCCTTCTCACACCCTCATCAATTTGCCTCGCCCGATTTCTTGCCTAGCCGCCGTAATTTTTTTTGGTCGCTTGGCCGCTACTCACTGCCCTGGAGTGGTGAGAATGAAATATAAAAAACAACGTGTTGTGTGCCGCCTTTGCTCTTGACTCTTAATGTGCACTGCGAGGTCGAAGTTGTATGAAGAATCAGCGTCTAGAATTGTCTCAGTGACGTCAGCTGTCAAGAAATTCCACATAATGTGGCAAGATCTAATACTAATGATTTGTTTCCGTGCGCTTTCATTGCTGCTGTTATATCAGAGAAGCAGCTGTGCTGCCCACTTGGAAAGATCCTTTAGGTAACATGCTGACTTCTGATCCCATATCTACTAAAAACTTCTTTTAGGAGCATCTCTCCATCACGAATAAGCGCTGTGCCTGGTTGTCAGTCCTACCATCAGATCATGATAGTGTTTGTTAAAGTGGAGCTGACATTTTCATAACCTAGTGTTCCTGTGATGTGATGATGCCTTGTGCCCGTTACTTCTGAACTGGCCACCGGCACGAAGCCGCCTAGCTGCTTGCCTGTTGCTTCCCATATGTTGAAATATAACGGGGCGTAATAGTTACTTAGCAAATACCCATCTTCGTTTCTCAGTAGTCTCCAATGCTGCAACAACTGTGAAGTAATTATGCGAGTATCTTTTCCACCAAAATTTTCTGTATCTTGAAGCGATTTCAACAGTGTAGTTAACGATCTGGTAGTGCCAAGAGAAATTTCGGGAAATTCAACAGTCACTGGTTATGCCATCCACTATTAGAAAAGGAAATTTATGGATTACAATGAAAAACTTGCTAGTATATATTGACTGCCATCATTGAATTTCGTATTAATTTGTTCCTCTCACACTGCAACATGAAGTTTTACACAGGTACTACATTTTAATACGGAAATTCATGAAATATGTTCGATAACAATGCTTTTTATAAAGTTGCTTATAGCATGAAGATTATTAGTTGGAAAATGATCCTAATGTATGTGTCAGTTTGTTCCATAATTACTAACGAAAAGCTGGTATCACATCTTCTGAAAGGTATTCTCGAATTACAAACTGAGAATGATTTATGCTTTATGTTCAAGTATCAATCACTAACAGTCCAGCCATTGCAGAGATATTTGTATGCTTGTTAAGGTCAGAATGAAATTAATGCCAGAATATGAAAGATAAATGACGTAAGACTGTATCAAAATTTAAATAAATTTATTATTGTGGCAGGTTGTCATCTGGAGTCAACACCTCATGTGATAGTTATCCCAACAAGCACACATTGGTACGTTTCATCACCCTCTCCCACTCCCCAGAGTATCGTAGATGAGGATCAGATACACTTCAAAAAATGGCTCTGAGCACTATGAGTGTGTGTGTTTGTCCTTAGGATAATTTAGGTTAAATAGTGTGTAAGCTTAGGGTCTGATGACCTTAGCAGAAACTCCCATAAGATTTCACTCACATTTGAACATTCTGAACTTAACATCTGAGGTCATCAGTCCCCTAGAACTTAGAACTACATAAACCTAACTAACCTAAGGACACCACACACATCCACGCCCAAGGCAGGATTTGAACCTGCAACCATAGCTGTCGCACGGCTCCGGACTGAAGCGCCTAGAACCGCTTGGCCACTGTGGCTGGCAGATACACTTCAGTCAGTCGTCAAAAACATAGTATAAAATTCCCCAAAAATTTCCAATCAGCGCGACATGCAGTTGACTTCAGTGAACATAAAATGTTCTGTGAGTGTACCCAATCAAATATGTAAAAACTGTGAACACATGTTGAAAGTGAGAGAGAGACAGAGCACCTCACTTCCTGCTGCTAATGAGTACACCGTCCGTTCGTTATATATTTTTACGATCTTCCAACAGGAGCCACTTATTTACAGATACCTGTGTAGTTACTAGATTATTTTTGTAATTTCTTGCGTGTTCGAGTGCTTACTAGGCACAAACTTTTATTTTAATAACAGCGTAGCATACAGTACCGCTGTTGTTATCGACCCTCGTATCATATAGGCTTTTGTTTGTTTTGGTTAGTGTAGCACAGTGTCGTTTAGACCGTTAGTGAGAGAGCACTTCGAATTCCTGCTGCTAGTAAGCTGAGTACACCATTCGATTGTTACATATTTTTACAAGCTTCAAACAGGAGCGACTGCAGTAGTGGATAGGAACTGTGATTGCTGTGTGCAGATGCGAACTGAGTTGGTGACCCTTTGCTCACAGCTCCAGGCTGCATTGGATTCTGTCACTCAGTTTGGGGCTGCTGCCAAGGGTCATCACTGTGGGGGGTCGGACAGGGGGATGCGAGAGACATTGAGCATGTCCCACATGTCCCCCAACTGGTCCACTGCCGTGGCCACCCCGGGTGCTGCCTGCATTGAGGTTGACCCCTCACCCATGGTCGAGTGGGAGATCATTCTGAACTCTGGCACGCAGTGAAAAACTTTCCGAGCGGCTGATCATAGGTCCTTCCCAGTTCATTTGACGAACAGGTTTCTGGTATTATCTGTGGCTGACGATGTCTCTGAGCCAGATGCAATCGTCCACCCTGTTCCAGAGGAAGCTTCTCAGCCCACAAGGTCTGGGGATTCACAGAGCGTTGGTTTGCTGGTCGTTGGGAGCTCCAACATTAGGCGCATAATGGGGCCCCTTAGGAACATGGCTGCCAAGGAAGCCAGTGTGCACTCCATGCACATACTGAGGGGGGAATCATTCTGGATGTGGAAAGGGTGCTTCCAGATGCCATGAAGAGTACAGGGTGCAGCCAACTGCAGGCAGTGGCTCATGTCGGTACCAATGACGTGTGTCACTTTGGATCGGAGGAGATTCTCTCTGGTTTCGGGCGACTAGCGGAAATGGTAAGAAGTGCCAGTCTAGCTTGCGAGATTAAGGCGAAGCTCACCATCTGCAGCATTGTCGATAGAACCGACTGTGGTCCTTTGGTGCAGAGCCGAGTGAATCAGAGGCTCAGGCGGTCCTTGACAGTGTAGGCTGCAGATTCCTTGACTTGCGCTGTCAGGTGGTGGGTTTACGGGTTCCGTTTAATTGGTCAGGTGTCCACAACACACAGGCTGTGTGGAAGGGACTGGGCGGTTTTTTAGGTTAGAGGGTCTCAGGGAACCATAGAAAGGGCGTCTGTCTGAAAGGGGACAGGTAAAACACAGTAAGTTAGTTGTAGAAACGATGGGTATTGTAGTTGTAAATTGTCATAGCTGTGTTGGGAAAGAACCAGAGCTCCAAGCCCTAATAGAAAACACTGAAGGTAAAATAGTTATAGGTACAGAAAGCTGGCTAAAGCCGGAAATCACTTCAGCCGAAATTTTTTCAAACGATCTAACAGTGTTCAGAAAGGATAGATTAAATACAGTTCGTGGTGGAATATTTATTGCTGTCAGAAGTAGTTTGTCTTGCAGTGAAATTGAAGTAGACAGTTCCTGCAAAGTAGTATGGATGGAGGTTATACTTGACAATTGGACTAAACTATTAATTGGATCGTTGTACCGATCCCCGACTGAGAAGATATAGTTGCTGAACAGTTCAAAGAAAACTTGTGGCTAATTTCAAATAGGTACCCCACTCATACAGTCATAGGCGGTGGTGACTTCGATCTACTCTCGATATGCTGTAAAAAGTATACGTTTAAAGCCTGCGGCAAGCAAAAGACGTCATTCGAAATTAAACTGAATGTTTTCTCAGAACATTATTTTGAACTATTAGTTCATGAGCCCACTCGAAGCGTAAATGGTTGCGAAAGCATACTTGATCTCTTAGCAACAAATAATTCTGGACGAATAGTGAGTGTCGTGACGAATACAAGGATTAGCGACCACAAGGCAGTTGCTGCTAGGCTGAATGCCTTAACACCTACAACCATCAAAAAGAAACGCAAAGTACGTCTATTTAAAAAAGCTAATTAAAATGCTCTTAACGCCGTTTTAAGAGACAGTCTTCACTCTTTCCGATCTGGTCATGTAAGCGTAGAAAAGTTGTGGAATGATTTCAAAGAGATAGTATCGACAGCAATTGAGAGATATATACCACATAAATTAATAAGTGATGGTACTGATCCCCCATGGTACACAAAAGAGGTGCGATCTCTGTTGCAGAAGCAGCGAAGAAAGCATGCCAAATTTAAAAGAACGCAAAATCCCCAAGACTGGCAAAGTTTTACTGAAGTTTGAAATACGGCGCGTGCTTCAATGTGCGAGACGCTTTTAATAATATCCATAACGAAACTCTGTCTCGAAATCTGGCAGAAAAACCAAAGAGATTCTGGTCATACATGAAGCACACTAGTGGCAAGACCTTCACTGCGCGATAACAACGGTGAAGTCATTGATGACAACGCCACTAAAGCACAGTTATTATAGACGGTTTTCCGAAACTCCTTCACCAAAGAAGACGAAGTAAATATTCCTGAATTCCACTCAAGAACAACTGCCAAGATGAGAAACATAGAGGTAGATATCCTCGGTGTCGCAAAGCAGCTTAAATCACTTAATAAAGGCAAGGCTTCTGGTCCAGATTGTATACCACTCAGGTTCCTCTCAGAGTATGCTGATACAATAGCTCCATATTTAGCAATTTTATACAACTGCTCGCTCACAGGAAGATCCGTACCTAAAGACTGGAAAATTGCTCAAGTCACTCCAATACCCAAAAAGGGAAGTAGGAGTAATCCGTTGTATTACAGGACCATGTCACTAACGTCGATTTGTAGTAGGGTTTTGGAACATATACTGTATTCGAGCATTATGAAGTACCTCGAAGAAAACGATTTATTGACACATGGTCAGCACGGATTCAGAAAATATCGAAACACAACTAGTTCTTTATACTCATTAAGTAATGAATGCTATTGACAGGGGATATCAAATTGATTCTAATTTTTAGATTTCCAGAAGGCTTTTGACACCATTCCTCACAAGCGTCTTCTAACCAAACGTCGTGCATATGGAATATCGCATCAGTTGTGCGACTGCATTCGTGACTTCCTGTCAGAAAGGTCACAGTTTGTAGTAACAGACGGAAAGTCATCGAGTAAAACGGAAGTAATATCCGGCGTTCCCCAAGGAAGTGTTATAGGCCCTCTATTGTTCGTGATCTATATTAACGATATAGGAGACAATCTGAGTAGCCCTCTTAGATTGTTTGTAGGTGATGCTGTCATTTACCGTCTTGTAAAGTCATCAGATGACTAAAACGAATTGTAAAACAATTTAGATATCCGTATGTTGCGAAAAGTGGCAGTTGACCCCGAATGAAGAAAAGTATGAAGTTATTCACATGAGTGCTAAAAGAAATCCACTAAATTTCGATTTTGTGATAAGTCGCACAAATCTGAAGACTGTAAATCCAACTAAATACTTAGAGATTACAGTTACAAAGAACCTAAATTGGAACGATCACATAGATAATGTTGTGGGTAGAGCAAGCCAAAGACTGCGATTCATTGGCAGGATACTTATAAGGTGCAACAGGTCTACTAAAGAGACTGCTTACACCACGCTTGTCCGCGCTATTCTGGAGTATTGCTGTGTGGTGTGGGATGCGCATCAGGTGGGACTAACGGATGACATCGAAAAAGTTCAAACAAGGGCGGCTGGTTTTGTACTATCGCGAAATAGGGGAGGTAGTGTCACAGACATGACACGTGAACTGGAGTGGCAATCATTAAAACAAAGGCGTTTTTCGTTGCGACGGGATCATCTCATGAAATTGCAATAACAAGTTTTCTCCTCCAATTGTGAAAACATTCTGTTGCCACCCACCTACATAGGGAGAAATGATCATCATGATAAAATAAGAGGGTTCACACAGAACAATTTAAGTGCTCGTTTTTCCCGCGCGCCGTTAAAGAGTGGAAAGATAGAGAGACAGCTTAAAGGTGGTTCATTGAACCGTCTGCCAGGAACTTTATTGTGAATAGCAGAGTAATCAGGTAGATGTAGAGGTAGAAAGCATTGCTTTGCACAGAGAATCAAATTTAAACCTTCTCCATTTTCACATAATTTGAAAAATAAATAAATGGAGATAGGAGACGAGATACTGGCAGAAGTAAAGCTGTGAGTACCGGCCGTGAGTCGTGCTTCGGTAGCTCAGATGGTAGAGCACTTGCCCGCGAAAGGCAAAGGTCCCGAGTTCGGGTCTCGGTCGGGCACACAGTTTTTATCTGCCAGGAAGTTTCAAATAAATGAAGCAATTACACAAAATTATATATATGCTTGTCTCACTGTTTGTTCTCTGCTGCTCCCAGGTACACAGCCTCTGTGTTCAGTAATTTCTACAAATACATACAATTGACCTTTAGTCATTATTTACCATTCCAGCATTCACAACATAGTGTACTAAGAAACAGAACAGGAAACAGTTATAAACAGTTGATGCTTAAATACCCAGATATTGTGCCTAAATTGAGTAGCTTGTAATTTGATTATTATTACACAAATATGGTTTCATAGACAGTAGCTTTCTAACTAGATAAGTTTTGGTCAATTCTGTTAATATGAGAGCACGTGTATACTCTCAGATATCACCTCCAGGATAGGTTAAAAGTTACAACGATATGTAGGTAGCACTATAATTACAGAATGAAATTTTCACTCTGCAGCGGAGTGTGCGCGGATATGAAACTTCCTGGCAGACTAAAACTGTGTGTCAGACCGAGACTCGAACTCGGGACCTATGCCTTTCGTGGGCAAGTGCTCTACCGACTTTTTTTATCTCATTTTGTTCTATATTGTACGTAGAATTTGTTCGTGGCGGATGTCCGATGACACTCGTTCAGGTTGTTCGTTAATCCATTCACTGTGTTTTTTTTTTTATTGACTGAGCTACCCAAGCACGACTCACGACCCGTCCTCACTGCTTTAATTCCGCCAATACCTCGTCTCCTATCTTCCAAACTTCACAGAAGCTCTCCTGCGAAACTTGCAAGATTAGAACTCCTGGAATAAAGGATATATTGCGGAGACATGGCTTAGTCATAGCCTGGTTTCCAGAATGAAATTTTCACCCTGCAGTGGAAAGTGCGCTGATATGAAACTTCCTGGCAGACTAGAAGTGTGTGCCAGACAGAGACTCAAACTCGGGAGACTCCCGAGTTCGAGTCTTGGTCTGGCACACACTTTTAGTCTGCCAGGAAGTTTCGGTATGATAATTAGTTTGTGTTTTCGCTGACATAAGTAATTTTCAATTGTTTTGCATATTTATATACTCACTTCGCATTAACTTCCTCCTTCTGCAAAGTAGTCCATACTTCGCAAAACATCGAAATACTAAGTAATAAAACTTTTTATTCAGGAGGAAACACTGCACAAGCACGTGCTTTTGTGGAAGGGCCCTCTCATGTCACCAAAGTGAAGTGTATATTCATAAAGCAATGAAACAGGGAATTAATAAATTCCTCTCTTCAGCTTCTTAGTATTGTACAATTGTGATCACCTAAGCTATGGAATACTGTGCAGGCACACACTTTTGTGCAAGTATTTCTCACAGTCATATGTGATAAAATTTCATATAACGACCAAATCAGTATGTTCAGTGTGCAAATTATACGACTGGCAATTATTATACACCGAAATAGAAAACATACACTCACACAAACGCAGCTCCCACGCACATGACCGCAGTCTCTGGCTGCTGAGGTCAGCACACACACACCCGCACACACACACACACACACACACACACACACACACACACAGTTTCTGGCTATTGAGATCAGTCATGTTGTTTATATCCGATAAAGGCTTTGTTGACAAAAAGCTCACTTTCTGAGAGTATTTTTGGTGTGTCTATCTGCGACTCAGCATCTCCGCTACATGGTGATTAGCAATTATCCTTTTCATAATATTATCATATTCCACCCTGTTTGGTTTTGCCTAACGGCTTTTATTACATCTCCTAACTTAGTGCTGCTTTCCTTTGTTACTATTCTCTAACGCAACACTATTGTCAGTGTCCATCCTTCTTTCTCTTCTTTCCTGCATTTCACTTGTCACATTACAAATCGCACTGCACGCTCTACTTATGTGCCACACTGTATCAACCGTCTCGGCCGCGTGTAACTGAACGCTACAAGACTGTGCTGATCGTTGGTGCAGCATCTCATGTCTCACATTACTCCCGCCGATGTCATTAATCCTAAACCTCCAAATTGACCACTCTTTCCGTCACTCGCGTGTATTTTCGCGTGTTATTTCCCGCACCTTCCAGTGCCACATAAAACTTGCATCTCGTCATACCAACCACTCCCCACTCTCCACTCCTCCTTTCTGTTACAGTTCGCACCTACTAACTTCACCTAATCTAGTCACATCTGCCGTCTCCCCTCCTCTAACGTGTCCACCCAAAGATCTGCAACTCACATTACAATCTTTTTATTCATTTTTTTCTTTGATCTCATTGTGTCTTCACGCCAATCTCAACTGGTTTTCGCCTTTTACTATCGGCCTACTCCCACAGATTTCATCTTGTTTCCCCATCCTTCATCTGTTTCAAGCTGTTCGTGATTTTTCCCACTTGTTTGAGTGATTTTTGCGATTTTTTTCGGACATATTTCTACGCTATTTACGTATTTTTACGTGTTTTTATCTTCCACCACGGATCCTTGCTCCTTCCGACTGCGTCAATACAGAAAATATTCCTTATCGCTAGCCAGAAACCAGCCCCAGACGCTGTTACTGCATTGTTGCTTGGCTCATGGAATCCGTCTGTGGCTGCCACCTCTCCTTCCACAATGACCTCCAGATTCTGCCAATCCTTCACCCTCACTAACTTAGTCCTGAAAAGCCATATCAATCAGGCCCAAATCTCCTTGCAATATCACCTCTCCATCTGGAAACCTCTCCCGCTGAAAACGGCAATCTGGCCTCAGCGGCCAGAGACCTTGGTCATGCGTGTGTGAATTGCATTTGTGTGAGTGTGTGTGTGTGTGTGTGTGTGTGTGTGTATGTTGCCTGTCTCTGATGTATTTGTATTTCTTTATTGGTCCTGTAAATCGTGTTTAGGTACATATTTTGCACAAACGATGTAGGACAAGTCAGGTTGGTACAGTATATACATCATCATACACATTGTTATTTTGAAAGGATAAATAATTAAAAATTATTCAATACATGTTGAATATTGATGACAAATTTAATATAATAAAATAAAATGATAGACTTATTAAGAATATTTTAGCAATTACGCTACACTTTTCTGGTACTCTAAAAACTCGGAAACAGAATAGAAGCAGTGGTCAAGCAAGTCCTCTTTCAGTTTCACTTTAAACTTTTGTAAATTTTGCATATGTTTCAAATAGGATGGCATGTGATTGTACAGCATTATGCAAGTATGACACACTCCTCTCTTACAAATGTTTGTACTTACAGTACTGACAAGCAAGTAATGCTTCTGCCTAGTATCGTGAGGGTGGTAATCACAGTTGTACTTGAAGATATTTCCATCTTTTAAAATACTTTCTTTTGTGAAATTTAATATTTCATACATATATAAGCAAGGAAGAGGCAGTATACTGAGATTTTTAAATATTGGTCTACAGGAGTCTCTATAGTTAACATGGCTTATTATTCTAACAATCTTTTTCTGTAGCCTAAATGTTTTGTTTGTATCTACAGAGTTCCCCCAAAAGATAATGCCGTACATCAGCAGTGACTGAATACTGCCATGGTACATTGTAATCACAGACGCACGGCTTGTATTTTGTGCGAGGATTCTTACTGCGTAAGTAAGTGTGTTTAGCTTTTTATTTACATGGTTAAGATGTGTCTCCCATTTTAGGTTTTGCTGTATATGTATACCTAAAAATTTTGTGTCGCTCACAGATGAGACAGTTTTTCCATCAATTTTAAAAATTGGACTTTCAGGATGTAGTTTCTGTGAATTGTGGAAATTGACTGTCACTGTTTTTTCATTATTTATTATTAGCTTGTTTGTTCTCAACCACTGTGTCAAATTTTGTATTATACCTGTAGCTATTTTTTGTAGGCTTTCCTCATCACGTGATTTGATTAGGATATTTGTGTCATCTGCAAAAAGTACTGTTGTCCCTTTAGTTATTTTTTCTGACAAATCATTAACATAAAGAATGAAAAGAATTGGCCCAAGGACTGACCCTTGAGGAACTCCATATGTAATGTTTTGTGCATTACTGTAAAAATTAGAAATTTTTTGTGTTTTTATGTCTTTGTATTTTATTTGAGTGACCTGTTGACGGTCATGAAGGTAGGAATGTATCCACTTGTTTGGTAGGCCTCATATTCCATAATTACCTAGCTTCTGCAACAGAGTATTATGATCAATTACATCGAAGGCTTTACTAAGGTCAAGAAATATGCCAGACACATGTTGCTTATTATCTACTGCAGTTAGAATTTAATTAAGAAGGTATAAATAGCTGATTGTGTTGATCTGCCAGTTCTGAATTCGTGTTGCATCACTTATTATGTTTTCTTTATTTAGAAAGGCTGTCAACCTTCAAAGAAATAGTTTTTCAAGAATTTTACCAAAGCCTTACAATACTGATACAGGTCTATAGTTTGCAGCTTCATGTTTGTCCCCTTTCTTGTACAGTGGTGTCACTTTTGCCATTTCCAGATTTTTCGGGAATATACCACTCACAACTGATGAACTGAAAATATCTGTTAGTGGTTCTATGATAGATGTTACACTTGCTTTGATGATAATATCTGATATTTCATCAGTACCTGCTGAATACTTATTGGGTAACCTTTTTATGTTGACAGATAATTCCTCAGGTGTTGTTGGAGACATGAATGGGATTCTTGTAAGAATTTTTGTATCTGACTGTAGTGTATTGCTGTCTGGTTGTGAGGTGTAATGTTTGGTAATCAGGTGGTGTGCAACATTAGAAAAGTAGTTGTTAAATTTATTAGCCACCACTGTGGGGTTGATTATTTTATTGTTGTTTTCATGAAGTGCTATATTTTTGTGGACTAATGATGTAGTACCTCTTTCTCTTGTTATGATACTCCAGGTTGCTTTAGTCTTATTCCTGGAATTTATTATTTGTTTGTCATTTTCCATTTTCTTTGCTTTTGTTATAACTTGTCTAAGTATTTGTTTATATTGTTTAAAGTAGTTGATAAATACAGGATTTGTGGTTTGCTTTGAGTATTCATATAAGTTCCTTTTATTCTGGCATGATATTTTTATTCCTGTTGTGATCCATTTATTTGGTTTGAGCACAGAATTTATAAGTGACATTTGTTTAGGAAAGGCTATTTCAAAAAAAGTTTGTATCTGGCCATAAATTTATCCAACTTGTCATCTGTGCTGTTTGAACTGTAAACATCAGTCCAGGTTTCTCTCCTCAAGAGGGAACAAAAGTAATCTATGTTTTCATTATTAAACTTCCTCACAATAGTTCTAGTTTTCTGGGCTTTCGTGTTTCCTGGAATAGTGATTGTTAGCACTTTGGCATTGTGATCACTAAAACCAGTGTTTGCAGTCTGTATGTTGCAGATATATTTATCTGTGTTTACAAACACCTGATCTAATGGTTGTTGCAGAAGTAGTGGTTATATGAGTTGGCTTGATTATAGTTGGTTTTAGGTTAAAGGACTTCAGTAAGTCTTTGATTTCATCTTTAAATTTACTGGGTTTGGAGAAATCAACATTGAAATCTCCACATATGATAATATTTTTTTAAGGGTGTTGAAGTCCTCTAACAGCTCTTCGATATGATTATAAAAAACTTTTTTATCGCCATCTGGTAACATATATACACAGATGATTACAGAATTGCTAGTTGGCAGTTCTACTATTGAGAGTTCTATGTCTCTTTCTTTAGATAAGCTGTCAAATTTGGTTATGTTAGTGAAGTCTATATCTTCTTGAACATATATGCATCTACCACCATGCCTGAGTACTTCTCTACAAAATGTGGCAGCTAATTTAAACTGAGTTAGGTATGCTAGTTCTATCATGTCTTTATTTAACCAGTGCTCAGTAAAGCATAAAACAGAAATGTCACTCATATCATGAAGACCTTGTTGGCGGAAAGCTTACTTTCTGACAGTCTTTTTGTTGTGCCTATCTGCGACAGCATCTCTGCAATATGGTGGATAGCAACTAACCTTTTCATAATATTGTCATGTTCCATACTAGATTTTCCACCCCAGCAGGACAACAACTATCGTCTACCACAGATCGACCAAAGTAAGTCTCCTTTCAAATTCCCTTAATTGTACTGTGTAAATAGCATTTGTTGTGTCTATAATACAGATATTCCTTTGACATAACATGCTGAAAGTGTACTCATCATGGCTCAATAGTCGACTTGCATTTCAAAATTTCTGTGATTTCCCACAACTTATTCACATAAGTTTTGCGATTACACACCTCTCAAAATGTAACAAAAGTGAAACTTGTCTAAACAAATGCATCTCTTGACAAAAAAATGAACTCAAATATAAGTGTACAAGTATGCCACTAAGGCTTTGTGCCTTTGCCATAGTAAAATGTGAAATACCAGTGTAGTAAAATAACATAATACACAAAAAAACTCTCTAATCATCCTGGTCCCTGACCATTGATTGTACAGACTGTGAACAATGAACAGCAGTTAGGTACAAGGAAGCAGCAATGAAAGTATCTGACAATAACATTGACGAAATGGTTTCACAAACTGCTGTGATTCAGATCACTCACACAAGCTTTTCTATATATCTCTCAATATGTCTTTTCATTGATTCTGTGTGTGTGTGTGTGTGTGTGTGTGTGTGTGTGTGTGTGTGTATACCATGAAACATAGATAGTGCATTTTTTGTCTGTAAGATATTCAAGCAGAAGAAGCTGAGTAGTGCTGTAGTGTAGTGGTTACGATACTAAACTATTGCATGGAGGGTTGAGAGTTCAAAACTCACCTGGACAGTACAATTTTAATTTCTCTATTCGGCTTGAGTACATTCTAGAAGTATCCACAAATGTCAAGAATAATGCACTGGAATGTTCTGTAGCTGTATGTATACTGTATGTGTTCTGGCCGGAGGTAGTTCGGTCCACACTCTTCTATGTGCAAGTGCTGAATAAACCTTCGCTAAGTGAAATTAGTGTTCGTCATTCATCTCATTACATCTTCTTCTATGTGACATTATTCTGGTGGAGGCGCAGGTTATTGGAACTTGTGATAGCGCACATTATCGACGACACAGTGGCTCCCATCAGGCCACGACAGAGCCGCCGTTTACATGGCGAGAAACCCGAGCTCGAGCCATATTTAACAGATCGCAATCTAGTGGAGACAGAAGAAGACAGCAACTGTGTGCCACCACATGAGACATCCTTCAGGGCTCTCTGATGACGATGGGCAAGATCCAAACAAGGGCTGAAGATATATGAGCGTATAGGCATATTTAACAAATGGGATGACACTGTGTGTTTGGCTAACGTATTTTCTACTTGCTAAGCAATGGTATGAGAACAACGAGGAGAAGTTCACAAGTTGGGAAGCATTCCAGGCGGAACTGCGCTAGTATTTCAGCGACACACAACGACAGAAGTGCAAGGCTGAAGATAAATTAAAGTGCAGGGCACAGCGTCCAGGAGAAACTACAGCATCCTACATTCAAGACGTCTTGGGGCTGTGTAAAATAGTGGATCCTAGAATGAAGGAGGAAGATAAGGTTGCACATCTCATGAAGGGTGTTGCCGAGGACATGTATCAAGCCCTACTCCTGAAGGAGATTCGGCAGCAGACAACTTCATAAAATGGTGCCAGCATATCGAGACAATGCATCAAAAAAGAATTACATGCAAGAAGTTTGAACGGCTTCCAAACATCGTATCGATGTCTGTGATGGAGGAAGGAACTGATTTCACAAGTGTTCTTCGTCAGATAGTGAGAGAGGAAGTTCAGAAGGCACTTGGATTGCACAGCGAGCAAAAAACCGAGACGCTTCAAGAGGTCATAAGGGAAGAAGTGGAACAGACATTGAACCCAATCTCTCGTCCCTTTAAAACTGTGAAAAGGTCGAGACCCAGGCGAAGTTACGTTCCTACAATGCCTCATGAGGAACCTGTTTGGGCACCAAACAAGACTGACATCTGGAGGACCCAGGATAACCAGCCAGTATGTTGCCACTGTGGACGGCCAGGACATGTGGTACGCTATTGTCGAGAAAGGCGGCTGATATTTGATGACGCCCACGCCAGAAGACAGCAGACCGATCTTAGCCAACGCCAACGACGAAGATGAACAAGAAGATGTGGGTGCAGGACGACGTAGGTCACCATCGCCGCAAGCTAGCCACTGGAGAGGACGCTCCCCAACACGCCAATCAAGGTCTCCATCGCCGTTTAGAAGCTCCAGATGATCACCTAGCCGCCGCAACCTGGAAAACTAAAGTGTGCGACCTTACTTGGAGGTGAGGCCGCCGAAGAGAAAAATCCTTCGCCATCGATCACTACAAAAACAGAGAGAAACTACTCAACTACAGATACAGAATGTCTTGCTGTGATCTGGGCAATGTGCAGATTTCGAAAGTATCTCTGTGGGAGGACATTCACAGTTCTTACATATCATCATTCACTTTGTTGGTTGACAGGTCTTAAGGATCCAACAGGACGACTCGCCTGGTGGGCACTACGTCTTCAAGAGTATGACATTTACCATAGTGTACAGAAGTGGAAGAAAACACCAAGATGCCGACTGTATCTCAAGAAACCCTGTGCAAGAGCAACAAGGTTTTGATGAAGATAGTGACTGTCTCGCTACACTCCAGGATCTCTCTGCTGAGCAGAAGAAGAATGCCAAGATGTCTCAAATTTTGCTTGCCTTAAATCGGTAAGAGGATGTCAAAGGAAAATTTAAAGTAGTTAACGGATTACTTTGCAAGAAAAACTTTGAACCGTTTGGAAAGAGGTGGCTACCAGTGATTCCTAAACACATGCGCTTAGATGTTGTACAGAAATTCCATGACACACCTCAGACCGGACATTTAGGATTTATTAAGACATACGATAGAATCCGCAAGAGATTTTTCTGGCCAGGTTTATTTAGGAGTGTCCGTCACTATGTGTTGCACTGTCGAGAGTGCAAGACGAGAAAGGCAGTTCCTCAGAAACCACCTGGCCGACTAATACCAATTTCATCAGCCAAAACGCCTTTCCAGCGTGTTGGGATTGACCTCCTCGGACGATTTCCAACGTCTGCTAGTTGGCAATAGGTGGATTGTTGTTTGCACTGATTATCTGACTGGCTATGCCGTTACAAAAGCCGTGAAAACAGCTGAAGCATCCGAGGTAGCCAAATTCATCGTGGAAGGCAATGTATTAAAACACGGTGACCCAAGGTCGTTAATTACGGATAGAGGGAAAGTTTTTCGATCGAATCTTGTGACAGAGATAAACTGTAAGTGCAACATTACTCATCACATGGCGACTGCCTACCATCCGCAAACTAACGGGCTTACTTAATGCCTTAGTAAGACCTTGGCCGACATGCTATCAATGTTCGTCAATGTTGAGCAGAGCAACTGGGATGAGGTGCTATCTTTCGTGACGTTTGCCTACAACACCGCCAAACAAGACACCACAGAATTTACGCCATTTTCTTGGTGCATGGGCGTGAGGCGACTACGACAGTGGACACTGTGTTTCCGTTACATCCTGATGACGTGGACGACGACTACATTGGCCAGGTGTTAACCAGAGCTGAGGAAGCTCAGCAGTTATCTCGACTCTGCACACTGCAGGCTCAAGAAAACGATCGTCTAGGTATGACATGAGCCACCGCCCTGTTGTCTACCAGCCTGGTAACCTCGTCTGGATCTTCACTCCTGTTCGGAAGGTTGGTCTCTCTGAGAAGCCCCTCAGGCGCTACTTTGGACCTTATAAGGTTGTAAGACAGTTGTCTGATGTTACTTATGAAGTTGAAGATTTCGACTCCAACACAAGACGATGAAAGATCAGAGATACAGTCCACATCCTTCGAATGAAGCCCTGTAAGGATCCTGCAACCCAGGGTAAATTCAAAGCTCCAGCCACAGGCAACAAGCCGAAAGGTGATGAAGAGTGTAGTGGCAGAAGAAGTTCTAAGAAGATTACCACCATGGCGAGAATCAGTCATCAGGAGTCCAAGTATGCAGGACCGATGACTCGTTCCCACACTAGGACAACGTAACTCCGAGACGCTGTTCTCTTGAGGAGGGAGCAATGTTGCAGCAGAAGCTGAGTAGCACTGTGGTGTAGTGGTTATGACACAAAACTGTTGCATGGAGGGTCATGAGTTCAAAACTCACCTGGACTGTACAATTTTAATGTCTATATTCAGTTTGAGTACATTCTAGACGTATCCACAAATGTCAAGAATAATGTACTGGAATGTTCTGTAGCTGTATATATACTGTATGTGTTCTGGCCGGTGGCAGTTTGCTCCACACTCTTGTGTGTGCAAGTGCTGAATAAACCTCCGTTAAGGAAAGTTAGTGTTCATCATTCATCTAATTACACCTTCTTCTGCATGACATCATTTCCAATAACATAATATGCTATATACATTCAACTCAGTAAAATCACTTTTTAGTAGTACGTGTATCAAAAACAATGTAGAACTCTTCCTTGTGAACATGTTTCAGAAATTTTATTGATAAACTCCAACGACTTCTTCCTAACAGTCCACCAGACACTCAGCAGCTTGATGGCAAGAGCAGTAGTGTAAAGTAATATTGATAATACTCACTGCGTTATCACTAAATTAGTTTTTCTTTTATACCACATACATACATAAAAACACTAGGTACGGAAGAATAAATGATTCAGAAAAAATGCTTGGTACAGAAAAAATACATGGTACAGGAAAAAAAATGCATGGCACAGAAAAAATGGATAGTACACAAAAAAGCAATGGTACCGAAAAAGCACTGGTACCATGAAAAAAAGGACTGATCTCTCAAGGCACTGAGATTATGAATCACGAAAAATACCAGTGATGCTGCTGACGTCAATTTCATATCCTGACGATGACAGCTGCAGCGCCAGGTTCAGCAGGGCTGCATGGTGACAGCAGTCGAGTAATGGGGGTGGAGGCAGGAACCCCAGACAGTGATCTGCCAGGCAGTGACCCCAGCTGCAGTGCAAACTGGGCCATATGTGACACAGAAACAAGCATCAGCTAGGGTGTGGGATGTGGTGGGCTCTCAGGAACAGATCACACCGTGCACTGTCATGGCTGTTCAGAGTGAAAGGACATCCACCTGTCAGGAGTGTGGATGACCCGCAGACACTTGCCCTGGCAATGCTCCATGATGGCTGGCCGGTGTGGCCATGCGGCTCTAGGCGCTTCAGTCTGGAACAGCTTGACTGCTACGGTCGTAGGTTCGAATCCTGCCTCGGGCATGGATGTGTGTGATGTCCTTAGGTTAGTTAGGTTTAAGTAGTTCTAAGTTCTAGGGGACTGATGACCACAGATGTTAAGTCCCATAGTGCTTAGAGCCATTTGAACCAATGCTCCATGATGGCAAGAACCCACTTTGGCTGGTGGCTGAAACCCCAAGCAAAGACAGGTGAACCAAGCCGGAATCATCGCAGAGTCAGCAACCCTAGCAGGCATGGCATTTGATGCAGCAGGTGGAGGAGAGTCTGTGGTTGGTGTCCTTACAGTAGTTCTGCCAGTCTCTTGTCCCCCTCTGGAATAAAATGGTAGAACTCAAAAAAACTGTTAAAACAGCTTCAGGGTACCTACCAGATACATATTTCTGCATCTGAGTTTTAATTGTCTGAACCATGAGGTTGGCCTTACCATTAGTTTGAGGATAAAATGGGGAGCTGAGAGATGGTGAACACCATTAGCTTGACAAAAAGGTCCAAATCCTAGAGAAAGAAACTGGGGGCTGCTATTGGTAACCACTGTGTAAGGAAGTCCCTCAAATGCAAAAATCTTAGACAGGGCCAAAATATTGGTTGCCATGGGCAATGACAGACAACACGCCACGTAGGGAAACAGAATCGGTGTCCACTACAGTGAACCAATACTGATTTGGGAAGGGCCCAGCAAAATCAGTATGAATACACTCCCATGGGGACTGCAATGTCTGCCAGGGGAGAGAAGATCCACACAGGGCTGCCTGTTGCTGAACACAGTGAGTACAAGTGATTATGAGCCACGTAATGTCACCATCTATGCTCAGAAAATACGCTCGCCAGCAGGCCAAAGCTTTGGTGTGAGACATCCGTCAAAGACCTACTTGCAGAAGCCACAGTACATTACGATGTAACAAAGTGGGAATCATAACCCAGGCAGCAGTGATGTCCTTAGGTAATAAAAGAGCCCCATCAAACACAGAAACGTGCTGTTGGAGGGGGAAGAAATTATGCAAAATGTCTGAGGCATGGCGCAGGGGTTTTTCTGGCCAACAGTGCTGCACAAAGGAGAGGACCTGATTGAGTACAGGAACAAGGGCAGTAGCCGATGCTATTGTGACACTAGTGATGGGGAAACCATCAATCATGTTCTGATTCTCAATATCTAAATCGAAACAAATCAAATCATCCTGATCGAACACTGGGTTCACCCTGATCAGAAAGCAAGATAAGGCATCAAAGTTGGCACGTTGTGCTGTCAGCCGGTAATGGATCTAATGAGGATAATGAGAGAAGAAGAGAGCCCACTGGAACAAGCAATGCACTGCCTAATCCAGTATGGAAGCCAAAAGGTTAAGAAGAGCAACCAGTGGCTTGTGATCGATCCATCATTAAAAGGAATTTAGAACCATACAAGAAGACATGAAATTTCTTGAGAGCAAACAAAATTGCAAAAGCCTCCTTTCCAATCTGAGTAACTGCAGCTGATGGGCACTTAGAGTCTTAGAAACATAAGCAATGGGTAGTTCAGACTCATTCATATATTTGTGCACCAACACACACCAAAATTGTGCTGAGTGGCATCTGTAGCTAACACAAGATGCTGACCCAGCTGAAAAGTGACCAGATGCTGGACAGATTGAAGCTTAGATTTAAGCAAGGCAAACACTCAGTCACAAGCTGGGAACCAGAAAAAAGGCACATTTTTACACAAAAGCACATGCAGTGGCTGAGCAACACTGGATGCATCTGGTATAAACTTACGGTAACACAAGTTTACCTAGAAATTCCTGCGGTTCCTTAATGGAGGTCGGCCATAGCAAAGCTGCAGTTGTGTCAGTATGGTGATGCAATGGCTTGACCCCTGTTCAAGAAACCTCAAAACCTAGGTACTCAATTGATGGCTGAAAAAATTGAGAGTTGACAAAATTGCAAAACAGAAAGCAATGATTGGTAATTGTTAAGGTGGTCTTTGGTGGAAGAATGCAAAGCAATGGTATCATTGAGGTAATTGATGCAGCTGGGCACAGAGGCTGTCAGCTGTTCTAAAAAATTCTGCAAAGTTGCAGGCCTGCTAGTGACACCAAAAGGCAAGTGTCAGTATTGGTATAGGCTGAAAGTTGTGTTGACAATGAGAAAGCGCTTAGTGGCCTCATCCAAGGGGAGCTGGAGATGTGCTTCTGACAAATCGATCTGGGAAGAGTAGTAGCTGCCTGATAATTCTGCGAGCAACTCAAGGGCAGGACATGGACTGTACAGTAATCATGACACTATAGACGCCACAGAGGTGAAGCTTACCCATTGGCTTCTTAACAATGACCAGTGGTGTAGATCATTCACTGGAAGAAATAGGCCAAATTATATCGAGCCACATCAGATGGTCTAACTCAGCCTCAACAGAGCCGCGCAATGCAACTGGCACCTATCGTGCCTGAAATATCTGGGGATTGGGTGGACTCTTTCGTGGTAATGTTGGCCTGATAACTGATAGCACTACCTAGCCCAGGGGAAAACAGAGATGAAAACTCGGAGCAGGAGGATGCTTTCTGCTGATGCAAAACTTGATCTGACACTAAATTTAAATCAGCAGTGGAGAAACCGAAAGCATTAAATGCAACTAACCGAAACCGGCTACTTTATGGGAATGATCAACAATAAGGAAGGTGAGATGGCGAACAAGAGATTTGTAAGAGACAGGAACAGAAAACTTACATAGGACTGGATTCTGCTGCTTATTGTAGCTATCGAACTTCTGTAAAACCTGTGAAGGAAGGGGAGTGCCAGTCCACATACATTTGTGTGTTTACTAAAGTCACTGCAGCTCCTGTGTCCACTTGTATTTTTAGCAGTCTATAAACACGCGCAAGTTAATAAACAATTTGTTTGCAGAGACAGTCATTGTAGAGATACAGTTTATGTCCATCTGTACTACTGTGTCCACCATGTTTGAAGTGGAGTTACACATCAATGTCATGCGGCCTTTCTTTTGACACTTGTTACAAACAGCCCAACACCATAGGGCACAAAGCACGCTTATGTTGGATGGAGCAATATGGGCAAGACAGAAGGGAGGCACGCAACTGTTGTTGTGATGCGGCCAGTTGCTGCTGTCGCCGTATCTGATGGTGCCCCATGTGACACAGAGTAAGGTCATACTGTTGCAATGGCTTCCCCCTTATCCTGAAAATTTTCAGCGTGCCTAACAGGGGTTGACTGAGCAACTTCTGGTATCTCCCACCATACAACAATCTAAACGCCACAGAGGGTGACACTTCAAAGGACTGTGCTATAATGAGCACATTTGTAAGCATTGGATTCTCACACTGAAGTGCTTTTTTGCAGACTTCCCTATCTGAGGCTAGACAAATAATAACATCACGCACCAAGTAATCAGTGTAGGATTCGTGATGGGTACTAGCGACACATTTGCGACGATGGCTCAAGCCACGTACTTCTGCAGCCCAGGCTTTCTAAGATTGGTTTGTGCGCTTCTGACAATGGTAAAATTCTACATGCATCACAAGACATGCATTTTGTCCCAGTAATAGGGTGAGAGAAGCTTTCACATCTCACCAAATGATAAGCTGGGCAGTTCTAGCAAAGGCCCAAGTTGGGACAACAACTGATAAATGTGCAGCAAATGCCAGGAAAGAAAGAAAGCCCCACAGAGGTTTGCATCGCCCATGTGAAAAATGTGGAAATTTTAGTGTAACCATGTCTCATAGGAGTTCCAGTCTCCAGCTGTTTCATCATATTCTGGAAAGGGTGACAGTTGCACCAATGGGAGAGTAACCTGCTGAGAACACGCAGACACTACTTGATTGAGAGCGCTGGTGAAAGCCTGCTGTTGTTCTGCAAAAGCTCGCTGCTGTGCAGTGATACATGGGAGTATTTTTTCCATTGACATGTTTGTCAGGTAATGTAGCACTGACACTAACATGTGGAGAAAATGGAACTCTCACTTGTTGCCAAGTTTGCTGTAGCAAGAACAAACAAGATTTATGGAACAAACGTAGTACTTTATGAAGCAACATGTAAGATGCAATGAAGTACAGGTTGTGTGTAGCACTGAACACATTGACTGAAAAACAGTAATATAGGTTACAGAATAGGCTGAGCACTTGTTTGCAATCGCTTAAATAATACTATTTCTTTGGAGGCGCACAAGAGTGCACCATGGGCCAATCCAGGTGGCCTCTATAAGTGGGCCTGTGAGCTGCATGGATACTCTATCTCTGAAACTGCACGCATCATAAGTGAAGGTACATCAACCTTGCATCAAAGTAATTCTCACTCTGTAATTCTTTAAACAAAGTAGGTCCCTAATCACTTAACAACCGAAGAAATATACCTTACAGTATCAATATTAATCCATGTGTGTGGCTCTTTTGTTTTAAGATTGCTAGTATTAATGACTGATTTAGAGTATAAAATTCTGTATGCATAGCTTTGTATTCATAACAAAACATCGCAGCACAGTCTAGTTTTAAACAGTATACACATATAGATTATTTAATGTGTGCAATCCACACCTTCAGCAAATGCTTCCAATGCCAAGCAAAATCTGTCTCACATACGTAACACTACTTGTGACTTAACTTTCATGTATAGTTGTGTAGTAGACAAACTCACAGAATACAAATAAAATTAAATTAATACAGAAAGCAAATAAAGTTTCAGTAGACAGATTGAGATTCTCTGTAAGATTAACATTTCATCTACGTTACTGAGTTAGTTTTCTATGTGACTTAAGCTTTTTTCTGCCAAATATGTAATATTACCATAATTCCACAGTATTAATCATATGAAAATTGGCATTCACAGGTCAGACATCAGCAGCAAGGGTAAAGTAAAAGAATAGTCAGAGAGTAACTGTACCAGGCTAAATTACATAAGCAAATAGTACAGGCTGTGTTCCTAGAGATTGCCACACTCTTAATGTGCAAAGAAAGCATATTTCCCTTAGGGAATATTGACACTGTAAAATAAAATTACGTACCACACTTTATGTATTCAGAAAATAGTACGTAAAAGATTTCTAATTTTTCCAGTCCACATCATATGACAGTTCACTTTCTCTTTCCTTCTGTGTAAGCTTTTAGTTGTAATACATTCCTTAAGCCAAATATTTTTCTTGTTTTACAATAAACTGATTTATAAGCATTTGGATGAGTATTTGATATTACTTCAAATGGTCCAATGTATGAGTCAAAAAACAATTTGATTCCTTTACCAATTTTTCTAGGTTTTTCATTGTCTTCACAAGAACCAGGTCATCAATTCTGAACTGTTTAAGTTTTACTTTTCTGACATGTGTCTGTTTTCTTAAACTGTACTATTATTCCATGGTCCTCCTAACAGGTTCTTCCCTTTCCTTATAACAGCTCCTTTCTATGAACCACCAGCTGTTCATTTTTTTGTGGTTTCCTGTCAACAACTTCTCTTATGACCAACGGATAACTGTATTCGCTACAGTCCCTTTCTACGAGGGTTGGAACTTAAATAGTGGCACCTATTTATTCACAATGGATACAAAAGAGTTACATGTTTGCACCTGTTACTGCCCTTCAAAGTAGTCACCAGCTTTGTGTAGAACCCATTGCCAGTGATGTGGAAGGCATAGTATACTGTTAGCAACACCTGTTCTGTTGATGGTGCGAATGGAGCGGTCTAAAGTTATGGTGATTCTCATTTACGACTGTGATGGTGTTATCCTAATGCACTACATTCCGCCATGGCAGACCGTCTGTGCACAGTATTACTGTTCATTTTTGGAGCGTCACCTGCGACCAGCTTTGCGAAAGAAGCGGTGACACTTTCTACGCAACCCACCCATCATTTTCCACGACAATGTGCGGGTGCATACAGCGCAAGCTGTGGCTGCTCTGTTCAGTCGACGGGACTGAGAAGTACTGTACCATTCACCTTACTCCCCATACTTAAGTCCTTGTGACTTTGATTTGAAACCAAAGATGAAGGACCCACTTCATGGCATTCACTTCAGAACTTGACAGGCAGTAGATCGCTCCATTCACACCATCAACAGAACAGGCTCTGCTAACAGTATACTACACCTTCCACATCACTGGCAACAAGTTCTACACAATGCTGGTGACTACTTTGAAGGACAGTAACAGGTGCAAACATGTAACTCTTTTGTATCGGTTGTGAATAAATAGTTGCCACTATTTAAGTTCCAACCCTCGTATGTGCCCCCAGCTCTTCATTTTCTGTAGTTCCCTCTCAACAGTTTTTTAAACGTGAATACAGTAAGGCTTTAAGAAAAACAGCTCATGAGTTTCAACTTTAATTTATGCCAATAGTTCCTCACTCTTCTAGGTTTGTCACCAAATGTGTTCTGATATTCAAATAAAAATTCTTTCAGTGCCCTTTTTTGTTCATGGCCAAGCTTCCTAGCCTCATTAACTTTTGAATTCACCAGTTCGTAATACCCACCCTCATCTTGTTCAACATCACTACTGTACTCTTCATCAATTAAATAGCCTCTGTCCTCATTACAAAAATCCCATTTATCTGATTAGCTTCACCACTGCTGTTTAACATTAATAATTTTATTTTTCCAGTAATCTGACTCATTGGCTCTGTAAAAATGAGTTCCTTAGTTTGCCAACTAAACCATACCTTTGTTTTTACTATCCAGTCAATCCCTAACATTAAGTCCGAAATTAAGTTAATGACAAGACAGTCTCATACAAAGAGTACACGATCAATTTTAAACTCTATCCTTACTTGAAACTTTTCTGTTTTCCTATAAACCCTGGAAGCTCCCTTAATCTTGACACCAACAACAGGTAATTCTAGAAAATTCTTACTGTATTTAATTATGCCCCTTGATTTCTCAGAAATTCCAGAGACTGGAATGCTAGTGTCCACCAAACAGTTCCCTTACCAGTTATTAGTTTTAACAAAGATGTAAGGACTTTCCTATAACTACCCATCATCTCTACCTTCTTTTAAAATAACAAATCATTTTTTACTTCTTCATAGCTAATACCACTCTCACTTTGATTATTAACAGATGCAGTATCAGAAACTGATTGCAAAGCTCATACATGCATATTAGGATTCTCTAAATTACTCTAATTTTTCTCTTTCCTCATGACTGAATATAGTTCACAGCAGATTCCCTCAACTTTCTCAACAACATTAACATTACTATCCATATTTTTGTAATGATCCCAAGAAACTTTTAAAATCTAATCATCAATGCAAGTTAACCTCTCCTACTCTTTATTATCAGTTCTCCTTGTTTTTCTGACTTCCACATGTATCATCTAATCTTCTTGTGTCACCTCATCATATGCATCACCCCCCCCCCCCTCCCCCACCCAGTGAATAATCAGTCTCTCTCTCTGAAACATCATTTTTAATCTGCATATACATCATCCCATCTAACTCATCATTAAAAATTGTCTCACTTCTCAAATCATCAACTATGCTATCTAGAACGTAATCACTTACAACATAACAATATCTCTAGTATTATTTTTACAAATCACAGAAACATGACCAAACCTCTCAGCCTCACAAATCATAGAATCACTGTCAAATTCTACAGCCTCACAAATCACAGAATCGTTATAAAACTCCATTTATAAGCTTCACAAATCATATAATCATTATCAACTTTCACAGCCTCACAAATCATAGAATCATTATCAAACTCCTCAGCCTCACAAATCGTAGGATCATTATCAACTTCCTCAGCCTTATTACTACAACTAAAACTCTCTGTTTCCCCTTTTGGCACAAGATCATGGGACTCATTAGTTTCAACATCAGAATGAACAGACTCACCCACACTTCCCATGCCTTTGTTACTCATAAGATCATTTATACCATAAAGATCAAAGTGTTGCCATTATCATTAACACTTTCACCCCCACATTCTTACTGCTCTCTTGACTACATAAATTATGAAAAGTTTCTACATCCTGTCCATACTCATATCTTTTCCCAGTTTCTAAATCCCTCCTATTGCATTAATCAAACTTCATTGCTGTTCAAAATTTTCTATCAAACTGTAATCTACCCTCTGGGCAAGTCCACTTACTATTGAATCTGTAGGACTTCATATTACCTTCTCTGGTTCTATAGTGTTTTGCCTGATACCAATGATTTTCTCTCACCCCAAACTGGCAGGTACCTGTCGAAGTGACCTTCAGTTTCCATGATCATTGCCTATGTTGTTTTGTTCCAAGTTATGATATTCCCTATTCTCTCTCATCTGTGGTCTATTCCTGTTATCCTTTTCTCTGTTTCTATTTCTGTTTCATCACTCAACTGATTGTTTCTTCTATTTCCTCCCCTGTGATAACCATTTCTGAAGTTATTCCCATCTCTCCTCAAATAGTTATACTGATTACTACACCTATTCCATCTGTTTCCGTGATAAGGTACCTGTTATTCCTACTAAAGTTACTGTCTTGATTTCCATTTCATTCTAAGGCTCTAACAAGTTTGTCTATGTAATTTAGAAATTCCTCTACAGATTCATCCAGTCCATACACAAGCTCTACAGCACTCAACTCAGAAGTCTCCTTATCAAAGTGTCAGAGTGAGTAGTTCATCAAATGGTTTGTTTAAATGAATTTATCTCCTAAGTTGTTTATCACAAAATGCTTACAGGCTTTCCTGCCCCTCTCAATAAATTGGCCCATTCAGAAATTCACTCTTTATTCTTGCTTGCTCTGTTTCAGACCAAAATTTATTTTCAAAACATCTCTCAAATTTGTCAAAAGACATTTCAGTATTCACAACTTCGACTTTTAGATTATCAACCATACCAGTCCCTACACTGATGTAAGAAATCAACAGGGTGAATTTTAATATCACCTGGAAATTGATCAGTTGAGATGTTACTCCATAAGCTAGCACAGCTAGTGCTGAACCTTTTAGCTACAAAATTTTCCTGCAACTTAGTAAATTTCTTGTTCATAGAGGGTGGGGCAAATAAAAGTGGTCCAGATGACTGGATATGATTTTGAAACCATTTGTGGTAGCATTAACCGAGGAAGAAAAGACCTACAGTTGCTTCCAAATGGTTGGAGCAACTGCTCATACAGCCAGCTGAACCTTCCAGCACATTTACATGATCTTCACACAGGACAGAACTGTTAGCAGAGGTCTGTCTGGTCATGGGTGTAGCTGGCCTTCCTCCTCTCCTTATATGTCAGTGTGTGATTGCTTTGTGTGGGGAACCCTCAAGGCTAAAGTGTATCACAACAACCCTCATAGTCTTCAAGAACTACAGCAGAAGATTCTAGATGAGATTGCAATTTCAGCAGTTCAGCTTCGATCCACCTTCAGCAACTTGCTGACCAGGGCCCAGAAGTGACAAAGGATGAAAGTGGTCACTTTCAGCATCTGCTATAGTCAGGTTAGTACTATATTTCCTTTTCTTTGCTGTGTTTCTTTGTACCCTGGAACTCTGCTCTCTGGGCCACTGTTATTTACCACACCCTGTATTATCCATTTCGCCACTACATGCATCTATATTGGTAGTTAGATTTTGCTTCATTAGTTATCTAACTCTGACACTCTGTTACTACAGTGGTCTTCTAATTTTTTGAATTTAAATTCTAAGTCTGACTTGCTGTTGTTTATTGCATTTTTTAATACATCACAGTTATCTATTATGTTTTACTGAACAACTTTGAAATTGTGTTCTGTACAAGCAGTTTCTGCATTGCTTTCTGTTTCAAGAATACCATCTTCAGTTTCCAGGGACCTAACTTGAGCATAAACCTGTTTCTGATCTGTTTGTACCTCATTTTTAAGCTTTGTGATATCCTCTTCATCTTTTGTGATATTTGCATTACTATTTTCCAGTGGTGTTTTGATGTCCTGCAAGTATTGTTTACCTTAGAAATCTGGCCACCTAAGGTACTAGTTATAGTATTAGTGGTTTCAGCTAATAAACTGGACAATAACTGTATGACAGAACCTATAATTTCAATTTCCTCAAAATCAAGGAATGTTGAACAACCACTCACATTAACACTTCCTACTGTCTCATTGTCTTGAATATGGTTCTGTGCTATTTTACTGTGTACTTTGATTTCACTTTTATTATTGGTGATGTTGTTTAAACTCAGAACATTGTCTACTACCTGTTTCTGATTTTCTACTGGCACACTGTCTTAGTTACTGTTACTCACCATATTGGTAAACAAATACAATTCTAAACATTCTGAATGAAAATTTCAGTCCTTGCACTAAAATTCTAGTCTTTACATGGAATTTCTAGCACACGGAAAGAAAAATAAATAAACAAAGTACTTGTCTCAATTGTCCATGATGATGTAGTTCCATGCCACAAACATCATTTCCTGCTTTGTGTCCACTTTTTAGTTATTGTCTCTTTAATCTCCTTTTTTTGCATATGTGGTCCAGTTCAGATCTCCATGCCAGTGCTTTCTTCTAAATTGTCCATTGCATCAGTGTCCATTATTGCATAAATCATTCTTAAACTCAGAATTCTGTTAGAAAAACCTAATTAACAGTACAGCTATAACCCCAGCTTCTCCACCACAATTAAAATATGACAGGTAGTAACAGTTAATTAGCAAAAGCTCTTCTTCATTTCTCGGTGATCTCTGATGCTGCAGTAGCTGTAAAAGAATTTTGCAAGTATATGCTCCACCAAAATTTTCTGCAACCTGATGAGTTCTTGACAGTGTAGTTAATGATTTGGTAGTGCCAAGAGAAATTTCAAGAAATTCTGCTTGATAAAATATTCTCTTCCAGAATTATGTTTTCATTGCGTAAAACTGTAACAAAACTGTCTCACAAAAATCTGTTGGAAAACTGAAGTGTGATTTCTAACAATCACTGCTTATATAATCCATTATTAGAAGAAGAAAGTTTATGGATTACAATGAAAAACTTGCTGGTGTATACCAACTGTCATCACTGAATTTTGTATTAATTTGTTGTTTGCAAAATAAAGATTTACTCGGCTTTTACCTTTTAGTACAGAAACTCATGAATTATGTTCAATAATAACGCTTTTTATAAAACTGCTTATATAATTAAGAGTATTTGTTGCAAAATGTTCCCAACATTTGCATGAGTTTATTCCATAAATACTAAAAAAAGACTCATTTCACTTCTTCTAAAAGGTTATGAAATTGAAGAATGAGAACTGTTTATGTTTTATGTTCCAAGTATTGATCAGCAACAGTTCAATCAGCACAGAGATATTTTTATGGTTGCTAAGATCGAAATAAAATTAATGTCAGAATATGAATCAGTATAATAAACTGAGTTCTAAAAGATGAGATAAGTGGAAGAAGATTGTTACAAAATTTATATAAGTTTATAATTGTGGCAGGCTGACTCCTGAGGCCAACACTTCATGTCATACTTATCATAACAATCACATAGTATCCTATTTGGAAATTTCATTTGGACATGCCTCCTGTATGCTTGATGGACATGAAGCTGACGTCATTACTGCGGACACCTTCTTGTGTTGCACACCCAGACGCGCACTGCAAAGATTGTTTGTGAGTGCCTCCTGTGAACCTAGTAAGGAAGGTGCCATAGGGCAACAAATGACATACTTCTGTGGGCAACTTAATGTTTGAATTTGATGACCTGGAGTGCCCTTCTGAGGTCAAATATATTTCGGTACTGACATAGTGCTGAGCATTTGGAAACCCTGTTGTTGAATCTTTTCTGAAACCAATACCAAGAGGTTCTGTTTGTTCATGAACATTTGTCATATAGCATGTAATCTCACCACTGTCCTTTGCAAGCACTAACTTCTCCTGTGTGCTGTTTGTTATGCAATGCTGCCACCCGCATCGCTAAACTGTGAACTGTCTCTGCTAACTGTTCTGTTGCTGTAGGCTGCACTTCACTCATGAAGCGTGATCAGGGGTTGCTGAGCATGCATGTTTCCCAAACGCACAGTCTGGGACCTCCAGCCAAAATAATGCAGTCTATTGCATTGTTTGCTTGCTTTGAAATTCTTGCATGCTGCCATTGCTTCTGTTCTTCCTGCTAAGGTACATTTTTTGTCCACAGCCAAAATGATTCTCTTATTTTTGGGGAGGCTTTAAACTGCAGCATGGCTAGTGATTGCTCTAGTATTAGATCTTGCCCTGCTAGTGAGCCAAGTTCGCATAGACGTTGACACTGTGATTTGTTGCCTAAACAGTTGTCTACCATTAACCTCTGCAGCCTAAGCTCTGGCGAGAGGGACGAAGTTTTTTATGAGACAGTTTTTTAATTCCCTGCAGCTGTGGGAGACCAAAACTTCGTTGGAAATAATTGTTTGCAATTCATTTAAATGTTCCATGACACAATCAAACTGCATGATACATACCACTGTCAATTTTGTGCTGGCAAAAAATGCTTTTTTCATGAAGGAACCAAAGTTCCGGTGTGGACATCCAGAACTCTGGCAGAATCTCAATTACAAGAGCACAAAATCAGAGAGTTAACAGAAAAATATGCAAAAACCCAAAAGAATGTCAAAGATCAAAAATATAAAAGAGATGACAAACTTCCCAGCTGAAGTCATTTGTTAAAATTGCTTTTGCGTTACCACAGTAACTTTCTCCATTGTTTTTCTTCAACAGGAACTAAACCAGGCATCTGTGGAACTTCGTATTCCATCAAAATTTAACTTCTCTAATAGAATATTATAATCAACATAATAAAATGCCTTGAACAAGTCACAAAAGATACCAACTGGTGGTATTTTATCATTTAAGGATTTTATTATGTGCTCATTTAACGTATAAATAGCTGAGTCAGTAGAATGGTCCACCAATAACCTAAAAGCACAGAAATATACCTCTGAAATAAGGAACTCTAGCTGTATCAATAGAACTGCCTGGAAAATGATGCATAAAGAAAGTGGAAAACAGAATTCCTGTGAACACAACATAACATTAAAAGAAAATGGTGAAGAAATAAATTACCCAAAAGAAGTGTGTGAGACATTAATACAAAAGTTCAGTACAGTTGGTACAAATGAAGTTCATAGCAAGCCACAAAATTTTAGTCTTGGATAATCTAGCCAGTCCTTCTATATCCACGACATTACTGAGAGGGACATCCTAGCAATCATATCAGCACTTCGACCAAAACTGTCTTGTGGCTGGGATGACATTTCACCTAAACTGCTAAAGGAACGCGGGGATGAATTAGTGAAACCCATGACTCACTTGATAAATACCTCCCCCCCTCCCCATGAACCATGGACCTTACCGTTGGTGGGGAGGCTTGCGTGCCTCAGTGATACAGATGGCCGTACCGTAGGTGCAACCACAACGGAGGGGTATCTGTTGAGAGACCAGACAAACATGTGGTTCCTGAAGAGGGGCAGCAGCCTTTTCAGTAGTTTCACGGGCAAGAGTCTGGATGATTGACTGATCTGGCCTTGTAACACTAACCAAAACGGCCTTGCAGTGCTGGTACTGTGAACGGCTGAAAGCAAGAGGAAACTACAGCCGTAATTTTTCCTGAGGGCATGCAGCTTTACTGTATGGTGAAATGATGATGGCGTCCTCTTGGGTAAAATATTCCAGAGGTAAAATAGTCCCCCATTCGGATCTCCAGGCGGGGACTACTCAGGAGGACGTCGTCATCAGGAGAAACAAAACTGGCGTTCTACGGATCTGAGCGTGGAATGTCAGATCCATTAATTGAGCAGGTAGGCTAGAAAATTTAAAAAGGGAAATGGATAGGTTAAAGTTAGATATAGTGGGAATTTGTGGAGTTCGGTGGCAGGAGGAACAAGACTTTTGGTCAGGTGAATACAGGGTTATAAATACAAAATCAAATAGGGGTAATGCAGAAGCAGGCTTAATAATGAATAAAAAATTGGATCGCAGGTAAGCTACCACAAACAGCATAGTGAACGCATTGTTGTGGCCAAGATAGACACGAAGCCCATGCCTACTACAGTAGTACAAGTTTATGTGCCAACTAGCTCTGCAGATGATGAAGAAATTGATGAAATGTATGATGAGATAAAAGAAATTATTCAGGTAGTGAAGGGAGATGAACATTTAATAGTCAGGGGTGACTGTAATTCGAGAGTAGGAAAAGGTAGAGAAGGAAACATAGTAGGTGAATATGGATTGGGGGTAAGAAATGAAAGAGGAAGCCATCTGGTAGAATTTTGCACAGAGCATAACTTAATCATAGCCAACACTTGGTTTAAGAATCATAAAAGAAGGTTGTATACATGGAAGAATCCTGGAGATACTAGAAGGTATCAGATAGATTACATAATGGTAAGACCAAGGTTTAGGAACCAGGTTTTAAATTGTGAGACATTTCCAGGGGCAGATGTGGACTCTGACCACAATCTATTGGCTATGAACTGTAGATTAAAACTGAAGAAACTGCAAAAAGGTGGGAATTTAAAGATATGGGATCTGGATAAACTGACTAAACCAGAGGTTGTACAGAGTTTCAGGGAGGGCATCAGGGAACAATTGACAGGAATGGGGGAAAGAAATACAGTAGAAGATGAATGGGTAGCTCTGAGGGACGAAGTAGTGAAGGCAGCAGAGGATCAAGTAGGTAAAAAGATGAGGGCTAGTAGAAATCCTTGGGTAACAGAAGAAATATTGAATTTAATTGATGAAAGGAGAAAATATGAAAATGCAGTAAATGAAGCAGGCAAAAACGAATACAAACGTCTCAAAAATGAGATCGACAGGAAGTGCAAAATGGCTAAGCAGGGATGGCTAGAGGACAAATGTAAGGATGCAGAGTGTCATCTCACTAGGGGTAAGATAGATACTGCCTAAAGGAAAATTAAAGAGACCTTTGGAGAAAAGAGAGCCACTTGTATGACTATCAATAGCTCACATGGAAACCCAGTTCTAAGCAAAGAAGGGAAAGCAGAAAGGTGGAAGGAGTATACAGAGGGTCTATACAAGGGTGATGTACTTGAGGACAATATTATGGAAATGGAAGAGGATGTAGTTGAAGATGAAATGGGAGATACGATACTGCATAAGAGTTTGACAGAGCACTGAAAGACCTGAGTTGAAATAAGGTCCCGGGAGTAGACAACATTCCATTAGAACTACTGACGGCCTTGGGAGAGCCAGTCCTGACAAAACTCTACCATCTGGTGAGCAAGATGTATGAGACAGGCGAAATACCCTCAGACTTCAAGAAGAATGTAATAATTCCAATCGCAAAGAAAGCAGGTGTTGACAGATATGAAAATTACCGAACTATCAGTTTAATAAGTCACAGCTGCAAAATACTAACGCGAATTCTTTACGGACAAATTGAAAAACTGATAGAAGCCGACCTCAGAGAAGATCAGTATGGATTCTGTAGAAATTTTGGAACACGTGAGGCAACACTGACTTTACGACTTACCTTAGAAGAAAGCTTAAGGAAAGGCAAACCTATGTTTCTAGCATTTGTAGACTTAGAGAAAGCGTTTGACAATGTTGACTGTCATACTCTCTTTCAAAGTCTAAAGGTGGCAAGGGGTAAAATACAGGGAGCGAAAGGCTGTTTACAATTTGTACAGAAACCAGATGGCAGTTATAGGAGTCGAGGGGCATGAAAGGGAAGCAGTGGTTGGGAAGGGAGTGAGACAGGGTTGTAGTCTCTCCCCGATGTTATTCAATCTGTATATTGAGCAAGCAGTAAAGGAAACGAAAGAAAAATTCGGAATAGGTATTAAAATCAAGGAGAAGAAATAAAACCTTTAAGGTTCGCCGATGACATTGTAATTCTGTCAGAGACAGTAAAGGACTTGGAAGAGCAGTTGAACGGAATGGACAGTGTCCTGAAAGGAGGATATAAGATGAACATCAACAAAAGCAAAACGAGGATAGTGGAATGTAGTCAAATTAAGTCGGGTGATGCTGAGGGAATTAGATTAGGAAATGAGACACTTAAAGTAGTAAAGGAGTTTTGCTATTTGAGGAGCAAAATAACTGATGATGGTTGAAGTAGAGGAGATATAAAATGCAGACTGGCAATGGCAAGGAAAGCGTTTCTGAAGAAGAGAAATTTTTTAACATCGAATATAGATTTACGTGTCAGGAAGTCATTTCTGAAAGTATTTGTATAGAGTGTAGCCATGTATGGAAGTGAAACATGGACAATAAATAGTTTGGACAAGAAGAAAATAGAAGCTTTCGAAATGTGGTGCTACAGAAGAATGCTGAAGATTAGATGGGTAGATCACATAACTAATGAGGGGGTATTGAACAGAATTGGGGAGAAGAGGAGTTTGTGGCACAATTTCACAAGAAGAAGGGACCGGTTGGTAGGAAATGTTCTGATGCATCAAGGGATCACAAATTTAACATTGGAGGGCAGCGTTGAGGGTAAAAATCATAGAGGGAGACCAAGAGATGAATACACTAAGCGGATTCAGAAGGATGTAGGTTGCAGTAAGTACTGGGAGATGAAGAAGCTTGCACAGTATAGAGTGGTGTGGAGAGCTGCATCAAACCAGTCTCAGAACTGAAGACCACAACAACAACAACAGTAATGGTGTATTCCCTGACCTGTTGAAAATTAATGAAATTATACCAGTGTGTAAAAAGGGATTAAAAACTGACATTAAAAACTACAGGCCAATATCATTAACCTCAGAACTAGGCAAATTGTTAGAGAGAGCATTACTAAATCAAGTTGAATCATATTTCACCAAACACAATCTCTTAAACAACCTACAACATGGATTTAGAAAAGGGAGATCTACTACAACAGCAGTAGCATCTTTTATACACGAAATGTTAAATAAGCTGGACAAAAGTGACAAGGTAATAGGCACTTTCCTAGATATGAGTAAATCCTTTGATACTGTGAATCATACCATTCTTTTGTGTAAGCTACAAGAGTATGGGTTGAGAGGACTAGCCTTGAAACTACTTACCTCCTATTTGAAAGACAGGAAACAGTGTGTAAAGCTAACTTATAAAAATAATGAGCAGCTCCTAACAACCAAATCAACCTTCAGGACACTTCAATGTGGCGTGCCTCAAGGAAGCATACTAGGGCCTTTTCTGTCCCTTGTATATGTAAATAACTCATTTGAACCCCAAAATTGCATGGCTGTAAGCTATGCTGCTGACATATCCTTCATCAGCTGTGGCAGTGATATGCAGTCTGTGGCTAACAGTACCAAGATCAGTTTCAATACTCTGTCCACATACCTTACAGCAAACAAGCTTCTTGTAAATAAAGAAAAAATAGTAATAATGAAGTTCATCCTCAGTGCTATAACTGATACGGTATTTACATCCCCATTGAGTCTTGCATATGCAAATTCACATAAATTTTTGTGCATTGTTGTTGATGAACACTTATCATGGAAAGAACATGTAGATAATACTTGCAAGAAAATCAGTAGAAATGTGTATCTACTGAAACGGGTCTCAGCCTTCTTGGACCATGATACTGATACTTTAAGGCAAATATATTTTGGTTGATTCATCCGCACCTTCAGTATGGTATTGAGGTATGGGTTGGGTCATCAGCAGTCTATATAGATAGTCTTTTTAGATTACAAAAAAACAGCAGTAAGAATGATAGCCAAGGTAAAGAAGAGAGAGCCTTGTAGAGACATCTTTAGAAAATATAAAATTATTATGGTGTACTCTATGTATATACTGCAGACAGTCATGTTCGTGAAAGAAAATCCTGAATTTAATATGACAAACAGTTATGTACACAACTATGATACACAGGGAAGGGAAAATTTTCCCAGAATTGTGACCACTAAAAAGGCAACAGACCACAGCCCACATAGAATGGGAGCAATTTTCTACAATGCACTACCCTGTGAACTCAAGAAAGTAAATCTAAATATGCTAAAGAGTAGACTGAAGCAACTAATAATAGAGAAGTGCTGTTACTCTATAGAGGACTTTGAGTTGTAGTGCCATCTTGGAAAACAGTGTATACAGACAATGTCTCCGATCTATCAGTGGTATGATAGAATGTAATTATACACTGTATTATGTGTACTGTACTATTATAAATATAAGCTAAATTGTGTTACACTATAGAGAAATCTACTTGTAGTGCCCTTTTGAAAAATAGTGTGTACAGACATGTGTCTGATCCATGTGATGTTATGAAAGAATGTAAATATTTTGCTGTATATGTGTAATGTAAGATAAATTTTCTTGACAATGTCCGAAAACTTTTTGTTATATGGACAAAAATAAATAAATAAATTTGAAATCCACACTGTGATTGGCTAGGTATCTCATTGCTACAATGGTAAGTGCAGTCCTAGAGTATAGTTACACTACCTCTTCAAAAATTTTAGAAAATGATATAAGGAGTGTCACTAGGTGGTAGTTACTGACATCTGTGAGGTCACCCTTTTTATGGAGAGCTCTAATAAAGGCATGTTTTAATCGTTTTAGGAAAACGCCCTGAGTTAATGATATTATATATGCTACTTAGAACATTAAATATTATAAGCAAAAAATCTGTTGTGTCTTACTGGAGATATTTCCACCCCAAATGAACTTTTAATTTTTAGAGTCATGATGATCTTCCTTGTGGTGTCACCACCAGACACCACACTTGCTAGGTGGTAGCCTTTAAATCGGCCGCAGTCCGGTAGTATACGTCGGACCCGCGTGTCGCCACTATCAGTGATTGCAGACCGAGCGCCGCCACACGGCAGGTCTAGAGAGACTTCCTAGCACTTGCCCCAGTTTTACAACCGACTTTGCTAGTGATGGTTCACTGACAAAATACGTTCTCATTTGCCGAGACGATAGTTAGCATAGCCTTCAGCTACGTCATTTGCTACGACCTAGCAAGGCGCCATTATCAGTTGCTATTGATATTGTAAATAATGTACAGACAAGAGCTACATTCAACATTAATGGATTAAAGTTAAGTATTCTACCAGTTACCTCCTTTTATCTGAAATCTAAATTCCTTGTCCTGTTCCAGACCTCACGCCAGCCTGCGTGAGCTTAAACGCGTGCCTATCGGCTTCCTCTTACATTAGTGGGTTGGCCCTCTTGCCAATCCACAACATTTCTAATTTCAGATGTTCACTAAATGTTCTCTGTATTGCTTTTTCAGTGTTCTGTATTCCTTTCTCTTCTCAGCTATTTGCACCAATATTCTAACCTACTTTTACAAAGTTGTGTAACTATTAAAAAACATAACTGCAACACCTTTACAATGCTCCTTTTCTCTTTAGCAGAAATAATGTCATCTTCTATGGCTACTTTACCTGCCTCTCTCTTTTAACATTATTCCATATTGATTTGATTTTACTATCTGATCTGTGAATTTCAAACTAGATGTGCATAATCCTCAACATTTTTGCAACTTTCCAATACTGTTTATAATAATAAAGTATTTCTGGGTCATCATTATTCTGGCTATGCACAGATATTTTTGTTTTGAAGAGACTCTGATACCTGTAGTGATCCAACGTTTCTTTAATAACCTGCCATCATCACCTTTAATTATCTTTTTAGCATACAAACTCATTAAGAAGTATGTTGAATTTGGAGTTAGCAATGCACTCATTGTAAATCTCAACCCAGTTATCATTTTTTAAACTTGTTTTGAAATCTTCTGTACCTCTGGCATTAATCCGCCTGAATGTTTCCTTCGATGTTTCCAAACTGTACATGGAGCTATGTTATGTAATGTAACTTGTGTTGCAGCATAATCTGACTGTCCATTTACTACTGGACAGGCATGTGTCTCCTTGACTCCTGCTTATTGAATGAATACATTGTTTATAAGGATATTAATGTCTTGAGTAACTTGGGTAGAGAAATTTATGACTGGTACTGATATCCAGTTGTAAGTGGCAGAAAACACCTTTAGATCACACGTGTGGATAAACATCCAACTTCAAGATTCCAAATTTTCTTTACCGATTACTGGCTGCAGCTCATTAATGAGCTGAAACCAGTAATCAATAAAAAAATTTTTTGGTCTTGACATAGGATTTTCATCCTAACATTTTAAAACAACAGATAGCATATCTCCCCATTGTCAGAGTCAAAGAATGATCTTTAGACCATTTTTACAGTAAGATTCCTTCAAGAAATTTACATCAAACCATCACAAATTAATACTCCCTTTCTTCTGTCTGTCATAGGGTGCAATAATTCATCAATTTTTTTTTTTTTTTTTTTTTTACAAAAGTTTCCCAGTCATTCTGTGGAAAACTGTATATTGCAACAATCACAAATGTTACATTTTCAAATAGTAGTGCACAAGAACATGATTCTATTTCCTGATCTATATAAAATTTACTTATTTCTTCATTTTTGTGTGTATTTGTATTCTTTTTTTATGAGTGTGAGAACTCCTCCCTTACTCTTATACTAATAATAGAAAGCAGAAGGTTTCACTGACAATGTTGCAAGCATGAAACTAACCTTAGACTAGCGGAACATAATGTAGCATGTAGCATATGAGGTTGCAGAAGAATCAGTTCCAGTCAGTGGTATAGCAAATTACAGTGTAGGACAGACAAGGGCAAAGGCACTTCTATCCCCCCCTCCTCCTCCCCCCCCCCCCCCCCCCTCATGCCAACCAGGAAAAAAAATCGTTCCCAACTTGCATCCTCCCTCACTATACAGAGAGATATAACTTAATACCAGTCTGAAGGAAACCAGGATATGACACAGATATTGAGTAGCAATAAGTGTGCCTAGAGCCATGAGACAGTAAATCTTAAAACAATTTTATAATCCACCATGAGATACACCCCCCTACCCCTCACATGACAGCTCAGGTCCTGGTTAAAAAATGTAGTTTACTGATGATGACACAAGTATACTAATCAAGAGCCCAAGCCAATGTTAGCAGAGACAGCTCATATAATAGCTCAACAGCCCCTGCAAGTGGTTGAAAGGTAACAACTTAAGTCTTAATCTCACAAACACTCGAATTTTGCAATTTCAAAGAACACCAGTTACCACCAGAAGAAGATGGTAATGGTCACACTCTAAATGGAACACCCGGTACAAATTTCATTGGTATCAAGTTGTAAGTTGTTGTTGTTGTTGTTGTGGTCTTCAGTCTGAAGATTGGTCTGGTGCAGCTCTCCACAATGCTCTATCATGTGTGAGCTTCCTCATCTCTAAATAATTACTGCAACCTACATCTTTCTGAACCTACTTAATGTATCCATCTCTTGGTCTCCCCCTACGATTTTTACCAACCAAACTTCCCTCCAATACTGAATTGGTGATCCATTGATGTCTCAGAATATGTTGTTTCAACTGAACCCTTCTTTTGGCCAAGTTGTCTCCCTAATTCTGTTCAGTACCTCCTCATTAGTTATGTGATCACCTATCTAATCATGAGCATTCTTCTTTAGCACACATTTCAAAAGCTTCTATTCTCTTTTTATCTACACTGTTTATCGTCCATGTTTCACTTCCATACATGGCTACACTCCAGACAAATAACTTCAGAAAAGATTTACTAACACTTAAATCTATATTCAATGTTAACAAGTTTCTCTTCTTCAGAAATGCTTTTCCTGCCATTGCTGGTCTACATTTTATATCCTCTCTACTTCAGCCATCATCATCTATTTTGCTGCCCAATAAGCAGAACTCATCTAATACTTTTAAGTGTCTCGTTTCCTAATCTAATTTGCTTGCCATCACCTGATTTAGTTTGACTCCACTCCATTATCCTTGTTTTGTTTTTGTTGATGTCCATCTTGTATCCTACTTTCAAGACACTATCCATTCTTTTCAACTGCTCTTCAAGTCCTTTACTGTCTGTGACAGAATTACAGTGTCACACAACCCTAAAAGTTTTTATTTCTTCTCCCTGAACTTTAATTCCTACTCTAAATTTTTCTTTAGTTTCCTCTCCTGTTTGTTCAGTGTACATGTTGAATAACACCACGGGTAGGCTACAACCCTGTCTCATTCCCTTCTCAACTACTGCTTTCCTTTCATGCCCCTTGACTTTTATAACTGCCCACTGGTTGCTGTACAAATTGTAAATAGCATTTTGTTCCCTGCATTTTACTCCTACTACCTTCAGAATTTCAAAGAGCATATCCTAGTCAACATTGGCAAAAGCTTTCTCTAAGTCCACAAATGATATAAATGTAGGCGTGCATTTCTTTAACCCACCCTCTTCAATAAGTTGTAGGGTCAGTATTCCCTTGCATGTTCCTGCATTTCCCTGGAATCCAAACTGATTTTCCCTGAGGTCAGCTTCTGCCAGTTTTTCCATTCTTCTGTAAATAATTCATGTTAGTATTTTGCAACCATGACTTATTAAACTGATTCTTCAGTAATTTTCACACCTGTCAGCAACTGCTTTCTTTGGTTGGAATTACTACAATCTTCTTGAAGTCTGAGGATATTTTGCCTACCTCATATATCTTGCACACCAGGTGGAAGGGTTTTGTCATGGCTGGCTCTCTGAAGGCTATCAGTGGTTCTGACGTAATATTGTCTATTCTTGGAGCTTTGTTTCAGCTTAAATCTTTCAGAGATTTGTCAAATTCTTCTCACAGTATCATATCTCCAATCTCATCTTCATCTACATCCACTTCCCTCTTTATAATATTGCTTTCAAGTTGACCTCTCTTGTATCAAGATGTATCATAAGTTTAAAATGTGGTCAACGCACAGATAAATTAATCAAAAAAGTGAATTCAGCGTAGTTTCCCCTTAGAAATGTCTCTCAGTGTGTTGACCTGAAGGCAAGAGTGTTGGCTTGGAACTGTCTTTTGAGGCAGTACACCTAAAGTAAATGAAATGTTTATTCAGAAGAAGCCAGCAGCAGTAACATTAAGTTGAAACAGATCCTAACTATTGACCTAGACAATTCAGATCTAGTTAAGTCAATTTCAACAACTTTTCATTAACCAGAACATCTTTGCTGTATGTCAGAATGCTGATTATAGCACCAGGTAATGTCAATGAACCCCAAACCTCACTGCTTATAATAAGCAGGTGACTGAACATTAACATGTTGTTATAAACTTTGCAGTGGTACTATTAAACACTCCCAACTGGAACTACCTTAAAATAACATGCCCCTTTAATGTGATTCAGTCATACCAAACATGATTGCTATCATAGTATTAAGTGGCATGCTTGGTTTGAATTTGCAAGAACACTTCCGATAAGATCTGAAACTCAAAATAACTGTAACGTAGAACGTATATTTTGCATATTTCTGTTATATGCTGCAATGTGTCATAGCTTTCATCTTGTTCTTGATAAGCAAATGTGAATCTATTCTTTCTTTTTTAGCACTTGAACATATTTAGAGAAAATCAACACATCAACAAATACTGGGTTGTTTGTTGCAGGATATGTAAGCAACAGATGTTATAGCTTCTAATGTTTTCACAGTCCTTTTTAAGTAGTATGATGATACATTTCAACTGCAAGAAAATTTGATCTGATAATAAATTAAGATGTAACATCACTCTGATTTTTTCTTTATCTAATGTATTTGATTTTGCTGTTTTTATGATCTCATATGTACCTATGTGATCATTTATGATGCTGTCTTCGCATGTTACAAAAACAAACTTGTCTCTGTTTATAAATCACTGGAATATTCACTTGTGTCATCTAGCATCATTGTCACTGAGTTTAATGTCCTTCAGTGCCATAATACCACAGGTGTTTTTGGCAATCACACAACCAAGATGAGTTGGCAAACAAAAATACTAAATAAATTTCTATTGCTTCTCTGTGTGTATAACCTTGTCCTAGAATATACACTTTAATATTTTAAAACTGTTCAAGAGTGTAATATGGGACTGGATTCATGCCGAGAGAATGTGCAGACACAGTTTTACAGTTTACAAGTGATGACTGCACAGTGTTATATTTAGTTGGTAAGTCATCACTTTTTATAGTATTCACCATTGTTTAAATTGACTGTGCTTTGGTCCTTACACTAAGTAAGTTATCTCTAGAGAAATTGGTTCACAGTTCTGTACACAAAAAAATTGCTCTCAGTCTCTATGCATAGCTCAGTCCTCAGAACCGGCAACATTCACAGTCTTTCTTCTTGTTCAAAATAAGATGGAAGAACTTTTCAGTGTGCTGTCAAAGAAAAACTATGATGTACGTGCATCTTCTTGGTGAGATTGTCTCTGGCTCTATACTTCTTGATGTAAGGTTAATTTCACTCTTCTGTTGTCTTCTGTGCTGGATCTTGAAGAATCTTCTGTTTTGTAATTCTTGGTTCTTACCTTTATTCTCTTTTCTAGATCTTACCCTCTTGTGATTCCTCTTTTGAGTCAAATTTCAGAATTTGATTTTTTTCTTGAAGTTTTGGTACGCTATTGCAACAATTGTGAAGCACTTGTTTTCTAGAAAGTTTTATTTTTTTCTCATCTCTATACATTACTACAGTGTTCTCCATCTCAATGAAATGTCTCATAGATTGTCTCGAACTTAGGCAGTCTCAACTATTTCAAAAGCTACTTATCTCCCTTCAAAAATTAATTGATTTTTCATTTATTTACACCATGCCTGTTTGTCTGTATGCTTCCAAGTCCCAACCAAGACACACTATACTTCAAAATGTTGTGTTCTTTTCTTTACATTATTCCATCCACCCATTCTCCAAGAAAAACACAGCTGTTCCATCTTAACACTTCCAAGTCCTGGTAGATTGTCAGTATTCATTTTTCATTCTATTTCTACTAAATTTTACAGTATATTGTTCCTGCTGGACCAAAGTGATACTACATACAGATTACACAGAAATCACAAACAATTAAGTTTACAAGAAATAATAGAACAAATTCATGTAACATATTACAATTTCATTCATGTGAAAACTGCAAATAAATAAAAGGTATCAAGGCTACACACAAAATTACAGTTTTTTTAATATACATTTAATTCAACATTGAAATAGTATTGCACTGACTGGTGATAAAAGAAGAGCTGAATTAGCTTTGTGGAGACTTTTCCTCATTGTCTATGATTCATTTATTTTGTTTTATTGTGAGTTCCATTGATCCTGATAGCAATGGAATTGCAAGGATATGGAACGAGTCAGTATTTTTACAATGTTAACAATACAGCAGCACACAATATCGTTAATTCATAACAAGACTCATAGTAACAACATGGGACACTAGAAGAAATAAAAACAAATTACGTACACTGGAATTAACACATGTGTACACATTCAGATTAACAATATCAAAGTACTTGAGCAACAATATAATATCACAGCAAAAAATAGTTTACAGGCTTACATCACATGGCTAACTCAGTCGTATAATAACAGCTTGCTCCTCTGCACTAAAAAATTCACTAATTGAATAGAATGACTTTTATATTAGGTACTCCTTCAGTTTGCTCTTGAACTTTGGTCCTCTTTTGACCTCATGTTGTGACCATGATATTCACTACTGGTTTGGAAGAGACAGTGGTTTTTATAAATGAAGCATACAAGGGAGTATATGTATTGAGATCTCGTTGTAAATACCTGTAGTTTCCTAAACAGATTCCTGCATGAGTGCCTTGGTTGAACATGATGTGTATAGCTCTCTTCTGAACAATAAAAACTTTTTTCCGAGGGCTGGTTGCCCCAAAAGATGATTCCATAAGACAAAAGTGCATGGAAATATTCGAAGTGAGCAGCTCTTATGGCCTCCTTATGTGTGGTTGATGCAATTATGCATAAGGCAAATGTTGCAGAATGTGGTCTTTTTTCTAGTTCTATGATACAGTTGGACCAATTTAGTTGGCAGTCTATGTACACACCCAGGAACTTAGCTGAGTCAACTTACTTTATTTCAGAATGTCATCAAATGCATTGTTCACAGATGTTTCCCAGTTGTTTCCTTTTGCTTTATCAGCTAGAAGAGAAGTATTGTCAGTGAACAGGGTGAACTTACTCACTGAGGTGGTGCAGAGTGGGAGGTCATTTATAAATATAAGAAACAGTAAGGGTCCCAGACAAACCAGAGGTGGTTAATGAAATTGCTGTTACTATGGCAGGAAACAGTGCGCACAATTCTTGATCATCAGGCAGTGTGGGTGCTGTGTCACAACAGTTGAACATACCATGGTCCACTGTACAGAAGGTGATTCGAATCATTCTCAAATGGTATCCATACAAGATTTATATCATACAACAGCTTGCACTACAGGATGCACAATGATGTGCTGACTTCGCTCTCCACTTTCTCGCAAGGACTGAAGCTGATGAGGGCTGGCTGTGGACCATCCTATGGTCAGACGAAGCTCATTTTTCTCTGATGTGTGAGATGAACACAAAGAATTGCTGAGTGTGGGGATCATCACCTCCAGTCACTGTGCATGAAGTCCCTCTGTATGTTTAATGTGTCACTGTATGGTGTTGCTTCACGGCTGCGTCCATCATTTGTCCGTTCTTTTTTTAACAGGCTGGCGCGCAAGGGCCAAAGAGTATAGTGTGACTGGTCAGCGTTACTGCAATATGATTCGCCAGCATGTTATACCCGCCCTACAGGAGAGAGACGCTTTGAACTCAACAGTTTTCATGCAATATGGGTCCCCACCACACATTGCTCATGAAGTTCACCTGCTTCTCTGAAACACATTTGGAAACGATCAAACTATCAGCCAATCATTTCCAAATGCTTGGCTGGTATGATCACCTGATCTCACTCCCTGTGATTTCTAGTTGTGGGGCTACCTGAAGGACATGGTTTACCAGATGAACATTCACACATGCTGATCTGAAGTGCAACATATCAGGAGAGGTAGCGAGCATACCTACTGACATGGTTTGTTCTGCTGTTCAGAATGCAATACTGTACTTTCAAACTCTTCTGGACACTAATGAGTGCCATATTGAGCCCCTTTTGTTGCGGTAATGGTACCACTATGCAATGGTATGATGTACCATAGGAGCACATTGGAAGTGTTTTAGTTCAATTGATTCTGAGTTATTTCTCTTCCCCATGTCATTGACACCATATTTAAATATGTCTGCTTGTGTCTGCATGTGTGGATGGATATGTGCGTGTGTGCGAGTGTATACCTGTCCTTTTTTCCCCCTAAGGTAAGTCTTTCCGCTCCCGGTATTGGAATGACTCCTTACCCTCTCCCTTAAAACCCACTTCCTTTCATCTTCCCCTCTCCTTCCCTCTTTCCTGATGAGGCAACAGTTTGTTGCGAAAGCTTGAATTTTGTGTGTATGTTTGTGTTTGTTTGTGTGTCTATCGGACCTGCCAGCGCTTTCGTTCGGTAAGTCACCTCATCTTTGTTTTCATATATAATTTTTCCCACGTGGAATGTTTCCTTCTATTATATTGTTAAATAATTTAGTTAGATGTGAATGTGTTGAGGTGAACTTCTTTAGCCAGAAATTTGCTATTTTATCTTTTCCAGGGGCTTTTCAATTGTGCGTATAATTAATTGCTCAGATGACTTCATGTTGCAAAATTATCACTTCAGGCATTTGTGGTATCATCTTGTATGTGTCTGTTTCTGCTTGTATCCACCGTGCATGTCTGTTATCTTGTGCCGGGTTTGACCGTATGTTGCTCCAGAAGTGTTCCATGTTTGTTGTGTTTGGTGGATTGTCTATTTTAATGTGTGTGTTATCTATTGTCTGGTAAAATTTCTTTTGGTTGGTGTTGAACGTTTGGTTTTGTTTCCTTCTATTTTCTCTTTTTTTGTATCTTCTAAGTCGTTTAGCCAATGCTTGTAATTTCTGCTTCTTTTCATTTAATTGCTCTATCGATTCTTGTTGTGAGATTTTACCTAACCTTCTTCATTTTTTGTCTGATATTTCATTTCTTATAAATTGTGTTAGCTGTTCGATGTCTTTTCTCAGTTTTTCTATTCCGATCTGTAGCCTGTGTTGCCATGCTGGTTTTGTGGGTTTCCTCTGTGTGTTGGTTGGTTCTGATCTCTGCCTAGTGTGTATATTTAGTGTAGTGAGTGCTGCTATATAAACCAGTAGTTGTAACTCTTCCATAGTTGTATTTTCATTTATTTTGTTGTGAATGATTGGTTGGTTTGTGGGATTAAAGGGACCAGGCTGCTACGGTCATTGGTCCCTTTTTCCAAATACTAAAAACACCCACACAGAATAAAAACAATTAACAGAATAGATCACAGACAACACAGAACAAGAGAAACTTATACAAAGACCAGATAAGACGGGCTAAAATCACACAGAGTGTGACGGTGGTTGGCCGACCATAGAAACAAAAAAGGAAAAGCCAACCACTGAGAAACACATTAAAAACTCAGACTAAAACTGTAGGCCAAAATCCAGAATCAACACAAAATGACATAACAAATACTCAGATTAAACGATAAAAAACCCCTGCCTGAAGAAAACGTAAAACTAAGCCAGCCATAGCAGGGTCATCAGTTAAAAGGGCAGGGAGAGTATTAGGCAGCGTAAATGTCTGCCTGACCACAGCTAAAAGGGGACAGGCCAACAAAATGTGGGCCACTGTCAAAGCCGCCCCGCAGTGACATAGAGGAGGGTCCTCCCGGCGCAGTAAATAACTGAAATAACTGTGTGTCAGCCGGGAGTGGCCAATGCGGAGCTGGCAAAGGACTACTGAGTCCCTGTGAGTGGCTCGCAGGGATGACCGCCACACAGCTGTCGTCTCCTTGACAGCACAGAGTTTATTATGCATGGTCAGTTCGCGCCATTCATTGTCCCATATCGCAAAAACTTTGCGGCGTAAGACTGCCCTCAAATCAGTCTCTGGGAGGCCAACATCCAGAGATGGTTTACTGGTGGCCTCTTTCGCCAGGCAGTCAACATGTTCATTGCCCGGGATACTGACATGACCGGGGGTCCACACAAAGACCACAGAGCAGCCACAATGGGCAAGAGTATGCAGGGACTCATGGATAGCCATCACCAGATGAGAATGAGGGAAACACTGGTCGAGAGCTCGTAAACCGCTACAGATAATGAAGGACTCACCTGAGCAGGAGCAGATATACTCTAGGGCTCGAAAGACGGTGACCAGCTCAGCAGTGTAAACGCTGCAGCCAGCAGGCAAGGAACGTTGTTCGGAATAGAACCCTAGAGTTAGCGCATAACCGACATGACCAGCAACCATCGAGCCGTCAGTGTAAACAATGCCAGAGCCCTGATACGTTGCAAGGATGGAAAGAAAGCGGCGGTGGAAGGCCTCCGGAGGGACTGAGTCCTTTGGGCCCTGTGTCAATTCCAGCTGAAGGCGAGGGTGAGGCACACACCACGGGGGTGTACGCAGAGGTGCCTGGAAAGGAGGCGGAAGAGGTAAGGCCCCAAGCCCGGAGAGAAGCTCTCGGACGCGGACCGCAATCATACATCCAGTTCTGGGCCGACATTCTGGAAGATGGATGTGCGACTGTGGGAATAGGACCTGATAGTTAAGATGCCCGGGCAAGCTGAAAACATGGGCAGCATAAGTGGCCAGCAAACGTCGGCGCCATAACTGCAGTGGAGGGACACCTGCCTCCACTAGTATACTGTCCACAGGGCTAGTATGGAAAGCACCAGTGGCAAGTTGTATCCTGCTGTGGAGGATTGGGTCCAGCACCTGCAATGCAGATGGGGATGCTGAGCCATAAGCCAGGCTCCCATAATCCAGGCTGGACTGGATTAATGCCTGGTAGAGCCGTAACAGGGTAGATCGGTCGGCGCCCCAGTGGGTGTGGCTCAAGCATCACAGAGCATTTAGATGCCGCCAACACATCTGTTTAAGCTGCCGAATATGAGGCAGCCAAGTCAACCAAGCATCAAAGACCACCCCCAAAAAACTATGTGACTCCTCCACTGCAAGGAGTTTGTCATCAAGATAAAGCCGCGGCTCCGGGTGGTCAGTGCGTCGCCGGCAGAAATGCATAATGCAGGTCTTGGCTGCCGAAAACTGGAACCCATGAGCTACAGCCCAAGACTGCGCCTTATGGATAGCGCCCTGTAGCTGACATTCAGCAGCTACAATGCCAATAGAGCTGTAGTAAAGGCAGAAGTCGTCAGCATACAAGGATGCTGAGACAGACGTTCCCACCGCCGCAGTGAGCCCGTTAACGGCTATTAAAAACAGGCAGACACTTAAAACAGAACCCTTTGGCACACCGGTCTCCTGGACTTGGGAGGAACTATGGGAGGTGGTGACTTGCACGCGGAAGGTACGATACGACAGAAAATTGCGGATAAAGATCGGCAGAGGGTCCCGAAGACCCCATCCATGAAGCGTAGAAAGGATGTGATGACGCCATATTGTATCGTACGCCTTCCGCATGTCGACAAAGACAGTGACCATGTGCTGACGGCGGGCAAAGGCAGTACGGATGGCTGACTCCAGGCTCACCAGATTGTCGGCGGTGAAGCGGCCTTTACGGAACCCACCCTGAGACGGAGCCAGAAGGCCCCAAGACTCCAGTACCCAGTTCAACCGCCAGCTCACCATCCGTTCAAGCAACTTGCAAAGTACGTTGGTGAGGCTAATGGGACGGTAGCTGTCCACCTCCAAAGGGTTCTTGCCTGATTTCAGAATGGGGATAACAATACTTTCACGCCACTGCGACGGAAACTCACCCTCGACCCAAATACGGTTGTAAATGTCGAGGAGGCGTCACTGGCAGTCCACTGAAAGGTGTTTCAGCATCTGACAGCGGATGCTATCTGGCCCAGGAGCGGTATCAGGACAAGAGGCGAGGGCAGTGTGAAATTCCCACTCACTGAATGGAACATTGTACGATTTTGGATGGTGGGTGTGAAACGAAAGGCTCCAACGTTCCATCCGCTCTTTAATGGAGCGGAAGGCCAGGGGGTAATTCTCAGAAGCGGAACTCAGAGCAAAATGCTCTGCCAAGCGGTTTTCAATGACGTCGGAGTCAGTACTAACTGCTCCATTCAGTGAGAGCGGTGGGGCACTGACAGGGGTTCGATAGCCATAGAGGCGTCGAATCTTGGCCCAGACCTGCGATGGAGAGACATGGAGGCCAATGGTGGAAACATACTGCTCCCAGCACTCCTGCTTGCGTTGGTGGATAAGGCGGCAGGCCCACACACGCAGCTGTTTGAAGGCGATGAGGTGTTTTATGGAGGGATGTCGCTTGTGACGCTGGAGCGCCCGCCGGCGATCTTTAATCGCTTCAGCGATCTCAGGCGACCACCATGGCACAGTCCGCCGCCAAGAGGACCCAGAAGAACGGGGAATGTCAGATTCTGCAGCAGTAACGATGCCAGTGGTGACCGAGTGAACCACCGCATCCACGGCGTCATTAGAGAGAGGCGAGAGGCTCAATAGCGGCAATGGAGAACAAGTCCCAATCAGCCTTATTCATAGCCCATCTGCTAGGGCGCCCAGAAGAGTGACGCTGTGGCAGTGACAGAAAGATCGGAATGTTGTCACTACCACACAGGTCGTCATGCACTCTCCATTGGACAGAAGGTAAATGGCTAGGGCTGCAGATCGAAAGGTCGATGGTGGAGTACGTGCCATGCGCCACGCTGAAGTGAGTGACGGCACCATCATTTAAAATGGAGAGATCGAGCTGTGCCAATAAATGCTCAATTGCGGTGCCTCGAACTGTTGCTAGTGACCCACCCCACAGAGGATTATGGGCGTTGAAGTCGCCCAGTAACAAGAAAGGTGGCGGCAATTGGGCTATCAGTGCAGCCAGGACATGCTGCGGGACATCACCATCCGGTGGAAGGTAAAGACTGCAGACGGTAACAGCCTGTGGCGTCCACACCCAAACAGCGACAGCCTCTAAAGGTTTTTGTAGAGGGACAGACTCACTGCGCAGAGAGTGAAGGACTTAGAGGCAGACGCCACCAGACACCCTTTCATAAGCTGCCCGGTTCTTATAATAACCCCAATAGCCATGGAGGGCAGGGGTTCGCATTGCTGGAAACCAAGTTTCCTGAAGAGTAATGCAGAAGAAAGGGTGAAGGCTGATAAGTTGTCGGAGCTCAGCTAGATGGTGGAAGAAACCGCTGCAGTTCCACTGGAGGATGATATTGTCCATGGCTGAGAAAGGCGTGAAGGGACTGGGAAGGCAATTTACGCCGCTTGTTCACTCGCTGCCACCGATTCAGTACCCACGCGAGTGGCATCCATGGCGTCTGAAGGACCGGCAAGATCCAGGTCTTCAGCAGACGCCAAACTCTCGACCTCGTCCTCAGACGCTGAGCTTGTAGGAAGCGGTGGGACGGGTGCCACCGCAATGTCGGGATTCTTGGATACCTTTTTCTTTTTCGGCTTATCGCGCTGTGCCTTCAGTGGTTCACGCTGGGAGGGCTTCACTAGGTCAGTCTCAGGGACGGAAGACGACCGTGAAGCCATACGACCAGGGACCGGTGGTTGTTTGAGCGACTTGCGGGTGTCCGCTTGTGTACCGGTCAGAACTTGTGAAGGGAGGTCCCCAAGGGACCCCTTCCTGGCGAGAGGAGCCGAAGAAGTCTTACACTTCTCCGGCTGGGAAGGGGGAGCTGATGTCTCCGATGGTTGGGGGGGCATTGCTCCTGAAGTAGATGGAGCAGGAGCAACAGGGAGTTTAGTGCCCCCCACCATCAAGGGGGCAGGTGTGGGCCTTCGACTCTGAGAGGCGACTGGAGCTGATGGAACTGTAGCAGGAGTGACAGTTGCGGCATAAGAAGATGTCATACGCATTGGATGAAGCCAATCATATTTCTGCTTAGCCTCAGTGTACGTCAGTCGGTCCAGGGTCTTGGTTTCCATTATTTTCCTTTCCTTCTACAGAATCGGACAGTCCAGCGAGCAAGGCGGATGGTGCTCTCCGCAGTTGACACAGATGGGAGGTGGGGCACAGGGAGTATCAGGATGGGATGGTCGACCACAATCGCGACATACAAGGCTGGAAGCACGGCGTGAAGACATATGGCCGAACTTCCAACATTTGAAGCACCGCATCGGGGGAGGGATATATGGATTGACATCACAACAGTACACCATCACCTTGACCTTCTCAGGTAATGTGTCACCCTCGAAGGCCAAGATGAAGGCACCGGTGGCAACTTGATGATCCCTCAGACCCCGGTGGATGCGCCTGGTGAAGTGGACACCTTGTCGCTCTAAGTTGGTGCGCAGCTCGTCATCGGACTGTAAAAGGAGATCCCTGTGGAAAATAATGCCCTGGACCATATTCAAACTTTTATGGGGCGTGATAGTAACGGAGACATCCCCCAGCTTATTACAAGCGAGCAAGGCCCGTGACTGGCCAGAGGATGCCGTTTTTATCAATACCGAACCGGACCGCATTTTCGACAAGCCCTCCACCTCCCCAGACTTGTCCTCCAAATGCTCTACAAAGAACTGAGGCTTCACGGATATAAAGGATTCCCCATCAGCTCTGGTACAGACGAGATACCTGGGCGAATGCGTCTCACTTTCATTCATTGCCTTTTGTTCCTCTCATGGTGTGGCCAGGGAGGGGAACAATTTGGGGTCATAAACGTTACCTTTAAAATGAGCTCTCGAGCGCTTAGAGACTGCTGGTGGCTGGCCACCAGCAAGAAAAGATGTGCCACATTTCATTGCGTGTCATCCATCCTGATGCCACCTACTCCGACCAAGGGCCCTTCCCACAGGCACCACCCAGCCACAGCAAAGGCCACCTGGCAGGATGGCCATTGCCGGGAGTCCCGATGCCCCAGGGAGATGGGCATCTACTCCTTGGCATACATGGGGAGTTAACGGCGCAGGCATCAGTAGAGCAATCCCTGTGTTGTCAGGGGGCTACAACCAACAGGGTACATGGCAGCCCCACCTCAATGGACTGGCTACCGAGCTGGATTTTAGGTGACATGTCGTCTATGGTTTTCATCCATACAGAAACTGGCACTGCTCATCGCATGGCGGAAAGTGCACGCAGGAACAGATCCATGCCCAAGAGATGGAGAGCGGGCAGGACTGCAATGCAATTATGAATAAGCTGGCGAAAGTTCTCAACGCAAAATGGACACAATGCACCAAGTAAGGTGCCCTTTCCCAATCGGCTCGCTCTTCGGAAAAATTTTGAGATATGGAGGTCAAACCCGACAGGGGACCATCACATAAGGCCGAAACGTTTGAGACTCCTTTTAGTCGCCTCTTACGACAGGCAGGAATACCGCGGGCCTATTCTTACCCCTGAACCCGCAGGGGGGTTGTTGTGAATGATTGTGTTGATAGTTGTTATTGTTGTTTCGACTTGTGGGTTATTTGGTGGTCTATGCAAGAATGGTCTTATGTCTGTATTCGTGTCTTTGTATTCTATGTATGTCAGCTGAAATTTTTCTTCTATACCTAATGTGTGTGTCACTTCGTGTTCTATTTGTGCTTGTTCTGGTGGCTGTCTTAAGATTTCGTTTTCCTCTGATTGTTTAATTGATGCGTGTTATTCTTTGTTTGTTTGCTCTGGGATGTTTGAGTCCATTACTGTATTTTCTTCTTCTTCTGTTTGCACATTATTTTGTTCCAGTATTTGTTGTACTTGTTGTTTGATGTTTTCTAATTCTGACTTGGATATCCTGTTATTTTTTATTCTTACACTGATCTGATCAGCTAGTCATTGTTCTGTTAAAAATTTTAATTCTGGGTATCCAGTAATAAATGTTGTGTATACTTGTGATGTGTATCCAGTTGTGTTGGTTCCTAAGTTTGTTGCTTGGTAATAACAGAACATGAGGTGTTGGTTAACTTCATCTGACCATATCATCCTCTCTCTTTGTTTTCCTTCTAGAGTGGTTGCAGGAAGCATATCCTGCAAAATACCTCTATTTGGATTTAAATCATTTTCCGTGTGGCTAGCAGTGTCGTTACCATTGTGGATGGGCATAGGGTTCAAGCGTCGTCCCCGACCATGACAGCACTTGTCCAAGGCTTCATTAATTCAGTCCTGAACCAACTAATCACACTAAAAGGGGGGTTAGCCCTATTAGTGGTTTGTTGTTTTCGTCGCCTTTTATGACTGGCAGAACATACCGGAGGCCTATTCTTTTCCCGGGCCTCCATGGGGTTTATTATTATTATTTAAGAGAATGAGATCAGAAGGAGGTTTTAATAGTGTGGTAACGGATGCAAAAGTGCTTGCTGACAAACTTTGATCTCATTCAGACTTTGAAAAAGGGAAGAATATTTTTCGCAGAAGAGTGAAGAAGCAATTTACTTGTGAGTTGAATGATGAACCTATTGAAGTTGGAGCAGAATGCTCCACTGAGATAATTTTTTTCTACGTTATTGCCAATACAGCTGTCAGATCACTAAAAAATGGATTTGTGCTTATGGACATAGTAAGAGCTTCAGCTTTCTACACGGCATTCGTGTTCTGCAGATGTTGGATGGAAAACTGAACTACATGCATAGCCTTTTACACTGTGTTAAGTAGTGATGATGAAGGTGACATCAGTGGAAAGGAATTAAATGAAGTTTCAATCTTCCTGCTGGGGCTTCTCCACAAGCTCATTATTTTACATTACAAAAAGCAACGTTACGGCATTTTTCACAATACTTTTGAAAGCTTAAGAATCCTCCTGACTTCTTAAAAAAAGTGAGTCAACTCTTTCTCAAGAATAATGGTGTGGACTTCCAACTTCAGCCATTGAAAGCAATACCTTGAAGTCACATATTCTGATTCTGTTTTGATACGTTAAAGGTACAAAAATTTCAGTATAATGTTACTATTCAAGGAAGAAGTTGCTGTACATATACTGCACAACTGTAGGAATTATACATGACTTTATTAATTGAATATTTAATTTTTGAATCACACACACACTTGTGTTTTCCTTTCCAGAACCATACATAAAAAGTTTGACCTTGTTTAAAAATTATCAACTACTTTCATTGCACATTTTCAAAATCTGAATTATGTATTGGTGAGTTTTCTTGACATGTAAGACTGCAGTTAAACAGTGTCTTATGTTTAACATGTTAACATTAAATTAGATGACAATTTTTTACTCCTGTCCCATTTCTCTCGATGGAAAGTGAAATAATGTGTAAATTACAGAGTTAAAAAGTTCCGTTACTAAACTTAAAAAATGGCAGAAATTTTATATTTTCATTCCACTCATTTTATTTAAGAATGTCCACAGTGTATTTAAGATGGGTCTACTTTTTTCTGCTTTCACTCAAATGTTTAAAGAATTTAGGAATTACCCTAAATGGAAATGAATTGTTTCTTCATTTAATATGTAGTATGGGAGTAAGATTTAGGAATTTGTTGATGTTACAGAAGAATGTCTGTATATCACTTATTTTAAAAGAAAGAACAACCCATTTCTATGAGCACTAGTTTTAGATTTTGGAAAGTTGGACAATACAAAAGTCTGAGAGACATTTTCAATCCAACTGAAAAATCATTTTGAGGTGTTTAGCAGAGGAATCAAAGAGAATGATATTGAGGGTCAATGGGATGCACTGAAAACAACATATGCACAGACTGCTGAAGAAGTTCTTGGAACAAAGGACCATGGCAGATGAGACTGGATCTCTGATCTTACTTGGGATGCAATACAGCAGAGGAGGAAGGCAAACCTCCAGCTAAATTGCACACAGACAACGGAAGTAAAAGAAGAAATCCAACAGGAACTCTGCATATTAAATAGGATGGTGAAGAGGAGTTTCAGAAAAGATAAGAGAACCTTCATCAATAATTTTGCAGCTAAGGTGATAACAAGACACTATATAACACCACAAGGAAACTGTCAAATAAGAAATTTGAGGGTGATATGCCAATCAAGGACAAGCAAGGAAAACTACTCACAAATTGAGAAGACCAAGTGCAGAGGTGGAAACAACACTATGAGAATGTTCTGAAACATGAAACTACAGATGACAATGTAACTCAGTTGAATGTGGATGGGGAAGGACTCCAACAAGACACGTCACTTAACTTCAAACTGCCATCCAAAGAAGAAATCCCTAAAGCAATCCAACAAACAAAGAATGGACAACATCAGTCCAGAGTTACTTAACGTAGATCCCACTGTAACAGCAGAAATTTTACATCCACTCCTGATGCCCATATGGATGAATGAAAAAATACCAATTGATTCAAAGAGAGGCTTGCTCATCAATCTCCCCAAGAAAGGAGGCCTATCAGTCTGTGATAATTGGAGAGGCATCACCCTGCTGTCACTCTCAAGCAAGATCCTCTTGCAAATAATCCTAAATAGGATAAAAGCAAATGTATACAAGAAACTAAGAAGAGAACAAGCAAGATTGAGGAAAGGTAGCTCTTGCAGTCACCAGATGAAAACCCTGATAATAGCTGAACATTCATATGAATACCAGTCACCACTGTACATGCTGTTTGTTGACTTTGAAAAAGTCTTCGACAGTATAATTAGAGCAAAAATATGGAGTGAGCCATGTGTGGCTCATGTTCCCACCATCATGTATTTTACACCCTGTTTTCAATGTACTTCCACCTCACTACGTTAATTTAAATTACTACTGTCACTCAATTGCTGCTTTGCCTGACTGTGACTGGTGCTAGTAGCGCATATCGATATATCCCCTCTCGTGGTATCTTTGCTTGACTGCTATTACTTCCCGGTCGTTGTCTGTCGTAAGGGAGTTCGGGTCATGAGTTCAGGCTGCCAGTCAGTTGGAAAGTGTCAGGAGTGCAGTCTGGACCTGCCAGTCAGGGGTTGCAATGTGGCACTATTGCAGTCGGGTTGGAGCAACAGTGAGGTCTGCGTCAACATGGCTCACCTGACCATTGCCGCCATGCATCACTTGAGCTGGGCCACGGTCTTGATGGATCATCGGTCGGTCGTCCAACCGAATGATGCATTTTGGCTCACCAATCGTTCATGAGTCGGTTGTGTGAGTATGTGTGCATAGACTCCCGATTTGTCTTCATGTGTGTTTAGTTACTGTTGGGTATCGTTCAGGTCTTCGTGCAGTGTTTGTCAGGTTGTGTGTGTAGTAGCCGTTATTTCCACTGACAAATATTTTAGATGTTGTCAGCATTCTGTGGGCAGTCGATTGGTTGCTGTGGACTAGGGAAGTTATCTCCATGTGGTGCAGTCGGCTGGGTCTGCTGGTGGTCTCTCCACATCCATTCATGTTGTGTGGCTCACTGAGTGTTTCTATTGTTGAAATTTAGCCGCCATGCAGTGCAATTAACTATATTGGTTGACTACAATTCAAGTGCACCAGCGGAATTTTCTGCCTTGTGGCTGTTAGTGTTTTGGTTATCTGCCCTGGTCACTAACGTAATTTCAGGCAGCATCCTTTCCTCAGCTGTTGTCACTGTCCAACATGGTGTTTAGTTTTGACAGCTTAATACATATTTCATTGCAGATAATCATGCTCGTAACTTTTGTGTTTGAGTTCTCATGTACTGATTGGGGGCAAGCAAGTCATTTTGTCAGTTGGTCCGTGGCTGTCCCCTGGTTGGGTTCTGGTTGATCATCAAGCGTAGTTGGGCTCACCACCTGTCTCACCTAAGTGGTCTCACCTAAGTGAACGAGGGCAGACTGACCTCTCTGGAGGCTTCTGAATACTGTTTTCTTTATTGTCCTTCTCACCAGTGTTTTATTGTCTGTTTATAATCTATCATAGTCAATGATTTAAAAATTTCATGCTTCTACTGGATTTTATTTATTTTTGAATTTTGAAAAATCAACTGTGGGCCTTCAGCCACTTAAATCCTTGAAATGTTATGGTAATTTATTTTAAAATCTTGGAAATTTTACTGTGGGCCTTCAGCCATTTGTATTGCATCTTGTTTATGTTCGTCTATTCACCCTTGCCTTGAGGCTCTCAGCCTTGCTGTATATGTATATGTTAATTATTTTATTTGCAATTTTGACTGCATGTTTTTACCACTTGAGATTTATCTTGTTGTTTTAATATTTCTTGTTTGGAGGCCTTCAGCCATGAAATAATTGCCTTTTTGAAACTCGTAGTTCTAAAAGTACGACTATGTGCCATTTTAGTTTAAAGGTGTTATTAAATTACAATAAATTACAATTTTGAGTAAACCTGACCGACACCTTATTTGGCCCTTTCCACAATCCTAATCACCTGTTCCGCCCAGCGGGTTTAGCGGGTGTCTCATGGAGCTCACTACAAATTTTTGGAATTCCTAAGAAAATGATTGCTCTTGTCAAGTGCATGTATGAAAACTACATGTGCCAGGTTCAACATCAAGGTCTGCTTTCAGATCCAGTAACAGTGAAAACTGGAGTTAAACAAGGATGCATACTCTCACTGATACTTTTTAATGTAGAACTGAATCTTGTAGTGGCACAAGCAACAGATAAAGTGAGAGGAATAAAATGGAGCAATGGAACACATCTAGAAGACCTGGCCTTCTATCCTACAGCCTCAACAACATGAAAGAGAAAATAGAAGATCTGAAATCTGCGACAAAGAAAGTTGTTTTGAAAAGTAATGCCCAAAAAACAAAATACATGCAGGTAAATTATAACAACACCACAGAGCTTAAGCTTGGGAGCCAGATAATCGAAAGGGTGGAATAGTTTTGCCGCCTTGAAAGCTTGATTACACCATATGGTGGTGCAACATACGACATTAAGAGCCATATAAAAAAAAGACAAAGGTGCTTTTACAACTCTCTGCTCTATCTAGGGATCAAAGAAAATTGCATTGAGGACCAAATTGCAGATGTGAAACATGGAAAGTGACAAAGCAGCTAATCCATGACCTGCAGACATTCAATAACAGATGAAGGAACATCCTGGGTACACTAGCCAAATGACATCACTAACAGAACACTCTGGGAAAGAACCAGCCAGAAGCCAATTGAGCTGCAAATAACAAGCAGGAAGTGGAGACGGTTAGGACATAAACTTAGGAGGCCAAATGAACATATTGTGAAGGAAGCACTTTATTGGATCCTGCAAGGACGACAGAGTTGAGGCAGGTCCAAAATTATGTGAAAACGATCAGTTGAAGCAGAAGGTTAACAACAAGGAATAGGATGGGAAGAAGTGAAAATACTAGCAGAAGAAAGAACAAGATGGCGATCCTTTGTTGGAGCCCTATGCTCCACATAAGGAGTTAAAGGAATTAATAAATATAAATAAAATAACAGTTCCCGATGAAAATGATACTCAGTGGCACACATTCACTGTAAAGAAACTGCTAAATAATAAGAGACTACTGCATATTAGTTGCAAACAGGGGCAGATTGGGGAAGTTTTGTGGGTGGGTGGGTGGAGGCTGTTGCCTAGAAGAGGTCCTCTCCCTGAAAGTTAAAGAAAAACAACTGTTTTAAGTTGTTTTGATACTTAAAAATATCAAACAATTGCAAAAATGTGTTTTATTTTAGACAAAAAAGTTTTAAATTTCTTGAAAGCATTCACAACCTTTTCTGAGTAACTTCTTTTACATAATTGTTAACACACAGCTAAAAGCTCATAAGCCTTTTCTTAACCCAAAGTTGATAAGCAAATTAAAAGCAAATAAACTGAAATTAGAATACCATACTTTTAAAACTGTAGTTGAAAGTTACATTTTTGCCAGTTTAATTCATAAAAATATATATACACTGATATTTTGAAAATTATATTTGTAAAGCGTGACTGCTATGGCAGATCAGCAAGCCCTGGTAATATTTGGTGCCCACAATTCGAACAGGATGAGGAGTGCAAGTCACTGGTACAGGTAGTACATTCTTGCAGGCACACAAAGTAAGGTGGCTTGGAGAATACTGAATTAAATGACTAAATCTACTGACTAAGACTCTAAATTCGTGTGCTTAACTTTGGCGCAGATTACAAAAATTACCATTTGATTTTAATTTAGTTTCAACTCTTGGAGGGGGTGATGCCCCCCCCCCTTTAAATCTTTCCTTGGGTGCAAAACAATGTTTAAGGTTATAGATACAGTGATTAATGAAATACACTTGACCATCAGGAGGGCAATGTGTGTAGCCTTCAATGATTACTGTATCAGAACATTCTCAAAAGAGCCATCGTAAACTGCCAAGAAAATTTTGGTCACACTGTGTGGTGACGAAAGTCGAGGGATGCATCCTAATATCACACCTGCCCATTGTATTACAGCAGTTTGACATGACATGGACTTAACAAGACGCTGGAAGTTCCCTGCAAAAATACTGAGCCATGCTGCCTCCATAGCTGTCCACAATTGCAAAAGTGTTGCTGGTGCAGGAGTTTGTGTATGAACTGACCTCTCAGCTATGCCCCATTAATGTTTGATGGGTTTCATGTCAGGTGATCTGGATGGTAAAGTCATTCGCTTGGATTGTCTAGATTGTTCTTCACACCGATCTAGAAAAATTGTGATCTAGTAACATGGTGCATTGCCATCCACAAACATTTCACAGTTGTTTGGGCACATGAAGTCCATAAATAGCTGTAAACGGTCTCCAAGTGCCTGAATGTAACCATTTCCAGTCAATGATCGATTTAGTTTGACTAGAGAATGCAGTCGATTCCACATAAACACAGCACACAACATTACGGAGCCACCACCATGTTGTACAGTGCCTTGTTGACAACACTGGTCCATGGCTTCATGGGGCTGTGCCACCGATAAACACTACCAACAACTCTTATCAACTGAAACTGGGACTCATTTGACCAGGCCACAGTTTTCTAGTTGGCTAGGTTCCAACCAATATGGTCATGAGCCCAGGAGAGGCACTGCAGGTGATGTCGTCCTATTAAGGCACACACATTGGTCATCTGCTGCCATAGCCCATTAACGCCAAATTTTGTCACACTGTCCTAAAGGATACATTTATTGTATTTCCCACATTGAGTTTTGCAATTATTTCACGCAGTGTTGCTTGTCTGTTGACACTGACAACTCTATACAAACACTGCTACTCTCGGTCATTAAGTGAAGGCTATCTGCAACTGCATTGTCCATGGTGAGATGTAATGACTGAAATTTTATATTCTTGGCACACACTTGATGCTGTGGATCTCAGAATATTGAATTCCCTAATGATTTCCAAAATAGAATGTCCCACGTATCTAATTCCAACTACCATTTTGCATTCAACGTCTGTTAATTCCTGTCAAGCAGCCTTAATCATGCAGGAAACCTTTTCACATGAATCACCTGAGTACAGATTATTGCCCCACCAATGCATTGCCCTTTTATACCTTGTGTAAATGTTACTACTGTCATCTGTATATGTGCACATCACTATCCTATGACTTTTGTCACCTCAAGAGTATGAAAATGCCATTAGTGGTGCCAAAATTATTGTCCAGACACTCATAGATGACACAGGAACTCAGACTGAGAATAGCAAAGGAAAAGAAGTAAAGCTGAGCTCCATTTTCAGAATTCTCTTTACAGAGAAAAATCCTGGAGTATTGTCCCAATTTAATACTTGTACCACTGCACAGATGAGTGAAATAGATATTAGAGTCAGTGGTGTTGAGAAAGAGATGATATCACTAAAATTGAACAAAGCTCTAGGTCTCAACTGAATCCCTCTGAGATTCCATACCAAATTTGAATCTGGGCTGGCCCCTTTCATAACTGTAATGTATCATAGATACCTCTAACAAAAAACTGTGCCCATTTGTTGAACTGAAGCACAGGTCACACCCATCTACAAGAAGGGCAGCAAAAGTGATCCACAAAACTACCATCCAGCATCTTTGACATCCATTTGTTGCAGAATACTAGAACATATTTTGAGCTCAAATGTAAAGAGGGATCCCAAATAAAGTGACCTACTCCATGCCAACCAGTATGGAATCCGAAAACATCAGTCATGTAAAACTCAATTCACCCTTCTCTCACGTAACATTCTGAAAGCCATGGATCAAGGCATTCAGGAAGATGCAGTAGTTCTTGATTTCCAAAATGCATTTGACACAGCACTATGCATCCACGTAATTTGAAAGTATGATCATATGGGGTATCAGGAGAAATTTGTAACTGGATTGAAGATTACTTAGTAGCCAGGATGCAGTATGTTCTCTTGGAAGGATAGTTTGACAGATGTAGAAGTAACTTAAGGTGTGCCCCAGGTAAGTATGTTGAGATGCTTGATGTTCCTGTTGTATACTAATGACCTTGCAGACAATATTAATAGTAGCCTTGAGACACATGATGCAGTTATCTATAGTGATGTAATAACTGAAAAAAATTGCACTAATATTGTCAGAGCTTTATACACTGAAGTGCCAAAGAAACTGGTATAGTGGTGCCAAAATTATTGTCCAGACACTCATAGATGACACAGGAACTCAGACTGAGAATAGCAAAGGAAAAGAAGTAAAGCTGAGCTCCATTTTCAGATGTCAGTTCCCTCCAGAACTATTTCAGACATTAGTCGAGTCCTTGCGACATCATGTTGCAGCACTTCTGCGAGCTTGTGCGGGCCATACAAAATATCAGGCAGGTGTACCAGTTTCTTTGGCTCTTCAGTGTATTTAAATGTGGTACCACAACTGGTACCTTGGTTTAAATGTTTGGAAATGTAAAATTTTTACTTCTCAAAATGAAAAAAAGGCATAGTGTCCGATGACTACAATATCAAAGAGTTGCAGTTGGTATCAATTAACTCTTACAATTACCTAGATGAAACAATTTGTAATAAGATGAAATGGAATGATTGCATGGCTCAGTCATTGATAAAGCAAATGTCAGACTTCGGTTCATTGGTAGAATATTAGGGAAATGTAGTCAGTCTGCAAAGGAGACTGGTTCCAAAACACTTGCGTCATCCATCTACATTTCTTAGGTACGTATGTACCGTACCAAATAGGACTGACAGCTGATATTGAATGTACTCAAAGAAGGTCAGCACAAATGGTCACAGGTTTGTCTGCCTCATGACAGAGCATCACTGAGATGCTGAAAGAGCTGGATGGGTGAACACCTGAAGATAGATGCAATTTATCCCATGAAAGCCTAATTAGTAAGTTCCAAAAGCCAACTTTAATTATGAATCTAGGAATTTCTTACAACCTTCTACATATCAGTCCCACAGGGGTCACAAAGAGATGATTAGACAAATCACAGAGTGCACAGAAGTATTTAAGCAATTGTTTTCCCCACACTCCATACATGAATGGGAAAGAAGCCCTAATAAATGGTACAATGGAAAGTATCCATTGCCAGATACTTCATAGTGGTTTGCTGAGTATGGATGTGAGCATAATCCCATTAGAGACAGAGCCGTGTGTGAAAACAATATCATCATATACTAACACCATTACAATGGATACACAGCTAAGTGGAGATATTACAACCTATTCTCTGTCCATTCTATTTGAATAGCCCAACAAATTTTGGCCAAGGGCAAGTTTGACCATATAGTGGCGGAGCATGCTCTGCTAAGAACAACAAGGTCATCTACAATAGTTGCTTCACATATGGATCATCTGAAACACCCCCATCCCTCCATCTTTTCCTGTACCTAAACTCAACCCTACCCAAAACAAAATTTTTTTATCTGAATTGCAGAGGTCACAGTCATCCCTGAAACCCAACCTTTGGTCTTAAAATACATCCCAATTCAGTCTAAACTGGCACTTATCCTATGACTACTTCCCACTCAGTTTCCTGTCCTCTTCATGAGCTTTATATATCTCATTCCTTCACTCTGGCCCTTTACTATATCTGCATCCGTATTTTGTAAACTACAGTGAAGTCACAGCAGAGAGTACATAGCGCAGTACCACATGTTAGGGTTTCTTCCCATTCCAGTTGTGTACGAAGCATGGGTATGCCTCTGTGCATAGGCCTATTGTAATTACTCTAATTTTGTCTTCATGGTCTCTGCAGGAGAAGGCTGAATGATGTCTCTAGGCTTTATGCTTAATATTAGTTCTCGAAATTTTATAAGTAGGCTTCTACGGGATAATTTTCATCTATCTTCAAGAGTCTGCCGATTCTGGTTTTTCAAAATTTTGTAACACACTTCTGCAAGTCACACATACATACATTTCAGTCCCCAAATCAGTATATTTAGCTAATTTGAAAAAACAAGTGGCTAATGAATCATGCTTTTAATTTTATTTTGAACTCATAGGGATTCAAAATTTTTATGCTAGATCACTGGTTCTAAAACTAAGAAACGCAACCTGGAGGGGTGGTGGTGGTGGCAAATAGTATACAGTGGAGGAGGAGTGTGGTGTATTTTTTTTTTTTTTTAAATAATTAGTGACAAACAATTATGTTTGTCTTTTCCTTCAAATGGAGAAAATGCCATTAATCTGGATTGAATTTCACCCAATTTCAGTGTTGCACCAGATGTGGTCAACGGCAATGAAACTGCGGTCATAGTTTCAGTATTGTATGAAATGACTGGATGACATCAGCCTCAGTGGCATTGCCCCTTTTCAGCTGCAGTGTGACTTTATCCTTCACTGTCCTGCACAACACAACATTTGGCTCACACATCTTGACACCTCCTTATAATCTTGCAAAGTTTGGGAGGAAGACTTGACTGAAGTTAAGCAGTTCCCAGTTAGTGGCAGATGGGCAGTGGTCCACCACTAGGGGATGGGAGGGAGATACTCCAAAGGTGAAACCCAGAAGGTATAAGGAGAACTATTTATTCCTAGGCTTCATGAAAACTACTATCAGTGATGAAGAATGTCCACAGTGTGTAATTTGTTCAACCATTTTAGCTGTTGATAGCATGAAGCCTAGCAAGTTAAAGAGACATCTTGAAGCCATCCAGAATTAATGCGGAAACGGAAAGCATATCTGTCCAGAAACTAAATGTTTTATTGTTTTCCCAGAATAACGATGCTAAAACTATGAACGTGACTTGTAAGGCCCTATTAACAGATTTTGCATAGGAGTGCTGAATGTGAGAAACCACTCAGGGTTACAGAAAATTTCATCTTACTAGCAGGTATAATATAGTGTCAATAATATTTGGTATTTCATTTACTCAAGAGTTGAAAATTGTTCCTATCTCCAATGGCATAGTGCATAGAAGATTTTTAGATAGTTGTAATTAACTGAACAGTCGCTCAATAAATTTCATAACAACTGTTTTGCACTTCAAGTGAACGAAGCATCTGATATTCAGTAAGATGCTCACTCGATTGCTTAAGTTCGTTTCGTGGATGAGTTTAACCTTCAAGAGGCAATGCTATTCTGTGAGCCAATACTGCAAATAGCTACAGCTCATAAGCTTTTTCATACAATCAATACTTTTATTAAATAAAAACGGGGCTATCATGGAATAGGTACATTGGACTGTGAACAGATGGGGGTCGCTCAATGTCTGAAATTCTTGATGCATTGCAAACAAAAGTTAAAGCTGTTCCTCATGATGCAGTATGGGCTCCCTGAATAATACATTGCAAGGCTCTGGCTGCTTAGCCAATCCCTTTAAGATGTGCTACAAATGGTTATAGAAACAGTTAATATTATTAAGGCAACATTTATAAATTCAAGGCTTTTCAAAGCACTACATTAGGAGATGGGTGCTGAACACACTCAATTGCTCCTTTTTAGTAATGCTTGAGGACTTTCACAGGGTAAAATACTAAAATGAATGTTTGAATTAAATAATGAGGTATTCTGTTTGAATAGGAATATGGACATGGAAATAGATTAATAATTGCTTGAATAATTGAAAAAACTGATTAGAAAGCATACCTGAGAAAATTTTGAAGGTAATTTATGAATCTGTGCACAATCTTGGGTGAAATTTAACTGATACCAACAGCAGCAGTCCTTGAATGTCATTACAGTCAAGGTCAATAAACATAATTTGCATTACGTATTGCTGCTTCCAGTAGTGCGCGGTACCAAATAATCACCGCAACCATTGAAATTGTTGAGCTATCTATAAGTTCTTAAACACACGAAGCACATTATTTTTAGTATTAGTAAACCAAGTTTAATAGGTGCCTATCAAGTCTGAGTCATTACCTTCACATTAATTCCATTGTGTTCAGTCTTGAGCGTGACAATGTTGATTCAGGAACGCTCCTCCAGATACGGCATTAATTATTCTGTCTGCACCGAACCTTTTGATGCAGGATCTTGGCGGCATGTGAAATGATGAACAGATAGGAGTTGAATTTATAACTGTGTGAATAAATATTCCTTTTCTGATAACTTTTTGTAATACTTTTCATGAATGGTTAAAATACACATTTTTAACAGTGCTGGTGTGGCGGATCCAAGCGTACATCTGTATGCTACCACTTCCCGAAACAAACGGGTGAAGATACATGTAATAATAAATTGAAGAATGTATTTCTTACTTTAATTCAGATATTTAATGATGTATCAAAACATTATCCTTGCCACAAAACAACTCGTTAATTTACTTTTGGCATTGTCTTTGGTTTATAGCTCATTCAGTTTACATATACCTTATATATAAGAAAAGAGAAAAAAAAAGTAATATGACTCAATACATGTTCTTTAAAGGAGAAAAGTCTTTTTCAGGCAGACTGAGCAGAAATTAGGGCTGTGGTAGAATCGAATGGAAAGTGGTATGCTAGATATGCTTGTTATTCTAGTGTCAGTGTTAGACACAGATAATCTGATACTTCCAATGGCGATAAAAGCTCTGCCTTCAACATCATCTTGCAACACTAAAAGTTCTCTTCAAAAAGTATTTCAGTAACTATTTTCATGAATTTAATTGAACTGAAATTCCATTCAAAATACTCTTTGACAATCATGTCTTGCATATAAAAGAGCAAGAACAACTTATTTATTTCACCTGTGATACTTCACTGAATGGTAATTTTAATGAAGTGTCTTTAGTGGTGTTTTGTATACACATTAGCAACAAATTCCCAATGCTGAAGCAAAATGCAATGAAGATCTTGAGTCCTTGTGCTACAACATACTTACTTCAGCTTTGGCAGCTACGAAGTCGAACTACCACTCGAAGCTAAATGCAAGTGAACTTTGAGTGGCTGTTTCTGATTTTACATCACATATTGAGAAACTTTCTTCTCAAAATCGATCTCATCCTTACTTTGTAATTTACATTTTTAATACTCTTGTAACCCTTGTCTGCAGAATTGTAAATAATGTTCATTTCATAGTTTTTGACTAAATGCAAATTTGATAACAATTTGTTCCACACTTCTGTTACAATTACTTGTGTATTTTTTGTTTCTGTTATGTAAAATACTTCTCAATTGAAATTGTTAAAACAGAGAATAAGGCAAAGAAAATTTTTAAAAAATGACTACTTTTATTAATAAAATAGGCAGGAGAGGGTGGGGGGGAGGGCTGATACTAGTTTTCTTCTTGAAGGGGAGCCCAGAAGAAAAATGTTTGGGAACCAATGTGCTAGGTGGAAACATGTTGATTGTGTACCAACAGAGCCCACAACTCCAGTCTGATTCCTGGACATGGAGAAAAGGTATAAGTGAAAATTATTTTTGTCTTGTATTGTGACTGCATAAATCACAGTTCTACTGGAACTGATTTTTTATCACCAGCAACATAAACCATGCTGACCAGTCTCTATCCCAACATTTCAGAGCAATAAACAGAACTGTCAATATGGTTGTTTTCTGTCATTATAGGTGAATAGATTAAATTTTACAGTGCTACAGCAGTTTATCAAGTGTTGGATTATCTGTTGGTGCACTGCCGATTTACGTAGGAAAAGTAACAACAGTACTAAATTTATTAGCATGTAACAAGTGTGTCTCCATCCTACACTCCCAGAAATCAAATTGTAAACCTGCTATTAAATAGTAGCAACTGTCATGCACTATACAGCTTGTCCACAATAAGAAAACTCTTAGCATCTGTAGCACAGGCAATAGAGAAAATTGGTGCAAGTCAGTTAATATCCTTCAGTATTTACTTGTTCCAAGTTGCTGCCAGCATTAGGTATAGTATTTGCTGAGAGAACTGTTATCAGATTTTAAAATGAGTGAAAAGCCAGTCCCTGCTCTATCATGTATTTTGTCTACTTTGCATTTGTCATTGACTCCAAAACAGCAACAAACCCATGCCCCCCATGATAGATGCACAAATATTGCAAGATGGAGACACTGCTATTTTTTTCTACACATTTCTGTCCCCATAGCACTCAATATGGCGCCTAGGCTCAACTATTTCTGCTCCACAAGGCACAGTGTGAATGGTCTTCTTATAGGGGACCTAGTGTACTGCAATATGATATTATAAGCAAGGACTATCTATTCCATTAGATCTGAAGTTATACTATTTTAAAACACATGACGACTCCAAATTGTTACGTGCCTTTGCAATGTCCTGTGTTAAGTATTTTAACTTGCTTCCAGAACTTTTTACAGAGCATGTTTGTGATAAAACTGTTGTCAAATAACCAATTAGTGAAGTCTAAACCCAATGTGTATCTCCTTAAATATATATTTGACAAATCTGTACATTCTGTCTTCAAGAATGTACTCCAATATTTTTAAGAGTCTACAACAGCACAGTTAATTTCCTTATATCCCTTTAAATAATGGGATAATGGATCCCAGCTACTCTCTTTCCCGATTATGTTTAATGATTAATTTGACCAGCTTTGAAAAATTGTAAAAACCAAGGCACCTGGGATAAATGGAGTCATTTTAGACATAATACCATACAAAATTTTATACACAGTAAAACTTGCACAAAACGGAATTGCATAACACTAAAATAATTTTTCAAATTCAACAAGTTTCCAGATTATACAAGACACACTAGCCTAAAAGTAAACTGAGTTGACAAAAAGTCATCATTCAAATGTAGTGATCTGGTTTTTCATTATATGTTTTGCATTTGAATTAATTCAGCATTTACTGCTTCATTTTCTCCAGCTACAATGAGTACAGGAGTGTCGTGTTCATCACTTCCAAACCCTGCTTTGTTGAAGCACTTTTTGAAAGTTTCAGGATGTATTTCACTCACTGCCAAGCCAAGCCAATTTACTGCATCCAGGACAAAAACTGAGCATACAACAGCTTCTTCATCACTAACAGATTGCATCAATAATCACCTATAATGGGACTTGAAATGTGTAAATAATCCCCTGGTGCACAAGTTGTATGAGAGTGGTTGAATCTGTTAGAAATGAAGCTAATTTTATGTTTGATAATTTCACTTTTGGTTGGCAGGTTGCACTGTCTGGGAAAAGGAGAACTTGGCTATTCCTATTTTAATTTTGGCATTGAAGACCTCATCAACTCTTCCATAACACCACTCACCAGCCATGCTTTTTTTTTATTATTGCTTCACCGTGTGACTGGGGCCTTCTGATATCTATATTTTTGGAACACTGGGCTTTTGCCACCTTTCTAATCTGCAGTAGTGTCTTCATCTTACCTAACTTGTTTCCACACAGCCGCATATTTAATCTTCGATTGGAAATTTCACACCTCAAAAATTTCACCTCAAGTTCTTAGCGATTTTGAAAGCAGTGTGTGATAAGACGGTCCTGTTTTATCGGCAGTGAACGCATCTTTCAGGTTTTAACTCACAACTAAGTTATATAGTACGGTTTTCCATTCTTTTGCTACACTTTCCTGCATATCCTTAGCTTCCCCACACACTACATTCCACACAATTGTGTGTTGAGCTTTGAAATGGTCCAGCCATCCCATGGATGTCTAAGTCTGTATTTCCAAGCTCTTTAATGACTTTTAGAGCCTCACTCCGCAATATGGGTCTACATAAAGGTAAGTTTTTTGCCTGTGCACTTACAAACCATTCTCACACTATCTTGTTAATTTCTTCATTTCCCATCTTCTTAGCCTTTCTTTTCATTTGTCCATTCCCTTTCATCCACTCATCCCATATCTTATCTGTGTTTTACCACATTTCAAATGCAACATTATTTCAAACACAGAGTGTTTGCCTTTCTCTCTAGCCTCGATTACCTTAATCTTTTTGTTAAGTGTTAGCGACACATACTTTTAGTTTGACATCATTTTGTTGCTTATAGTGCTACAGTCAACTTAGATTAGCAGAAAATAATGCAGGTAGTGCATTTCTTTGGAAAGCTTGACCTTTCCAGATAAAACCATTGTTTAATAGAACACACTGAGCCTGAACTTAGTGGACTTCATCCTCTTGGGTGCTGGGTTCAAAATACGGTAGATGACATTCAGATTCAACATTGCTATGCCCAGAAGATAGAAATGTGTCTTCCTATACTCCTTGACATTTCTTTTTATAAGAGGATTGACACTGTTAATAGAATGCAGGCCTTCACAGCCAGTATTTGCAATGTTATTGATATTTGTATTATGGGCATTAGGCCATGGTCCAGGGCACTATTCTCTCCCTAACATTTCGTATCCAATGCTTGAGACATCATCACAGGCTATAATGACTCTGAAAGCTGCTACAGACTCAAACAAGCTCAGCAAGCTGAAATGTTTACGTGTATCATATGTACATGGTTTGTGACACCATAAGACCACTGCCCAAGATCTCAGAGTCACATCAATGTATGTGATAAAGCTTGTTATGGGAAAGAGCTGGCAGTGTGTGTTTTATTTGGCACTAAGGTCCAGAGCCTGTCTAATTTCAGTCCTCCTCCTCTTCTGTTTAAACTGTTTTCCTGCTTTTGTATTTCTATGGCCTGTCTGTACATCCTTGCATAGTAATTATTAGATCTTGCTACAACCACAAGTGTCAGAAAAATGAATCTGGTGGTTTCCCGAACCTAGTGCATGATCTGCTACTGCTGATTTGTGTGTCTTGCCCAGGCAACAACTGAGTACCTGGGTGCAACAAGAGTGTTAAATGGCTAACGTTGTTATTGCATAAACGCATGCATTGCTTTCTTCAAACATACGACAATCATCTTTAAAGAAATTAGTTCCACATGACGCCACTAGATGGCAGGAGCTCTTTGGAAGGAACATCGCATGCAATCCTTTTGTTGCACCCATGAATTTAGTTCATTGTTCACACATGCGGCGTGGCCACATGGTGAAAATGGACGCTAGTGATGAATATGTTACTTCAGAAGAAGAAATTATCCTTGATGACAAATGCAATTCGGAAGGGTAGAAATGAAATATTGCTAAGAAGCGTTAAAATTCTGGCAAAATGTATGCACCTGTACGCACAGGAAAGAAACTACCAACGAAGAAGTTCAAGCCAGTTGAATCGGGTTGCAAGAAGAGGTCTGTGTTTTATTTGTTCAGTTTTCTCTGCCATATCTTCAGGTGGACAAAGTTTAGTATTACACAGTTCTGCCTATTCTTATGTCATAGTCTATATTTGTTGCAATCTATTATAGGTGGTGTCTGAGTTGATGAATCGGTCAACAAAAGCAACTGTTTGTTGCATTTTGGGACAGTAGTGACAAAGTACTTCAGGATGTGATCTTGATGGGATACATATCACAAAAAGAAAAACAAACTACATCTCTCAATCCTGAAGCACAAAAAAGGAACTATTATTCAACGTATGCCATAATCATAATGGATTTGTAAAAATAGATTGCCAGAAATTTTTACAATTTGTGGTTCATAAGCTTTATACGTGCTTTAGGCAACATTTTTACGAGTTAGAGGGGAAACCACTTAAATGAAGTACAGCATTTACCACAGATACTGGAGGGAACAGTCAGTATTCTTTTAGGTAACCAAGATCAGATAGGTGTGATTTTTGTGCTGAGTGTGATGTGCTTTTGGCAAAAATCCTGATGTCCAATGTAAAGTTAACAATAATCCACGGAAGGCACATGCCAAAGTATATCAATCTTTGAAGGTAGATTTAATGAAAGAAATTAAATCTGTCTCTGATAATAGGATTCTTTTCCTAGAATTTGACTATGCCCAGAACTTGCCTATACCTAAATTAAATGTAATGTCACAGTTTTACAGACGACTTCTTTGGTTGTATAATTTTAATATTCATTACGATAATGATGGTACAGGTCCTTCTGCTATTTCTTGGAACTAGAAGCAAGAAAAAACCCACAGTCTGTGTTTTCATGTTTGTACGATTTTATTCAGAAAATATTGGCCACATATGTGAATGTGAAGAAAACTGTGACTTCTGGTTCATGTGGTGGACAGAACAAAAATATTGCTGTCGTTATGTTTTCATCATGGCTGGCCAAACATCTTAAGATTTAAATTGAACATATATTGTTAGGGGTCACTCCTACAACCAATGTGATTGAAATTTTGGAAAATATGGTAGGCTAGTAAAGAGGGTGGAAAATACAGAATTTCCTACTGAATATGTGAAAATGCCCCCCCCCATGAACCATAGACCTTGGCGTTGGTGGGGAGGCTTGCGTGCCTCAGTGATACATATGGCCGTACCGTAGGTGCAACCACAACGGAGGGGTATCTGTTGAGAGGCCAGACAAACGTATGGTTCCTGAAGAGGGGCAGCAGGCTTTTCAGTAGTTGCAGGGGCAACAGTCTGGATGATTAACTGATCTGGCCTTGTAACATTAACCAAAACGGCCTTGCTGTGCTGGTACTGTGAACAGCTGAAAGCAAGGAGAAACTACGGCCGTAATTTTTCCCGAGGGCATGCAGCTTTACTGTATGGATAAATGATGATGGCGTCCTCTTGGGTAAAATATTCTGGAGGTAAAATAGTCCCCCATTCGGATCTCCGGGCGGGGACTACTCAGGAGGACGTCGTTATCAGGAGAAAGAAAACTGGCGTTCTACGGATCGGAGCGTGGAATGTCAGATCCCTTAATCAGGCAGGTAGGTTAGAAATTTTAAAAAGGGAAATGGATAGGTTAAAGTTAGATATAGTGGGAATTAGTGAAGTTCGGTGGCAGGAGGAACAAGATTTTTGGCCAGGCGAATACAGGATCATAAATACAAAATCAAATAGGGGTAATGCAGGAGTAGGTTTAATAATGAATAAAAAAATAGGAGTGCGGGTTAGATACTACAAACAACATAGTGAATGCATTATTGCGGCCAAGATAGACACGAAGCCCACGCCTACTACAGTAGTACAAGTTTATATGCCAAATAGCTCTGCAGATGACGAAGAAATTGATGAAATGTATGATGAGATAAAAGAAATTATTCAGGTAGTGAAGGGAGATGAAAATTTAATAGTCATGGGTGATTGGAATTCGAGAGTAGGAAAAGGGAGAGAAGGAAACATAGTAGGTGAATATGGATTGGGGCTAAGAAATGAAAGAGGAAGCCGCCTAGTAGAATTTTGCGCAGAGCATAACTTAATCATAGCTAACACTTGGTTCAAGAATCATGAAAGAAGGTTGTATACATGGAAGAACCCTAGAGATACTAGAAGATATCCGATAGATTATATAATGGTAAGACAGAGATTTAGGAACCAGGTTTTAAATTGTAAGACATTTCCAGGGGCAGATGTGGACTCTGACCACAATCCATTGGTTATGAACTGTAGATTAAAACTGAAGAAATTGCAAAAAGGTGGGAATTTGAGGAGATGGGACCTGGATAAACTGAAGGAACCAGAGGTAGTAGAGAGTTTCAGGAAGAGCATAAAGGAACAATTGACAAGAATGGGAGAAAGAAATACAGTAGAAGAAGAATGGATAGCTTTGAGGGATGAAATAGTGAAGGCAGCAGACGATCAAGTTGGTAAAAAGACGAGGGCTAGTAGAAATCCTTGGGTGACAGAAGAAATACTGAATTTAATTGATGAAAGGAGAAAATATAAAAATGCAGTAAATGAAGCAGGCAAAAAGGAATACAAACATCTCAAAAATGAGATCAACAGGAAGTGCAAAATGGCTAAGCAGGTATGGCTAGAGGACAAATGTAAGGATGTAGAGGCTTACCTCACTAGGGGTAAGATAGATACTGCCTACAGGAAAATTAAAGAGACCTTTGGAGAAAAGAGAACCACTTGTATGAATATCAAGGGCTCAGATGGAAACCCAGTTCTAAGCAAAGAAGGGAAAGCAGAAAGGTGGAAGGAGTATATAGAGGGACTATACAAGGGCGATGTTCTTGAGGACAATATTATGGAAATGGAAGAGGATGTAGATGAAGAAATGGGAGATATGATACTGCGTGAAGAATTTGATAGAACACTGAAAGACCTAAGTCGAAACAAGGCCCTGGGAGTAAACAACATTCCATTAGAACTACTGACAGCCTTGGGAGAGCCAGTCCTGACAAAACTCTACCATCTGGTGAGCAAGATGTATGAGACAGGCGAAATGCCCTCAGACTTCAAGAAGAATGTAATAATTCCAATTCCAAAGAAAGCAGGTGCTGACAGATGTGAAAGTTACCGAACTATCAGTTTAATAAATCACAGCTGCAAAATACTGACGCGAATTCTTTACAGACGAATGGAAAACTGGTAGAAGCCGACCTCGGGGAAGATCAGTTTGGATTCCGTAGAAATGTTGGAACACGTGAGGCAATACTGACCCTACGACTATCTTAGAAGCTAGATTAAGAAAAGGCAAACCTACGTTTCTAGCGTTTGTAGACTTGGAGAAAACTTTTGACAATGTTGCCTGGAATAATCTCTTTCAAATTCTGAAGGTGGCAGGGGTAAAATACAGGGAACGAAAGGCTATTTACAATTTGTACAGAAACCAGATGGCAGTTATATGAGTCGAGGGACATGAAAGGGAAGCAGTGGTTGGGAAGGGAGTGAGACAGGGTTGTAGCCTCTCCCCGATGTTATTCAATCTGTATATTGAGCAAGCAGTAAGGAAACAAAAGAAAAATTTGGAGTAGTATTAAAATCCATGGAGAAGAAATAAAAACTTTTAAGGTTCGCCGATGACATTGTAACTCTGTCAGAGACAGCAAAGGACTTGGAAGAGCAGTTGAATGGAATGGACAGTGTCTTGAAAGGAGGATATAAGATGCACATCAACAAAAGCAAAACGAGAATAATGGAATGTAGTCTAGTTAACTCGGGCGATGCTGAGAGAATTAGATTAGGAAATGAGACACTTAAAGTAGTAAATGAGTTTTGCTATTTGGGGAGCAAAGTAACTGAAGATGGTCGAAGTAGAGAGGATATAAAATGTATACTGGTAATGGCAAGGAAAGCGTTTCTGAAGAAGAGAAATTTGTTAACATCGAGTATAGATTTAAGTGTCAGGAAGTTGTTTCTGAAAGTATTTGTATGGAGTGTAGCCATGTATGGAAGTGAAACATGGACGATAAATAGTTTGGACAAGAAGAGAATAGAGGCCTTTGAAATGTGGTGCTACAGAAGAATGCTGAAGAGTAGATGGGTAGATCACATAACTAATGAGGAAGTACTGAATAGGATTGGGGAGAAGAGGAGTTTGTGGCACAACTTGACTAGAAGAAGGGATCGGTTGGTAGGACATGTTCTAAGGCATCAAGGGATCACCAGTTTAGTATTGGAGGGCAGCGTGGAGGGTAAAAATCGTAGAGGGAGACCAAGAGATGAATACACTAAGCAGATTCAGAAGGATGTAGGCCGCAGTACGTATTGGGAGATGAAGAAGCTTGCACAGGATTTAGTAGCATGGAGAGCTGCATCAAACCAGTCTCAGGACTGAAGACCCCAATAACAACATGTGAAAATGATGGAAGAATGTAGGGTATACCCCAAACCATGCAATGTCATTAATGCTGATAAAAGACTGGTCAAAAGCTCTTACTCCAATGTTTTCTAAGACACCAAGTACCAAAGCTTACTGATGTAGCATTCAGAAATATTGTGATCTACACTACTCTCCAAGAGGTGTGCTATCAGGATCATATACATGTATTCCAGTATATCAACCAATTACTATTTTCAGTCATAGTCACCCTTTTCTAAGTTTCACTGACCTTAATTTGAGAAATGAGCCTAAACCAGGAGTAAATCTTGCTAAAAAGAAGAGAGATGTATTAATCATTATGTTAATTTTTGAAACCACAAAATGCTGAGTGGCTTACTTGTGTCCTAAACACAGAATGTATGAGTAATGATGCCCCAAATAACACATCAGGTGTTCAATCAGAATCTGAGGACTAAAAATTGTGCAGTAACCCTAAAAATATTAGAGTCAGAACATTTGTAAAACAAAGAGGGTGAACAGTATATATACTATGCATTAACAGCGTTAATTGAGTTCTATAAATGTCACTATTTATATTTGTATTATTAAATATGACTGGATGTTATGCCAAAACATTAGGCATTTGCAAATTCTTCTAATAAATCTGTCTCTCAGTGCATTAGTGTCGTATCAAATGATTCTTACACTTTCAAAACATTTAAGGCCATTTATCTCAATATGGAATTTTTCCACTAACGCTCTTGTTGCACCCAGGTACTCAATTGTTTGTGTTCCTTAAGGTGGTTATTAATGGTTCTTTTTGATGGTCATGTAGTACACTTGGCCGCAAGTGCAAGGGATGTTATACACTCCAGCTTTGGCTAGCAGCATATATAAGTCTTTCACCGTGTTCAAAAATTTGCATACTTTTCTTGTCGGTTTAAACACTGTATCAATGCCGTGTTTTCTGAGTTCTTTGCTGATGCAATCTGTGGCAGTGTTTACAAATGAAAGGAAAACTTTTCCTTTTGTTGGTTCTTTTTTAATAGCAGAGTTAAGCCTTTCAGGGTGTAGTGCCCTATTTCTCTCCTTGCTCTTTCTTCTAAATGGCATTCTTAAATGATCGAGCTTTCAAGTACTGTGGCTCACAGATCCTTTTAGTTCAGTTCACCAATGTTTAGATCAAACATCTTTTCTGCTCGATATGATGATGGGATTTTCTGTAAAGGTATCTATCCATGTGAGTGGACTTTCTGCAGACTTTATGTGCTAAAGTTCCAACAGGATTTTTAAGTACCTTTAAATCGAAAAATGAAATTAATATGACAGAGTGCTACTTACCACAAAGAAGACATGTCAAGCTGCAGACAGGCACAATTAAAAGACACTCACCTATAGCTTTTGGCCAGGATGCAAACAGCAATCTGGAGAGGGGTGGGGGGGATAGTAGTGTATGGGTGTGGAGAAAGAGAAAGAGAGAGAGAGAGAGAGAGAGAGAGAGAGAGAGAGAGAGAGAGAGATGAATGCTATCTGGTGGAGTGCGCAGGGACTAGATTACCAACAGGTGCAATGTCAGGAGGTTGTGGGGCATGGAGTTGGAGAGAAGAGGAAAAAAAAGGGAAGAAGCAGGGAAAGACTGACGGATGCATTGGCAGCAGGCTGCAAATAAATAGGGAGGGAGATGAGAATGGGGAGGAGATGATAGAACAGAGGGGGTGCAAACTTTTGGGTGGAGGGTCTCGGGACAGTATGTTACCTTAGGTTGAGTCCAAGATAATTCTGGGAGCAGAGACTGTGTTGTAAGGATAAATCCCATCTGCACAGTTCAGAAAAGCTGGTGGTGAGGGAAGGATCTAGAGGGCTCGGGCAGTGAAACAGCTGTTGAAATCAAGTGTGTTATGTTCAGCTGCGTGTTGTGCCACAGGGTGACCTACTTTGCTGTTGACCACAGTCAGGTAGTGGCCGTTCATCCAGGTAGACAGCTGGTTGGTAATCTTACCCAATTAAAAAGCTGTGCAAAGATTGGTAAAAGACATGGCTGCTTTCACAGGTGGCTTAGCCCCTGATGGAGTAAGATAAACCTGTGACACGACTGGAATAGGAAGTGCTGGGTGGGTGGCTTGCTCAGGTTTTGCATCTGGGTCTTCCACAGGGATATGATCCTTGTGGCAAGGGGTTGGGTTGGGAGTGGCATAGGTGTGGACTAGGATGTTGTGGAGGTTGAGTGGGTGATGGAACACCACTTTAGGAGGGGTGGGAAGTATCTTGGGTAGGATTTCCCTCATGTCAAGGCACGATGATAGGTAACCAAAGCTCTAGCAAAGGACGTGGCTCAGTAGTTCCAGACCAGGGTGGTACTGGGTGACAAAGGGACAGTCCTTTGTGGCTGGTTTTTGGGGGTGGTGGGAAGATTGGGAATTTGAGGGGAAACAGCAAGGGAGATCTGTTTGTGGACTAGGTCTGGGGGATAGCGCCTGTCTGTGAAGGCTTTGGTGGGACCCCCAGCATAATGAACAATGGAGTTTTTGTCACTGCAGGTACAACGTCCCCGGGTAGCCAGGCTATGTGGGAGGGATTTTTTGGTGTGAAAGGGATGACAGCTGTCAAAATGCAGGTACTGTTGGTTTAATGTGGACAGCGCTGCAGATGGAGGTATCAGAGAGGAGGAGGTCAACATCTGGAAGGTGGCATGCTGGGTTCGGGAGAAACACATGAAATGGATGGGAGAGAAGGTATCAAAGTTGTTAAGGAATAAAGATGTGGTGTCTTAGCCCTGGGTCCAGATCATAAATGAACCTGAACCAAACTAGCAGTCTGGTGTTTTGGGAGGCTAGAGAGGTCTCCTCCAAATGACCCATATAAAGTTTGGCATGAAAGGGTGCCAGTAGGTGCCCATGGCTGTGCCACAGATTTGTTCATATACCTTACCTTTAAATGAAAAGTAGTTGTGGGTTAGGATAAAGTTAGTATGGTGTTTGAGGAATGATATAGTGGGTTTGAGGTCGGAAGGACATTAGGAAGGGTAGTTTTTAATAATGATGAGACCATAGACATAAGGGATGTTGATGTATACAGAAGTGGCGTCGACAGTGACGAGTAAGGGCCGTGTGTGTGTATGTGCGTGCACGCGCGCGCAAATTCTCTGAATTTATTTGAACACCACTGATTCGAATGTAAACTCACAGTAATTTATCAAGTGTTAAATTACCTGTTAGTACACTGATCAATGAGAGGAAAAGTAGAAACTGAGTTAAATTTGTGTGTGTTTAAAAATTCCCTCCCACCTTAGCACAATGACGTTTACAGTTCTTCTATGAAGATATAACGTCCTATACATTGTAATAATAGTAAACAAGCTATTACACAGTAGAAAGTCATAGGCACATATGGCTTATCCATAACAAGAAAACACTTTGTATTTCTGGTGCAGGTAATGGAGAAAATCAGTGCAAGTCAGCTAACATAGCTCAGTGTTTACTTGTTCCAAGTTGCCGCCAACATTAGGCAGGAAAAACACTGCTTGCAGTATAACAGCAGTATTTGTTGTAGTTTATTGTGTACAGTACCATTTTGGGTTTTTGTGGTTTGATTCCAATTAAATTTTAAATTGATTTAAGAGTCTATCCCTGCTCTATCACGTTTTGTCTACATCGCTATTGACTACCCCTCCCTCCACCTTCCCCCTCATGATAGAAGCACAAATATTCATTTCACAGTTACAAGAGGGAAGCACTGCTACTTCCCTCTGAACTGTCCCTTTCCTCATAGCATTCAGTACAGGGGCTGGGACCATGTTGGCCTGCTTCTAAAAGAACCGTGTGAATGGTGTGCTTATAGTGGACATATTGCACTGCAATATGATGGTATGAGGAAAGACCATTTTTTTCAATACGTCTGAAATTATGATTATTTTAGAAACATGTGGCAGCTCCTCCTTTCACCAATTATATCCAGCAGAAATAAGCTACTAATATATTGTCCTTAACATATAAAAATAATTTAATTGGTAGATAAAAAAATCTACTCACCAAGTGGCAGCAGAACACACACTTAAAAAGGGTTGTAATTAGGCAAGCTTTCAGAGCCAGTGGCTCCTTCTTCAGGCAGAAGGTTTGAAGGGCAAGGAAGAGGGGCGAAGGAAAAGGACTGGAGAGGTCTGGGAAAAGGGGTAGATTTCAGGAAAGTTACCCAGAACCATGGATCAGAGGAAACTTACCACATTGAATGAGAAGGAAAGACTGATTGTTGGGGACTGCATCGGATGAGAATTGAAAACCTGTGAGCTTAATGGTGGAAGACATGGTAAATCCTCCCAGCAGGAGTAGTATGTTAGTGAAGGTCTACGCCGAATGTCTGACACCTCTACATACAGCCTGCCATCAAGATCCCATCCCTGTGATTCAAATTGACCTGCAGTCTCTCCTTAAAACTTCAGATCCCTCACAAGGACTAACTCTACAATCCACAGAACTTCTCACCTCACCCAAACCACACCTTTTATCTTTTTCCTAAAATCCACAAACCCAAACATCTTGACCTTCCTATAGTTGCTGGCTTAAAAGCACCCACTGGACATATATCTGCCTTAGATGCGACCCACCTCACCTGCAATTCATAGTACACCACACACCTTGCTTGCCACCACTGATGCCACCTCCCTCAATACTAACAGTCCCCACATACATGGGTGCCTGCTGCTGAACATTTCCTCACTCAGTACCCAGCTCGGTCCAAACCTATGAAATCCTTTCTACTCACCTTAATAAACTTTATACTTACCAACAAATAATTTACTTTTGAAGTGCAGGCTTGCAAACAGATCAGGAGTACCACCATGGAAACCAGGCTGGCTCCTTCCTATGCCAACCTTTTCATGGGTCGCTTGGGGGACGGTTTCCTGGGATCCATAAGCCTTCAGCCCCTGGTCTGGTTTAGATACATTGATGACATTTTTACCATATGGACTAATGGTGAGTTGGGCATGTTAAAATTTCTGGAATCTCTGAATACATTCTTCTAGTTAAATTTCACATGGTCCTATTCTGAATCCCATGTCACTTTCCTTGATGATCTCGTCCTCACTGAAGGCCAGCTACACACTTCTGTCCGCATTAAACCTACCAACAAACAACAGTACTTACATTTTGACAGTTAAAAGTTCCCTCCCATACAGCCTTGGCCTTCGAGGCAAACATATTTGTTCGGATGCAGACTCTTTACAGCGATACACCACCATTCTCACCTCCACCTTGACTGCACGTAATTACCTCACCAGCCTAGTTCAAAAGCAGATTTTCTGCGTCATCACATGCAATCCTGGTACTGCTGATCCGTCCAAAAAAAAAAACAACTTCAGAGCACACCTTTGTTGACTCAGTATTATCATGGTCTGGAATGTATTAATCAGATACTTCAACAGGGACATGAACTCCTAAAATCATGCCCTGGAATGAGATATATTTCATCTGAAATCCTACCCACCACACCTCGAATAGCTTTTCGTTGCCCTCCCGATCTCCTCAATTGTCAGACCCTATGCTCCTTCTGCACACATCTCCCTATCCTATGGCTCCTACCCCTGTGACCTTCCCCGCTACAATATTTGCCCTATGTACCCTCCAGCCACTACCTACAGCAGCCCTGTAACTGACAAAACATATACTATCAAAGGGAGAGCCACCTGTGCAACAACACGTCATATACCAGCTATTATGTAAACATTGTTTGGCCTTTTACATCGGCATGACTATCACCAAACTATCAACTAGGATGAATGGGCATAGGCAGAGGCTGTATACTAGCAAAAACATGCAATTTCCTGTTGCAGATCATGCTCTACAGCATGACAATTGTGACCTCGGGGCCTGTTTTACCACACGCACTCTCTGGATTCTTCCCCCTGACACCAGTTTTCCAAACTTCGCAGGTGAGAAATAGCGCTACAACACGTTCATGGTTCTCGTCACCCACATGGCCTTAATTTATGTTAATTTCTCCATTTCAGCATTTATTCACATTAACTACTCTTTTCTTCACTCCATTACAGTATTCTACATCTTTCATTGTCTTACTCTTATATTTTTCATCGCCCCTGTGGTGTCACCGCCAGACACCACACTTGCTAGGTGGTAGTTTTAAATCGGCCATGGTCCACTAGCACATGTCGGACCCGCGTGTCGCCACTGTCAGGGATCGCAGACCGAGCGCCACCACAAGGCAGGTCTCGAGATACGGAATAGCACTCGCCCCAGTTGTACGGACGACTTTGCTAGCGACTACACGGACGAAGCATCGCTCATTAGCCGAGCAGATAGTTAGAATAGCCTTCAGCTAAGTCAAAGTCTACGACCTAGCAAGGCGCCATAGCAATTGATAGTTTGATAGTTATCGTATGAAATGTCTCATCAAGAACGCTGTATACAAATGGTGGATTAAAGTTAAGTATTCCAGCAGCTACGTACTTTTCTAATTTTAGACCATCAAGTCCGCCTGCTTGCTTAATGGCCGCCTCCCTTAAATAATGTGCGTAGTGTTGGCAATCTGTCAACACTACAGCCCCATCCCACCTCTGTTATGTACAATGCACATTGCTTCTCACTCTTATTAACTCATGCATTATCTTTAAGCAGTAATTTATGTGTTGCATATTACCGTCTCTTTCACCTTTAAGCTCTCAGCTTTTCAAATCTCGTCTGAAGCAGTCCCCAACAATCAGTCTTTCCTTCTCATCCCATGCGGTAATTCTCCCTTGACCCGCGGTTCTGGGTGACTTTCCCGAAACCTAGCCCTTTTGCTAGACCTCCCCAGTCCTTTTCCTTCACCCCTCTTCCTTTCCCTTCAACCCTTCTGCTGAAGAAGGAGCCACTGGCTCCAGAAGCTTGTCTAACTGCAACCCTCTTTTTATGTGCGTGTGTTCTGCCGCCACTTGGTGAGTGGACTTTTTTATCTATCCAATTAAATTATTTTGTCGAAAATTGATTGTTAACATGTAAAAGTGTAGATTTCTGTATTTACATGATGCATGGTAGCCACAGAACACAACTGTCCTTTATACCAAGAGTATTTAAGCAGACAAACAGCTAACTTTGTTTTTTGATACTGGCTCTGAGCACTACGGGACTTAACATCTACGGTCATCAGTTGTTTTTTGATACTCTAGCAACGTATTTCCTCAGTGTGTGACTACTTACAAGTGAAACATTGCATTTTACTTGTTCTCTTTTAATGAAGGCTTGTCTCCCCCACACATTCTTGAAATTATTAACTTTGCTTATGCATCATAAATCTACAATTATGCTGCACATCAGGTATTGCATATACGTAGCTCCACTACAGCAAGTCACCAATAATGTATTCTGTTCCCAGTGACTCATCTTACGGATTTTTTCATCCAGATCCCATTATGCCACTACACTGCACCTACACAAGGTCCAAATCAACTCATAGTTTCCACACTGGGGAAGACTGTGAATTTAACAAATGAAACTATTCTAGGTCTCAGGCTGGGGTACACATCAGTCTGTCACTATATCTGAGATATTGATGGAGTGGGCAGCAATGATGGCAATATCACCCTCTAGCCAGAAGTTTACAACTGGTATTTTCTTTTAGAAAAAATAATAAAATGGGGAAAGCAGCAGGATGCGAACCCACAAACTTTGATACCCTAAGTCCCCAGCTGTATCTACTACACTACTGTCAGCTTCCATTGTTGCCTTTATGTCATATGATCCCCTAATCAACAACAGTCTCTGTTGGACCTGGATGCGGGACAGTGGCTAGTCAAATATTTAACAAAGAAATTTGCCAAACAGCCATGCAAATTGAGAAGTTATTTTGTTTTGTTTTCATTACCAGTTTGGACAATTCAGTATGCCATGAGTTGCAGCTACATCCTCGAAGAAAGCACTTGAGAATTCAAGACATCCAGAAACAGATGGGCCCCGTATGCCAGTATCGATAATTTTTGAGAGGTGCATGTGGGGCCTGAAGATAGCGTACTGTATTGCCAAAACTGGTAGTGAAAACAAAATAAAGTAACTTCCCAATTTGCACAGCAGTCTGGGAACTACTTCTTTTTTAACCAATCAACAATACGTCATTAACTGACATTTCACCATAACAAATAGTAGCAAGAACAGTGCATTTTTTATGCAACTTCAATGCAATGCTGTCTTGAATGGTATAATTTCATAACATGCAAGTTATGAGGGTCACTCCAAAAGAAATGGACAATTTTTTTTTTTTTTTAATCCATCTTTTATTCTACATGTTTGAAAGTTTTACAGTGTGTAGATACATCCTTTAGGAACGATATCTTCATTACTCCATATAATTTCCATCCCTCTCAACTGCCTTACGCCATCTTTGAACCAGTGCCTCTATACCTGCACGGTAAAATTCTGGACCAACCTGTTGGAGCCACTGTTTGGCAGCGTGATGTATTATTTACAATATAGTATGAGAAATTACAACCTCATGTTCCTTTTTAAAGAGTTCTTTTATACCATCTTTTTTGTACAAATTCAACAGTCATGGTTATAGTTGTATAAACTTCTTTTAAAAATAAAAATATAATAAATATCTACTTTATTGCAGTACTTAGATCACAGTATCAGTTCTTTTTTAAAACCTGAAAATTGCTTAATGCTTAGTCAGTCAAGGTACCCCCCACAATTAGAAAGGTCCACAACTATGCTTTGGTAGGGAAAAAAAAAGTCCAGTACATAACACCTGCATACCACTCCCTTAATAAATTCTGCAGAGAAAACTAAACAAATAAGGAACTGCACATTAAATGAAATGAAATAATTGCCCCTGTGTTTTGTTTTACAGCAATTGCAGCAGGAAACTTCCTTAGAAATTTCTCGTGCACCACCAACTGTTAAAGATATAAGCCACATACGAAAATTGAGAACAACAATATTAAAATTTCTCCAATAAGTATGTGGTGGTGGACGCAGTTTTCCTTTCAACCTTTGGAAACCAACAACAAATTACTACTACTTCTTGGCAAATTTAGGAACAAAATTCTTACAGCTTGGAATGCTTCAGTGTTTAAATCAAATTTAAGCTTAACCTCAATAAAGCCAATGGTAAATAAAAGCAAAATGAATCTAGTTACTATTACTAGATCAGTTTAACCCAGAAACAAATTAGACAATATGTTCAGTTCCTGACATCCACAAATAAAACAATTTAGCATTTACTATTCTGACAAATTAATAATTATTTTTCCTACTCTGGATAAATTGAAGTAAAACTAATACATTTTTGTGCCTCTGAAATCTAAACTAGTGCAAGCAGCCCACCTGATTATCAAAATCACAATGGAGTTATCATCTTCAAACCTTGTTCCACGAAGAGTGTCTTTCAGTTTCCCAAAGAGATGATAGTCACATGGAGCCAGGTCAGGACTGTAAGGCGGGTGTTTCGGTGTTGTCCATGCGAGTTTTGTGATCACTTCCACAGTTTTTTGACTGACATGTGGCCGTGCATTGTCGTGCAACAGCAAAACAACCTGCTTTTGCCGATGTGGTCGAACACGACTCAGTTAAGTTTGAAGTTTCTTCAGTGTCGTCACATATGCATCAGAATTTATGGTGGTTCCACTTGGCATGATGTCCACAAGCAAGAGTCCTTTGGAATCGAAAAACACCGTAGCCATAACTTTTCCAGAAGAAGGTGTGCTTTTGAATTTTTTTTTTTCCTTGGGTGAATTTGCATGATGCCACTCCATTGTTGCTTCTTCACCTTTGGTGAAAAATGGAGCCATTTTTCATCATCTGTCACAATTCTTCCAAGAAATTCATCGCCACCATTCTCGTACTGTTCCAAAAGTTCGCTGCATACAGTTTTTCTTGTTTCTTTGTGAGCCACTGTCAACATCCTGGGAATCCACCTGGCACAAACCTTTTTTAACACCAACACTTTCAGTATTCTGCAAACACTTCCTTCCCCTACCCCAACGTAGCGTGACCATTCGTTCACTGTGAAGTGTGTGTCAGCAGTCACCAATTTGTTAACTCTCTGTACATTGTCTGGAGTGTGTGCAGTACGAGGCCTGCCGCTGCGAGGACAATCCTCAATATTGCTGTGCCCGCTTTCATCACGTAACCTGCTTGCCCACCAACTAACTGTACTGCAATCGACAGCAGCATCTCCATACACCTTTTTCAACCTCTTGTGGATGTTTCCCACCGTCTTGCTTTCACAGCACAGGAATTCTATGACAGCATGTTGCTTCTGACGAACGTCAAGTGTAGCAGCCATCTTGAACATATGCTGTGATGGTGCCACTCACGGGAACAGGCTGAACTAAGTTTGAAAACAAGGGGGAAGGATGTATCTACACACTGTAAAACTTTCACACATGCAGAATGAAAACTGTATTTTTACAAAAATAGTATGCACTTCTTTTGGAGTGACCCTTGTATAATACCAAACTTCTGTAAACACTGATATGACATTTCCCGAAGTTTTCTTACAACAAGTCTTACAAATAATGACACATATTTGAGTGTGTCTCAATGTGCTGTTGTTTTGAAATGGCATACATTCGTAGAACTTGTAATATAAAAGATACAAAATATAGGCTTCAACTGTTTAGGATGAAATCCATTATTCTGTTTGTGATGTAGCCATGACAACTTGACTCAGGACAATTTTGCTGAAGTTACCGAGTCTTCAGGAGGTCCGTAAGAGCTATACTCTGTAAAAGCCATGCACCCAAACTTCTTCTACATAGAGCTTACCAGCATTACAAGGCACAGGATTAACTTCTACCTGCTCGAAAAACACAATCAGTATGAACAGTTCCAAAAAAGATCACCGACAGTGTGTAGATTCAGAGAGGAAATATCTGAAATGTGAATTCACAATTTAAATTCTGTAATCTATTATTACTGAGAAATATATGCTTTCACTGAGAAATATATGTTCTGCCTCAGAGCCTTTAACTATGAGCAACACCTAACCTACACAATTTCCATCTAATTTGATGAACATAAACATTAGTCTAGCTATACCTCGTACAAAACCTCCAAATGGGAATACACAGCTTGTTAAAGTATTTGACTAGCAAATGTAGACTAGTCTTCCTGGTGCTGCATTACTTAACCCATCACAACAGAAAATAGTTTCTTGTCAGACCTACAGACCAGTTGATCACAAAATTTACCTATTTGAGAGATACACTTCTAGATGGTTAAGGGGCGAGGGGTGGGGTTTGCTACACATAGCTGCATTTGAAAGAACAAAGATGGTGTCTCTACTTCAGTGATAACTAAGATTATATAAACATGGTGGTTACTATTTTTGGGCTCCTGCAGAATACTGTCTTCATGAAAATAGATCATATTGGATGGGCTGAAACACATATGTGCTGACAGAGTCAAGTGAGACCTCTTTTGTATAACAAAAATTGAAATAATTCACTCATTTGTTATTACTCAGTAATAAATGTTTTATTACATACTACTACTGACTATAGCGTCCCCAGTGCCAAATTTTTTATCATGTAGCCGTAAAATAATAATTTCTCTGTGTAGTTTTAGATTGCAAAGAAATAATTTATGACAGAATGATCTAAAGAGACGACAAGATACGCTCTTTTGTTAATTTTTTAGTCGTCTTCACTTCTTCGCTTGTCTTGAATGTGTCTAGAGGGACATCTTGCGTGTGCTGACAAATGTAAGCATATTTGTATGAGTTAAACATATAATATAACGATTTAATATTATTGTGCACTTTTAATTTGTAAGAGGTGATCCCGATTTCATGTCCGCCTTCCTTGAATTAACCTGCATTCAAGTAATTTACAGCTCAACAATCGCAGCGGCCGATGCAGCCAACGACGCCATTACGTGGCGATATTAACTTATGAAAATTTAGCGGAAGCTGAAAACTCGCCCGCTATTAGCATAATATTAATTTTTCTCCACAGCCGCACGAAGCTGCAGAAATACTTAGCTTTAAGATTCTTATTTTCAGTACCATAGCTGAGAGCCAGAGCCAGGACTCCGACTACAATACAATGGTCAACGGAGGTAAGAAAAATACTCTCGCGCGTGTGTGGGCCGCAATTTTAATTAATAACTAAAGATTTCTTGCTTTAAAGTGAACTGACTAGCTGAGTTTATTACATTGTTCAACTTAAATATCATTTTTATTAAGGCCCACCACGTAAGTCGGCAACAATCAAAAAATAATAACAACAATAATAATATATACATTAAATTACGACGGCCGACGGACGCGAGATTGGCGCCCAACGTGAGGCCCGATTAATATGATTCTATTGTAATGAATGTAATTATGTATGTGTCTAATTGTTGTAAAATATTAATGCTTATATGAATTCTTTTACATGTACAACAAAACCACACCCTGAGGAGATTTGGAGAGGAAAAAGTGTAGAAAAGAAAAAGGATTGCGAGAAAGAAAAATAATTAAGGTAAGGCCTATTGTGCAAGCATCCTGTGTAGCTCTGTGCGGAATATCGAACCCATGTGCACATGAGATACCTTCGGTGTTTTGTGTATTTATGTGTTTATTTTTGGAGGGATAATTAATCGTGTGTGTATCAGTGTCGTCAGTGGCTTAAAGTGAATTTAGTATGGGTAAGATAGGACAACCTAAAGCATCCGTGCCAAAAGAACAAAATTCTGTTAATATGGAAAGTGAGGATCATTTGCAATACGTAAACGAATCCCAAGCCACCGCCGCGGTTAACATAATTTCCGGAGCGGGGGGCGAGGATCTGTGGACGTTGAATGACGCTCCACAGCAGAATGGGAATAGAGTAACAACTCCACTGCCTGGGCAGGGGGGCCAATCGAGTGCTACATTAAGCGGGGCACCAGTATGCTCACCGATTGCAGACCCATTTGCAGAATTTCTGCGCAGGTTAGAAGAAAGAGATAGGGAAAGAGATCAGAAACTGGCTCAGATGCTCCATGAGCAAGAGCAACAAAGAGAACTGAAAGAAAGGGAAAAGGAAAGAATGTCAGAACAGAGGGAAAAACAAAGAGACGAAAAACTGGCTCAGATGTTGCATGAGCAGGAGAAAAAATTAACGCAAAAGCTCATTGAGCAAGAGCAGCGCAGTGAAGCAAAACTCGACAGTATCCAAAGCGAACTAGCCGAGATGCGGGATGCGTGCAAAGAAATACCCGATCTTGCGCAAAGCTTAGCCGGCGAAATGCAAAAATTACAGATATCGCAGGCTAGGCTTGAAGATAATGTCCAGACTTTAACCAACCGCGTAGATAATGTGGAGATAGATGCACGGAAAAGTATTGACGCATATTTGGAAGTGCAAGCTCAAAAAGTAGAAAAAGAATTAAATGAATGGCTAGAAGTAAAGGATCGCGAGATATCTGCAAAGATTGAAAGCGATGTAAAAACAGCTGTAGAACAAGCGACTGCGGCCGCGAGTGTAAATATTGACGCTAGCGCTGCCGCACTACGTGCCGAATTAACACAGATCAAATCCCGTGTGACTGCGGAGTTGCCAAATTGGCAACAGGAGATCGCGCGGAGACTGTCTGCGTTGGAAAGCAATGTAAACAGTGGCGGACAGATCATGAATCCGACTCCGCGTACTGATTACTGTAATAACGCTGACGGTAGACAGGGTGCGAGTGCGCAACCGCAACCTAATGCGAATTATGAGCACGAACAAATGCGATACCGTGCAGCGTACATCACGAAGTGATGAATGTCCCCGAATGTGGCAATCAGACGTGCAAAACAGAGGACAATGTAATAAAACACAGGACATTCCAACCTTTCAATAGCGAAAAACGAAATGTCCACCCTGTTGTATTTATTAAGAGCTTCAGGAATGTGTTTCCTAGGACATGGACGGAAAGACAAAGAATACAGTTCGTGGTCTCCTTTATTCAAGGTGACGCGGCACTGTGGGCCACCGACGTGTCCGAAAAATGTCTAACGATGCAACAGTTTGAAGGTGCATTCTTGCAAAAATTCTGGTCCGATAGCGTCCAAGAAAGACTACGAAAGGAGTTGTACAGTCCAGAAATGTACAATCCTAAGATGGGAACGTTACGCAAATATTTCGAAAAGTATATAAACAAAACCAGGTACTGGGACGAGCCAATGTCCGATCGTGACATAATCAGATTAATAAAAATGAAGTTGCCCTGTGAAATTAAAAGATATTTCATCAATGTGCCGGAATACGATATAGAACAATTCATGGAAATAGTGGATTCTGTTGACCTATTGATCGAAGATATGAAAACCGAAAACAAGTGGAACCATGCAGGCTATAATCAACACAAAGCCGATTACAATAGCAGCCACAGTAACGGTAGTAACTTAGTACCAAATGGTAACGGGAATAGGCAAGAGCACCGGCAACAGAATCAAGGCACAAACAATGGCAATGGTTATAACGGCAACGGTTATAATCGTGAAAATCGAAAGAGACACCATGATGGACGCATGAGTAATGGATATAATGGTAACGGCAATCCGCAATGGCGGAACAACCGAAACCAGTGGCGTGGTCGTAACGAACCGACACCACAGTGGCAACAAAACACAGCGCCACAATGGAACGCCAACCCAGGTCCGTCACAGAATATGTCAGGAAGTTACAACCGACCACCGCAAAACCAGAGCCATACACAATATCAAAATACGCCATCGGGGAGGCAGGGCGGCCAACCCAACAGTAGCAACAACAACAACCAGAACCACAATGTGAGGTTAGTGGAAGTGACAGACAACTGTCAACCCACTAATGCTCATCCGTTAAACTAAAGACAGCCACAATACGCTCTCCGTCGTTGGCTGCAGGATGGTGTAGTGAGGGCACATTCACGGATGACAGCCATAAACTTTGTATGCTGAGATACAATGAAGGAACAAAAATAGAAAAGGAACTTGTAGACATACCGCAGACATGTAACCGAACCGACAAAAGTGTTGTGCAGGCTATATTGCAAGCAGATATGTATGGAGCACCAATACACATAATAGTCGATACCGGTGCGTCAACCAATGTCATGAGCGCAAATTTTTACAAGTACTTGAGTCAAAATAATAGAATACCAGTATTGCCAGTGAAGAATTGTCGTGTTACAGGTGCAATAGGTGCACTATCTCATATCATAAAGCACCAGGTGCAAGTCGAGTTTACGGTAGGAAATGAAGCAATGAAAAGCTCGTTCCTATTAGTTAAGGGATTAGGTGTTGCTTGCATCCTGGGGATGGAATTTTTACGCCAGAGGGACGCAAAAATCGACCTCTTGTGCGGGGAAGTAAGCCTTATGAATGAGGATAGACGTGTAGTTTTGCCGTTGTTGAGGACACGGGAAGTGCACGGTAAATATTGCCGGAGCTTTCAAACGAGATTCGAAGGAATACAGGTAATGAATTTATATTCTGACTTAAGTACAAGACAAGTATATTTTAAAGATTTTATTACTGAAGACAAAGAGGAAAAAAGGAAACATAGCCATGAAAGTTAGGGAGTCAGAACATTTGACTGAAGCACAACAAAACGAATTGACTCAGCTACTTACAGATTATGAGAATGTGTTTTCGGAAAAACCCGGTGCTATCGAGGGCTACACCTATAACATCGAAGTGGTACCTCACGATACTTTCTGTCACGCAAACTACACCATCCCATGGTCAAAGGAGGAGGCAATTACGAAAGAAACAACAAAAATACTTACAAAGACTTAAAGAAGTTCGCTCAGTAGAGCACCGTTTACATATATGAGTAGTAGGTTAAGTTTATAGTGTATTTTTTCTGTGTGTAAATGTTCCGATTTTAGTGTAATATTTAAAGACAATGAGGCACACAAGATAAGTGCGATTCAATTTTGTAGATGTTAAGGAATAATAGTATTTTTAAGCAATTGCATTTTGAAGGAAAAAAATGAACGTAGGTTTAAGAATATGTTAAAAATTTCATGTTGAAAAATGCTTTAAAAATATTTAAAAAAAATCAATAACATGTAATGATGAAAGAATTTTTCATTAGTGTGTCATGAATATTTTTGAATTGTAGTAGTAATGCAACTTACGAAATTCAATATTATAGTGTATAAGTCGTTTCATGTATTTATGTCTATACCGATCTTGAAATATGCTCAAGCATAATTTACTTAACAATGTGAGTGCAGGGTGTACATCACCCAAGGTACCTCATGTGTTGTGGACAAGGTACAAAGCAAATCAGTAAACGCGACTACCGCTTAGCAGTGTTAAAATATATTGCCATCTGCTAAGGCAGAGATTTGCACGAATCTGTAGTGCAAACAAAAGTCACAAATCTAACATTAATCTAGGAACTTGCACGCTGGGCCTAGATTATAAAATGTGTACAATAATGCGAGAGGCAAGGTTTTGTAAAGTCGAGCCTGGCTCTGGAGGGCAAGTACGCAATGAGTGGGCAGACATGACATGGGGACTTACCTCAGATGAGACGGAAATACAATTGTATAGTCAAAAAATCTGAAGGCAAGTACGACTCTAAGTGGAAAATGAAAAGAGATAATTAGTGCGAGAGACTGGTAAAATCCAGCACGAGCCAAAATCCAGTTCAGACTGAATGAAATACATTAGTGTTTGTGAACTAATCGAAACAGTTACTTTAAACAGTGTGAAATAGTGTGAAGGTGAAACTGTGATATGGACAGTGAAGTGCTAGTATTGAACGTTCAACAGCGGTGAGGACGCCAAACGCCAATATTACGCACGAAAAACTGTGAATTTGCTTATAAATGTGAACTGTTAACGTGAAGTGAACCGACAGTCAATATTTTTGGGACAGACTGTAGTTTCAGTGAGCATAATAATGCGAGATTGGAAAGCGATGCGTGGACTGTTGCAAAACAGCGACCGCAGAAACGGCGAATGTTTGTGCTAAGCTCGTATTGGGACACTCACCAGTGCCTGCGAGTGCGGCGAAAACATAAATAATTTTATCGAGACAAAAACTGACGTGTAATGGAAACAGTATTGCATCAAAACTGCATTCACGGGAGAAGGTCCATGTCATGTTTTCTGCAAGACAGTGCTAGCTTGACACTCGGAAACTAGCGAAAACTTAACAACAACTGCCGCACTAATAAATGATCCTTTCCCACTAGCGTAACCATCTGCAGCGGGAAACAAATATTACGTTGCTTGTGTGTGTGTTTCATGTACTACGTCGGAGATGCGTAGCAGAGCTGACTCCTGCCAACAAGAGCGGGGGGCGGATATCATCCCACTCCGCCACGCCCGGCCGAGACAGAAGCGCATCGCCAACGGTGCAGCCGATCAGCTGATTCTGACTTTCCGCGACGGCGAGACACACGCTGGCGTCGAGCGGGCGTTTAGATTAGATTAGATTTACTTTCATTCCAATTGATCCGTAGTGAGGAGGTCCTCCAGGATGTGGAACATGTCAGAAAAACAACAATACATGACAAATATTTACAACTAAAACAAATAAGCTAATGTACCATTCCACAGGTCCCAAGTGGAATGATCGTCATTTTTTAATGAACACTAAGAGTCATTTTACAAATACTATTGCACTGAATTTAAAATAAAAAAGTTTTTTATTTATTTATAAGGTAAGAAACATGTAATACAACTACTGTAATACTTATTTACAATGAACACATTACTGCACTGAAATGGTGCAGAAGTTAGATTATACTTACACACTTACACACACACACAAGCACGCACACACACACACACACACACACACACACACACACACACACACACACACACACACACAAATTTTCAGTGAACACATTACTGCACTGAAATTGTGCAGAAGTTATGTTGTACTTATATACAAATCAGTTGGTTTTCCTAAGAAATTCATCAATGGAGTAGAAGGAGTTGGCCACCAATAAATCCTTTAGGCTTCTCTTAAACTGAATTTCATTGGTTGTTAAGCTTTTTATGGCTGCTGGCAAGTTATTGAAAATGTGTGTTCCTGAATAATGCACACCTTTTTGTACAAGACTAAGTGACTTTAAATCCTTGTGAAGATTATTCTTATTTCTAGTATTGATTCCATGAATTGAGCTGTTGGTTTGAAAAAGTGATATATTTTTAATGACAAATTTCATTAAGGAATAAATATATTGGGAAGCTGTAGTTAGTATCCCTAGTTCCCTAAACAGGCTTCTGCAGGATGTTCTTGAGTTCACACCACATATAATTCTTACTGCACGTTTTTGTGCCCGGAAAACTTTAGCTTGGCTTGATGAATTACCCCAGAAAATAATCCCATATGACATTATGGAATGAAAGTAAGCATAGTATGCCAGCTTTTTCATTTTTATATCCCCTATGTCTGACAAAATTCGCATTGCAAACAGAGATTTGTTAAGACACTTCAGCAGTTCTGTGGTGTGCTCCTCCCAGTTGAATTTATTATCAAGCTGTAATCCCAAGAATTTAACACCGTCCACTTCTTCTATCTTCTTGTCATCATATGTTAGACATATACTCTTGGGACACCCCTTACAAGTTCTGAACTGCATGTAGTGTGTTTTTTCAAAGTTTAGTGACAAAGAATTGGCTAGGAACCAGTGATTAATGTCCACAAATATTTTATTGGCTGATCTTTCTAAGACTTCACTTGATTTGCTATTTATTGCAATGTTTGTATCATCAGCAAACAAAACAAACTTGGCATCTGGTAATGTTACTGATGAAAGGTCATTGATATACACAAGAAAAAGTAAGGGCCCCAAAATGGAACCTTGTGGGACCCCACATGTAATTAGTTCCCAGTTGGATGATGCCTGATAGCTTGATACATGTCTCTTTCCTAATAACACCCTTTGTTTCCTGCCAGAGATATAAGATTTGAACCATTTTGCAGCATTTCCTGTTACACTATAATATTCTAGTTTACTTAAAAGGATATTGTGATTTACACAGTCAAATGCCTTTGACAGATCACAAAATATACCAGTTGCCTGCAATTTTTTGTCTAATGAATTAAGTACATTTTCACTGTAAGTGTAGATAGCCTTCTCAATATCAGAACCTTTTAGAAATCCAAACTGTGACTTTGACAGTATGTTATTTGAGATAAGATGGTTATAAAGACGACTGTACATTACTTATTCGAAAATTTTTGAGAATGCTGGCAACAGTGAAATTGGACGGAAATTTGATGCTATTTCTTTATCTCCCTTCTTAAACAGTGGCTTAACTTCAGCATATTTCAGCCATTCGGGAAATATTCCACTGATAAACGACTGGTTACACAGATAGCTTAATATGTTACTTAGCTCAGAATCACATTCTTTAATTAACTTTGTTGATATTTCATCATACCCACTAGATGTTTTTGATTTTAAAGATTTTAGGATGGACGTTATTTCTGTTGGGGTAGTGAGGGTCAAATTCATATTATGGAAGTTACTTGAAATGTCTGGTCTAAGGTAATCCATAGCAGCATCTACCGAACCTGACAACCCCATCTTTTCAGTAACAGTTATAAAATGTTTGTTAAAAAGTTCTGCAACACTATACACATCTGTCACCAATGCATCATTTACTCTTAATGCTATTTGTTCCTCTTCATGTCTGGTTCTACCGGTCTCCTCCTTCACTATATCCCATATTGTCTTTATTTTGTTATCTGATATGACTATCTTTTCCTTGTAATATATTTGCTTTGACATCCGTATTACAGTCTTTAATATTTTGCAGTATTTCTTATAATGTGCTATAGCATCAACATTGGAAATGTTTCGGATTGACAGATACAGTTTTCTTTTTGTTTTACAAGATACCCCTATTCCTCGAGTAATCCATGGCTTCTTTGTAGACTTTGCTCTAACCTTGGTAAGTTTTGGGGGAAAGCAGTGTTCAAATAAGGTAAGCACTTTATTAGCAAAAATGTTATATTTTTCATTCATGCCATGAGCACTGTAAACATCAGTCCAGTGAATGTCTCTGAGGAGTGTCCTAAAATAATCAATTTTTGGCTTACTGATTACCCTCTTGAGCTCAGATTTAACAGATTTTATATCCTGTTCAGTATTAACATTTAACAGAAGGAACTGCATGTCATGGTCTGAGAGGCCATTGACTATTGGTTTTGTAATGTAATTTTGTTCATTAGACTTTTCTATAAAGATATTATCAATGGCTGTTTGTGAGCAAGTGGTTATCCTAGTGGGGAACTTTACTGTGGGAATTAAGTTGAATGATAGTGTTACTAACTCAAATAGGTTCTTATTGGGAGAGTCTTTAAGGAAATCTACATTGAAATCACCAGCAACCACTATTTCTTTGTTTTTGGTTGTTAAATGGGCCAGTACAGCTTCAAGGTGGTTTACAAACAGATTAAAGTTACCTGCAGGTGCTCGATATACACTTAATATTATGAAAGATTTTTTGTGAAAATCTAATTCTGTTGCACATGCTTCCATATGCTGTTCTAGGCAAAATTTATGAATGTCTATGTTCTTAAATTTATGACAGTTCCTGATGAATGTGGCAACTCCTCCTTTCTCCATTTCTGATGTACAAAAGTGAGATGCTAACCTAAACCCTGTAACACTTAAAAGTTCTATACCAGTGGTCACATGATGTTCAGAGAGGCAGATTATGTCAGCTGGGTTTGAAGACTCTAATTCATCTATGCAGATAGTTAATTCATTAATTTTATTTCTCAGTCCTCGAATATTTTGATGCAATAAAGATAGCTGACATTTCACATTGACTGACTTAAAATTGGGTGGAGTTAAAATATCTGCTGACAGTTGAAAATTCTTAACCAATGGCTGTTTATGTTGATGTAATAAGCTGGAATTATGTTTTTTGATTTCTTTCTCAAACTGAAGGTTTGTCTCAGTTCTAACCTCTCTTAAAATTTGTTTTCTTTCTGTCCTCCCTACCCTAAAAAAGGGTCTTTTCTGAATCCTATAACCACTGGTATTTTACCACTCATGACAGTGCCTCCCCCCTTTAACTTTCTTGCTATTTCCCGAGCCAATTTACCCTTCCCCTTCCTGTTGAGGTGAAGGCCATGCCTAGTATAATCCCACCTACTGATAGAATCAACATGAACCACACCAATGTGTGACCCCGCACCCGACATGAGCAGCCGTTCCAGCTCCAAATTAACTCTCTTGACAGAAGAGTTCAAATGAGGTCGGTCATGGCGCCCAAGAACAGATACAAACTCAACACTGGTATGCCTCGATGCTGATGCAATCTTCGCCAGGTCACACTCTATGCTGTACCCAGGATCTCTGTCAATACTGTTACCTGCCCCACCCACTATAACCACGGTGTCTTCCTTAGTGAAATCTTTGCAAAGTGATCCTAAATCCTCTGTCACCTGCTCCAGACCAGCACTAGGTTTAAAAAAATTGGTGACCTGGCATTCTGATCCTAGTTCATCCTGCAAGAGTTGGCCAACACCTCTTCCATGGGAACTACCTAACAACAACACTTTCTTTCTCTTTACTGATTTCCCTACATTCTTACTTTTCAATTTGCTGCTGAAAGTTTGTTGTGCCCTGTCTACACCTGTAACTGCTTGAGGCTCACCAGCTTCTAACTGAAGCAACAGGTCAAATCTATTTTCCACATTCACCATAAAGCTGTCAGACAAAGTTCTAGGCCTGTTCCTCCTGTTGCCTGTTGCCACTTCCCACCTCTCTTTACCCTTCTCCCTCCTTAACCTGTCAAGATCTCCCCTGGCCTTGTCTAACTCAGCCTGAAGGGCAGCAATTTTCCCCTCCTGTTCCAGTATCTTCCTATCTCTACTACAAATCCTACAAAACCACTGATGAGTCTCATTTACTTCCCCTATTCCCACGCCACTACAGTCACCCACATGGAAAAAACTACAGCACCCATCACACCAAAGCCCCGACCTAACAATTCTACGGCAAGTCAAGCACTTTTCACTCATGATAAACGTAATAATTTATTAAGAATAAGTCAGTTAAATTACAGATAAACACGAAAATATGGTTACACAAATTTGGCCTATACGCAACTGTGTGTAAACAAAAACAAAAGTGCAAAGTTTCTGAAACAACAAGTTAAACTTTACGCTACTTTCCGGAAATGCTAGTTAAATAATGAAGAGGTACGCTAAGTTAAATCGCTGGAGAGAGCAAGGAACAACTAAACGAAATTCTATAGATTTGCTGCAGCAGAACGTAAACAGAAAATACGACTGTACGGTCTTTTCGCGTTTTCTGCTATATTACGTAAAGAGAAATGAAACCTTTAATGGTACACTTAAACGGCACACTAATACACTTATTTACCACGTAATCAGTACTAATCTATGTGTTTTATAATCTAAAATAACTTATCTTTACGAGAACACCAAACCTCGCGCTAGTCGCTTGGCTGCAGGGCTGCCAACCTCTCCGCAGCCGTCGCGAACGCCGAGCACCGAACACACCAACCGACGCCGTCGCGAGCCAAACGTCGCGGCGTAGATCATCAACGACACCGCAATCAATTGTTTTAATGACCTCATTTTTTGCATAGTGCAACAAAAATATTTGTATGCACATCCTGTACTCCAATGACATTCCAGAAACAATTAAGTGAAAGTGACCAAAGCAGTTAGTCTGTCGCTCCGCCGAGGTTTTCCCCAGGTTTCCCTACGGCCGCGCCAAATGGGGAGCGAACGGTTGACACCCCTGGGACTTCAAATATTCCGGACTAACTCGTGGTTGTATACCTTGAACTTCATCTGTATTACACTTTGTGTGCAACGCACCTCAGTAATTACAACATACGATGTGACATATATAAACTGTGAAAGAAAAATCTGCGTGTGGACACTGTGGACATGAAAGTGGAAATATTTGTGTCAAAAAACACGAACATTTTTTATGACACAAACATTTCGGGGGGCAATATAGCGTCCCCAGTGCCAAATTTTTTATCATGTAGCCGTAAAATAATAATTTCTCTGTGTAGGTTTAGATTGCAAAGAAATAATTTATGACAGAATGATCTAAAGAGACGACAAGATACGCTCTTTTGTTAATTTTTTAGTCGTCTTCACTTCTTCGCTTGTCTTGAATGTGTCTAGAGGGACATCTTGCGTGTGCTGACAAATGTAAGCATATTTGTATGAGTTAAACATATAATATAACGATTTAATATTATTGTGCACTTTTAATTTGTAAGAGGTGATCCCGATTTCATGTCCGCCTTCCTTGAATTAACCTGCATTCAAGTAATTTACAGCTCAACAATCGCAGCGGCCGATGCAGCCAACGACGCCATTACGTGGCGATATTAACTTATGAAAATTTAGCGGAAGCTGAAAACTCGCCCGCTATTAGCATAATATTAATTTTTCTCCACAGCCGCACGAAGTTGCAGAAATACTTAGCTTTAAGATTCTTATTTTCAGTACCATAGCTGAGAGCCAGAGCCAGGACTCCGACTACAATACAATGGTCAACGGAGGTAAGAAAAATACTCTCGCGCGTGTGTGGGCCGCAATTTTAATTAACACGTTCGCTGCGGCTGACGCTTATAAGCGTTTCCGCGATCAACACGCCAGAGCGGCTGACGCTCATAAGCGTTTCCGCGATCAACACGCCAGAGCGGCTGACGCTCATAAGCGTTGCCGCGATCAGCAAGCCAGTGCGGGTAACACTTATAAGCGGTGCGCTCGCTAGCTGAGTTCTCACTAGGGGAGGTCGCCAACTGGGACACGCCGATTTCGTCCGAATTGTTTCTAGAAAGAGGTGGGACTCCACATAACGTGCCCGAAATATTTCGCCTGAGTTGGCCATAGGAAAGGAGAACATGCTCTCGAAAGTTGTTCCGATAGCACTATAGGAGGCTATACCCTATTTAGCGCTCTGTTCGTCGTTATTGGCGTAGAGTAATGGTCAAGCGCATTGCTCACGAAACAGGCGACTTGAGATCAATCCCAGGTCCGTCCTGATTTTTTTTTCTCATTTTTATTTTACGTCGTATCTTCAGAGTGTTCGGTTATTTACGGTAGATGCATATTTCTATCGTCAAGTCAAAAATCTAATTAAAAGATTACAAAGTGCCCCTGAATAACTCCAACAACAGCGAGAGGTATCATCAAGAGAAGATGCAATTAAAATACATTCGACCGTGCTGCATCAATTCAGTGCTCTTGTGGACACCCCTATGATCTAGTACGCTTGGTTTGCATCCAAACTATTAGAGGAAACACCTTAGTTTTAAAACTTGAATTAAGTGTGCTTTCCAATGAAGCATGTTGCAGAGAAATGTAACTGCTCAAACAATGCCTTCATAAAATGTGCCTAGAGTGAAACATATATGTTTCACATGTTTCTATGATATGTCACCATAAAAATGGCAAAACTTCTACTGTCGTAATGAATAAAAAGTAGCGCACGTAATCACAAGAATCTTTAAAATCTTTATTTTCATTAAAACTTTCGCCTAGTTATATAAATATACTACTTGAATGTATTTAAATTCTACGGTAAATAGTTGCAAAATCTGACGAAACCAAGGAAAATAAGAATGAAAACAATTGAAAAAAATTAGGAAGCACCTGGGATTGATTCCAGGTCGACTGTTTCGTGAGCAATGCGCTTGACCATTACGCTACGCCGTCAACATGTTCGCTGCGGCTGACGCATATAAGCGACGCGTTCACTAGCAGAGTTCTCAGTTTAGTTTGTTCGGCTGTGCACTCGTGTTAGTTCAAGTAACCAACGACATATCACGTAACGTGTTCCTGTCTGCAGTTGTGTGTTTTCGTTTTTTGTCGTCTGTGTTGTGCATTGTTTGCAATGGCGGCGAATGAACCGACACCGGGGCCTTCGAACGCGAAAAAGTGTAGGAAGAGTGACCAATATACTGACCATGAGTTACTACGTGTGTTAGAAGATAGTGATGTAGAGTTCAGAGAGGACGAACCAGATGAGGGTGACTGGCATTTGGAGACTGCAGAAACAGACCACAGTGATGACAGTGTGGAAGCAGAACTGTCCAGTATGTTTCGTGACAGTTCGGAATCGGACGATACGGGCGACGATGATGAGGAAATCGCCGACGATAAAGAACCAGCGCTCGCAGAGGTAAGCAAACCAGGTGTTACGTGGCATGAAGAACCACATGGGATGCAGTATCACCCGTTTACGAAAGCAGAATGTTTGCTGATGAAGCCTGCTGGCAATACGCCAATGGATTTCTTTAGGCTACTGGTTACAGATGACATACTGCAGCTCATAGTTGACGAAACAAATGATAACGCACGGAATATATTTGCGAGCGCAAATACACAAGAGGGCTCTAGAATTAGTAATTGGAAACCCGTAAGTATAGAAGAAATACTTGTCTTCCTGGGGATTTCATTACATATGGGTAATGTCAAATGTGCCCGACTACAAGACTACTGGAAGAGGGATCCGCTGTTCGAAAATAAAGGAATAACGATGAGTATGAGCAGAGACAGATATTTGCTTATCTTACGCGCATTGCATTTTGCAAAAAATCCAGAGTCAGGCGAACCGAAACCAAATGATCGACTGTATAAGATACGCCCTATATTGAATTATTTCAACAACAAAATGTGTAATGTGTATTATCCAGGTAGGGATCTCTCTTTAGATGAATCAATGATTCTTTGGAGGGGACGATTGTCATTTAGACAATACATAAAAAACAAAAGAAATAAGTATGGCATCAAATTGTACATGCTAAATAACCCAGACGGCTTCATCAATAAATGCGCTGTGTACACGGGGATGCGTGGTGATATGGGGGGAAAAGGGCATGCTGAAAAGATAGTATTGCATTTGTTAGAAGAGAAGGTGAATGTTGGCCATCACATTTACATGGACAATTTTTACAACAGCTTTGCCTTAGCTAAAACCCTGTTGAATGCAAAAACACATTGCACCGGGACACTAAGCGTAAATAGGAAAAATACCCCTAAAGACGTGGTATGCGCCAAGCTGGGGAAAGGGGACACCATAGCACGATATTCGGACGGGGTAATGATCGGCAAATGGAAGGATAGACGAGAGGTCTCCTATATTTCCACAGAATACCCCAATACAATGGAACGTGTGCAGAATGCACGCCAGCAAATAGTCGCGAAACCACTGCCAATTATCAGATATAATAGTTGTATGTCTGGGACCGATAGGCAGGACCAGATGTTGTCTTATTATTTATGTGAACGAAAGACAATCCGCTGGCCAAAGAAACTATTCTTCCATGTAGTTGACATGCTAATGTTCAATGCACATTACCTATATAATAAATACTCAGGGCATAATATGACTTTGTATGATTATAGAATACAAATAATAAAGGGACTACTTCCACCAATGGACGTTACAAAAGGTGTGCGTAACAAATGTAAAGACACACATGTTGTGCAAAAGCGGGACGCAACGGAAGGGACGAAGCAAGTTATGCGGAAGCGATGTAAAACGTGCGCGGCACGGGGCAAGCGTACGGATACACCATACGTGTGTATAACGTGTCCAAACCAACCTGGATTCTGTTTGAACTGCTGCACAATTACACATCCATAATGTAATGGGACGTCGTATCTACAGAGGAAGATCTGTTTGTGTTTGATTTGTAAAGTGTTTGTTTTATTTGATAGCCATGTAAATATAGTTACATTGGTTGCTCAGAATATGATGTTTCTGTACAGTACCATATGTGGACTTATTTGTGGTTTGCTATAAAAACATCACCTCTACACCTTGAAAACTGATTTGTTACTAGCTGCAGTGCCCGGCGTTGCCCGGGTGTGTATTCATTCCTGTCTTATTTTAGTCCATCTGCTTCTTCTCTCTCTGTCCATCGCCTCCTGTTCTATCGCTATCTATTTTCCATTCATCTCAGTTCCGTTTTCACACAGGTCAATCTTCATGACATAATATTTCCTGTACTACGTGTCCCACAAGAATATAATTTTCCATTTTCCCCGGGAAGAATATTAGGAAACTGCAAAATGAGGTGCGAATGGAGTTGGTATTACAGACGTAATACATTACAACCACATGCATAGTGGGACGTATTTTCGTGCGTTTCATAGTTTTGACGTCATATCTCCTGTACTACGTGTCATACTATGATATAATTTCAAAGCTACATTTAGTGGTATATATGCATATCCTCTGCAAAATTCTTCGCGAATAGCTTTAGTAGTAATGACATAATAAATAGAAATCACAAACCTGATGTTGCGGTTATTCAAGAACAGAATTGTTTATGACGTCATATCTCCTGAACTATATATCGTAAGTAGTTTTTGCTACCATAGCAAATGATTCATTACCTTAGAGAAGATTTGTACCAAATTTGATTGAAATCGGTGTACTAGTTTAGGAGCAGATGTGGAATATCGTCACATGATGCGGCCGTTTTTGACGAATTACATTGTTCATGACGTCATATCTCCTGACGTATGTGTCGTATGTGGTTCTTACCCCTACAGTGATAGTTTTCCGATAATAGGAATATGTGTACCACGTTTCGTTGAAATCGGTCCAGTAGGAGGAGATGTGGAACATACATACATACACATACAGTCATTTTTATAATATGTATATATTTGTGATTGGGTTTCCATAGCACCACATTGCAGACGAGTCCTGTTTCTTTTTCTTCGTTTTATAAATCTTTTGGTGTTTTCCGACTAATTCTTTTTCAATGGAGTGGATTTGTCACTTGTGTGAATTGCATTTTCTGTCCAGTTAGCAATACAATAAATAAATAAGGGGCTTTGTTAGAATTGTTTGCAATAAATGCATGTAACGCTTATAAGCGACAGACAGCAGGCAGCATTTATCACATGATCGGCATGCAGCTAAAGTGTACTTGTATTTCTATATCTAGCACCTCTTCCGCAGACGTTATATTCGTTGCCAATATTACGTTCGTGCACAACATGAATTTGTCGCAAAACTAGACATTAGTCTTGCGATCAAAATTTAGGCGTGTTCATAATTTGTATTCAGCCAGGTATGGATTACGAAATATAAATTCCAGCAGTATCTTATTATAACTTGAAACTGCTGACTTCCCTTGCAGAACAAAGTTTTATTCATCCATAAGAATTATGAAAAGATACAGTGGCGAGCTAAGTCGGTAACTATGTAAAGTTATTTCCTCGAAATAAAAATCATAGAAGGCCGTGCGGCTGCAAAGAGAAGTGATTGCAGCGCTCCTGGCAGCTAGCCCCGAACTGTTTTGACTGAGTGGAACGCTGCGCCTCTGGTAGCCAGCGTACGAACTCCAAACGAATCAGCTGGCGGCATCTAGTTTATTCGCCACAAACTTACAGGTTTCGCAGGGCTATGATTTCAGCTCTCAGCGCACGTGCGCTTACAAGCGTCCGCCTCGCGCGTTAGCGGCTCGCACGGGCAATCGCAGCGAACGTGTTAATAACTAAAGATTTCTTGCTTTAAAGTGAACTGACTAGCCGAGTTTATTACATTGTTCAACTTAAATATCATTTTTATTAAGGCCCACCACGTAAGTCGGCAACAATCAAAAAATAATAATAACAATAATAATATATACATTAAATTACGACGGCCGACGGACGCGAGATGACCACAAAAAACATAAATGTTATGTGGCTACCAGCTTGATGTAATTCTTTCTCTGCCTGATGCCACTTCAGCAGCATGCACATTAATTTTGCTACTTATTTCATCAAGCAGCTTCTCATTTTTGGCTGAGTGAACTTTATTCCTGACCTTCCCACCACAATAAAATATGAGGTGGTCACCAGGAATCAAACCCAGCATCTCACTAGACCACAGAGGCAGCGTATAAATCTAATAATGGTAGGAAAGTAAGGAATACTTTATGACTACAACTTTGCTTCAGAGAAAAGGGTTTAAAACATTTTTCATATAAATTCAGAAGATAAATATTTATTTTGTTAAAAAAAGGAAAATGTATAGTACAATATGTACAAACATTAAGAAACAGTTTCACACAATGTGTGAAATGAATTACTTTACAACAGGTACAAATAACAGACATATCAAGAATATTAAAAATATTTGTTTTGAAAATGGTCATGTATTTATCCACAGGCATGGTATCAATACCTCATACTTTACTTTTTGGCAGTATAAAGCATTTGTCAAGACAAGGACAAACTGATGAAAACGTGAAGTCACATTAACCACTATTTCAAAAATCCTGAAAAACATTTTACAAGAAAAATATATTTCACGAAGTCAAATGTCACTGTTAATCATGCATTGCCAGCCATTTCACTGCATCTGTTTCTATCACTGACACTAAGTTAGCTTCACAGCAACAAATAAATTACCCTGAGCCATACACCAAATTTTTGGGTACGAATTCATCTTAAAAGAAATTTTAGAATTTCTTAACTATATACACTCAATAATTTGTAAACACTCTGCAAAGTTACTCATATTCTTCTGTACATGAACCTTCTGTTGTTTCACTTTGCAAATTAACCCTTGATTGCTTGAGTATGGTGTGTGTTTTGTACAACTGCTTACATATAGCTTTTTCAACCTGTTTCTTTCTCTGATTTGCACTTACAAGTTGCTCAACTGTTTTCTCTAAAGCTTTACGAGTTTGAACGAGGCGTCTCTTCAGTTCTGTATTTTCTTGCCTGAGCATTGTCAGGTCATTACATTCATTCTCTGCAACAAAAGAATTTTACCCATGTAATAATTACAGCACAAAATCTTAACTAAAAAATAAAAAAAAACATTGTACTTCATCAAGGAAATTAGTTCCACTGATGAATTCTGATGAATCGTAGGGTTGCATTTGCATTTATATGTTGACTTTCATAAAACTGACAATTTTTCTAATGATGAATTTTGTCAGCTGCAACATGTGATAGTTGTATCAGAAAGGAAATTCACTTGACAAAATTATGAGATGTAATATCTGAATGTTACTTATAAGGCAAAATTTTTAGTATTGCTGATATGCACATTTAAAAGTCATTACATTATCCTAGATTTCAAAACTATTAGTTCATTCCTCATTTGTGCGGGTGAGGGGATACAAGGGCATAGAGAGAGCAGGAAATCAAAAGGGGGAAAACATTACAAACATGAACATATTGTTAACCTGTTATTCAAGCTGCCATCCATGCATATTTTCAAGTCTCTCTGCTGGTAAGTATTTCCTTACCAACACATTCAATGGCATGTAACAGCTATAGTAGCCAGTAAAAGCTAAAAATGAAAGGTAATAATAGGGAACTTGAAACTTCCTGACAGATTAAAACTGTGTGCCGGACCGAGTTCGAGTCTCGGTCTGGCACACGGTTTTAATCTGTAAGGAAGTTTCATATCAGCACACACTTCGCTGCAGAGTGAAAATCTCATTCTGGAATAGGGAACTTACTTGAAGTAGGAACAAGAGCAGAATTATTTTGAAGTATCCCATCCTGATTTTCCAGATGCTGTGTCCTTTCCAAATGTAGTAAAGGTGTTTGTGCAGGAGCAGCCTCAAGGCTTGACAATCGGCCTTGATCACTTTCAATTCCTAAATCAGGTGAAGTTGCTGTATTTCTCGTTTCAAAAGAATCCAATTGTTGTTCGCAAGGGGCAGATAATTGCCTGCCTACTCTAGGCACCTGGAAATAAAACGGGGGAAAATGATCTAGTCTAAAGACAGCATTACTTTAATTCTATAATAAGTAATTTCCAGTGAAATTACTAACAAATACACTATACAATTAGTAAAGTATCATAAGTAAGATTGAGCTGAGTGTCTTACCATTCCTCTATACTCATCTGACGCAAGTTCTTCCGACATGCCATCAGACAAATCACTATACTGTCTAGCAAGTACATATTGCATGCCACTACTGTTTGTGCTTTCCTTCATACTGTCAAAGAATCGGGATGGCAGAGACCAGAGGCTGGTTGGAAGCGACCCACTTTCACCACTGAACACATCAAATCCAGATGACAAACTAGATGGAGATATAAGGTCCACTTTATGACCTATACTTTTTTCTTGCACTCCTGCATTGAAAAATGTTCTCATTATTTATTTGAAATGCTACAGAGATATCTCACATACTGTTTATAAGAAATCACATGTATTACTTGTATTTACTACTTAAGATGTTGCTTCAAAATTGTAATAGATAATTACAACCAACCGAACTCTGCATCATTTTTGTTTAGCAACTTTGTAAATGATACCAATGAAACAGTGAACACCAGTTTTTTAATATTAAAGAAATAGAATGAAGCAAAAAATATATAGGATGACATATCTTTCTTTCTTGCATTGCATTTCTCCTTTAATCATGAATCAGTGTGACAATGATTTTAACTTTTATTTAGGAGGAAATGTAGAGCATAAGCTGCGACAAATATTGTTAATGAAATCTTATTGTCATAATTTTATTGGGTACTAACATTTTATCTATTACTTCAACACCCCTTCCCCAATTTACTATTTGCAGCACAACAAGAAGGAAGCTTTTTTTTTTAAAAAAAAAAATTATAATAAGTAAAAGGCTTAAGGATTCTACAGATATTTCTTCATTATACAGTATGTGTACTTCACTTTGGAGATGGCTTGATACGGGCATATTACTGCAAAGTCATATTTGAAAAACCCGTACACAAATTTATAAAGAACTTTTTTGTAACTCTTACCAGATGTATGTCCACTTCTCACACTGAGTGCCACTTGTTGATTTCTCTCATTAATTTTAGCAAGATTTTTCTCAAGTTCAGAGTTTGCAAATTCTAATTCTTGGACAGATTTTTGTAAAGCATCCTTTTCTTCTTGCAGTTTCTTCACCTAGAGAAAAACATATTACCTTGCTAAATAGTGGAAAATACATTTCATAATAGCTCAAACACTGAAAAGCAGAAAAAGCAAATGTTCCACACTATTATAATAATGAAGCCAATAATGCATACAGTTTACTAAACATCTTAAGTAGAATAACTGGGTTAGGTAATTTAAAGGGCAGGGATCTCGGCACAACTCAGTGTAAGCATCGAGAAATTAATGGTTCAAGAAGAGGTACATAATCAGGTGACAGCAAAGTTTGATTCTCATAAGTGAATATTGTTCACTGAATGTTCAGTTCACATTTATCTACTTTACATTATTACTGTGCAATTCATGCTTAACTGTTTGGCAAAGAATGCAAGACAAGAAGACAGTTGCGACTGACATTTTGTGAAGATCCTTCACTGCAATGAAAACTCTGTTTTAATGATTGCCGTACCACCTCCTTTATCAAATCAATGACACTTCAGTCCCTACTCTGTGATAACACAAAACAAGGCATTCTCATTTGATTTTTTTTCCCCCAGTCTTCTCTCAGTCCTATCTGGTATAAATTCTACATCGCAAAGCAATACTCTATAAGAGGGTGACCCTGTGTACTGTACGCAGTTTCTTTTGTGAATTTTGTAATGGCAGTTTAAGAAGTTTCTTTTGGGAAAATGCTGAACATACTAAGAGCACTACCAATAAAACTGCCTTCAGTTTACATCCCTACAACATTTACTGCAGGATCACACCAATTTAAAATTCTCCTACCCATAATCCATAGATATTTATTCAAACAGCCTCTAATTTACATCTTTAATATGTGACATAAATTTAAAGAATTCTGTTGGTGCTTATGTGGTGGGCCTCATACTTTGTCAGTTGCCAATTCAAACATCTCGCCTCAATGACTTTGTAATTAGTTCTAATCTTCTGTTACCATCACTTGATAGTAAACAATAGCATCAAATGCACATAATCTACGAGAGCTCCCAAATCATTCGCATAGAACAAAAATGGTTTCCTACCAGGAATCCCAATGAGTTATTACTTACTGTGACCGTTATGATAGAAAATCATGGATTCAGTAACACGGTCTATGTGATATTCCATGAGCACGCCATTTCATACGAAGCAGATTGCCAGGAATAGTATTAAAACACTCCTGAAAATCTATGACTATGGAATAAATTTGAGATCCCTTGTTGATTGCACTCATTACTTTGTAGGAACAGAGAACCATTTGAGTTTCACAAGAATGACATTTCACGACTTTGTCCTGTATCCCCTATAACAAAAATTATTTGTAAAATGGGATGCAAGAATAGAGTTAAATAATATCTTTTAAATTTTTTTCTGGCAAGTACAATTTTGCAGTCCTCGTCAGACTGAAATCCCCATGCCACAGTCGTCGCAGCGCTAGGTGGAGGCAACTCAAAATGGTGCAAGACACTGATAAAATGGAGTATCATGCAGTAGTTCATTTTCGGCAGCTGCAGAAATGTTGCAGCTGCCTGTGTAATACATCTGGTCCTACGGTTCTTTTGACATGCCTCCAATCTGTTGCAATGAGATACAACAAATAAATAATTCTAGGGGATTAATTTTGAATATGATGGACATCAATACTGATGACTTTATAACTTCAGAACAAAGCAAATTCTCTTATTAAATTTTTGTAGAGCTTTACATGAAAGTCCTTCTTTGAGATGATGTTCAATTCATGTAGCCTTTAATGTTTTTCACACCACCATGGCATTGAACCTTTATCTCAATTTCTGCACTTTCTCATATACAAATAGGTTCATATTGATAACACCAAGTCTCGTTATGCGTGATGATTTTCTCCATAAAATAATTGTACGTGTTTTGTATTTCAAAATCATGGTAGGCACCTATGCATTGTCATTTTTGTTCTGGAATAGAGCTGGATGGGACCAACATTGAACACGATTTTCTCTTCTTTCAAATATTCTGGAGAATGTCTCAAACACTTTATTTACAGGTGTTGCACCATTGCAACTTGTGACACAATGACACTGACACACTATCACCACACATCCACTGCTTAACACTATCTGCTCACAACCGACTGGTCAAATGCACATCCGATGTTTGCAGCTGCCACTATAGTTAGTGCACTGACCATAGCTCATACACCTGGAATGTCAGTCTTGGAACTTTTCGGATGGACAGTGTATTCATATCAATTTATATAATATTAATTTGTTGTATTTAATAATTTGATCCTCGCTTTGACTCTTGACACTGAATGATCATTTGGCCACCAATTGAAAAAGCTTCCTGTGCTGACATGGCAGTAGATACTTCATCCATACTATCCAACTGGTCTATCTTGTACTAATCTTTCCTGCTATTTCCATCTGCTGCCCCTCCCCTTGATGTCTATATCTAAGTCTACATACACTCTCTGCAAGTCATCATCGCACACAGCATGAGGGGAGGGAGGGGGGAGGGGGAGACTACTTTGCACCATTGACAGCCATGGGTTTTTACATTTTGCTTGCAAATGGAGCAAGGGAGAAATGACAAAGCCCGATCTCTAAACTTTCGCATGGAAAGAACATCACCTTCCCTGAAGAAATTCCCATTTGAGTTCACAGAGCATTCCTGTAATACTTCTGTATTGATCGAACATATTGGTAATATTCCTAACAATACCCTCTGAACTGCTTCATTGACCACCTTAAATCTGACCCAGGGGATCCAACACCCAAACACAGCTAGTGAGGAGCATACAATTGTTCTGTATGCAGCCTCCTTTATAGATGAGCTACACTTCTATAAAACACACCCAATAAACCAAAGTAGAGCGTTCGCCTTACCTACTACCGACCTAATGTGGTGAGTCCATTTCATTTTGTTTTGCAACATTACACCTAGATGTTTAATCAATGTGACTGTGTCAAGCAGCACACCACTAATGTTGTATTTGAACATTACAAGATGTATTTCCTAGTCATCTCCATTAGCTTACATTTTTCTGCATTTAGAGCAAAATGCCATTCATCAAACCAATTAAAAATTCTACCTTCATCCTGTATCCTCCGTCAGTCAGTCAATGGTGACATTTTCCTGTACACGAAAGTGTCATCAGCAAACAGCTGATCACCCTACCCACCAGATCATTTATGTATAGGATGTCTCGAAAGAAAGTTTACACTTGAAGAGCTTTATGTGCATGTGCAACAAATTGGGGGGAGTGAGAAGGGGTATGTTCACTGCTTGCTTGGTCTTTAGGAATTCAGCTGATATGGAGCATTTCTTGGGGGCATACCATGTTTCTGTGTGCAAGAATTTTACAAAAACGGTGGTTCAGTGACTGTAGCAGAGGGGAAGTTTTGCAGTGATCATGGTTTGCATAATGTAAATGATGCTCTAAGTGTTCCCCTTATCCGGAAATGGATCAAAAAGTTTGAGGAAACTGGTTCAACACTGGCCAAACCAAAATCTGGATGACCAAGGTCATCAAGAATGGGCGAATCTATGGAGAGTGTAAATCCATGTGTTCATGATTATTCTAACCTTTGCATTCATAGGGGTGCAAATTCTTTAAATGTGCATAGATCATCCTTCACCAAATTCTGCAAAAAGAACTTATACTGTACTCTTACAAAATCCAATTGGTGCAAGAAGTAAAGCTTGAGGATGCCACACAAAGGCTGCAGTTCATTAATGATGAGACTGAGTGCCCTTTATTTATCATCATCCTGTTTTCTGACGAAGCTCATTTCCAGCTGATTGGTCATATCAATAAGCAAAACTGCCACTATTGGAGAGCAACGAATCCTAAACAGAAGCAAGAGAAACCCCTTCATTCAGCAGAAATTACTGTATGAGCTGCAGTGTTGGCTCGAGGAATAATTGGTCCATACTCTTTCAAGGACGAGAGGGGTCGTGCAGTTACAGTGAATTTGGAATATTATGTGACAGTGTCAAATGACTTTTTGGTGTTATAATCGCAAAAATTAGCTCATTATAACCAAAGAATATGGTTTCAGCAAGACAGAGCCATACATATCTAATGCATCTATACAGTGAGTTCGTGAAATTTTCCCTGGCAAATTGATCTCCATGAGTGGTCACATATATTGGCCCCCATGCAGCCCAGATTTGAGGCCCATGGATTTTTCCTTATGAGGATACGTCAAATCTGAAGTGTATGTCATTAATCTGACTTCTCTGGAGCAATCAAAAGAAAATATCCATATTGAAGTGGCAGCCATCCCAATGTCTATATGCCAAGCCGTTGTGCAAAATTTTGTTCATGTTTAAATGAGTGACGTAGCCATACTAGATTCCACTTAAATGTCATTATTTTTAAGAAGTAAATTATTAAACTGTATATTTCAATAATAAATAAAGATTTTGTTGACAGACTTCAACTTCTATTTTATTTAGACACATCAAATATAAACTTTCTTTTGAGATACTCTATACACACAGACCAAGAATGATCTTTTCTCACTTTGCTAGAATATTCCTAACGATACCATCACCTCTGATAAACACTCACTACCCAAGACAGCATAATTAGCTCTATCCCTTAATAGATCATCAAGCGCCAAATGCTTTAAAAACTGGATTGGCATTCCAACGAGACATAGGGACTTAATTATTTTCAAGTCTTTCAGTTGTTTTTCAATGCCAGGGATGCTTATTTCAATGTCTTCCGTACAGAAGTCTGCACAATGGCAAAAGGGTCGTAACCCTGTACAGCCCCCTGTATGAATGATTTTTTTTTTTTTAATGCAATATATAAAACTTCAACCTTCCATTTTCTGTTGTGTGTTGCCACACAAGACTGATCAATGTGCTACTGAACAGAAGGCTTCAACCTGCTCAGTGATCTTACACAGGATTACAATATTCTTGGGTTCTTCACAAGATCTTTCACTAATGCATAATGCTAGAAGTTGTTTTATGTTTTGCACATCGATCTTTTTACAGATGCATGAATTTCTATTAACTTTCACCTGTCAACTTTTCTGCATTCTTTCTCTGGTTCCTCAGAAGTTTCAGATTTTTTAAAGCTATGCATTGAGGCCCTTTCTATTCTTAATTCATTTACTCAATACATACATCTCCAGAGTACAGTTTACAATCAGTTTAAACTTTGTCCACAGTTCAACTATGTCTATCATATTAGAACTAACTGATGTCCACTCATTGCCTAATCAGGATTAGACTTTTTGATGGATTTATCAACTTTAGTAACCATAGTCGCTATGACAATATCATGATAACTAATCCTTGTCTCTAGACCGACAGTGTCGATAAAGTCAGGTCTGTTTGTAGCTAAAAGTTCTAAAATATTTCCATCACATATGGGTTGTTGAACTAGCTGCTCAACACAGTGTTTGGAGAAAATGTTCAGAACTACTTTACAAGACTGATTCCCGTACTGCCTCCAATGAATCTATAGACATCCCAGTCTATATTTAGTAGGTTGAAGCTGCCTTCAACTAATTTTCCAAGACTGGAGAACTTCTGCACTGCTTTGAATGATTCCACAGCTGTTACAGCAGAATCGGGTGACTGGCAAAAATCGTTGAATGATTAACTTGAATTCACCTAGGACAGTTATCAGTGTCCAGATAATTTTGCAGACTCATTTTTGATCTTGACAGGTATAATTCCCACAGATAGACACTGTCTTTGCACGGAATCAGCTTAGTTTTGGGAAATGATTTTTGTTGTCTTCTCTCTGAGTAGGCTTTTTGTTTACTACCACCTCTGTCTCACTTCTGTCTGTTGCTGGTTCACTGTCTCATTTACACTTGGATCTCCAGACAATTCCACTCCCAAACACTTTATTACATTTTAAAAACTTTTAATTCCTCTCTGCGCAGATGATCTTCAACTGTGAATAGTTTTATACATTTGTTTCCTATGGCTTGTCTTATCTCTCCCCTCCTCCCCAATGCTATGTCTACTGACACCAACTACTGGTAAACAGATGTTTATTGAACTTCATGAAATAACAAGATAATATTATTTTAGCTCTTTAGCAGTCACCTACATAGTTTTTCTCCATGACTCACTGTAAACAGATTTATATATTTAACCACTTCTCCAGTAATAATTTTTCCTCCTTACCTCACTTTTTCCTTAATCTGTGCAAAATTAGTTTCAGCAACTATCACCATTCATTTCAGGATGTACCTTTATTATCATTCTTACTGCTGAATAATATTCTATTAATCCCAGGATCTGATTCTTGACAAATCAGCATCCATGTCGTGACAAGCTAACATAAATGTAGTTAAAAAATAAAAGACACACAAAAAACCAGGAGGGGGATGAAATATGATAAATTGCTTACGAAACATTCAAAGATACACACATAGTTCCAAGCATTCTTATGCATTCATACTCAAAATTTTGACTTTTTTGTGTGAGAAAGAACTGTTAATAATGAAATTATGGTCTAAAGTAACCCATGTATGAAGTATTTGTTGACTTGGCAGACACTGTACTTTGTCACAAAACATCATCATTGCCTAACATTGCAAAAACCTATATACAATACTACAAAAACAAAAACTCATTAGTTTTACCTTTGCTTCTAACTGATGGTTAGCTGCCTGAAGTTGTTTCTCTTTTTCTTGGCTATTTTTCTCAACATCAGTTAATCTTACGTCAAGACGGCGTACATCTTGTTCCAAACGCAACTTTTCGTTAACTAGCTTTGTTCTTTCTAAAGTAAGGCTTGATGCTGCAACAGCTGCTTCATCTAACTGACGATGCAATTCATTTTCTTTCTCTTTCAATAGTTTCTCCATTTCCCTTATTTTCTCTCTTGAGCATATTTCAGATTCCTATAAGCATAAGGAACACACTGTTAAGTTGAAAACTGACATACACTGAATGACAAAAAAATGAAGCATCCATATGACGTTATTGGATGTCAATTAGGGTTCCAGTTATCACAAAAACAAAAAAAAAAACAAAAAAAAAAAAAAAAAAACTGGCGTTTGATTATACCAATCTTTTTCATCTCCATTTTACCATGACTGTTAAAACCACTAAAGGAAATTATTTCTGAAATAACCAATTTTCTTGTTTTTATTGCTGTTGTCTCCATTAATAAATGTAGACTTTGAACAAAGATTGAAAAATTCCAACTAATGTAAAGGAGTAGGAAATCTCTATCAATACGAGGTTGAGGCTGCGATAGAAACTGGTCTCATTGTCTCCACCATAGATGAAGTTGAAGAAGACTGGCACGGCAATGGCAGGAGCAAAAGCTCACAAGTTGTTAACTTTCCTGCAGTCTTCTCTTCATGATGCTATGAGTTTTCACCCTAAAGCAACCATAATATTAAGGTTTCAGTTATTATCCCAAGTTTATAGCACATCAACAGAATTGTAGGTTGTTGTTGTTGTTGTTGTTGTTGTTGTTGTGGTCTTCAGTCCTGAGACTGGTTTGATGCAGCTCTCCATGCTACTCTATCCTGTGCAAGCTTCTTCATCTCCCAGTACCTACTGCAACCTACATCCTTCTGAATCTGCTTAGTGTATTGATCTCTTGGTCTCCCTCTACGATTTTTACCCTCCACGCTGCCCTCCAATGCTAAATTTGTGATCCCTTGATGCCTCAAAACATGTCCTACCAACCAATCCCTTCTTCTAGTCAAGTTGTGCCACAAACTTCTCTTCTCCCCAATCCTATTCAACACCTCCTCATTAGTTATGTGATCTACCCATCTAATCTTCAGCATTCTTCTGTAGCACCACATTTCGAAAGCTTCTATTCTCTTCTTGTCCAAACTAGTTATCGTCCATGTTTCACTTCCATACATGGCTACACTCCATACAAATACTTAAGTCTATACTCGACGTTAACAAATTTCTCTTCTTCAGAAACGATTTCCTTGCCATTGCCAGTCTACATTTTATATCCTCTCTACTTCGACCATCATCAGTTATTTTACTCCCTAAATAGCAAAACTCCTTTACTACTTTAAGTGTCTCATTTCCTAATCTAATCCCCTCAGCATCACCCGATTTAATTTGACTACATTCCATTATCCTCGTTTTGCTTTTGTTGATGTTCATCTTATATCCTCCTTTCAAGACACTGTCCATTCCGTTCAACTGCTCTTCCAAGTCCTTTGCTGTCTCTGACAGAATTGTAGGTATATAAAATAAATTTACATTCTCTTGCAAGGAACATTGTGTATGTTTTCTCCTTACATGGCGTCGCAAGTTTCTTGTGCTCTCTCCTGTTTTTAATCCTTTAAAGCAAATGGAACACTGCACTTCATTGCTACCATACCAAGTAAATTACTTTCAAACTAGGGACGATTCCATTCTGCAATGCAGCTGATATCCCAAGACAACAGTGAGGAACTACCGAAATGACCAGGTGTACCATCTAATTTGCTACACCACAAAACAACAGGTACATTACTCTATCAGTAGTGCTGTATTTATTCTTGTGTCATATGTTTGCCACTCATTTTTAACTGTTGGCATTGTTATTACAATAGCGCTGATTGGTCTTCCCATTTTCTATTATAACCCAATATTTCAAAGCAACAGATATTTTACAAATAAAAATTAGTTTTTTCTTAAAGGTTTATTTTAAAAAACAAAAATTTTAGCACTGCTGCTATAGAAAAGTGATATGTTGGTTTTTTACCTGCTTCTACTAAGAAATGAAAAACCCGTTATAACCGGGATCTAAGAAATACCACAAAATACCAGTTACAGAACTAAAATATCAGTATCAGTTTTATCTGTCAGCTGTGTAAACTGAGTTGCAATTCTCTGTGACAGGTAGAAGGGCCACCAGAGTGTATTAGTGTTACTCATGTTTAGAGTTTGTTAACCAAACATGGCAAGGTATATAAAGAGAGTGTAACTAGTATGTCAAATGTTGAATCATCACTGTGAAAGATACAGGATGCCGTGGATTCTTGTGAGGCAACATCTCAACACCAGTCTCACTGTGGGTCTCCACGTGGTCGACTCATCAAATCATGCAATATCCACATTTGTGGGGCATTCAGATGTTACAATTGCCCGGTGTTAGACTCCATGGGAATGTGAGGGCAGGCAAACTCGTATGACTGTCTCAAGGGAGGTCTGCCACATTGAGCACTACACACATCTGCGTATGCCATCCAAGAGTCTCTGCAACATTCTGTGTCATCCTGCACTGGTTGGAGACTGGCAGCGGTTGGACTAGAGAATTACCATCCCATACATAGGCTGCCGTAGGCTTCGCAACACAAACAGCTGTGTTTGGAGATGTGCCTCCACTGGGAGGCATGGATGCTTATGAATGGTGTCACACTGTCTTCCGCAACGAATCACCATTCTGCACTACTCCAGATGACCATCATTGGCAAGTATTGTGCTGACCCAGGAAGAAGTCCACTTGTTCCAATGTTCTGGAGAGGCACGGCAGAGCTACTCCGGGGATAATATTATGGGAAGCTATCAGCTTTGACATCAGGTCACAGGTAGTAGTGATTGAGAGAACTTGAGTGGCACAATGGTATATCACAGACATTCTGCTGCCTCGTGTTACCTTTTGCGCTACAATATGTCGAGCTGCTTTTCAACATGACAGTGCTTGTCCACACACGGCATGTGTCTCCATGAGCTGCTTGTGTGATGTTTAGGTACTTCTGTGGCCAGCGAGATCTTCAGATCTGCCCACGATGCAACATGAACAGGACTAACTCAAGACATCTGTACGTCCTACTGCCAGTATCAAGAATCAGTTACAAAAGTTAAAAGTTGTTCGCCAGCTAGTCTTTATGACCCCCCCCCCTTCTCCCGACTGAGTCAGTGCATCCACCCAGACCAGAGGATGTGCAATGTCATACTGAAAAGTGGGTTAATAGTGCTAAGTTCTTTATAAATTTCACTCTATACTGTAATCACTGAAATAACATGACATAGCCTATCTATCCCTGAGGTTTCATTTTGTTTCCTCTTCCCCTTCCAGATGCTTCACACTTTTTGGTAGACAGTGTATCTAACATATCATGAAATATGTAATTCACATACAACAATGAAACTGCTGCTACATGAAGAACCATACATGTATGCCCAGAACTGTTATTTTTACATGCATAAACTTCAGAAATAAATAAATATAAGATATAAAGGAGAGAAATTCACCACTAGGAAGTTTGTCATTAAATATCTGCTAAATGCAATTTAAAAAGTAAAAACACCAAGTGGCAAATATTTTTTCCACGCCAATTCCACCAGAGGGAGCTACAGTAATTAACAAGCCACCATGAAGAAGAAATGTAATATGATTAAGATTTACTGCAGCATGTGTCCAAAATATGAGCATAGCAAAGAGTAAGAGCTGTTTTCCTTCCTTAACAAAACATGACCAGAGTAAGGATTGTACACAATCTAATTGGTACAGTTAAAAATCACTCTGATTTTCTGGCATAAAATAATGCCCCTTTTTTTAAAAAAAAGTCACAGAAATGACTAACATGGATAAATGCTCATGTAGCTTCTACTGCTATTTTTGGAGGGATGATTACACACAATCACTGTGTGTGTGTGTGTGTGTGTGTGTGTGTGTGTGTGTGTGTGTGTGTGTGTTTTCTCCACCTCTGTCTTTTCCTCAAATCTTTTAAATTCTTGCAATCAAAGAAGAAGTGGTGCACAAAACCTGTATGAAAATATGCTACATTTACGAGACTGACTGTGAATTCTGCTCTCAAATGTTAACAATGGGTACAATACATACTAAAAGGTAGTAGGCAAGACAGAAAATAATGAATATTGAAATGTGTGCACAACTGCTAACTGTACACAGTAACAGAAGTAATGAAATATGAAACATCCAAAGGACTAATACAGACAGTGTATATTGTAGTAGTCTGCCCAAAATCAAATCACAGAAGACACAAGAACAATAAAAGAGAAACAAGAAAAATGCAACAACCATTGTCATCAAGATATTGTTATTAGATGCAACAGATCATCATTCTTGAATACAAAAAAGTGGCACTTAATGAAGGAATAAAGAGTATTACTGGCTTTTAAACATGTGGAAACACGACAAGAGACTCATTAACTGTAAATCCATTACTTTTTACTAATTTTCATAATAAGAATGACAGAAGACATGCTTCTTGGGAGGCAATTTACATAAAATTACACAGTAATTTCCAATCAGAAGAGTCAGATTAATGGTCACATACCTTAAGTTTTTTGTCAATCTCTGTAACTTTCATATCAGCTTCTTGCTTTAAAGCACATTCTCTGTCTTCTAGTTCCTTAACTCTCCTTTGCAGCTTTTCACCAAATAATTTTTGCTTTTCAAACTCTTCTGATTTTCTCTCTAATTCTGTTTTCAACACCCACTCTTTCTCCTGAAATTGTTTCTCAAGTTCACCAAGTTTAGAACTCGCAGCAAGCTCAATATCTTTAATTCTGATTGAAGCTTCTTCCAACTCACTCTTCTTTTTCTTATTTTCTTCATTCATAGCTTCAATCTGACCCACCAGGTCCATAATTTTCATCTCAGAGTTATGCAGCTTCATACTCAATTCGTGTAACTCTGACTCTGCTTCATTTCTTTTCTCATTAGAAATGAGTAATTCTTGTTCTAGTTTTGCTGTCACTTTCGCTAAATTGTTTTTCACTTCTTTGTGCTTTGATTCAGCCTGTGCTGCTCTCAATTCAGCATCTTTTACATTCTGTTCTAATTCAGAGACCTTTCTCTCATACTTTCCTCTCATATCTTGAGCATCTGCAAGCTTTCTTTCTAACTCTTCTCGTGCCATCTTATCAAAATGTAATTTCTTCTCATTCTCTATACTTCGTTCTTTTGCCTTGTTCTCAAGCTCTAGAACCAAGCACTGTCTTTCTAGTATTTCATTGTCTTTCTCTTGAATTGTAGCACGAAGAGTGCAAATCTGCTTTTCCAAATCAGTTGCCTAAAACAATAGAGATCACAAATTATCCTGTAGGTTCACACTGATACATATATTTAAAATAATGTTTATCAATTAAAGTAATTGATAGAAAACTCTAAATGGGGAATACATCAAACACACACACACACACACACACACACACACAATTCAATTATGCCCAACATTTGATATTAGCACTGCATATTTCATGTCCAACTGTGTTAAGGATACGATGGTGATACATCAGTTGAGGACAAATCACAACTACTGATCAGCTACTAGTGACAACAATTTGTGGACGCCAAGGTTTGTCGTCAGCTATTTCAGAATGTAATAATGGCCTGGAGGATCAAAGTGTGCTCACCAATTCAACGCAGAATGAAGACAACCAATAAGAAGCTGTAGCATCATGAACTGTAAGTGCTCTATGGGCTACACAAATCACTGCCCCACAAATCTACCACTGATCAAGGGGCAGCACAGGTTACAGAGGTTAGTACAGACAGGAACAGCAGTTTTGGATACTTGAAGCATAGTAAAACATCACCCAAATTTATGTTACCTCTGACAAGATAACTGGAGCAGAAAACTTCCACTCTGCAGTGGAGTGTGTATTGTTTCTAAACTTACTGGCACCAGAAACAGCGCAGCAGACTGGTACTTGAACACAGAACCTTGCCTTCATTGAGCAGTGCTCTTACCAACTGAGCAATCCCATGCAAAGTATATGATCTGCTGAGTTTCACTTCCGCCAGTATCTCTCTTCATCATTCCACACTCCAATCTGCCAGGTAACTTCCAAACACCACACACATCACTGCAGTTAAATATTCACCATGAAACAATCCCTTAAGCTTTGGATAAACAATTCCTGCACAATGTCTTCCAGTAGTGCTTGTCCAGCAAGATATGCAGAAGAACTTCCATGAAATTTGGAAGGAGGAGAGGTATTGGCAGAAGTAAAGTTGTGAGGATGGGTCAATGAGCTGTACCCGGATAGTCACCCAGTGGCCCACAATGTTTTTGATTCTCTGTGGAGTTCTTGCCACAAAGTGCCAATGCTGTTGTAAGGGAAAAAAGTTTACTACGTAAATGTTTCATTGGACTGTGAAACAAAATCGGTTGGTCTGATATTTGATTAATTGTGAATGCATAGTTAAATAAATTTTTTTGGCTACATATTTTCAATGGTGGTACTCCTGCTTCTACAAGAAGGCTACTGACTGGGCTCGTCTCAAAAGTTCCAACTGCCAAACAGATTCCACTGTGGTGAACAGGGTCTAATATTTCCGCATTCTTGCTGCTGACCCATAAACCATGCCTCCATATGAGCACTTCATACACTGTTACTAAAACTATTCAATTTGCATTTGACGTGCTGCTAGCGACGGAAAACACTATTCAGTTTCTTCATTTGGGCCTTTTGAGCTGTCGTGTATGTGGTAACCATGTAAGTTTGTTATCAAAAAGAACTCCTAGGAAATGGTACTGCCCCACTAGTTCCAGTAACTGCATTTCAAGATATAGTTCTAGATGAGGATGGGCAGACTGTATTCTACAAACGACGCATGATTTAGTTGGTGAGAAACATTATCCATGGTGTTGCACCAACTTTTGTGCCTTCTGCACATCTGTCTAAAGTTGGCATTCTACTGTACATAATGATATGGAGAGAGAGAGAGAGAGAGAGAGAGAGAGAGAGAGAGAGAGAGAGAGAGAGAGAGAGAGAGAGAGAGAGAACTTTGTATAAAGACTGGTTTTCCTCGTAAACTCCACTTTTGCAAAGCTGATAAAAAGTGATGCCACCATGTTGTATAGTACATCTTGTATAAATTAAAAAATACTGCAACCACACGTTAGTAGTGCACAAAGGCCTCTCAAATCACAAATGCCAATTGTATGAGGTGATCTATGTTTGTTTGAGATCTTTGGAATACACAACTGGAATTGAGAAAGAAGATTTCTACATTTCAAACACCAACAAAGCCATGCATTAACCATCCTTTCTAAAAAATTTCTCAAAGTGCTGGTTATGGTGATTGGTCTGTGGTCTTGTCCTGGTTTTGCTATAAATATTGTGATACTTGCCCTCCATTCAAGGGAAATTCTGTGCATTGCCATATCTTTTTAAATATTTGTGCAATAGCTTTTTACTGTTTTCACCAAGATGATGAAATGCATGATTATGGGAGCCATATGGTACTGGGGGCATATCTCCACATTGTTTTAACACGTTATTTAGTTCCCAAGTTATAAAGGGTGCACTGTAGGTTGCCTGGTCTGTTGAAAGATATGGTATTATATTATCTTAAAAGTCTATGCTGAGCAAAATTCTTACATGGAGACATTTCTGCATAATGTATCACTAAAAGTTCAGCAAAGTCAGGCGAACTGGTGTTGATTTTTCGTAAGTCAAGAATTCCTTAGATTCTACCAGTATTGTGAAATTCACTTATCTGCTGTAATTTTGGCCATCCCTGTGAAGCTGAGGAAGAGCCGTCATAGAAAAAAGATATCATTCCCAACATTCTTGAAAGCAATCTTCTCTTTCACTAAGTAATATGCTTTTTTGCTCTTAATCTTCTGAACAAAAGAAAATTTTCAGTAGAGGAGGCTTGCCTATGACATTGTAGAGTCCTTCATTGTTCTCTGATGGCATCCGCGATCACTTTGCACCACCGTGAAACAGGTTTCTATCTAGTAGAACCTGAAGAGAATGATATTGACGTGGATGCAGCTTGGGATGAACACATCTGTCTCATCCTGTACTACTTTATCAATTCTTTTCTCTGTATTTATTGTCATCTGTGCTTCAGCAGTGGAAGAATTCTAATTGGATCTTTGCAGGGACCACGGTGATAAAACTATCAGTGTGGTATAAATCTGGAACCGATACAGTAATCTGCTAATGATCACTATTGGAATGTTCCGTTGGACCATAGGTGCGAGGTTAGGTCTGCAAATATTCAAACCTATTGCAAAATAGGAGCCGTAAGAGGTCCTAAAATGTGTTGGGGCTTCCGAATTTATTTGACAGAAATCAAGGTCTGAGAATAGTCTCTATTATCTGCCATTTCAAGTCGTTATCTCTCTACCATTTACTCCATTTTTACCATACATGTTATATCCTCTAAACATAGGAAGAAAGCCCTCTAAAAATCTTGATTCTTGTACAGCAATAAATAATGTGGGAGAATTTGTGATCAATTGTCGAACTTCTTCCAGATGGTGACGCATTGCATTTCTACTGTAAAATCACAGTGAAGGCGTTGGTGTGGTCAGTGAAGGTGAGGTTGATATGCACTGATCTGCAGTGTTCCAGTGCCTCTTGTGTGCTTGGCTTAGTTTTTGCATGTTCTTCAACTGTTGAAGATAATTCCAGTTCTGTCAGAACTGATGAATCAGTTCTTTCCTTTGTTCTTTGCTTGCCTTTTCCCTTCTTTTTCTCATTTTGCTGCTACCCATCATGGAATTATTCAGGTTGTAGGTCTGGGCAAGAAGATGATGAATGTTTCTTCTGCCTCACACCTTAGTTTCTTTTAACCAATGACTAGTATTTGACTATACATCAAGAACATTTTGGGGAAGAAGAATCTGTGGAGAGGTCTTCTTTCCTGGTGCAGTCGGAGGGATGTGAAGTCTCTCCTGCTGTATCCACAGGGAGGCTCCAGCTGACTCTGTAAAGTTGAAAATAAAAAGGGGTGGAGATCTCTCGTGCTCGTAACTTTTGGTTTTGTTTGCAAGTTCTTGGTCGATAGCATGTGGTACATCAAGCGCTGAAAAATTTGAAGTAGATGTGGTGATAGCTGCTGCTTTTGCATGATTTGTCACCATGTTGAGTGAACGCATGCATTCATATATTTTCTGTGCCTCAGGATATGACGGTTGATCCACCGTTTCATACTTTCTTGGATATTGTTTTCTTTTTTAAATACTGGACAGATCGATGAATGTGAGGGATGGTGTTCCATACAATTTACATGCAAAGGTGGTTGTTCACAAGGATGAAATTCATATTTCTGCATTTAGGGTCTGCCATACAGCGGGATGACGTGTTTCCAAAACAAAAGCATGGAAAATATCTCATGGATGATGGAACTTCAGGTTTCACATCACATTATACCCCCTAACTGTAACTTTTTCTGAGAGAATATTTTCTTCAGAAGCTAAAATGAAAGAGCCTGTACTTGTTCAGTTATCTTTTGGACATTTTTGAACCCATCTGACAAAATGTACTCCTCACTGTGCTAGATTAGCTTGTAGCTCCTCATCTGTCTGAAATATCATGCTTCTGTGAAAGATAACTCCTTGTACTATATTCAAAGCTTTAAGTGACATAATAGTCATTGGTATTTCACCCAGTCTTTTACATGACCAAAGTGATCGAGATTGTGCAGAAGAGGCTTTACTCAATGATTCATTTCTCCTTTTCCAATGCATCTACTTCTCCAAATTTATCTTCTGTTTATCCACAAAAGATAATGACTTTATCACTGTAAAAGTATCCCCATCATCTTTTCAGTTAGCCCTGTACCCTAGATTACATCATGATACGACATTTTTAGTGAATAGTTCCAGGTAAGCTGTCAATAGTTTAGTGAGTAATCCTACTCCTTTACTACAAGCTTGTTTTAGCTATAGCACCATTCTCAAGTAAACGTGTAATGTTACATTTGGTAAGTGTACTTACATTCATATAATTTTGTAGGGAAAGGTCAGTTTGCCTACATACATAGATCTAGTTGGAATAGATGCCCATATTACATGAGTGAGTAATTATCTATTTGTTGCTAGGTCACCATAACCATGTAAGTTTTGTTTGTGTATAATATTTTTGTGAAATACTTCTGCCAGTTGGAATGACATTTTATTCTCTCTGATGCTTTATGTTTACAATGCAGTCTTTGCTAGTGAGTGACATTACTTGCATTTCATCACTATTATAATTTTGTTATCATTTGTATATATGACTATCTTTGGTTTCATGTTTACTGTGATTTTTAAAAATTTTGTAGATATTTTTTGTGTTTGAGAACAATCTCTTCATTAAGGATATTGCTGGATAACTTTTTGTGAGGGTATATACAATGGGACCTCATTTAAGAAGCCCCTCGCATAACATGCAATTCGGGGGAAGGGGAGGGGGGGGAGGGGGAAGAAGAAGAATGTTTTGCATACTGAGTGACAACAATTTAGCTCAGTGTGATGTCACCAGCCATTCGCATGTGAGCTGAGGTAAACGTTCAAGATTATGAACACCTTTCATTATCGGCTGTGGCATATGAACGATGTCATCAGTATGTACTGCAGTCTGGGTTTAGCGCTCTTTCTGCTACCATCTGAGCGCCACTTGTGATCACACACTTTTCTAAACTTGGTTCACATGGCCTTTTTTGTGCAAATTTCAATAACTTTCTCAGAAATGTCCCCAAAGGTAAATCCACAAGAAGATGACCATAAGAGAAAGAAAATGACCTTGGAAATGAAACGTAAAATCATTTTGAGATGCGAATGTGGTGTGAGTATTGCCGATTTGGCATGCACATATAATTAGCCTACATCAACTATTTGCACTATCCTCAAGAACAAGGACAAGATTAAGGAGATTGTTGTTGTTGTTTTGGTCTTCAGTCCTGAGACTGGTTTGATGCAGCTCTCCATGCTACTCTATCCTCTGCAAGCCTCTTCATCTCCCAGTACCTACTGCAGCCTACATCCTTCTGAATCTGCTTAGTGTATTCATCTCTTGGTCTCCCTCTACGATTTTTACCCTCCACGCTGTCCTCCAGTACTAAATCGGTGATCCCTTGATGCCTCAGAACATGTCCTACCAACCAATCCCTTCTTCTAGTCAAGTTGTGCCACAAACTCCTCTTCTCCCCAATTCTATTCAATACCTCCTCATTAGTTATGTGATCTACCCATCTAATCTTCAGCATTCTTCTGTAGCACCACATTTTGAAAGCTTCTATTCTCTTCTTGTCTAAACTATTTATCATCCATGTTTCACTTCCATACATGGCTACACTCCATACAAATACTTTCAGAAATGACTTCCTGACACTTAAATCTATACTCGATGTTAACAAATTTCTCTTCTTCAGAATCGCTTTCCTTGCCATTGCCAGTCTACATTTTATATCTACTTCGACCATCATCAGTTATTTTGTTCCCAAATAGCAAAACTCCTTTACTACTTTAAGTGTCTCATTTCCTAATCTAATTCCCTCAGCATCACCCGACTTAATTCGACTACATTCCATTATCCTCGATTTGCTTTTGTTGATGTTCATCTTATATCCTACTTTCAAGACACTGTCCATTCCGTTCAACTGCTCTTCCAGGTCCTTTGCTGTCTCTGACAGAATTAAAATTTCATTGGCGAACCTCAAACTTTTTATTTCTTCTCCATGGATTTTAATTTCTATTCCGAACTTTTCTTTCGTTTCCTTTACTGCTTGCTCAATATACAGATTCAATAGCATCGGGGAGAGACAACAACCCTGTCTCACTCCCTTCCCAACCACTGTTTCCCTTTCGTGCCCCTCGACTCTCATAACTGCCATCTGCTTTCTGTACAAATTTTAAATAGCCTTTCGCTCCCTGTATTTTACCCCTGCCACCTTCAGAATTTGAAAGAGAGTATTCCAGTCAACACTGTCAAAAATCTTTCTCTAAGTTTACAAATGCTAGAAACGTAGGTTTGCCTTTCCTTAATCTTTCTTCTAAGATAAGTCGTATTGTCAGTATTGCCTCACGTTTTCCAACATTTCTACGGAATCCAAACTGATCTTCCCCGAGGTCGGCTTCTACCAGTTTTTCCATTCGCCTGTAAAGAATTCGCGTTAGTATTTTGCAGCTGTGACTTATTAAACTGATAGTTCGGTAATTTTCACATCTGTCAACACCTGCTTTCTTTGGGATTGGAATTATTACATTCTTCTTGAAGTCTGAGGGCATTTCGCCTGTCTCATACATCTTGCTCACCAGATGGTAGAGTTTTGTCAGGACTGGCTCTCCCAAGGCTGTCAGTAGTTCTAATGGAATGTTGTCTACTCCCAGGGCCTTGTTTCGACTTAGGTCTTTCAGTGCTCTGTCAAACTCTTCACGCAGTATCATATCTCCCATTTCATCTTCATCTACCTCCTCTTCCATTTCCATAATATTGTCCTCAAGAACATCGCCCCTGTATAGACCCTCTATATACTCCTTCCACCTTTCGGCTTTCCCTTCTTTGCTTAGAACTGGGTTTCCATCTGAGCTCTTGATATTCATGCAAGTGGTTCTCTTTTCTCCAAAGGTCTCTTTAATTTTCCTGTAGGCAGCATCTATCTTACCCCTCATGAGATACGCCTCTACATCCTTACATTTGTCCTCTAGCCATCCCTGCTTAGACACTTTGCACTTCCTGTCGATCTCATTTTTGAGACGTTTGTATTCCTTTTTGCCTGCTTCATTTACTGCATTTTTATATTTTCTTCTTTCATCAATTAAATTCAATATTTCTTCTGTTACCCAAGGATTTCTACTAGCCCTCGTCTTTTTACCTACCTGATCCTCTGCTGCCTTCACTATTTCATTCCTCAAAACTACCCATTCTTCTTCTACTGTATTTCTTTCCCCCATTCCTGTCAATTGTTCCCTTATGCTCTCCCCAAACTCTGTAAAACCTCTGGTTCTTTCAGTTTATCCAGGTCCCTTCTCTTTAAATTCCCACCTTTTTGCAGTTTCTTCAGTTTTAATCTACAGTTCATAACCAATAGATTGTGGTCAGAGTCCAAATCTGCCCCTGGAAATGTCTTACAATTTAATACCTGGTTCCTAAATCTCTGTTTTACCATTATATAATCTATCTGAAACCTTTTAGTATCTCCAGGGTTCTTCCATGTATACAACCTTCTTTCATGATTCTTGAACCAAGTGTTAGCTATGATTAAGTTATGCTCTGTGCAAAATTCTACCAGGCGGCTTCCTCTTTCATTTCTTAGCCCCAATCCATATTCACCTACTATGTTTCCTTCTCTTCCTTTTCCTACTCTCGAATTACAGTCACCCATGTCTATTAAATTTTCATCTCCCTTCACTACCTGAATAATTTCTTTTATCTCATCATACATTTCATCAACTTCTTCATCATCTGCAGAGCTAGTTGGCATATAAACTTGTACTACTGTAGTAGGCATGGGCTTCGTGTCTATCTTGGCCACAATAATGTGTTCACTATGCTGTTTGTAGTAGCTTACCTGCAATCCAATTTTTTTACTCATTATTAAACCTATTCCTGCATTACCCCTATTTGATTTTGTATTTATAACCCTGTATTCACCTGACCAAAAGTCTTGTTCCTCCTGCCACCGAACTTCACTAATTCCCACTATATCTAACTTTAACCTATCCATTTCCCTTTTTAAAATTTCTAACCTACCTGCCCAATTAAGAAATCTGACATTCCACGCTCCGATCCTTAGAATGCCAGTTTTGTTTCTCCTGATAACGATGTCCTCTTGAGTAGTCCCCGCCCGGAGATCCGAATGGGGGACTATTTTACCTCCGGAATATTTTACCCAAGAGGATGCCATCATCATTTAATCATGCAGTAAAGCTGCATGCCCTCGGGAAAAATTACGGCCGTAGTTTCCCCTTGCTTTCAGCCATTCACAGTACCAAAACAGTAAGGCCGTTTTGGTTAGTGTTACAGGGCCAGATCAGTCAATCATCCAGACTGTTGCCCCTGCAACTACTGAAAAGGCTGCTGCCCCTCTTCAGGAACCACACGTTTGTCTAGCCTCTCAACAGATACCCCTCCGTTGTGGTTGCACCTATGGTACGGCTATCTGTATTGTTGAGGCACGCAAGCCTCCCCACCAACGGCAAGGTCCATGGTTCATGGGGAGGGGGGGATACATGCTAAACAACGGTTTTGTATTCTGGACGATGTTGAAAGGTTGCTCATTACATGGGTAAATGAGAAGCAATTGCACTATTAACGAGAAGATCATTTGTGAGAAGGCGTGAATGATTTTTGCCAACCTCCTTGAGAAGACACCAGGATCACCAGCGGCCGAAGAAGTGTTTAAAGGGAAGCTGTGGGTGCTTCGAGAAGAACCAGCATTCACAGCACTGTGAGGCACGGTGAAGCAGCCAGCTCTAACACAAAGGCAGCAGAGAACTTCATCAACAACATCAAGATGCTCGTATATTCTAAGGGTTATCTGCTGCAACAGGTTTCGTGTGACAATACAGGTCTAATTTGCAAAATAATGCTGAAGTGTACCTTTATAACAGCAGAGGAGAATGCATTGCCCAGTCACAAGCCAATGAAAGACCATTTCACACTGCTATTCTGTGCCAAAGCAAGTGGCGATTTGAAAATTATACCACTGCTTGTTTACCATTCAGAAACCCCATGAGCCTTCCAGAAGTGTAAAGTCCAGAAGAGCAAGATAAAAGTGATGTGGAGGTCCAAGAACAAGGCGTGGGTGATACTTGATCTTTTTTTGTGATTTGATCAATGAACTATTTGGTCCTTCGGTGAAAAAATATTTACTTGCGATGAATCTGCCACTCCATGTCTTGGTTGTTGTGGACAATGATCCTGCCCATTCCCCAGGCCTACAAGACCACCTCCTTGAAGAATTTCATTTCATCAAGATCCAATTTCTGCTCCCACCACCACTCTGTTACTCCAGCATATGGACCACCAGATTATTTCTAACTTTCAGAAGCTCTACACTAATGCACTCATCTAGCATTACCTTGAGTTGACTAAAGCCACCAATCTCACTCTCAGAGAGTTTTGGAAATATCACTTCAACATCGTTGCCAGCATCAAGATGATTGAAAAGGCGTTGGAGTGCATTGTTGAATGTGACTCTGAGGCATTTTATTCGATGCCTGTGGTCAACAAGATTTTGTCTTTGGCCAAGAGAATGGGACTAGGAGTGGATAAAAATGGTATCAATGAGTTTGTGGAAGATCACAGCCAAGAAATGACCACTTAAGAGCTTATAGAGTAGCAGTGTTTTTCCCAGTAGGAAGTTGTGGAGAGGAATTCTTCTTCTTCTTCTTCTTCTTCTTCTTATTCTTCAGAGGAGGAGGAGGAGGAGGAGGAGGTGGTGGTGGTAACAGCAAAGCAGCAATCTACTGGCCCTATAAAGGAAATGTTGAAAGCATGGGAATATGTTGCATCATACACTGAAAATTATCACCCCAACAAAGCAATAGCTACATGCGCTACAAATTTATTTGACAATAATGCTGTGTCAGTTGTTTGCCAAGTGTTGAAGCATCAGCAGACACAAATGACTATAGATAGCTTCCTAGTAAAAAAGAATTATTTATGTATCATGAACAATAAAGTACATAATACTGTATGTATAATTTTCTTTGAATAAATGGCATGAGTAAGATAAAACTTTTAGTACTTTTCCTGTACAGAACGCATTATCGTATTTTACATTAATTTATAGGGGATAAATTGTTTCGCTTAATGAATATTTCATATTATGTATAAGATTCTGGAATGAATTATGCTTAGTATCCGACATTCCACTGCATTTATAATTCTTCCAAGATGTCCATGGTATACCACTTTGGTATTCTGTATAAAACTTTTAATGTATTTTCAATATGTTTTGCTTTGTGGTTATGATTTTTGGGATCATGGTAAAAGCTTGATTGAATGCTGTTGCAATTTTTTGTGTGTTCTTTGAATCTAATGTTAAAATTTCTTCCTGTTTGACCAATCTAGAACTTTTCGCAGTCATTACACGAAATTCTGTATATTTTTGACAACCCAGGATTATACAAAATTTCATGTAATGACTGTGCAAAATTCTATATCAGCTAGACAGGAAGAAATTTTTAACATTAGATTCAAAGAGCATACAAGAAAATGTGACAGCAGTCAATCAAGCTTTCACCAGCATCTCAAAAACCAAAACCACAAAGCAGAATACATCGAAAATATAATACAGGTTCTACACAGAATACCAAAGGGACTTACCATGGACATCTTGGAAGAATTAGAAATATGTACCCACACAAAACATTATGCAAATGGTATCCTTAGTAAACAAATCGATGCCAGACACAAAAATTACCTAGAAAATTTTACTGAGTTTTTGGAATATGATTATCAATAAAAATCACAGTAAACATAAAACCAAAGATAGTCATAGATACAAACAATAGCAAAATTATAATAGCAATGAAACTCTACTAACATCACTGACTAGCAATGATTGCACTGTAAACATAAAGCATCAACAAGAATAAAATGTCACTCCAACTGTCAAAAGTATTTCGCAAAAAATATTACATACAGACTAAGGTTATAGTGACCTAGCAACAATAGACAGTTTGCACACTGATGCAATATGGGCATGTATGTCAACTAGATGTATGCAAATTGACTTTTCTGTACAACTATTTTAAATGTAAGTATACTCACTAAATGTATCATCTACAGGTTTCCACAAGAATGGTGCTATAGCCAAAACAAGCTTGTAGTGAAGGAGCATTACTAATTAAGCCGCTCTGCAGCTTACCTGGAATTAATCACCATATGTTCTAGTACACTCCAGGTAGCGAATAAATTGTTCTGTTCTCAGTCTTCTGACTAGTCCCTCTTTTCATGGGGTAGCCAGAGTACGAAAAGCAGTTGGGATATAACTATACGCATGGAAACGTGCCAGCTACTGCAATCAAGGTTTCTCCCCACATGCACCATCCAACTACAGTAAAAGTTTTCTGGCATAATGGCCACTGCTGGGAGTCCTGATGCACCAAGATGAAGTGTGTCTACTCCCTGGCATGTATGGGGAGCTTCTAACTCTGGCATCAGAAGTGTTGTCAAGTGGCTCTACCAAAAAGGATACCTTATAAACCCACTACATTGGATTGGCTACAGCATGGGCATTTAAGCACAGAAATAAGCCAACATAGTTATTGTGCACAGAGGATCTTTAATGATGCAGGGAGTTGGTGCTACTTAGGGATCTCACTCCCAGTTATCCCACATCACAGAAAAATTTTGAAAATGGTGGCCAAATCCAAAAGGGGACCAAATATTACTTCAGCCAAAAAGTTGATGTAGAGTACAATGGATAAAGATATTAACAAACAGAACCTACAGACATAGCTGAGTCAACATCACAGGTTGCCACCAAGGGGAGGAAAGTAGAAGCAAGAATACTCAGACACACAGAGGGACTGCAGTACAAGAAAGCAAGTAGGTGCTGCAACAGCTTGTGGCTGCATGCTTGCTGTGCACATCCTCACAAAAAGAGCTGTGAGCCCCCTGAGCAATTCAGTACAGAGGTGTTAAATGTCAAATGTACACACAAACACAGCTGCAGACCAGTCAAATACTGTAAATGAAGGTTCTTTCTTCTTGGTGAAGGGTGAGAAAGAAGTCAGTGGCAGCTCTAAGTGATATCCCTTTCCCTCGTAGCTCTCATTCTACTTCTTTCATTTATAGTACCGTGAAGTAAGCTATCGTTCTTACAGTTAAGCCTTCTTCAATTGTCTTTTGTGTATTTAGATCGGTTGTACTTTGGACTCTGTCCCTTGAAATAAGATACTGAGATAAACACATCATCAAATAAGTTGCAACATCAAAATTAACGGCAAAATGATGGATGAGAAATGTCAGATAGTTATGGTACTAAATTCAGTGACAAATCTGAGAAATTTTATTCTTTATAACAAAACTAGCAACCACAAGAAAAGGCTTCATTGTTTTGTAATAAGAAATACAACTGATCTGACCATTGGAGTAATGTTGGCTAATATTTACAGTGTAATTAGTGACAAACATAGCTCACAGGGTTTTGAAATAAAATACACTTTTAGTGTAAGGCATAATATTAATTTCTGACTGATCCATTCTGGGTCAAATCATGACACAAGGCCTTTCAGAGTCCAAATTATGTTGTCTTACAAAAACAATATGGAGAAATGTTAACAAATGGCTCTGAGCACTATGGGACTTAACATATGTGGTCATCAGTCCCCTAGAACTTAGAACTACTTAAACCTAACTAACCTAAGGACATCACACACATCCATGCCTGAGGCAGGATTCGAACCTGCAACCGTAGCAGTCGCGCGGTTCCGGACTGAGCGCCTAGAACTGATAGACCGCCGCGGCTGGCAAAAGTTAACAACTCCCCAAATAATAGAAGCACTGAGCCACTGAAAGGCACACAAAAAAGAAAGAAAATACTTTCTCACTGCTGTAAAGTCTGTATCTTTTCCAAAGCACAGCACAAATTATCTGAAGCTATAGCAACCATTATTTGATGGCAAGCACAGGGTGAATGACTTGATATTGTTGTTGTAAGTCCAGTCCTCACTCACTCACTAGCAAGCTTAAGTCATATTCTCTGTCTTTTTCCCAGTCCCATCCCCCTCATTTTGTGAGCCAGTTTACTGAATGTATCCTTTTCACCTCTCTCTCTCTCTCTCTCTCTCTCTCTCTCTCTCTCTCTCTCTCTCTCTGTGTGTGTGTGTGTGTGTGTGTGTGTGTGTGTGTGTGTGAGTGAGTGAGTGAATGAATTTTTTTTTTACCAGAGATTTATTGTATACCCAAAGAATACACCTGATGACAAGGGCATTGTTTTAAAGTCTGACACACAACAAAGACAGTCTCACACATCACGACAGCACCACACAATAACTTCTGAACAATGATCAAGTATCCCTGTCTTGCTTTTCCTAGCGAAACATTTTAAAGGAGGCTATTCAGGTTTGGATAACTCACAGCCTGATCAACAGACAAAAGAATCCAGTGTGACAGAAATACAAAATCGATCAGAGACAACCTTATCACAGGAATGGTAACACAGACAATAAGATTAGTGAGTACATGCCATATTCTGTACTAATCCATCTTTGAGCTACATTAACCTAAAACTGAGCAATTATTGGAGGACAACAACTGTAGGTTTCAAATGACAGCTCCTTTAATATCACTGCAGACAACTTCTAAATCATAAGTTTCAAACACAAGGAAAAGAAAATAATGCTGATCCTTCATCAACTGAACAGATACGATGAACATAATATTATTATTGTTACTGAAGACATTTTGTTATACCAAATCTGAAAGCATCCAATTTAACAATGATCATCTTAATGAGCATGACATTCACAATCTATATTAAAAACCTGCAAGTGGAAAGTAAGAGTTATCATACACTGTCAGTATGTTCTAGAAGCTATGAGGAATTTCCTAAATAACACAGAGAAACCAGTCTAATTTGGGTATTCTCCAATTGCACTGACCAAAGTGTGCCGCCAAAATGTTGGAACATAAACAACATCAAAAAATGAAGAAAACAGTTATACAGCTATTTATCAACTTGAAATAGTTACTGAAATTCTGTGACTAATGTATGAACAAAGCCACTATGCTGTAAGCAGCAGGGAAAATTCTCCTATAATAAGGAACAAATTTCATGTGGGCACACAAAATTACAACCATGAGCCACTTACCTGTAGAGCTTTGCTGTTTGTTTCCAATATTTTTATCTTGTTCTGGCTTTCTTCTAACTGTAGTCTTGCAGTAATTAGTTCTTTTTCTAACTGATGAACTTTATTTTGTGCTAGATCTAAGTCTTCACTTGTTTCCTTAAGCTTCTGCCATAAACTGTGTGCATTGTCCACCTCCGGAACAGGTAAATTTAAAACAACTGTTTCAAGCTGCTTACGAATTAAGTCATTGTGCACAAGTGATGATTCTAGCTTCTCTCTCTGATTTCGTATCTGTTCTAACAAGCAAACTGAAATAGTAACTGATCTTTCATCAGCCTTGTGGCCCTGAAACAGAAGAAAACATCATTAATTCTTTATTGTATTAATAGTAGACATTGTTACAGGACATTTCTAAACATCATGAGCTGCACTTAAAATGTTCATTAGCCAAACCAGTATCTGAGTATATAACCCATTGCCAATGCCATCTGGTACAGAAGACAACAAACAACTGAATAAATTATAGAGGACACCACTGGTTTCAGCCTCTGGCACTAGACCATTTCAGATAATGCACCATCCGGCTGACAATGACGACACTTAGAACAGCTGTGCTGACACCAATCACAGAACTGAGCAGTTGTTCAGGTTCCTGTCATAGTTCATTGAAGACAAGAGTCTGAACAACAGATGTAGAGGTACTAGAACATGTATAACACCTCCGAAATACAGCACTGATAATGGCTAGTTACTAGCCGAAACCGGATCTGCTAGAATGGAAATGCTGCCTGATTGCTGCTCTTTACCGTTTTCAAAGTTACATCATGGTCGTGGAGTGCATTCCACTTTTCTAATGGAAGGTAATTTGATGATGTTAAGTTTCACAAAAGAGCTTGCAGAATTTACTAACAATTATGTAAAAAATAGCATCCAGTAGCTGAAATTGTGAATAATTTAAAAATCATTTTTTAGTGCACAAAAAAATGCTTTTTAGTTTTTATCCCTTTCACAGCTGCAGCTATTGAAACTGGCATGAGTCAAATTAAATACAAGAAAAATATTTCTAATAAAATTTAGGTAGATAAGAAAATTAATTACTGCTATAGAATTCACAACTTTCAAGTGGTGGATGAAAACTCTTGAGATGAGTTATGTTTTAGTGATAGCACAAGTAAGTACTGTACAGTAGGTGAAAAGAATGAATAGCCAAGTCATCTGGTGTGTCTAGTAAAATTACACCTCTGATGTTTGAAGGAGACAGCACTGACTTTAAATGCAATGAACTCCGTATCTATGATGGGTGGCATGTCACATATATAAAGAAAGATGATGTGTGTTCTACATTTCATTAACTGTTACCTCTTTTGTGATCTCATACAGTTGTATTACAACATATTTAGTGACATGGTAAGTTTGAAGGCATATGTGATCACTAGTATAGCTGGTATCATAGTAACTCTTTGGGCAACGTCTACATAAATATGTGCATATTTCCCAAGGAACAACACAAACAGTTAGCCCTGAGGTTACCAGAAAGTGTTGCCACAAGGAAGGACCTGCTGGATGCATACCACATAAAGAAGTCCAAGTGACCCCTATCAGTGCAATACATTGCACTAGTGTTACAAGATGCTCTACTGGAATGAGTAATATGGTGTTATGCAGAGCTGATGCTAAAGGTAGCAGACTGCTACTATAAAGTAGGACAAAGACCATTAGTTTGATATTTTATAGAACAAGTGGACTGATTTTCATTCATTTTGTGGATTGCGCCAGATTCTTATACCTGTTTTGTCTCTGGGAGTGACAGGACTTCAACACACTATTACTTTCACATTGTGAATAGCATCAATAATGTATTGTATATGTAGTACTGAAAGTTATTTCAGTTAGCTTCAAACAGGACAGCTGCAAAAGCTAGCATTTCTTTCCCGTGTTATTTTTAAATGTGTTTAACTTTAGTACTGGAATGTCACCTCCTGCAAGTACGTAATGGCCAGCCATTCTCCCTCAATGTAATATTACCATTTTGTTAGGTGACACACAAATTTCCAGTGAAATGCTACATTTTTAAGATCGAAAACAAGTAAACAACATAGCTTTACTTAATAAAGACCATGTTTACGAACAATAAACACTGTACTTTAAGGAAAAAAGGCTAGCAAAAAACTAAATATGACTTTTTTAAAATTTGTATTGACAATATTTTTCCCCCTCCCCCCAAAATTATATCCACTGCGTGGTTGCATACAGGTAGCAGGAACATCAGAAGATAAACAGGGGGCAGGGGATTTAAACTGAAAAGAATACCTAATTTTTTACAAAAAAGTTTAAATTTTTCTTTGTGTCTATCAATGTATTTGGAACAACATAATCTGCATCTCTTGTCCACGGTATCTGAGTGGAACTGAATATCTTTTCTGATCTAACACATTTAACCTGAGAGCACAGTTTTTTCTTTTCTTTCTTCTCCTGTCTCCATTTGACGAGTATACTTTCTTTTAACTACAAAATTACATTATAATAACAAATAGATGCAATTCTGTTTGAAACAGCAACAAGAAGCCACAAAAGCTCATTCACACCAAGTGGATTGACCTTTGAATCGATCTTGTGAAATTTTGAACAAAAATCTGACAGATATACAAAAGTGAGTGAGTGTCAATGTGTTTAATAGCATTCAGGAGTTTGCGAGTAAGCACATGTAAAGATGTCCATAGCACTGGAGGAAATTTATACTGGTGCACTTAAAAATACCTAGAAGAGCTGGAACACTGTGCAGTAAGAAATGTTTGTTGTAGCCCTATATTGCATGCGTAATCAGATGACAAATGATGCAAAGCCTATAGAAGTCACCTTGCAACCTGGACAGATGGTGTAGTAAGTGCTGTGCCATGTTTACTTACTTATTGTATGCTCACCTACGAGATTTTTTACTGATGTGTTCTATAGTTATGAGACTTAGCATTGCTCTAGGTGTCATTCAGTGTTACTGTGGATCTCTTCATGTGGGAGTAGAATAAAACTTGGTTGGTGTTATTTCTTACACTGTGTCTCTACAACATTACAACAGTGTTAGCACATCTGTGAGAATCAGACCACTGAATAACAGTTTGCCTTAAACATTTACAGTCTCAGCTGTCCCAGGGAATCTGTTGTCTCATGAATTTTAACCATCACATCGTTTTGTGCATGATTGACTGACTAATTCAATGAACTACATGTTAGTGATACTTGTCATTTCCCAATGCACATTAATGCCGTGTTTGCACCTAGACCATGGATTTCTAATGGAAATTAGTTGTACATTGACCCCACTATTCACTACTACACCATTTCTGTACAATCATTCAAATTACTGTTTATAGAAGAAACAAATTTCCCAGTACATTGCAATCCTTATTGTTGCATTGTAACTTACACTGTAATGGTACTTCTTTGGAGTTGTGCCTTTGGTATTATGTAGACACTCACTGCATCAAAAAAGTCCTTAGAAATATAATTTTCAGGGACTTGGCACACCATTTTAGGTCCTGCCACATGATGGAATTCAAACAGAAATATACATCGTAAGGGTCCTTCGCGGTTGCATCCCTCATAAAATCTTTCATGGTCTTCCATCACCCACAACAATCATCTCACCGCTTCGCGCAACATACTCTCACACCTTTTCTTTCTTAGTATTATTGCTCATGCCCATTTTTTAGCTTTGTAGATTCAGTGTGCTTTCATTCTGAGATCTGATGATTCATGGGTAACTCTCACAACAAACACTAAGTTTAAATAATTTTTCATAATTCTCAAATGAAGTGTAAACAGGCATGAGATATTTGCTGCTGAAGTGATTCAGCCTCCAGTCTCTTTGAATGCCAATCTGTGCATCAAAAACAAATGACATACAGATCTTCTACTTCCTACCATTTTCCAATATAATGTCGCAGAAAGCAGATTCAAGAATACCAGTGAACACCCTAATGAACTGGGAAATTGTAAATGATTATCTCATAGAACTTTAAAAATCTATTTATAGGTATGAAAGTGAACTTTGCTCTACATTGCCTCAACCTCAAACAAAACTACTACAACATTAGTGGTCACTGGCTGAAATACACAGTTCCCTAAAAAATACAAATTTGGGATCAATTACATGGTAACTATTTTTCCTGTTCTGATAATGTATGCTGCTACACAATCCCATCAACCTGACCAAAAACTGAAAATGTATGTTTCAGTACATGTATAGCTGGTAGTGGCTGCTGAAAGAAGTGTATCAGCATTTCAAATGTATTAATTAATTGGGACAATTTACATGCATACAGGGCAGAGAATTTAAAGGTGCGACAAGAAATGGTAAGAAAATCAAACAACTTTAAGCAAAAATTTTAATCTTGCTTCGGTCAACTGTAAAAAACTATGAAAATTTTAAATATCATGTAGGCTGCCTGTAAGCCGAAGAGCAAGCAGAAGCTGTGGTGCACACACACGCACGTAACTCACACAAATGACTGCAGTCTCAGGCAACTGAAACTACACTGCCTGAGACTGCACTCATGTGTACGAGTTGTGTTTGCGTGTGTGTGTGCCTATATATATTGTTGACAAAGGACTTAATGGCCGAAAGCTTTATTTGCAACAGTCTTTTTGTTGTGCCTATCTGCGACTCAGCATCTCCACTATATGATGAGTAGCAACTTTTCTTTTCATAATATGGTTACTGATTTATGTATTCCATATCACGTTAACATGCTTGTTGGAAAATAAACATTCTTCAGATGTGTCTGTGCACTGCACTGTCACTGATTTAATGTGAAAGGGTCAGTATAACTTTAAGGATCAGCCTGTAGGAGCTCCTTGTAACATAGTAGGACAGAGAAAGAGAGGGGACTCGTGTGCTTGCTATTCAATTTACAGACATACTTTATCAATTATGTGAAAAAAAAATTCTTCAACAAAAGTGAGAAATCAATTATCTGAAGCAATATTTTCGGGTTTAACATACAAGTTCTTATATTCTAACTTTCTTTCATTTCATAAAGTAGCATGCACAGCACATCTATATATATCTGTTATTTTTTAATTAACTGAAGTAACTGATAAATGAAGTAACATACTTACCTCAAAATTTGTTGATTTTTTACATTCATGACACTGTGATGACTGGAAAGAGGTAACACTATGATCTTTTGCATCACCTAGTTGCCCCTTCAGTTGGTGGAGTATTTCTAACTCATTTTTCAGGGCATCATTCATTAGCTCTAATGCACAAAGCCTATTTTGCAGTCGTTTCAGTTCACCAGATTCATACCGAATTCTTCGATTAACTGTGGAATCAATTTGAGGCATAAATTTACTTCTCACTCTAAGACTACAAGTAAACATGAGTTGAACTTGAACAATTGCTACACATAATTATTGTACCAATAGTAGCAACAACAGAGTGCATAAATGTCAACATCCACAAATAACTAAGTACTAAGAGGCAATCAGTCGTGCATAATGCAACTGACACAAAACACTCTGCTGTAAAATATCTCTCTATCTAATCTGTGAGGATGGTGAGGCAGAATAGTATGGGTAATGTAATGGTATACAGTTGAGCACACACAAAATGACTACGCAGCACAAAGATAAAAGGGAAAAAATAGAAGGCTTGAAAAGATGTTAAAAATATTTTGGAATGTAGAAATGAGAATGTTATTATTACACACTATTGGTATCAAAGATCACCACACCACACTGGTAACTATCATTCCAATGAGGGAAAGTTTGAAAATCCTGCTCCAAGGAGGTGTTCTTCATAATCAGGCTAAACCTGGAGTTGTCGAACAACTAAACCATTAAATGATGGCTTCTCCTCACATGGCAAAACAACAATGTAAAAGTCTGCTTCCATGATGTCCAAAGAACTACTGCTGTATTAGAACAGAATGGGCATGTGACCACAGGTCATATCTTCTGCAATGGTACGAAGTATTGCTTTCCAGATGTGTCTGGCTTCTATTTGTGTACTACAATAATGGTAGTAAACACATTTGGTGATATTGTGGTGAATGTAATACATCAGCAAGTGCTTTGCATTATCTTCCAGATGAATGACAAGTATAAGGCAGTATTGGGTTTTACTGGCAATAATGACTGATCAAATTGTCATGCTTTTGATTGTAACCAGAACCTCAAGAAAGTTGGTGGCACCCAATGCATCTTTCTTTCACAATGCATTAACAATACTAATTTCTAACAAGACAAAATCTAATCATAACCAGAATTTAATTTTATATCATATTTTCCAGCACAACAGATGTATTTCTTATGGTCTGTTGGAAAAACAGAACATATCCACAACAGAATATTTATGGAATGTAATCATTTGGTAGGTCACTCATTACAGTTTTCCACAAAATCAACAATTTCTTTTGTTGTAAGAACTCAATTGTACCCTCAAGCAAAATGAATTATCAGGAACATATGCTCAAACAATGGTAAAATTTCTGAAACCTGAAACACTGACATTTACAATACAGTGGTTCATATATGCAATTTTACTTTATCATTGTTTATTCAAATACTGACACAGACATTCAAGTGATTTATTTGTTGACCAACACCACTTTAAGAGTAGTAGCTCATCGCTGTCACTGATGCCTATGATTTTGTTTTTCAGTATCCTCACAGTTATGTTTTTGTATGAGAAATTAAATCACGAGAGTCGTCTTATGCAACCTCCATGCTATCTAGATGCAGCTCCTTTCAATTAATCATTATTTGAATTTCAATATATCTATATCTTTAACTTATTTGTCAGTATTGCAACACCAGTTGTAGTGTGACTGGTAGACCACTATCACAAATACCAATAAATCATAGAATTTATTTTATTTTACCTGAATAGATACCCAGATTGACTTGACAGCCATCATAAGATCTGTAGTAGGAAAATAAAGCTTTTTCGGAAAACTTGAATAGGAAACTATTGCATACAAATGGAAAACAAGTAAGCTTATTACCTTATAAAGTAGCAACACAGAGAAAGCATGCTCATCAACTGAATTCATCAACATGAGTGTTAAATAAATAATGGGTAAAAGTTAAAAATCTTTGTTCTAGTGGCACTGGATTCTGATGTGGAGGGAAAAATTAAAACTCGTTTCCTGGAAGTCTTTTGTGTAATCTTTAATGACTCAGTTTCCAGGGATTTTAGCCTTGTTCAAGCCTACTTTAACAGAAAAGGTAAATACTGTACGCATCATTTCACTGGAGGAAGGTTGGTGTTAAGTGGTTGAAATATGAAATATGTAACTGTTCCTGCATCAGTTAAAGTTGCAGTCTCAATAAAAATTGGAATAACATGTACAATCAAATAGTGTTAGCTCATAATCAGATAACGAGTCACTCAATGGACTTTGCCATCCCTGTATAGTACACAGTTTGTGACAAAGTTAAATGAGTTTCTTCATGGACTTTCCTTTAATGCTTAATTGATTTAGTGAAGAGAGGGTTACAAGTGAAATGGTGTTACACAGTTAACAAGGGGTGTAGTTTAATACTCACTGGCTTTCAAAACTGTGGGCTAAGTCCATTTAATTTAAATGAAATTCTGTAAAGACTAATAAACTTTCATTTTCAATGAGGTACTATCATATCGAATTATTTATCATCTGGCAATCACTGTCTCAAACAAGAAATCTTTAACACAACTTTCTTATAACATGTTAAGTTTTGATTTATATGGTTTTAGTGACGTTAACTGATATTTCCCCTCGACAATTACTCTAATTTTCTTTTGTATCCTATTTGTTTTATCAAGTTCCCTTGTGGAATGAGCGATTTAACAAACAGCATCATCATTACTCAAAGTTTTGTTTATGGATTGGATGTGTGTGTCAGATATAGACTTAATAAATAGAAACCAAATAAAATAAATATAATTCCTACAGTCTGCCTGATTTTCTAGTCCAATTACTAAATCAGTTTCCCAATATGTAGGTCAGCAAAACAAAAGTATAATATAGTAACTTAAACCCTAACATAATTAGAAAACAATAGCATGTATTACCTGGCATCCTTACATCTTCTTGTGCAGTATCTTCTGAAGCCTCTGACGAATTATCAGACTCCTGAATTCGTGAATTTCTTGCTCTCAGTGTATTAGAACCATTGACGCAAAGGGCTTTGCTATGTTCATCTTGAAGCCCAATTCTCTCCATAGATACATTTCTGTCTGGTTCAGACCATGCTTCAGAATCTGACAGATACTGGTTTTTATTTTCTGAAACAACTTTTATGCAAGAACCACACTCTTTCTGAATCGTGTTCTCTCTTTGAAAATCAGAATATGTCAAGCTTTTATCTAATAACATCTTACCTTTATTTGCTGTATCCTCACAAGCTAGTGAAAATGATATAAGGGGTGGTGATTTTGCAGTCTGACACTGACTATTACTGATGTGCTGAAATACCTGTTCTCCACCAGGCAGTTTAGCACCATCTGACAGAGACTGTGCATTTTCACCATTTGCTCCTAAACTTCCCGGCTGGGGATAAACTGTAGTATGGCAGCTGTTGTAAAATGTCATTGATGAAAGAGATGCCTCATTAGCATTTTCCGCACTTTTGGACACTGGTGGAGTAAATGTGATAAGGTCAGTTGTTGTAGTAAGTTCTTTTGTGCAGTTTTGTTGCAATTCGTTGTCAGCAGCTCCAGTTATGGGTTTATTGTATGGTGATATAGAGGAGCACTTCAAATCAAATTCATTAGGTATATCAGTAGCAATATTGCAAACATCATTAGTAGTATCATCTTGACTAACTTTTTCCTTCAAAAATTCTGACAGACTACTGAGAGACATTATGTCAGATAGTGTAGTTGTCTGCATAAAATTTGCACTGTCATTCCCTGAATGAAACGAAGCAAAAGATAAAGACAGTCGCCTTGATAATTCAATGCTGTTTTCCACAGCTTGTTTTAGTACACGGTGTCGTTGAATGCTGAGACCACGCAGAAGTTCTCGATTTTGTAACAGTGAACTTAGAAACAGTGCAAGTTCTTCTAAGCGACGTGTCAGTATTGTAATTCCTTCCCTTGCATCCCTACATCTCTTCTCTGCAACTTCCAGTTCTTCTTTGAGCCTCAAACACTCTGCACGCAAATTCTGCACAATTCTGCTCTCAGTATCTCTTTCAGGAGTGTTCCGGATTCGTTCTTGCAACTCTTCCACTTTCTGTGATAAATACTTATTTTCTTCCATTGTTGCCAACAAGTTAGACTGTAAGTTTGGATTTACATCAACACAAGCAGATGACAACACATGTAAATGTCTGGATTTGTCCTTCGTAACATCAGAGATGTTGTTACCTTCAGTCTGCGTAAAATTAATTAACTGAAGTTCTTTAAAGACCAGAGCTGTAGGAATACCGGCCTTTGTAAGAAACTCTACGACTTTTTCTTGCAGTGCCTTTAACTGTAACTCCTTAGTAGTTAGCTGTTGATTTACAGTCTTAATTTGCAAATCTTTTCTTTCACACATTATATTTAAACGATCTTGAAGTTTTTCGATCTCTCTATTTTTATCCCACAATTCCTTGTTTACCAATTCCTGGAGATTTGTTGTACGTTTGCGAAGTTCTGCGTTTAACCTTTCAATTTCTCGATTTTTCTCCTGTACTTCGCACAACAACATATTCTGCATTTTAGATTCAATGCTTTTAACTAAATCTGAAACCTCATTATCAATTCCTCTGTTGGCTTGTTGGATTGTTCCTCCTGCTCCCTTCACCTGCTGGCTTTGGAGCACCTTCAGACAATTGTGTAATTCACATATCTCTTCTTCTAACTTCATTGTGTGAGCATCCTTAATTTTCATTTCTTGTGTAACTGCAGCAAGCTTGGTCTCGAAGGACTCTATGATGTCTTGTTTCTCCTTTATGGCCTTCAATAAGAACTAAAAGAGAATAAAAATAATGTGTATTGTATTTAAGTCACGTAGGAAATATCACAAAACATATATAGTATTTATAAACAATACATGTATCAGCAAACAGTAATATTTATGGAGATTCTAAAAACAGACAGTGGAAAACACAGCACTAATAGTAATATCTGGAAAATGTCATTTGACTTCGGAAAAGTATTAAAATGTAAAGCTGTCATCAATCTTAAGGTTGGTCTAAACACCAACACCAACACATCCTACTAGAGGTTGTATGCCGTTGCATTGCTCCAGTATCTGAACTGAGAAACCAGCCAGTTATAGAGTGACGTACAGTTTAATTTGGACTCTGAACAACAGTGCACATTAACAAATGATTGTCATAGGTAAAAGAACCTATAAGAGTCAGGACAAATGAACCCCAGACATTTAAATCTGCAGTCTGGCACTTTCCCAATGAGCATCACATCAGTCAAAGACTGTGGTTTCAAAACCCATTATTTATGATATAATGAGAAGTGTTAATGATTTATTTCAAATTTAAAAGGTGCAGAAAGGAAGAAAATAAGCACCTCCCACCCTTCATGCATACACAAGGAGAGAAATAATTAATGAAATAGAACCCTCATTTCTCCCGTGTGCCACATCCATTATATTTTGTGCTTCCTGTTGAGCATTGAGACTCTTAGTGACTGGTGAACTTTGGCTTTGGCTTCTGAGATGGAGCTGTAGGTAGCTATTGCGATGGACAAGGAACTGCTTCAACACCAATTCCAGCATGAGCACCCTAAAAACAGTTCAACAAAACAAAATACAACCATCAACAATGACAGCTGCTGGACTTCTGCACATAAAATGGTTTGACTGCTATAGTTGCATGTACTGTATAATAAATACTAGTTTCTTCTACTATGGAGCTGAAGGAACTTTGTCATGTGCTGTTCAAAGGAAATAGCCCAACATTTGCCTGAAGTCATTTAAGGAACCAATAAAAAATAAATTTAAGTTGCTGAATTGGGATTTGCACCCTGTTCCCTCTAAATCACAATCTTTAATCACAAAAACATCAACACACTGCATGATGGCAAATTTTCTATTTGATGAAGAGAACTTTCAACTTGTTTTGCTTTCCTCCTTCAAGAACATTGCATAACATACTCCAAAAATTACAATATTATTAACAGTCTGTTTTTTCTATTAACCTCTTCTAAATGATTCCATTTGTATGTAACTTGGAAACTATTATGGCACTCTACCAGTGATATGACATCTTCAACTATTCAACCTTACTATTACACTGGAATCCAACATTTTAATCATTCACATAAGATATTCTACCACTGTTATATTCCTTGCTCCATACGTCTACACAATGTGCCAAGACCTCAATTTTATGAAGAGAATTTATCGTCTTGCTATAACAACTCGGATCTCAAATTGACAGGGACTCTTAAAGAGGGGCTCAAGGAGCAAACAGAGAATGAGTCTGTGTCTTAGATTGTTGCAGAGCTATAATTTAAAGGAGACATACTTTTTGAAAATTATGTGAAAGTCTTTGATAACCTATATTACATTTTAAGTACTAACAAATGCAAAAATTTTCAGTCTACTTAAAGAAAGAAAAACCTACTCAGATATTTTTTTAAATTTATCTAACACTTTGGAGACCAAGCCTGAGCATAGCTTGGGCTGCAACTTTGTGTTAAAAAGACCACACCCAAGCATAGATCAGGTTGTTATTTCGTAGATGTGCGAGCCACTTATTGCTCGGAAACTAGACTCATTTCGTATGAAAACGATGTACAGACGGCTCACAACCTGCCCCTTAACTGGTGCTTCCTTCTGTTGTTGATTTCTATAATTATTTTGAAAGAAACATTAGAGACTGTAACAGCAGCTGCTGTGAATGGCTGAGCCAATAGGATTGCATTGATGTATTTTCTAACAGATACTTGTTGGGTTTCGGAGTTTGCTGTTTCCGCAACAAATACATCATGTTGCCTGTGTGACCAAGAAATTTTGGAACTTCGAGTGGAAGGAACTGCTCAATAACTCACCTCACCTTTTTTTTTTTCTTTTTCTTTTCTTTTTTTGGAGGGGGGGGGGAGATATAAACACTTTCTGTTCTAATCTAACAAAGAACTAAAGCAATATGAAAATAAATCTTGATGCTTGGCCCTTTTTAGCACATATTACCCTTTAAGGTACATCGATTACATGCAAGCCAGTAAGGCTTTAAATAACGGCATAAATGGTCTGTGTCCTAGGCCCAATATTCTTCCATGTGGCCCGTCTCCAAAGTGTTAAAGCCATCTTTACAGATATTAATGCTGCTTAATGGGCTTGACATAAGTCTGTAGCATTTTTGATGCCTTGAAGCCACTACCCAACACTGGACATCTCACAACGAAAGTGCCTTTGTGTCGCCATGCTGTTACCTCTGACATCACTGATGTTTAGGCACAATATGAAACAAAAACAAATTTTTCAAAATTACCCTACAGTGAGAACTCAGCAAGTGTTTATGAGCCACATCACTTTAGCTGCCACAAACAACATTACACGTGTTCCGAGGAATAATGGGTACCTCACAAAGGATGCCCGAAATGTTCACAAAGCTAACACCCAGTGAAGTGACATACCACAATGACCCTTCTGCCATACATCATCAGAGTGAGTGAGTGTATCAGTAATATGCGAGACAAGCGTAGCACATATATATAACACGAACCAATGAACATATAATGATATCTGGAAAGGACATGAGAAACCCATCATATATAATAGGCTCGGTCTGAATGAAATATTACTGATAGGGTGGAACACGTGTTGCCCCCTACAAGTTTATAAAAGCTACTATTCTCTCCTTTGTAATGCATACCAGAACCCGAACACCACAATGGAATTATCAAGAGAAGTAAAGAGTTGTAATATAATTCAATTTACACAACGTTGGTGGTGCATTTTAAGTGTGGTATTACAGTATCAGTGCCACCCTCAATATGCAATAATTGTAAATCCTACTGTCTTACCATTTGTCAACACATCCCTGGAGCTGCATCTGAAAAGGAAAATGACTGTCCAGGTGTCGTAAGTAATGAATAATGTTAAAGTCTGCTTGTCTGCAAGGCATTATCAGTATTTCTCTAGCCAGTTCATTAATCTGGGATATTTTTATTTTACTACTTCACCAACCACTAATAATGTACAAAACATGGATTTTGATAACTGCACTTATGCAAATGTACAATAATAAGATTTTACATTAAAAATTATGTTAGATTTAGGCTATCAAACTACTACAAAATTCTTCTCTCCCATAACTGCTGATCAATAGGTCCTGAAGATACTTCAAAGTATACTCTATTATTTGTATGGTAAGATATGTCTCTCACTGTCAGGGGTAGTTTACTAAACAGCTCCATGCCAGTACATTTAAATCTATTTTGACATGCACTTGATCTAGTGTTTTTTCTGGTCTTTGTTTAATAACGGTGAACAGCACTTCTGCAAGTTAATGTCTCTGAGGCTGCTTTCCAGTGAAGCAGACATGCTTTAATATGAAGGAAAGATATTGTTATTATTTATTGGTTATTTAATCTGTGGTTAGCAAAAATCTCTGCTCTCTGTTTGAAATGCTTGTAATTGTTCTTGGTGCCTTTTCCATTTTCTGCCATGTGAACACTGTTTTCACACCAGCACATATGATCCACTTGATATTTCCATATGCTAAGTGAGAGTGAAAGAAGGCATAGTTTGAAGACATAAGCTGTTTCTTATTGACACAGGGTTTTAATTTCCTTGCTTACTAAAGCATTTGCAATAGTAGTGCGCAACTGCTCTGGTGCAGATCCCACTTCATTTGAGAGATGGAATACGTTCCTATACTCTGACAGTGGGTCAGATTCATTTACTTTTGCACCCACTTTGTGGGGAAAAAGTATATAGTTTCAGTTTTGCTTTCATTTAATTTTATAGTCTGTTTTTGTGTAGTCACTAAGTAGACGTATCAATCATGTTCAGTGTTTTCCTTTTCACCTTGTCTATACTGGGGTTAGTCATTACAAGGGTTGTATAATTGGTGTATATTACCAATTTGCAGAGCGATGAACTATGTAGATCATTCATACACATTAGAAAAAGAAAAGGGCCCAGTATAGAATCTCGCAGGACTCTTGTAGTAACTGAAAAAGAATTCAATCTACAGTTCCCTACCATGACAGGTGAAGACACCAGGGCTGAAGCCAATGAGTGTAGAAGAAATTAGTTGACTTTCTCAAAGTGGCGGCATAGTTGCTCTTTCATGCTGTGCTCTCCAATCTCAGATATTATGCGAATGAGGGATATAGACCTATAACTGTCAAGACTGTTTTTATCTCGCTTCTTATAAATTGGGACTAAAGTTGTGGATTTCAACACATCACAGAATTTTTTGGCCTAAAACACACAGATGATAACAATATTATGAAAAGGATAGATTGCCACTCACCATAAAGCTGACGCAATGAGTTTCACACCTTACGCTTACATGACCGCTATCTCTGGCCAGAGTCTGGCTGGAGTGTGTAGCGAGAGTGGTTGTGTGCGCATGAGGTGTGTTTGCTTGTGTGAATGTGAGTGTGTTTTCCTTTGAAGAAAGCTTTGGCCAAAAGCTCAATGTGTAACAGTCGTTTTGTTCTGTCTGTCTGCAACTCATCATGTCATCTTTAAGGTGAGTAGAAATCCAGCATTTTCATAACACTGTTTATAAGACAAGTCAGATGAGTCTCTATAATATCAATGGTATATATTGGGATGAACTTTGGGGATTCAGAGATATCTTGACTACTTGAGTTACCTAGTTTAAAACAACTTTTTTACTTAGTCTGGCAACTAAGAAGTGTAACCCAACCTCGGCTCAGAAACTGCTGCCAGGTCCTGGCATCAGGATTTTGACAGCAAATACTCACCAAACACATTTGTCAATAACCAATACAGTTACATAACCCACATAGAAGGGGAGGGGTAGGCAATAACACTCCTGAAGGACATATTCAAAGTCTGTTTCATTAGTCCCTAGATTTGTTTGTTTGAGAACTAAGAGCCATTTCGCAAGTAAAGCCGATAGGCCAAAAATTAGTGTACATGGGGGGAGGGGAATCCTATGGAAAATCTGTCTTTGTTGCTCAAAAACTAAAATCAATAGCTATACCTATTACTTTTTAAAATGTGTTTTCTCACCTGTGTCATCATTTCAACCTCAGCTGAGAAATTGTCACCAGGCCCAGATGCCAGCACACAACATGGTAACACATTCTGCACAAGAAAGAAAAGAAAAAATTTGTCAATAAATAAAAGCTAATGGGTCTAGTTGCGACAATATGTAACATCTACAATTATCATATTAGTCTACTGTAGCATACAGACATCTGAAATGCCTAAGAAATGTACTAAACAAAAGTTTACAAAAGAGAAAGAAAATTATTTGGTTATGAAAAATGTGCTGTTCTGAATCTGACCACAGGCAATGCAGGCAAAAGAGGTGCATGAAGAGGGTATGAGGAACAAAATGATAACGCAGTGTCACAAGACTAGAGATCCAGGACATAATACTCAGTGAGAGCAGTAGCAAATCATCATATGGAACACCATACATATTTGTGTTTTTCCTCCAATTTCTAAGTTCACAATAATTCCTCACTGATGCAGAGATACTTAAATCACTGACACAGATGTTACCGAGTAATGACTGAGAATACAACTTTTTTCGTTACATATTACATCAGAATATTTTGGATTCTTTTACTTCAAAACCTCATCCCTGATTTTGTTTATAACTCATCTTAGGTCAGGAACCATGAAAATAATGTGCCTATGTTTTACCTCTGTTTGTACAGTATATACTCTACAACAAATACTTACACAAAAAGATTTCTTGATTGGCTAATAATGTGAAACTGCCTGTATACATTTAATGCAATTTTTTACTTCACTAATATAACTTTAGTTACAAAAGTTAAACCCACCCAACAAGAATTTGCCTACTTATGTGCCTGTGGTCAGAAAATTCCTTCACAAGCTTTGGTATTAAATCAGCTAAAATTTCATCCACAACAAAATCCAAGGAAAGTCATTATTCAAGAAAACAATGGTTGAGAATTGTAATTAAAAAAATCTTAAAAACTCAAGAGAATGGATTTTACAATGGTTGCATTTGGGACAACTTTATGAGGTATGAAACAAAATAATTTAGCAATGTACTTGTACACGCAAGCATTCAGATTCAAAACTTACAGTCAATACTTTTCAAAATGGCAATATCACAATTAGTCATTAATTGCCTCCAAGCTACTGCAATGAAGATACTTTTAACTAGAGTTTCCCTAAACTATCACAGTACGTGCCAATGTCTAAGGGAAATTGATTAATAATGTACCTCATAAAGACCAACTCTCTTTGAGTACACTCATCAGATAGAGCAATACATGAAACCATGTAAATGGCTTGTGTTGTTGTCTTCAGCCTGAAGGCTGGTTTGATGGAGCTCTCTGTGCAAACCTCTTCATCTCAAATAACGACTGCAACTTACATCCATATGAAACTGCTTACTGTGTTTATCCCTTGGCATAAAAGTGTGTGTGTGTGTGTGTGTGTGTGTGTGTGTGTGTGTGTGTGTGAGAGAGAGAGAGAGAGAGAGAGAGAGAGAGAGAGAGAGAGAGAGAGAGAGAGAGTGGAGGGGGGGGGGGAGAGAGAGAGTGGAGGGGGGGAGAGAGAGAGAGTGGAGGGGGGGGAGAGAGGGAGGGGGAGGGGGAGGGGGAGAGAGAGAGAGAGAGAGAGAGAGAGAGAGAGAGAGAGAGAGAGAGAGAAGAGGGGGGGGGTGGAGAGAATGGAAAAGAAGTATAGCCAGTGGAATGAAATCTCCCTAAACTCACTCTCAAAATGTTTTAAAAGCTGTTTAGGTTCAGAAAGGATGATGTACTGTTCAGCTTGACCTGAATGTCTTTTACATACAGCTATAGAAGACAACAACATAATATAATTTTTTTTCTTGAAACTGAGAAGGTCATGAAATTATCTACAGATGACCAGCCCCTACAGATCTGTAAAACTGCTGTGAGAGGGATTACACTATCATAACATTCGAACATTAATAGTTAATAGTAATGTGTCTAGTTTGCCTTAATGAGAAATCATTTACATGGCATCCTTCCATCTATTGCTCTGTCTGATGAGGGTAATCAGAGAGGGAAGTTGGTCTCTGTGATGTAAATCACTAATAAATTCCTATGAGACAATGGGTACTATGGCAGAGAAGTGAGAGATCAACTGTGGAGACTGGATCCATAACACAGTGAGTGCACTGTGCATATGTCAGCTATGGCTTTTATACAAACAAAGTTGTCCTTTCCGTGGAGGGTTAAATCCAACTCTTAGCTTAGTGACATTATAAAGCTCAAATTGCGTTTCTTATTAACAGTACAGACACACAATGGTAAAAACACCACTGAGTTTTAGCTGCTCAACATGCAGCTGGAACCAGTTCATATTTCAGTTCAATATGTGAGCCTTTTTACCAATGTGGCATTGCCCCAAATTTACTCTGTTCCTTCCACCAACAGAGGAAGCCTTAGAGGATGCTCGGTTTTTCTGGAACAAAATGGATGTTAAGATAAGTATGGAGAGATTTGAACATACATTATTGGCAAATACTGGTGCGGAGTACATTCCATCTTTTACTATTTTACGAAACAGAGAACCCCACCCTGCTCTTTGCAGGCAGGGATTGGGGAAGGCAGGGCGGCAGCTCTGCCATTAAAGTGATCTATAAACTATTGGCATGTGCAGTTTCTTTTCCAGTCGTGCAGTATTATCTGTGTTCTGCCATGACTGAGGGCAGTCTGAAAAGTTCTTGATCTGATAATGAAAAAAACAAATTTACACTTTCAAAGAAGTTTTATTTTTAAACAATGTCCTCTAACATCAACATATTTAATCCAGATGCATTCCAACACCATTATCCCCACTGCGTAGTGTTCCCATGGAAGTGCTGCAAAGTACCTATCTACAGCTGTAGTGGCGTCTTGATTGGACAAAAAGCTGACCTGCGAGGAATTTCTTCAGTTTTGAGAACAGATGAAGTCCGAGGGAGTCAAATTGAGGGAATAGGGTGTGTTCCAACACTTCATAGTGCAAATCCTTCAATTTCCCAAATGCCAGGACACTTCTGAGGGCAGGTGCTTTGTTCTGACAATGTTTTTTTCCTTGAGCTGTTTTCAAAAGTGCTTGCATCCAGTTTAATTAGAAGCTGAGAGTAGTATTTTCCAGTTATTGTTTTACTTTTTTCAAGATAGTCCATCAACAAAATTCCTATTGCATCCCAAAACACAGATGCCTTGCTGTTTCCCTTCGATGGCATTATTCTTGTCCTCTATGAAGCTGAAGAACTGGCTTCTATCCACTGCACAAGCTGCTGTTTGAATTTGGGTGTATAGTGGTGAATCCATGTTTCATTTACTGTAATGTTCTGGTGCAAAAAGTCACTTCTGTTTTTCTTAAAATGCACCAAGCACTTTTCAGATAGCGTCATGTGAATGTGTTTGCAATCCACAATAAGTCCATATGGCACCCATCTTGTGCAAAGCTTTCTCGTGTTCAATTCCTAGTGCAAGACCAGCAGGTTCCTTTGATATCCCTGGAGTATTAGCAATTTCATACACCCTGATACGCTAATCTTCCAAAATCATACCATGCAGTTTGTCAATGGTTTTCGGTGTAATTTTACTTAATGGATATCCTTTGCATGGATCATGTTAGCTGCTTTCATAGCCACATTTAAACTCGGCCATACATTTCTTCATGGTGGAAACTGCACGTGAAGAGCTGCTACACACATTTACAACGAATTTAATCACTGTAAAATAGTCAGTTTTTTAATATTTTCAAAATCACGCACAACGCAACTGCATCAAAAGGCAGCCTACAGTCAACTGCTGCCAGAATGACTTCAAATTTTAAGTGGCGTCTACTAATGCGTGTATCAATGTGGGGGGTCATGCAATTAGTGCTGCTATCTCTGGGCGAGGCTGAGAACTTTTCAGGCACCTCTTGTACACTAGTTAATAGAAAAGTTTCTGGATCCATCACAAATGCACACCAGTAACTCTGAAATGCACCTTTTCTGGGTTGTATGTGGCTGAGTCACATTTTTCTATGTTTGATTGCCTCGTCATTCCAAGGTGAACGGGCCACTCTTTGGCACCACAGTGGCATACTATGATTGACATGCAAGTCAACACTATGGTGCATAAAGGCAGTCTTCATTTATTTGGACAAAACCAGCATTGTTGAATGGAAGTAAACACAAATATCATCCCCCCCCCCCCCCCCCCCCCCTTTCCAGGTAGATCCATAACCACTTAATTTTTAATTTCAACACTGAGCAGCACTTCACCTACACATTTCTTCTGCTAATTTGCTGTTTCTAAGTTAATAAATGAAAAAAAAATTGATGTAGTTCAGGGTTCAAGATACAAGGCATAGTCGGAAAGTAAGATCAGATTAGGTGCGAAATGGAAACCACTGTGAAAATCTGATGGAACTTTGCACAGATGTGTTCGGCAGTATCTTTAGTGTGCCTGTCGATCGCTTCACATTGTTCTTTTCCATTCAGAACACAAGGTGATCATGTAGGAATGCCAGAAGAGTGTCTCCCATCAAGTATGTGGATCTGGTGAGCTATGCAGCTCACATAACACAGATGTCGTGCGTTTCTTTCTTCAAGACAATTTTCAGCCGCATTCTGCGAGGGTGATGAAAACGCTCCTGCAGTGTTTTCAATGGGAAGCGTTTGATCACCCACAATACAACTCTCAACTAGATCCCTCCATTGTTCATCTCTTCTCACATGAATCACTGACTATGAAGACAACATTTTGGCACAAATAACGAAAGGCAGACCAGTGTAGGGAACTGGCAGAAAGCACAGGCAGCTGCTTTCTGTGACGAAGGTACTGGAAAGTGTGTATAACGCCACAACAAATATCTAAGGCAGAGAGGCGACTATTTAGAGAGGTAGCTGGAAGGTGTTTTTGATTCTCACTGTGGTTTTCATTTCAGGACCAATCAGACTTTACTTTCTGAACAGCCCTCATATTATGATTGTCACAGTAAGTGGTTACTTCCAATTTCTCACTTCTGAAAAGATGGTTTACCTGAACAAACATCATTGTTTCAGAGAGCAGCATTGCAGGTTATATATCGCAAAACCCAGCTACCCTTGTGTGTCTGTAGGGAAAGCCACAAAGAGTGGGGGCATTTACCAACAAAATTTTCCTGGCTGCCATTTCACTACAGCAAAACCATTCAAACACACGACCTGATATTTGTTATCTGTCTTATTTCATAAAAATACATTAGCAGGACTTTCCACCAATGTGCCTTTTGTAAATGGGGATCAATATTCCCTACCGACACACAAAATTATTTGGGATAAATGTTGTCACTTGGAATGCAAATTCGTGGGTTCTAAAATGTTCATAAAAGCAGACACACGTGTGGGCCTCAACCTCAGACCTTGAGATTGCTTGTTAACACGTACTTTACCTTAAACCCCATTTACTTCTGAGCATTTTGTTTTTAATGTATGTTAATTCTCTACAAAAATTCAAGATTTTAATAATATACATTTTTTTCTCTGTCGGGAAAGTAACTTATTGTTAGAGAAGTAATGGAATTAGAGAACTAAACTATGCAGCAGTGCCCACTGTGACTAGAGGTGACATCTTATCTGAACTCTGTTTCGATCGTGACATATAACTCTGTACATAATCTCAACACAGTCCCTCCATTTCAAGTGCCTGGTTCCACAATCTTTTTCTGGCATTTGGAGAGAGTGAGTGAGTGAGTGCGAGTTTGAGTGAGTAACACACACACACACACACACACACACACACACACACACACACACACACACAGAGAGAGAGAGAGAGAGAGAGCGCAACTTTAATAGAGAAATGCACTGAACACTTGACAATGTGTGAACCAAAACAATGGTGGACACTGTTGAAAGCTCAATTTTTTTGAGAGAGAATTAATGTGACAAGTGCACCAAGAACATTCACTACAACAGTAAGCATCGCCTCTCAAGAAGAGAGTGAAACAATTACATGGGTTTGCAATGTTTGCCTTATCCAAGGCTGGCCAGACACAGATGGGGTACAACTCACATTTGCTCAGCAGTTTTCATTTCAGGTCTAACTACTGCACCTAGCAGAAACTGACTAGATGTACCATTGTAAGTAAAATGTCTTCAAAAATGATTAATATGCTTAATTTTTGTGTGATCATCTAATATCATGACCTAAAATACTACCTCAGTCTCTCTAAGCAATTGTGTATCCAAACAGAAGCACGTAAGGTCATATGTAGCTGTCAACAGAGATGGCCCATCAAACACTTTTGCCTTCCTATTACTAGGCTATAGTGAAGATATATTCAGGATTCTTTGCAATCAGCCCATGTCTAGAATATATCTACACAAAAGAAATCTTAAAGGTTTCAATCTTGGCTGTTGTTGACAAGTATTTATTTTATTACATCTTGCACAAATGGAAATTTTTGACCTTTAAGTGCAGTAGGCATCAATATAATGTAAGACAAAATTGTTAAGGCTTTCGTGGCCACTTGCTGACAAACTGCCTGTCAGCTTCTGTCTTCGTTTCTTCACCCAACGTTTGTCTGATGATTTTTCTGACGTTTCGCCTGCATGAGTGGCTGGCATTGTCAAAGCTTCGCCCTCCACTGCTGGTGGTGGGTGAAGCTCTAACAAAGCCAGCCACTGGTGCTGGTGAAATGTCAGAAAACATCAGCTGAAGAACCCAACTGGCAGTTTGCCAATACAATGTAAAATTATCAGATTATAAAACATCAGGTCTAGCTAATTTATAGGTTGTTCCAATGAAAGCAAGCACATGCAGTGACCTATAATGTGCCATTAACCGTGGAGATGACTGTTGCTGCTCCCAGTAAGCATTCTGGTTTTAATTTTGATACTTGCACGTTATGTGCTCTCTCTACGCTTGGCTACGTCCGTAATTTTACAACCTGATAATTTTACTGTATATTGACACCTACTACACTTTCAAATGGGCAGTAAGGCTGAAACTGCCCATTTATGCAAGGTGTAAAAAAAGTGAATACTTTTTAAAACAGCCGAGATGGAACCATTTAAAATGTTTTTTAGCATATGTACGACCGTGGTACCTGCACATGAAGAAAATGATTGAATAATTGCTTTTTATGGAAATGAAAAGCTCAAAACTAAGTAATCAAAAAAATGTATGTTAAGATTCCTACATCATTATCTTCCATGGACAATGCTCTTGCTCAATGAGCTACTCATGCACAACTAAACTCACTCACATGTGTGCCACTACCCCCTGTTTTGGTCAGTTCCCAATACTCTGAAAGAAAATGCACTAGGCTGTGGTTAAGCCACCGTTCCGAATCTGTGTTCATTGAACATTAATTATATATTACATAGAATGTCTGATGTCATGAATTTGTTGTATTTGCATTGCTATTAACAATTTTATAAACTTCTGCATATTTTTTCCAGTAAAGTTCTTCAAAGTAATAAGAAACCAACATTTTTACTTATTATGATGAATTTATTTTCTCATGAAAATGGTTGTGTGTCACTGCATAAAGATGTGGACATGACAATAGTTCAAAGCATAATAATACAAATTGTTGCATTAACATAAACAACACAGATAAAACAATTTAGTTGACTACTAACAATATTTCAACTATAATAAACACCATAATGCTTAACAGAAACCTACTGTGTCACAAGCATAGTGGAATCACAAGTGTACGATTTCCGTAAGATTGTGATACACAGCAGTAATAGCACAATTAGAAGGCTTCAAATAAGGCATTTCAGAGCTGTTATAGAGGATATCTAATAGTATATGAAATATATAACAAGACTTCAATCAGCATATTATCAAAACAACAACAACTGCTGTAACCACAGAAATACACTACTAAATTTAATATAAACGTAGAGAGACTGACAAAATCATACAACGTAAAATTGCCGTATAATGATGGTCCAAGATACAGGGTTTTATGTTAAAGGATCAGAGCAATGAAAAATATTGCTACCTGCTCTTGGAAAACTGATAACAGAATTATTTATATGTTCACTTCTATTTGACCTTTGATGTATCATCACTTCAACATTCAGTTGAATTTCTTGGCATAAGTGAAAGAAAAATTTCTTCATTGTGAATGATGACTAGTTTTAATAGTCAGCCTGAATTCTGTATTAAAATCTAAACAACAAAATTTTTTATACATCTTTTCAACTTCCTGGTTCCTTCCTTTCTTTCCAAGAAAGCACTAATTATTTGCATTATTTTGGTGAGGGCATACAGTGGTGTTGTAGGAAGCTCATACAATAGGACACCTAAGATAATGATCATACCAACATCTAATGCTTCAGAACTTTTTAGAGAAGTTCCTAAGAAGCATTACATGACAGTTTGAAACCATAGTTACATAATAATACTGCTGACCCATTTACGACACAAATGTCTGCCTCTAGTGAATCACTGAAGAAATTCATTTTAGTTGCTTCATATAAGCAATATAAAATCATTTACTCTTCTTCGGATAATTACAGACGCTACATTTTTTCCTGGATACACACTGCAAGAAATAATTTTTTTTTTAAATTACTGTACAAATGAAGTAATGGATCAGATGCTCTTCAAATCAAACCTTTTAAACACAAAGCTAAAGAGAGCATCAAATTTACAACAGCAAAAATACAGGTGAATCACCAGTGACTTAATTTTACAGCCTTTTGATGAAGGCAACTGTACAACGCTTGTCCACACAATGCTGGCACAAAGTTCTGAATGTACTAGCTTAACCTACTCAAACATTAAATGTTATCACACTGTGGGACATTTAGGCAGTATCAATTATTCATTATGTTTCACTGCTTTATTCCAGAACAGAATCATTTTGAAAGCATAAAGAAAGTAATAGCAATATTCTCCACTGGCAACTACCGCATAAACATTTAATACTTAAATTTTCCTTTCTGTCTGGGCACACATAAAATAACAAGACTTTGAACACTAAACCATTTTCTGTCACATGAGGATGTATTAATTTTCTGTTCTTCATGTGACTTCACTAACACAGAATTTCACAAAGAAGGAAGATCATGCTTAAATATCCCATAGCCAGAAACTCACAGATGTGTGCAATAAGAACAGAAAATTAATATTGTACGTTGCAAAACATAATCTTCAGTCTATACTTCATTTCTCCTATGAGAAGATAGGAGATGTAGGAATAATCTTTCTACCAGGAGACCTTATTCATACAATCCTCCTGTGACACACACATAGATTCAACATAGCATGTATGCCCTTCTTCACAAAATCCTAAGAACACTATTTTAGATTAGTTATTTCATGCATTATTAGTGTAATTCAATGTACAGCACTTGGAGGTAAAACACACCGAAAGGGCACAGAGATAACAGTTTGCAAGACTGGTCCAAAAGTAAAGTTCCCCATTCCCAAAATCACAAATAAAAAAAGGGAAACTTTATTCCAATCATGTGAAACCTGATATTTCTTGCATCAAATTTCATATCAATTCAAATTAAACATTTTACTGTTACCAATGCCTGTTTGTTTATTTCCACAACGTGTTTCAAATGTTTAAAGCTGACTGATTGATTTATTTATTTCTTTATTAATCCATGTAACAATTTACATTGTGTGGATTCCGTCAGCAAAATCATATACAACACAATATGCCTACAATTTAGACACATAAATTAATATTTACACACATTTTTAAGGTATCTTACATTAGTTTTATATCCTTACGTAATTTGCTTGCAGTACTGTACAATTCTGGATTTCATATTATAATTATTTCCTCATGTATTACAATGCAGGCTATTTTAGTTACACTAAATGTTTTAATTCAGATAGTCCGTTACTGCGTAATAACTTTTATTTAATAAAAATTTTTTTAGTTTTGTTTTGAACGGTCCAATTGTGTCAATATCTTTTATATTTTGGGGTAATTTATTATATAATTTAATGGCATTGTACAACAAGCTGTGCTGAGTTTTAACTTTGTTTTTCCTCTCTAGATGTAGATTATATTGGTTTCTAGTTTTACAGCTGTGTACTAAAGAATTTTTAACATAGCAGTCAATTATTTTATTTATTTATTTATTTACTTTTTTTTTTTACATACATAATACTTTGAAAAATGTATTCATAGGGGACAGTTAGGATTTCCAGCTTTTGGAAATGTTCAAGGCAGTGAGCCCTACTGCCATTCTTGAATATTTTTACTGTTGACTCCCCAAAATATTATTCCATAGGTAATAACAGAGTGGATATAAGAAAAATATACAGATCTGACACATGCAGTATCACACATTGCAGTCAGAATTCTAAGAGCATAGCATGCTGCAGCGATTCTGTTACTAAGTATTTTAATATGTTCGTCCCACTTTAACTGACAGTCAACATGCATACCAAGAAATTTTGTGTAGTCTACACATTCTATAGTTTCATCGTTTAACTTAAATAAGCTATAGTGTGGTTTTTTGCAGACACAGAAGTTAACAGCATTTGTTTTCTTTCTTTTTTTTAATTTACTGTTAGTTTATTATTGGATGCCCACTCACGTACACTGTTTTGTGTTTGTTCAGATTTTTCCTTCAGTGCATCATCATGATTTGTCACTGATTAGAACATGTGAGTCATCTGCAAACAATATTGTTTGTCCACGCTTGATTCTCTGTGGGAAGTTATTTATGTAAATGAGGAATAGTATTGGGCCAAGGATACTACCCTGTGGGAAACCTATATTTACATAATTTGGGCCTGAAGTATACTTTACAATATAGTTTGAGCAACTTGAAATATGTGAGATTTCAGTTATCTGTCTTCTATTTTTTAGATATGACTGGAACCACTTTTTCACAAGTCCCCTTATTCCCAGTTCATCTAACTTATTTAACAATATGTTGTGGTCTACTGTATCGAACGCTTTAGTTAGATCAAGAAATATACCTGTTGTGTAGTTCCTTTTATCTAATGCTTCTAGAATGTGTTTTTGTGAGGTATGCTGTTGCTGATTCTGTGCTTTTCCCTGATCGAAATCTAAACTGGTCAACAGACAGTAAGTTGTATTTATTTAAATAATTCATTAGCCTATCTTTCATAATAGTTTCTAATATTTTTGCAAAGCATGAGAATAGAGAAATTGGCCAATAATTTTCAATTTTTCCTGCATCATCTTTTTTGAAGATAGGTAGTAATTTAGCGTATTTTAAATAGTCTGGAAAGTAGCCCTGCTTGTAAGATTGATTTATAATATCAACTAAAGGTGGAAGTAGGCTCTTGGTACAGTCCTTAATTATAAAAATGGGGACTTCATCCAGACCAGCTGAGTTTTTGTTTTTCAGTTTGCTGACTGCTTTGTAGACTTCTTCCTGTGTTGCAGGGAATAACACCATTGAGTGTGATAAACCATTATTTGGCTTTTTGACCTGAAGGGCTGTTAGAAAATTTTCCTGCAATTTTATTCCTATGCTACTAAAATAATCATTTATATAGTTTGCCAAACATATTGGGTCTTTTATTAGAGTCCGTTCCTCTTTGATTTTCAAGTTTGACAGATTCGTTTTCCTGGTACCAGTTTCCTGCTTTACAATCTTCCACACTGCCTTCTTTTTGTTATCAGCAGAGTGTGCCAGTTTGGAGTTACGAGCCCTCTTTGCTGCAAGCAATATTTTCCTCTATGTTTTCCTATATCTTTTATAAAAGAGTGAGAAAGCAGGATTAGCTTGGCTGTGTTTAATGGAGCTCAGATACTTTAGTGTTTCAGACGATTTTTTGATGCCTTTTGTGACCCACTTGTTTTTTCCTGCTGTTGATTATGGACAAAACACTTCACTTCAGGAAATGTTTCTTAAAAATTTAATTTAAACAATGTCATGAAATTTTTGAATTTTTCATTTGCATTTATCTCTTTGCTTCATCATGAGGTCAATCTATGTGGATTAATGTGGCATGTATGTGTTGTATTATAACTGGAGTAACTTTTGGCATAGTCTAGCAGAGAAAAACAAAATACTGTTTCAGTACATGACTCTTAGTGTCCTGGAGGTTTGTTATTTTATTTATTTTGCTTTCAGTTTTGTTCACCTCCAAAACACTACAACTCGTGTACTGAAATAGTGTTTTGTTTTTCTTTACCACATAGTGCCACAGGTCAATCCAGTCTTAAGACAACACATACATGCCATATTAATCCACTTAAATTGACCCGATAATGAAAGCATTTGAAACATAGTGTGGAAATAAACAGTGACTGGTAACAGTAAACTCTGTTTCATTTGATATCGATAACAGTTGCAGTAAAGCCTAACCAAAAATGTTCACACAGTAAAGCCTAACCAAAAATGTTCACATTTACGGTCAGATCAATTCATCAGGAGGTGGGGCCAAAGCAAACTCGACAAGGTTGCACCTGCTACAGAGCTACATTACACACAAAAAATCTTAATTGGGTTCCTGTTATACAAAAATTAAAAGTGTAATAAATGTCATGAGTGGCTGTGTGTGATGACTACAGTCATTAATTCAATAGTTAATTTGGAACTTCTTGATTGATGGATAATTTCTGGCACTGTTATGGTGCAATTACTACTGTGGCAATTAATCATGTAAGAGTGATTGTTTTGGTTTGAAACAGAAAACATTTTCACGACACTGCAAGCTGTGTTTAAGTGACAGCCCGAGATAAACAGCATAAAAGCACTCTCCACATTTAAGATTCAGACACTGATTCACTATCAGATCTTTCAAGTTTAGAGGGATAATACACTGACTAATCTAGCAGTTCATTAAGAAGGAAAATTGCAATTAAACATCCCATAGTCATCAACTCACAGATAGGTGCAAATGTTTAGTTTACAGAATCACAAGTTTCTGGTGAAGAATGAACTCAGCATCTGACAAAAATTTTAATTCACATTATGCTACACCAAATGCACTAGTAACACTTGTGAAGCAGTTGAGTGCTAAATCAAAAGAATGAAGATACGAAGAAATGTAGGCAGAGAAATGTAGGCAGAGAAATGTAGGCAGAGAAATGTAGGCAGAGAAATGTAGGCAGAGAAATGTAGGCAGAGAAATGTAGGCAGAGAAATGTAGGCAGAGAAATGTAGGCAGAGAAATGTAGGCAGAGAAATGTAGGCAGAGAAATGTAGGCAGAGAAATGTAGGCAGAGAAATGTAGGCAGAGAAATGTAGGCAGAGAAATGTAGGCAGAGAAATGTAGGCAGAGAAATGTAGGCAGAGAAATGTAGGCAGAGAAATGTAGGCAGAGAAATGTAGGCAGAGAAATGTAGGCAGAGAAATGTAGGCAGAGAAATGTAGGCAGAGAAATGTAGGCAGAGAAATGTAGGCAGAGAAATGTAGGCAGAGAAATGTAGGCAGAGAAATGTAGGCAGAGAAATGTAGGCAGAGAAATGTAGGCAGAGAAATGTAGGCAGAGAAATGTAGGCAGAGAAATGTAGGCAGAGAAATGTAGGCAGAGAAATGTAGGCAGAGAAATGTAGGCAGAGAAATGTAGGCAGAGAAATGTAGGCAGAGAAATGTAGGCAGAGAAATGTAGGCAGAGAAATGTAGGCAGAGAAATGTAGGCAGAGAAATGTAGGCAGAGAAATGTAGGCAGAGAAATGTAGGCAGAGAAATGTAGGCAGAGAAATGTAGGCAGAGAAATGTAGGCAGAGAAATGTAGGCAGAGAAATGTAGGCAGAGAAATGTAGGCAGAGAAATGTAGGCAGAGAAATGTAGGCAGAGAAATGTAGGCAGAGAAATGTAGGCAGAGAAATGTAGGCAGAGAAATGTAGGCAGAGAAATGTAGGCAGAGAAATGTAGGCAGAGAAATGTAGGCAGAGAAATGTAGGCAGAGAAATGTAGGCAGAGAAATGTAGGCAGAGAAATGTAGGCAGAGAAATGTAGGCAGAGAAATGTAGGCAGAGAAATGTAGGCAGAGAAATGTAGGCAGAGAAATGTAGGCAGAGAAATGTAGGCAGAGAAATGTAGGCAGAGAAATGTAGGCAGAGAAATGTAGGCAGAGAAATGTAGGCAGAGAAATGTAGGCAGAGAAATGTAGGCAGAGAAATGTAGGCAGAGAAATGTAGGCAGAGAAATGTAGGCAGAGAAATGTAGGCAGAGAAATGTAGGCAGAGAAATGTAGGCAGAGAAATGTAGGCAGAGAAATGTAGGCAGAGAAATGTAGGCAGAGAAATGTAGGCAGAGAAATGTAGGCAGAGAAATGTAGGCAGAGAAATGTAGGCAGAGAAATGTAGGCAGAGAAATGTAGGCAGAGAAATGTAGGCAGAGAAATGTAGGCAGAGAAATGTAGGCAGAGAAATGTAGGCAGAGAAATGTAGGCAGAGAAATGTAGGCAGAGAAATGTAGGCAGAGAAATGTAGGCAGAGAAATGTAGGCAGAGAAATGTAGGCAGAGAAATGTAGGCAGAGAAATGTAGGCAGAGAAATGTAGGCAGAGAAATGTAGGCAGAGAAATGTAGGCAGAGAAATGTAGGCAGAGAAATGTAGGCAGAGAAATGTAGGCAGAGAAATGTAGGCAGAGAAATGTAGGCAGAGAAATGTAGGCAGAGAAATGTAGGCAGAGAAATGTAGGCAGAGAAATGTAGGCAGAGAAATGTAGGCAGAGAAATGTAGGCAGAGAAATGTAGGCAGAGAAATGTAGGCAGAGAAATGTAGGCAGAGAAATGTAGGCAGAGAAATGTAGGCAGAGAAATGTAGGCAGAGAAATGTAGGCAGAGAAATGTAGGCAGAGAAATGTAGGCAGAGAAATGTAGGCAGAGAAATGTAGGCAGAGAAATGTAGGCAGAGAAATGTAGGCAGAGAAATGTAGGCAGAGAAATGTAGGCAGAGAAATGTAGGCAGAGAAATGTAGGCAGAGAAATGTAGGCAGAGAAATGTAGGCAGAGAAATGTAGGCAGAGAAATGTAGGCAGAGAAATGTAGGCAGAGAAATGTAGGCAGAGAAATGTAGGCAGAGAAATGTAGGCAGAGAAATGTAGGCAGAGAAATGTAGGCAGAGAAATGTAGGCAGAGAAATGTAGGCAGAGAAATGTAGGCAGAGAAATGTAGGCAGAGAAATGTAGGCAGAGAAATGTAGGCAGAGAAATGTAGGCAGAGAAATGTAGGCAGAGAAATGTAGGCAGAGAAATGTAGGCAGAGAAATGTAGGCAGAGAAATGTAGGCAGAGAAATGTAGGCAGAGAAATGTAGGCAGAGAAATGTAGGCAGAGAAATGTAGGCAGAGAAATGTAGGCAGAGAAATGTAGGCAGAGAAATGTAGGCAGAGAAATGTAGGCAGAGAAATGTAGGCAGAGAAATGTAGGCAGAGAAATGTAGGCAGAGAAATGTAGGCAGAGAAATGTAGGCAGAGAAATGTAGGCAGAGAAATGTAGGCAGAGAAATGTAGGCAGAGAAATGTAGGCAGAGAAATGTAGGCAGAGAAATGTAGGCAGAGAAATGTAGGCAGAGAAATGTAGGCAGAGAAATGTAGGCAGAGAAATGTAGGCAGAGAAATGTAGGCAGAGAAATGTAGGCAGAGAAATGTAGGCAGAGAAATGTAGGCAGAGAAATGTAGGCAGAGAAATGTAGGCAGAGAAATGTAGGCAGAGAAATGTAGGCAGAGAAATGTAGGCAGAGAAATGTAGGCAGAGAAATGTAGGCAGAGAAATGTAGGCAGAGAAATGTAGGCAGAGAAATGTAGGCAGAGAAATGTAGGCAGAGAAATGTAGGCAGAGAAATGTAGGCAGAGAAATGTAGGCAGAGAAATGTAGGCAGAGAAATGTAGGCAGAGAAATGTAGGCAGAGAAATGTAGGCAGAGAAATGTAGGCAGAGAAATGTAGGCAGAGAAATGTAGGCAGAGAAATGTAGGCAGAGAAATGTAGGCAGAGAAATGTAGGCAGAGAAATGTAGGCAGAGAAATGTAGGCAGAGAAATGTAGGCAGAGAAATGTAGGCAGAGAAATGTAGGCAGAGAAATGTAGGCAGAGAAATGTAGGCAGAGAAATGTAGGCAGAGAAATGTAGGCAGAGAAATGTAGGCAGAGAAATGTAGGCAGAGAAATGTAGGCAGAGAAATGTAGGCAGAGAAATGTAGGCAGAGAAATGTAGGCAGAGAAATGTAGGCAGAGAAATGTAGGCAGAGAAATGTAGGCAGAGAAATGTAGGCAGAGAAATGTAGGCAGAGAAATGTAGGCAGAGAAATGTAGGCAGAGAAATGTAGGCAGAGAAATGTAGGCAGAGAAATGTAGGCAGAGAAATGTAGGCAGAGAAATGTAGGCAGAGAAATGTAGGCAGAGAAATGTAGGCAGAGAAATGTAGGCAGAGAAATGTAGGCAGAGAAATGTAGGCAGAGAAATGTAGGCAGAGAAATGTAGGCAGAGAAATGTAGGCAGAGAAATGTAGGCAGAGAAATGTAGGCAGAGAAATGTAGGCAGAGAAATGTAGGCAGAGAAATGTAGGCAGAGAAATGTAGGCAGAGAAATGTAGGCAGAGAAATGTAGGCAGAGAAATGTAGGCAGAGAAATGTAGGCAGAGAAATGTAGGCAGAGAAATGTAGGCAGAGAAATGTAGGCAGAGAAATGTAGGCAGAGAAATGTAGGCAGAGAAATGTAGGCAGAGAAATGTAGGCAGAGAAATGTAGGCAGAGAAATGTAGGCAGAGAAATGTAGGCAGAGAAATGTAGGCAGAGAAATGTAGGCAGAGAAATGTAGGCAGAGAAATGTAGGCAGAGAAATGTAGGCAGAGAAATGTAGGCAGAGAAATGTAGGCAGAGAAATGTAGGCAGAGAAATGTAGGCAGAGAAATGTAGGCAGAGAAATGTAGGCAGAGAAATGTAGGCAGAGAAATGTAGGCAGAGAAATGTAGGCAGAGAAATGTAGGCAGAGAAATGTAGGCAGAGAAATGTAGGCAGAGAAATGTAGGCAGAGAAATGTAGGCAGAGAAATGTAGGCAGAGAAATGTAGGCAGAGAAATGTAGGCAGAGAAATGTAGGCAGAGAAATGTAGGCAGAGAAATGTAGGCAGAGAAATGTAGGCAGAGAAATGTAGGCAGAGAAATGTAGGCAGAGAAATGTAGGCAGAGAAATGTAGGCAGAGAAATGTAGGCAGAGAAATGTAGGCAGAGAAATGTAGGCAGAGAAATGTAGGCAGAGAAATGTAGGCAGAGAAATGTAGGCAGAGAAATGTAGGCAGAGAAATGTAGGCAGAGAAATGTAGGCAGAGAAATGTAGGCAGAGAAATGTAGGCAGAGAAATGTAGGCAGAGAAATGTAGGCAGAGAAATGTAGGCAGAGAAATGTAGGCAGAGAAATGTAGGCAGAGAAATGTAGGCAGAGAAATGTAGGCAGAGAAATGTAGGCAGAGAAATGTAGGCAGAGAAATGTAGGCAGAGAAATGTAGGCAGAGAAATGTAGGCAGAGAAATGTAGGCAGAGAAATGTAGGCAGAGAAATGTAGGCAGAGAAATGTAGGCAGAGAAATGTAGGCAGAGAAATGTAGGCAGAGAAATGTAGGCAGAGAAATGTAGATGCCTGCAGAATACAGTAGATTTAATTTAACATTTGCTTTAGGAAAATGAATGGTATATAAAAATTACCAAGGCTCTCAGGTAAAGTTTGTTAGCACAATAAACTAAAACTCTAGAGAAAATCAGTTTTTTCTGGACTGTTCTAGAATCATCATACTGAATAAGTTGCTTTTTGTTTCTAGCACCATAGCATGAAGAAGGAAATGTGCAGCAGCGTACAAGCATTTTCTCCAGACTGTTTTATGAGATACTAGGTAAATTACAATACTAAGTGTAAGTCACCAAACAATGGAAATTCCTGGTAGTCGTTTTATTTTCATCGCAGCTCAGTTTAAAGAATTCCACATAACTATGCTTCTCCTACTTATACCTAATTTGATCAAAAAGGTTTTGCCTCTCCTACATGTCTGTGATAATATGTAGGCTTAATTTTGCATAGAATGAAAGAATATGCTTTATGAAACTAAAAAATAGCTACTGCAAAATAAAAACGGACAATAACCAAAATAAAAGCAGCCTGTTCAGATGTGAGCATCACTGCATTTCTTTGAAATGAAAATCTGCAGCTGGTTAATACTCAATAGCACACGCTCCATTTCATATGTAGTAACAGTCTTTCAATCCTCATTGGCATACTGTCAACAAAGTGGTCAAGGCACTGCCACTCAAGCCTGTCCCATTCTTTGATAGCCACCCTCGTGACATCTTCCAGTGTGCGATGGAAAAGCAGGGGTGGGGCAACCCATTAAATTTCCACTAAGTTCACTTAATCCCAAGTATCCTCAATTAGATTCTCATCAGCAGGCCACCCCACAGACTATTTACCCGAATATATGACAACCATGATTATACGTTTCCTCCCCCCTCCCCCCCTCCAAGAGGATTCTTGAGAAAAATTTATTTTTAACATTTTCGGACTAATCTGTTTTACTGACAAAGTTTTACTGCCTAAATAGTTAATATTATACCTAGTCTACATTTATGTCATTTATTGATTGTCTACATTTAGATAATATAAGGAGAAATAAAATAAACAGAAAGAAATGGTTTACATTAATTTACAGACCATTTTCTTTTCTATGTTTTTTGCTTACCAACCCTGTCATCTGTGGTATCACTATTTTTCATAGTTGTGAAATTTATATCTTCATTGTCACAAATATTTGGCTGTTTCGTCTAATATGTTGCAGTTTCTGAGGTGGCTGTTACCATGAGACCTGAGAAAACAGCAAGTTTCATCTGAATACGTAGTGGATTTATCTTCTATTCTGACGTGAGACTTTTACAATGTGTCTTGCTTCCAAACCATATCATCTGCCCGCCACTCTCTCAATGGCTGCGTAGAACAAGTAGCTGACACTCCCCCTTTCGTTCTCTTTGTATGCCATGATGAGTGTCGACAACATTGCAGCATGGCACATGTAAATACGCCACTAACTCCCATCTAGACTTTTGCCTCTTCTGCAGAAATAAACACTCCCGTTCAGTATTTGTCCAATTTTAAAATCAATTCATTTCTGACTACACACAGATTCAGGCCAACTGCAGTTTAAACATGGCAGATGTTTCTAGAAAGCTAAAGCACATGGTATAGATTCCAACGATTGTCAAAACGACTGCCCGCTCACTCCCCACCCCCTGCGCTCATCAGTTCACAGCCAAGCCAGGGTCACTGTTCCGCCTCCTTCTGTGGCGCTTAGTGTTGTGCTTGAGCAACTGTGAAACACAGACTGCAGTATCATCAAGGGTGGAAGTCATCTGTAACAGCCATAGAGTGTATACTATATGGAAATGACAGCAGCTAAGATTCAGTGCAATTCCGCAACTTTGGCTCATCCCACCATTTACTGATGCCTGTTGGCACTATCTCCACGATGGGTCTTGCCGCTGTAATTTTTTCTCACCACAACAGTTACAGTAAATTTAACAAGATTTATTTAGTTTGTTAGACATTCCATTCTCGACAAATTTTCCTTCTTGTTTCATGTGAATGTCAGCATCATGTTTTAAAGCTGATTAAAAGCTGGTAACATTTTTACCCGGTGCTCTAATATGTGAACAGCGACCAAATTTCTGATTTGAAAGCCACTTTGTAAATCATTACAGTCTCTCATAATCAAATAAAATATTGATCTTGGTTCAGAATACAGTAATGTTTTGGTAGGACAACATTTCCACTTTTGAAGGTCGCCTTTAATTAAGAAGCAGCATAATGTTTGTACACAGTATCCATACATTTTATTGCAAACCTGTTCAAATACAAGAATTTGTAAGATTATAGAATTCATTGCTCTTTCCTCACAAAAACTTGTCAAATTTTGGGTAGAGCAATAGATTGTTACAGTGCCTATTTCATAGTTTATCGCGTATCAATTGCACAAGCACTACGTGAGTCAAATGTCACACGACTTTTCGAGCAACATCGATACAATATCAAGCACTTCAGTATATTGGGAAATCTTCAGTCTGTTCAGAGGTGAGTATCATTTGGACAGCTCACCTTTCTGAATTCTAACAACCCCTATATAATCCATTAAATAATGTAAAAATGTTAACCTCAGCAGCAATAATTTAACCTGCAAACGTAAGATGACCCTGTATTTTTCAAATAACGAACTGGGAAAAAAAGCCTCATCTTGTACTCAGGAAATACAGTACCCGATTCCTGCCTCCTACAGCAAGGTGTTCGTGAGGTTGGTGTGTGGTGCTTGTGCACCGTCATTTTTAGGTGAACCCATCACAGAAATGTTGACTGGCTGGACAATAGTGTGGATGATCCTGTCCTGATACTGCATAGCACTCTCTCTCCATATATACTCCATATGACTCTCCAGTAGTTATATAAAGACATGCATGTGTTCAAATGCAATGCTGTGTCAAAATTCAAAGCCATCACTGAAGAACTTTCGAGGATTTAAGATTCTGAATAGACGGACATCTACATTTTTATGAGAGGCATCTGACACCTGTGCTCAATGCTGGGCCATAATGTGATTGAACACCCCACTAAGTTGAACCTGTTTGACTGGATGTCTGAAACATGAATTTGTATTGGGGCACTTCCACACTCTTATGATGATCAATTGTCAGACAAATCCTGCACTCTTCAGTGACACAAACATCATGCCACTAATTTAGGTTCCATTCTAGGTATTTCCTTGCTAAGGTCTTTGTGCACAGTGATGCTAAGGTAGAGGTTATACCATTGACATGGATGGCTAGACATCAAACTGACTGTGTGGAGATAGTTGCTTGCTGTCTAGGTTGACATAGCCTTCCTAATTTCCTCCAAATAGGCTGTATGCAGTAGTGTCATATCCTCTTTGGGGTACAAAGAAGCCATAATTCATATGCAGTGGTCGTAAGCTCATGTTTACCACGGGACGCCACTATGAACATATTTTCCATGTTCACCTCTTATGATAGTGGCCGAATGTTCAAATGATGATGTGTCTGGGGTGTATTCCGATTCTGTGAACAACTTTTTGTGCTGCAAACACACTGTGCTGTCAAGTGTCAATGCACACATGGTATAAACCTGAAATAATCCTTGTGGCATGTTAACAGCCTGAACGGTGTACACAAGCAGCATTGTCCTGTTCATGGTTGGAGGCACAGTGCACTCTGGTGAACTGCAAGTTTACTTTTACCTTCATTACACACTAGCTCTATAGTATCGTCCTGCTTTGAAAAAATCTTTGGGAAAAAAGTTCCAAAAACCTTTTCAGCAGTTTATTTTACTTACTGAAGTAATGTTCTAAAGTATTGTTAAGGTGAATCTTATCTGCAAAAAGCCCTGTCTCAGACATAAAGCTCACATGATGATAAAATTCATCAGGCACTGAAAGTAACTTTCTTGAGATTCACATTTTTTATGATGTTGCAACTCAATTTTGCCTATATTTTTAATGAAATGTGATGCATAAAGATCTCTGCTTGTAACCTCGAACTTTCTATAGTACTGAAACCAACAGATGCTCTTTCAGGATGGTGATCTCATATTCGGCTTTTTAAACTTTCATTCAAAGATTATGCATGTACCATGATAATAGTTCGTTATTTTTCAGGTCCAATTTTATACGCTTTATGTCCATCACCCCATGTGAGTCTAGGAATATATGCCTTGTAGACATGAGGCATTTTGTCTATATCTATAAGGTAATGAATCCCATGTTGTGGATCACGCTTTTGTTTTCTGTGGAAGAAGAAAGCTCAAACCGCTTTCCACACAACTTCTACATCCTCTTAGAGCCTTCTAGCATCTATGGACTTGGAAAAAGCTTTTGATGATGCTGACTGGAATACACTATTTGAAATTCTGAAGGCAGCAGGGATCAAACACAGGAAGGGAGTAAGACAGGGTTGCAGCCTATTTCCGACATTATCCAATCTGTACATTGAGAAAGCAGTAAATTAAACCTAAGAAAAATTTTCAAAAGTAATTATAATTCTGCCAGAGACTCCACGAACATCAACAAAAGCAAAACAAAGGTAATGAAATGTAGTATAATAAACTCCGGTTATGCTGGGTAACTAGATTACAAAATGAGAGACTAAAAGCAGTAGATGAGTTTTGCTACTTGGGCAGTAAAATAACTGATATAATTAAGACTAGCAATAGCAAGAAAATACATTCTAAAAAAAGAGATATGTATCTACATCTAATACGACTAAGTGCTAAGAAGTCTGTTCTGAAGGCATTTGGCTTTTACATCTCATACCAAATCGAAATATGGACAATAAGCATTTCAGACAAGTAGAAAACAGAAGCCTTTGAAATGTGTTCTACAGAAGACTGCAGAACATTAGATGGGAAGATTAGGTAATTAATGAGAAGGTATTCAACAGAACTGGGGAGAGTAGAAATTCGTTGTGTTGCTCGACTAAAAACTGGATTGTTTGATACGACACTTTTGAGGCATCGAGGAATTGTCAATTTAGTACTGGAGGGAAGTGTTTGTGATTGATTGTGTGTAATTTTCATGCTTCACAAATGAAGTTACAGTGTGTGAACAGATGAGAGCAAACACAGATGTCAGCTAAAAACTCAAATAACTGCAAGTAATTATTTATGTAAAAAACAAGATGTGAACTGTTTTACAATCTACAAATATCGCACATCGAAACAAAAAAAAAAATGCATCATTTTAGAGTGCATTTAAGAACAAATAAAATGCATTGCAGAAAGAATAGGCAGTTTTTATTCATGAAACAAATATTTCTGTGCTTGCTGCGCATGATGGCCTTGCAAACAAAACTGTTAACAAATACTTAATTTGCATACTGAATTAACAATAGACTTATGCTATTTGAGTTTATGTCAGCTAATTTATCCTTGCAAATTTGAAAGAAAGTGACTGCTTTGAAAAATCTGCTGCTGCTTCCTCATTTACATTAGACAGTTGCTGTTCACCTTACATTTGCGATGCTTGAATTTAAATACTCTGTCACGGAGTAGTCAAGGTATTTTTTTAAATATTTTTAACTGGTACATATTAACCATTTCTTAATTTATCTTAGATGGCAGTTTGTATGATAACTCCCAACCAAAATAAGGAAACTCCACACTGAACCCTAGAGAACGAAGCGAAATCTACATGAAAAATACTTTTGCATCTTGTATTGACATTGTGAAATTACAGATCAACTGAATTTAATTTTAATCAACAACAATAAAAACCACCAAGGAGTAAATGAACCAAGATGCTAACATAAGGATTCCAAGACCCTTTAAAAGGCCTCTGCAAGTCGTGAGGTCATGTACTTTACACAATATTCTTACTGCTTGATTTTTGCTAAATAAATGTTATGTTTGTTTCAGGTACACTACCACAAAAGATAATTTTATAAGAAAAGTAGTAGTGAAAATATGGGGAGCAGGCCAATATCCTTGTCTTCAGATCAACTCAATAAGAGAGACTTCTGAGAGCAAAATACACTGAACTAAACTTCTTTATTAGTTTATCTGTGCACTGACTTCATTTTAACTTTTTTTCCAAATGGAACCTATAACAAACTAAGATAGGGGTTTCTGGACCAATCAGGGCTTACGATACCACACACTTTGTCAACCGAAAGATACAATTCCACATCTATTTGTGCAACATTTATTGCGATTAGATAAATGTCATAAATCCTTTTACTCTTGAAGTATTTATGAGATTACATTCCTTTCCAAACTTACCTATCTCAAATTTTAAAAAAAATTTGTGAATTACAATTTGAAAATACAACATTACAAAAATTGGACATTTCACTTTGCGAAATTCTATATTCAAGAAGAACTAGTATCTTTAAAAGTTGTAATTAGCATTGATTTCATTTACATAATTTATCATACATGCCACCACATAGATTCAACAAAATTCCAAATTTCATATAAGCTATGAAAAATCTTAATTTCTTATTCTTCAGACAAATAGTCTTCCGTATATTCAAAAAACAATTAACTTCACCAGACACAATTTCTCTTCATGTAAAATTTTAACACAGCAATATGTAAACAAACCTTGCGACATTACATATTTTGAAAATAATAAATTTTATTTTAGGACAACATAAAACATTCTTTTGCTACTATTGTGACTCTCAGATTTTTGTAACTATAAAAAGATACATAGTTTTGCTTAAATTTTTCACTGTTATAAAAACCAGATGTCACTATTACACTTATTTTGATAAACTAACTTGTAGAAAATTCTGGAAGACAATGCTATATTATACAGAACTGAATGCATGCCAAATCAGTCAGTCTGGAGATAGTAATTGGCGGCCTATTTTAAGCTGTTGTATGTGACACATCGCACCTAGCATGTCTTTTTATGAAAAGAAGTTAATTAAACTGTAAAAATAAATCAAGAAAGAAGTATTAAGAAATAGTGTCTTTACTGCCTAGTAAAGAATCTGAGGACCTCTGTCCCCAAATTAGACAAATGCTGCAGTCTCATTGGCAGCAAGAGGAGTATTTACATTTATTCTGTAAGTTATTTAATCAAATTCTGACTGAGCCTCTTTCTCAGAAGTGTCAATGTACCAAATAGCAGACAAGGACTTTAGCTCAAAAAGTGCATAATATCTACAAATAGTGTGCTATTGTGTAGTTAGAGTAGAAACTCATTTCAAGTGCAATGGCCCATCTGATGGTCCATTTCGAACCTCAAAGAAGTTTGCGCATTGTGTTTTACTTAATTTACGATCTTTAACATCTACTTCATGTTGTTAACAGGTATTTTTTGTTTGTTTGAAAATACATAAATGAGATTTCATAAGATTAAGACTCATACTGTGTGCCGTGGACAAGTTACAGGTCTGTTTGGCTATGATCTCATCTATGTCTCACAAGGTTGGGTTTTGATTCTTGATCAGTACACTTTTACCACTCCTAGTGGGATCCCATCCCAAGTTTAGTTTCATTCCAGTGACACAGTCTGTCAATGTGACTTGCTGCTTTCTGTTGTGAAGGACAGTCTGCATCCATGTCCGAAGGATATCATTAATGCCATAATATTTAGTTTGACAAGCATAATTTTGTGGTCCACACCAGATACTAGAGGGAAGTGGCACTGTAACTTGTATGTCAATATAAACACAGTTAAGTACTAGATACAGAAAGTAAAACAAGAGATTTTGATGGAGCAGAGAGTATTAATCAACAAGATCCATTATTTTCAGGAAGACTTTTACAGTTACCACTAGCGAATATAAATGGGAATTTGATCTCTCTCTCTCTCTCTCTCTCTCTCTCTCTCTCTCTCTCTCTCTCTCTCTCTCTGTGTGTGTGTGTGTGTGTGTGTGTGTGTGTGTGTGTGTGTGTGTGTGTGCGTGCGTGCGTGCGCGCGCGCCGTCCCCTCTCTCCGACTGAGCCTTGGTTATTGGTTCTGCAAAAGAAAACCTTGATTGGTAACTGAAGTTGCTTAAAATGAATGGGTAAATCATTTGGTATCATTGGTGCATGGGGTATGAGAGAGACTTCTCCAGCTGATGTATCTGTGAGGACAGTAGCTTCAATGACAATGTTACGCATGGTTTTAATCTGTAAATTGGTACGATTACAAAGTTTTTGATGTTTCAGATTCCATCATAAGCAGATAACCAATAAATACAACTTTCCTATTTTTTGTTAAAAAGGGAATGAGAAGAATAAAGCCGAATAGTGCCTCGCAAGGTTGGGTTTTGATTCTTGATCAGCACACTTTTACCACTTCAAGTGGGATCCCATCCCGAGTTTAGTTTCATTCCAGTGACACAGTCTGTCAATGGGACTTGCTGCTTTCTGTTGTGGAGGACAGTCTCCATCCATGTCAGAAGGATATCATTAATGCCATAGTATTCCAATGCTGGGTCAGTATTCGTAGTATTTCATGTTCACCCATTTTGTTTAAAATTATATATCAGGATAAAGATGGTTTAAATGCTCTGATATCACAGTTAAAACTGACTACTAGAAAGAAAATTAAATCACCATTTCTACAGCACAGCATTTTCTTTCTTACAGTCGGTTTTAACAGAAGACCTGTACACTGTTGTTTAGAAAAACTAATAGGTTTTGTCCATCCGTCTGAATGTTTATTAGAGTATTGAGAGTATTGTGTGCAGAAAGTTGAAGTAAATCAATCAAGAACTTTTTGAAATTTTCTCTAAAACTATTTGCTACATGGTACGATAGAAAAGCAATTGGAATTTCTTTTAATTCTATACATCTGATTTTCAAAACGTTTTTTAATCTTGTTGGTACACATCTTCCTGATGTATGTTTGCATTTTCAATGGTTTTGTGTATCTGGTTTATTGTTGACAGTCAAAAAGGTTAAATATGTTTTTGAGAGCTATGCGAAGTTTTACTTTTGAAAAAGGTGGAGCAAAGCATCTGAGTTAAATTTTGTTTGAAAAAATAGAATACAGTGCAGCATCACATTCAGAATGTTGACAGTGGCATTTGATGAATTTATTATGAGCAACACAGAGTATATGAGCAGTATAAACATTTCAAAGACGGTCGCAAAGACGATGACCTCCCTAGACACCATAGTGCACCTTTACTGATGACCATGTAAAAGAAGTAAATAAATTAGTTCAGGAAAATCACCGAATCACCATTAGAGAGGTTGCTGATGATGTCGGCATATCCTATGGCTCATGCCATGCATACTCTACCTGAACATCAATGCTGTGGAAATGTTGTTCATCAAAGGTTGCCAGTGAAGAGTAGAGCCTCCAGTCGGCTTCATACAGCTGCCAGTTGGTCTTGCGCACAGATGGGACATGAATCAGCAGACTAATTACGCATGGGAAATGATCACTTGAATGTGTGTCGGAGAGGACAGATTACTCTAGATGGTGGGTAAGCTGTGCAGTGCAGCCCAAGGGGGATCTAGGTGAGAGCGTGTGTGGAATCTTAAAGAAATGTGGGTTCACCAGGGTTTAGAGAAACAGAGTAAGCTGGTTGAGAGTATCAGCCAGAAGAGAGCCTCTCGGGCAGGTTCTGAGAGAGCCCCAAATGGGGTGTTGAGGACTGAAGTCGATGAGTAGTAGAAAGGTTAGAGTGAGCTGAGCAGAATATCTGCCTTAGTGAGAGCAAAGGAAAGGGTTTGTAGGTATTACAAAGAGGAAAGGTATAACAGGGGAGAGAAAGACAGACAGCAATGGATAAGCTGGGTGTTCAATGAAATGGTTTGGCTACAGATGTCAACCAGAATGAGCTCTTGACTCCCCCTTGAGCTAGAGTTACTTTCTTGGAAGGAAGGTCGAGACGGACTGGAGTGTAGTGTAAGAGATCAAGATTTCGGTTGCGTACAACTACAGGGTTCCGAGACTGAAGAATCCTGTTCCATTATTTCTTGAGATGTACCAATAACCTCCCTGGGTCAGTAAGCTAACTTCAGGGTGGAAAATTTGTTGGTGATCCACACCAGTGAAATGGAGGTCAACCACACAGAGGTGCCATGTAATGTCACTGTTTTAGAGGATTTTAGAGATGCAGAAGGGGAAGAATGACTGTTTGACTACTTAGTACCTTTGCATTTTCCAGATGTGGACCCAGATGTTTGCTGACTTGAGGAGTGCAGAAAGTAATCCCAGGAGTATTCATTTTTAAATTTCCATTCTTCTGGTTGCATCAGAAGTGACTTCATCAGTGTGGGAAGAGCGGTTTTGGTGCTTGAGCAACTGTAGTTGGCGGAGGTGAGGATGTCACCATAGCACTAAGTGATTTCACAACCAGACCATGGAACTGGAGGTCACATGTTTGCATGGTCACATCTTTCATGGGCTGTGACGTAGCAACAACAGTACCGTAACTGGTGAATTGTGGTACGCAAGGCCTTTGGCTAGCTAACATTTTGTGAGCAACACTGAAGGGGTAGCTTTTCCCTTACCCAATCTACTGAAGAGCACTCTTGTTGAGGTACATAGGGCATTTGCGGGGTGAAGCACCATGGTTGCCAGTGCAATTGATACAGTGAGGATAAGGAGGGCAGCAATCTCCCTCAAGAACATTCTTGACACAAGATACACATTTGGCTGTGTTTTGACAGGATATGTGAGTATGGTTATAATGCTGTCATTGGTACCAACGCATTGGGTTCTTCGGTACGCCAAGGCTGACAATGATGACTTCACAGCCTGCCTTGATCTTTGATGGGAGCTCCGCTCAACCAAACATTAGGAATAGGTGTGGGTAGGCATGAATTCTGAATCAACCATCTTTATAACCTGATCAGAGAGGTAATGTTGTATAACTACCTCAGTCATATCATCAATCAGTCGAGTGTATATGGCAGCATGTGAAGAATTCAGTGTTCGATGAGCCTCTACACAAACAGGGTATCCATGGACGAGCGTAGCTTTAAGCAGTTTTTGGGCTTTGAAGATACTGTCTGCCTCTAGATGCTAAGTTCAACTGAGTAAGCAAGTGTAGGATTTTAGTGGGCCTGCAAATGTGCCCCTACCTGAATGAATGATGATGAGGTTCACTGTAGAAAAGTTCTGACATCCTTCCGTGCGCAATACCACGAAACAGCAGGGTGCAACTAACAACGTGGGTGAATCCCCCACGATTGCCAGGGTCTCCTATAGCACGCTCCTTACACACACACACACACACACACACACACACACACACACACACACACACACTTATATTGGCTAAGGATTTTAATTAATTAAATTCTACACATTGCACCTCATTTATGTGCATATTGAGCACTGCATGACCTTAGTAGACATGAGTACATACATGAGTATTACTCATGCAAACAAAGTTGACACCCGGTGCACTGGCTGATGGGAGCGACTGTAAATGAGAAATGCTTTAACAGTCACTCCTATCAGCCACCTCGCTGAGTGTCAACTTCGTTTGCGCGTATAATAGCTACTTTTCCTTCTTCAATTGTCAGATTAATTACAAAGTTAATGCAACTTAACTTTCTTTTGTTTGTGTGTGTGTTTTTTTCTAATGAAGGCTGTGGCCGAAAGCTTTATGTAAGTGTCTTAATTGTGCCCGACTGCAACTTAATGTGTGTTCTTTACGGTAAGTAGCAATCTGTCTTTTCCTACATTGCTGGTTTGTAATATCCCTTATGTTATAGGCTTCTGAAGATGGGAAATTAATTTCTCCAAACTTGTAAATTAGAACAAAAATATACTTGCAACTAAATTACGTTGGCAACCTTAGATAAAAATTGAGCACTGCAGAACAACAAAATTATGCTTTGTGTTTTGGGCCCATATGGAACTGAATATCTGAGAAATCTGCAAATCAGCTTTTTGTGAATGTTCACATAAATAATGTGAACCTGTCAGGAGCATGCATACATTCTACTGTCTCAAAATCTATGACTGTGTGCTTTAGGTCCTTACAGTTCTCAGTGCCTCAATTGTAAAACCTGATAAAAAAATGTCAGATTTTAGTACCAGCAGAACATGGGCATTGTTTCAGTAGATAACCCATGTTGCAGCTTTTTAGGGCTTTATATGATTGCACTGCAAAGCCAAAACCTACTTTTTTAGATGGTTTGGAACATTGTCTTTTCTAATGTAAACAGTTTAAAAGTGTTTTCAGAAGATACCTTTTTGTAAAAGTTGGCTAAACACACTGTCTCTGTCTCTTCAAAAATCATCCAACTTTGCTTCAATTTGTACACCACATACTTATTTCTGGAGATATAGAAAGCTAATCCCCACCCCCCAAAATAAATAAATAAAAATATCTACTTCTTCCGTTGACTTGCCTCTGTTTCACATAGGCAAACACTTAAAGTTGTTCAAGATGGCCTAGTTTTGTTTCTTTCATGAAAATTCTGTCAGAAATTAGTCAAAATTGCCAAAAATGCAGGAGTACACAGCTGAAAGCTGCTCTGTAGGGTCAAACAAGCAACTATATCTCTGCAAGTACTGTTAGAGAAGCTAGTGCCACTTTAATCTTGCACAGAAGGTGTCACTGGATGGGACCATGACAGCTGATAACAGTTGACCCAATTTGTCGCAAGTGCCATTAGCTTCTCTCGTGTGAAGCTGTCTACTTGCAATTAGATTTAGAGCTTCAGCAAGACAACTACTACTTCCCAATAACATTAGAGACCATCACTCACACTACATGTGATGACCCCGTCGTAGCAATGGTTGCCAGGGGAATATGCATAGTATGGTCAGTAAAATACCATCTAGATACACAGCTTCAGGCCTTCTTACTGATATATTACAACTATCTAAGTGTAATAACTTCCACCACCAATGATTGACAGCATTGTGTTGTCCTTCCCACAGTGTTGAGACATTGAATTCTAGCCTTTTTACATATGGTCAATGGGGGATAATGAGAACTAAAGGTCATCACCATATCTTAGTTTATGACAATGAACCATGATTTAGACTGAAATAGTTGGAGAATTTCTGTCATAAGAAATGTGATCACCACTCGACACTGGTACCATTCCACCACCAAAACAACAGCAAAGCAGGAAGAATGATGACATTCAAACAGCAGATACTGAAAACTATAAGGGATACATTGACATCATCAAATGTTTTCACGCACACATTTCCACCAGATAGGCAATTAAGTGTCAATTACTAATATAATTTAATTCTGCAAACAATGGGAATTCCAGGTAGAACTATCAACAATGTAGGATAAGATAGATTGCTACTTATCACACTTATGACATATTAAGTTGCAGGCAGGTACTATTGAAAGACATTTACACATAAGCTTTCAGCCACACCTTCTTTGGAAAAGGGAAACACAAACCATTCGATCACACAAGCAAGCACACTTCATGCACACATGACCGCGAACTCCAGCAGTTTGGACCAAAATGCATTGGTGTATGTTTCCCTTTTTCTGACCAAGGCTGTGGGTGAAAGATTATGTGCAAGTGTCTTAATTGTGCCTGTCTGCAACTTAGCGTGTCATCTTTATGGTAAGTAGCAATCTATCTTTTCTTACATTGTTTATAATTAAATCATCATCATTTATTCTGAAACTATAGTCCACCCTCATTGTCACATTTTTGTGCAAGTGTGCGTTTTTTGATAAGTTGATGAAATGCTTAGAAGTAGAAAAGGGGAAAAAGACTAGTGGGTGTCTTGGTGGAATAGAAGGCTCTGTAGTGCTGGAATGGGTGCAGAGAAGGGGGACAGGTGGGTGGAGGAAAGGAACTAGTGGAAACTGAGCCAGGGGGAGGAGGGCAGAGTTTATGGGAACATAGGACTTAATGCCTGTGCAGTTCAGAAGAGTTGGTGCCATTACGAAGTGTCCAGATGGTGCAAGCTGTAAAGTTGTAGCTGAAGTGAAGCACACAGTGTTGGACAGCATTCTCAGCAACTGAGTCATCTAGCTGTCTCTTGACCACAGTTTGTCCATGGCCATTCATGCAGAAAAACATGCCGTCAGCTATATGCCCATATAGACAGAAACATAGTTGTTGCAGGTCAGTTTGTAGATCACATAACTGTTTTCACAGGTAGTCCTGCCTTTGATGGGGTAGGAAACACCTGCAACCACACTGGTGTACTAGTGGTGGTGGGGAGAGAATGCACGGGAGATCATCTGTACAAGGTTGGTAGTGATAATTTTGATCTGTGGCTGCCTCAGTGAGACCTTTTGTATACTTGGAAAGTGACCACTTGTCACTAGAGATGTGATGACCCTGGGTGGCTAGGGCACATGAAAGGGACTCCTTGGTATGGAATGGGTGGCAAATTTGAAACTGGATGTATTGCTGGTGGTTGGTAGTTTCGATATGGACAGAGGTACTGATAGGGCCATCCTTGAGGTGCAGGTCAACATTAAGGGAGGTAGCTTGTTGGGTTGAGGAGAACCAAGTGAAGCATGTGGGGGAGAAGGTGTTGAGGTTCTGAAGGAATGTGAGTATGGTGTCGTCAATCTCTGACCAAATATAACAGGCTTTCCATTGTGTCTGTCCATGACTATGTCTCCTCTCCTCTATATGGTGAGTAGCAACGTATCTTTTTCGTAATATTGTTGTTACTCCATGCTGGACTTTCCATTGTTTGACAAATAATTAAAGTAATAATTAACTCACCTGTGCATCTTGCTCCATTTGTACACCAGTTTGCAGATAATGTGCTTCTTCTGGCTGCTTCTGCCCAGACTTGGCCTGACTGTAAGCTTCAGTTAATTTTGTTGCCATTTGTTGCATCTCTGTTTTTCTTTTCTTATCCAACTCTTTCAGCTGCTCATTTTCTTTTTTAAGTTCTTTAGATTTTCGTATGGATTCTTGAAGTGTGTGGCAAGCAGTTCTATATGAATTCTCCATTTTACAAATCTTTTCCTCTGCCTGGTGGTGCTTCACCTGAATGTCTTTCAGTTTCTGTGTAATATCATTTACATGACTTTCAAGTTCTGCTACATGCTGCTTCTCATCCTTAAGTTTGCTCTCAGAATATTCCAATTTGCCACTCAGTTTCTTTTCTGTTTCTTCAGCTGTTGCAAGTCTGTTTTTCATTGCTTGCAGTTCACTCATATGCATTTTTACAAACTCATTTTCTTCAAGATCTCCTCCCTTTTTTTGCGAAGACCTGTTGTCAACACAATAACACCATTTGTTTTTAGATGAAGTAGGTGCTGCATCATCTCCACCAGCATTTTCCCTGCTTCTCTGCTTCCCAGATTTCATCTGAGCCTTCATCATATTAACCTATAAATTAATGAAACAATGGAAGCAATTAGTATACAATTCAATTGAGTTATTTACATGTTTAGCGATAATGTTCACAAAAAGAATTAAATGTGTTGCATAAATAAAGATTCCTGTTCAAGTGTACCTGATTAAAATTTAAGGAGCTACGTGCCGGTCTTTCACAGGTGCGATCTGACTAAAGTACGAGTGGTAACTCTTTGACCCGTGTGTCACACATGGACCAAGGTGTGCTACCTTGTGGCCATGAAGTAGTTTCATACAAACAAAATGTTTACCTTCTGTTTCATGAGGGGGGTAGGGGATGGGGGAACCAGAAGAGCTTTCCATCAAGCATTGTTTGTCCCATATTCCATTACAACAGGAATATTTTAGTGCACTTAACTATCATTCAATTTCCTTCTACGTTTTGCAGGGAAAACACCTCACAATGTTAGGTTTATTTTGAAAAGCCCATGTGCTATCTTGAATATATACAGCCCATCTTGGCCCATCACACAGGGAGAGTATGAACTGTGGAACAGAATTCATTTGTCTGCTGCACAGATGAGACAAGCATCCGACATAGCCAATAAATTCCATAGAACTCTCAGCCCTGCTATCCTTAATCTTACATCTCTTTTTGTGTACAAGTGGTGCACATTTTATCACACAAGACCTACTATCAGTTCGGGTAAGTAAACCCAGTTTTTATTATTATCAACAATCCGTGACATTTGTCTTTAATTTTAGTAGGCTTGCCTTTATGTATTCAGTTACAATGGGTAGATATATCTCCCCCTCCCCTCCCCTCTCGTCGTCTTCTTTTCAGCAACCAATGAACAGTTTCAAAAATCATTAATAGCAAAAGAAGCTAAAGTGGAGAATTTAAAATAAAAAACAAGACGGCTGGGTCATGTGAAATATCATAAGAATGGGTTTCATCTGCAGATTCTAAATGTGTTTCCAATTTCTTTTCTGCCTTTGTTTTTGACTTAAGGAAAAAAATATATTTGTTTCAGCTCCAGATGAAAACTTGGAATGGCATCAACTAGTAAACTTGGAGTTTAAAACAAATCCCACATGCTTGAAATGCAACAAATTTATCGCCGTTTCAAAAGAGTATAACATAAATGGCATTACGAAACTAAACATGCAATTATGTCTAATTGCAAAGGACGATTTCAACAAGATGAGGTAAACTACTTAAAAAGAAAACTTTCCACACAACAACAAACATTTACAAAAATGAATACAGGACCTGTAAAAGTGAGTTACACAGTACTTCTATGTCTACATAAATACTCCGCAATCCACCTTGATTGACGGAGGATATACTATACAACTGCTAGTCATTTTCTTTCATGTCTCACTCGTAAATAGAGTAAGGGAAAAACGATTATGTATAATGTTACTTATAATCCGTCTTGATTGCAAAAATGTTTATTCACATGACCAGTTTCGGTTCCTCTAGAACAGTCCTCATCCAAAACCGGTCATGTGAATCAAGACGGATTGTAAGCAACACTGTATAACCAGCGATTGTGGTAGCCCTTCAGACATTATGTCTGTTTTTGCGTTTAACTTTGTGCCTCTATACTAGCCCTAATTCCTCTTACCTTCATGGACCTCATGCTAAGTGTATGTTGGCAGCAGTAAACTAGTTCTGCAATCAGCTTCAAATGCCAGCTTTTTAAATTTTCTATATAGGTTCCTAAAATAGAATGTCTCACCTTATATCCAGGTATTTCCATTTGAGTTCCTGAAGCATCTGCATAATAACTTGCACGTTGATTGAACCTACCAATAATAAATCTAGCAGCCCCCCCCTCCGAATTTCTTTGATGTTTTCTGGTAACCTTACCTGGTGGTGATCCCAAACACACTAGCAGTACCCAATAATGGGTCACACTGATGTTCTACATGCATTCTCCTTTACAGACGAACCACACTTTCCTAAAACTCTCCAAATAAACTGAAGTCGGCCATTCACCTTCCCCACTGCAGTCCTTACATGCTCATTCCATTCCATTTCATACTGCTTTGCAGTGTTCTGTCTAGATATTTAATCTAGGTGTTGTGTCAAGTAGCACTCTACTAATGCTGTATTTGAACATTACGGAATTGATTTTCCTACTCATCTGTATTAACTTACAGTTCCTACATTCAGTGCTAGCTGCCATTCATCACACCAACCACGAATTTTGTCCAAGTAATCTAGCTATTATACTGGAGGAGAAAACCAACCATATTCTGACAGCAAAATGGTTGATGAATGAATGCTTTAAAAAAGTTGTGGAGACTGTGGGTCCAGAAAGGAAACAGTGTTTGTCAAAAATACCTATTACTAGATGTGTGGACTATAGAACATATTTGTCCAAGAAGAAATATCCCACGTTTTGCAAACATACTTTATTTTCAGTACAGCAATGTCCCGGTAATCCGAAATTTCGGTTAATCTGAACATGAAAAATGTTAGTATGGAAAACTGTGTGGTAAACTGCTGTACATACACACTATTTTAATTTACACACTACAGTAAATATGTATTAGAAGGTTGGCAAGAAAACATTACTTTTAAACAATGCATAACAATGAAAGAAAAGCTGTCAAACGTACTAAAATGCAGTGGACATTTTATCCCTACTCTTTAGATGATAAAAATTCAGTCACTGTTTTTTGGCGTAAGGAAGACAGTCTGTTATATGACGCATTGTTGTGCCATCGTCTCAAACATCAAAGCAGCAGGTGTAAGAGTGGGCTGTTGCTCCAAATAACATAGCACGAGGTCAACGGCTTCTGCTGTGTCACTGTGTGGCTCTCCTCTGTCACTTTCAGGCTCATTGTCACTTCTGTCACAGCAGTCCACTTCTTCCTGTTCTTGAGTCACAGCAGCAACTAAATCAGCGTTAGTAACGTTCTCCACACATGCCCCATCCGTTGTCTACGTCTCCTTCACTAGCTTCTTCACATCCAGGGATTGTCTGCATTATTTGTAGTATATTTTCCTCTTTATTTTTAACTAGGTTATCCTGAAATTCAAGAGATATCCGCAGTTTTCTCCATGATTTTCTCAGAGTATTGTCTGAAATATTCTGCCGTGCCTCAGCAGCCCAATAAACAACACCCTTCACATTAGTCTCTTTTATTTTGTCCACTAAAAGAATGCTATCATCTTTAATCAGCATTTTTAAAATTGTTTTCTGTAAATCAGTTTTAATGTTTGCAGTACACCCTGGTCCATCGGCTGTAGAAGTGGTGTAACATTTGGCGGCAAAAACTTTGCCACAATTTCTCTATCACATAATTCCTCAGTACTGGGGTGAGATGGCATGTTATCAATCAAAAGGATTGCACGGGGAGACAACAAACTAGCCGTGAAACCATTATTTGAACAGCTTACCATCCATCCATCCTTTTTTCTTGTTGCAATAATATATAGGCCGGGACTTCATGTTGCAGTTTTTAAAAACTCTGGGCCTAGCAGATTTGCCGATCAGCATTAAGGGCAGCTCGCGATTACCAGCAGCGTTGCTGCACGCTAATAAAGTCACACTATCCTTGCACATTTTAAAACCAAGAGCGTGGTCTCCTGCTTTAATGCCATGTTTTTTGCTGGCAATGCCCTAGAATTAAGGCCAGTCTCGTCAGTGTTATAAATTTGTTGGGGAGAATTCTTTCCTTCTCTTATTATTTTTTCAAACTCATCCAAGTATTCCTTCGCTGCATCACAGTCAGAAGAAAGCTTCTCTCCAGTAATTGTTAGCTGATGGATTCCATGACGTTTTTTGAATCTGTCCAACCAACATGTACTTGCACTAAAAGACTCACCACCATTCATTAATTTGTTCATGTAAACAGCCTTCTCCTGAACCAATGCTCCACTCAAAGGAGTTCCCCTTTCTCTTTCCCGTGTAAACCAAAGGAAAAGAGTTATATCCACTTTATTGTACTGGGACTGTTTCAAAGTCCGCCGAACTTCGAGTGTTTTTCCCGAAGACGTTGCACAGAACTGTTCAAGCTTCACTTGGTTCTTCTTCCAACCACAAATGGTTGTTTTACAAACACCCAGTTCCGTTGTCAGTTTAGATACATGAGAATGTATCTAAGCTCACCCCTGTCTATCTGCTTCAAAGCGTTCAGTATTTCTTTGAGAGTTAACGTTGTATGTTTCCATTTACTCATGACGAAAATACATACACCACTACACCTGAACGAATACAATACAACTGTTATACGTGCCAGCAATAGATAAATAACATAACCAAGCACTTTGCGAGCCAACTGGCAGTTCACTGACCTCCGACACTACAAAGATCTCAACAATGCACAACAACAAGGGCAGGGAGTGAGAGTGAGCCATTGTTCCCACACTTGTTCCCATTTGTTACCATGATGTATCTACCTACCTACCTACCTACCTGCTTGGTATACTTCATTCTAGAAACTAGTCACCGTAATTCCGGCTAATCCGAACAAATCGGTAATCTGAACAAGGTCTGGTCCCAATTAGTTCGTATTAACAGGACTCTGTTGTACTTACGAACACTTGCATGTGTGAACAGCCTTTTAATAGGATGAATTACATCAAATCACAAATGAGACCTCCAATTACTGATATTAATCTGGAAAACACTTTTCTTCTACCAGAATCTACAGTCGACATCAACAATGACTCTGTTCAGTCGAAACCAGACATCCTACTCGCATTGTGTTGCATTAAATTGTCTAATAAATGTTTTTTCCTCTCAGATTTGTTTTATTTTCTTCAAAATATAAATTAATGTTTCTTGCTTGTTTTAGTTAACAAAGAAAAGATTTGTAATGCGGTCCAAAATTCCCTTTCCAAAATTCACCCCTGGATTAAAGCTTTCACACATGTTGGCTGTTTTATTTTCACAAGGAAAATTTCAGAGAAGTTTACAGAAATCTAATTTATACGAGATTAGATGGGTAGATCACATAACTAATGAGAAGGTTTTGAATAGAATTGGGGAGAAGAGGAGTTTGTGGCACAACCTGACAAGAAGAAGGGACCGGTTGGTAGGACATCATCTGAGGCATCAGGGGATCACAAATTTAACATTGGAGGGCAGCGTGGAGGGTAAAAATTGTAGAGGGAGACCAACAGATGAATACACTAAGCAGATTCAGAAGGATGTAGGTTGCAGTAAGTACTGGAAGATGAAGAAGCTTGCACAGGATAGAGTAGCATGGAGAGCTGCATCAGACCAGTCTCAGGAGTGAAGACCACAACAACAACAACACAATTTATACAATATTTTTTAAACTCATTGAGAATAACAAAGCAACTGACAGTTCACCAATATGTGATTTTGCTACTGTGCTAAATAAACCATTCAGCAATATGTACAGATGTCTTACAGCACATGCGTGAAGCATCAAATAAATGTTACAACGAATGTGTGTAATTTTTGTATAATTTATGAAGAGGAAACACACACTGCACTAGAATGATTGCACTTAACTTCTATAATGAACTGCTGACATATAAGCTGACCATGCATGTTCCTCTGTTTTTTACAAATATACTGCCCATAACACATGTAACTTTGGTTGCTGCATCATCAAAAACTCTCACTGGGGCTAAGGGTAACAAAGACTATCACGGTAACAAAGACTATCACCTACTCTCATGTGTTCTGCAGAATCATTCATGATAAACTCACTTGTTTTTTTTTTTTGTAATCTTCAATGTGTCACAGAAAGGGCACATTTGTTGAACATTCAACCAAAAATGATAGGTAACCAGCATCTATTCTTGGCTAAAAAGAATCAGGTAATATGATGGAAACTGGTGAAACACTTTGTTACTAGATTATCATGTAATAGTAGTTGCTAGTTATTTGCAATTTTGGAATGTTTCAACCAGTTAAATTAGCCTTTTTTCAGTTTTTGTTTTACATTCAAGTTGGCAACTCCAATTTCAACAAAGATGATTACATGGAGCAGATACACAACACAGTACAGTTAAATAGCAGATTTAAAGTATATAAAAAAGGCTGACACCCTAGGAATATTAGAACAACAACTGTAATATAGATCACAGGAAGGAGAAAATACCATATAAGAAAGCTTTCTTTGTGCAATGCTGCAATTTTTTAATTAAAATGAAAGACAAGTGCAAAAACTGATTCTTCCGGAATTCTTGGGCTGTTTTAAAAGTAAATAATTTACTTTGTGTACTTATTTGTCAGATTGCACAAGATTTGGACCACCATTTCAGGTCAGAAACAAGATAGCATCGAACTGGCGATCCTGCATCAAAAAAGCAGATTTTAGTTCACTGGCACAAAGAGAGGCCAGAAGGGTGGAGAGGAAGGTGGGGTGCATTTTGTGGACACAAAATGTGCTTCAAAAATTGTACTTTAAGTATAAATTCTTCGAATACAACCATTATACAAGTAGCATTATAACTAGGGTAAGAAGTACAAAACAGAGTAGTGATACACAAAAGAAGAAAGCTTTATAGATGGCTCATATTATTGTAGAACTTGAGAAGTAGATGACTGGTTGGTGAAACGATTTAATATTCGGTGGGGTGGGGGTGGGGGGTGGGGCGCAATTCCGAACTGCTGAACTGACAAGAAATTACAGGAAATATGTCTTAATGCATTGAACTGTATGCATCCTGTGTTGCAAATAAATTATTTACCCAGTCCAGAACTTACACAGATCTGTGCCAACCAGAGATGTCAAACAGAAATGGAAGTCTGCTCCTGCCATGATTAATATCAACACCTACTACAAATAATGTACAATTTTTTGAAAGAAATCTACTTTTCAAATCAAATTCTGGCATGCCACACAGACCTCCTACTTACTAAGTGTTAAGAATTATGATGCAGAATTATAAACAACTCTATGTGAAAGGTAAAAATTCATCAGAGGCAAGGAATTTAAAATGAGAACTTACAATTTTTTTATCGTGCTGTGTATAGGACAATAGTACTGATTGTGAAACATGATGGTTAACCATACATTATTCATTTCTACAGGGCACGAACAATTTGCGAGGTGAAGGGTTTCTTTTGTGTATAACGGTAACTGTTTTCATTTAGTATGTATGGTTGGTTCTAATTACAGTATAGCGATTACTACACCTGTCCACAACCTGTCAGTGGTTTGCTTATGTGCAAGTTACTCTGGAAGCTGGCCTCTTGAAAAAAATGTAAATTTTACCTGAAACTTTATGCATGACAACTTACCAATACAAACTCTCTTACCAACACAAGCTCTTTGAAAATAAAATTCCATTCTCTTACTACTTTCCAAAGGTACTTCCAGTGGACTCTTTCAAATCTTTTCATTAGGAAGATCATTTCTGCATTACCTAAAAACTAGATCTGATTTTGCAATGCTAGCATATAAGGCCTAAAAAGTAACAAGAAAGATGCAGTCAAAATACTTTCATATTTCGGTGGTACTGGTACATCAGCCAGAAAATTCTTTTTAAAAATAAATAAAAAGATTTAAAAATGAAGTAGAATTAAGACTCCAATACCAAGGATAGTATTCACTTTCACTTTTTTTATGTTTCTGATGATCTGAGGTACCTCTTCAGCTTCTCAGCATGGGAGTTCACAATCTGCAAATTCAAGAATGCATACTGCACATCACTGTGAAAAATGTCCTGAACCAGAAGCTATAGCATCTGCAGTTGCTAGCTATTTTACACAACATGAGCCACAGGATATCATTGTGTATAAGAAATGAGCCCGTGTCAGTTAGGACACAATGGATACGAAGTAAAGGCAGAAAAACCAACACAAAACTGCAATGTATCAATCACAAAGAAGTAAATCTTGTGAATTCATGTTCAAATTGTAGATGGATTTAACACATTTAAAAATGCATTCTGAAAAAGTTCTGGTGTCTGATTATTACATTTATTTCTATAGATTTACATATGCTGTGTAAACTGGAACAAAGATTATAAAAACTTTTCAAAGCTGATGTGCATAGAACTGAAAGTGAGAATTTCATTGGACCTACTGTTATGGAAAATAGGCAGAAGCTAATTGCAGGCATGAAGCTACAACGCTTACGATGAACAATGCAGATTTTTATCCCAATGTTACAAGCAGTGATGTGTATACATTTTAATTACACAGATTTAAACAACAATGCACATTTCAGCAGATTCACATCAGTAAATGAATACATGAGTAACTTCAAATGAAAATATTGTTCTCCTTGATGACGGCAATGTATATTAAGACAAAACAGTGTGTATTAATGTCAATTTGATAAGAAAGCTAACTTAAGTCAGCTGTGACACCAATACATTGCATATATTTAACTGAAAATGACCTAATTACATGCATATGTGCAAAAGGCAACACATGCTTCTATTACATAATCTCCAATGCCAGAATCTAGGCAGAATGCACAGACAGCAACTATGTACTGTGTAGCTCAAATGCTGCAGTTCTGCAGAATGATTTAGTTTACCTCTGAGGTTGTACATTAACAACCATTCCCAGAGGTAAATGAAGTGGGAACTGGATGGAGTGGGATCCAAAACCACATTCCACGATACAACCATTGAGCCACCATCTTTTAATTACAAATTGAATTACATGCACGTCTTACTCATCTATCACCAATATGCAGGCAGTTGATATACCAATTTAGGCAGTTGTCTTGTAGCTAAAAATTTAATGTGAGTTGTGTGCTCTCTGCCACTAGAGAACATTTTTGTAAGAAGTGTGCAATCATTACTGGCTGCTGTCTAATTTTTCACAGCAAATATTTCAAGTTTCCCTGCCTTTCGCTGCTTCTAAGTGTGTATGAAATGTCAAACTAATCATGTTAATTGTTATATCAGTTACTATCTGTAACCTTACCCAACATAGTTGATAATGACAGAATCGTGTATTCACATATTTCCTTAAAATTGTGTGTGTTAGTAACTTCATTCGTTACTTCTTTTTTTAACTCTTATTTGTGCAAAACAAAAGTTATGTTTTATAATGCGACTAGATTGTGAATTTATCATAGTGGTTGAACTTTACTTAATCACAAAATTTTCTGTCGAAGCTCATCCAACTTCACTTGTCGAAGCTCATCCAACTTCACTGCATGGTGATATAATTTAGGATTAATATTTAAACAACCAGATTTCTAAACAGCTTGATATGCCATCATTTTCTGTAATAATCCAAGGTCAATACAGCAGGCCTTAAACTCACTGGTTCTGAAAGGACTAATGTCTGTATGCATAATAAACAACAGAAGTTAAAAGCTTACCTCATCTTTTAGCCTTTGAATCTCTCTCTCCGATGCATCAAGCTTCAGTTCCATACTTCTTGCAGTTGCTTTGGCTGAAGTATATTTAGCTTCCAAAGACATCATAGCTGAGTCTCTTGTCATAACTAAAGAGCGTAATGAATCAATTTGAATCTGCTTCTCATTCAAATTAGACTCCATACCCTGCAAAACTTTGTGCTGCTCTTTTAACTGATATGTTTTCTGTTCAATGATACCATCACGTTCAGTACGCTCCCTTACCTGAAAGACAAAGTAATGGCATTACTAATAGAAAAATACAAATGTCAATTGCCCTCGTACATAGTAAAGTGAAAAACATAAATATGTTAACATCATACATAAATGAAGAAAGTCATCTATAAATGTATTTGAGTTGTAGTGTTACAGACCACCTGATTAGCATACTATTTGTGACACCAGAATCCCATTACGCACATTTATGGTCATATTTTTATTTTCAGTTCACACCACTTATTTTAATACAGTACACATAAATTACATGAATATAACTTTTGTTCAAGCATTTGCAAAAAGAAGAACACTATTGTTCATAAAACATGTACTAAAAGTTTTAAACAGCAGATGGAACAGGGTAATAAGAATTGTCATATGGAGTTATCACTATTGTAGGCAGTTAATTTAATTCTACCTATAAATAACAGAATGTAATACTACATGTTATAAATACTCATGATTTAATATTTGGTACTGAAGAGTCTGTATCTGATGAAACTAATCATAAGATTCACATTATGTTTTCTGCTGCATATAATGTTGCATTTAAACAATATTATACAAACTGTCTGTCACTGCGCGTCGATTGTGGCACTATTTTTGAAGATTGGCAGTATGATGATGGTGAAGTTCTTTGCCTAGAAGCATGTCAACAGAGAGAGTATGTTGTGCCTGACAGAGTATGTGCACAGTGGTGAGAAAGACAGCTGCTTGTGGACAGTCAGGCCAAGTGTGGCCGGGACACCATAACTATAGCTTTGTCAATGAAGTCAAGATTGAAATGCTCATCTCTGTAGCATCTGTTTACGGCTTGTGAAGATTGCTGCACGGCACATCAAGATCTGCTCCTGTCTGTGTGAAATCTTTGGCAGTTATTACCACAGCAGCTTCTGGGTTTTAACATTCTTTTTATCTCCACTCAAAAATATGAGAGGCACTCTGTTCCGCACACTTACTGCTAGATAACATGGCAGAGGCTGCAGATGTCTGTAACAGCCTAAATGGAACGCAAGAACAAATTAAAGGAGAAGGTACTGTGGCTGCAATGAGAAAAAAGCTGGAAAATGGAGGGACTGAATACATAAGCTGAAGTGATAAATGTATTCTTGCAAAAGCTCATCCAGCACAGAAGGTAAATCTTACTACTGATTACTAAAATTATTCTGTTTACACAAAAGCAACACTGACGTAAGACCAAAACGTGAATTGTGATAAAGAAAATTCGGGAAGTATAATCCACAGAGCCAGTGTGTATGCAGGTACAAAAGCAAGAACCACAGCTACAAACACAAAGATTGGCTGGTTGAAGATTTTTATGAGTTGGAAGCTACTCAAATGCAAGGGAATTACTTGATGGGAGTTGATACAAGTACCATGAGTTAAAAGATCACATCATAGTACCAACAATGGCCCTTCACAGAGCAAGAGATAAGCAACCATTCATCATGATGGGTGAGGTGATGGTGCAGCTTTGCGAAGGAACATACGATGAAATATTTTTGTTAGTTCAGAAGAAAATCCAGGTACTATCTGAAGAGATGCAGAAAGGCCTCATCTTGTAGAAGGAGACAAGGGGGTAGTAAATCAAAACAGAGAAAAGTCAGGGAAGAAATAGAAAATCAAGTGGTACAGCATATACAAGCTTTTTCCAAGAGAGTCACTTGAGCAGGTTTCAAACTGAAAAGGAATATATCACTCCCATCTTAATGTAAATAAAGTATTCAATGTCTTCAAAAACCAACAGTGATTCGAAAGTGACATACCATCTTTATTATGATAATTTTAGTAAACATTTCCCTAACCTCTCTTTTCACAATCATCATACAGACATATGTGATCAATATTAGAGAAGGAAAGTTGCTACTCACCATATAGCAGAGATGCTGAGTCATAATAGGCACAACAAAAAGATTCACACAATTATAGCTTTTGGCAATTAAGGCCTTTGTCAGCAAAACGCGCGCACGCACACACACACACACACACACACACACACACACACACACACACACACACACACACACACACACACACACACACACAGTCTGTCTCAGGCAACTGAAACCATAGTGCGAGCAGCAACACCAACGCATGATGTGGGTGGCGACTGGGTGGGGGGTAAAGAGGAGGTTGGGGTGGGGAGGGGGGAGGGATAGTATGGTAGGGGTGGCAGACAGTGAAGTGCTGCAGTTTAGACTGAAGGCAGGTCAGAAGATGGGAAAGGGGGGGGGGGGGGGGGGAGATACGTAATGGAAAGGAGCAAAACAAAAAGAAATTAAAAGACTGGGTGTGGCAGTGAAATTACGGCTGTGTAGTGCTGGAATGGGAACAGGGAGGGGGCTGGATGGGTGAGAACAGTGACTAATGAAGGTTGATGCCAGGAGGGTTATGGGAACATAGGATGCATTGCAGGGAACGTTTCCACCTGTGCAATTCAGAAAAGCTGGTGTTGGTGGGAAGGATCCATATGGCACAGGCTTCGAAGCAGTTACTGAGATGAGGGATATCATGTTTGGCATTGTGTTCAGCAACAGCGTGGTTCTTTCTCAGAAACAGTTTGTCAGTAGCCATTCATGTGGACAGACAGCTTGTTGGTTGTCATGCCTACATAGAATGCAGCACAGTGGTTGCAGCTTAGCTTGTGAATCATGGCTGGTTTCACAGATATCCCTGCCTTTGATGGGATTAGTGATGTTAGTGACCAGACTGGAGTAGTTGGCGTAAGGACAATGTATGGGGCAGATCTTGCATCTAGGCCTATTACAGGGGTATGAGCCATGAGGTATGGGATTAGGAGCAGGGGTTGTGTAAGAATGGATGAGTATATTGTGTAGGTTCGGTGAACGGCGGAATACCATGGTAAGAGGGGTGGGAAGGATAGTGGGCAGGGAATTTCTTATTTCAGGACACAAGAGGTAATCGAAACCCTGGCAGAGAATGCATTTCAGTTTCTCAAGTCCCAGATGGTATTGAGTTACGAGGGGAATGCTTCTCTGTGGCCGGAGTGTGGGACTTTGGGAGGTGGTGGGAGACTGGAAAGATAAGGCACAGGAGATGTGTTTTTGTACAAGGTTGGGAGGAAATCTGCTGTCCGTGAATGCTTCAGTGAGACCCTCAGTATATTTTGAGAGGGACTGTTCGTCACTGCAGAAGCGATAACCATGGGTGGCTAGGCTGTGCAGAAGGGACTTCTTGGTGTAGAATGGGTGGCAACTGTCAAAGTGGAGGTATTGCTGGTGGTTAGTAGGTTTGATAACGGCAGAGGTACTGATGTTGCCATCTCTGAGGTGGAGGTCAACATATAGGAAGATGGCTTGTTGGATTGAGTAGGACCAGATGAAGCAAATGGTGTAGAAGTTGTTGAGGTTCTGGAGGAATGTGTATATGGTGTCCTCACCTTCAGTCCGGATAGCAAAGATGTCATCAATGAATCTGAACCAGGTGAGGGGTTTAGGATTCTGGGTTTTCAGTAAAGATTCCTCTAGATTGCCCATGAATAGGTTGGCATAGAATGGTGTCATGCAGGTGCCCATAGCTGTACCCCAGATTTGTTTGTACATAATAGGGAAGTGGCATCAATAGTAACGATGGTGATGATATTTGGTTTGTGGGGCACTCAACTGCACAGGTATCAGCGCCCGTACAAATTCCCAACCTCTGCTCAGTCCAATCTCGCCGCTTTCATGAATGATGATGAAATGATGAGGACAACACAAACACACAGTCATCTTGTGCAGGTGAAAATCCCTGACCCTGCCGGGAATAGTAGTAGCGAGGAAAGGTTCATGACTGTGTTGTGGGCCTGTTTAGGTTCTGGGTTCTGTGTGGTGGTGGGAGGGAGTTTTGGAGGGTGGGGTAAGTGTAGTAGGTCTGCGAGACAGGGTTCGTCAGCTATGAGGGGACATGGGGGAGGTTTGGAGGTAGTTGTTGAAGTGGTGGACAGTGGTACTCCGAGGCGGGAATTGGAAGCGAGCACGATGGAGAGATTTTTGAGGTGGCGTTGTGCATGTTGCTCAAGTTCCTGCAGGGCAAGACTTTCAGTGTGTGTTATGGGTTCCAGGAATTTGGGATAACATAGCAGGAGAATTTTGCGAACGGAGAGAAGGTACTGCAAGGAGGATTGAGCTTGGTTGATATGGTTTTGCAGGACTATGTTGGTGAGAGTTACGGATTGACAGAATCAGAACTGGTGGAGGTCAACGTGGAAGGAGGGGTGGCAACCAAAGATAGGTAATTTGATGGTAAGGCCATTAGGTGGGATTTCATGAGAGAAGCAGCAATGCAGGAACAGTTTGTGGGACTGGGATCTGGCTAGGGATAAGGAAACTTTTCTGTATTGACGCAGATGGAAGGAACAAGGATCCACGGTGGTGTAAAACATGCGAAAAAATTCGGTAAAAAGGTGGAATTATGTCTGAAAAATTACGCAAAAAATATACCCAAATACGTGTGAAAAATATACAAAGGACGAAATAGATGCCCAAGGGGGAAAAAACCAGATGAAATCTGAGTAAGACAATGATAGCGGAAAGTGAAAACTCACTAAAATTGGCGAGAAGTCACAAGGATCCCACTAGAGAATAACTAATAATTAATAAATATATGTATATTACTGGGGGTAGCAGGTCTGAGGGCGGATAAGCATGAAGAAGGGGGACAGCAGATGTGGAAAGAAAGATTTACAAGCACAACGAGTGCATACAGGAACAATAGTAATCCTTACTGTTGTTTCAGTGGATATGTCATTTATCGTCTTCTGAAGTTTGAGACGTTATTCAGTTCTCTAATAGAACACAGGAGGTTATTTCATGGTTAGGTTCCAGCTACTAAGGAGGACTTTGAGAAAGTGGCTGAATGATGGAGTGGTACAGAAAGACATTTGCTCTTAAGAGAAAAGGTGTTTCTGTCACGTCATTCAGATAAGAGTAAGGGTGAAGAGATATACACAGGACGGTGATTGTCCACATAATACAGTAGAGAAGACATGGTATGGAAATCTCTGTTGTTGTCCACACGCAGCCAGGATAGCTGTGCATATGATGGTGAAAATCATAAGAGAGTTGAACACCATAGATACATTTAACACACTCCTTCATTATCAGTTCCTGTAGTCGTGAGCTTTCATGAGAGAGGCCCTGCAGGACAAAGTCGCTGTAATCAAGTGTTGTGTAAGTGTTTGTGCAAGTTTGTTTTTAGGTTGAGAAGGAAGAGCCTTTTTATTTTTATAGGGCATGGAGAGATGCTGATGCCTCCTTGCACCCGAGGTTACATTCTCAGTCCAATGGGACTCTTATCCAATTCCATACAGAGTATAGCTCTTAAGCATAATACAGTGTAGGTCACTGAAACAGAAAACTGTGTCCAGTTGTTACGAGGAAGATCATGCCATACCCATCTAAAAATAGGGTAGCAGAGGTGATGCCAAAACTACCATCCAGTTATCTACATCCCTCTTTTGTACCACACTGGAACACATTCTGAAATCAAACAAAATGAGGTCTTGTGACAATAGTCTCCTTCATGCCAACCAGCACAAATTCCGAAAACACTGGTCACGTAAATCGAACTCGTGTTTTCTTCACATGATATCCTGAAACTCATGGTTCAAGGCTATCGAGCAGATGCTCTATTTCCTGACTTTGGAAAAGCATTTGACTCTATACAACTCTGGTGCTTATTATGATAGTATGATTATATATGCTATCAAAATAAAATTTGTGGGTTAACAATTACTTACAAGGAGAGGACCCCAGTGGTGGGACTGAATTTCTGAAATCCTCTATATGGCGATGTGAGTTAAAGTCCCAGGTATCACACACTGCAACCATTCACCCTGATCGTCCCTTGTTTGCAACTAATTTTTATATATACAGGGTGGTCCATTTATAGTGACCGGGCCAAATATCTCACGAAATAAGCATCAAACAAAAAAACTATAGAGAACGAAACTTGTCTAGCTTGAAGGGGGAAACCAGATGGCACTATGGTTGGCCTGCTAGATGGCGCTGCCATAGGTCAAATGCAATCAACTGCTTTTTTTAAAATAGGAACCCCCATTTTTTATTACATATTCGTGTAGTACGTAAAGAAATATGAATGTTTTAGTTGGACCACTTTTTTCGCTTTGTGATAGATGGCGCTGTAATAGTCACAAACGTATAAGTACGTGGTATCACGCAACATTCCACCAGTGCGGACGGTATTTGCTTCATGATACATTACCCATGTTAAAATGGACCATTTACCAATTTTGCAGAAAATGTCAATATCGTGTTGATGCATGGATATTGTGATCAAAATGCCCAACAGGCATGTGCTATGTATGCTGCTCGGTATCCTGGATGACATCATCCAAGTGTCCAGACCGTTCGCCGGATAGTTACATTATTTAAGGAAACAGGAAGTGTTCAGCCACATGTGAAACGTCAACCACGACCTGCAACAAATGATGATGCCCAAGTAGGTGTTTTAGCTGCTGTCATGGCTAATCCGCACATCAGCAGCAGACAAATTGCACGAGGATCGGGAATCTCAAAAACGTCAGTGTTGAGAATGCTACATCAACATTGATTGAGCTCGTACCACATTTCTATCCACCAGGAATTGCATGGCGACAATTTAGAATGTCGTCTACAGTTCTGCCACTGGGCACAAGAGAAATTACGGGACAATGACATATTTTTTGCACGCGTTCTGTTTAGCGACGAAGTGTCATTCACCAACAGCGGTAACGTAAACTGGCATAATATGCAGTATTGGGCAACGGAAAATCCACAACGGCTGCACCAAGTGGAACATTAACAACCTTGGTGAGTTAATGTATGGTGCGGCATTATGGGAGGAAGGATAATTGGCCCCCATTTTATTGATGGCAGTCTAAATAGTGCAATGTATGCTGATTTCCTACGTAATGTTCTACCAATGTTACTACAAGATGTTTCACTGCATGACAGAATGGCAATGTACTTTCAACATGATGGATGTCTGGCACATAGCTCACATGCTGTTGAAGCAGTATTGAATAGCATATTTCATGACAGGTGGATTGGTCGTCGAAGAACCATACCATGGTCCGCACGTTCACCGGATCTAACATTCCCGGATTTCTTTCTGTGGGGAACGTTGAAGGATATTTGCTATCATCATCCACCGAAAACACCTGACAGTATGTGTCAGCGCATTGTCAATGCATGTGCGAACATTATGGAAGGCGAACTGCTCGCTGTTGAGAGGAATGTCGTTACACGTATTGCCAAATGCATTGAGGTTGATGGACATCATTTTGAGCATTTATTGCATTAATGTGGTATTTACAGATAATCACGCTGTTAACAGCATGCATTCTCAGAAATGATAAGTTCACAAAGGTACATGTATCACATTCGAACAACCAAAATAAAATGTTCAAACTTATCTACATTCTGAATTTTAATTCAAGAAACCTACCTGTTACCAACTGTTTGTCTAAAATTGTGAGCGATATGTTTGTGACTATTACAGCGCCAACTTCACAAAGCAAAAAAAGTGGTCCAACTAAAACATTCATATTTCTTTACATACCACACAAATATGTAATAAAAACTCAGTTGATATCAGTTTGACCTATGGCAGCACTGTCTAGCGGGCCAACCATAGCGCCATCTGGTTTCCCCCTTCAGGCTAGTTAAGTTCCATTCTTTGTAGTTTTTTCGTTTGACGCTTATTTCGTGAGATATTTGGCCCGGTCACGATCAATGGACCACCCTATATCTCATACACAGAATCTCGCATAATGCTCCATGGTCCCCTCCTCCTCCCCCACCTCTTTGGGGTGGGGTGGGGAGAAGCAATATCATTCAGCAAAAATCACACAGGAAAGGAAAAAGGGGAATTTAACATGTTGGGGCTCAAATCAAATTAGGGGCTTTGAAATTTCTTATTGTTAACTCTTTATTGGAATGACTTTGGTCATTGTTTATACTAAATTAATGGGGTTAAATTTAATTTTTTATTGCTATTCTTTTGTCACATAATTTTAATCGCTATTAAATTTTTCATCTACCCTCAATCTCTTTTCCATTCATTCTTTTTCCACTTGGCATTTAGCTTTTTTTTTTATTCATCTATGATAATATTTAAACATTTGAATCTACTGATGTATCAGTTAAAAACAGAAGACAAATTTCATATTGACTATGTAATGGTGTCAAAAATGTATTTTTCATTAAAAGATGTACATTTGTTTGGATGGCTGTCGTAGTACAAATATTTAAAACATAAATTCTTATTCCATTATGGACAAAGTACTAAATTTACCAGAGTCTAAGACGCACTCAAATCCAAACTACACCCGAGAAATGAGACTCTAAACTCTGGGAAGAATAATGAATAAACACTGGGTTCGATTCATAATCTTAGCAGCAAGATCATTTTTTAGATTAATTTACTATTCGAAAAGACATAACTTGTCTGCATCAAATTTATAGTATAGATCATTTTTAAATAAATACAAAAGTCAGCTGCCTTGCTTAATTTCTGATGATGTCACTATTCAGCATAAGAATAATATGAATATGGCTATGTTGACAAATTGTCAACAAAGGTTTGCCAACTGTATTTTGATAGTAGATTTATTTGTAGTGATGCATGCTGTAAAAATGGTGACACCGAGCTGATCGGTACCCCAAGCAAACCTGAAGTGCGATTAGCACTTTTTTGTACAAAACAAGTGGCTTCCTTCTTGAATTTGGCACTACAATGAAAGCAGTTCATTGTGGTTCACTATCATCATTATTTCACACAATTAAACAAAAGAAAATGTGAGAATGCGCCATAGTTTACAAACTCATTGGGTCATTCCACGTGAAGTGTCCTAGGGCTAACAGCTCAACCATCTGCAGATGATGATGATGATGATGTTTGGTTTGTGGGGCGCTCAACTGCGTGGTTATCAGCGCCCGTACAATTACCCAATCTTTGCTCAGTCCAATGTCGCCACTTTCCTGGATGATGATGAAATGATGAAGACAACACAAACACCCAGTCATCTCGAGGCAGGTGCAAATCCCTGACCCCGCCGGGAATCGAACCCGGGACCCCGTGCTCGGGAAGCGAGAACGCTACCGCGAGACCACGAGTGGCGGACTCAACCATCTGCAATTCTGATGAAATTTGTACAGGATGTACCTGAGGGTCCTACATGAGATTACGCAAAGTTTCAGGCTCACCTGTAACTTGGTTGAGGACATAGAGCCATTTTCGTGAAGACCACTTTTTACAGAGACCGAAAAGTCGTGAAGAAATAGTCAAGTTTGGCATTCCACTATTCCTAATGTAAAAGAGCTAGACTCCTGCTTCTGGGTATAGCGGTACAACTTTGTGTGCTCTAAACACAAATGTTCCAAGTAGAGTTCAGAAAGTAATGCATTTGGCATAATCTCAGTTCAAAGTGGGCAACGAATCATGATGTGAGATATTTTCCCCATAGTTTATTGAGCCATAAGTAATCGAGATTGTGTGCTATGGACCTGGTCTTTTGCCAAACTGCTGTCTGTCTGGGTGTTTAGTATATCACAAATTTTTTCCTGGCTTGTGTGTTTAATTACTGTGCTACCATCCCACAAATTTGCTGAAAAACATGAATGTATCAAAATATACCCATGTTCAAAGTCACGTATCTCAAAATGGGCACCTACTACATTACATTCATTAACACCATTCAACAGAGCACATTTCATTCTATAAGAAAAACTTATTTTCATTTGGGTGTGTCTTTGGGTAATGTGAAAAATGTCACCTAAAATTTGGAATTTTGTTTATTATGTCTTCATTGTTTAAATATTCATTTTGCTGTTTATTCGGTGATTTTAAACCTGTTTGTGACACGTTCATTGCTAAATTTAACCATTTAACTGTACTAGAGACTGCTACATAATTTTTGGAAAGCTGAATGCTTATTAATTTCATTTCTTTTCTTTATTTAGGAGTCGACAATTTGATTTTAATGTATGAAGCATATCAAGTTGTTGCTAAAATGGAAGAACAAGGTCAAGTTAATGTATGCAGTTTTGGAAACATTGATTCCCCATGCAATTAAATGACATGCAGTGCCCTAAAAGGACTGAAAGCTGTAAAGCAACTTTCCTTAGAAGAACAAGAATTACTTACTAGATGGAGTGGTTTACATGCTACTCAAAATACTCAACTATGCCTCCATCATGAAGCTTTACTCCTAAAAAGATTTGAATTTTTGCAAAGATCATGCTGCAACCCATTTGACAAGAAAAATCACACTGCATGAAAAAGCTTGCGTTCAATCAACACAGAAACAGCTGACCTACTAAAAAGGATAACCATGTCTGATATTAAACCAGGCCAAAAAATGTGCCCTTCCTGTAGAAAAGAATTTGATACACTGAAATATTCACAAACGGACGTTACATATTAGTCAGATGAAGCTGATGAGACTAATGTTAGTCACAATTTGAATACAATTGTAACATCTGTTGGAATATCACCATTAAAATTTCAACGAATTGGTGCAAGGGATAAAAAAGGATATGCAAAGTGCAAAATACATCAAGTTGAAGGTGCAATTATTAAGAAAATTGCAAAAGTGGGAGGACCTGATCCCGGTGAATGGTTGCTCCAGCAACCATCCACAAGCAAGCAATGCTTGACAAGTTCAAATTACATTGAGCTGATCCAAGAATTAAAAGAAAAATTACATATATCAAATAATAACAAGAAAATTCAAATTTTGACCTTAGTTCCCCAAAGCTGGTCTATCAAAAAAGACCATGGAAGAATTTTGTGTTTCAGAAAGAATTATAAGGAATGCTAGAAAGTAAAAAGCTGAACAGGGAATATTGGCACAGTCCAAAGGTAAACGTGGGAGAAAGCTTTCTGAGGACGTGAAGGCAAGAGTCACAGAACACTTTTATGATTAAGAGTTTAGTCAGATTTGTCCAGGAAAAAAGGACTGTGTTACTGTTCAGATAGATGGAGAAAACGCTTTAAAAAAAAAAAAAGGTATATATATATACAAAGCTGATGTGACTTACCAAATGAAAGTGCTGGCAGGTCGACAGACACACAAACAAACACAAATATACACACAAAATTCAAGCTTTCGCAACAAACTGTTGCCTCATCAGGAAAGAGGGAAGGAGAGGGAAAGACGAAAGGATGTGGGTTTTAAGGGAGAGGGTAAGGAGTCATTCCAGTCCGGGGAGCAGAAAGACTTACCTTAGGGGGAAAAAAGGACGGGTATACACTCGCGCGCACACACACACACACATATCCATCCACACATATACAGACACAAGCAGACATATTTAAAGACAAAGAGGTTGGGCAGAAATGTCAGTCGAGGCAGAAGTGCAGAGGCAAAGATGTTGAATGACAGGTGAGGTATGAGTGGCGGCACCTTGAAATTAGCGGAGATTGAGGCCTGGTGGATAACGGGAAGAGAGGATATATTCAAGAGCAAGTTCCCATCTCCGGAGTTCGGATAGGTTGGTGTTAGTGGGAAGTATCCAGATAACTCGGACGGTGTAACACTGTGCCAAGATGTGCTGGTCGTGCACCAAGGCATGTTTAGCCACAGGGTGATCCTCATTACCAACAAACACTGTCTGCCTGTGTCCATTCATGCGATTGGACAGTTTGTTGCTGGTCATTCCCACATAGAATGCGTCACAGTGTAGGCAGGTCAGTTGGTAGATCACGTGGGTGCTTTCACACGTGGCTCTGCCTTTGATCGTGTACACCTTCCGGGTTACAGGACTGGAGTAGGTGGTGGTGGGAGGGTGCATGGGACAGGTTTTACACCGGGGGCGGTTACAAGGGTAGGAGCCAGAGGGTAGGGAAGGTGGTTTGGGGATTTCATAGGGATGAACTAAGAGGTTACGAAGGTTAGGTGGACGGCGGAAAGACATTCTTGGTGGAGTGGGGAGGATTTCATGAAGGATGGATCTCATTTCTGGGCAGGATTTGAGGAAGTCGTATCCCTGCTGGAGAGCCACATTCAGAATCTGATCCAGTCCTGGAAAGTATCCTGTCACAAGTGGGGCACTTTTGTGGTTCTTCTGTGGGAGGTTCTGGGTTTGAGAGGATGAGGAAGTGGCTCTGGTTATTTGCTTCTGTACCAGGTCGGGAGGGTAGTTGCGGGATGCGAAAGCTGTTGTCAGGTTGTTGGTGTAATGCTTCAGGGATTCCGGACTGGAGCAGATTCGTTTGCCACGAAGACCTAGGCTGTAGGGAAGGGACCGTTTGATGTGGAATGGGTGGCAGCTGTCGTAATGGAGGTACTGCTGCTTGTTGGTGGGTTTGATGTGGACGGACGTGTGAAGCTGGCCATTGGACAGGTGGAGGTCAACATCAAGGAAAGTGGCATGGGATTTGGAGTAGGACCAGGTGAAGCTGATGGAACCAAAGGAGTTGAGGTTGGAGAGGAAATTCTGGAGTTCTTCTTCACTGTGAGTCCAGATCATGGAACAGTGGAATGCCAAACTTGACGATTTCTTCACGGTTTTTCAGTCTCTGTACAAGTGGTCTTCACGAAAATGGCTCTAGCACCTCAAACAAGTTACAGGTGAGCCTGAAAATTTGCAAAGTTCATGTAGGCCCTTAGGTATATCCTGTACAAATTTCATCAGAATTGAAGATGGTCAAGCTGGGATCATCATCTGAACTGGGACACTTGACATGGAGTGACACCTCATGGAAGAATCCTGAAGTCTTTTTGCACTGTTTGGTATTTTCGCAAAGAAATTAATCTTTGTGGCTATGAATATTTGAATGGCTGCTACATTCAAAGGTGAGCAGTACTGAATTTCTATTTCCTTTGTTGGATAACATTACAGTTCAAGAACCGAAAAAAAAAAAAAAAAAAAAAAGTAGATTTATCTTTTAACTTTTTTTGTATATTAAACAACAGAAAATCCAGGATCGAATGTAACATCTTTACTAGCACAGGAGTTTTGGAACAAGTATGTGTCTGCCTGCCTAGTGCTGCTTCTACTTGGTGGCATAAGTTAGTTTTGGTGGCTCCTAGCGGCATTTTTGAGAACTTATGTGTGTTTTGCACTCTGTTCTAAGCTGCATGCGGTCTTTTGGATACTGGAGAAGAAGTGCGGCTTAGGGTCTATTATATTCAGTAATGCCGATGAATATTTAAACAATGAAGAGACTATCAATAAATGTAAGTTCACGCCAAATTAGGAAATAAATAATAAATGCAATAAAATCAACAAAATATACAGGATGATAAAATGGAAGAAATTAAACTGTAGTTAAAACACAAAAATAATTAAAAATCACATGTACAAAGATTCCAAGTGGAAACAGAGTGATAAGAAGAAAAATGAGACCAAATGAAACAATTAATACGACGATTAAAATGACATGACAGTGCAACAGAAATTTAAAAAGTACATTTAACCCAATAAATTGAATAAAAAAATGGCCAAAATCATTTCAATAAATATTTAAAAATAAAAAAATTCCAAATCACTTGGCAGGATTCAAACCCACAATCTGTTGCATGCTAGAGCTGTACATTAACCACCATGCTTTGCAACCAGTCTGCTGAATGTTCCTTTTTTCAAAGCTGTAGAGCATAGCATGAAATTCCAAAATTTGTTTTCAGCGATTACTCGCAAACGAGGCCCCACCAGGATGAATAGCTGCAAGGTACGATATCTTGGACCTTAACCTATATCACAAAATAGACTATTTGAAGAAGTTGGTTACAGCACTGGGGAGCTCTCCTTGTTACTATGGAAGATGCAGAATATCATCTTGGATGAAAGTCATCAACAAAAGAAGAAGTAGTAACCTCAGGAACGCAGGTAAGTGTGTTGAGAACCTTACTGTTCATGTTGTATATTAATGATACGAGAGACAACAATGGTAACCTCAGACTTTTTGCAAATCATGAAGTTAATTATAATGGAGCAGTATATGAGAAAGTGCAAATATTTGGATCTTGGCAATATTTCGAAGAGGTACAAACATTGGCAACTTTCTTTAAATGTTCAGAAATTTAAAACTGTAAACCTCACAAAACACAGAAAAGTAGTATTTTATGACTACAATATGAACAAGTTAAAATTCAAATCCATTAGCTTAAAATTACCTGGGTGGACAATTTTGCAGCTATGGAATGGAATGACCTATGGGTTACATTGTAGGTATAGAAGACGGAGCACTTTGGTTCGCTAGTAGTCAACTTACACAATACACTGAGATCATCTCTGTACAATGCTCAACAGTGTATGGCCATGCCAAAATATCAGGGGTACAGTACATATACAAAATAAAACAGCACAAATGTTCACAGGTATGTTCGGTCTTTGGAGACTGTTACAGAAATACTAAAAACCTGAAATGACAGACTGTTTAAGACAGATGCTAATCATCCCAAAAAAGCCAACTTAGAAACTTCCAATAAATAGTTTAAGTAATGAATTTAGGAATATACTGCAGCATTCTATGCATCACTCACTCGGGACAGCTAAGACATGACACTGTTAGATTACTTACAGTGTGCAGAGAGGTATTTAAGCAACATTCTTTCCACATTCTAGAGGAATAGGAAAAAACTGCAGTATGTGGTACAACAGGGAATATCTTCCACCATGAAGTTCACAGTGGTTTGCAGAGTATGAATGTAGAGAGTTGGAGCAGAACAGTAAGCAGAAAATAATATAAACATAGGTGTACATCTGACCCCCTATGACACACGCAGCAAAAATAAGGGCACTTTTGCAAATATGCAAACTGATCTGTACATGTTTTTAATGAAATTTAAATTATAGAGCAATTACATATGTAATTTACTTACATGTACTTTCATATCCTCATTCCTGGAACCTAGCATCTCTTCAAGTGACCGAACTTTTTGTTTGAGCTCAGCTATATCCCTATCCTTATGCTCTAGCTCTTCTATTAACTCTTTAAGTTTACAGTCACGTTCTTCGATTTCCAGTTTCAGATTGTCATACAGTTTACTTGTATGATTAGTTTCCCTATGTGCTTCTTGAAGTGCCACTTCCAAATGATTAGCACGTTCTCTTTCATCCTCCAGGCTGCATTCAAGTTGATGTTTCTGGAAAAAAAAGAACAGTTTTATTTCAAACATAATACAGGAACAAAATTTCTGACTGTGCCATAATGAACAGCTTTACACAATCAACAAAAACATGTAACAAATAATGTAAAACCAAAATTTATTTCCAGCAGTCAAGGTAACCAGATGAGTCACAACAGGTGCCATTCTTTTAAATTTTACTACACAAAATATAGAAATCCTGGCACAAATTTATTTTGAGAGCTCTTATTGCAAATAAAGAAGAAAGGTTCATGCACCAAAGATGTATGTTTCTACTCCCTTCCCCTCTTTGACCCCTTTTTGTGCACGTTAACACGCATCATTTATGCAGCAATCCACAGTTACTGCAAAGCTCGCATGCTCATACACATATTCTTTCATTCAGTTCTGAATCATGTCACCATCTTTAATACTAGCATATGCAGTATCAAGAAACGTGCCTTTATATGTAGCTTCTAAACAACTTTCAGGAGGAACATTTAGGTTTCAGAATTTTTAGCTATGCAAGACAAGTAGTCTGTCTTTCCATATTCGTTCAAATTAGACATGAAAGAATCTGGTAAGCGGTAAAAAATTTCTACAGTTGAACATCTCCCTCTATCCTGTACTACACACAGGCTGCCTGATGGTGCAGAAACTATTAGGGTCATACACTCCCACATCAGAACGGCAGAACACAAAGACAAAGAGAGGAGTTCAAAATGATTACATGTTAATCCCAGTCAACAAAAGAGAAGACCGCTAAAAACACGGACACAGACAAAGGTCTTTAAAATATGCCATAGGGAAACGGAGGTCATGAACTAAAAATTAAATGGCCCTTCACCATATTGCTATGATGGATAAAAAATAAACAGTTGATAGCCTGTGCGTAGTTTGTTAAAACGGCCGATAACCTAGATGGCAAACACAAATGAATCTTAAGGAATTAAAAAAAGGGCATTCCTTCAGGAAATGGTGGACTGTCAGAGGTTGAGCGCAATGAGTACAAAGTGGTGATGGAGCACCACTTAACAAATGGCAATGACTGAAAAGACTGTGCCCAATCTGCAACCTAGCTAAAATGATCTCCTCCTGATCAGATGGCCAAGAGGAGTTGTCCAAGCTGCCGGAAGAACCTTAATAACCCGGAGCTTGTTCCCATGAATGCAGGACCAGTACTGATGCCAAAGTGACACCACCTGCTGACAGATGGCAACAAAGAGACATTGGAGGGAATCTAAGAACTAGTGGGCTGATGTACGAGGACTGCAGCCACATCAGCAGCTGTGCTTCCTGTCAGACCAACATAACCAGAAACCCACATAAACATCGCAGTGGCTCTTTCAAGAGTGAGCAAGTGACAGCTTTCCTGGACGTGTTGAACTAGGGGATGGACGGTGTGCAGCAGACGCTTTGATGGACACTGAAAGAGTCAGAGCAAATGACACAATTGGAAAGCCTGTGTTGCTGGATGTACCGCGTGGCCTGATACAGAGCGAATAGCTCTGCTGTAAATACTGAGCAGGGTCAATCCAAATGATGTGATCCAATAAAAATTAAGTTGGTTGCTTGACCATTTTTAAATATTTTAATTTTTTACATGTGACTGCCTTATATTTGAGAAGTTCAAAACAGTTTTTAAAAAACATTTACCTTTCACCTTTACTGAATGGCATCCATTTTCACTTGTCAGTGCGCGACGATGTTTCAGTTTAGAGATGTCAGCAAAAATATGAATATCTCTGAACTGGGTTAAGTTACAACATTGCAATTGACATGGTTATTTTTAGAAAATTGTGCTCTACAACACTGTCTATTACACAAAATACTCTACATTAAAAAATAACTAGTCAAAATGACCTCCAAAGTTTGGTATCCAAATTTTCAAAAATCCCCTTTTAGGCCCAAAAATAACAAACAAGGAGTGATTTATGACAGTATCTTTTTTTCCTGTAGTTAGATATCATGTACTATTAGCCCCATTTACAGCAAGAACACTTACAAATGTTTCCTTAATTTTTATGAATTTTTGAAATTCGAAAATTTTCATTTTTTGTAAAGTTTGGGATTAGTTATCTCAGGAGGGTCTGAATATAAAAATATGCTTTTTGCACAGTTTGTACACCTCTATGATTGCAACGTACTGTAAAAATTTTATTTCAATGAAACAATAAACCATTTAAATAGGTAACAGCCATAAGATCAGTTGTAGAGTAATGTGAATTATCTCCTCATTTTCAAAAATTCATATCTTTGTCCTTAGTCAGATATCTATATTGAAATTTTTACAGTACGCTGCTATCACATAGGTTTAGAAACTGTGCAAAAATCATATTTTTATATTCAGTCCCACCCGAGGTAACTAACCCCAAACTTTACAAAAAATAAAAATTTTCAAATTTCAAAAATTCATAAAAAATTATGGAAACATTTGTAAGTGTTGTTGCTCTATATGAGGCTAGTAGTATATGATATCCAACTATAGAAGAAGAGAGTCACTCATAAATCACTGCTTGTCTGTTATTTTTGGGTCTAAAAAGAGACTTTTTGAAAATTTGAATACCAAACTTTGGAGGTCATTTTGACTGGTTATTTTTGAATGTAGAGTATTTTGTGTAATAGACAATGTTGTAGAGCACAATTTTCTAAAAATAACCATGTCAATTGCAATGTTGTAACTTAACCCAGTTCAGAGATATTCATATTTTTGCTAACGTCTCTAAACTGAAACATCGTCACATGCTTACAAGTGAAAATGGATGCCATTCAGCAAAGGCAAAAGGTAAAATTATTTTAAAAACTGTTTTGAACTTCTTAAATATAGGGCAATCACATATAAAAAATTAAAATATTTAAAAATGGTCAAGCAACCATCACTGGACCACTTCATATGGATTGATCCAGCAGTGTTCTGGAAGCCGATACTGAAAAACGTTGGTGCCAACAGCAGGAACACTGCTGCGCACAAACCAATCATGCTGCCTATGCGAATCCTGCACTCCAGAGAGGCAGTGCCACCAGGAAGAGGGACACATGGTTAAATAAGCATCCAAGAACAGAAATTGCGAGTCGCAAGTTTTAAGTCAGTCCAAGTCTTGCAAGGGAGTGCCTGCAGAACGTTCGTTGTGTCTTCCAGTCAAGGTCATTGATTGAGATAGCAGTAGTGTACAATAGAAAGACAGTGCTTAGTCTTCAGTAAAAACAGCACAGTGAATAAGATTATCATCCATGGACAGAGGTCATCTGCCTAGAGATCTAACTGAGTACTGTTAGTTTAGAACTTTTCTTCGAATAGTACATCATGACAGAAGATTAGTTTTCTTCTGAATTCAGTTCAGAAAACATTATTTAGTTTGTGTGCATGAAACTATAGTCAATGCAGGACAGACAGGATAAATCTGCATTCTACAACTGCTATAAGCGGCATCACCAAAGTTCAGTAAAATATTTTACTATTTTCTATTCTGTGTTACTTTCATTGATTTGTGTGTGTGTGCGCGTGCGCTTGTACACACTACTCTAAAACCCACATATCCATCCTACCAGAACACCTTTATTAGTTTTTTCAGTGGCAGCGAAATTTTCATCAACGTGGATGCCTCAGCCCACAACAAAAAGGTTGCTCCAGAATGCTATGCTGTAATACCGGGTGTTTGTAAGTTAGTTATTTATAAGTAACCTTGAATTGTAAAAAAGATAAATGAGTTATAGAAATGTTTGATGCACAACTGACTGCAGTATATATTCAAGTTTTATTTACAAATGTTCAATGAAGCTATCTCTTGTAACATGACAACTATCCCATTTGTGATCAACTTCCTGCCAAATGCTATGAAGCAGTTCTTTATCTATGGTGGCAACTGCTGGTGTTATCCATTATTGGAG